>NW_028277095.1:1405000-2810000 GCF_059951505.1 Python bivittatus | reverse complement strand
TTAAGGGCTCTTAAAAGACAGGGAAAAGCCCCCTGGACAGGCGTGTCTGGGAGGAGCGGGGGAGGGGGTTAGGATCGGTTCAAAAGCCGCGGTCTAAAGTCCGGCTCCAGCGCGGCCGCCCCCGACTCCATCCGTCTGCCTCTGGCGGTCTCTACGTCGCACAGGCTCGTCTCGTGGTTTAGTCTTCGCGCGTAAGGACAACTTTGCCCGTCGAGTTTCGACTTCGATGCGCGATCGCGTGTCCCGACCACACACTAATGAGGGGGCAGCACCAGCCGCCCCCGGGCCTCCGCCCCCTTGGCCCCGGCCCCTCTGGCTCCCCTGCATAAAACCTGCAAGCCGCCAGTGCGACTGTCTACTCTGGTTCCTGCGGACACGGACGCTCCGTCCAGCGCCATGGCCGAGGCGCCGCTCCTACTGCTCCTGCTGCAGGCGTTGCTGGCCGGCGCCGGCGCCGCCACCGCCGCCGCTCCTGCCAGCGCCCCGCCGCCGTGCCCAGCAGAGTGCCAGCGGCTGCGCTGCCCGCCGCGCTCCCCGCAAGCCTGCCAGGCCGTCGGGGGCGAGCTGCAGCTGGACCGCTGCGGCTGCTGCTGGGACTGCGCGCCCGGCGAGGGCCAGCCGTGCGCGCCAGGCGGCCTCTGCGCCGCGGGCTTCTCCTGCCACCGCGGACGGGGCACCTGCTCGTGCGCCGAGGGGGCCCTGGCCGTCTGCGGCAGCGACGGACGCACCTACCGCAGCCTTTGCCAGCTGCGCGTCCAGAACCGGCAGTCCCGCCCGGGCTACCAGCTGCCCGTCGTCGCCGTCCATAAGGGAAGCTGCGGAGAGGCAGGTGGGTGCGGGGCCCAGCAGGGCGGGGGGCAGAGGAGAAGGCTTGGCTAGGAACCTGGTTTCCCCAAACCTCCACATGGGCCGCGCGTAGGCGATGAAACCCCCAGTCCCTGTTTCCCTTGGGAAGAGAAACCAGCCCCTCCGGAGTCAGGCAAGCTGGCCCACCCCAGGCCCGTTTACACATGCGGGTGGCCAGACTCCGGCTGAAATGGCAGCTGGAAGGATAGGCTACGAACTCTGGCTGGCAGCGTTCCTTGATCCAAAAGGTGGTGGGAAGAGAGGGCTGGCTGGGGAGAGCCCTTTTTAAAATGCCCCTCGGTTGTGCAAGGATGTTGTTTGTGATGGGCAATGATGACACTGGGGCTTGATGAAGCCACTGCCCTGGTTAATTCATAGTTAAGTGCGATTGAATGAACCACAAGCTGGATTCACCAAATCCATAGTGTAGAAATCACAGTAACTGGATTAATTAATCAGACTAAGGCAAAGTAGCCAATCACCTTTTGTCATGATATATCACATATCACCTTATACCAGCCCTAGTGGAGGAGCAGTCAGATCAGTCTTGCAGGGCAGCCCGATTGGGAGAGACCAACTCAGAGAACCAGAGCAGTGCGGTAAATCCGAACCAAACAAACTACGATCTTATTAGGTGTGGTTTCTCAGTTGAGTGATTTCTAGACCATGGTCTAGGCTCAGTATATTTGCTTGTCGCCTACTCACTACATTCTATACTGTGCGAACCCAGCAAATTGTGGCTTATGCAGCAAACTGGGATTAAGCAAACATGGAGTAGTTAACTTAGCCAGGAAGGAGTTGTATGTGCTATGATATCTGGTTTGTGGTCTCTGTTGCATGGGGGTGCAGTAAAGAACATTGCTGTCTCTTCACCAGCCTAGAGATGATGGGAATTGGAGTCCTATCTATGTCTGTGGATGACACCAGATTAGGAAAAGATACATACGGAACCTCCTTACATTATATATATCTGTTGTTCATCCAGTTTAATCTAATTTGGTAGCATCGCTTGTGATGCAATGGTTTTCTAAGGGGGGTGAGGGGGACTAAACCCAAAATCTTCATGTGTTCTAACATTGCATCTCACTGGCTTTAAGATGCATCGATGAACTGGGGGAGACTTTGTTTTATAGTTACTGTGGACCCCAATAGCCCGAGGAACAAATTTAACTTTATTGCTGACGTGGTTGAGAAAATTGCTCCTGCTGTTGTCCACCTGGAACTCTTTCGCAGGTAAGAGAAACCGTAGGTAGTGATGTTGACCAAGTTCCCTCTAGATGAAATTGATCAGTCTCCGCAGGTACTGACATTAACCGAACTCTGTCTAGATACTGAAAATGACCTTCTATCTGCCCTCTATTCTTCCTCTTAAAGATCCTTTGACACCTGCCTGGCCAATCTTTTAAAAGTTGGAAGTTGCAGCTACAGCAGTTCTGCAAAGAAGAAAAAAAAAAAAGATTTAAACCAAATATTGAAATACGTGTTCCCACCAGCATTAAAACCTGGTTTAAATAAGGCTGCTTGGATTTTCTTATCACCTGTTACCTGCTTGTATTTAATTTACAAAAAATTAAGACTGAAAGATGTTATCTGAATCTCTGTTTAGGCAGGCTTGGAATAGACCCACTGAAGTCAGTAAGATGTAGGTTAGTGATGATTACTTTATTTTGTTAATTCCAGGGGTCTCTTGTGATAGTCTGGATCCAGCCTGGATAGTCTGGATCCAACTTCCAATTCTGGGGGTTGAAGTCCACACATCTTAAAGTTCTTGAGGTTGAGAAATAATGTCCTAACAGTTCAAATGAAGCTTTATTTTGATCTTGCAACATTTATGGCATACGAACATTCCAGCAAAAAAAGCTGGTTCAGTTCCCAATTTTACTTTTCTTCCTGAGCTTCAGGCAAAGCGTGAGCCTTTCGACTGTGTTTCGACTGTGTTTAAAAACTGCTCATTCGTGTATTCACCATTGGATTCATGCATTACAAATAAATAAAAGATTTGAAGGAAACTCCTATGTAAACATGCTATTCAGATTAGGTGTTGATGATATCATAGTAGTTAACCAAGCAGTTGTAGCTGGTTTTTCCTTGTTTGGATTGAATCACTCTAGAAAGCTGCTGGGTTTCTGCTTTTCTCCCTTGTTCAGGAAGAGATAAAAGTACTACAACTAACTTGTAGTTTGACTGCTTCTAAACAGTTCCATAGAAAGACCAACTGACCATTCTCCAGATTAATTATTCAGATCTTCTCAACCTTGGCATCACTGACTGAGTGGACATCAACCCTCAGAATTCCCCAGTCCACTCATAAAGTTGCTAAGGTTGAGAAACACTGGCATAAGACCAAGTTGGCCATAGTGGATTTATTATGGTTGTTGTCTATCATCCTGGGTCAGGGCGCCCTACACGAAGAAAGAGGTACTGGTCTCCAGTGGCTCAGGTTTCATTGTATCTGAGGATGGGTTGATTCTCACCAATGCCCACGTTCTCACCAACAAGCCGAGGATCAAAGTAGAGCTCAAAACGGGCCAACAACTGGATGCCCAAATCAAAGATGTTGATCATAAACTGGACATTGCTGTGATCAAAATAGACACCCAGGTGAGTATAGCCTTCTCATTCCAGCAGGGCAAAACATCTCTTGTTTACTGGTTGGCAAGACACCCTATTATACAAAATTGGAAGAGAAAGAGATCAAGCCTTCTGGTGCTAGATTTATGCCATCTTTGGTACTGAATGGAGTTGCACTGCCCCAGACAGACCCTGTGTGCAATCTGGGGGTCCTCCTGGACTCATGACTCCTGCTCGAAGAGCAGGTGGCAGTCGTGGATAGGAGGGCCTTTGCACAGCTTCATGTTGTGTGCCAGTTGCATCCATTCCTAGATCAGAAGGACCTAATCACTGTGACTCATGCCCTGCTCACCTCCTGTTTGGATTTCTGTAATGCGCTCTTCATGGGGCTGCCCTTGAAGAGTATGCAGAAGCTTCAGCTGGTGCAGAATGCAGCGGCGCGGGCAGTTATATTTCCCCCTAGGGTGGTACGCGTTACACCTCTGCTTCGTGAACTGCACTGATTGCCAGTTTGTTTCTGGGTCCAATTCAAGGTGCTGTTTTTGACCTTTAAAGCCCTTCATGGCATCGGGCTGGGTTATCTGAGGGACCACCTCTCCCTAATTACATCTGCCTGTCCCATCAGATCTGGCAGAGAAGGCATGCTGTGGATCCCATCTGCTAGAGAATTACATTTGGCGGGTCCCAGGAGATCGGCCTTCTCTGGTGTGGTGCCCACCTTGTGGAATCTTCTCCCCCTGGAAGTGAGATTAGCCCCATCCCTCTTAACATTCCGCAAGTCCCTCAAGACCTGGCTATGTGGTTGGGCCTGGGGCTTCCAGGGGACCAGGGAGATTTTACGATGGCTCCCTGATTAATTTTATCCCCTCCTATTTTGTATGTTTTTACAGTTTTTTATGTGTAACTGTTTTTTATGTATTTACTTTTTAATTGTGGTACGCTGCCCAGAGTCACCTTGTGTGAGATGGGCGGCTATATAAATACGATAAATAAAATAAATAAATAAACAACCTGTATTGTCGAAGGCTTTCACGGCCGGCATACGATGGCTGGTGTGGGTCTTCCGGGCTGTGTGGCCGTGGTCTTGAAGTCTTGTTTCCTAACGTTTCGCCAGCACCTGTGACCGGCATCTTCAGAGTGCAGGAGCACAGACAGGATAACTGCTCCTGTCTGTGCTCCTGCACTCTGAAGATGCCGGTCACAGGTGCTGGCGAAACGTTAGGAAACAAGACTTCAAGACCACGGCCACACAGCCCGGAAGACCCACACCAGCCATCAAATAAACAACCCCTGTGAGAAAGGCTACCCATACAGGTAACGCATTTGCTATTCATCACCCACCAGGCACAATGCTAGCCTTTCTGCCTGTTCATTTGCTCACTCCCCAGTTATGGCTCACCACCAAGGATGAAGAGGAATGGTTGCCTCCAAGCCTGAGTTTTGTGAATGTTTCTCTCCCTGGGTCAGGTAGCCCTTCCAGTGCTCCTGCTGGGCAGATCCTCTGATCTTCGGCCTGGGGAGTTTGTGGTGGCCCTGGGGAGTCCCTTCTCCTTGCAGAACACGGTGACCACAGGAATCGTCAGCAGTACCCAAAGGGATGGCAGGGAGCTTGGGATGAAGGACTCCGACATGGAATATATCCAGACAGATGCCATTATCAACGTAAGAGACTTCTCTGTGGCTTTTCCAGGAGAAGGTGGAGCTGCCCTAATTTTGGGCAAACTATTGGGTTACCACCCCTTGTCAAGTAGTTGATGCAAAAACTCCTTCCTGCCACCTTCTCCCCCTTCCACAATTTTGATTTCTGTTTCATATCTACCTTCTCTTAGAGCCGGCAGTGGAATGGAAGGGGGTGGACTCATGTATATACTGAAGCTGCATGTGGACTTGAACTCCAATTTGTAGATCCCAAAGCATCCTGGCTCATGCCTCTGAAATTTGGCAGCATGCTAAAGGTTGCACAGCCCAGAGGGAAGCCTTTAGAGGCAAATATGTGTAGCTCAGGGTTGAACTGTGGCGTCCTTGGGGTTCTCTGAGTTCTTTTCTTGCAAACGTTTCATTACCCTTCGGTGAAGAAGTTACCTAGCCAGGTAATGAAACATTTGCAAGAAAAGGACCAAGCTCAGAGAGCCCCAAGGGCTCCACAGGAAAGCCTTTGTTCTGTTGAGTAGGGCTCTTATATTTTTAAGCTATTTGGGCCAATCTGGCAGCAGAAATCATTTCCATGAGATGATCAGTCCCTTCTTTTCTCATTCACAGTATGGAAATTCAGGAGGGCCATTGGTGAACTTGGTAAGATTTATTTTTTCTTTTTCTTTTCTAAACCCCAACGGTGTTCCACCTTGCTGAAGATTTCCCAGGGTTTATTATTTTTGAACACCATGCTTAGTTTAACTGTGGTTCATTGAATAAGCAACAGTTGTTTGGATACACACAACCAAAAAGCCCAAACCACAGTATTACTCAGAACGTATTCCTCTGTCATTGAGGGCTTAATCTAGAGTGATAAAAAGTGAATTGTGTGACATGTAATCATAACAGAATAAAATGCTGGAGGTTTTTTTAAATTGTTCAGGGCTGTGGACTATGGGCTATTTATTTACAGAGCTATGTAAATTTGGGACAATATGTTTTGGCAAAAATACCATTTATGGAATTTGGTTTACATGCATTGGATGTATTCAGAAGTATTCTTAGGTATTTGGTTTTATTTCTTAAAAAAAATGGGGAAAAATCTCTCTATGTTTGATACAGCCCTTGATTTTATTGTAATCTCCCATCCTCTACCACTTAAGTACTGGTCCTACTGATTTTGTCTTATGATCAAACATCACAGTGAGCCTTCATCTGTCTAAGCTATTGTTTGATTAACTAGCCAGAAACAAGCTGAGTTCAGTCTGGCCCAGCAGCCAAGTAACCATTGCTTATTTGGATAATTCCTGGCTGGTTTTCCTTCCTGTTTAATTGTTTTGCTTCACAGCACTAGTAAACTAATGAATTAATTAAAGCAGGATTGGCAACTTTTTCAAGCGCTGGCCACTGTCACAAAATTTTACATGAAGATACAGGGACACCCTAAAGAAAACAATTATTTATTCATTTCGTAGACTTAGAAGCTGCCTGACTCCAGAATGACTCTGGAGGGTTTACACTTAAAATAGAAAAGCAGTAAAAAAAAAAAATAGAAAGAATCTAAGCATCTGGACAAATTGTACAACCAACACCTAGAGTAGGGTGGTTGTACCACAACCACCCTACTCTAGACCCCATAGCTCAATGTATATCATACTAATCCAGAGTGTAATCTGTTGGCCAAAACCCAAGTATAGTTTATTTCCCTAAGACAAACCAAGATTTAGCGGCTGACCTTGTTCACTCATCAGTTTTAGCTTAAACCAAATAAAATTCACAATAGCCAAAGTCAGCCACGGTAGACCTTGGAAGGTTGCATTAAAAGGTCCACTCCCTTTCCGAAATCCTCCTCCAAGATGAATCTTTCTTTCATTCCCACCTGCTCCTCTCAACAGGATGGTGAAGTCATTGGAATGAATACCCTGAAGGTTACAGCTGGCATCTCCTTCGCCATCCCCTCAGATCGAATCCGCCACTTTCTGGAAGAATCTCACAACCGACAGGTGAAAGGTAGTATCTCAGAAAATTGCTAAGGTGACTTGTGGATACAGCCAATACAAAGTATGGTAGCAATGACACCATGGGAGAACATTGAACTGCTGTGTTAATGAACCCTTATCTTTTCATCTCTTTTTACTTGGCCTTTGAAGCATGCTTTCACTTCCTGCCTCTCTCTAGGTAAGATTACACCCAAGAAGTATCTGGGACTCCGGATGGTACCTCTTACTTTCAAGTAAGTGCTGTTTTCCTGTTCCTCTGCCCTTCCAACCTTCCTGTTCTCACACAGACTCCATCCATCCATCCATCCATCCATCCATCCATCCATCCATCCATCCATCCAATTTATATAACTGCCCATCTCACACAAGGGACTCTGAGCAGCTTACAAGATTATAAACAAACAAACAACCCCCCCCCCCAAAGAACAGAAGGATAAATGGCTAACTATTAACCATTAATAGTAGCAGAGCTCATCTCCCCCCTGACCCAAATGCCTGGGGGAACAGCCAGGTCTTCAAGGACTTCCAAAAGGCTAAGAGGGGTCATCTGGACCTGGGGGTGTTGGTTTCACTTAGCATTTGGTGGTTTCAGCCATATTGCTCTTTACCTGTTGCCTTGAAATTGGCATCTCAAATCACTTCTCACTTATATAACAGTTAGCTGCTTGCTACATCTCATCATTTATTGGATTATTATTCTGTGTAGCAATTTAAACAACACAGAATAAATAATAGAACATCAGAAGTACAAACCTAACGCATTATAAGAGATATGACTGTTCACCCAGGCATTTGGTTAAACTGGTGCTGCTCTGCCTTCTGAGTGGTTTGGGATAGTGTTAATTGTTTGCCATTTATTGTACTTTTTAAACATTTTGCTTTTACAGATAAAGGTAAGTTAACTCTTTTCTAAACAAGTAAAATTAACATTTGGTGAAGTGCCACTTTAACCCAAGTAGGCAGAGAGACCATGGGGTGTGGAAGTGTCAATACAGTCAAGATGATAGATGGGTAACACACACACAAAAAAGGTGGGACTCTGATTGCACAGTTGCACTTGCCACCTTGACAATCCCTTCATGGATGCCCCTGGTGCATGCTTACCCATCAGGCTACTCCCACAATTTGCCACACTCTTTGGCACCCAGAATGGTTCTTCTAACATCCATTAATTTCTATCACTTTGGGAGTTTCTGAGGAAGTTAGAAAGGTGTTACACCTGTTATATATTTACACCTGCCAGGATATGTCATCTGTAGGCCTTTCCGCACCAAGCACCTTTCAGGTGTCTTCGCCTCTGGCTGTGTTAACTAGGGTGGGAATTGTTATCCTAATATATGTTGTGGAGACAGGACCGGGAAAGATTGGAAGAGCGTACTATAGTGTCATAACCTGAAATATCTGGTAAGAATTTGCAGTTTCTGGTGGTGGAGCTGTCATTCTCTCCCTCTTAGTCTCATCCGTGAGCTGAGACGGCATGATCGGGATTTTCCCAACCTGACCTCGGGTGTCTATGTTTATGAAGTGATACAAGGAACAGCTGCTGCAAGGTAAGAGATGAATGCTTGCTTCCAAAACTTTCAACAGAAGAGAATATATGTAGGTCCAGGTTGAACTGTGGAGTCCTTAGTGCTCTCTGAGCTTGGTTATTTGCTTGCAGACGTTTCATTACTTGACTAGGTAACATCATGATGATGTTACCTAGTCAGGTAATGAAACGTCTGCAAGCAAATAACCAAGCTCAGAGAGCACCAAGGACCCCACATTCCAAAGCATTATTTACTTCCTTTCTATGTTGTTTTTGATTAAAAAAAAGAACAGTCAAAGGAGTTTACCATATACTTTATCTTGGAACAGGGTGCAAATCAAAGACTGCACAAAGACTTGTCTGGCTTCTCTGAACCCCTTTTGGAAGTCTCTCTCTTGACTAGGTTCACACATTACACTAAGCCAACAATTTATTTTGCTTGATTTTGGCTTAACACAGTGTGTAAAAGTAGCCACTGGGGTCTCCAAACTACTCTTTCTGCGTTAGTGTGACATCCAAGCCCAACCAGTTGAGTTTATTGAACCAACATTATTTCAGAAGTCCAGGAGTTATCATGACAGGTGAACTCAGCCACATTTCACTGAGTTATCCACAGCACTTACACTTCTTTCTGGGTCAGGCTTGGCCATCTCAAACACCCTTCAGTGCAACACATTTGCTGGCATTGTGTCACATTTGATATCTTCCATAGTTTAAAGAGAACTTTTTGGCACTCTTCACTATCCTTGGTTTCAACATCACTTTTACACGAAGACATCTCATGTCAATAGGTTCTGAGTTTCCTATGGGTATTTCCTGACCAGATGTAGAGGAAGGAGAGTAAGGCTTTCATCAGCACCACAGTTCCTAAAACCATGCTGCCAAAATGCTGGCTTCTTTACAAAGCATGTGTATTACTTGATCAAGAAGCTGATCTGAAATGGTCCTGATCTTGGGTAAGCTAGGGCTATCTGTTCTTTTGGCCATGATGATGGATCTTATCAGTACATTTCTTTTGCTCATGATTTAAAACACACACACACACACTGCCTAATTTTGGTTACAGTGCTGGCCTGAAAGATGGTGATGTCATTATAGCAATAAATGGGAAACAAGTCGCTTCAACCCATGATGTAACAGACGCCGTACAGAACAACCATACCCTGGCCATGGTGGTGAGACGAGGAAATGAAGACATCATTCTGACAGTAACTCCAGTGGAAATTGATTAAATTTGACCTTCTGATACAAAGTGTGTTGAAATCCTCAACTGCTGTCAGTAAGAAATGGTGTAGGAAAAAGCTATAGTTTACGTATAGTTCTCATTTCTGAATGTATATATAAATTTACCTATGCACACATTTCACACACAAGGAATGGAATAATGCACTTAGAAAGTGAAGTACACTAGACTTTTCATATAATTCCTTTCACCCAAATGAAGCAGGATTGAAAAACACCTATCTATCCTGTTGGCAGAAAGTTCCTCAAGGTCTTATTTTCTAGGTCCTTAAAATACAGCAGGAACCTCTGTGGACAGTCATTGGGGGAGGGGGCAATCCAAGGTGTACATGTAGTCCCCATTCCTATTTTTATGGGTCCTACAAACTTCCCAGATTCTGTTGCTGAAATCTGAAAGCAAGAGGCTGAATTGTTCATGGAATTTCAATTTTGTACATATAAGAAGCAAAATAAATGTGCTAAGTCTCTGATAAGCTTCACCCACCTCCTTTGCCTTTTTAAAAGCCCCATCCACCCCCAAAATGTCAGCCCTGCCTCCTCTGGAAGTGTCACCACAGTAGCGCCATACCTCTGGTGGGGCTGGTATAGTCCTTGGCTACCTGATCTATATGGGAGAAGGTGAGCCCAGCCCAATTCCTCCAAGTTCATAGTAAGTCAGATGCTGAACACCAGGATGAGAGCACTGTAGAGTATGATTAAAAAAAAAAGGCAAGATGGTACCCACAATGGTACGATTCAAGCTCAACCTGCTTTTTAAATCCCTATTCAGGCTGCAATACACAAGTCAGCCAGGAAGGGCAGTATGTCCTATCCGCCCAATGCATTGCTGCTTTTTTCCCATTGAGTCTGCAGTACACATATAATCCACTGGGGGGCAGGAAGCATTAATAATCTATAATAAAATAATACATGCTATGAAAATGTTATGCGCTGATTACATAAATCAATTCTCCTAATTGTGTGTTAATAATTATTTTTACATATTATTCCTTAGTGTACAATCTAATTTAGCTATGGGGGTGGGGTGTATGTTCTATGCGTTGGAAACATTTCCTTATTTTCCCTTTGATTCTGGAGAATAGGGGTGCTGCAATACCCCAGTCAGCCACCAGGGGCAATATGTCCTATACCATTACATTGCCTGATGTTCCCCAGCACGTGGTATCAGTTCAGAACATTGCACTAAAGTCTCCACTGGGAGTGCAATATACAAGTGAGCCATCACCAGCAGTATTTCCTATAAATTCAACTGCATTGCCCTATTTTCCCATTAAAAAAGGGAAAGGTAGCCACCCCCTGGTGGCCTAGTGTGGTATTGCAGGCAGGATGAGGAAAATAGGACAAGGTACCATATACTGAACCTAACTGAGCCACAGGGAGGCAGTGTTGCTATGGGAGGTTTGCATTCCCCTATTTTCCCCATGGAGCTTAACCCTAACCCAAAGCAGCCACAAGGGGCAGTATGTCCTAATGCTGAATAGATTGCAAGTTTTCCACTTTGAGAGTACAGGTAGTCCTCAAGTTATGATCATTCATTCAGCGACCATTCAAAGTTACGGCGGCACTGAACAAATGTTATTTATGCCTGGTCCCTGAAGTTACAGCCATTGCAGCACCCCTGCAGTCATGTGATCAAAATCCAAAGCCTGCCTGAACCTATGACCGCAGGGGCGCTTCACCTCCCCCCACCTGCCTATCTCCCCCCTCCCTCCATCTCTGCCCTTTGGCTGTCCTGCATAGCAGCACTCTTTGACGACAGCACTGGGGCTGAAGTAGAGGCCTGGGGCCTTCAGCATTCTCAGCTGGCTGCCATTGCCCCAGGTCCTCTACTTCAGCCCCAGTGCTGCTACCACCACCAAGGAGTGCTGCCTCAAGCCTGTGCCACGGCCAACCTGCTTATCTGTGTGTTGACTGCTGGAGAAGATGTGTCCTGGTCTTTTTGTTTCCTTCTTAGTTTATAGCTGTAGCTTAGCTTCTATATAGCTATAGCTTAGTTTAGCTTGTATAAGCTATAGCCATCCCACACATAGAACCAAAAGCATGGATCCGGTATATAGATGATGCCTTTGTCATCATGAAAAAGGAACAACTAGAGAAGATGCATGAAACAACATCTCCAAAGGAATAAAATTCACAAGGGAAGAAACAACAACACTACCCTTCCTGGATATCCTCATCAGCAGAGAAAACGATGGCAAATTAGCAACACAAGTTTATTGAAGAACAACCCACACTAACCGAGTGCTCCATTACCAAAGTAACAACCCAACCTCCCACAAGAGGGGCTGTGTAAGAACATTACTCAGATGAGTACAAATGCACTGCAGCAACCCAGAACACCATAAAAAAGCAGACTGCCTATACAACATCTTCCAACAAAATGGATATCCACGCAACTTTATCAAAAAGGGCCTGACCACTATAGCACAACCAACACAAGCTATGAAAAGGATCACACTGCCATACATCAGAAACATCTCAGAAATAACCAACAGACTATTACAAGTACACGGCATCACTGTAGCATACAAACCAACTAAAGCCCTCCAATACATCTTAAGTAAACCAAAGGACCCAGTAGCCCAAGAAGAAAAAACAGGAGTCATCTACAACATGCAGCGTAAGGACTGTAACAGCCACTATGTAGGACAGACAGGCAGAAGACTAGCAGAGGGCATCCATGAACACCAACTAGCAGTCAGAAAACACAATGAAAACTCCTTAATCTCACCACACATGGACAGACTCAACCATAGTTTCAACTGGGCAACTCTGAGCATCCTAGACCAAGCTAAATCCAAATGGCCTTAGGTCAATAGCACATTAGCTAAGAAGCCCTCAGCCAACGATAAGGGTTGGCCACAAAAATTCTGACCTGATGGAGTTTAGACTTCTGGGTTTTACCTACATCATTTGTTAATCCGAAGCCGTATTCATTTATGATGGATTAAGAAAGAGCAGTCACGGGCAAGAGAAGAAGCAGACAGACCTAAGACAAAATTTAGAGCAGAACAGTTTTTTCACTTCATCTTCTTAGAGATCTGTTAGAGATACACGTACGAAATGGAAAGTGTTCCACTCCTTATTTTGTTACCTGCTGTGTTAAACAAACAAACATCAGTGACTAAGGCAGCCAATGCTGGGTAGTCAGTAGAATGTTTTTAGGACTGAGAAAGCTTGAGTTGAAATGCTTATGAATCCATGATATGTACCCACTGGATGATTTTGGACCAAGTTACTATTTTTCTACTTGACAGAGTTTTAAGGATAAAATAGGAAACAGGCATGTTCCACATTAAGCTGTTTGGAATAAGGCATTATTATAGTATAATAATATAATATTATAATATAATATAATTAATATAATATATAAAAGACACACTATGACATCTTTGTTATTTCAGCCGCCAAGTGCTCAATAATCCTTAAATTAGCCACAACAGAAAATGTCTTGCAGGCTTTCTTCACTGAAGGACATTTTTAACTATACTAATTACTTTTGGCATTCAGGGTTAAAATGTGGTTGGCTCGTGTGTTGTGTGAGCACAATTAGTGTACCACTGTAGTACTGTACCATAAGAGGGAGCTATTCACCTGCTCTCTACTACACTTCGATGCCATCAGGATGGTGAGCTAGGAGGTCCTGTAGTTTATGCTTCCACAGTGATGACATGACTCACGAGATTAAGTCGAAATCTGTCATTCTCTAGCCCTGTTTGCTTATCTCAGTGTACAGACACAGAATAACAGTCTTAAATGATAAGATGACAGATTCCAGCTGCATGTTAGGAACAACTACCTAGCAGGAATTTGACAGTGCCCCAATTACCAAGAGAGATGTGAACTTCCCCTTAGTAGATATATTCAAATCGAGATTGGATAGGGGTGACTCTGGCTGCTGAAATTTGGATTCCTGAACTGAGCAATAGTTTAGATTTGACAGCCTAAAGCAGTGTTGTCCAAACTTGGCCTCTTTAAGATGAGTGGACTTCAACTCCCAGAATTCTGGGAGTTGAAGTCCACTCATCTTAAAGTGGCCAAGTTTGGACAACACTGCTTTAGTAGGCTGCTAGTAGCATAGCTGGCTGGGGAATTCTGGGAGTTGAAGTCCACTCATCTTAAAGTGGCCAAGTTTGGACAACACTGGCCTAAAGGATTCCTTCTACGATTCTGTGATTCACTGAAGTTCTGCATGCAGAATTGAAAATTAAGCTGATAACCAGGTATCTATACCTACTTGGCCATTGCCAAGTTTCACACATCTGCACACTAGCAGCCTACTAGTGTGACCATCAAACAACCAGTGTGACCTTTTGAACCACCAGTTCTGCCTCCCCTCCCTAAGAATACATACCAGAAAATATATCTTGATACCGTAGAATGAATATTATGGAATGTGATTTGCAGAACACTTTCAGTTCATTGAGGCAAACAGCAAGGATGTAAACAACCTGACAGGTTTTTGAAAAACCACATTGGTTGCACTTCCCGTCGGTTGCAAAGAAATGAAAGAGGGTAAAGCTTAGTTTGATTTCTTATCCCACCTCAGTTCCTTCAACCCTCCCCTGTTTTCATGGTGGGCTTCTGTAAAGGTGGAGCAGGATCTTCAAGATTATTATCTAAACAGGGAACAGATTTTTTTTTCTTTTTTTACTCTGATGGCCAGCGTATGATGATGACCCTAAATGACCCAAAGTCTTGAAAAGGTGGGAAGCTAGGATTTAAACTCTGGAGCTAATGCATAAACAGAGGGCTTAATTCCGCAGTTGGCAAATCTCATGTGTGTATATTATTTCTGTCTTGTCTACAGTCAATAACTTATCTAGTCATGTCAAGTCTGAGAGGCTTCTGGTGTTGTTAATTGCAAGGTTGAGTTCCTGGAGAGTCAATATTTATTACCACGCTGCTGTGAAGTGTGACAGCTTCTAAGTAACCTTTTTTAACAGGAAAATTATCAATGCTCCAGTATTAGCATTCCACAATGAGTTCATATTTTGAACAAGGAAAACAACAAATCGTGACCCAATCTCTACAAGAAACTAGGAACTGAAAAAGGGGCCTGTCTGTCTGTCTGTCTGTCTGTCTATCTAATCTCACACACACTATTAAGCTCGTTTTGGAAAACTTGCTGTATTTTTAGTATGTGCAACTATTATTAAATCCTGCTATTTAGAACTCATCAGTAGTTCATGAATATGGATGATCCATGAGAAGAAGTCTTGAAGCAGCTGCTTTCAATGGCAGGATTCATACAGCAACTGGCTAGCTTTTGGGTGAGTGCCTGTGTTATGAATCTCAACCCTGAAAATGAATGAATTCAGTACCTGACTTAAGCATGTCATGTTAATTCAGCCAATGTGAGTGCAAGTGGAGTAATACGAAGACATTTCAGACTTAGATTTGATCCTCATGAGTTTAGCAGTCTAATGGTTAATGCAGCAGAAAAACAACAGCTTTCTCTCATTTTCCACCTCTCTCTTTGTAAATTAGGAGTCAACAGCCTTCCAGATATTGTTAGAATTTCACTCTGGTTCAGGCAGTGTGTGCAATTGTCAGAGATTGCTGTTGACATTTGGAGTCTTATAAATGTTGCTTTCCTTTCCTTTGCTTTCCTTTTGATACAAATTGAAATGCTATAATAAAAAAACGTGTGACTTAAAATGTGGGGTCAGGAGACAGCCATTTTTGCTGGCAAACCACATATTTCTGCTTCTATACATCCACCCTCAAAAATACAAAAAGAGCACCACTGGATCAGACCAAAGATTCATTTTGTTTAGGATTCAGTTTCTTATCGTAGCCAGAAGGGTCAATCATGGAAACCCACCAATAGTGGACTTCCACTTTTACTGTTCCGTGACTGTTATTCCAGGAGCTTATTGATCTCAATCTGGAAGCGCTTTATAATCATCGTGATCTGCAGCACCTGATACAATATTAATTTCCCATATTTCTTTTCTAGTTCAAAGTCCATAAAAAACAACAACAACAATAATAATAATAATTCTGGTTTCATCGTAATGTTAATCTGCATCATTGTATGGATTTGCACCCAAAATTTCTTCGCTTTTTCACAAATCCACCATGCATGATAAAAAGTCCCCTCTTCCTTTTCACACTTCCAACACTGGTTTGATATTCCTTTGTACATTTTTGACAGATTGACCAGTGTCATATACCAACAATACATCGTTTTAAACAAATTTTCTCTTAAGTTATAACAATGTGTAAATTTAATATCAGTTCCCATTTTCTCCCATGTATCCATATTTATATTATAACCAAAGTTAGCAGCCCATTTTATCATGCAGTCTTTATTTAACCTGTTCATCCTGTTTCAAATCTCAATAACAATGTATACATTTTAGCTGTTATATGATCATCATTTGTACATAACTCTACTTCAAATTCAGTTTTCTTCTAATTCCAATTGTCCTTTTATCCATGTTAAAACTCTCTTTCGTGTGATTATAAGAAAACCATTGAAAATAATGTCTTTCTGTACCTAATTGTTCTCTTGTTTTCATCTTAATTTCTCCTTTGTCTTGTATTAATAAATCCTCATTCGTTAACCATATGCCATGTATTGGTGACTGCAGCAAAATTACTGAATGCACGAAGATAGAAGAATAATGAAATACTCACAGTACAAGATTGGGTTATAAAATTGACAGAGTTTGTGACAATGGTAAAGCTGACTTGTTTGGTCAGGGAAAAAAGTCACAAAGAATTTTTGAAAGACTGGAAATCTTATATGGACTTTTTCTTGAAAAAAAAAGACTGAATTGAGGATTTATGGATTTGAGGATTAAAAAGGGTTAAAGAGGGAGGGGAAAGTATAAGATGGCAATTACTAGAAAGAAAGGACAGAAGTCATTATTTATTTGTTTGTTTGTTTGTTTATTTATTAAATCTGTATGCCACCCGTCTCCCCCAGTGGGTGACTCTGGGCAGCTCATAATAATTCTGTAACTCAATTAATTCTTTTTTTCCTGTACTTCTTTTTTTTCTTATTTTCTATCTTCTCTTTTACTCAGTTTTCCTTTAATTTTTTTATACTTCTATTGCATTCAAAAATGCTAATAAAAATTAATTTAAAAAGTGATCTGTAGCACCTGATTAAGTTCTCCTTTTAGTGCTCATTTAAAGTTACCCAAACTAATGATCATCGCCACATGTTGTGGTAGAAAATTCCATAGATTTAAATATGTACCATGAGAAGCATTTGGAAATGTAAGAATAGAGTTACATTATTATAATAAGATTATCATAATAAGCTGATTTTCTTCAGTCTGCTGATTCTCAACATTTTGTAGCATAGTCAAGGACTAAATCAAACAGAGTCAGTGAACAGATCAAATGAAGCTGAACAGATTGAAACATGAAGAGTTCCAAGACCTTTGTTGATTACGTAGAATGGACCACATTCTTTCCCATGCAGTCAAGAAAGACACACTCTGAAATTCCTCTTTTTCAGCACCCTCATCTTTTGTATTTGGTTGCTTGAGATCAGAGAAGAAGAGGAAGAAGAGGAAACAGAGGAAGAAAGGGCTGCAGTGCAAACACAAAGTCTGTGCAAACACAAAGTCATGCCTGGCTATCACATGCTGGGCGGCTCTCTTTATTATGATCACTTGACTACTTTGGTATGCACGGACAAGTTCTATAAAACTATTACAAAGCAAAGGCTGTGGGAGGTGACCTTGGGATCTTGACTAGCTAGGAGTAATAGCACCCAGCAACCACAGCAGCATTTTCTAGGCTTCTGATATTTCTCTACAGAGATTGCATAAGACACTTGGCAATACCCAGGCAGCAGCCACTAGCATCTTGTGATAGCTCCTGCCCGAGTTACATTTTTGCAGCTGCAAATCTTTCATAGGAAGAATAGATGCTATTTTGGGAATAATGTTTGCATTTGACCTATACATAAAGTACAGTCAATGTACGGTCACAAGTGCTGAGCATCTAGAACTCAATGAGAATTTTTTTCCCCCAGCTGTTCTCAGGTTAAGAGCATTACCCTGGAGGATTTCAGAGGCTACTCAGCCAAGAAGAGCCAAGTTCTTCTTCAGCACAATAGAGTTCGATAGTTATTGCCTTACTGTCCTGCTTAGAATTTGAACCCCACAAAGTTTACTCTCATTCTTGTGCATGTCCTAATTTATTTGCATCTGTTTTTAGGGAAATCACATTTTCTCTACTGCATACACACACTTTGCTTGTAGTGACATCTGTGTGATCGGATTTATATTTGCTGAACTTTATATCATGCACTTTAGATCCTGAATGATGTAAGCCCTAGCGGCTTATGAAATGAATTAAAGATGGGAATACAGAGAGCAAAGTGCAATAAAACACAGAAAATAGATGATATGAAACACTTGTATCAGGTTAGGAAGATGGTCCATCTGGTCTAGAATTGTCTATTTGACTAATACTTCTCCAAGGTTTCAACAGAGGAGAGATATTTCCATCATCTGCTACCTGATCCTTTCACTTCAACATGCTGCAAAGTGGTCCTCAGAATATCAGCATTTAAATCTTGCATGCCCTTGAGCTGTGGTTCTTTGCCTGAAGGTAACATAAACCAAAGCAGAAGAGCACTGCAATAAAATAGCCTTTAATTATAGCTCATAGCAGATAAACTCAACACAGAAAAACCTTTCTGAAAGTCATGACTTCGCCATCTTCAGTCCAGAAGGTAGGCTTCCTAAGCAGATCTTCCCCAACCAAAGCACTATCACTGAAAAGGCTCTGATTCAGCATTTACCAGTATCACTTCCTACAGCAGAGGAATATGAAACAGGGCTTCAGAAGTTCGCCAGAACAGCAAGTAGGCAAAAATAACTTTGCAGAAAGACCCTTGAGAGAAATCACTGCACATTTGATCTTGTAGCATACTTGCAAAAGAAATAAATGTGAACCAGGAAAAGGACCTGTTCTGCTTTATTTCCTGCTAAGATGACATTCACAATGAGGTGCCTTTCCCAAAGGCTTAAAAAATAATAATAAATATTTAGTTTCCATGGGATATTATAGTTCTAAATATTTTTTGAAGTGGGGTATGCATGTGAAGAGTGTGAAGGTGCAGAAGCAATGATTCTCTATTGATGTCCTCTCTGGAATATGCTCCTCAGGAAGATCCAGTTAGTCCCACTTTAATCATTGGTGAAAAAAGGATGGAAGCATGGCTTTTCTAAGAGGCCTCTGAAGATTAACATCTACACTCTGCTTCCCATATGATCACCAGTAAAGTATTTTAAATTTTACTGATATTTTTAAGAGGTGGAATGTTTTTGAATTTTATTGTTTTTAATTGTTTGATTTGTAAACTACCTAGAGATGTGTAATTGTGGCAGTATAAAAATACTAAACATTCTGAAAATTAAGTATGATAGTGTTTTCCAGTATGGTGCTCTCCAAACCTATCAAGTTTCAGTTCCCATAATTTTCAGGCAATTGTTCAGAGGGTCAGTTGTTCGTATGGGCTGGGGTTTATGGCAGTTGAAGTCCTTCACAACTGGAGGATGCCAGATTGTGGAAAGTTGTTTTCTGTACAGCACAATCTTTCTATTCATCATATTGTGCAAAGTAGGATTTTTTTTCAACACTTCTGGAAACACGTCTGTTGCTTTCCCTTCATATACTGTAATAGGCACACCCACTACAAAGGCAATAGAGATAGTATGAATCAGCTACGTGATGCAGTAGCATGTGACAGCAAAGTCCTTCTGACTGGCATAATTTCTCAGATGTAACCCCACCACTCAACCCAATACTCATCTGGATTAATATACCTTTGACTGGTTTTGACTGAGCACTCATTGTTCCTGAATTAGGCTAAAGAATGGCACATGAGCTTAAGAGAAAGTTAGAAAGTGTATAAAAGTTCAAAAAGCAGAGCAGTGAGGAGATAGCTCCTCCTGGATCAAGAGTGAGCAGAAGATACGCTGGGATCTAACTGTATATTTCTGGGCATTGTGCATTAATCAACAATTTCAGATTCTCTCGTACTCCACCATGCTATTGCTGAAATGCAAAAAGCATAAGAGGATGGGTTTTTGTGAATGAAGGAATCAGTTAATGAATCAATCAATCAGTTTACTGCTGGGAGCACAGGTTGTAACAACCTGACATAGCATAAATGAAGAAAGAATCGTAATAATAATAATAAGAAAAATACAAGATGGGAAAAAAGCATTTTTAATTTTGGGGTAGAAAGTTTTTTGACGTACTTCTGGAACTCAGAACAAATTCCTGGATTTTATTTCTGTATGAATGACCGTGTGGTTTTAACAGAAAAAAAAATAGAACCTCTGAGCCTTATATTTGCTCAACAGGATAGTGTGTTCCCAAAATACACTGAATTCTCAGCTAGCCAATCACATTTCAGCCTAGCATGTTGCATGAATCCAGCCAATATGATTAGTTTATGATTCAGTGAGCCATGTGAATTTATAAAGCTGGACTCAATAAATCATGTTTCAATTGACAATCATGTTAATTAACCAACAGGTTTCTGTGAACTCAGCTATTGAATCAGAAGAACAGGACTGGATTTACTTATTATCTATAGTAGGGGAGTTCAGTACTGTACTTTCAATTTGATTTAAAAATATGCTTCAGAACATGCTGGGGTGTGACTTTTTAAAGAAGCTGCATCTTTTTTCAAAATCTTGTAGCAATAGACGCAGCTGCTTTAAGGAGTTGTAGATAATTGCTACATTTGTGCTCCCCTGTTTGGAACTGAATTGGAAGCACTGCACAGTTCTAATTTAAAGTTTCTTTATTTAAAAAAAAAACTCACAAAATTAGTAAAAACATTGAAAAGCTGAATAGAAAAATAGAAGACATTTCAATGAGGGTACGTAGTTTCAAGTTTTTGTTTTTCAAAGTTGGTTCTAAACTTACCAGGATTTTTTTAGCTTGGGATATTGTGTTGAAAGTAAAAGAATTGGGATGGATTATGAGAAAATATGAAAGAAGCACAGTATAGAAAATCATAATCATACAGTCTGACGTTCTTCCTGTTCAGTGATAGGACTCTTGCTAGTGGTACTTGTCTTTGGAATTCCCTGATATTCCCTTCTATTTTCTTTCAACCTGGTGAAAATACCCCTTGGTATTAACAACCTGTTTACATCCAAGTTTATTTGGATGCCCTTTTGAATCTATGTGATCATATTTCTTAAAGAAGACTGTGTTTGAATTTCAAACATTTCATTTAAAAAAAAAATCAATTCAATAATCACACTTTTTTTTCAAAACTGTTTGAAAGTATAATTTGGTTTGGACTGTACAGTTTCTATTGCTGTACAGAACTCTTCGCTTTAGCACTGCTCCTATCCCAACACAAGTTTGTGGTCATAGATACATCTGAATGGAAGCACATCCTACTGATATCCTTTTACATGCCACAAGATCACCTGCCAGAATACTGATGATGATCCACCCACATGCTTCCATGTGTTTCTTGTTCCTGAGAATCACTGCACTAAGGAATCTGTCTGCAGGAATACAATTATTAATATCGTAATAACAGCCTGCTTGTAGGTGAGGTAATATTTTATTTCAACCATGGGAAAGCCCTTGAGCCAGATAGGGAAGCACCAGCTAATTTCCTCCTATGAGATAATACCAGTTGAATTCATTCCTGATTCATGGACTTCAAGTTGAGTTTAACTCAAACAATGTTTATTTACCAACAAATGCCTGTATTCCACAGTATAATTTTTAAAGAACACCATAGTAGTTGCAACACTGTGGATTTCCAAGCAAGCTTGGCTCCAGTAAAGGCCTGAGGTGAACTGAACGTTATGAGCTTCTCAAGCAATACTACCAGAACCCATCAAGGAAGTACAGGCCCAACTTCTTGGCCTGAAAGTAAATATTTTCTCTTGATGACCTTCCATCAGACTTTTTCTTTATGCTGCTGAATAGAAGCAACATATCAGAAAGTGGTTGAGTTCTCAAACATGTTTGGCTCCAAGGAATGCATGTGTGAAGGTCCTAGCTTGGGCACCACAGGTTCATAATCGAGAGATTGATCAGTTCTCCAAGTAATGACACATCCATGACTTGGCCCCTTCTATAACTAAGATTAAGATCATGACTTCATAATGTCAGAATACATGTTCTGCACACATAAACCCCTCAAGTTCAACTGATGGCACTGCTTCAGGTTCCCCTGAAGATGGATGAAGAAGGACCTGGATGAATGGCTGCCAGTCAGAACAAGCAAACTAGAACAGAAGAACCTGTCAGACTCAAGGAGGCTGGCAAGATCAGGAAACACTTGGATTTCTGGAAGGATCTAGAGAGATTTCCAGGGGATGTGGAGGATGAAACAGCCAGAGTTTATGTGAGCTTTGGAGTCTTCAATTTTATTATAGTTACTCCCTTTTGGAGCACAATCTCTAAAGCAAATTATTTATGAAACTTTATCTTGGGTTGCTCAGAGGGAGGACAGAGTAAAAGAAATAGAAAGCCTTGTAAATTATCTGAAACCCCTGGAAATAAACCTAATTAAGGTATTGTATCAGCGTCCTGAAGGTTATACCCAAATGTGTGGGCTTTAACCCTCCATTTGAAGATTACGACTGAAGATAAAAACATTGGAAGGCTGTGAAATTTGCTACAGTGTTTGAGGAACATTATAAAGAGAGAATTCACAATTTCAAATGATGCTCTTAAACTAATAGCCTCCTCTTTGTAGAGCTTCTGCAAGCACTTACTGAAAGCTGTTTACAAACAGAGCTGAAGAAGGAAAGATTCGGGTACTAAAGCAATGGGTCTCACTAGAGATGGCTATAAACAAAAGGGCTTATGCCCAGTAACTGAAGATGTAAATGTGTACATTATATCTCAAAAACAATCAAGAATTACTGGCTTTTCTTCCAGGGGTGTAATCCCAATAAACTCTGATGACCAGGGCAGCGACACAAAAGAAAATGGAAAGGAAAACAACATGTCATGTGAATGGTCTTTTGGTCCTTATCACTGTTGGAAAGATCTTTATTGGGTATGTAAACAGAATCTTGAGAGTCTATCGAAGCAAATCTCCTGCTGAACTCGTATCTAGCATAAATTAAGGTAGAGTTACTTTCTTTCTCACCCTTCCCCCTTCCCCAGACTCAAGAATTTCCTTGGTAATGGCTCTGTTTCTTTCCTTAACAGTCTTGCTGCTTCCTCTCTATGTCCTCAAAATCTATTAGGCATCTCATCACAATCTGTGGTCTCTGTCAAACAAAAATACACCAGCAACCATAAATGACTTTGAGAATAAGTCTTGAGACCCATGACCCTCAATTCTGGTAAAATAATAATAATAATAATAATAATAATAATAATAATAATAATAATAATAATAATAAAGCAGAGGATTTTGCTGGAATTTTGCCACCCCAAGAACTTAATAACATAAGCAGTGTCCTGCTGGATCTGACCCCTGGCCTAGCTAAGGATGTTTGCATGATGTCCCATTGAACTCAGAGTAACTTGCTACAGTCAAATACCTTAGGTTGAACTGGTAAATCCCTGTATCATTTTTCAGCTAAACAATGGACAAAAATACCAGTTTAATGAAGGGGCATTTGGAGATGAATGATTAATTTAATGCTCATTGGAATATACCAAACATTGAAAACAAAACATTGCCTTCAACCTTCTCTTGTATGATCAGGGTAACAAATGGAACAGTAGCAAAGAAACTCACCCCTCACATAATAGGAGGAACACGGGATGATCCTGTACGGACTACACACTTCTGATCGTTCTCAGGGGAGCTTAACCATATCAACAGGTTCACCAGCCTGATTATGCTAATAATTCGAGTCGCCATATTCTATACTTCACTTTGCAGCCTTCTGGAAATGCCATAAACCAAATTTGGTGCAGACTTTATGGCCATTTTTTCTCCAGCCAGAGCAAACAGAATCCATTCATTCCTGCAAACCTCAAGGAGAGAATGGCCAAATTCAACATATGGCTGGGTCTCTCTCCATGGCGTCCTTTAGTTTCATAGATCACCAGTTCCCAGGAAGCCAGGGGACTTACAGGAAATTGGAAGATGGGATGAAACAGTCTTGCCAAATTTGACCATAGACATTCTGGAACTCATTGCAATTTCTTGGATTGTTTGCAACCTTTTTTTTCAAGGATGTAGACAGGGTGCTTGACGGAATGAGAGCCACAACATATAATACAGCTGCTTGCCATTTTTGGCTAGTTAATCTGAGATAAGTTTAGTGGGCAGCTGGACAAAGTTGTTAAAGCCTCTCTGAAGGTAAATGGAATATTTCCTGTAATAAGAAAGGTGATTTTTTTAAAAAAAGTTATTAATTGTAAAGGACATGGCCATGTCTAGCACATGGTGGTTGAGAAAGTCCAGGCATTCTGCAGCCCTTAACAGGTCCCTGGGGAGCAGGGTGGAGGGCTGACACAACTTTAATAGTCTGGGTGGGTGATTCTTATTCTGACTTCAACAGAGAACAAGCTTTCTTGTCGGTCTTATTGGGCATCTTTGCATTTTTTTTTATACTGTGTTATCTGTGCCAATTAGAATAGCAGCTTTCCTACGGTCTGTACATTAGAGAAGGTAGCTTGTTCTCCTGGAACTGATTTGTGGAGATCTACTGGATTCAGCATTGTCGCTGACAATGAACAAGTCATTCATTCATTCATTCATTCATTCATTCATTCATTCATTCATTCATTCATTCATTCATTCTATATAGCTGCCCATCTCACACAAAGTGAGTCTGGATGGCATACAATAAAACCAGCGATTAAAACATGCAATAAAACCAGTTAAAACAATAAACGTGGATAAAAACAAAATAGATAAAGCAAGACCACAAGAGGGGAGATATAACATAATATAGCCAGCGCGCAGACTCCCTCTCACCAGGGGATCCCCAGGCTTGCTGGAAAAAACAGGTTTTAAGAGCTCTCCGGAAGGTCACAAGGGTTGGGGCCAACCTTATCTCAGGAGGAATGATGTTCTAGAGGGCAGATGCCATGGCAGAAAAGGCTTCTCTCCTAGGTCCTGTCAGATGGAACTCCTTAGCAGATGGGACCCGCACATGCCCTTCCTGCTGGACCTGATGGGACAGGTAGGTGTAATTGGGAAGAGGCAGTTCTTGAAATATCCTGGCCCTATGCCATGTAGGACTTTAAAGGTCAAAACCAGCACCTTGAATTGGACTCAAACACAAACTGGCAGCCAATGCAGTTGCCTTCTAGGGCACATATAACTCCCCGTGCCAATGCATTTTGCACCAGCTGAAGTTTTGGATACTCTTCAAGGGCAGCCCCATGTAGACCGCATTGCAATAGTTCCTTCAGGAGGTGACCAGGGCATGAATAACGAGTCACGATCCAGGAACAGGTGCAACTGGTGCACAACATGAAGTTGCACAAAGGTCCTTCTGGCCACGACTGCCACCTGAGTTGTGAGTCCAGAAGGGCCCCAGATTGTACACTAGAGCTGTTTGGGGCAGTGCCACCCCATCCAGTACCAAAGATGGTAAAGTCCTAGATTCAGAAGGCCCTAAAACCCAGACCCACTGAGTCTTGTCAGAGTTCAATTGAAGCCTGTTCTTCCCCATCCAGGCCCCCACAGCCTCCAGGCACTGGGACAGGACATCCACAGCATCGCTTAGTTCACCAGGGATGGCCAGATATAAGTGAGTATCATCAGAATACTGATGATACCTCACCCCATGGTGACAAATGATCTTCCCCAGTGTCGTTTCATGTAGATGTTAAAAAGGAGTGGAAAGAGCACTGAACCCTGAGGCACCCCTCAACCCTGAGGGGATGATGGTGAGATCTCTCACTCCCATCAACACTGACTAGTATTGGCCCCTTAAGAAGGAGGAGGAGCAGCACCATACTGTGCTACCACTCCCAATTCCTGGAGCCAATCCAGAAGGATACAACGGTTGATGGTACTGAAAGCCACTGAGAGGTCAAGTTGAGCCAGGATGGACATTCTATCTCCCATCCCACTCCTGCCAGAGATCATCCAAAAGCATGACCAATGCTGTTTCCATCTCATGTGCAGGCCTGAATCCCGACTGAAAGGGATCCAGATAATCTCTATGTAGCTTACAACAGAAATCAGTCAGTGCTTCAGTGTAGGCTGCCAAGGTTTGAAAATTACAGTTAAATCAATGACAGTAAATTTAATCAAAATAATAGGGTAGTGAGAAATGCCTGGATCCTGAAAGAGATTAGTTTGTTGGTGATCAATTAAAACAAAAATCTGTCACCAGAAGTTGTTGTAGCTTTTCTTAGCGTTTGTCCTGCACGGTCGCAGGTTCTGCTGTTTTTGCATCAGGGTTGCCTAGTTCTTACAGCGAAGCTATTAATGGAGGATACAGTAAGAAGTTTTGTTTATCAGCTGGCTTGTCACAGAACCTGACATTGATGGTGGCCAAGAAAGAGTGACTGTTGCAAGGTTACCCATGAGGCTTTCTCACCTAGAGGGACTAGTCTCCCTATTCCTGATCTAACACTTTAACCACTATATTACCTGCGCTATCTTTCAGATCTGAAACCTTAGAATAGGTTTGAAAATTAGGCCTTGTTTGTAGAGAAGCAGGTTTTCTCTTGTGCCATTCGTATCTACTGTCCTGGTATATTTTTGAGTCTTTGGGCACCAACAAGCTGCAAGAGTTCTTGGAACGCAAGGAAATGTTAAATTAAGAGAGGTTTGAAAGAAAGAAGGAACTTTGGAAGACTGTCAAACACATCATGACTGCCCTGCCCACACATAATAAACTAGTCTATCTACTCCCACATTACTATTATGAAATAGGGTTCTTACCGCATCAGCCCAACAGCTTAACCATCGCATGGACATGCTCGTAATTGTATTTCTTCAAAGGATACCCATAATTGTAGTTCCCAGGGCATTACCAGAACCTATTGTCTTATTCATCTTTATTGCATATGCTTTTTGCACTCATCACCATTCTGAAAAGCCCAAAATACTAAGCATGTCCAGGAACCTACCAATTTTACCTAAAACAAGTTGTTATAGCTAGTCCTTAAAAAAAAAAAAAGGAGGACCAGCCATTGCCTGTGTTGTACCCCATACTAACTAATGATCTATGTAATCAAGTTTTATTGAATTAACTCAACTGGATGGGTTCACAAAATATACTGAAAAAAATAACTGGCCTCACTGGCTGTGTTCACACAACATATTGAGCCACAAACAAGCCAACTACATTTATGTTATTCAAACATTTCAACACTGCTTTGTCCCATAATGCTAAATGTAATCTAACTTATACAGTACTTGCTTGGTTATATTCAATTTGCAATATCCCTGTTCACACTAAGTCTATAAAGAAGATCTGAGGGCCACATCTTGCCTCATTTTTGGACTTTCTGTTTATTCCTTGCTTTTTATACTAAATTACTGATAAAGAATTCTGAAGAACTTGAAAGCCTGCCTAATCATTTGTGGCCTTTTGCTTAGGGCTAAAGCCCCTTATATTGCTCAGTAATTGCTGAAAACAAATTGAGGTCCATTGCTTAATATTGGTATGAGGGTTGAGATTGAACATTTTGGGTTCCTCTATTGCACAAAGCTGCAATAGGGTTCATTTGGTTTCAACTCAGCCATGATGGTTTGGAAAATAGAGTTTATGCCTTGGTGTGCAATGGGAATTCAACCATAGTGGCTTATTGAAAAACCCTAGTTAAACAAACAGTAGCACGGGATGATGTGTAAACCCAGACTATGACTATGTTGGCATATGATGCTGATGGTGGGAACCCAACCATTTCCGCTTATTTAATAGACCATGATCAAGCAAACTCTGAGATATGTGAACCCAGGTACAGTGTTTTATTCAACAGCCATGTTTACACATGGCTTAGCAGGATGTGCGGATCCAGCCTAAGTCATAGCAGAAAGTGTTTACCATCACCAGTGTGTTGTGTTGTGGACACTAGAGCTTCTGGCAAGGTGTGTGGAAATCCAGCTTCAAATCACCCTCAGCCCTGTAGATCAGTGGACAACCTTGGGCCTGTCCCTCTAATCTAGCCAAACAAACTGGGTTGTTGCAGGGATAAAAAAGTTTAGCAGAGGAAGGGTTAAGAAACACAGAGTTCCATCCTGAATTTCTTGGGAAAAAAATAGGATAAAAATATACGAAGAACTGGCAGAGATTCATAAGACAGGGAATGTGTGAAAGCTATAACTGGAAGTGTCAAGGTTTTTTCCATTCGTTTGTGCAACAAAAGAGTTGTAACACAGGAAGCAAAGCCAAGTAGGCTTTTATGGTTATAGAAGGACTCAGTAAAAAGAAAAGTAGGAGCATGGATATTCCCACCTATGTAAGGTTTGGTCTGTATTATTAATAATCCCCCATGATTACTATCACTATTATTTTGTAACATTCCTACTTGAAAAGAATCATAGAATTGTATAAATATAGGAAGAATAAAAACAGTCTTCAGTAGAAACCATTCAATCAAGCAATTGGTAATAAAACCACCTACCGTAAGAAAATTAAAACCATGAAAGAAGCAGTCTAGTCCCGGAATAGTTGTAGTCAACTGTTAGGAGTAAATCTTTGCCTGCTACAAACTACGTTACTCTTTCTATTTTCCACATCTCAGGCCAAGGGACAGTAATCCCTCCTGCTTGATGGAATATTTGTGCACGCAGCTCCAGACCTAACCCTCGGTAACCTTGCCATCTGGATTTAAGCAAATAAGCAGAGTCTTGTGTACTCTTGTAAGATCACTAAAGATCAGTGAGAACTGCAGATGCAGAGATGCTCCAGGGCCAGCAATGCCTGAAGGAGCAAATGAGGTAACACCTGCCCTCCCAGAAAGCAGATTGCAAGAGGAATGTAAGAAAACAAATGACAGGAACGCTCTCTGTGCAGCTAAACTTTTGATCTAGATTGTTCCTGGCCATCTGAATACAGCAGTCTATGGCATTATTTCCCACTGCATACCGATCGTTCATTAGCACTTGCTTTCAACATTTTGCGGTGATTCATCCATCTCCTTCCATACATAACCTGGCCTTTGGCTAGCTGTTGATCTCTTGCTGACTGTATTGCTTTGGGTTCCCATTGAATCACTACCAACTCTTCCAGGTTCCCAGTCACTTAGACAGATGGTTACCATTTAGTTCACATTGAGTCACTGCCACCTTTCCTTTGCTGCTTCCCCCCCTTTCCCAGGGCATGATTACATTCCTTTGGATCCGTGAATACAAAACAATAAGTACTAGACCCAGGCAGGGTGTGCATTTGTAATCCTGTGGCTTGGGAAAGATGCAGAGTTGTTGGGAGTACTCTTAATTGGGGAAGAGACCATGACTTGAGGATCCAAAGAAAGAAACCCTAACCCCATCAGTTTATTACTGTTTTATTTATAAAAAAAATTCAGGAGCTGACCATATTGCTAGAGAACCATCAGCCACCCCCGTCGGCCTTTCTCGGTCCACTGTGCCATTTGTAAAGGGAGGGGATGTTAGAAAATAATTGGGCAGTAGGAGATGCAAATCAAGGAAGGGTTGGAAACCACCTCCCCCCTTTGTTTCTTATGCTAGTAATTTCTCCCATACATTTATTTGGTGCTTCAGGGAAATATGGAACTAAATACATGCTAAAGATGGGCTGTTTGAGATAAAATGCTTGGCAGAGGGAAGAACCTATCTGACCTAAGTAAGATGCTGATCCATGTTGCTCAGTATCACCTGTTATGCCTACTTGTTTACTTATTTACTTTCCACTAAATTACTACCAGTGTCTTTCCTAGACAAGGACTGAACTAAGAGGGAAAAACCAGTGCCTTCCATTAAGCTATAGGTCAATGTTTTTCAAACTTGGCCATTTGAAGACGGATGGGCTTCAGCTCTGGCTGGGGAATTCTGGAAGCTGAAGACCATCCATCTGCAAATGGCCAAGTTTGAAAAAGAAACTGCTGTAGGTCTTTCCCTGTTTTGTGTGGCACCTCTCCTGGCTACTGATTAATTTCCAAGACTAATTCACGATGCTCATATGATCCCAGGCACTGCTTGTTCTCTGCATCACAGTCCCCAATGGCCTTAGGCAAGAACAAGGGAAGGAGAAGAACCCCTCCCTCAGCTGCAAGGAAACTCTGCAATGTTCTCCATATAGTAAACTATGAGGATGTCATCTTGGCCTTTGACTTTGAAAGGGAAATGCAAAACCTATTTCAGTACAGTGTTGTTGTTATTGCTTGATTTGATCACGAGCTATCTGGAGTTTTGAAGAAGCATGTGTGTTTTAAATAATCAATGAAACATTTAATCTCCGTTTCCCACTCAATCTGTGCTGAGTGGGGAGAAAAGGTGCATATTAAAACTATACACCTGATATACATGAGAACTTTTCTTAGGCACCTCAAATAAAGACTTGGCCCAATGCAGAATATGAGAAGAGTTCCATGTTTCTTGTATCTTTCATTTGATACAAGGAACACCCTGGTTTCCAGTGTTCTGATAAATACTACCCATTTCACTTCAAGGGTACATCCGTGAGGCCCAGAAACATAATCTTTAATGGAAACAGAAATGCTCAGGAAGTTGTACTCAACATTACACACAACAGGGTGGAACTGTTCCTCATTTTTCTGTCCAACCTTGAATCGTGACTGCCATCTCCTCTTCAGACAGTCAAGCAGGTTGTAAACACATGTGTATTCCTATTAGTGGAAAATTCCTTTCTATTGACCGTAAGCCTCAATTGTGGTTCAACAGGTTTTAGTTCCCAGCCATTTTTTTTCCGTTCCATCTCCTGGGAAAAAAAAAACCTCAGCCCTATGGCATCTGCTCAGATCACGTGGGTAAATAGAGTACTTATAAATTACGCTAACCCGCTCACACCAGTCAGCACTTCAAAGAAGAGAAGGATCCAGGTTCTTGTGCCTCAGTCAGTGAGACAGATCCAGGAGAGGGGAAGAGGTGTCAAGTCTCCCTCCCAGCGCTGTACAGGTAACACCAGTAGCTTTCACAACAAAGGTCTTGGGGTCTCCCCGGTAGGAAACAGAAATTGCAAGAATTATGACCACCCGAGGCATGCTTTTTTGTAGAGTAAAAATTGAGACACGTGGTATGGAGGAGCCATACCAAGCTGGAATTTTGGAAATGGGTTTCTTCCTTGGAATGTCTGCGTTACAATATCGTCCTCCGTTGGAGGGGAGGAGTTGTCAGGCTGATGGGGATAATGAGAGCTGTAGTCCAGTGAGTTTGAAGTCATTGGCCTAAGGGAGGACAATTTTGGATAATCCCCGTTCCCAGGAGATGCTAACCCTCACAAAGATGATCGCGTAATCTTTTATCTGTGTGATTGCTTTTACCACTTCTTTTGGAAAGTTCTAGGACTCAGTTTTCTACTTCACTAGAGCAGCGTTTCTCAACCTTGGCGGCTTGAAGATGTGTGGAGTTGAACAACCAGAATTGCCCCGCCAGCCATGCTGGCTTGGGACTACTGGGAGTTGAAGTCCACACATCTTCAAGCCGCCAAGGTTGAGAAACGCTGAGGTAGAGGCTGGACTAAATGATTTACCAGTAATTCTATTACTTTCTTCCTATTCTTTATCATTTGTTTCAGCTTATCTTTACTATGTTCTCAAGATATCTGGGAAAGAGGCAGCAAATTATTTCCCCATGTGTTTAAAAACCAGGTACCAAAGTGGGTGCCTGTCATCAAACTACCGACCTGCTGTGTTGTTCATGGAATACAGTGGGGCCAACATTCTACTCTGTTCTTTATTTATTCATTTATTTTCCCTTTTTCTGCAATCAAAAGGCTCTTGGTGGCTTACACAATATAAAACCACTCCTAGCAGTACATGTTTCATGTTATATGTAAACATTATTGCTCACAAAAGTTTATTGTTGACTGTTTTTGATGAAAAAGTTCAGCGTTGGTGAGAGATGAAATAGAACCTTACGCCATTGCATAACACCTGCTAAGACATAATGTAGGTTTTTTTAAAAAAAAGATTTGGGGTAGTATTTTGTGTTGAATCTCTTGGCATGCTGACTGAAACCATTGTGATTATTTAATAAACCCTGGCTTAAAATTGGCTTACTGAAGCAGGCTTTGGTCGAAGACCAAACCAGCCAGGGAATATGGAGATTTAATTCCTGAGCAACCTTCTTCAACCTGATCTCTTTAGAAATGCTGGACTACAGCTCCCATTGTCCCCAGCCATCAAGGTGACCCATATCTTTGAAAAAGAGCAAGTCAGAAATGGCTATCTCAGGGACAGTATGGCCTAGATCTGCTTTCCTCTGACTGAGCAGCCACCAGATGCTTTAGGTTGAAATTCTCAGAACTGGCCACAGAGGCTAAGACATTTTGAAATTGCAGTCCAAGCTTATTTGGAGGATACCAGGTTAGAGCAAAGTCCATGAAGCATCGTGATCAATGGCCTCAATACTATAGGGTTTCTAACTGAAGGTTCAGACTGTGCTGACTCCAATTGTTTTTGAAAATCTGCAAAAGAGAAAGTGCAAAAGTATGAAAATATAAATATTTATATCCTGAGATCAGGAAGGTAGTCATGTTAATAGAAGCAATATCCTATAGGAGATACAAGTGTCCCTCAGATTCATTTCTGAAGTGGCCACAGTACTTCTTAGATGACTACATCTCAAGACTAAAACGGTTGGCTTCCTTCTCTCCAAAGCACTGTAGCCTCTCCAAATATATGGCAAGAATTTTTCTCTCAGAGTGGTTTTTGGGGTTTGGGGAACAGGAGGGCACTTAAAGTGATGTAGAAGCAGGAGACAAGAGGGCACAAACAAAGGCTGATGCAGACACTGAGAAACAATGGCTCAAGAGAAGGCAGTTCTAGTCATTCTATTTCCTCGGGACCCTAATCCTCCCATTCTGAACTGTTTATAGTTGCCAGAAAAGACTGGATATAAAAGCTTTAATTAGCGTTCTTCAGGCACGCAATTCTGGGCCAATATCCCAGGCATGAAACTCTCTCTACATAAAATTATGCCAGGTCATAAGACTGGAGCTCTCTTCTAATACCATGGAGCAGAGAGGATAATTCTGTAGAAACACAGCTTCCAACAGCACCAAACCAGCTTTGTAATCCATAGAAACTGGGTTTGTTTGGAGATATCTCCTTGCCCTCCCCATCTAACTCTTGCTTCATCAGGTAGCCTCCAGTAATTTTAGCTTCCCTTTTCCTTTTACCAAACTGTCTGTGGCATCTTAGAGCTACCACTCAGTTGCTCAAGTCTTGCTCTCTGACTCAGCCATCAGCATGGAAAAACAAAGTCTACTTGGGAGACAAAGAGGCTTCCACTGGTTGTAATATTTATTTACAGTATATGTCAAAGGTGCTCAGCATTCCAACCTGGAAATACCTTTCTGATGAAAATTCATATCAGGCAGACTGGACTTCTCTAACCCAGGGCTTTCCAAAGCTTTTGGAATACAACATCCAGCCTGGGGAAGTTGTACTCCAGCACTTCATGGAGGAACTTTGTGAGGAACGTTTGAGCTAGAAACAGCCGCTAAGAAAGTTTAGAACAGGCTGCAAGACAGCATGGCTGTATATGTCAGAGACAAGGAGGCTACAACCATGGGGTCAATAATAATTCTTACCTGTATATCAGGGCTTATACCAAAGTCAAGCAAACTTCAGCTACTCCAAAACTTCTTAGCTACATCTCCAAGAACCTCATCGAGGCTACTTATGGAAAATGTTAACTGAGATCTTTAACATCTGTAGGACACAACGATGGTGTCATTTCATTTTTTCATCCGGCCTGGGGATCCCCTGACAGCAGAGAGCCCGTGCGTTGGTCACACCACATACGGCATCTTAATTAACCCTCCCACAATCTTGGTTTTACTTCTGTTGATTATTTAATTGTTTTAATTGGTTTTTATATTCGATTCTAGTGGTTGGTTTTGTTGTATGCCATCCAGAGTCACCTTGGCCATATAAATTTGATAAAATAAATAAATAAATACATTTTTAAAAAGTCCTGGCTTATACATAAGAAGAATGACAGGGCCCTTTCCCAGAGCTTACTGAAATGTTCTTTAAAAAAAGAAAGTGATCGATTAATATCTCCAATTACCTTATCATGTATCATCCAGGTAATCCTCTTTTACTTACCTGCCTCATGTAAGATCAAGTTATGGAGGGTTAGAGTTTGTTCAGAGACATGTTCTAGCAGGGACAACAGCAAGGTGGAAGGCTGGTTTGCCAGAGAATACTAACTTGGCTTACATAACTCTTCGCTGTTTCAAACCCCAGCTTTTTAAAAATGTATACCGATAGAAGAGAATATCTGTAGCTCAGGGTTGAATTGTGGAGTCCTTGGGGTTCTTTGAGCTTGGTTGTTTTCTTGCAGACGCTGGGTAACAAAATGTCTGCAAGAAAACAACCAAGCTCAGAGAACCCCAAGGACTCCACAGCTAAAAATGTACATCCAACTTTTTAAAAAGATTCCCCTTTGCCCCAGGATAACTTGGAGCATATTATATACCAAATACAGTGTACAAACAACGAAAGTTAAAAGTGCATATCAAAGAGAAAAATGAGAAGGGACATCCTTTTATTATTCTCTTTGGAATTGGATGAACAGGAAGCAAAGTGACTGCCTAAATGCTCACAAGGATACAGAGTCAGAGATATTTCTTAAAGTCAAGCCATGGTTTTTTTAAAGCCTTTTGCTTCTCTGCACTGCAGTATTCTTCACTGGAAAAATGTAAAAAGAAAAAAGAAATGAGGCCATTGATAACACTTAACTTCCTTATGAATGCATGGTGAAAATGAATGCATTGCAAGACACTTGAAAATTAAAAGTGTGAAGTATTGCTGGCAATATTATCCTATTTTTATGCAACGCTTCTTGCTAATAAAGTAGCAGAGAGAGAAAACAGCAGGAGGCCAGGGAGAAATGATGAGGATGTGCTATTAAAAGCAACCCCATGTCCAAACAGAACATTTTTTCCCCACTTTTTGCATGTAGCACCATCAGCTTTAATACTGTATGAGGCTGTGAATATTGCATGAAGCTATGGTTCAGTGGGAAGCCAGACCCCTAATAGTTGCATGCCAACAGCTGCAGCTGTCCCTTGGACTCCACATTTGCTTGTTTGCATGATGATGAAGATAATGATGATGGTGATGATGATGATGATGGTGATAATGGTGATGATCTACGTTCAATCGTGTCCGATCCTCAGAGATTCTACGGACCAGCTCTCTCCACATTTTCTGATCTTCTATAGCTTCTTTCAGTTGTTTTATGCTCTGGTTGGCGTCAGCTTTGATGGTGTCTAGCCAATGTGTTTTTTGGCGGCCTCGTTTCCTTTTACCGTTCGCCATTCCAAGCATAACTGCCTCTTCCAGTGAGTTTGATTGCATGACATGGCTGAAATAAGTAAGGCGGAATTTTGTGATTTTGCCCTCCAGCGATAGGTCTGGTTTTATACGCTTCAGAACTTGGAGGAATGCACAGGAGCTTCTCCAACCCCACAGCTCAAACAAGATGATTTTCCTCCTGTCTAGTTTTTTCATGATCCAACTTTTGCAACTGCAGGTAGCTATGGTAAACACGATAGTGTGGACTAATCTATATTTAGTTGCCATGCTGATGTCCTGGCTTTTCCATATTTGATTCATGCTCATCATTGCTGTGCAACCTAGTGCGATTCCACACATTATTTCTGGACTGCTTTCACTGCTTTGATCAATCTGCGATCCCAGGAAAGTGAATTCTTGCACACATTCGATCTCTTTACCGTCAATTACTATTTTGACATTTCCATTCCTCACAATGGTCATGAGCTGTTCAAGAAAAGGCCAAATTTCTCGCTTTCTTCTTTAACCCTTTTGATCAGATGTTTCAGGCCTTCTTTGGTTTCTGAGAGGAGAGTTGTGTCGTCAGCATATTGAAGATTGTTGATGTTCCTTCCTCCAATCTTCAGTCTGATTGTTGATTCTTCAGGTTCCTCATGATCACTTTGGCATACAAGTTGAATTAAGAAAGGTACCACCTTGCCACACTCCTTTCTCTATCTTGAACCAATCAGTGTCTCCATATGGTGTTCTCACAGTGACTTCCTGATTTGTGTACAGCAACTGCACCAACTTGACCTGATTCGTTGGCACTCCCAGATCTTCTAGAGCTCTCCACAGCTTGTCACGATTGACCCAATCGAAGGCTTTCAATTTCAGTGTAGTCAATAAAGCAGATGTAGATGTTCTTTTGATCTTCCTGAGATTTTTCCATGATCCATTGTAGATTTGCAATATGGTCACAAGTGCCACGACCCCTTCTGAAGCCAGCTTGAATATCTGATAATTCTCTGTCAATGGTCGGTGCCAGACGTTGTTGTATGATCTTAAGGAGCATCTTGCTAGCGTGAGGGAGGAGGGCAATTGTGAGGTAACTGGAGCAGTCCTTGGAGTCGCCCTTTTTTGGCAATGGAAGGAACACTGATGGTTTCCAATCCTGTGGCCACGTGTTCATTTCCCAAACTTTCTGGCACAAGGCTGTGATGGTTGTGGGTGGTACAGGCCACAGAATTCTGCAGGGATGGTATCAATATCATTGCCCACACGAGTTCTTCCTGAAGGATGGCTGTTCTATTTCTGCCTCCCTTTCCTCATCATCCTGAGGAGGCTGGGCCTGTTTGCTGCTGGCATCCAGCTCTTCTGTATAGTCTCGCCATCTGTTCTTGACACCTTGTTGGCCAGACAGTTACTTCCCTTGCTTGTTTTTGATGATGCTTTTATGAGCAGTAAACAGTGTCTGAATCCTTCGGACTTGCGCAAATGCATTCCTGAGGTGGCCCTTCATGCAGTCCTCTTCTAGCTGCTTGCAACACTGGTCCCAATAAACTTCGTTGTCTCCTTGCTGCTCTTTGGAAATCTGCATTCAGTTTCCTTGCTTCCTCCTGTTTACCTGCTGCTTTGCCTGCTTTTCTTCGCTCGGCTACTCTGATGGTTTCCTCTGAGAGCCACTTGCACTTTTTCTCTGGCTTCTTGTACGGTATGTGTTCAACTGCTGTTCCAATGATGGTCAATTTTATTTGCTGCCATAGTTTACTGGGCATCTTCTCAGCAGTGTCCAGCAGTTCAAACTTATTTTTCACCTCAGCTGCATATGTAGAAGGGATTTTGGTGGTGTCAAACTTCTTTGGTGGTGCTGTCTTTCTGATGTTGCATGATTTTCATGGCAAAATTGAACCAAGCGATTGCCTGCATCATTCCTCTCCCCAAGTCCAAACCTGCCAAATCCTTCCCAACCTAGAGAGGCCTTTGCGTAACTATTGGCTGAGTTGGCATAACATGCTAGACTAGGTGAAAATGGTACTGGGGGACCTGTGGTTCAGGGTGTTGTCAAAAGCCCTCCAGTGCCTGAATATGTTCTAGGAACATAGACCATCACATTAAACTACCCTGTGGTTTGTTTGGGAATAACATGTTAGCAGTGGGGTTTCGTTAACTCAGATTAAGCTTCTGGTGTAAAACCAGCCACTGAATTCATGTAGACTCTAATACAGTGTTTCTCAACCTTAGCAGCTTTAAGATGGGTGGACTTCAACTCCCAGAATTCCCCAGCCAGCCAATTCCCCAGACGTTGCGCTTTCAATTGTGATAACTCACGAGCAAAATGTGAAGAAGGGAATCAATCTTCAGATGATCAGTGAATTGTCTCCTGTTTAGAAGTGCTCACAGAGAGTCCATTAATGGGTGAAACCTGATAGCAAAGCTATTTGGGCTGGGAACCATGGGGTGGGATCAGTTTGGAGAAGGTTAATATAAAACTACAGAATTCTTGCTCTCTCATTAAGGGACTTTGTTTCTTGCTTCATATTCTAAATACTTTCCTCAGATTCAGTGCTCCAATAACTAAAAAAGAGAGATAAACTTGGTTTCTAACATTAAGCTGACCAGTCATTTAAATACTGAAGTTGGTTCCTAGCAAGATTCCTTTAAAAAAAAAAAAAAGGAGTTTCTCCAAATTATGTAACTGTGTTGAGCTAGGGCAATGCAGAAAACCGAGAGGAACAAATACAGTGGCGTTTCTAGATTATATAATCAGTGTTATTTCAGGTGCCCTGTATTTTGGGATATGCTATAAGGAATTAAAGGTATATTTGCCACCTTGTGCTTGAGAATCAAGGGTCATGTTCAAGTTCACAGTTTCTGTGACTTGAGTGGTGGCCCTCAAATTATTTCTTCTCCTGCAGGTTGAGGTTTATATTATATTCTTGGCCGCAGATTACATCAACTAAGCAAACATGTAAATAAATCCCATGATATAATCTTCTTTATCCCCAGATTTGTGTAGCTGCTTCTCACTTATCTGGATCCTTTTCTTCCTCCACAGAACTCTGGAAGTGGGTCCTTTTAGTCTTTAGAAGGTAGGCTAGTCCACGCAGACTTGCTTAAAGTTATACAGTGGTATCCTATCTGAATCCAATCTTCCAGATTGGGACATGACACCCAGTCCTGATATTGTTCTGCCTTAGGAACTGATATAACACTCCCCACATTTTGTTTGAGGGCTTTGTGGAAAGTCTGTGGAACTGCCCACCAAGCGCCCTGCTGAGATTTCAAGCACCACTCCTCTTTCGCTTCAAAATCTCTAACTCATGGCGTTTATTAAAAATCCTTTCAGATAGACGTAGAACTGCATGCAATCACAACATGTCCCTTCAAATGCAAAAAATGCTACAGAACGGAGACAGCCCGGGGCAAAGTTGCTGTCAGGCCATTTCTTTCTCACACTGTCAATCTTTTCCTTTTTCAATTACTCAGCTTTACTTGACCAATGATTACAGTCTGTGTCCCTTGGGCTGTTTGTGGGGGTTGATCCTCACAGGGATTTTCCCCCTTGAGATTTGTGAACTGCAAATGTTGGGTAACCCTTAAGTCTGTAACTTCCCCTTCCCACATTTTTAGTTACATCAGCATTCCTATGCAGGAGTATAGGAATTGCCCTCCCCCAGTGCTAAATAGGAAAATATACATACAGACACACAGTCTTTTCACAAAACCTGATGAATTTTCAGCCCCATGAAGAACACGGGGTTACCCCCAAATACACATACTTTCAAAAATTAAAAATGGACTGAGTTAATATTTACGCCTTGGCTGGTCTGTAATGTGCTGTGATGAATTGGAGTTCAGGGCTAGTTTAATGGACTATTGCTGTTCAAATAATGTTTAGTGCTGTCTCATATAAAGCAAGCTTTCCTGAAGAAAAGCAATTAGCACATTGGAGAGAAGTTTGCACCCTATTTCTCTCTTGTTACTGTTTCCAGTTGTTTTATTTATCATTCCTAATAAGGAAGCTTTAATACCTGGAGTCTCAACTTTGCCAATTCATTAGGGATCCACATAACTTCATCAAGTGGTTTTTTTCTTCACTCAAAAGATGCAAAGAGAGTTTTAAAACTTAACTGTAGCAGTCACTGCACTGAGATTTCTAATAGAAAGCCTTCCTGTATATTTGCTGGAACTCATATCAAAGTTCCTTAAAATTAATGCACCAGCCACCTTCAAAATTCTACTCCTGGAGTTGCTCAAAGCTCAGCCAAATAAAATGGTGTTTTTTAAAAAAAAAAAAAGCAGGCAATCTTCATAATGGAAGTCTTGGATAAGGCCAACTACTGCTTCTCCGTATCAGGTGTGGGAGACTCAGATCTGACAGTCATCCCTAGTGCCGGATAGCTTAGAAACGGTTGCTAAGGCGACTGGATAGGTGAAGGAGAAAATCTTGTGCTATCCTACGACAGATCCCTTGGAAAGCAAGCTTTTGCTGGCTTTGAAACCTATCCTCTTCTTTTGCTTCAGTGGGAGAGAGCTGTGGTTATCAGCCAGAGACATCAGACCAAGCCACTCTTTTGTAGATCTAGCCTTGCTTTTCAGTGGACAGACATAGAGACAAACCAGAGTTTATAGCTGCTGGTCTGTTTTTCCTTTCCAATCCAGTTCCCAAATGCAGTGGCTTTCTATGATCACCGCATCATTATAACTATAGTTAGTTCAGACTTCATCACAAATCGTACGGGGGTGTCCACTGAATGTAGTCCAAAAAAAGGTCAAGATGGCAGCCACAATGGTGTGGGTTGAAGTGCTAACTTTTTTACAATGCACATAAATAACTGGCAGTGCACTTGTGGCCATCTTGACTTTTTTGGCCATACCCTGTGAACATCCTGGAGTAGATTATTAGCCAATAGAAGAGAATATATGTAGTTTAGGGTTGAACTGTGGAGTCCTTGGGGTTCTCTGAGCTTGGTTGTTTCCTTGCAAATGTTTTGTTACCTAGCTGAGTAACAAAACATTTGCAAGGAAACAACCAAGCTCAGAGAACCCCAAGGACTCCATAGATTAGAAGCTTAAGTAAGTAAGTTAAATCAAGATTTATCATTGATAAATCCCATTCTGGTTAGGAATACTGGGGAATTGTTGTCTTAATATACTTAAAAGGCACCAGGGTGGGGAAGACAAGTTAAGCAGAGCCAAGAGGTGCCAACAGATGGCAGTGCTTGGCTCAGCCTCATTTGCATTTAGAAGCTAAGGAAGGTTAGACCTGGATGAGCAATCAACAGGAGACACCAGAACTGTAGGATAGGCTTAAAAAATACATCCTGAAGGAAGATGGTAACAAACCACTTCTGACTTGCTTTCAAGAAAACTTCATGGATGTTCCCATGGAGTAACCATGAGTCAAGCCAAGCTCAAGCATTTTACAGCAACTCATGTCTGAACATAAAGAATTTTGAGTGATTTTTTCCTCTCTCTGTGCCAATTACCAATTTGTTTTAATAATAGGCCTTTTCATCCACTGTTCACTGGATTCAGAACTGCTGAGAAGTTAGCATTTTGGAAAAGTACAAAACTAAGCTAAGATTTGTAAGTGCAAATTAAGCATTGGGCAGAAATGTGTATTTTGAAAATCAGCATGTCTTTGGCAGGCTACATCATCACCACTCATGCTGGCGTCTCAATTGTGAGCCTACCACAAGCAGTTTGCTCACTTTATTTATTTGCTTCTCTCAAATACTGGAGAAAGGAGCAAGCTGTCCAAATTGTTTTGAGTCTTCCATCCCACTAGCCAAATCAGAGGAGCATCAGCTTTACAGAGGAGGAAATAGCGTCTTCCAAATGCTGAAGGGGCAGACAGAGAGTAATCGACATTCATGTCATCTGCATATATTCTTCTGTTTTCAGACTCTTGAGAAGAAGAAGAGATGGAAACCAGAGACAAAACTGGTGCCAAACTGAAAACTAAGATGAACCATGCATTGTGAGTACACAAAAAGCTTTTCATTCTCTTGGCCTTATTATGCTCAGTTAAAAGATGGCCCACGTTTAGGTGAATGTATTTAATTCTAACCCCTCTTTATAGTCCCATACTACAATGTATATGATGATTGGTTCAAAACTGTTGCAGAGAAACAATAGATAAAAGTACTTCTCCATTGGCTCCCAAACTTCTACAAGGGGAGGCTAAATTAGAAAGCTTGGGATACTCTATCTTCTAAGATTCAGATGACCAACGAAGCAAAGGGTTGGTTTTTCTGTACCTCTTGGCTGTCATCCAGATTTTTGTAGTCCAATAGGTTAGCACAACATTTAGGAACGGGAAAAGACATTTAAAAGTATAATGATTCTAAAGAAGTTTGCTTGACTACTAAGCTTCCATATGGAATACCCTGGGTATTTTGTAAATGGCAGTCTTCAAACTGTTTAACTATCCATAAGTTAAGTTTTATTCCTAACAATAATCCTGTGAGTGACTTAGGTTGAGACGGACTGACTGTCCCAAGGCCACCCAGTGAGCTCTGGGTTCAAGGGAAGAATTAATCTGGATCTCCCGAACCCAACACTTTGCCCACTCCACGCACTGATTCTTTTCCAGTTTTCCCTGGTGGATGCCATAGTCCAATGCCATAAGAAGGAACTAGTTGGAAAAGGCTAACTGTTTACTTCCTTGCCAAGCCATCTCTTTGTCTTCACAAATAAAATTTGAACTTTGCCCCAAGTGGATGACTCAGGATTGCATATTACATTGCCAACAAACATCCTGAGAGCTTACATCAGTCTCTCCAGAGATCTGCTGAACTCAACTGGGTCTTTTTAAGGTTCCCTACAAGCAGCTGCCCCTGGAGATAACTGGAAGAGGTTGGTAGGACTTAAGAAGGTTTGCTGGTAACTACTGATAGCCACCAATCTAGACTGAAGCAGATCTATAGCAGTGGGATCAAAATGGTAGTCAGCAAGTTGTGTGTGTCTGTGTTGTCGGTGTTGAGTACTCTTGTAGAATACTGTGCTGGAAGTCAAGATTTTTTGCAAAAGATTCTGGCTAAGGCTACCTGGCATTAGGGCACTAAGAAGTCATTGCTCGTTCTGATGTAAGGGAGAGATTGTTACACACGCTGCTCCCAGGTTCGGCTTATGGTTACACACTCACAGCCTGTTGAGGCACGTGGATCTTGTCAGCCCCCCTTGCTTTCTACCTGGGTTTTCCAGATAGGTGTGGCTAGAGCAGACAAGACACACAGCCCTGTTCAACAGCTGGGAAATAATTAGGGATACACACAAATCACTTCCAACCGAACACTGAGGCAGGAGAGGTTCTTTGTAATACATGGAGACCCAGTGAATTTAAAGTAACAGCAAAACATTACTGGCTGCAAGGTACATTTGCTCTTTCTCATACACACACACACACACCCTCATCCACACTTACCCAGGTCCTTCCCAACTAGGCTGCCAGGCACTAGGTAGAGGGACGGAAGCCACCAAGTCTGGATCCAAAGATGACTCATATGACTCGACTCAGAGGACTCAGAGTGGGCAGGCTTTGGGACCCCTTTTATCCCCAAAAGTCCTTGCTCTGTTTATTTGCAAGTTGATGGGATTGGGGTGAGGGTTTCCATGTGCTCAGGCCCAACTTCTTTTGCTGGTTCAGGTCCTTTGTTTCTTTAAGGACTTGCTTCCTTCTTATCTACCTTCCCGAAGGGATCTCACAGACAAGTCTCCTGGCTTTTGTCCTCTCTTCTTAGGTGCCTGATTCATCTTTAGGTTATGGCAGCTTCTGCCTAGTCTCACAAGATCCCATGACATTTTGGGAAACAGTGAATAAAACAGACTTATTTAGCAGAACTCTGCAAGCATATGGACAAAATAAATTGAATTCTTCTTCTTTAGTAGAATAAAAAGTACTAAAATTACTTTTAGTACTTTTTATTCTACTAAATGTTACTTGAGAAAATACACCCCATCTTTCAAATGTGGGGTAGGGGACACTGTGCAGTTCATAATCAGTAGAAGTAATTGATATATCAGAACCAACACTCATAAAATAAAGTAAGAGAGCAATGAAAGAATGGAGCTATTGAAGTCAATAATTAATTAGATAAATTACAGTTGGCTGTAGTTTACAAGAGCCTGGCAAGTGTTTTTTTTTTTTTAATCTTAGCTCAGAAAGATGCTGGAGTGTATAATATGCAAACATTTCATAGCCATGGTCCCCTTGCCCAGTTATCTATCTGCCCAGCTTAAGAGTATGGAAAGGCTGCACTGACTAGTCTCACCCATGATGGTCACCTGTGCCAGCTTGCTCTTCATCCCAAGATCCATCACTGAGAGATGCCCTAATCAGCATGGCTTCCCTCCAGCTTGAATCAACCTGAAATTCAATCAGCTTCTGGAAGATTGAAAACTTCTTCTAACCCCACTTTGTCCTATTCAATATTGCATATTCGTCCCTACCTCAAAATAATACACATAGATCCCTTCCCCATCCATCTTCTTATGGCCACTTGGCCCCAAAAAGCCTCCAGCACCACAACAGGTACCAGGGGGGTTCCAGCTGTCCTTCTGCTTCTGAATTCTCGCCTGATTATACTTCCAGGTCTCCGCAAAGCTATTCCCAATAACATCAACTTCCCATTGGTTTGTTTTCAAGGTAGCGTGGGCGATGCTAAACCAAGTATCTGCTGTACTAGTAAAAGTTTATAAAAAACTTTTTTGCCACTTCCCCTTACTATCACTTCTTGCGTGGAACTGTGAAAACACTCCTTCCGTTCTCCTCCCTAGCTGTTGCTCCCCGAGTGCATCTGCTAACAGTCCCAGATCAACTGGTGTTAGTAAACAGAAATGCTGCCTAGTTATGAACAGATCCACCTGAAGAACGTTCCACTGACTGCAGTGGCTTTTGCTCGCAAGCAAAAATGCTTAGAATTGCAGGTTTATAATCCTACTGCATGCAAGCCTATAACCTTTTAACCCTTTTACACAGAAGTAACCCCCACTGAGATAAATGGAATTTACTACAGGCCTTAAAACACACTCTTGTAAGTTCCTCGGAAGCCAGTTGCATTAGGGATACACCAGAGTAGATCTAAAGGCGTGTTCCAACCCAATATAATTGGGACTTTGGGAGTTTTAAAGGGCAATAGGTAGGATGGCCTGTCCTACTTTACCATTAGAAGGGCTGTTGTAGGGCAATATGTAAAGGTGTTTTCTATCTGGGCTGCCCCATAGCAGGCACAGAAGTATAGAAATTGTCCATCCACAGTTTACAGCCTAAACAAGTTAGATACTTTGGTTACAGTTTTCCTCCTTATGTGGTTTTAATTAAATTATAGCCATTATTTCCATATGTATCTCTATGCATTAGCAGGATCAAATCTGATGCAGGTATGTGCCATTTTGCCCTCCTGTTGGGGCCATTGCCCGAGCAATTAACCATCTTGTAGGGGGAAAAAAGGGAGATCTGACTGATCCTTTAGTTCTGCCATTCCCATTCCGGATAGACAATGTTTATCTCATTATCCTATCTTCTCTCTCTTTCAATCTCTCTCTACCATTTGTAAATTTGAAACAGACCAAGATGTGGATTGCAGTAGATGTTTTTACAGATGACTTCATGTATTTTTAATTTCAGTTAGCGACCTTCATAGACCATTGGGTGTACTAGCTTAAACAGTTCTGAGTTATCTAAGACATTAGAAAGCAAGCTTCCTTCTGCTTCAACTGTTGCGGTTTTACTGTTAGATAACAGGAGTATTACTACAACAATTCTTGGACAACCCAAATAAGAAATAGCAGTGTCTGCTATCCTCTTTAATCTTTTTGCTTTAGATACTGCTCGTTTGTTTTTAAAGGGAAGCTAGCATGTGACAAAGTAAATGCCAGCTGAAAGCATCATTGTTATTTCCAAGAATACCTTTGGGACTCTTGATGTCCCTCAAAGCATTCTATAAAAACCAGAATGGTGGGTAGCTGACCTTTGCAGGTGGTAGAAAAAAGACAGTGAGAAGCTAGGGTGATAGATAATATCCTGGGGGCTTGGTGCGGCCGATAACCAGTTTGCAAGTCTCTCCCGTGGCAAGCCACTGGTGAGAATATCCACGACAAGCTGCCAACTTTCCAGATGTGCCAGCTGGCTCAAAAAGATTGCCTATCACTGGACCGAAAACAGCTGGATAGAGTTTTCCAATGTTGTGAAATTAGAAAGAATTGAAGATGGTGAGTAGATGGGGTCTAGTAGCGTTAGGATGTTGGTCACTATATCAATTCTGCTGTTTCAAGGAGAGTCTCTCTCCAAGCTGGTAGAACTTTAGCAGCAACATTTCTGAACACCTTCCTTCCCTGTTTACTTCTCATTTCTAATTTTCCCCTTAATCCCCTGGGGTTTTCCTCCCCCCCCCTCTTTTTTTTCTACATTTACAGGCCTTTAGAGCAACTTTGAGCTTACCTGAGTTTGCTTGTTTCTTTCATCTTAGTATCCAGCTGAAGTTGTCATTTCTTGAGTTTTTAACTCCTGCGTTATCAACAAAATGATGCTATGGAAGCTGGATTGTTTTGCTGCAGGAATACTTTTGGAGTTTGGATTAAACCATGGGGGGGGGCAATCTTTTGGGATTTGACAGCCATGTTTAACATTTAGGAGGCACCTGAATGTGTGGGTTGATCCTGTAAATAGGGGAGAAAGGATTTTTGTTTTGTTTTCCCTGGGCTTGGGGTTGGGGGAAGCATTTTGACATCTTTCTTAGGGCTGTAAGGACGTCCTCTAGAATTTTCACACGTTTCTGCCTTGAAATGATAAAAAGCCCATTTTCTGAAATTTTGAGCTGATTTGGCTCTGATGGTAGCCAACAAAAGAATGTAATGGTGCAAGTTGCCCACCCCACATTGAAACCATGGTTTGATTAATTGCAGTTTGACTATGCCTGTCTTCTGACCACTGATTATGCGCCATCAGTCACTGTCAACTCTTAGTCACCACACTGATTTTCGCCATGGCGAGTCTTCTAAGAATATGCTAAGCTAAAACAAAGCAGCTATATTATGACTTTGTGTCATGGGTGAACTCAACCATTGGGCTCCTAACCTGGAGGGTAAGAGGCTTACACAAGCTTTGGGTGGGGATCTTTGTTTACATAGTTTGCTAGCCTATCTGGGCCAAGAAATAATTTCCTACTAGCAACTCTTCCTATATACTGCCAGGGTGGACTTAGTGTGTCTATGCGGAAGGAATATTTAGCCTTTAAAATATATTATTAGAACATTATTAGAAGCATAACTATGTTTGCAGAACATGTTTACCCAGAACTAGGTAAAATTTTCATTTAATTGACCCAGTGCTCCACATTTATCACACTTAAGCTAGGTTTATGGAACATGCTAAGATAAAATGCAGGTGATTACAGTACTTCCTAATTCAGGATGTCGTGTGAACACTTCCAGTGCATTTAGCTGAGTTACGCAGAAATATTTAGAGAATTAAACGGCATAAGTATATTCCAAGTGTTTACTGAATGAGTGTTTTTCCCTAGCCCGTTTTTTAAAATGAGGCTAGAAAAATGTACCCATTTCACAGATGCATAGGTCCTTGATAATTTGCTGCATGTTTACATGTTACATGTTTTGTGACTGACGCATAGCCCATGGATAAGTCTACGTTCTGGTTATTGATTCTATCAAGCTTAGTGATTTATGCACGTCCACACTTGCATTTTAGTAAGTTAAAATGAGGGCAGAATTGTTTTGACCTATGTCACAATTATGCTTGTGGAGACTGAAGTTAAAGCTGCCAGGAGCTTTTCATGCCACAGTTAAGCACCTGCTCCAAGAGCAAAGAAACTAAACCGTGCATCTGGCAAAGCAGGCTTTACAGTATGTGATTTTTCCTCCCTCCGTGACCCTCCAACGAGGAAGCTCAAGCCTACAACTCAGCTGCTTGTGCCTGCAGATTTCATTCCAGCCCAATGCAGGAGGAGATAAACAGCAGCTACTTCGTCTGGGGGCTGACTCAAAGATCTTTGGAGCTGGCCGTTAAAAGCCAGCCAACCCTAAAAAACTACCCTCCCAGCTGAAGGGTCCCCTCTCCCCAGTCGAGTAATCCAAAGGGTCTTCTGCTATGGAGAGAGAAATCCCTGTCTTGCGAATTAGGTGAGAGATGGAGAAGGGGAGGGGAGGGGGCTGCAGGATGCAGCTTGAGAAGGGAGCTGGCCGTTGGGGTGGGGGGCGGGGGCTAGAGGGGGAAAGGGGGACTAGAAGCCGAGCAACGTTGGTGTCCGTGATTGCATTGCGAAAGGTGTGCAGTGAGGTAGACGCCGGAGCGCTGACTGACGCGCGCTGACGCTGCATTGCATCAGCGACGGCCCGTGGAGCAGCACAGGGGGATCGCTGATACAAACAGGAAGGGAGCAGGAACAAGCTTATTTTGGTTATGCATCGGGGGGGAGCGAAAATAAGCCTCCGTGAGGATAAGAGGGGAGTCACGTGATCTTGATGCGCTGGGTCACAGCAGCTGATCCAGGCTGCGAAGGAAGGAGCCGGCGGCTGATCTGCCTCCCGCTAGGACTCTGGGATGGCTGGCGATTTCAGTTTTTTTCTGTCCTGAGGTTGCCAAAGGAGGGAATATGGGGGGGGGGAGAGGGGGGTGCCAACCTGGCAAAGTTAGGAGTGGCCTTGGGGGAGGCCCCAAAGAAGGCAGCTGGCAGGGCTGCATGCTTGAGGCAAGAGCGCTGGTTCAGCTGCGGAAAAGCAACGGCTTTGCAGACTCCAGGACTGCCTTGGAGCTAAGGGAGGAATCGGAGCCTAAAAGGGGCTCCAGAGGAGCAGGATCTGAGAGCTGAGACCCCTAAGAATTGCTTCCAGGGAGGGTAGACGACAGCTGGGTTTGTACAAGAGCTAGGCTAAACTGCGGGCCGCCTGCCTTGTGGCATATTGCGCGAGTCCAGCCAGCGTGATGACCGCGTGGTTTAGTGCGGGTATTCTCAAGGGGGAGGTCTGGCCCCTTCCCAGGGTATTACGAACCGCGCTGAAGGGAGAACTTGCTCTGAGCTTTGCCCCCCCCCCCCGGCCCTCCTGCAAGAACAGTCTGCGCTGTGCAACGGTGCGCCCGCACGATTGACGGTTGTTTTTACTCGGGGCTTTCGTTCCTGCAAGACGGAAGTGCAGTTCAAAGATTTTGCGGCGCATTTCAGGGCTTTTGTTTTAGGACAGAGGGTTAGCCAACATTGGGTGTTTCTTCCTTTATTCGAAAATGCGGGGAGCCAATATCCATTTCTCTGGGACTCCCTTCTGCTGAGCAGTTGCTTTCTGGATGCTTCTGCTCCAGCGTCCTGGTCTTAAGGTACCGCTGCTCCAGGGCAGGAGTACTGGGGAAAACATGGGTGAACCACCGCAGACCAAGGGCTGGAAATGGTTCTGGAATTCCCTTCGGGGGCACCTGCAGCCATCTCCGCCTTCCACCATGACTGCTAAGCGTTGCCAGCACCGTTTCCCAATGCTTTGTGGAAACATGCTGAAAATTGGCCCCAAAATGTCCTTAACTCACTTTTTCCTCAACCCCTGCCCCCCCCAATCTCACCCATATATGATATGGCCCCAGCCTCCCCCTGGCAAATGTAAGGGTAGCCCTTGGCCTAAGATTCCCCAGCCTGCCCTGGAGGGCCGCTGATGGTCGTCTGAATTCTTCCACGGAGGGCAGCGCTGTCTGCCCAGGCAGACCCGGCTTCGCTCGGTCTGCACCCCCTCTTTGGCTTTGCTCGCTGTCAGCCAATCAGCAGCCGCCGGGGGATGCAAGGCGGAGCTTGCCACTGCGCTCCTGGGTGTTCCTCCTCCCCCCGCTCTTTCCTTTTTTTTGTGAATGAAAATAAGCCTTGGGCGCGTCTCAGCCGAGGACTGCAGCTCGCGCCCTCCCGCCCGCCGCTCAGTTGCTCCGCAACTCGCGGGCTGCGAGGAAGGAGACGCCTCGGTGGCTCAGAAAGGGGGGAGCGGGAGGCCGCGGGAGGCCGCGGGTGGGGTGGGGCGAAGCCCGGCAGAGTGGAGGAGCGGAGCCTTCCTGGGGCTGCCGCGTGCAGCAGGGCTCCGCCGAGGAAGATGCTGGCAGACGGAGCACAGAGGGGTCCTCCAGCCCCTCCGGAGTCGGCGCTGACTCGCGTCCCCGAACAGCAGCTGAGCGGGGGAGTCTGAGCCTCCTGCAGCGGCCTTGGCACGGCGGCGGAGGAAGAGGAGGCCGGGCCGAGCCGAGCGCTCGTTATCGCGATCAGCATCATGTCTCCAGGGAAGAGCTGGGCTCGCCTTCCCGCCGCAAATTGCCCCTTCAGATGTGTTGGTGTAAGTAAACCCGTCGCCTTTCGCTCCCCGCTCTTTCCTCTAGAGGAGGGTCAGTTGCGCCTGGCGCCTGCTCTGCGATAGTACTTGGAAAGAAGGCAGATTGGCACGGCAGACACGGGGGGGGGGGGGGAGAAACGCAAAAGGCCAGGACGGGGGCACTCGGAGCGCTCCCCTTAGAGCCCAGCCCTGCTGATCTGCGCGCGCGCGTTTTGCGCGACCCGGTGCCAGCTCCGTTTTTCTTCCCTCCAGCATCCCCCGCTGCTGGAGTGGAACGGTCTTCTCGGGGGAAGGGAGACGCTGCCCTTTGAGCACTCTCGCGTCTGCCACGCACACGCCGAGAGCAGCGGGCCGGGCCGGGCAGGGCAGGGCAGGGCAGGGTGGGCGAGCAGCTTTGGTTTCGCCGTGCATGTGCGCCTGGGCACTACCCACCGGGAAAGAGATGAGCGCCCCGGGAGGAGAGCGGAGTGAAAGCGGTTTGCAAAACCGGGCGGAGTCCCGGGGCGCTCTTCCGGCAATCTTTTTGGCTGCGCCCTGTTCGTGGCCGAAAGCTTTTGCGGCGCCCGGCGGGGATCGCCTTTGCATTCGGGCGTCTGCTTGAGCAGAAGCTGTGCCGTCTTCAGTAGTTTGAAGGGCTTGCGTGGTGGAAGAAATGTGCAGCACACTTCGAGAGTCGCGTGTGCACGCGCAAAACTACGCACGCGTTGCTGCTTGTTTTGCAAATGGGTCGCTCGGGTTCTGTGTTGCTTTTCCAGTCTGCGTGGCTGTTGCCATAATAGTCATCAAGGGGAGGCATTGGCCACAATTTGCAGATTTCTTTGGCCCTGGTTCTTCTTCGCATCTTGGTGGGGTGTTCAGATCATCCTTCCTTCCACTTTAGTAGAATCCTGGTTTTGACTAAGCATATTATTATTAGTTCATAATAAATCATTATGGGGGGGGGTTTCCTCCCTTGCCACATTTTTTTTTAAAATTAAATTTCTGTAAAATGATGGGGGGGGGATTTTAGCTCTTCAGTTGCTAGGAAACAAGTTAGGCTCCCCTGGAGATTCTCTGGTCTCCTTGGCAACAGAAGACTGGGGCAGCTTCCGGGAACACTTACTTTTCTCTTTAAGAGATAGCAAGGCAGATTTGAGCTTGCTACTAGCTTAGAAATCTAGTAAGCTGAGAGCTAAGGACATGACCAAGGGAGGATGGCGTGACAGGCTGGGACAGGTGCTGGAGCTACAGAGAAGGAGCAAATGAGAAGCAAGCCGCCAACTGAGTCTGAAAGAGAGAAGGAAGAATTAAGGCCTTGGAAGCCCAGCAGGACGCTGGAGCATCTGGGTGTCATGATTACAGAGCCTGAAGTACAGGTCCTTGAGAACAAAGCAGATAATGAATTGGCTGCCCTGGGGCAAAAGAGCTACTAAAATAGAAAGGGGAACAGAAGAACGATGGGTCTGATGATCTTTCCTCTCTGCAGTCCCAAGAGGTTCTGTATATATGCACGAGGAAAGAATATATGATGCACAGTTGGATCAGAGTTGTGAAGGAGCTGGTGGTACAGAGGTGACAGCTTCTGTCTGCGCACCGAGTTGATTGTCCCTTGTTAAAGGTCCTGTGCCAGATGATCATCTTCACCATCCCTGTTGCTGCTGCTGGAATTTCTTCCTTTTGCTTTCTTTCCACCCCATCTCCCCATGTATCTTGCACACTTCTTTCCCAAAGCCTTTGGAGTGAGTTCTTTTAACTCTTGCAACAGAGGGTACGTGTCATGATTTCTGTAGAGGAAGAACAAATTCGGTTGCTGCTCCTTTGGCAAAATGGGTTGGGGCTTTCCTTTAGCCTCTGGGCTAAGAAGGAAGCTTTGGAGCTAAAGTCTACCAAGGAATTCAGACCGGTACAGAAATCTACCACCACTTCGTAATCATGATAGCCTGCTCTACAAAGTTTTTCAGGCTTTACTCATCCCCTAGATATGAATTACTTGTTTTTCCTTTTGTGCCTTCCAGTTAATCTTGACTCCTGGTGAGTGCCTGGACAAGGCCCTGCAGTTTTCCTGACAAGGTTTTTCAGAAGTGGTTTGCCATTGCCTCCTTCCTAGGGCTGAAAGAGAGTGACTGGCCCAAGGTCACCCAGCTGGCTTTGTGTCCTGTCCAAGTCTCCCAGTTTCTAGCCTGGTGCCTTAGCCACTACACCGTTTGTTTTCTTTTGACTTTTGCCAGCAAATGGTTCTTAAGGGTCTCTCTGTTGTATATATTTACTCAGGATTACAAGTATGCTGTTCTACTTCCCTGATTTTATCCTCAGAATACACCAGAGAGGTAGAGCAGGATGAATTGTCTGAGTTCACACAACCTGGCTTTTTTCAGTTTTGGCTTAGTATGTTGTGTGAACCTAGCCATTGTGGGTTTATAAGTCGTGCTTTATAGACTGACTTGTGGTTTATTCAGTACATAAACTATATTTTAAGCAGTATGTGTGAATCAGGTGGTGTAGTAGCCCAAAATTCCCCTGTGACCTTTTGTGGCTGAGTGGGAATTTAAACTTGATTTTTGACAGTCCTACTTCTACATAGAGAATTATACTTTGTCTCACACTCTCCCCTCCTCCCGGAAATTGGGTTCTGTAAGTCAGTGTGAAATCCTATAGAAATATACTTATATTGCTTTGGGGCGATGGTGCCTGTTAAGCTGAGGTGTATGATACAATCCTATTGTGTTCTTAAGAAAACGTAAATAGAATGTAGTCTCAAATTCAAAATCTCTTTATTTTTTTAAAAGAAACTGCCATTCTTATCAAACCCTCTTCTGGCTGGCAGTGTCATGTATTAGGAGCATTAAAGAGGAAAAGCTCCTAATTATCTATCTATCTATCTATCTATCTATCTATCTATCTATCTATCTATCTATCTATCTATCTATCATCAGATTTATATAGCTGTCCATCTCATGAAACGTGACTCTGGGCGGTGTACAAACGTATTAACAATTAAAACCATAAAACAGACAACATAAATAATAAGCATTTTTTTCCTTGCCAAACATGCTTGTGTGGTCTTATTTTGTCACAAAAACCATTTTTGTAAAATCAGTTGATACCTGACACTTTGGACCTATTTTGGGATGAATGAATCACACTCAGCTTTTAAAAAACCGTGGGCTGAGAAATTGAAGATTTTTTTTCTGGGTAATTCTTTTGTTTTGCTTTTCTGTTATCCACTGGATAAATGTTCTAACAATAACGAGATTATTATTTTATATCATCATTGTTGTGTGTTTCTTTGTCATCTGCCTCCATCGTTGCACATTTATCTATATATCTTTCACCAAGTTTTTGCTTTTGATATGGAAAGTTCTCATTTCTCAGCACTCAGTCTATATTACTTTGTTCACATGAATAAATAAACATAAATAAAAAGCATATTTTTTATTTATGTTTATTTATTCTGTATTATCAGCAGCCCGCCCTGCAATGGGCAACCTCCATGGTTTACCATAGTTTAATCTCCATGTTGGTAAGCAGTATGACCTGGGTGAGTTTGCATAACATGCTTGATTATTGAATTAACCCATTTTCATTTATGATTAAATGACTCAGATTTTGACTCATAACTTTGTTGCATTCGTAAACGTGTTGGGTTCAACCAGCAAGCCGCAAAAGAGCCCTTCACTGCATTTAAAATGAAGTTAGCTTAGCACGTTATGTGAATGCAGCCATTATGGTCTTTAACACTTGAAGTGGTTGTGATAGGAAGTCCTCCTGCTGTTGCCACCTTGAATGATGAAAAGCTAACTTGGAACATAAGAGTTTTCTTATATAAGGGAGATGGGGAACTTGGAAGAAATCTTTGCCTAAGACTTAAGCTGAAGTCAGCTTCCTTCCCAAACTCCTATGATCAGCTAATGGCAGCTGAATTGCCTGTGTAGCCTGATGCAAATCCTACTACAGAAGATAGGGGAACACAAACTTCCATCAATTTCAGTAGAGGGAAGTGTTCAAGCACATGGAATGCGCCCCTCCTTCCAGCAGAGTCTTTCTAACTGTGGCATGATTCTTCCCATTCAGATGCCAGCCATGACACTGTTATTATAAACTTTCCTACCAAGGAAAACAAGTTTTTTTTTTAATCAAGTACAGAGCCAGACCTTTGTTCTGTTCTGAGTCAACAGGAAATACTGTAGGTTACATTATCCCAAACATCAGTGGTTGATTTTGCTAAACAAGCAGCCTGAAGCCTAAATTACACCCTGTTCTGTAATTATCAAGTTAAGTCCCAGAGGCTGCTTGTACAATGTGTTTGCATGTGTGTATATGAGAAGAGAGGAAGATGGGGTGGTTGTGGGGCAGAGGAAAGGGACAGGCCCAGTGAGTGATCAGGTGGTTTCCTTGACCTATCTTGGATGGAGGACAGGTTTGGTGGGAGGGTGCGTTGGGAGGGAGTCTCACATGACAAGAATGGAAAACAAAGGGGAGGGAGGAGATTGGAAGCAAATTGCCAGGGTGAATATCTTATCAGAAGCTGCACTGAGACATGCTATGAGAAGCTTATTAAATTTTAAAGGGACACTGGCTGGAATGCATGCTGGGAAAGGGTGGGGAGCTGGCCTAGTTCCATAGCCCTTGCAAGGCTCTTGTTTGTTCTTTTCTGAGATCTGGAGTGGTTTGTCTCAGTCTGGAGGAGAACAGCCACCCAAGTCTCCTGTAGCTTGGGTGGTGTCAGGCCTAGCCCAAGGAACTCCCAGAGACCATGTAAATTCAGTCCAGCAATGTTTATTAGCTACAACCTCTAGCAAGAATCTTCCCAGACTGAAACCCCAGCTCCCAAGTAATGCCGGCCACAACATTGTGAATTCCTCAGGGAGGTGCCAGTCTCATCCTTTTATCTCTCCCTCATGCCTCAGGAGATGAAAGAAAACGTTTTTCTCCCTGAGTCTGGCCTTCATAATTCCATTCCATCACAGGTGGCCAGCTGGTGGGGTATGGTCATTTACAAAGGCCATATCTGAGAGTCATCACACATCTCCTGCAACGCCTCCCATTGTGAAGTAGGACTACTAATGTTGGCTGCTTCGGTTATGGTGTGGCCTGCTTGTGGAAGAAATTCTGGGGCACCAAGTGAGAAAAATACCTATCTGATGACACTTTTTTTTTTGCTGTTTTTCCATCTCTCTTGATGCAGGTCCCAATTAATGGATTCTGACATGGATTATGAAAGGCCAAACGTAGAAACCATCAAGTGTGTTGTGGTTGGGGACAACGCAGTGGGCAAGACTAGGCTCATTTGCGCCCGTGCATGCAATGCCACACTGACTCAGTATCAGCTTCTTGCCACCCACGTGCCCACGGTCTGGGCCATTGATCAGTACCGTGTTTGCCAGGAGGTGAGTGGCATTTTCATTGATGGGTATGTCAAGTGGGAAGCGACAGTGTAAAAAAAACTTCCCACGGAACTTCTCTGTCTAAGAGGGCTGCAGGTAACCTGCACTCTGTGAGTTGCATTTAGTTTGCACAACTCCTTGAAACTGTACATAAACTTCAGTGTCATGGCAAACTGTTAAAAAAATGAAGGCACTATTTCTTATTTTTGTGTGTGTGGAAAACTATAAAAGAGTGATGTGTAAGCCCTTGGAAAGAACCAGCATATTTGAAAAAAGAGGACCTCCTCTACCACAATTCCAGAAATCTTGACCACCTTCTACTACTGGGGTGTCTTTATTCTACCTACTGCAGTTTTTGGATGCTCCTCATCAAAAAAAAAAAAAGTTTTATAAAATGTTTCCTTTCTCCTCCAACACCCCAAGCTTTAAAAGTGGTCTGCCCATGATCTAAGCTCCTCCCACATATCATCTAATAATAATAGTAATAATAATAATGTGGTACAAGGTATTTTCCAGTGTTGTTTTGATTTGGTTCTGGTTGAAATGCTTGCGTTTATTTTTCCTTAATCAAATATTTCTGGGTCTCAAGTACCTAATTAGCTTTGGTCTTCGATAAAAATTTCCAGGAGAAAAAAAAGAAATGGAAAGGTTTCTTAATTTATTTTCCTGAAAGCCATATTGTTGATTCACGGGCTGAAAAGATGAGGGGAGAATATTTATTTGTTAGATATATATCCTGCCTTTTGTAGAGATGCTCAATGTGGCATACATAGTGGTCCCTATTCTTTTCCCCACAGCCACAACCCTGTGAAGTAGGTTGTGCTGAGAGAGAGGGATTGGCCCAAAATCTCCCAAGGAGCTTCCATAGCTGAGGGGGACTAGAACTTGGGTTTCCCCAGTCCTAGTCCAACATCTTCAAAGTCATCCAGGTTGCTGAGGGAGGCTTGAACTTTAGTTTCTCCATTCTTAGTCATCACCTTCATCACTGCATCAGATTAGCTCTTAGGTTGAAAGAGAGCTTCTGTGGTTGGAAGGGGATTGGAACCTGGGTCTCCCCACTCCTAGTCCGGCACCTTCAGCACTACACTACACTGGCTGTCTAATTTTCCCTTTGGTCTGAAGATAATCTTGCTTTGATTTCTCCCAGGTACTGGAGCGCTCCCGAGATGTTGTAGATGATGTTAGTGTTTCCTTACGGCTTTGGGATACCTTTGGGGACCATCACAAAGACAGGCGTTTTGCTTATGGAAGGTACGTACTGAAAACAGGTGTAGAACTTCTGTAGACCCATAAGACGCCCTTCTTCATACCCCAGAGGTAAACTGTGAAATCCACAGTTGCAAGAACTAATGGTGGATAACACTACAACCAAGGATGCTGATGGCCTTGTGTGTTTCTCCCCCAGAACTATTTGATAGATGGAAACATATTGATCAGTTGAAAATTAATGAAAAGGAAATGAGTGAATGAGATGATTGAGAGCCAGAGAAATTGAACAACCTTCCTCCTCTCTATCTTACCCGTAGGTTAATGTACCTATGGTGTTCCATAGTGCTTGCTTAGTCATAGATGCCAGTCCCAGCATCTATGGGATGCTGTTTGAGCATCAGGTGGTATTTCACCAGTAGGCCAAGAAATGGAACCTTGGCAGAGATATGCAGATAGTGTAAAGGAGGTAGGACAACACAGATTGGAGTGGGCATGACTTCCATAATTACTAGTTGAGCTATTGATGGTCTGCTCTCTATGACATAAATGAGAAAGGGAAAATGATCTTTCTCTAGATTCTGGAGTCACTGGGGACAGAAGTCCTTGAGCCTCATTCTCCAGCTTTCCCCAAAGAGGGTATTGTCCAGATGCATAAAGCACTTTTCAGAATTTTAAGCAAAATCCATGCTGGCGGAGGAATTCTGGAAGTTGATGTCCACATGACTGGAAGGCATGGGTGAAGAAAATGATCTTATTCTGCTCACCGATCCTTCTGCTACACACATCTCTTGTGATTTCAAAGGGCATTTTGCTGGTTATTATACTGATGCTAATATCAGATCATCAAATAATCAAAGGCCAGCATACTGATGCTAATAGTATTGTTAAGGCTAGGAAAATAATGAGACAAACTATGGAAAGGCAATCTGGGTTTGTTCCAGTACTTTGGTCGAATATGCACTCTTGCTATGTACATTGTGCAGGGGTCATAGGCCATCATTCAGGGCAGATGTTTGCACACCTAATTCCTTGATCACTGATTCTTGCTTCCTTTCTTTCTACAGATCTGACGTCGTAGTATTATGTTTCTCCATTGCTAATCCAAATTCCCTCCACCATGTGAAGACCATGTGGTATCCTGAGATTAAGCATTTCTGTCCCAGAGCACCTGTCATCTTGGTAGGCTGCCAGCTTGATCTTCGCTATGCTGACCTGGAAGCAGTAAATCGAGCCAGGCGACCTTTAGCCAGGTGAGAAACTTGCTTTAGTTTCCTTCATTGGGCTGGAGAAACTTAATTGTGATGGCTGATTTGCGTCATGAGTGCCCCGTGTCCCCCAGATGGGAGTTTGTTGCTATTTTAGATTAACTATGAGGGCACGGTACTGGCTGTGCTATCCTATCTCTTACACTAAAGCAGAGGTGAAGCTACTCAGTGTTGAACTAAGCCATATATGATTTGCTGGGTTTGGGCTTAGCATATTGTGTGACCCTTGCCATTTGTGAACTGTGGAGTCCTTGGTGCTCAGTGAGCTTGGTTATTTGCTTGCAGACGTTTCATTACCCGACTAGGTAACATCATCAGTGTTAGTGCTGATCACTGTAGCACTGACGATGTTACCTAGTTGGGTAATGGAATGTGTGCAAGCAAATAACCAAGCTCACGGAGCACCAAGGACTCCACAGTTCAACCCTGAGCTACAGATGTTCTCTTCCATTTGTGAATCATTCATACTTTGGACATGGCTTCAGGCCACTTTCAGAAAAAGTTGGCTGTTACTACTCAACCAGAGCAAGAGGACTAGGAATATGATATGGTTGGAAGAGAAAGTAGGAAGAGCTGAAGGGTCAGTTTTTCAAGGATAGATAGTTCTGAATACCTAAGTCTTTCTTTAGGGAATCTCATTCCTAATGTTGATGAAATACATCATCATATGCAAATTCATACCTCCCATTATGATGTTAAATGCACAGAAAAATGTACAGAATTATTGAAACACGCTCCATTTCAATCTTCTTTTTATTTCAATCCCCTTTTTCTTTAGAATCATAGGTGTTACTCATTAAAAAAAATGTTTGGTGATCCATGGTTTTGAAAAGCTTAAGAAGCTTGGTTGCATACGCCTTCGATCTAATAAATATTTAGCCTTGTGATGTTTGGGCATCCATATGTTCAGTGAATATTGGTCCCTACCCTGTCTGTCCTGCAGATAGGTATGGAGAGAAGGCCACAGGGAAAAAAAGAACACTACACCCACAAACAGTGACTGTCTAGTGGTAGGCTGAAGCATAGCCTTAGCCTGGTCACCTCAATACTTTTCTTTGATGAATTGCTATTTTTCCATTTAGATAACCACCCTTTTCTTCTGTAATACTGGCCTTTAGTTGCACGACCAAGGTCAAACCTGCTGTTGTTTTCCTTTTCCTTCAGGCCAATCAAACCAAATGAAATTCTGCCTCCGGAGAAGGGACGAGAGGTAGCCAAAGAGCTGGGCATCCCTTACTATGAGACCAGTGTAGTAGCCCAATTTGGCATCAAGGATGTCTTTGACAATGCCATCCGAGCTGCCCTCATCTCCCGCCGGCATCTCCAGTTCTGGAAATCCCATCTCCGTAATGTTCAAAGACCATTGCTACAGGCACCTTTTTTGCCCCCCAAGCCACCCCCACCCATTATCACTGTTCCTGATCCTCCTTCCAACAATGAAGAGCGGCCAGCCCACCTGCTGGAGGACCCTTTGTGTGCAGATGTTATCCTGGTGCTGCAAGAGAGAATCAAAATCTACGCGCACAAGATCTACCTCTCCACCGCCTCCTCCAAGTTCTATGACTTGTTCCTGATGGACCTGAATGAGGAGGACCAACAGGAGATGGCGGGAAGCAGCACCAGGATAGGTGCTGCTGAGCGAACACTCCCTCAGGAACGGCATCATCATGGGCGGGAATTCCTCCTGAGGGCTGCTAGCTTTGACATCTGTGAGAGTACTGAAGAAGCTGGCTCTAGCCAGCAAAAACCGTGCCTTAGAGCCTCCACCAGCGATGGGATACTGCGGGGCAAGAACTATGGGGAACGAGGGCTAAAGCGGGGGAGGATCCTCTCCTCTTGGAGCCGTGCCTTTGTCAGCATCCAGGAGGAGATGGCAGATGACCCCGTGACGTACAAGCCCCGGCTGATGGTGGTAGTGAGGATGGATCCCTCCATCCAGTTGGGACCATTCAGGGCCGTGCTTAAATATCTTTATACCGGGGAGCTGGATGAGAACGAGAGAGACCTCATGCATATCGCCCACATTGCTGAACTGCTAGAAGTCTTTGACCTCAGGATGATGGTGGCTAACATCCTCAATAATGAGGCATTCATGAACCAGGAGATCACCAAAGCCTTCCACGTCAGGAGAACCAATCGGGTGAAAGAATGTCTGGCCAAGGGAACTTTCTCTGGTATGTTCTAAAGCTAGATTTGCAGTGCTCTAAAACCAGGAGTTTAAATGAACTGAGACATAGTTTTGAGCTCCCAGAAAGACAGCCTACTAAGTATCAGTGCCAGGGGAAACCTGCCTTACTCTGGGCATGAATGTTGTATCGGAAGTGAAAATGTATCCTGCATTTAAAAATCTTCTTCTGCTAGGGAAACAGCTACTTTAAAGTCTTCTGCTTTGCTATTCTGGTTTTATATGTGCATGGAAGAACTGATTCCAGTGTGAGGTGGGCAGGCCCCAGATTCAAGTGGGACAGTTTGGATAAGGTTTACCACCTCATTTGGTACATATGGATCCCCTGGCCCTTATACCTCCTCAGAAGGAATACAGAACCCTGCTGTAAAACCAGATGGCCAGCTGTTCGACCACAGGCATCTGCAGAAGCTGGTTGAACCGCAGTATTGAAGTGGATGCATCCAGCTCTGTTGCCAAATACAATCTTGTTAGTTGTCCCTGTTCCTGTTATTGGTGGCAACAATCATAAAACAGAATGGCAATAGCCTTTGGGTTATGCCTTTAGAGTAAGAACATAAGACTAACATAAAAACGTTAGCAGTGCCCTGCTAGATCAACCTCCTGGCCCATCTAGTCCAGCAATCTGTTCTCACAGTGGCCACCCAACTGCACAAGGAAGCTTGCTCATCCCCCAGTAGATGGCCTTCAAAGGCAATCACACCACCATCAAGGCTTATAGCCATTGATCCCATTGACTTCCATGAACTGGCCCAACCCCTTGTGAAGCCAGCCAAGATGGTAACCAGCACCACATCTCGCAATAAATGTAAACGTCAGTGTACTTCAGTACCACTCAATGGAGCCATTGGTGAAGTCATATTAGACTTCATTACAACTTTATGTCTCACTCAATTTCAATTTATGAGATGCTTCCTGGTTAGTTTGCTTTTCCTAAACCATACGTTCTGACATCATGTTTGTACCACAATGCTATACATGGATTTTCCCAAGCCTGCCACCTTGAGGGCTGCAATCTTGGAGCCATAGATATTTTGAGTGGCATCTTCCATAATCCCAACCAATATGGCAAATAGTTGGTGATTATGGGAACTGAGTGCCAGGTTCCCTCCCCTGGTGAAAATTAATGAACTGAGTGCACCAACACTCTGGCTGGGCTGCATGACATCCTAAACCATAGAGCTGAGAGGGTGAGGCACAAATTTGGAACATAGTTTAAACTGGGGTATAATATCTTCACCACAGTTTGTATTAATGGCTTGTTGGTTTACTCAGGTAAATCATGGTGCCAGGAAATTATGACCTGCAGAAATTTCAGCTAGCCATATTTGAATGTTTGGCTTGGTATCTGTGGATAAAAATCTTACCATTATTAAGTCAGGCTTGGTAAACTTTTTAAAGATGCATAATCTATTCAGCACAGTTTCCAGTGTGACAGTTAGAGATGTGCCATTATTATTTAACAGATGTGCTTAGCATTTTCTCCTTCTTCACAGATGTCACTTTTATACTGGATGATGGTGCTATCAGTGCCCACAAGCCCTTGCTGATCTCCAGTTGTGACTGGATGGCTGCTATGTTTGGGGGTCCTTTTGTTGAGAGCTCAACTCAGGAGGTAAGGCAACGGAGTGAGAAATCCTGCAGTCTTAGCTGTAACCCTTAATGTTGGACTCAAATTTTCAGTGTAGGCTAAGTTGTTTGAGTCTTAATGCTGCATCTAGGACAGTGTTTCTCAACCTTGGCAACTTTAAGACATGTGGACTTCAACTCCCAGAATTCCCCAGCCAGCACGCTGGCTGGGGAATTCTGAGAGTTGAAGTCCACATGTCTTAAAGTTGCCAAGGTTGAGAAACATGGGTCTAGGAACTCTTTGAAAAGCGCAGCCTTCTGCATCCTTGTTGCTCTCCAAGCTTTTGAAATTGTGCTTCTCAGAATTTTCAACCCTTGCTTTTGTTGGCTGGGCATGGAGAGGCTGTGGTTGTGGGCTGAAGGCTGAATAAGTATGTTAGCAAAAATGGTTATGTTCTGATTATCAGGAAGTGAAAGAGTGAGGGACACAGTGCTCGAATGATGGAGTGCCCTTTGCCTTTCTGTTGAATGTTTCAACTACAGTTTTGAGTAGGCAACGCAGGGCGTGACCGAGAGAAAAGGAAAGGAAAGAAAATTAAATCTACACTACACCAATACCATTAAATAGCTTTGCTTCCACCATCAATACTGCATTGCCTCTGGTTCTTCCAACATCTAAACTTCTCAGCTGTCTTTCTGGGGAGGTCATCAATTTCATCCAACCACCATATTCTCAGTCTTCCCCCTTCCTCTCACTCCATTCACTCTTCTTTTATACATTTCTTTTGCAGTTTGATCCAATTAATTCTCTCCATAGGACCAGACTATTTCAAAATATTTCTTTTGTACTGGTCACTCATGTTTGCATTCAGTCCACATTCATTGAGTACCTGTTCATTTTTTACCCTATCTCCTGTTTTATCCTACACGCTTCTTTAATATCCCATCCCCGCTGTATTCAGTGTACTTTCATGTTTCTCCTGAGATAGCCACTTCCTACTTTTCATGCGCAGCAGCTTTTGTACACTGCCATGTTCGCTTGTTTCAACAAACATTTATTCTTCACAACAGTCTACATACAACACAATCTTATTCCAACCTAACAGCTCTGAAGTTCTATGTGCAAGATCCACTGAATGCTTGAGTTCTGTGCTACTGTTGGATAAGGGTATAAAATGGGCTACCGGATAGTTGAAGACCACAACTGCAATGTGTTTTTTTGCACTTGAGAATGCCACAAATTTAACCCCTTGGTATCTTCATTATTGCAGGTAGTGTTACCATATACCAGTAAGAGTTGCATGCGAGCAGTGCTTGAGTACCTATATACTGGCCAGTTTTATTCTTCTTCAGACCTTGATTACATGAAGCTCATCATCTTGGCCAACCGCCTGTGTCTGCCACACCTGGTTGCGCTCACAGGTAATTCTGAAGAACTGCATTGCACTTTCTCATTTCCCATCTGTGAAATGACGGGTGGTTTCAAATGCCAAATTCATACAGGAAATAAGCATAGTGTTTATATTTGATTAACCATTTTGACGTGCTCTATGTGTGTCAAGTTTATATTTGCCTTTTTATTAATTTCAGATTTTAATTAATAGGACTATTTTTTTAAAAAAATACAGTAAATGATACCGATTCCCAGATTATTTTTAGACCATTAATAATCCAATTTGTTTGTTATTTACAAGACAAAAATCTAATTATTTTCCTTGTCAGCTAAGCAACGAACAAACTGATTGTATTTTATATTTTTGTTGTTTTGCAGAACAGTTCACTGTGTCTGGTTTGATGGAAGCAACTCAGATGTTAGTGGATATAGATGGCGATGTCCTTGTGTTCCTGGAGCTGGCTCAGGTATAAGCTACTTGCTTAGAGTCAACCCCAAATTCTCCTTGTTTTGGAATGTTCTTATTCCAGGCCATAATCTGATACTCATCTGATACGTTTTGTGAAGCTCAGTGCTTCTGCACTGACTTGGATAGAATCCTTCTTTTCAAGGGAAGAGTTCACTCACAAGGCGTACAGAGCAAGTCTAAAGTGGCAGAGTTGGGGATCTATGGAGGATAAATTAACAACAATGTTAGGATGACAGACTTTTGTATTCTTCCCCCCACTCCTTTCATTGCCTCCAGTGGAAGAGTCTTGATTAATAGGCAAATCTGTTTTCATTGGCAGAGATGAGAGTTGTACCTTTCAGTAGCCACTCAGCAGCTTTCAAGGGCTCATTGAGTTCTTGCAGTGCTTCCTGCTAGTGCTGCTTCATAACATCTCGGTAACTGGGGAAGAGTTATTTCCCTGAGAAAAATAAATTATGCGTATTTTACAAAGCTTTCACCAGCAACTTTCCTGACTTGGTGTCCTCCAGATATGTTGAAGTGCCAGAGGGAGGCGTTTCAATGTCCTTCAGGTGCTTTGAACTTCATTCAGGCACAAGCACCACAGCCAATGGCAAGACAATATGGATGTTAAAATCTACAATTTCTGGAGGACATCAGTTTGCCTGTCCTTCTGGGAAGGGCTATTCCCAGAATTCCCAGGAGGTTAGATAAGACTGTTTGATCACAGCCATTTAGCTTGAGTTGATGGGTTTTCAGTGGTCCAAAAATTCCTGTATCAGAAGAATGAGTAGGGACTGTTTGTAAGTCATACTAAATCATTCTAGATTCTAGCTTCCAGATAGGGGCTATAGCATTAGGAGACTCTCTTAATCTTAAGTAATAGACACAGGGTCACATAACAGTACTTGGAAACTGCTTAGTCAGATCAGACAATTTGTCCACCTAGTCCAGTATTTTTTATTCTGATTGATGATGACTTTCCAGGGTCTGAGCAGAAAAGAGATGCTCTCAAACTGGATCATTCTTTGTCAGCAAAAGTCCAGTAAGGGCAACCAGATACAACTCTTTTCCTCTTTTAGCCCTGATCAAACAAGCCAACCTTATAAACCTTCCCGGAATTTTTAAAATTATTCTTTCACCCCTTCAAAAAAAAGTCCCAGAGGTAGTTTGCTGGTCATCGGTGTATCCAGGCAAAAATCCTTCAGAACTTTTAACAGATTTCTTTCACATGTCCATTCGATAAAGTTTGTTTTTTTATTTATCAAATTTGTCACCGCCCATCTCATTGAAAAGCGGCTCTGGGTGGTTTACAGAAGAGATAAAATCAATTAAAATGCAATATCAAACCATCTTGAATAAATAATAAATCCTTTATTTATCCGTTCGTTGGTTGCTTCGAAGATCTTTTCACATCTTAGCAGAGCTCTTTTGTATATCCAGAAGAAATAAATGATCCAAATCAGTTTCCTGGTTTGGTATCTGTTCACCTCCTTTAGGGGATAAGTCATCCATCAGATCCATGGCAAATAAAATTGTGACTCATGCCAGCATGTCTTCTCTCTCCCCTAGTTCCATGGTGCCTACCAGCTTGCCGATTGGTGCCTCCACCATATCTGCACCAACTATAATAGCATCTGTCGGAAGTTTCCTCGCGAGATGAAAGCAATGTCAGCAGGTTGGTGTGATTTATGAGTTCCTTGGTGTGTGGCTTGCCTTTTAGGCAAAGGAGTTGTGTTTACAAAGGAAAAAAAGAAGGCCCTCTTACCATTTTTCAAGCTTTTTGCGCCAGACGGTGGCCATTCTTGTAATCTCTGTATGCTATCTGTGCATCTGATATTTAGCCCTTTTACTATCTTGGGAGGAAAAAATCTGAAAATGAACCGTCAAAGAAGTTAAGGTCACTTCCCTGCCACCTGTTACTAGGGAGCGAGATTCATTAACCGTTTCTGATTCTCCAAGCTGCTCCTGGTCTTTGTCTTTAATACCAATTTACTCCTCCAAAAGTCGAAGGCAGCTCTTGGAACTAAAACCGGCTACCCTGATTTAATTTTTTTTCCCAACGATTGCATTTTGCAAATATGCCAGGGTTCCTTGTAGTCTGCAAACAATGTATGTAAGCACGCAAACATGTACGCCACGCACCATCATATTGCTGTTGTCATTTGACTTTGCAAACTGCCTTGTGACAGTCCTTCCTACGTTTTACCAGCAATAATAAAAAAAAAAGGCTAAATTTGTATCGATATTGAAGAAATAAGAAATAGAAGGACTCTAGCATTGGACTGGGAATCTTAATTTCTCTGCTGTCTTCCCCTGCAGAAAATCAGGACTACTTTGAGAAACATCGGTGGCCCCCAGTTTGGTACCTGAAGGAAGAGGATCACTTTCAGAGGGCCAGAAAAGAGCGTGAGAAGGAAGACTACCTCCATCAGAAACGGCAGCCGAAGAGACGGTGGCTGTTCTGGAATGCCTCCTCCCCCTCCTCATCAGCAGCCACAGCTTCATCCTCCTCCTCCTCCTCCTCCTCTTCCTCTGCTGTGGTTTGAGGGTTGCACTGCCTACGCTTCGATTGCCCTTTGAAGGAGCGAGCCTACCAGTGCCTGGAATTCCCAAGGCTTGGAGAGATGCCCCTGGCTGAAACCCTCAGTGGAGAAAATCAGCATGAATATCCCTGAGAGGCCGGCGAGATAAACCTGAACAAGAGCAGCTCGGGAGCCAGACCATCCAACATCTCATCCAGAGCTCGGGGCAGCCTCAATTCCTGCCTTGGCTTAGAAGCACAGCAGCTGGAGGCCACCGCCGGTGGAACGGAAGCGGTCCTGTCTCCTCCCAAGAGGCTCGCTAGTCTCGCAGGACAGACCCCCCTTTTACAGGAATGCAGGTGGTTTTGTTGTGTTATTTTTAAGTGGGGAAAAAAATCTGCTTCAAGAAAAATGGAGCCATTCTGTATTGTTTTTAAATTAGTTGCTTTCCCCCCCCTTGGCGAATTTTTTTTTTTTTTAAAGTATGATGTACCTCGCATTGACCATCCTCTGCACCTTAACATTTCAAGCTGCTGCAGATGCTGAAGGTCCCAGGAATTTCTTTTTCTTTCTGGGCTCCTTCTGATGGCCCAGGGGCCACTTTATTTTGGTTCCACTTGCCACCCAGGCTCTTATCTCTAGATGTTTTGCTTTGCAGGGCATGTATCCTGCCAGCAAATGGCTGTGGCCCCTCCCTTCCTGAAAGGTGGACACCCCTAAGAAGGAGATGCTGGCCAAGAGAAGCACAGGTTCTGCAGTGGGGTTCAAGAGCAATGGGGAAAATGGCCCTAGAATAGAAAAACCCGCTTGGCAAGGTGGAAAGCGGCTCTCCCCCCCCCCCCCCGTTTTTTTCCCTTAATTTTGTCAGTAGTTTGCAACACAATCTGGAAGACTGGCCAAACAGGGCAGAAGAGGAGAAAAATGAGAGGAAGAAAACAGTATCGGTTCTGGCCAGAATGCTTGGAGGATGCGTTTGGTGTGAAAGAATATAAAACCCCAGCAGTTAATGTGCTGTTTTAATGAAAACAAAACCCCAACCAATACACATCTTGGATTTTAGTGTGGAAGGTCCTGTTGTAATAAATGGTATTTTAAAGACGGAGTTGTGAATTTGTCTGTGACTTAGAAGGGGGAGAGAAAGATGAGAGGGTGACTACTCAGAGTGGTCCTGATAGTTGACCAGCCTAGCTGCAAAGTCTAGCTAGCAGTTGCGTTTACAAAAAGTTAGTGATGGCTGCGAGGAGGCCATGGGAGTGACTTGCATTGTAACTTGAATTTCTTCAAGGCCTATCATGAGACCCAAACTATAAACTCTGATCTTGGCATTAAAAGTTCCAAATACTTATATCTATTTACCCCACCTGCACTTACAAAAGCAAGTTTGAAAATGTGCAGCCAACTAGGTTTTCAGATATTTCCCCCCCATGCTGGTACCTAGAGTAGGATACAGAATGTTCTCCTAGGCTGTTCCTCAGACTGGTGCTGTCAAGTTTATCCAATTTCCTGCCTTCAAATTACCTCCTGGTATCTTTAAACTGTTGCTATGAAGGTTTAGGGCAGTGTTTCTCAACCTTGGGAGCTTGAAGATGTGTGGACTTCAACTCCCAGAATTCCCCAGCTGGCTTCAAGCTCCCAAGGTTGAGAAACACTGGTTTAGGGCATGGATCCATACATGCAAGAGACGTGCTTCCCCGTGCTGATAAACTGACTGGGTTCATACCTCATGCTAAACAATAATGTGCTCTGAAACAAGGCCAAAGGTGACATGTTATATACCCCCAGATTCAAGTCGGATTTTAGAATCTCTGCAGGGAGAACCATAAACATAGTTCCAGTTGCCACAGCATTGATGAAAACATATTTCCAAGCAACCTCCTCAATTTTCAAAAATAAGTCCACTCTTTGACAAGCTTAAGCTTTGAACAGCATGTATAAATGGTGAGCAAGCAGCCAGATCTAAAGCAAAGTGAATGGATTTGAAGATCAACCCATGTAATCTATTGATACAAACAATAGATGGGTTGAAAGCACCTCAGTGTTTTAAAAAATTCCTTTTATCGAGGTAGATAGAAATAAGCAACAAGTTCTGATTGAGTTCAGACCCTGGAAAGGACATGGTTTTGTTTTCATGCTTAGAAACCCTCAAGGGGCCTCCCCCCAATGAGGGGGAAAAGATGGTGGGAATCAAATTTTCATTGCATTCAAATTTATTGTTCTACATCTGGGTTTTTTTTAAATTGGGTGTTAGTTTTACACTCCATAAACACTCTGAAGTCTATCTTGTATCCGTGTGAGTCGGTCACAAATTTCAGGAACATAGGAGCAAGCGAGCCTGTGTTTAAACAAAGCCAATTCCAGGTTTGGGACACACGGACTACGCAAGGCACCCTTACCGTGACCCAGTAATTAGTATGAGACCAATTATTTCCCCTCTACATGAGTTGGGCTACAATTTTCAGAATTCCCAGTTGGCATCAATTCTTGGAAAACTGTTGAATTAAATGGTAATGTTGATAACACACGGGTTTGTACAGTATGTGTGTGTGGTATTCACTCATAATTGGCAAAACTGAGTACCTAAGCATCTTCTGCCATTTTTTTCCTGTAATTAATTCACCTTTGGAATTTGCTACAAGATGTGGTGCTGGCCACCAGCTTAGCCGGCTTCAAAAAAACACAAAAGCCAGGGAGGAGTTAACATCAATAGCCTGAAAAACAATACAAGATCATTCCTTCTTTTGTTTGTTTAACATTAGAAATATATCTTAAAATGCCCTGAAGATCTCTTAATAGATTGTACAACAGTGTGCAATTTTTAATTTTTGTTTTATTACAAAATTGAATTTTAGATGGCTTCATGAACAAGTACCTACTTTCAAGAATTTCATCCTAACTTTGAATAGAATAAGCAAAAACCAAGACAGCATATTAAACAAGGAGTTATATAAAGTTACAGAACTGGGTACAGCTCCATTGCCTAAAAATATTTAATTAAGCTAACCAAATAAAGAGAACACAAAATAGAAACAAAACAGATAGCAGAACTATAGTATAAATATCTAGCAATAAATAACCGTCTTCGGGTTACTATATACATATACTATATACATTTTGTTAAATTAATCTTTGATCTTCCAGCAGATGACAGCAAATGCAGTGTTCTACTTGTTGGCAGGATCCAGCTGCCACCAGCTTTAAGTTGGGAAGCAGATTTGGGCTTGTCATCCCCTTTTGGGTTCAACCAATGTAGTTTTTAATCTCTTCCTACGTTGCCAAAGTCTCAATTTTTTTCTGCAAGCACCGTTGAAACCAGACAGAAAAATATTCATATCTATAAACCTGCAGGGGCTTAATTTTTTTTTTTGATGGAACCAAAGAGGACCATTTTAAAAGTTCCCAGCAACTGAGGTTTCACATAAATGTGTGTGTGTGGGGGGGGGGGGGGGGATCAATCTATGCTGCTTCCTTTCCCCTTGTTTGGAAGTGTTGCATGTGGCTCTTTTCCTAAACTCCCTAGAAATGGGACAAACTACTAGGAACCCGCACAGCATGGTACTGAAGCTGGATCAGATCAATGCTTAACGCAGCCCAGCTTCTCAATGGTTGCCAACTACAAAGCCCAAGAGCAAAACATCACCATCTTCCCCCGCTATTATTTCCAGAGCATTGATGATATACCTTTCCTGATCCTGGGGGCTCCATCTAACCATCACGGTTATTAGCTATTTTCAAAGCTTGCAGCCTCGAATTTAGAGCCATCTCTTGAATATCTATCCCAAGCTTTGCAAACAACAAGCATTTTTCTAGAGGACTGAGTCAGGGCAAAGAAAACAGTGGGCTTCTCTCCTAGGGTGATTTTGCCACATAGCAGAATCAGAGGAGATTGTCCTTCAATGTGATGGGTGGAGGGGAGGAAATGGAGAATACAGTACCGCCCCCCCCCCACCCCGGCACAGAGAATAGAACACAAACATTTATAACCTCAAATAACTGCTTGTAAATACATGGATTGTAATAGGCCAATCTTCACCTCATGTCACAAATTAATAATTTACAAAATAAAATATTCATCAACTTATTTTTAAAATTGCTACAAATAAAACTTGTCATATTTACAACAAATCAGAAATAGGCCTTGCATTAAAGAACTTCCGTTAACCATGGTAGGATTTTTTTTAAACATTTTGGTCTTAAAGATAAGCAACTTTTGCTCCTTTTTTGACTTATATAATGACAACAAATACCTGCACATATTTCTAAGAAACTCAAATTAACATCTTAGTGTATTTTAAAACAATAACTAAGGCTGGATTCATCAAAAATACATGTTCCCTTGCTTGGGTTCTGGATTCCACATCATGATGCTGCAGAACATAAATTAATGCTGCTGTAAACAAGCAGGAAAATCTTTTTTTCCCCATATCTTCTCTAGCTTCATACTGAATAGATTCCTGGAGACCTCCAAAGTGCATTAAGAATAATCGTTCTTTTAAGAGAAAAGTATCATTGTTTGCCTAAAACCTGGGCTGGAAGACAGTCACGGGCATAGCATTTCATTTCCTGAGCACCCTAATTTTCACTGAATTAAAAAGAAGCAAAAATGTTTCTAGCCCTCACTGAAGAAATACGCTTGAAGGTATTTAAGAGGGAAGTTCTAGAGGAGCTCCTGAATATACTTCATTGAACTGAAGGGAAGTATATTGCTTCGGCTGTACACCCAAACTCCCAGAGGCATATGTGCAAGAAATCAGTTTTGAAGATTTGATTGCACAGGAAAGCTACATTCAGCCGAAAACATCTGAAAAATTTCACAGTGTCAATAGAATAGCAAATGCTAGCCCATCTTCTCAAGCTAAAGAATTGTTCTTATTTGTGGAGGCTCCTTTGTTCATTGAATAGCAGCAGGATTTAAAAGCAAACATATTATACATATTTGCACAGAAATGATTTGGCTCGAAGAGAATTGCATGGCCATAAACCTGCTTTCTCCCCATCACATTCAAAAGGGCAGATCTCAGCATATCAAAACTTAGCCGAGACAAATCATTCTTTGAAAAAATACAAAATTCATACTGTTAATTGAAAACGTTTGTAATCCAAACAATTTCATGGGGGGAAAAGAAATCTTTTCAGTAGAGAAAATATGGTCTGCACTGAAAACAATGAGACCTTCAAAATAAAGCCAGTATAAATACGATTGACAGTTCCTGAAAATTCAAAGCTAGCAGAGACTTGGATCTGGAAAGCTGCTTCTGCATGTCCCATGAGGTGGCACTTCTTAAAGGAGTGGTGTTTTGGGGTGACCTTACAGAGCAGCTGTACCATCCTGAGAAAACAGCCTGAATAAAGGAAGTGTCAGTAGGGTCCAGAGCACAGGGTGTAGCCAACTGATTGGGACCAGACATGGCATACTGTTGGCACCTCTTTAACTCAAGTTTGTACTTTCCCAGGATTGAATAGATATTGTGCAAAGGCTAGGAAAAGACACTTTCTGTAAGGACGTGCCAACAGTTGTGGCCGGCACACCCACATTTGGTCTGAAAGCACCTTTGGGCTTTGGGTCTAATGTGCATCACAGCCCTAGTTGCCAGTATAAAGACTTCCCGGAAAGGCATGCACAGAAGGCCTCTTACCGATTACATTTATTTTAAAATGTAAACAATGTTTGGTTTGCTGAGAAGCAACCGGCAGCCCAACTTGTTCTTCACACTCCTCCAGGTGGGCAAAATACTGGTTTCAGGCGTACAGGCAAGTCCTAGAAGGGGCCACCTAGCTAAGAACTCGCTCTTCATAGACATATAAACCTTCACTGATGAGGGCTGATTTAACTTGTTCCATAACACCCTTGAGGTCCATGGCACAGAGCGTCTCCAGAAGAACATTCACAGATGCGGTCCGCCCATTCTTGTCCAGCCAAGTCCGTAGCATTTGATAATATTGCTCCTTCACATTTCTTTCAGATTTTTCCGCAGAAAAGATTTCATTTTCAGTCAAGCCGAGGGCTCTCATGAACCTCTTCCATTCCCCGAAAGGCACCTCTTTAATGAAGGTGTAAAACGATTGTCTCAGAGCTGGAATGATGATAAATTGTGAGTTAGATGAATGAAACAGGTTCTACAGGAGGAGGAGGAGGAGGAGGAGGAGGAGGAGGAGGAAGAAGAAGAAGGAGAGAGTATGTTAGTCCTCAGGACTGGCTCTTGTTTCCTAAGTCAATCAAAGGCATCTACAGAATGGGGAAATCCTCCTGTTTGAAACCCTGGAGAGTTGCTGCTGGATACACAGAACATCTATCTTTCTCCATCTTTAGTGGTGAAATTCTAGCACTTGTTTCTCCATTTGCTTATGTACTGGACAAACCAGAGGGAACTCTGTGACTTGTATCTCTCAGGGTCATGTTGAATGACACATTCAGTTGCCCAGGATAAAGATTTTCCTGGGGACATACAACCGCCTCCTCCTTCAGAAAGTCATTTGTTCTTTTCCAACACTTTTCAATATGCTCCAACAATGTTGAGAAGAACTGGATATCCCATACAGAGTATGGGGAAATAAGCATGTGTAAACATTTTCAAATAGGAACAACATTCATTCCTTCTTAATCAGGCACACCTAATAGGAAATAAATCCTAACTGGATTGTAGTAAAAATTGAGCCACTGAGAAACAAAACGGAGGTATCGATGGGCTTGGGGTGATTGCAAAGATTTCAGAAGTCCCATTAAATATGAAAAATAATCTCCCCCCTTCCCCTGAACCAGTCAAATGAGGCTGAGCACATTCAGCATCCATAAAACATTGGATCTTATTTGGGGAAAAAAAAAAGAAAGAAAGAAAAGTGAGGAAGGGAATGGAGTATCCTGGGATGGGTCAGTGCTGGCAAACTGATCAGAAGCATTTCTAACAGGAAGGAACAGATTACAATGTTGGATTGCAAATCCACTTATTATATATCTAATGAGAGCCAGTTTGGTGTAGTAGTTAAGGCATCAGGCTAGAAACTGGGAGACCGTGAGTTCTAGTCCTGCCTTGGACACAAAGCCAGTTGGGCGACCTTGGGGCAGTCCCTCTCTCTCTTGGCCCTAGGAAGAAGGCGGCAGTGGCAAACCACTTCTGAAAAACCTTGTCAAGAAAACTGCAGGGACTTGTCCAGGCAGTCTCTGAGAATCAGACATGAGTGAACAAATCTCCCCCTCTCCCTCTCTGTATTCTAGCAAAAGGAATCAGGGATAACTTGTAAGAATTTAAGACCATTTACCTTCTTCTGAGTTCCTGCCATTTGCAGGAACCAAATTCCTCTCTTCTGCAGATTCTGGATCTTCCTATAATGAAAAAGAATAGAATCCAACTGTACTTATGAAATTAGTAAGATAACTGATAGGAGGAGGCTGGGAAGAGGCAAAAGATATGACTAACAATCACAGCATTTTTCATCTTAGTTACCTCCCTGAGAAGGGAAGCGGTTGCTAGATGCATTGGTTCACATGCTCCTGTGATGAGAGGTACACCATTTGGCGAAAGCTGGTTGGGCCCCTGGTCCCTTTGGGCGTTCAACACATTGTCACGTTCTTCCCTTTGCTCTTGACTGGGATTCCTCAGCAGATATTGGAATAATTGGGTAATCTTGCAAGAAAGAAACATATAGTACATTTACGAGCCATAAAAAAAATATATATATAAGTATTAGTTTGTCAAATTTTAAGGGTGTACGCATCTCATTATGTATAAGAAGCAAGTCTCACTGAATTAAACGACATTCCAAACATTCGTTTATTCTTTTCCACTTAACCGAAGATGCCTTTTTGACTGTTCCTTTTATGCAGGATATTGTGGGTAGCAATATTCAATAAAGTAAGGGTTCATTTTGAGAAATAAGACAATCCCAGTTGAGTGGAGAATCATTACCAATTGTAATTGTTTCAGCAATTCATTTTAACAGTAAGGAGATATGCTACCAAACTATACAGATAAGTCTGTTACGGACAAAGAAAGGTAACCAGATTTGTAGATGACTATTCTGCTTGGATACCTGACTAGTCTGATCCCCTTGAAGAGGATATATTTGCAACATAGTTCATTCAAACATCACGAGAAGGAATGAACAATACAAAATACATGGAAGTACAGTAGATTAACCCAAAAGAATGTCTTACACAAAGAGTGATATTTGCTATCCCTATCTTGGCTAAAGGTTCTCTCTTTTCCATTTTCAACTTGAGTTTCTATGATGTTCCTTAGTTTAATACAGACCTACGAACAGCCTCTTGGAACGTAACCTGTTCGTAAGTAGGGGACTATCTGTATGTGGAAAGGGGAAATCTTCAAAAATAAAACTCTCTCACTACTTGTATGTATTCTTACAACCAAGAACCACATGACTGTCATATAATTTCATTTCTTTTAGCAACTTAGAAGTTGCCCAACTACTGATGACTCTGGACATTTTACAAAGAGAGCACAGTACCAGAAAAGAGAAAAAGATTCATAAGTGCCTAGAGACAACCATATAAACAAAACCCCATCCAACGGGGGCTCCACATTCAACCTACCCAAGACCTGGGAGAACAGCCAGGTCTTCAGTAGTTTCCTGAACACCATCAGGGTGGGAGTCATCCAAATATGTATCTGGGGGATATTATTCCAGAGACCAGGTGCCACAACAAAGGCATGTTTCTTGGGTCCCGCTAGATGGCACTGCTTAATCAATTGGACCCAAAGCACACCCATTCTGTCTGATCTCACTGGATGGACAGAAACATCTGGAGACAGGCAGTCCCAAAGTAACCTGTCCCTACACCATGAAGAGCTTTATAGGTGATGACCAACCCTTTGAATTGCACTCAGAAGCCTACAGGTAACCAGTGCAGCTTGTGGAGCAGTAGGATCACATGGGCATGACAAGCATGGCCACCACTAAGATACACTGCCACATTTTGGACTAGCTGTAGTTTCTGAGTAGTCCTCAAGGGCAGCTCCATATATAATGGCGCTAGAGATATTCCACTGTGAAAGTTGGATACATTTCTTTCCAGCAAAACATTTCCTCTCTTTATCTTTCCACCAATTTTTTTTTTTTTAAAGATCTCTTCCTCCTGCGAAGCTGTACGGTAATGCTCAATGACGATGCAATCATAATTTCATTCCATCGTAACGTAATTTTGTGCAATCGTCATGTAATTGTAACAGGATCTCACAACATGCAGAGCTCAATGACACCATATATTTTATGTATGCAAAAAAATCTCATATTCTATGACTAAGGAGAGAAGGCTGAAAAAGAATCACACTTGATACATTGAAAGATCACACCCAATTCAGACAGACAATAATGAACAAATGGACTGACTTCCCAGGTTATAAGGTTGCGTCTCTTACAAAGTCATGGAACTGAAAAAGTCCACTCATCCAATATTACTTCTACCATCTCCAGAGAAGGAAACTGTTCTTACCTTGGGCCTCCAGACATTTATGTAAGCTGTAAGAGAAAACAGGATAGTATAGAAACATTTAACCGGCAGAGCAGTGATCACACGTGGATGCGTTAAAAAGACATTTAAGTAAATGCATTAAAAAGAGATTTAAAACATTTAATTCACGTGCAAAGTGTTGCATGCATGGAGCAGTTGGTTTGGGCTGGCTTGTGCCCAAACTGGAATATGCGCATTTGTTCTGAATACAGAACAAAATAGGTCTGCTTTGCTCCAGAGGGGGCAGAAGTATTTGAGGGTATGAAGATGGCAAGGATGGGAATAAACCAAGGCTGAGGGGTTATCTGGAGTTCAGCAACTGCTGAAGGGAAGAGAAGGTGTTGGGAGGATCTGGAGTCAGGAGGGCGAGTGGGATATTATAGTATTATGATGATGATGACACTCAACTCCCAATGACTCTGGGCAGTTACAGATATAAAATGTTAAAAACAAGGGAAAAAATATGCCGCCCTGGGAGCTGCTGAGACTATCACGTGGAAGAAGCAATGAAGACACCATATATCCTTGCTTCTGGAGAAGGTGAGAGCCAGGGTGACATGCACCAGCTCTGCAATACCACCCTGGGATCCCTGCAGGTTTTGTTTTGGCTAAACAGCAGCAAAAATGCCCTGGGTTTTGCTCCTGCTGAACCATGGCTGATTCAAAATGAGTCATCAATTATTTCCAGAATGAGACGTGTTGTTTGAGGCTCAAAACGAAACAACTCCCTACTTTAAGTGACCAGCCAAAAGTGGAAGTTTCCATTGCCCAATGGTGCCCAGGTCTGCATTTCAAGAGTTTCTGAGTGTGCATGCATGTTAATTTTGACTTTCTTTCCCCCCTCCTAAAATCACATTAGACAAAGCCCCATCCCTTGTATATCAAGCAAGGCTAGTGTGTGATGAGAAGGCAAACCTCAACAAGCATATTGTTACACAGAAACCATTAAAGATGTGAAGCAATGTATGGAAAGCCAGGTCTCATACAGCCAAAAACAAAATAGTCTGATACCAGATTTGGCTATTACCAAACCAAAGAACAGATGGAAGTTGTTCCTCCTGCCCCAAAGAGTTGCTTCTAACCCTTTATGTTGAGCTGGTGGGAGAAGAATTTCAGACACATTTGATACTCAGCAGATGCTGGATTTCTTTCATAATGGTTTCTTAGGTTTCTTATAATACATCAAAAATCCTTATAACCTTGTGTGCCTATTTATCTGTTCCAATCCAGCTTGCCCCGGGATGGGGTGGGGGGTGGGAACAGGACTTGACAATAAGATCAACAGCAACACTAGTTTCCTATAATCAACACTGGGACAAACGAGACCCTCCAATTCTTATTTTTAAGTGAAAAAAAAACCCTTTGAATTGTATGCTGGATTCTCCCCCAGATTCTAGAAGATCTGCTGATGTATTCTAACTCAGACAATTTCGCTTGTAAAGCACTGGGGGAGAAGACAGGAATTCTTGCAACAGGCTAGCAAACACGCAAGAGCTTCACCAAATCTCCACCTACATGAAGATGTTGAGGGAGATAGGTCATTAATTTAAACTCATGTTAAAGAGACATTTGATTCAATCTAGCAAGGGAATTTTTACACTCCAAAACGAGCAAATAAAAACGGTAAATAATACAGCCAAGTAAGGCTGACCTCAGATCAAGTTTCTCCACCTTTTCCCCGTATATATTTGAGCCGTACATACTATACAGAGCAGGGTAGCAGAATTCTAGACTCTAACTTTTGAGCACTGTACTGTTGAGGGCCCCTTCTTTGTTTTTTCATGATCCTGCCTCGTAAAAAGCTCTTTGCAAATCACTATCCAAGTAAGGGCTACGTTAAATGTCCTTACCATTTGCAGTCTCAGCAAAAACAAAAGAAGAAAATAGTAGTGTGGTACCTCGGGTTACGAACGCCTCTGTTAACGAACTTTTCGGATTACGACCAACTCCGGGCGCAAAAATTTACCTCGGTTTGCGAACTCCGCCTTGGGTTACAAACCAGATCCGTGGCCATTTTCCCTCCCATGACACGGTCCACGGCCATTTTTCTGCCCGACACGTGGTCCGCGGCCATTTTCCGCCTGACACGTGGTCTGCGGCCATTTTTCCGCCCCAACACGTGGTCCGCGGCCATTTTCCGCCCCTGACATGTGGTCCGCGGCCATTTTCCGCCCGACACGTGGTCCGCGGCCATTTTTCCACCCCTGACACGTGGTCCGCGGCCATTTTCCGCCCCTGACACATGGTCATAGGGAGGGGGACTCTCCCTCCAAGCAATAGCCAGCTCCCTGTCCTCCACGCCAGAATGGATTAACGGTAATTACATTGAACCTTATGGGGACATTTGCTTCGGGTTGCGACCAATTCGGGCTGCGACCAGAGTCACGGAACGAATCAAGTTTGTAACCCGAGGTACCACTGTATTCTTACCATTTTTGAGGCGTGAGTATTGCCAACAGAACAATGCCATGGCCAGCACTATCAGCCCAGACAAAGAGAGAAGGACCCATAGAAGATGTTCTGATCCAGGGGAACCTTAAAAGGAAGGGGAAGAAAGGCAAATACACAGATTTAGATAGCATGATGCTCCAAATTGGGTCCTGTACTGGCTTCTGGGGGGATGCGGTGGTGCAGCAGCTTAATGACGCTGAAAGTTGCCGGCCAGAAATGGTCTACGCTTCAGCGGTTCGAGTCCAGCCTTCGCGTTAAACAGGGTGAGCTCCTGTTTCCTCCCCGGTTCCTGTCAACCCAACAGGTCGAAAACTCACGTGAGTAGACAAATGGGTACTCTCACTCCGGTGGGAGGAAAAATGCTGGCGGCGCCTTGCAAAAAGGAGTTGGGAGCAGTTGCCAGTAAGCGCGAAAAACTGTGCGCGCCCGAAAAGGGCGCGAAGCAACGGAAACCCCGCCTCCTGCGCTTGCCAGCTGGGCTCTGCCCTAGGAAGGAGGCTCTGGCAAACCACTTCCGAAACAATTGCCTTGAAAACTGCAAGGACTCGTCCAAGCAGTCACTGCAGGGTCAGCAATGACTGAGCGCAGACAAAAAAAAAAAAAAAAAACTGGCTTCTGAGAGGCTTCCAATAAAATTTGATGTAATGGGCTTTGACCTACAAACCCTTTCCTGTCTTGGCACGTAGTTATTTCCAGAGCTGCTTCCTCCAACTAGAATCAGACCCCTAGGTAAGGTCATCTCAGGAGAAACTCATAAAAGCTACTTCTGGAGAGTAAAGAGGGCTAAGGCACCAGTTCTTTGAAAGACCCTTCCAACGGAAATCAGGCTAACCCCTTCTCTCAGTTAACTTTTTCTACAGAGCACTCATAATTTAGAATTAGCCATCAATGCATATCCTGGTTTAACATGACATTGTATGGTTTGGATCCAGCCTGTTTTGATTGTTTTGTGACATTATGAATTTTGGATGTTTTAAACTAGGTTTACGGGGCTATTTTAATTATTTTCTACAGGTCTTGTAATCTGTGGAGAGTCTGATTGTGGTGGGACATAAATCCAAAAAATAAATTTATAAATATTATTAATAATATATTAAATATATTAATAAATATCCATTGCCCTCTCATCAAAACAAAATTGAGATAAGCACCACAATCCTATATACTAATAACCAACAAAGCGCACAGCCTTAGATATTTCAACAAATACTATATAAGAGTTGTGGAGTCCTTGGGGTTCTCTGAGCTTGGCTGTTTTCTTGCAAATGTTTCATTACCAGGTAACATCTTCAGTGCTAGAATGGAGTGGAGTTTGCTGTTTATATACAGTGGCCTACCCTGCCTATGTTGGTTCCTCCCCAGCCCCCACCCCAAGCTCCTTGACTAGGGTATTGTTTACTGCTGATTGTATGTCTGGTGGTAATCTTGGTGTTAATCTCTGCTTATCTGGGGGATGACTGCTGGTGAGATGTTCTGGTCTTTTGTTTCCTTTCTATTGCCTCTTTTGAATAGTGTGTAGATGCTGTTTATCTTTATCTCTATGTGTCTCTTGATGGCTGCCTTGTGTGAATACCAAGCTTCCAGGAATTCCCTTGCATTTTTGGATTTAGCTTGGTCTAAGATGCTGACAGTTTCCCAGCTGAAACTATTTTCTTCTATTGGTACAATAAGAGTTTTTCCTAAGTTTTTTTTTTCTAAATTCCCAAAGTTTGCAAAGGTAAAAGATTAAAAAACAAAAACAAAACCCAGTCAGAATGGTAAAATAAAGACTTCCTCAACTCCTGATGACCATGTGGGCACCACCATGCAGTTTGTAGTGGTTTGTAATTACCTCTGCCAGGGGGTTTCCCAACTTCCCAGTCTTGCTCTTGTATTCCTTGACTGTCTCCTATTCAAATACTAATTAGGTCCAACCCTGCTTAAATTCCAAGCCCAGAGAAAGTCAACCAGATGATACCATCTGCTGACGAAGTTGGGGGTGATCATGGTGATATGATAGCAATTTCCAAAGAACCGTGCCTGCTTAGCAGATACAGAATGCTGGCTTTCTTCTGGAGAAGGGACAGTTGCAGATTCAAAACAAGAGAACAACAGGAATCAAATAACCTGCCTGGTCAGGAAGTATCCTAACCAAGAGCCCTAATTACTGCAACATTCTGTGACAGTTCCTTCTCCTTCTGTATGAAAATACATCTTAGGAATAGCATCATAGTAGAAAACATACTGCCTGTCACATCCACGTGATATTGGTCTACCAGCGTGCAAGGAACCTACCCGTTGGAGTTGATGAAGTTGGAGCAGGATGACACTGCATGTCACTTGTAGGTGTGCAATCCTGCACCTTCTTCTGTCCAGGGGGGCAGCTGTGGACATAAGAACTGACACTGAAGGACTTGGACACCACTCAGATTGAACTAGCATCCACTGGAATCACTGGGAGCTCCGTCACTATAAGCAGGTAAATGACTGCAACCTTTCCTAAGAGTCTAGGTTATTTGCCAATCTAGAATATTTCCAAGACATACCATAGGTATATACACATAGAAACAAATGCACAGAGAACCAGCCCTTAAGTAAGCAGATGACAGTTGCTACGGTGTCACCATTGCTGGATTGTCTTGTGGCAGTCACTGGAGATTGTTTGTTTTGGATATACCTTCCATTATGCTGCTACAATAGATTGTCAAAAGGAAACTGCCACCAGATGATGGACAGACCAATTTCACCACTCTGTAGAAGCGATTTATTCAAGAAACTGTCAACACGACTACCGGGCCTGAAGTTATTCTCTGAAGCAGAGAATTCTCCACTCTATCTGCTGAGGAAGATCTTTCCAGAGTAGATACAGCAGCCTTTTCAGTTCCGGTGTCATTTCTGAGCCCGGCCTCTTCTTCTTGGCTTCCATAATACCCCCAAAGGTAAATCTGCCCCAAACCACAGCTTCACAAAGTGCCGTTCTGAATCTTAAAGGCTCAGCGTAGCTGCTATGAGGCATCTCCACATCGACCTAGGTCAGTGTTGTCCAAACTTGGCCACTTTAAGATGAGTGGACTTCAACTCCCAGAATTCTCCCAATTCTGGGAGTTGAAGTCCACTCATCTTAAAGTGGCCAAGTTTGGACAACACTGACCTAGGGCAAGCACAGCTCTTACTTATGGTGGGATGGCCACCAAACCAAAGCTTGTGCTCAAACTGACAGTGCAAGGTGGCCTTCAAAGCGGTTGTGCCACGTTTCTGCAAGGATGTGTTACTTTAATGCGTCAAGCTGTGGCTTCAGAGGGATGTGAACACAGCTTCAAAGCCCTACCTCAAGGCACCCTTTACAAATGCATCATCACGCTCTGCTCAAAGCTTGGAAATAAAGGGTTTTAGTAGTAGAACTTCCTGGGTTTTCTTTTTCTCTAGCCTGCTCTCCCCTCCCGCGAGATCCATGATCTTCATTCAGGGCAAATTCTCCAACCTCTCCCAATTTTTTCAGGATCAGACTAGAGAATGCCAAGTGGGCACCAAAGCATTTTTAAGCAGTGTCCGTTTAATGCTGACCTTTTTCTACATGTCTGGCAAGTTTCGCATGCGTAGTTGGGATCGCAGAAGGTACCATTCTTGCAGGCACATTCAGTATTTGTGGTTGCAGTACACTTCTTTATCTCTACCTGATCTGGAAAGAGAAGACATCACAAATTTAGAACTACAGCCTAGCTGCAATTTCTGAATAGCAAAGAAGACACCGACTAAGAGCACGCTGCATGCTAGCTGCCATGTTAGCCCATGATATCCTTAACCATGATTTATTGAGATAAGCACAGGTGGTTGCATTACCAAAAGCAAATACATCTCATTTTGGCTGAGTGTGACATGGGAGCTCATTCTTAGAATGCAATCGTGGGAACCTTTCCATAAAGACAACGGTGGGCCTTAGGTTTCATTTCATTTCTTCAGTTCATTGGATTTATAACTTTTTGTTGTTTAAAAGCATTGTTTCAAACACAAGAAATCAGGCTTGTAAGTCTTAAGCCAGTGTTGTCCAAACTTGGCCACTTTAAGATGAGTGGACTTCAACTCCCAGAATTCCCCAGCCAGCATGGCTGGCTGGGGAATTCTGGGAGTTGAAGTCTACTCATCTTAAAGTGGCCAAGTTTGGACAACACTGGCTTAAGCTAACAACGTCCGCCTTGAAAATGGGGGAGCAAAGAGTTTCTGGAGACTTCCAGAAACCCAAAGACTTTGGTACAGCAGTTCGTCAGCCTAAGTGTTCCCTGCTTTCCTGCATCCTGTCCCTGAAAACACACTTCTCCCTGTATGCATCAGCAGGAGAAAAGCCTCTTCTGTGTCCCACTGTGAAAGCAGGACCTAATACAGAGATGCAAGAAAGGGCCTTCTTGACTGTAGCACTGTGTTTATTAAACACCCATGGGTCCAAGAAGTGCCAAGACGGGCTTCACTGAAGAATCAAGCAAGGCTTTCACTCAAGCTCTTGATTTAAAATGTTGGAAGCGGTTCAAAGTCATCTGCTTGTTTTACTGATTCTGCACGATGCTAAACTGCAAACAAACCATATTGCCATTGAGCATGACGCGTGGCCCAGCCATTATACATTTCTTTTACAAGTTCTAACCATCTAAGGCTCACATGATTTGCGGATAGTCACTCCTAAGAAAGGTTCTTCATTCTGAACTATTCTTCCCCAGCCTGGTGTTTTCCAGCTATATTACACTTCGACTCTCATTATCCCTACCCAGCATCCGAACTTTCATTAAGCAATCCTGAACCAGCATGTTGATTAGCAACCTAAGATCACACCCTTGAATGCCAGCACAGTGTTTTAACTTGAAATAAAGATGGGAATGAAAGGCTTCCCACTCTCTTTCCTTCCTTCAACTCTCCTGTGAACTCTGCAGAAACAGGTTGAAGATGTTCAGCTCCTACCAGTAGAATTATCACACCACTAGATTATTTGTTATAGCTCAGATTCCGTGTTGTTGCTTTCAAACCCTTGTCCAAACCTTGTATGATTCTCCATTTTTAGCGGTGAGTGCAGACTAAAGCTATCCCATGCACAAAGGACACAGAAACCCCTAAAACTGTCTCTATCCTTAATACCTAAAGGTCTGCAGACTTGACAAAAGAAGCATCTGTTGAGTGAATTCGAGTACTTGCTGAATGTGCCATTTTGACAGGGTTGGCAAGTCACGTCAGTGTCGGGGCATGTACAGGACCTAGAGACGTAATAACCTGGAAGAAAGCAAAAGACATAGAAACTAAATATATATTAAAAGACAGAGGTTCTTTAGGAACTGCAGACTTATCCATACACCTCAGGGTTCAGCTTATGGCTGTCGATATGTTGCACAAAATAAAGGCAGAATACAAATCTAATACACAAATAGACAGCAATTAGCACTGCTCTCTTCCTGGTTACATCTATCCATCCCATCAAATCCGGCAGAGGCGGCATGTTGTGGGTCCCACCTACAAAGGGGTTCCATCTGATGAGGCCCAGGAGGAGAGCCTTTTCTGCTGTGGCATCTGCCTTCTGGAACATCATTCCCCCCTGAGGTTAGATTGGTCCCAACCTTGTTTGTCTTTAGAAAGTCCCTGAAGACATGGCCGTGCCATCAGGCCTGGGGATCTCGTAGAAGTGAGGAACCTGCAAGATGACTGTATTGTTTGTGAGCTGTAGGTTGGCACTCTGAGATTTTTATGCTCTGGGTTATTTGTTTTAATGGGTTTTGTTTTTAACTTTATCTATGAGTTGGATTTTTGTTGTTTTAACCTGTGAGCTACCCAGAGTCATGTATGTGAGATGGGCGGTTATATAAATTGAATAAAACAAACTACTACTGTCTGTACAGTGTGGAAGTGTCTCAGCATTGAGTCTAGAAGCAGACATGCGTCAACCAAATGGAAATCTGGCTTCTTTAGCGCAAGGATACACTGCAGATGTGCTCAGAAATACATATATTACATGCTCAGAGATACATGCAGTATTTGTTATAAACCACCCAGAGTTGTTTTACGAGACGGGCAGTGACAAACGTGATGAATGAATGAATAAATAAATAAAATACATATATCAAGGGAAGCAGGTATGGAAGTTCATCAGAAGTAGCACGAGCCTACTCATTGGAAGGAAGGAGGGGAAGCTGCACATTTTTTGAATAGCAGGATAATCTTCTAATCCCTCTGAATCATCTCCTTAGCTACAAAAAAATGACCACCACAATAGTTTTTTGTGCTGGAATGTATTCAGCTTCATAAAGAGGAAAGTGGTGGCTATCCAGATGTGTCCAAATGACAACTTCCAACATCCTTATTTATGGTCATGCTAACTAGGTCTTCTGGAATACTAATTTAACTTTTCAAGGGCCACAATTTCTCCGTCTGTGATCTAGCTTTCCAAATCCTTACTGATTCATGAATTCTATACAATGCCTAGGAAAATGGCTTATGCAATGTGATTCTTTTAAGGAAGTTAAAAGTTAGAGGCCTGCTGTCTTCAGCCCCAGATTCTTCATCTTCTTGGACATTCCTTTTCCTCTTTTTTAGTAATGTTTTTTAAATTTTGACGTTTTATGTATTTATATGTATTTATGGTTTTAATGTTTTGTGTGAGTCACCCAGAGTCCCCCACTGGGGGGAGATGGGCGGGGGAGAAATTAAAATAAATAAATAAAATAAAATAAAGTTAGTTTCTGCTGTTATCTTAAACTTCCAATGGTTTCTAACACAATTCTTTGAGTCATTTCCTGTTCAGCATGGTTGTCAAGCCATCCCTTGAGCCTCCATTTATTCAGATTTCTTAGAACTAGAAATAGTCACATATAAAAACAACTATTTGGCACAGTCTCATGAAACTTGTTTGCCTCACACACGGTCAGCAAGAAAGAACTGTCCAATTTCTCTTTCTCAAAAAAGGAGCAAGTTAAGTGGATGTCCAGGTCTTACTAGGGGTCAGGTCAAGGTGATAGTCTGGTACCTGCAGGACACTGATTGCACTCATGTTGATCACAAATGTGGTAATTCTGGTTCTCATCATCTGGTTCCACAGTGGCAGTGACCTCTGGTCTCTGCATTGGAGGAATTAGTGGCATTGCAGCTTCATGCTGGAAACAAAGACAAGAGAAGTAGGGAATAATTTTAATCTGTGCCTCTCTCAGAAGATAGCATGTTGACCTAACAAAGGCTGATGTTGCCAGATCACGATCGCTCCCATGCTCTAGCATCTCCTTTCCAGATGTAAATATACTGTATAAGAAATGCTAGCTAGCAGGTGATGGTGAAGTCCTTTGCCCAAGGTTTTAGAAAATTTGCTGCAAGTCAGTGTAGATGTAGTGAGATCAACCAAGAGTCTTGCCTGGTGTAACTCAATTAATGTTGTATCTTCCTTGTTTATCCTTATTAATTTACCTCTTTTTTATGCAACTGCATGGTTGATCACATAATTTTTCCACACAGATATTGAAATTTGCAGGCCAGGGCTATGTGCAACTTCTAAACACTTCTGGCAGCCCCCCCAAATCTTACTACCTTTTACACCTACAGAACAAACAGAGGCATAATTTCCTACTGTTTTTTAATGTTTAATGTTTTTTAATGGGAAAAAGAAATGGCTATGCTTTCATTTAGGTTGAACAGGCCTTTTAAAAAGAAAATTCTCCCTCTCAACTGTACTAGAAACCCCAACTCTGTCCACTTTAGTGATGTTAGCTGGGAAGGGCAAGGCAAAGTCAAGCTATCAGTCACGTTCTTAAAACAAATTCATCTCCCATTGACCATTCTGGATATAAACCAAAGGTTCCCTATCCCAAACCAAAGACTAACTTTTATGTCCTTTCTGGAAAAAGAGAGCGAGTCTGGTGTAGTGATTAGGGGGTTGGATTATAACTGGAGTAACCCAGGTTCAAATCCACTTTTAGCCATGGAAACTCACTGGGTGATTTTAATCCAGTCACTATGTCTCTGCCCAACCCAAAATAAGAGATACTGCGTTATGTTTCTTTAATGTACTTAACTGGTTTGTTAGCATTTATAACCACGACCAGTGGGGCTAAAGCTATAACATCAAATAGGCTTAAGGCTGGGGTGGGCCACCTGTGGCCCCCAAGTCCCCTTTTGGCTGCTTTCAGAGGCCTTTCTGACCACAGCTGCTGAAAACCATTTATAGTACCATCATTTGGAGGTGGGAAAACAAAAAACTGTATTGTAGTGGAACACTTCAATAGGCGTATCACATTTTAGAAAGAAACATAAAACCGCGCAAATTCATACCACCAAACCCAGCCCTGCCTAAATGTGCTATAGGCCCCCACTCCAGTTTGCGGACTCTAACTCCCCACCACCACGTGTGGATTTAATTGCCTTTTCTGATAGAAATACAAGATCATGCACGTGTGAACTCTATTTTAGGAAGCAATGCTTTATTTTTGCTGTAAGCATTCTGAATGCTGAACTCAATCCTCAATTGCTCTATATGGCCCTAATAAAGGAACAGTCAAGTTTTCCTTGGGTTAGACTCAACTCCTGCTGACTGTGGATATATCCATGCAGTTTTCTTGGCATGATATAGAAGTACGTTACCATGGTTTTCTTCCAGGAAGTTTTTTTTCCCCCAACTTTCCTCCAACTAGTTTACAATTCTGGGGCCTCCTAGTGATCTCCCATACAAAGTCTGATGGCCATGCTTAGCTAACCTTAACTATCTTTAAAAAGCTAAGTGCCACCATCTGGCTGATAAATATGCAAAGAGCAGCTCCTCCAGCATTTTAAAACTGAATACTACTGTAGACACCATATTCAGAATCTCTGGGGGTTTCAGAATCATCACCCTAATCAGAATCTTAGAAAGCAATGTCAAAAGGGTTCAGACAATGGGTTTTTAACATACTACAATTGTTAATTGATAAGGTCCTTGTTATCTTTCTTACAGATAACCTGTATCTGCATAGCTAAGCTGTCTTGGGCCAGTGTAAAGATCTGGAAAGAATACATTAGAGAGATAACATACAGGTTCAAAATGTTCCGTAAAACCTCCTAAAATGGATTCTTATGCAAGCCATAATGACTTGCATTTCCAAAGTGTGCTAAGCCACAGTTTCTAAACTACAATGGCCCCAGGTTACAACAACACATAATTTACACCTGGATCACTGGCCAAGACTATGCAATGTTGCTAGAAAGGTTGTCATTCCAGGCGCACATTAGGGAATCTCCACAAAATAAGCATTACTGAACAACATTTGTCAATTTCCTTCCATTGTTCTTGTTGATTTGTAATTTGTATTCATTATAGAAATACAAAAAACAAGAATCAATAATCAAAACTATTTGGATCCGTCTCATTACTACTGAGCAATGGGTAAGTGTTGGCTATCATAAAGAAAGCTATGATTTATTATATTGGGGGACCTGCGGCTGTTCACCCACAGCCAGCTATTCTTGGATAACAACATGCAAGAACTCAGTAATCTGTTCCTATGTTTAGATATTTCAGGAACTTGGTTAAGAGAAGCCACCAAGTATTCAGCCAAGGTCACATGGCCCCAGGGAGTCCATCTAACTCTAGTTTCTGGCATCTGTGTTTGCTAACACACCGTTAACCTTTGGGAGGACACTGAGGCCCCAAACAATGCAAACAGAACCAACAGAATGAATTACTGATTCAGTAGGCTCATTATTAATAATGAAGTAATGTATACTATTTTTGTATTTTCATTAAATAATGGATGTTTTTATATGTTCATTATTAATAATGAAATAATGGGTAATATTTTTGTATCTTCATTTGTTGTTCTTCAGTCGTTAAGTCGTGTCCGACTCTTCGTGACCCCATGAACCATATTGCGCCAGGCCTTCCTGTCCTACACTGCCTCCCTGAGTTGGCTCAGTTTCATGCTCATTGCTTCAGTGATGCTATCTAACCATCTCATCCTCTGCTGTCCTCTTCTCCTTTGGCCTTCAATCTTTCCCAGCATCAGGGTCTTTTCCAAAGAGTCCTCTCTTTGCATTAGGTGACCAAGGTGTCTGAGTTTGAGTGTCATTATCAATCCTTCCAATGAGCAGTCAGGGTTGATTTCCTTTAAGATTGACTGGTTTGACCTCCTAGCAGTCCAGGGGACTCTAAAGAGTCTTCTCCAGCACCACAGTTCAAAGGCATCAATACTTCGGTGCTCAGCCTTCTTTATGGTCCAGATCTCACAGCCATACATTACTACTGGAAAAACCATAGCTTTGACTATGCAGATCTTTGTCGGCAAGGTGATGTCTCTGCTTTTTAATATGCTATCTAGGTTTGCCATAGCTTTCCTCCCAAGGAGCAAGCGTCTCTTAATTTCATGGCTGCAGTCTCCATCTGCGGTGATCTTGGAGCCCAAATAAATGAAGTCTGTTACTGCTTCCATTTCTACCCCTTCTATTTGCCAGGAATTGATGGGTCTGCCAGATACCATGGTCTTAGTTTTTTTAACGTTGAGTTTCAAGCCAGCTTTTGCACTCTCCTCTTTCACCCTCATCAAGAGGCTCTTTAGTTCTTCGCTTTCTGCCATTAGGGTGGTATTGTCTGCGTATCTGAGGTTGTTGATGTTTCTCCCTGCAATCTTAATTCTGGCTTGTGATTCTTCCAGCCTGGCATTTCTCATGATGTACTCTGCATATAGGTTAAATAAGCAGGGTGAGAGTATACAGCCTTGTCGTACTCCTTTCCCTATTTTGAACCAATCGGTTGTTCCATGACCAGTTCTAACTGTTGCTTCTTGGCCCACATAGATTTCTCAGGAGACAGGTAAGATGGTCTGGTACCCCCATCTCTTTAAGAATTTGCCACAGTTCGTTGTGATCCACACAATCAAAGGCTTTTACATAGTCAATGAAGCAGAAGTAGATGTTTTTCTGGAACTCTCGTGCTTTCTCCATGATCCAGTGAATGTTGGCAATTTGATCTCTAGTTCCTCTGCCTCTTTGAAACCCAGCTTGTACATCTGGTAGTTCTCGGTTCACATACTGCTGAAGCCTAGCTTGTAGGATTTTGAGCATAACCTTGCTAGCTTATAATGGGTAATATTTTTGTATCTTCATTATTAGTAATTAAATCATGGATAATATTTTTGTAAGCCATTTTCATTTCATTTTTTCTTGGCAGGGTAAAAAGTGCTCAAATCAATATTATATATGGTTGTTTCAACAGTCCTACAGTGTAACCTGAAACCTGCCTAAAATCCTGAAGATCCTTCACCAACCCCATTTTAAGACTGGGATCAGATGCAGACTTTACCCCTATAGCCACAAGCTAGCTTTTTCTCCTTTAACATCCTCATAATAGGTTCTAGAGCAGAACCTGCTCATTCTTTGTGTGACAGTTTGGTTGATTCCAGTTATATCAGACTTTGAAATTTTTCTTATCAAAGAACCCATCTGGCTCTGCTTCTAAAGGCAAACATTTTAAGATTAAACAAAAACTAAACTTTGTCACCTATCAGGATATAGGAAGTTGCAGCTGCCTGCCCTCTGGAATAGTCCCCCAGAGATTTGTTTGACTTCCACCCTGATGTTTGAAACACCACTGAAAATTTGGCTAGTTTCCCTGGCCCTGGAGTAGGATAGTTGCCAAACCACTGTGGAACATTTTGTATGGTTTTCTTCCGGATGCATGTGACCTGGTTTTCTTTTTATTGTCTTCTGCTTTTAGAACTGTAAGCACCCAGAACTGTGTGGAGTTGGGCAACCTCTACATTGTACAAATGAAATGAAATAAAATTTCTCCCATACTAATGAAAAAATAAAGGACTGATGTTAGCAGCAATTCACAGACTTGCCTGCCTTGTTCAACTCCTGCAGTTCTCAAATTAACTTAAACCAAAGTTTGTTCGTCTCAGCATATGTAACTGGGGCTAACAAACTTGCCCACCTTGGTCGTCTTGGATGCTAAGCAGGACTGAGCCTGGTTAGTGCCCGGATGGAAAACCAGCAAGGAATCCCAAGGCTGCAAATTAGATTGTGAAGATAAAAAATATCCTGAAAGAAAGCAATGCCTAATCACTTACTAAACACTGCCAAGAAACTGCATGATTGAGTTTATGTGGTCAATAGGAGTTCCCACCATCACTTGGTCATCTGTATTTGTGTAACATCGGTGACCTCTAGTTCAGCATGGCTTTTATATGTAAATGTTACCACCATGTAGTGTGCAGAAGCTTAGAAAAACACATCTCAGGCCAGACAATGGAAATTCCAGCCATTGGCTCCAGCTTCTGAAAAAGAAGAATCTGCCCCACCCTGCCTGATAGTGGTGAAGAAAGGAAGGAGGCACCAGTGGGACAGCTGCAGAAAGAGAGAAGGAAAAGGTGGGAAGAAGAAAGGAATTACAGAGGAAGCAAAAGGATTGTCCCCACTCACTTCTGATTCTGACACATCCATTCACAACCAGCATGGATCCCTCACAGATGAATCCCATGGGAACTCAATCCTCAGCACAAACAGTCACCAGAGGTGGCCTGAGATGCTCCTTGCCAATAGAAGGGCTCTTATTCCAACCACATGCATCATCCCCACAAAGGAAGGTAAAGCCACCCAGCCAATTCATTTCATTTCATTTCATTTCATTTCATATAGCCGCCCATCTCATATACGTGACTCTGGGTGGCTCACCCAATGAAATAGCAAAAAACAATAAACAGAAACAAATAAAGAACTAAAATAAAAAACCATGAAAATCCCTTTGTTTCAGAGTTAAATATTTATAATGTGTGGTAAAGATGTGTTATTTGGCAGGCACTGACCGTTTTTTCAAGCCAATCAGATATCTAAGCCACATAACAGTTCCCAATTTCAAGGCAGCCCTAACCTTGGGGAGATTTAAAATCCTCCCAACAGCTGTTTTTGAGGGGAAATTATGGGGTGCCCCACGTGAACAAAGATTTTGTCCCTGTGGCGAAGGAGTTCCTGAAAATTAACCATCTTGAGCTATATTGGCCTTATGATAAGGAAGAGTGGCTGCAGGTAATATTTCCCCACCTCATCAGATTTCCAGGCAACAGTTAAATCAGTGAGATTCTATTTCTCTGAACATGGCTACGTGTTGATTTGCTATTTGTAAAATAGATCATACATTGATCACACCAGTTTTATAATTATTATGGTTTTTACTTGCTCAAAATTGGTTTTCTTCTTGCTTTTGAATTGCTCAGTTAGCGTAAGAACGTGTATTACTACTGCTTTATAACTTGTCCATAATCCCAGGGTATAAAAGACAAAAGAATAAAGTGAAATAAAAAGAGAGACTACTTTAAAAGATTAAAACAGTAATGAATGTAATAGAGTATCAGAGAGGTACAGCTGTTCACAACACACAGCATGAAGGACCTGTGCGTGCCTGCAGGGTCTCAAATGCATGGGTAAAATACTAGTTCTCCCCTGGCACCCCAAAATAATTAGTGTTGGCATCTGCCTGACCTCCAAGAGAAGAGCATTTCAAACGCAGGGTACCCCAATGGACAAGGCCACGACTATTCACCCCACAGCTGTCCTGACCTGCCTGTTTTCTTTTCCAACAAATACTCTCCACTAAGTGCTCATTGCACTGCTTTAGGAGAGTTTGGGGAGAGGGTAGAAGGGGGAGGGATATTTTAGCCAACCTCATATGTGATACCTCTGCAAGCTAGTAATTCCTTAAGCAAGCTGTTATTTCTCTTGTTCTTCTGTAGTCTCCTCTTAGCTTCATTGCTGATTGGAAGGTGGAAGCTAAGGTTGATATTAGGAGGGCTAAATCCTCCTTCTCTAAGTCACACAAGGCCATGATATGCAAAGAAATTCCCGAGTCTGCTCCAATTATGTGTTAAATCATTAGTTAAAGCAAGCACTCTTTACATCACTCCAACTGGCAATAATGCCTTCATAACTGTCAGCATGCAAGGGCATATTCAGGCTTTCTCCAGAAGTTCCCAGTAACAAGCACCACAAAACTGATGTTAACTTAGGACAGGAAATCTATGATTTCCTGAGATGTTCTTACAAACGGCCATACCATTTTCTGTTTTTTTAAACGCCTGTTCCAAGAGGACTGACCCTGTGCCATAAAAAAAAAGCTTTCAGCAGTGCAGGCCACCAGACGCACACTAGCTGGCGATGTTAAATGCACCCTCTGCCCTTTAAGTGATAGACATCTCTGTACTTTCAAGCCTGCTTTAACACACCTCAACTCGCGGCGCTGTGGACTCCCATAATGTGCAGTAATTGGTCACGCTGGCTGCAGATTTATTACAGCCAGCATAACCAATAACCACAGATTATGGAAGGTTACAGCACTGTGGTTACAGCACTGTGGTTGTAACCAGCTGCTATCTTTGATCCTAGGACTGTCATGAGGTTAAGAATGGGCAGAGCCATTTCTGCCACCTGAAAGGAAGAGGAGGAAGAATAAGGAACAGAACCAGCCAAGTTTCAAGCTACCAAGAGCCTTGAAATTCATTGTTTGATCTGATCCAACACTCTTGTGGACTGTGGAATCATTCACAAACCAATTTAAAAGCAAAAAAAAAAACAGAACTAAACAAATCTTGGAGGGACTTTCACAGGGTGGCTGGAAATTGCAGTTCCAATTCTTCTAAAAGGGCCCAGATGGACAAATGCTGAGCTGGAGTCTCACCTTCTGAACTTATTTATTGTTTCTCATATTTATTTCTTGCCAGCTTACAGGGGGGCAGCCCTCATTCTCATCCTCCTCATAACAACCCTGTGAAGTCAGCTGGGCTGATAAAAAAAAGGGTTGCCTCAAAGTCACCTGTTGAGCTATGCAATCTAGATTTGAACTGCCACCACCCAGCTCTAGTCCAAAACATATGCCACATTATTTGGGTTCTTAGGGATGCACTGAAGATTTCCTGTGATTACAAGAAGATTACAGTCTTCCTGCAGGTGGGAAAGACAGGTGCCATTATGTCCTGGCTCCTTGGGACCTGAAAGCCCTCCAATAGCTGTCCCAAGGGGCAACCATCCTTCATTTGAACCCAAGAATGCTCTACTAGTAGGCTCCATACTTCCCTTTTTTCTTTCTACTCCCACCCCACTGATGTGGCACCATTCCAGTTCAGCAGCACCTCTGGGCTGTTCCTCTCCCACTCCTTTGTTCTCTTGGGAGATACTTCTTGGCCAGGGGTCCTTAAGCCCCTTGTTTCAACAGTCTTAGACGTTCACCAAACAACCCAGAATCGTATCTATTAAAAAATAGAGCTTGTTTCCTCTTCAATCAGGTTCAGACATGTGACCATTTTTATGTTCAAAGAAAAACCTTTGAACTGAAACTTCAGATTTTCTATGTTGAGAAACCACTAGGTTTTCAAGCTGGAAAGCAAGCCTTTTTTAAAACAAAACAGGTAGATAGAAATAGCACGGAACCATGGAATATCTGTTCTCAGCTCTAGACTTGTATTTTTTTTTTCCTAAATGATATTGTAGCTATTCTAACCGGATTGTCAAATAGACTAAAAGTTATCTCAAGCCCTTAAATGTTATGACATAATCCTTGTGTTTGGCAGGAATAATGGTGCCAAAGCCGAATGCAATCGAATGTATTCATTCATACATAAGTTTTAAGTTGTTTACCAGCATTTATCAAGTACTCCACAAGATTGGGATTACTTTCATTTGCAAAAAAACCTCCCTTTTTTAATGCACAACTCAAAATCTAATATTCATCCATCTTAATTTGTAACAGAGATGGGATCTCATCTCAGATCTCTTGCCACAAAGGCCACTTAATGCAATTATTGCTGCAGAATTCAGGGTAATCAATGTAAAAATAAAAGCAATTATATTATTTAGGATTGGTAATATATCTTGCATGTTCCTCCTCTGACAAATACCTGCATGTGTCAAGAAGCAAGGTACATTTCAGACATTTTGTTCATGTACAGGGTGTACCCAAAGTCAGGTCCCATAGACCAATCACATTTTTCTTCCAGAGAAAATATTACCCTACTTAGGAATATTCAAAGGTCCCGCCTCAAACAAGTAAGAAAGTGTTTAAAACAAAATGGCAACCAATCTAACATTTTATGTAACCTATATAATATATTGTTGATGGGGCCTGACTTTGAGTACACTTTGTATATTTAAAAAAAAAAAAAAGGTTTTCAGCAGTCAACGCTATCAGGCACTGTAAAAAAGCCAAGCCTAGCCAATAAATACAATTACATGCATCTTAAGCCCAGACATTCCTCCCCTCCATTCCAAAAGAATGCTGAATCAGTCTTAAAACCTTTCACCTACTTCTAAAACAATTAAGGGTGGTGCCCAGCAAATCTTTTTGGCAGTTTCCAGAGGAACCCATTTTGCCTCTTACAGTAAAGAATGGTAGAGCCTGACAAAGCCTGTCATGATGAAAGAGTTCATGGACCATAATGACTAACATGAGACACGGGTTGTATTATACCCAGAGAGAACGTGTATCCTAGAAGGTGGAAAAGTACTGCAAGTATGGGGTCTATGGAGGTCCTGCCTCCATCACGGGGGAAAGCAAGCCAGATCAAGCACTATAGACATCCCTCAGGCCACACAAGCACACAGTGACTAGAAAGTCAAGAGAACACCAAGAGACCTTGAGTCAATTGCCTGGGTCAGGAGACAACCTGAGCTTAAGGAAGCCTCAAAAGCCACAAGCTTTGCACTCGGTAAAAAGGAGGTTCTGGAAGCAGGAGGGGTGAAAATACAATGATGTCATTCCACCTTTGCCCCTCCCTGCCCTTGCCCACAATTCTTAGATCAGGTGTTAAAAATAGCTCAACTGCACAACTGCCCGTTTCCCCCTCCTGGAGAAAGGGCTGTGCCATCACACCCACCCTTTATCATAGTCCTTCAGAGCCATTTGCTTGTCATGAAGAATTCTGCTCCGTCTTCGCCCCTCTTGCACAGAAAGGCAAAAAAGACAAAGGACAGGCCAATCTTTATCTCAAAGGTAAACACATTAAGGTTGTTACTAACTGCTCAGGAGCAAACCTTACTTGTATGGGGTTGGCAATACTTCAAAGTAAATAGGTAATAAGTAAATAAGTCTGCTTTGCTTTGATAAACATTGCGCAGGGATTTCACTTGGAGATGAAGCTACAGTAGGATTCAGCCTGCGATGGGAACCCAACTAATTGTGGCTTAGTCAACTAATCTGGTTTTATTGTGACTTAGTATGCCATGTGAACCAAATCCAAGAATCTCCCGAGATCTTACAGAGCAAATCACCTTTCTAGCTCAGAGCCCACCTTATCAATTGCAGAAAACCACGCTATTAAAAAATATTTTTAAACAGTGCGCTATATATCGACCGTTGTAATGACACTGTAGAACATTACTATATTCAATGACTTACGAGCCAGAAGAACGGAAGGTGAGAACAGGTTTATTTATGCAGTCGAGCAGAACAGTATTTCTTATTACGGAATACATTTTTAAAAAATCATTTAACATTTTTTTCTCTTCAAAAACGTTGAGCGTTCAAGGAACCGTAATTTGGCAATATAGATATGTTGGGCATTACCAGCCCATATTGATTTTATCCATGCTAGCTAGGAGTTCTGGGAATTGTATTCCCCAAAAAAGGAGAAATCCAGATGGAGAGGTGGCGATGCTAGAATCTCTAAGGCAGGGAATCTTTCCCCGTTAAGGCCAACACAATTACAATATGATGTGGGAAAAGGAGATAAGGATAAATAAACAGTCATCTAATGAAAGTGGCAAGACATTCAAAATAAATGAAAACACTGATTCCCACATCACAGAAGAGTTGTTGAAGGAAATCACCACAACCACTTCTTTAAATAGCCTAAGAGATCAAACAGAGAGGCAGAAAATACCACAGGAAAAAACCTCACTAAAAGGAAAATACTCTTTTCCCAATGAAAGTGAGAGAACATATTGATATCCCAATCTCACTACAACGTATTTCACAATCCACGTACATCACATATAGATACACAACAATTGGGGAAGAAGACAGGCGTTAACCCTTTGGCAAATAAAAGCAATCTGATCCCTTCTGCAAACGATTGTCAAGCAAGCAGGGAGGTTTCATTGCAAACAGGCCAGAAGTAAAAAATACTGTCCCTTTCTTAACATTTATTCTGGATTATGAAGTTTTGCAGAGGATTATCTGAACAACATGGAATCTCCACATTTATATAGGACAGCCTGATACCTTTATGTCAGACTCAGGGACTGGTCAAAAGCAGCCTGCTCTCGTAATTTAAATGTACTGTTTTATGTCTTTCTGGAACAACTTTGAACAATTTTGCCTATGACAGGCCTTTAGGTACTTGAAGACAGCTAAAGTCCTCTCTTCTCTCCTCCGGGCTTAACAAAGCTCACACCTCCCACCTTTTCTCATACGTTTTCTTTCCAAGTGGCTTATCTTCTTGGTTCACACATTCCGTTTGTTAATGCCCTTCCTGCAATGGCTAGAACTGGACACAATATATTAGGGATGGTCTGTCCAACATAGAACAGAGAAAAATGATGACTTCTGTTGATCTTAACACGACATGTCTGTTGATGCAGCCTAGAACTGTGTTTGTTTTTTGCAGCTGCGTCATATTGTTGGCTTACTGTACATTCAGTTAATGTTTCACAAAGGCACCCAGATCCTTTCTGCACATACCCAGTTTGCTTCTCCCTTCCCCATCCTTACTCATGCCTTTGAGATCTGTTCCTACCCAAACATGAGACTCTGCATTTGTCCACATTGAAATTCACATTACTGGTTTCTGCCCATTGTTTCAACATGTCAAAATTCTCAGTCTCAACACTATTCTCTCAGGCGTTTGCTATATCCCATCTTTGTGTTGTCTGCCTATTTTATAACCCCTCATCCAAGTCATTTACAAATATGTTGAACAATACATGGTCTAGAACAGAGCCTTGTAGAAATGCCCCTTGACATTTTCACCTTGATGAGGAGGCACTGATATATATTTTTGGGGCATGATTGTTCAACCAACTCTTGAATCCAGCTAATCACAGCTTAATCCTCATTTTATCATTTCCTCTACTAAGTAGACTTAAGGACTCTTCTACATTTAAGGGGTTATTTTACCTGAACCTAACAATCAGGAGCAGTAGCAAGCAAAACCAGTGCAGTGTAGACAATCAATCACAAAGGATTCATTTCCCGTAATGTTAGTGTGATAAGCAGTTTCACACACTGAGCCAAGCCATGACTTCTTAATCATAATTTACTGAATAAACAACAAGCATTTGGGTTTATCAAATATGCTAAACCATGGTCTATCGTTCACAACCCACAGTGGTTGAATTCACATGAGCTGAAAGCCAAACCAACCACATTATGGCTTATTATTGTGGCATGTGAACCCACAACTGCAAACTGTGGCTGTAAAATTAGTTAAAACTGCATAAAAGCCTAGTGGCACCAAAATTAAGCCTCAAGCTTTAAAGCAGAGCTAGAGAAGCGAGCCAAAAAAGTCAGTAAACCATAGTTCTGGTATGACTCAAGGGGGAACTAAGATCTGGTGTGGAAAGAAGTATTCCTTTGCCTATTTCACCGTTCATCATAAATGGACTAAGTTGGCTAGACATTCTGGCAACTGTAAATTCTGTATTGTGACTAAGTTGAGGACTGCCTGTATTACTTTCAGCCAACACAACAACAATAGAAATTGGTCTACTAGATTTGCATCCACTTCTTCTCCCAATTGTATTGTAGATATAACCAATATGAACAATTCTCTACTTTTTTAGGTTACCAAAATGTGGTGCAATTCAGCTTCCCAGGTAGAAAACTACCTACTCTCTCCTAAACAATTATGAATATGACTGAATTCACATAGCACAAACATAAACCAACCAACCATCTTTTAATCTAAGCATGCTTTGTGAATCCAGGTGTGGGATCAGAATAGGATTGACTGAACACATAGACACCCTTAAATAGATCAGTTAAAACCAAACAGCTTCATCCACATGTACAAATCTGGATAACTGGGTTAATTCTACAAAACATAGGTAAGCATATCAGGAAAACGAGAATACAGTATACATTTCTCGAGTTTTCCATACTTTGTTAAGCCAGGATTTGTTTAATCATGCTTTATTCAAAACCAAACAAAGGATAACGTTCAAGTTCTAAACTATTCAGAAATTACTCCAAAAAGCTGATATACAAATAATTATTTGCAATCTACTGCCAATAATTTAATTCAATACCAATTTAATCACACTGCTTATTTACTGAATGCATTGCTGGTGACTGAAGCAAAGCAAGTGACTTCTAAGAATTTAAGTTTCTGTCAACCAGAAGGATTAATATTTCTTAATGTTACACAGATCCACATTTCCTTTGAGTGTAGTTTAAATGTAAAGGTTGGCCCACTGACTTAGTCCCTAAAAATTATCAGTTTGTCTGTTGCAAGTCTGGGCAGGTAATGATCAATACTGAAATTTATCTAGCAACAGAGGTTGCCAGAAATATTTGATAAACATTGCAATGATCTGGAAAGCCACTTAAGTGCAAACTGATCAATCTGAAGGTACTGTATCTAAAATCAAAAAGTCTGATTTTAGTAGCATCTTTTAAGACTAACAAATGTTAATATAAGGGATAAACTCTCCTGAACTGCAGTTCATTGCATCAGACACAAGGAGGGAGTGAACTTCTTTAGGATTTAAATACACATGGATGAGTCAGAAAAGGAAAAAGCAGGAGAACATTCCACCGGGGGCAGGCCAACTCTAATGCAACTTCATTGCAAACAAGGCTGAAACCGGCTTCTTTATGGTGAACTTCAAAGGTGGAGGCCAATTCTCCGGGTGAATGCCCAGAGTGCCCCAAAGAAAGTAAAGAAGCAAGCAAGTAAAGAAGAAAATAGGTGCCCTGTTAACACAATACTAGATGTCAGGCTAGAAATGTACGAAAAGGCCATACAGAATTGCCAGCGGTTGCATCATGAAGGAAAGGGGAGGCTCCAAGAAGCCCTGCCTAGGATGGATCAGGGGTTTTCCAACCTGGAGTTCCCCAAATTCCCAAGTGTGGATTGTTTACCAACACAAGGGAGGGGGTTGTTCACATGGGCTCTAACTAGCCCAGCACTGCAACTGTTAACAAGGGTCTTGTGGTGGTGGGGGGGGAGACACGTTTTCTTCTGGCTATTTCTCCTTTCACTTTGCTGTTTGGAGCCGAGTGAAAGCGCCGGGCCCCCCACAGCTGGCATAACTGCGCTTCTGCGCGCCTGAGGGATTAAATCCAAAACAGTAACACCGCACCAACAAGGTCAGGGATACGCGCGTGGATACAACTCGCTCTTCTCTCGAGAAGCCTTCCTCCGATTTTTTTCAAACCGCCCTGATCCGGCCTCGGGTTACGCGCCCGAGCGCATTTCAAACCCAGCGCAACTTCTTTCTCGGACAACCAGGGGCATCCTCCGAACACGCGAAGCCCATCGGACTGGGCTTCCGCTATACTGAGTCACGTGCGAATACCATTCACTACCAGCAGCGTTCGTCTGCTGTAGTGCAGGCGGGGTTTTACACCGCCTTGGACGATTTCTTTTTTTTTTTTATAATGACTTTCCTTTTTAAGAACAGAAGGATAAAGGCTAAGCAGAATAATCAAGACGACGAATAGAAGAAAGAAAAGTGAAAAAAAGAAAAGTGCAGAAAAAGAAAGAAACAGAAATACAAAAAGAAAATAACCTTCCGATTTCTTTTACAGCAGATATAAGTAAAACACACATTAAACTCTTACTCTAAGATTACAATGTTACATCCTTTTTCCCTATAAATTAGGATACATGTGGATTTGATTAGAAAACTTAATAGATTATAGCCTTGGAAGATTTCAGACGCTGGCGTCGAGACCCGCTCGCTTTACGAGCGCGTTTCCCGGCAGCTTTTTGCCGGCCCCGATTACATTCTACAGGTTCAGCTGCGCGCACCGGTCCCCAGGACATGCGCCGGGCCTATAGAGGAAAACACTTGCCCGGGCATGTTCGGGGGCGAAGCGCGGCGAGGGTCTTCCGTGCCCACCCAAGACGTTCCCCTACAAGTTTTGGCTGCCCCCCGCTGTCGGCCCCGCTTTCCTAGCTGCGAGGGTGGCCGCCGTCCCGGCCTCATCATCTCCCAGAATCGCCAACCTTCGCTTCGCGGGGGCGGTGGGCTCGTCCCGGGAAGGGAGGGCGCGCGCGTGGATCTGGCGACGCGCATCGGACTTGCCTGCGGTTCCCCACCCCGGTACTGGGCGCCGGGTAGAGGACCGGCAACGAACTCCGCCGCCGGCCGGGGAGGAGTTTCTGCAGACGAGCCCGAGTCGCCGGCGCGGCTGGGAAGTAGCCTTTACGCCGCGGCGCCCGGAGAAACCCTCGCACTCACCGGCAGGTAAAGAAGTACGCAAAGCGCAAGAAGGAGCTCGGCTCGCATGGCGATGCGAAGCGAGCCGGCCCGCGGCGGCCCGGCGGCGGCTCAGTCTGTGCCCCGAGGACGAAACCCTTCTCGGCTGGCGTAGGCGAGGCCGTGGCCGCAGAGCAGCCAACTTAACGGCGCCCGGGGCTCCGGCCCGTGGAATACAGCTACAGGTGAGAGCAGAGAAAGTGCTCCAACTACGACGACGGCTTGAATGAGCTCAGCTTTCCCTTCCGCCAGCTAAATTAAGTCCATAGCCCCTCCCCTACCTCGCTTTTGTCCCTCCCACCGTAACCCCCTGATTCATCCTTTCCCTCCGGCGTATCACTGGGAGGAACGCCCTCGACTGCAGCCTGCGGCTCTCCAGATCGGTCCTGGCGTTAGACTCGTTAGCCGAAGACCATCACTTCCGAAGCTGAGTTGGTGCAACACACCAGGTTAATGCGTGGCTGCTCAGTCTGGGGCTCTCTGAGCCGTGCTAACTCAACTAGTGTGGGTAGTTGGACTGAAAGCCCGTTGGGCACCCCCCACCCCGCTGGACAGGCTCTCCTGAGGTTAAACTGGATCGTTGTTTACTCAGATAACCCAGGTTTCTCAAAATAGCGGGTCATAGGAGCAGCGGTGAGCAAAGCCATGTTAGCAAGACATGCTGACCTATGATTTATATAACCATTGTTTCTGATTTAACCCTATTGATAGGGTTTGTATAATATTAATCTGCCAAACAGTTAACTGGTTGGGCTTGCACAGTAGTCTAGCCATATTTTAGCATCACATATTGCATGAACCCAGATTGTGGCTGATTAATTTAATGTAACCCAGTTTCCCACATTTTCGAGATATTCTAACCAATTAACTACATAGGCTGAGTTCATACAATACAGCAAGTTAATATGCAGTTGGCAAGTTTGTGGTTTTCCATGTTGTGTAAACGTAGTCAATATTCATGCTATCCCATCAACAGCACTGTCAAAATTGAGCAGTGCTGACCATACACAATTTTATCCAGGTCCTCTCCAATTCCTCGATTTCTTTGCATTGTTCATTTAAGAAGGCCTTATCTCTCCTTGATATTCTCTGGAAATCTGCATTCAGTCCTTTATATCTTTCCCTTTCACCCTTGCTTTTCGCATTCCTTCTTTCCACAGCTATTTGTAAAGCCTCATCAGACAGCCATTTTGCTTTCTTGCATTTCTTTTTCTTTGGGTGGTTTTAGTTGTTGCCTCCTGTACAATGTTACGGGCCTCCATCCATAGTTCTTCAGGCACTCTGTCTACCAAATCTAATCCTCTAAATCTATTCATCACCTTCACTGTGTACTCACAAGGAATATGATCTAAGTCATACCTGAGTGGTCTAGTGGTTTTCCCTACATTCTTCAATTTAAGCCTAAATTTTGCAGTAAGCAGCTCATGATCTGAGCCACAGTCAGCTCCTGGTCTTGTTTTTGCTGTCTGTATAGAGCTTCTCCAACTTTGGCTGCAAAGTATATAATCAATCTGGTTTCGGTATTGACCATCTGGTGATGTCCATGTGTAGAGTCGTCTCTTGTGTTGTTGGAAAAGAGTGTTTGCTATGACTAGCTTGTTCTCTTGACAGAACTCTATTAGCCTTTGCCCTGCTTCATTTTGTGCTCCAAGGCCAAACTCACCTGTTGTTCCGATTATTCCTTGACTTCCTACTTTAGCATTCTAATCCCCTATGATGAAAAGGACATCTTTTTTTGGTGCTAGTTCTAGAAGGTGTTGTAGGTCTTCATAGAAGCGGTCAACTTCAGCTTCTTCAGCATCAGTGGTTGGGGCATAGACTTGGATGACTGTGATATTGAATGGTTTGCCTTGGATACGCACTGAGATCATTCTGTCGTTTTTGAGGTTGTACCCCATTACTGCCTTCCCCACTCTCTTACTGACTATGAGTGCAACTCCATTTCTTCTAAGGGTTTCTTGCCCACAGAAGTAGATATAATGGTCACCTGAATTAAATTCACCCATTCCCGTCCATTTTAATTCGCTGACTCCCAAGATGTCGATGTTCAATCTTGTCATCTCATGTTTGACCACATCCAGCTTGCCTTGGTTCATAGATCTTACATTCCAGGTACCTATACAATATTGTTCTTTACAGCATCGGACCTTCTTTTCGCTTCCAGATACATCCACAGCTGAACGTCCTTTCGGCTTTGGCCCAGCCGCTTCACTTTCTGGAGCTACTTGGAAATGCCCTCCGCTCTTCCCCAGTAGCATATTGGACACCTTCCGACCTGAGGGGCTCATCTTCCGGCGTCATATCTTTTAGCCTTTTGACATTGTCCACGGGGTTTTCTTGGCAAGGATCCTGGAGTGGGTTGCCATTTCCTTCTCCAGTGGACCACATTTTGTCAGAACTCTCTGTCATGACCTGTCCGTCTTGGGTGGCCCTGCACGGTATAGCTCACGGCTTCACTGAGTTACACAACAAGGCAGTGATCCATGAAGGGGTTGAATGATTTTAGTTTCATTCATTCTGCCCAGGTTTAAGCCAACAAGAGCCAGTGACTTAGCTTGCATGTTACTTTGGCTATTTGCTTTGAAAACTTCTCTGTTTCCCTACACTCAGTATCTCGGTTAGGAAAACCAAGAGGAAGTAGAACTGAAGACGGCCAAACGGAGCTTTTCTGATTTCCCTGTCACTTTAGCCCATGTTTTTATGAACTGCAGGCCCAAATCATTAACCACTCCACCACTTGATTCATAGATACCTTTAACCACAAAGAGTGGGAAGCAACTGAACAACCACAAACACTTTTAAAAGCACTTTGAACTGACTACTTAGTCCCAACATCAAGAGGACTTTATTCCAGGGTGAGGTTCTTGCCCCTATTTCCCTAATTCCATGCAAACCTATCCCCAGAGTAAGCCCACCAAATTCAGACATACTTCCAACCAACCACATAGAGGCTCACAATTTATTAATTAATAAATTAATACTAAATTATTTCACTTGTCCTTTTAGGCCTTTCTTTTTCTCACTTATGGAATAAAACCCATTGCCATGTAGGGCCCGTGCACAGGAACTTGCAGTTCCTTAAGATAATTTCTCTACCTCTGATAGCCCTGGAGAGATTTTCTACAACTGTGCCACACCCTGTGCTCACCAGGCTGTAGAAACTGTGTCATGAAATACAGCACTAAAAGAGACATTGGCAGTTTGCTTGTTTAAAAACTTGCTAGAAGAATCAGCCAAGCTATCATCCCTTAAGTATTCCAAAGAGTCACATCAAACAGATTTGGAAGTTTGGAAAGAAATGTGTATGTGCAAGGACACACTGCTCAATACGATGGGTTTTGCATGGAACCTTCTGGGTGAGCGTTAGGCCTTAATTAATAATCTTTCCTGTGAAAATTTGTGTAAAGCTGGAGAACTGAAACTGACTAAGCATCTACTAGGCCTTGGGTAAGGAGGTGATTGAAACTGACAAATGCAAGGAAATGAGTAAATAATCAGAAAAAACCTCAGTTCAACTTCTCACTCTTTTCAAGAAGCTGTCCTAAGAAAGACCAGGACTGCTATGTCTAAAGGCAAGGGCTCCCTGATAATATACCAGATGGGTTTTGTGCAGTGACAGAAAAGTGACATGGGTTGTGTCGTGATCACATTTTTTAATTTGCAGTCAGCAGAAGATGAAGCCAATGGTGTAGGAGAAAGGGAAACTCTTGGTGGGGTTGGGATTGTTATGCTACTGCAAAATTGTAAAAGGGAGCAGGGCCTACATGAGCTCAACTAATTGTGGTATATCTTCTACTACAGTGTTGTCCAAACTTGGCCACTTTAAGATGAGTGGACTTCAACTCCCAGAATTCCCCAGCCAGCCAGAAGTCCACTCATCTTAAAGTGGCCAAGTTTGCACAACACTGTTCTACTAGATCTGCCCACCTCTGTTCCAGGCAGTATCAGTTAAATGAAATCTAAAGGTTTGTGGTATAATCTTTTAATTCAACCCTTTTGGGAGTGACAACTACCATATGCGGTTGGATTGTGGTCGAGTGAGTCATTCTTCAACCTTGGACTTTCCAAATATGCCCAAAGCCTTTTTTATAACATATTATTGGAAATTTTAAAGATACAAATTTAAAAGTTAGAAATAGAAAAGAAATTTTGAAATACAAAATATAAAGAAAAGGAAAAGAAAAGGTGAAGTAAAAGAAAAAAAGTTATGAAAAATAGATAACTTCCCATCTATCTCTGCTCTTAAAAATAATAAGGCTATCATAAATGCTAGTTTTTAATACATTAAATAAGAATAATTCTTTGTCTAATATAGCCCATTACATTTATAATCTAATCTTCAAATCCCCATGTAAGCTTCACCCCACCTGCATTTTGCAAATAGTCCATCAATGGTTTCCATTCTTAATTCCATTCTTAAGGTAGTAATTGTTTGAGTTTTCTTTTAATAAGCAAGTTAGTTTGTCATTTTCTGCTATGTCCATCAGTTTTAACAACTATTCTTGTATTGTTGGTAGTGTCTGGGTTTTCCAAAATTGTGCATAAAGAAGTCTTGCTGCGGTAATCATGTATTGAGTAATTCTAATAAGATGTTTTCCTATTTGAAAGTCCATTATCCCCAACAGGAATAATTCTGGTTTAAATGGAATCTGTATTTGTAGTATGCTGTGCATCAACATTTGTATTTGAATCCAAAATTTCTTTGCAATTTTGCATGTCCACCACATATGGTAGAATGACCCTCTTGTTGATTGCATTTCCAACAAATGTTGGAAATTGTCCCATACATTTTTAATAGTCTTTGGGGTGACATATACCATCAAATATGCCCAAAGCCTTGATGTTCCGATTCTTGCATCAGTGAAAAGGTGCCATTTTTCAGCTTAGCTGTTTGACAGGGTTTATCTCTGAATCACAGGCTCACTGGATTGTTCTCTCTACCATTTAAAGCTTGTCGACCAGTTTTCCTACAGCTAAGAAGAGTTGTCAAATCAAGGCCAAGCAAAGGCTTGATCAGAAAGTAGGGCAAGGATTATGATCCTCTTCTCCACTCAGAAGAGGAATCCAAAATATGATCAGTACTTGAAATTATCAGATGGCCCTTGCTCTCTCTATAAAGCAGTGCAAGTAATCATTAACATAAGCATCCAAGTCCTTCTTCCAGGATTTGATTTTCTCATCCTGCTCCCATTTACTGGGTTCAAGGGGCAAAAAACAAAAAAACAGAAACAGAAACAGAAAAAAAAAAAAATACTTTGACCTAGGAGGCAGTAAGAACTTGGAGGCAGGGGGAAATTCAAATTAACTTTCTGCTTCCAAGCCTCTCCAGTTTATGCATGACCCTGCTTGAAACATGACACCGCCCCACCCGCAATGGGCTTAGATGCCTACACCTAGCTTCACATGGAAATCCATGATTTCTTTACCCATTAGTTACAACTGGCTGGGTTTTCAGAGCAATCCAGAGAAAACCTCAAACAGCATATCATGGTTAAGTAGCATACAAGACTCATCCATTTCTTCTGTTCGAAACAGAAACAAGGCAAGAAGATCTTTTAAAGCTTTAGGCAGCATTGCAGACAAGAAAACAGTTAATCACTAAAGCGGTCAGGCCCAGCCCAAGAACAACGATGAAACAGTCCAGTCTAATAATTTATTTGCTTACACCTTATAGAGAGAATCTTGCCAGACTAAATCTATACTACAGCAACTAGTGGGTATACCCTGGGAGATTCTAGGGAGTGGCTATCCTGAATCTCTTACGCTTCCCACGTTCCCCCTTTGGACCGTGTTGCCTCTTGCCTCCTCCCCCCTCCTGGAATGCACCCCCCTGTCCTGATAGCCTGGATCTCCCGCATCACCCTCCTCCTCGTAGATACATCCCATCACAAAAGCCATGTAACCATTACAGTTGTCACCGTAACATTACAGTTTTAAAGCAAGACCCCGGGTTCCCCTTCTTTAGCTGTGTGAGAGATGGATAAAATATCTGTTATTATTGACAAAGAAATAGTAACTTGAGCATGCTAAGAGTGCAGCTGTGTGAGAGATAAGGAAGTAGTGTTAAGTGTTATGGTTATCAAATAGTGGCAGATGCAAGGAAGTTGTCTCCTTGTGTGGGACAATGTAGATACAAATAAATTTGGAGCAATCTTTATCAGTATAATGCAATTAGCTGAAACCTTGAGCAATTACCACAGATGAGGTGGGAGGGACCAGGAAGAAATCCTAGCGTGGCCGAAAAGATTGTGACCTCAGAGTACCTCGGACAATGGGGGAAATGAGGAAGTTTGAGCGTCAGCCTAGGCTTGTATAAAATGTGCTGAAATCTGTAAGAGGTGTGGCTTCTTATTTGCAACGAAGTCCCCCAGCCTTTGCAAACGCTTCCAATAAACCTTACTTCTGACTAACCCAGAGAGATTTGTGGTGCTTGTTTCACACAGCTGCTCTTGTGAAGCCCCATCAACCAACCAAATTTAGGGAGGGAGGGAGAAACTACAATGAAAGATCGGTGGATGAGGACTACCCTAATGTTGGAAGGATGGCCTGGAGAGAAATTTCTTAGAGAACTTTAAAGAAAAAACTGGCCTTGAGAAACTAACGATTCACTTGGCAGATCAGGAGGTACAGATGTGAGTGCCACACCTGAGATCATCGGCTGCTCAGCTCCAGAGGCTGCAGAAACAGAACTCCCTTGCCTGTTGTAATCAATATGGAACCCTGGAAATGCACAGAAAGATTTGGCATTGCCCACCAGGAAGGAATGGTTGGTAGCACTGACAGAACTTGCTGAAATGGCCGAACTGACTTCTTTGATTAGAGAGAGGTCCTTAAACCCCTTATGGGCTTTTGCCTAAAAAGGAAAATGGTTTTGTCACTTATGGCTTTGATGATTAGAAAGAATAGGTTATAGAAAGAAGGGAATGATGATGTAATTTTAGAGAGAGTTTGATTAGAATTGTATGCGTAACTGCTGAGAGGAAGATCAGAAGCCACTTCTGTCTTTCATTTATATATTCATTCATGTTTTCTGTTCTTTTCTGTTCTTCCTCTTTTTTCTCTCTCCTTTTTTCGTTGTCTCTTCTTTTCCTTTCTCTTCTTTTTTTTTTCACACTTATTTTTTTCCCTTTGACTGTATTTCTTAGGTATGTAAAATCTTTTAATAAAAGCTTTTTTTTAAAAAAAAAAAAGCACCTACCCTAACGTCAGAAGGATAGCTTGGAGAGAAATTTCCTATAAAACTTCAAAAAAAACCTGGCCTTGAGAAACTAACCGTGTAAACTTAGCAGGTCAGCAAGTGAAGGTATGAGCACCATACCTAAGATCAGCTGCCTTCTTCCAGAAACTACAAAAATAGAATTTCCTTGTCTGTTGTCCTTGTCAGATGTTTGCAACCAAAGCCGAGGAGTCCTGCAGCACCCCAAAGGCCACGAGTAAATTCACAGTTGCTCTTCACAGAGCATGTTTAAGCAAATAGTTTTTTTTTTTAATTTGGAGAGAAACCCTAAACCGAAATGGAGTTTGTTTGGTTTTGACTTAGCATGCTCTTAAACCCAGTTTGTAAATCATGCTTCATGGCTACTGTACTATATGAATTCTAATTGTGGCTTAGCTGACCAATCATGGTTAAATAAAACATAGCTTGAATTCATGTGGGAACTTTGGTTACTACCCATGCCTACGTATAAGCCCAACTGAAATAGGATTAAGAGATAATGGTAAGCCATGTATGTGTAGCCATGGCTGAGCAAGTTGTCTGGGTTCATATCACCAATTCACCTAAAATCAATCAATCCATATTCTTTGGGATTAGCTGATATAGGAATGTAATCTAGGTTTAATGGACTTCTTCCACCTATAAATGAGCACAAGACTGCAAATTTAATGTCTGTCTTGAGACTTTGCTTTTTTTTTTTTTACTTAATAAATAATATCTACTATTCTGATTTTTTTTTCATTTCCTACTTTTTAAAGTCTCTGATTTCCCTGGCTAGGTCTATATATTTCTGCACACAATCATGTTAAATTCCAGCTAAACATTCTGAACAAAATATGAGATAACTTTTTAAAGCAATAATAATATATTGAATTTTTCACCTATACTATTTTCAGAAGAATAAATGAGGACATGCTAAGCTAAACAAGTATAGTGCAAAAAAACCAAAACCAAAACCAAAACCAACAAAAATCCCTATCAATTTTAAACATTTTTTAAAAAACGTATTAACATACTGTCTTTCCTTTCGAGGATTTTTTAAGGTTTACAATTTATTTATTTATGTATTGTAAATCCAGCTTTCGTTTTTACTTTCTTTCCCTACAACAATAACTTATCAAGAAGAAAAGTGTTAAATAGCAAACAAACAAGCCTTGATACACATCTTGAGTTATGAACTCGACTCAGTGAAGTTTGCAGCTCTGTAGCCACCTTTCTGCAAGCAAGGCCACTGACTCCAAAGGCACTATATTGCATTAAAGTCCTGCGTGGGGCACACGAGACAGTAATGTGGGGTCCACTGACTTTAGGTCCCAGGTAAGGCGGTATGTCATTGCAATCTACATTTTCCAAGATTCCTTATTTTATTTTGGCATGCGCAAAAATGAAATGCTCAGTCTGGCAGTCAAACCAGTTTATCATACTGATCGTAAACATAGTAAGATGCCTACGGCTAAAATAAAATAATATTCAGATCGGTGGAGAATGAAATGCCCAGGTCAGATTTGAGAACAAGGTTTTGCTATACTGTAAGGTTTGAATCAGGCCAACATTCTTTTCCTCCCAGCTTAAATGCTGTCTGGGAGACCAACCCATTTCTGCATTGCAGAAGCCAAGTTGGCCTAGGACAGATCAGCTCGCATAACATTGTCACCCCACGGATGATGAGACACTATGGATCCGGTGAGGCCCTGTCTTATGTAGAAGGTGGGAGGCTGGAAGGGGCATGGTTTAATGCAGTGATGCAACCGGCTGTTATATAGAGCAGGGGTACTCCAGTTTTTCCCCCTTATCTTGGGGGTAGCAGATGATCTTGGGATTTTATTAGGTTTGGAGTGTTTTGGTGATCATTATCTTGGCTTTTCTTGACTTGTTTTGGGGGAGTGATGATGGTGGTCTTGGGGTGATGGTCTTCAGTATCTTCATTTTTAGGCAGTGGCCTTTTTTTAAAAAAAAAAATTATGGTATAGGTGCTTTAGTTCCATGTTCCTGCATGATGTTAAGCTGTAAACCATAGTATACCTAGCCCAATGGCTGGGATGACCACTCTCAGCAAAACAAAAAGAACCAGTTTATAGTTTAACCCAATGTGTAAACTCAACGCGTAAGGGAGGCCATAGTACATACAGCATGGCGGTACGATTGCGAAGTAAGCATCTAACAGTCAGGACTGGGGAACCTGTGGCTCTCCAGATATCATGATCAACAATCCCAGTAGCTCTATCCAGCATAGCCAGTGGGGAAAGAGGCCTATGTCACATACATCACTGTTTAATGAGAATGGAATGGGCCATTCTTTTCTGCAGAGCCTCCCAGAAGACCTGTGGGAGCTCATGTGGCATTGCCCAACCTACTCTTAGGGAAAGGAAGAAACACTGGAAACTCACAGCCGCTTGGAACCAGAACAACATACATAGCTGGGGTCCCAGAATTCACTGGCTGGAGGTTCTCCCATGGGTGTCCAAGAAGCCAGATGGCAAACATAATGGTGCAGTTGAAGTTCCACCAGGATTTTATGTACCCATGACTCACATGAAAATCAGGTGGAGCTTCACTTGCCCCACTGTGGCTGCTCTCTTGATTTTCTCGACCACACCCTGCAGACATTCCTGGTCCCCCGCTCCCCCAAGCTGGAAAGAGGAAGGCCAGGATAGATGGGAGCAGGATTTTAGTCTATTGGGTAGAAGCTGTTGTGCAGTTCTCCAGCGAATGCACTCATGAAGGTTAATATCATTTACCCCAAAAGACACAGAGTAACATCCCTGTGAAAATGCCTGTTCCTTTCATGAGGCTGGTGGTAGTGCATTTTCTAAAGAAGGCAACCATTTTAAGAAGTGGCAGAAGTGAGTACGAAAAGCAAGCTTTTCAACACATTAGGAAATATGTTCTACAGATATATGTTCTCTCTCAATTTAAAACCAAATATAATCATACTTTTCCCCCTTTCCGAACAGTTGCAGAACTCTAAATGGCTGGATTACCAAACTTTCTGCAGCAGGCCTTTTGAGAGCACGTTATGCACACTGTCACAAAATAACCGGAAGGGGTGAGTCAGGGAGAAGAACACAGCTAGCGTGCTAAATATTTTCTGCATGAAGAATACAGACAATATGTTTGGGCGGGGTTTCCGTGAGACATTAAGTAATTTGGTCTAATGAACCAACAGGAGACTCTGAGTTTTAGTCCTGTTTTACCCCTCTGGGTTTTTTAGGAGAACGATCCAGATGCATCGTTTTAATTTGGCCCTTTACATTAGTAAAGACTATTTTCACTGTTTAAGGACATGGCTATTGATTCGGATACATTTATTGTTCCGTCTTTTAAATTGGTTTATATCAGTAGGTTACTTTTTAGCAAACAGGGTGCTACAGAAATATAGACGGAGGACTCATTTTGCGCATTTATGAAAACTGCTTGGAAAGGCTGGCCAGAAAAGTGTTAGAGATATTGTGAATCAATCAGATCTGTTTGCCTTGATTCTAGAGGGGGAAGGGTCTGCTTAACCATCCCCTCACCCCCACCTCCATGAGGTATGCATTAGTCTGTCTGTCTTAACTTATTTTCAGCCTGATTTTCCTCTTCCAGTGTTTGGATCCCAGAGCCAGTTGCAAACCATGGGCTCCCAACCTTTATTCTGGAGACCACTAGAGATTGCTCTGGGTTTCGCAGGTGGCAACATTAAAAAAAAACAACTTCAAAGCTGCCCCAAATCTTGCAAGATCTGATTAACTCACTCAAAACATTCACAAGATTGTTATCTTGTTTAAAGTTGGGTCTTGCTCTCCTTTTGGGATAAGAATAATATTTGCTTCAGACCATGACTCCGGTATTTGGCAACTGTTCAAAACTGAATTCATTAAATCCTTATGTGGAGATAGAATTTGTTCCAAAAATAATTTGTAATAGTCCGTAGATATACCATCAGGCCCTGGTGTTTTTCCTATTTTAAGTTTTTTTACAGCGTCTATAATTTCTTGATTCTTGATCGGGCCATTGATGTTAATTTGTTGGCTTTGTGTTAATTTGGGAAGATTTTGCTTATTAAGATAATTATCAATTTATTCTTCTGGGATGTCCTGCTTTTGATATAATTTTGAGAAGAAAGTAAAAAAAGCTTTTTAAATTCCTTTGTTATCTGTCACTTCTTCACCATTATCTCTTATTTTCGTGATCATTTTTTTCCCTTCTCTTTTCTTAATTTATAAGCCAACCATCTACTTGGTTTGTTAGCAAATTCAAAATTTCTTTGTTTTGTATAGCATAGTTTTATTTCTATATCTTTTGTTGTTGTCAACTCAAGTTGTTGTAACAATTTAATTTGATATATTAAGCTTTCATCTGATGGACTATCTTGTAATTCTCTTTCCTTTATTTTAATTTGATTCATAATTAATTGAAACTTTTCTTGGTATTGTTTCTTTATTTTATGATTGAAAGATATAAAGTGCCCCGCCATTACTGCCTTGCTAGCATCTCAAACTGTTCTAATGTCAACTTCCTTATTCAAATTCATATCAAAAAATTCTTTTAATGTTTTTTTTGCATCCTTCTACTACTCCTTCCTTTTTTAAAATATGCTCATTCAATCTCCATCTTATACCTTTATAAGTCTTCTTAAGTGTAACTATCACTGAGTTATGGATAATTGATCAGGGTCAGACTCGTTAACTGCAGCACTTCTGAATTTAGCCATTCCCTGATAAGACTGTACACGAGTTCTGGGGAAGCCAAAAGAGTTAAATACAAGGCTGTTCACTCACCTCGGTGACCATGAGAAGCCAAGGCTAAAGTAATCCTATTCTCCATATTGCCATGCTGGGATCCTGCTCCCCTTGGTGCTGTGAGACCTTTTCTAGATCGGAGCCCCTCATCTCTGGCTGTTCTCAAACGTTTCTGCTTTCACATTTCACTTTCACAATTAAACTTCACTAGTGGCAAAGGTTTCAAAAGATGTTTGAATTCCATTTCCTCTTTCATTTTCTCTGGTTTGGCTTTAAGCAAAATGTGGTGCACTGTTCCCGGGAATTACCCAATTCTGGGGGTCGCTAGGGCCTTGACAATGCTCCCTGGGCAACTGCCAATTATTCTTGGATCTATTTATTTTCTATTTATTAATAGCAGATGCGATTTTGTAGTTTTAATTCATGTTAACTGTTTTGCAACCCTCCCAGAGTCATTCGCCAAGATGGGCGGTGACACATTTGATATATAAATAGAAAAAATAAAAAAGCATCGGTGATTAATCCTGGGTTTCAGCACAGCCTTATCTGCTTGCCCTTTGCCCCTGCCAGCACCAGCCAAGTTAGGAACTTGTCTCTCTTTCTGTATCTTGCAGGGGAAATGGAGTTGCAGCCCTAGACCGCCTATGGGGCTGGGATCCAAAGGGGTCACCCCTAGCTCTTAACTGAATAAACCATGGCTAGGTGTGAGCAAGCAGTCTTGGAATGCCCCCCCCTTTCCCTAGCTGTTGGAAGTCGGGAAGGGGGGGAGAGCGCTCCCCAGAGGCCTCTCGCAGAGATTTTAGACCAAAGATGGTTTGCCATGTTTTATTTTTATTTATTAAATGTGTATGCTGCCCATCTCCCCCGGAGGGTGACTCTGGGCGGCTCACAATTAAAACTGAAAACAGTTAAAAATATAAATATCCACCTTCATTAGTTAGAAAGTCAGACTATATAAAAAGATCCTATACGTAAAAAGACTAAAAACATTCAAGATGACCGGGGGAGGGGGGAGTGGATGCCACTTCCCCTGGTGCCAGCCCCCAGGCCATCTGGCATAGCCAAGAGTGCAGGCTCATCCTTGAAGGCCATGGGGGGGGGGGGGGGACACCACACCTCCAGGGCTAAGTTGTTTTCGACTGCAATGTTCAGTGGTTGACACTGCAGGGTTGTTGTTGCACAGCCCTTGGTCCCTGCTGCAGCCGGCAACGTGAGGATGCCGAACACGGCCGGCGTTAAGGCTCAGCCGTCTCCCTTTAAACCAGGGTTCCTCAACCTTGGCCACTTTAAGATGGGTGGACTTCAACTCCCAGAATTCCCCAGCCAGCAAAGCTGGGGAAAGCTGGCTGGGGAATTCTGGGAGTTGAAGTCCACCCGTCTTAAAGTGGCCAAGGTTGAGGAACCTTGCTTTAAACTATTCCCGGGATTCAGACGAAGGGGGCGCGTGGTCGCCCAGCAGGACCGTCTGGATCCCTCCCGGCATGGAAAACAGGACTGCTCGGGTGCAGCCTGGGCAGTTTCAGGCTGGACTACAAAGACCCTGGGGAGCGGCTGCTGGCCTTGGTGGAGCAAGGAGAGGGCTTCACCTCCCTCGACCCCGTTAAAATCTTGCACTCGTCCTGGCTTTAGTATTGCGTCATCCTCCGGATTTCAAAAACGCGGGGAAATCTTTTTTTTTTTCCCCCGGGCTCCGACGGCCGCCGGGCCTCTGCGCGCGTGCGCGTGAGCGGCTCGGCGCGTGCGCGCTCCGCTCTTCGAGAGAACGGCCGGCCAGGCTTAGGCGAGGGCAGCTAGGCCGACTGTGAAGCCGGGGGCTCGCGTAGATGTCTTCGCCGGGGGAGGCGCGCGTCGCGCCGGCCCCGGAAGGGGATCTGCCCCCCGAGTGGGAGACGGATGAAGAGCGCATGGCCTTTCTGTTCTCGGCTTTCAAACAGAGCCGGGAGGTTAACGCCACCGAATGGGACAGCAAGATGGGCTTTTGGAGCGAGCTGGTGTTGAAATGCGGGCGACGGAGAGGAGGGATCCGCACCTGCCTGCGCGAGCTCCAGCAGGCCTTCGAGCGCCGGGGAAGCGTCCCCCTGGGACTGGGCACCGTGCTCCGCGAGTTGCTCAGGTGAGGCCGGCGGGGCCGCTCAGCCTCGGCGGGGGGAGGGGGCGAGGCGCCCTTCCGGGGTCAGAGTGCCTCTGAGTACATGCCGAGTGCCCTAGCGCCACTGCCCAGGGCCTCGCGCGGGCAGGGGGTCGTTTTCCGCAGAGCAGCGGCTTTTTCCAGGAAGGGAAGAAGGGGAGGCTTATTTAATATCATATCACTATAAGATATACCATTATTTCTTAAAATGTGGTCCGAGGACCCCTGCCCCCCCCCCCAAGATCCTCTCAGGGGTCCGCGGAATCAAAATGACTTGCCGAATATGGAAGAGATTTGCGAAAGTTTAAAACAATGTCACTCTTCTCGCTGTTTTTTATTTTTTCACGAAAAATATTTTATGTTAACATCTAATGGGTTTAATATTGTTATTTTGACATGATCCAATAAATCCATATTCTACAAATGCGTATTAATTTAAGTTTGGTCTAGGGGTGAAGGTGACTTTGGGCCAGTCCCTCTGGCTCATCCCAACCCAGCTCACAGGGCTGTTGTTGTGGGGAAAATAGGAGGAGGAAGGAGGATTAAGTGTGTTCGCTGCCTTGAGTTATTTATTAAAAATAATAAAGGGATAAAAAATCTTATATACACATATACTGTACATATATACACATAGATAGATAGATAAATATAACCCATACCAACAAAAGCTCTTGTTTGTTTTTGAAAGTTTACCCTCAAACTCTTAACTTTCATTTAACGTAATGGTCATCTGTAATTTTATAGGTGCAGTTAAGAACTTCTTTCCTCAAATAATATCTAAATTCAGTTTTGTTTGTTTGTAAATGAAAACAACCAAGTCGGTCTATCCAATTGTGTGTTTAATGTTTGAAGAATCTGCCAAGCTCTGGTTTTTGTTGGAAGAAAGATGACAGATTGAGTGGCAATACAATTCCCCCCCCCCCTTGGATTCTGTGTTCTCTTTTTCCTCTGCTAACTGGGATTGTTAATTGTTCTGATGAATGTCTTATACAGTATTCTCTGTTGGGTTCTAATGTGACAGCTTTAAAGTGCTCCACACTTGGTTACTGTATTTAATGTAGTTATTGCACTGTTGGTCCACCTTTTAGGACAATTCATCCAAACACAATTTATGAACACAATGCAACACAACTGAACTCCTTAAAAACAGCACAGTGAACTTATGTAGAAGACCAGCAGTGTAATCAAGTAAAAAGTTTTGAAAGTTTCTTTAAAAAAAAAATTAGGGAAGTTTTTAAAAGGCTGTAAGAAAGGGAAATGAATGTTTCAGAATAGCTGCAACAGGATTACATATGAGAGTTCCACGTGTGGAAAAAGATAATGAAGGAAGTGAGTCAGCTAAAATATAGCCCTAAATCATGTTTTTTTTCTCGGACAGTGCTTTGTGGTATGGAAGTTGAGAAGGAAAAATAAGAATCCAGACAAATTATCTTTGATCCTGCACATTTGCATGGATGAAGTTCTTTAAACATAGCTAAACTCTTTGAATATTAAAACATTTCTCTCTTCCCCTTCCAGATTCTCATGTATATTAAGGAAAAACAACAGTTCATTGCTTATGTGTGCTCTCAGATGAGCAATAGAAAGCTTTGATTAGAAATGTGGATTCCTAAAATTGATCTATAGATTTTTTTTTCTTACTGCAGCCTTTAGGCCAGTGTTGACCAAACTTGGCCACTTTAAGATGAGTGGACTTCAACTCCCAGAATTCCCCAGCCAGGGAATTCTGGGAGTTGAAGTCCACTCATCTTAAAGTGGCCAAGTTTGGACAACACTGCTTTAGGCTGTCTTTCGGTCCCTCTCAGGAGACTGGGCAAGCTCATTCTCTGTTAACAGCAGTGGCCTGATCATTTTAAGCCATAGCACAGCTTTTCCACCTGCAGCATGATAGACCAACATGGTTTCCCTTTTTGTGGATTGTGAGAAGTATTTGTTTTGGCTTCTCTGAAACTCATTTCCTTTTTCTTTCTTTCTTTCTTTCTTTCTTTAGACGGGGCAAGCTGCAGAGAGAGTCTGACTTCATGGCTAGTGTAGACAGTAGCTGGATCTCCTGGGGTGTGGGAGTCTTCATTTTGAAACCCCTGAAATGGACCTTGTCTAGTGTATTGGGTGACAGCAAAATGCCGGAGGAAGAGGAAGTTCTGATTTACGTGGAGATTCTCAAGGTATGGTTGGTTACTAATATTTGTGAGTCAGGTATTATGAAGAAACTGGGAAGGCAGATTTTTTTTTTCTTTGTGCTTTGATAAGATGTCTTTCCTGCTCAAAAAGTGCTTCCCTCTCCCCTTTTTCCATTGCCACACCCTGTTTCTGGAATGTCCTTTCTGGAGAGACATGCCTGTCATCTAACACTACGTGCCTTTGGAGCTAATTAGTTTGCACAGTGGTTCCCAGCTATTCTTTTTTCAAACAGTCATGTTAATACTGTTTTGTTGCTATTTATTGTGATTGTCACTTTACTATTTATTACTGTGTTTTTGCTACGGTGGATTTTTTCATTGTGCTGCTTTTATGCTGCTTTTATATTGTTTGATTGTTTATACTTTGTTTGAACTGGGTTGCAAACAGCCCAGAGAATTGCAGTTACGGCATTAGACTGTCTTAGATGTACAAAGGATACATTCAAGGAACACAGGGCTGATTCACACAGGCACCCTGTCCCCTGCCTCTGTTATAGATTTGGGTTTTTTTATATATATGTTCAAGGATCAAGTGGTCTTAGGAGTTCATATATTTGTTTGGGTTTCCGGTGGCATGCTACTTTATGTCTTACATAAACGGTGGGAAGCTCAGCTCATTTCCTGTCAGATCTACGTTGCAAATTCTAATGAGGTTCTCTCAGGGCATCTTTTTACTCACTAAATTATAATTATAGATTGGCACAAAGTTGAGATGGACTGTCAGAATGCCATATGCTCTGTAATTGAATAGAAGAGTTAACATGCCAGAATCATCTCTCTCTCTAGTCTTGCATAGTGCTGTACTGCACACAAACTTTTTTTTTTCCATACTGTAGTGGGAATGTACAGTTGAATGATAGCCCTCTTGCTTGCTTGTAATAGCTGCCAGCCTTCAGACCTCACCTCTGCTCCCCATCTCTAGGCCTTTGCTCTTGCTTCTCACGTTTCCTCTCAAACACACACCCTCTACACACGCCTCCTCCTCCACTCTGTCTTAGTGTTTGCTTTTTTAAGCTAAGAGCCTGGGTGGGGTGAGGCCATGTTCTATGGTTTTTATATTTTTAAAGCTGCACTGGGGTGGCATTTAATTTCGTTGTACAAGTAGTACAATGACAATAAAGATTACTACTACTACTACTGTCACAGGCAGCTGGAAAGCTGCTCTGGATGTTTGCGAGCAGTCAGGGAAACAAGGGAGATGGAGTGAGAAATGTTTCTGCCTGGCTGCAGTTTACCTTTCCCAAGTGCAGACAGCAACCCCAACTTCACTCCCCCGCAGTTCCTAGAACAGTGTTTCTCAACCTCAGCAACTTTAAGATGAGTGGACTTCAACTCCCAGAATTCCCCAGCCATCTTAGTTGCTAAGGCTGAGAAACACTGTCCTAGAGAGATTTATTTCCATGCCTTGGGTGAAGCCCTGACATTTCTAATATTTCTTCCTGTGAGTACCTCCTCTTTGTATGTTGCCAGTTCTGTATTGGCTAGATAAAGATGCAGATTTACCAAACGTGTTTGATATTTATATAAGGCGTAAGAGCGTTAAGTTGTTCTTCTGCCATTGGGACAAGTACCAAGTAGCTGCTGTATTTTCAGGAAGTTTCCTAAAGAATTTCTCTTAAAACACTTGCTTTAGATGTGTAGATGTTTGGATATGTGTTGCTAGAGCCATTGATGTTTTTGTTAGCCCTGAAGGCATTATATTATTTCTTGTGAGGCTGATACATAATATGTCCATTGAATAAGCATAAGCCTGCCCAATAAAGTTCATCAGAGTAGGTGTGCTGCAGGTCCCCTCAATTAAACAATGCCATTTAGTGGGACTTTGGAGGTGTGCCTTCTCTGTCATGGCACCTGCCCTCTGGAACAGCATCCCCCAGAGATTCATACAGCTCCCACCTTGATGAAGTTCTGAAAAGCATTGAAAACTATTGGCTATTCTGCCAGGTCTTGGGGTAGGGTACTGGTGAGTCCCTGTGACATTTGTGTTGTTCTGTATGTGTTTGTTTCTGGTTCTGGCTTTTTATAATGTAAATTGCCCATGGTTGTTGGGAGCCCGGCATTCTTTAAGTCTGTATAAATAAATCAGACACCCTGGACTTTATTTGTAGTCTGTTGTCGAAGTTCCTGTTGCTATTTCAGTCCATGTCTGGATGGGTTCACATCTTACAGTAAGAAATAATGGTTGCTTGGAGTATGTGTTAATTGCTGCAATTTGTAAACCATGCCTTATGGCTTAGCATTATACGTGAACCCAGTTACCATGACTTATGTGAGTATGTAGTCCTGCATTAATTTTGTTTGTGTAATAATTCTGTAAATAGGAGCTAATAGAAGAGAGCATGTTTAAAAACCATAATGATGCACTTTTCTATTCTGTACCCCTAATTTAGTGAGGTGCTACAGTTACTGCTGCCTAGCTTGAACTGAACCTGGTAAATATACAAAAATCATTAATCCTTCACCTAATCCCTCACTTTCGGGTTTAGGGTTACTTTACTTTCAAAAGAACAAACAAACAAAAAATCTCTGTAAACATTTCTGACTATAAATTTTTCAGAAATGATTTTCTGAAACTAAGACTATGAATAACCTGTGCATTAAAGCACAGAAGGTCACGTAGCCTAGAAGCTAGGACTTGATTCATCCATGATGATTTGTACTTCTCAGCCAGGCCTAACACTTAGAGAGTGTTGTAGGGCAGATAGGTGGAAGGAGAGAACCTTGCACCCAGGGCTTCATCTGTATTAGTTCTTGATGGTTTGGTGTTTATTATTTGGGAGAGGGGGCCTGATCTAGATCATGCTGTTTCACCACCCATCCATGCTAGACATCTTTTTGACAGATGTGCTTTTCTTCATAGCATTGTGCAAATATACTGACATCAAAGTAGAAAGCTGCCTATAGAGGCGAATATGTATAGCTCAGGGTTGAACTGTGGAGTCCTTGGGGTTCTCTGAGCTTGGTCCTTTTCTTGCAAGATAAGATCCAAGCTCAGAGAACCCCCCCAGAAAGCTGCCTTTTTAAAATAATTTGTGCCAGGCAACATAAGAAGAAAAGCTGAGCTGTAGCAGTTTGTAAGCAGTCATGATAGCTTATTATGAAACTCTTGGGATTTCCATCTTGTTATCTTTATTGTATCTCCTGACAATTATGGGCACAAATGTACTGCTTTTTGAGATACAGATTAAACCATGCAAATGCAGCTTCTTGCAAGGCTTTCGCTCACCCCAAGATATTTTCAGTGTAGGCACTGAATCAGTCTGAGTCAATGCTTTGTGGCGCATTGACAAACTGTATGCAAATGTGTATCTTACAAATAAGATCTGTGTGAAACTATAACATCACAGTTAAATATTCAAATGGCACATTTTGAAAAAGGCTGCTTTAGTGACTGTAAACAATGCTTACCTAGGATGCACAGAATAACTGTATATTAGTTTTAGATTGTTTGGGTTGATAATTAGCATAAATTTTTCAGAAAGTGGAGGAAGAGCTCACTTCCATAAGCAGATGACATTAGATGGTTAAGGAAGCAGAGCTATTGACAACAGTGACTCCTTGGGCAAGATGAGATTGTCCAAAATGCCACCCCTAAGCAGGTCTATTTAAAGAAGGGAAATGTTTAGCTTTCAAACCCTGGTGTTTTTGACAGACACATTTGTTTCAGAAGTAACTAGTTTTCTTATTCATCAAATATTTACCTTATGACCCTCAAGCAAGATTTTGTCTCCAAGAAATTACTCACCTGTTGAAGTAAAAAGCATAAGAGGAGGACTGTAAAAAAAAAAAAAATTAAGTGGTTCTTTTTCCTCATCCCAGAAACCTTAAAAGAAATAAACGAACAGGCAGTTGTTCTTACAGACCTTTAAATGATCAGCTTGAATGGCAATAATTTAAGAACAGGAGCCAAGTCAAGGTGGTGCAGCCCTGGAGCAGCCCTACTTCCTGGTAGATTCCTCTACTATGACCTAATATAATATAGTACAGTACATGAACAAGTATAAACTTTAGAGATATGAATGGCAGAGTATTTGGTGTGGAAAAAACATATTTCATTTGAGACAGTTTTCACTCCTGGTGACTGTCTGGTCTAGTCCCTTCAGTTTTCTTGGCAAGGTTTTTTAAAAGTGGTTTGCCTTTGCCTCCTTCCTAGGGCTGAGAGAGAGTGACTGGTCCAAGGTCACCCACCTGGCTTCATGACTAAGGAGGGACTAGAACACACAGTCTTCTGGTTTCTAACCTGGTGCCTTAACCTCTGCACCAAATTGACTCTGAAAAAAAAAGCATACCTCAGTTATTTAATGTAATGTTAATTTTTCTCTTGTGGCATGGATCGTGTTTGTTCTAACTTTTTTTTTCACCTTGTTAAGTGCAAGTTAGCTATTGGAAACATATAATTTAATGACAGTCTGATAGACAATAATCACTGTTTAATCTTCTCTGCAGCTATTCAGTATACATGCCAAGTCTAGTGATCTGTATTGTATTCTGCCTTCTGCTGTAAGTGATAGTTATGAGATGTTATAACCATCACTTGTAGTGATATTTTCTCTCTTTTTTGGGGGGGGATCCCTATTTGGGTATTAAGTATTTGTTTGTCTTTGCATTTTTTTAGGAGAAGGCAGAAGAAGTCTATAATCTCTACCAGAATTCCACACTTTCATCCCACCCTGTTGTTGGTTTGTCCGAGCTGCGCTCCCTGTGCACCAGTATCTGTCCAGATGAGCAAACATTTTGTCTGGTGCTGCTCCAATTGCAGAAGGAAAAGAGGGTCACTGTCCTGGAACAGAATGGTAATAAGGTATGACATACAAGTGATTGCTTCAGGCAGGTATCCTATCTCTATATTTATTGATCTCTAAGAAATCAATAAAATCAGTTTACAAATAGCCAATTGCTTGTACTTACTCTGTAGAAAGCATCCACTCCTGACATTAAAATCCAAAGAGGCAATAAAAGTTTGTCTGATTGATTGATTGGTTATGTGCTATTAAGTCAGTGTTGACTCTTAGCAACCCCATTTTCTCCAAGATGATCTGTCCCCACCGTGGCCCTTCAGGTCTTCCAATGGTGCGCCCATCACCGCTATAATTGAGTCTGTCCACTTTTCTGCTGGTCATCCTCTTTTTCTCTTTCCTTCCTGAATTTGAAGACCCCAGTTAATGAAATAGTGCAGTTAGGTTTAGTGGTATTTGTAAGTACGGATAGAAGAAGTGACTGTTGGCAGGAGGTAGGTCATATTTTGCACCCATATGTTATTACAAGAAAATGTGTATATGGAAATTAGAGTGCATTTTTCCATGAACATGGTATAATATTAATTCTTAAACAAGGTTAGTGTGCTCCAGAATGAACAAATGCGGCTGAGATCTTATTTTTGCTTCTAATCTCAAAATCATGCCTAGGGTAGTGTATTTCTCCCTTCTGTTATGAAAGGCGCTGTTCTGGAAGTACAAATTGCTTCCTTGTTGTGCTAATAAATTAGCTGGTTGGGGATGTGGGAAAAGAGACAGAGAACCTTTCTTGTAGCACAGAAAACACAGTCTACTGGTACAGTCACTTTAGTTTCCAATCTGTCCAGATGGATGGTAGATCAATGATATTTAGATTTGGGAGGTTATGAAATATACAGTTTGAACATGCATATTAGGCACGGTAATTATGTAATAGTTATATAAAGGACAGTTTAACAACTAGTTAACTGCAGGGTTTTTAATATAAATATATACTATGAACAGTGCTGTTTTACAATATTTCACAGAAAAAATAGGGACCACTTTGGACATTTCTGTTTTCCCTCCAAGAGTCTCTGCCTCCCTACTCCCCATTTCTAAAAGTTCTGCTCCATATCTATTGCTTGTCCCACAGGAACTTTTCCTTACTGTCTGAAAAGAGAAGATGTTTGGTCTTTCAGTTAAAGATATATTGCAGAAAAACATAATTATCCTACAGTTTGTAAGCTATAAATGCAAAATATTTCTTGGTGCATTTGACAGAACAATTTGAAGACTACATGGTGCCTTCATGTTCATGCATTTACATATTATATATATTATATGAGATAAGATGTATCCACCCTATAATTCAGGCGTTTTAATTTCCATAGGAGAGCCAGTTTGGTGTAGTGGTTAAGGCACCAGGCTAGAATCGAGGAAACTGAGTTCTAGTCCTGCCTTAGGCACAAAGCCAGCTGGATGACACAGGGCTGAGAGAGGATGACTAGCCCAAGGAAGAAGACAGCAGTGCCAAACCACTGCCAAAAATCTTGCAAAGAAAACTGCAGGAATTAGTCCAGGTAGTCGCCAGGAGTCAAGATTGACTTGAATACACACAAATCCATAGAGGGAAGCAAAATACCTTGAAATCTCAGGTAAATCCAACTACTATGAGCAATTCATTTCTAAAAGATAAATTAGGGACAGGAATAAATCTTATTAGTCTTAATAAGAGGCCATTCTTGATCATATTGTGAGCCTCGTAGTTTAATATCAAGTAATAACATTGTCTTTCAGATAATGAAATTTGCCCGAGGTCTTCATGCAAAAGTCTCCCCAGTGAATGATGTGGACATTGGGGTTTATCAGTTGATGCAAAGCGAACAGCTGTTGTCGCAGAAAGTGGAATCTCTGGCACAGGAAGCAGAGAGGTAATATGGGGTGTGTGTCCTTTGTCTTCGTAAAAACTGCAAATAATGGCACAACTGAGATGTTATTCAGCATCATTCTTTAAGGAAAATCCCGAACTTCAAAAGGGCAAAATTATGATAGTTCATAAGGTTTATGAAAGCAGTTTATTTGACGATTGAATAATACACACAAAAAGTAAGAAAAAAGCCTATTTGTCATTGCCTTAGTTGTGGTGAGCTGGGCCAAAGGTACAGAGAGAATAATGGGATTGTAGCCATTCCTAGTCTAAAAAATGGACTAGCTCATCTCTTGCCTTTTCAGATGTAAAGAGGAGGCTCGGAGTGCCTGTAAAGCTGGGAAGAAACAACTGGTAGGTACTGATGGAAGTCAGGTACTTGGCGTCCCAAGCAGGATGTTCATCTCCAAAGCTGTCCTGCTGCAGATTTCCAAAATTGCGGTGCTCATAACTTTTTAGAATCTGTCGGGACAATGGGTGAGTTGAGGAGAGCAGGAGTTATGATACAGACGTATCCAGCTTGCTATGCCCTCTGGTTAACTTCTTTTGTACCATGGGAACAACATGCCTTGTTCACTGCAAGAATGTTCTAGTTTCTTGTCCAAAGCTCAGCTTTCCCCCAGTGAGTAGAATTCCTGGTTTTCGAGTGGCGTGTTTCTGTAATGTGAAGTGTGATGTCTACACATTGGTAGATGTTGAAACCTACTGATAAGATCAGATGTAACTTTCACAAAGAGGTGTTTGATTTTCTTTTCTTTTTTCTTTTTTAATTCTGAGAAGATGGATTTTCCCCTACACCGTAAGTTCAGGGCATGATCAGCTTTGAAAAGATGGTATGATATCTTCCCCTAGTAGTATGTGGCTCTTTACAAATCGTTTGCTTCTTCAGGGGCTCTTTTCGGAAAAAAATATTTCTGGGGGTTATACTTTCTGCTCACTTAACTATGGAATGGCCATTTATCCTAAGTCAAACATGTATTGCTGTTTCTTGTTCTCTTCAAGCAACAACGCTCTTCTACAAATGGATCGTTACTGTATTTAGGGCGATGTCAATCTTTCTGTGTCGTGCATTTTTTAAAGTATTTAGGACATGCAGTTGATGAAAGGCATTCTTTGCTTTTTATTTAGTTTCTGGGTTTTCTTGGGGTAATAGCTACTTTAACTGTACATTAGCCTATCTGAAGATTTAGCACATAGTTTTTCTTTAATGTCTTACCACAGAATTGGGGGCAATAATGCTACTGATTTGAGGGAATTTACCAATGATTTTTAGCAGTGTGATTCTGGGGAGCTCCAATCACTGGGGGGGTGGGGGGTGGGGCTTAATAGTAACATGTGAAGTGTCTAGCCCCAGTTTAGGTCTCATGTTCCGTGAATTGTGGATGGTACTAACAGAACTCAAAAAAAGATTAACGAGAAACTAAAACCAGCCCTTAAATATGTTCTTGTCTTGATTTCTCTGAATAGTGAAGGAGTGTTTTCCCAGTTTTTCCTCTCTTTTGATTAAAGTGTGCTTTTTATGGTCCTAGGCCCTGAGGTCTTTGAAGTCCAGAAAAAGAGTAGAAAGGCGCATTGCAGAACTTCATTCCAAGTTGGACGTGGTACAAGGCATCCTAGATCGCATATATGCCTCCCAGACAGATCAAATGGTATTTTTTTTTTGCTGCCTGTCATTCATGTTTCTTGAGTTTTATGCTTCGTTTTCTTTCCAGAGCACTGTTGACTTACCCACTGAGGATCTCACTTAGATTGTCCCAAACAAGTACTAACTCTCTTCTTTTCTGCTCTCCTTACACAGTATATGCATTAGACTTGGCATCTCTGCAGCTGGTTAATTTGCTTATTGTGTGGCACAGTGCTGTGTTGCGAGTCATGCTATGTTTAATCTGATAGCTCCACATGCCTTAGAATTGCTGTGATAGGAGAGTTATAAAGGGAGTCAAAAGACTGCAGTCATCTGACCAAGATACTTACCTTTTTAATGTATGAAGTTTGATTTCTCTCTTGCCCAAAAGGTATTTAATGCTTATCAGGCTGGACTAGGAGCCCTGAAGTTATCCATGAAAGATGTGACTGTGGAAAAGGCAGAGAACCTAGTGGATCAAATTCAAGAGGTACTGTGAGAAGTGGGCACTGCTCAAGAAGAGGAGATGTACATGGGTAGAATAGAAAGGTCACTGTGTGTAATTAATATTTCTGCTTCTCCCACAGCTTTGTGATACCCAGGAAGATGTAACTCAGACTTTAGCGGGTGTGGCAGTCAATGGCTCGGGTGAGTCAAAACTTTTCTCCAGCGCTCTTCTGGTTCCACTTTCTTCTTAACAGCTACTGATCCGGAACATTAATTGTTTTCCTAAAATTATATTTGGTCTCTACAGCAGTGTTTTTCAAACTTGGCCACTTCAAGGGGTGTGGATTTCAACTCCCAGAATTCGGGGAGTTGAAGTCCACACCTCTTAAAGTTGCCAAGTTTGAAAAACACTGCTCTACAGCTGGCTGGGGAATTCTGGGAGTTGAAGTCCACTCATCTTAAAGTGGCCAAGTTTGGACAACACTGTTTTATAGCATCCACTGTAGGTTGAAGGCATGTGTCCTGTTTCCAGCTGTAATGCATAGAACTATTGAAGTCTTGACTAAAAGTGCCTGGGCAGTTATATATTTTCCTCTTACCTAATTATTATGTCCTTTACTCTCTGGATTACATATCAGTCTCCTGTTCTCTGGAGATTCCTTTTCAGTATTATTTGTAAGTGTCCACATGTGGTGTGGATTAGATTAAAATTATGGATGAAGTTAATAATATAAATCTTGGCTAGTTTATGAAAACGTTGATGTTTTTACATGTGACACTTTACAGCCAGTGATGGGTCACTCCAGTAAGTGTTAGTAACTGTTGCGATATAAATGCATAATAACATTGCCATTGTGCTGTTTTAGGCATGAAATAAGAGAAAAGGAAACCACTAAATCTAATTTATTGCACACCATTCTTGCTTTCGCCATATCCATAGACTGTTTAATACATTGCCTTTCATTCTTTAAGATTCTCACTTCTCTGTTTTTGAAAATTGTTTAGCTCCTTCCAAGCATGACTTCCTCAATTTCTATCTTCCTCTTAGCCCATTCACTTAAAAAGGTACACTTATTCATCTACTTGCTCCATGGTTTTTCCTTATACATACTTATATGCATACGTAAAACCATTTGCAGCCATTCTCTCCATTTTCCCTGTCAATCACAACTACCTTAGGCTTTGATACATTAATTTGCAAATCCTGCAGATCATTAGAATTCACATCATCTCTGTACAAAACTACATATACTTCCATGTCACCAACCAACATACCTCTAGTGTCACCCCAAGTATTCCTTTTCATCATTATTTTCTTGGACTTCTACATTTATAGCATTCGTTTCAATTTCACTCAATTTCCTGCAGGACTGTATTTTGTCATTCTACTTTCACTGTATGTTTTCTATGTTTTTTTTTCTTACTCTTGACAAAATGATCTGTCCCACATTCAGAACTTCTTATCAGCAGTAATGATCTCAATCATTCCTCATAAGCAATGAAATCACTCAGGGATTTACATTTATATTTGCTGCTTTGCTGCATATGAATAGACTTACACTTCAATGACATATTTGAAACAGACCTTTTTTCTAAGCATCTCTTCGCCAGTTACCATTCTCATTTATTCTTGAGTCTGAATGGCCCAGCTGCTTTTTCTGTACTCTCTCATGTCATTCCCACCCATCCATTCATCAAACCTAGCAAAATGCCCCCCTCCCCTCCCCTCCCCTCCCCAACCACATTCATTCAGAATGTTGTACCATGTTCTTCTATTATCATCACTCACTGAAGCATAAGGTTTGATAAAGCAATGGAAGAGAGAGAGCCAATAACATTGAGACTTATCATGAAAGCCGGAATTGGTTTTTTGAGTTTGATGGAGCATATCAATATTGTTATTAAAGACCATTGGAATTCATAAACTGAAAGAATTGCTTATTAAAAGTGCAATGTACCCATTAACTGACAGTTACCTACAGGTAGTCCTTGGCTTATGACCATTCATTCAGCAACCCTTCGAAGTTACAAATGCACTGAAAAAAGTGACTTATGACCGGTGCCCAAAGTTACGGCCATTGCAGCCCCCCCCCCCGCAGTCACGTGATCAAAATTTGGGCACTTGGTAGCCTGCCCGCACTTATGACTGCAGGGGTGCTGCAGTTCCCCCCTTCACCTATCTCCCCTCCATCTATGCCCTCTTGGCCCCCTGCTGCCCTGTGCTCCACCGCCCCAGCTGACCTTCGCTTCTTGCTCCGAAAACCCCCCTTGCAAAAAGCTCCAGGGAGGCGCTCGGCTGGGCTTTTAGCTTTTTTTTTCCCAGGCACAAAGCAAAACCCAGCTCAGCCCCACACAGGATCTTTTTGCAAAGGGGCTTTTTGGAGAAAGAAGACAGCAAAGGTCAGCTGGGGTGGCAAAGCACAGGGTGGCAGGGGTCTCAGAGTGGAGGGTGGTGAGGGTGACTACGGCTGGGGCTGGGGTGGGGTGGCTGCAGCTTCCTGGGGCATGGCAAGCAGCCCCAGAGCTGTGCAGTTCTGGGGCTGCTTGCTGCCCCATAAGCCAGGGTGCAGGGCAGCCAGAAGGGTAGAGATCAGGGGGGAGATAGGCAGGTGGGGGGAGTTGGAGGCAGTCCCTTATCTTACTGAGGCTCAGGGCTGGGAGGGACCAAGCCCGGAATGGCTTGGATTGAGGTGAGTCACTTAACAACCCACAATTCTCGGTTAACAATGGCAACCGGGACTGCCGGGATTGCAGTTGCTAAGTGATATGGTCACTTTATGACCATATCGCTTAGCAACAGAAATTCCGGTCCCAATTGTGGTCGTAAGTCAAGGACTTCCTGTATGTGATAAGTGATTTCCTTTATCAAATGCCTCTAACAGGTTATTTGAGATAGGCCCATCTTACCTCTGTGTGCCTGCTGTGTTAGTCTGATATAAATAATCTCATGAGTTGAAAGTTAGATGGATTTATGATTGCGGATTATTTTCTGGGGGCAGGAACCTCTGACTTTAAGGTTGTATATAACCTTCAGCCTGATTGCTAAAACCTTCTGCAAGCAATCAGTTCAGATTCTAATAAGAGTAAACTGCCCTTTTCCTGAAAGTCTGTTGGGCAGGGAAGAGGAGAGTGAGTAGGAACAAACCAGTTTATGTCTGGCTTCAGTCCCACTCACTGCTTACACATAGAACCCAACAGTTGATCCACAAGGGAATGTCATCTTTATTCGAAAAACCAATTCTTTGGCTTAAATAATATTACATTTGCTTCCATGATCATGATTTCTCTACTTTCTGTGTTTATTTATGACCTAACTGGTGTTCGTAATTGCTTCTGCTCGTGCCTTAATCCTTTATAGGAAGGATGGTTGAAAAATGCTTCTAGCAAATATGAATTTGGGAATTACACGCATCAGGATTTTTGCCCTGATGAGTTTAGGTTGTGTGGTCAGATATTGGTTGATTATCTTTGCGTGAGGAAGCCACAGGAGGCAGTCTTCAGTGATACTCTGAACCAGATCTGAACGTATGTTGCAGATTAGATTCATGTTTCTTAGTTCCTTTTTTTCTCTGCTGGGTAGAAGCGTAAAAATAACCACCACCGAGATTTGTATTCACAACAGCTGTAAAAATTTAAAAGAACGACGTTTGTTTCAAGCACTTGCTCTCGTATAGAGTTTGAAGATTGTATATTATGTATTTTTGTACTCTGAAGCTCAGCTTCTCTACCTTTTAAAAAAAAAATTTCCAGCCCTATTTGCAATTTCTTGGGAGTAAGCTCCACTGAACTTTGTTACTTTTGAATGTGAGTAAACACATAGAAGATTGAGTTCAGTTAATTTCTTCTCTAACCTTAGAAGCTGATACAGAGGAACTTGAAAAAGAATTGGACAGTCTTCTCATGGACTCCTCAAAAGATCTGCCAGACCTGCCTTCAGTTCCACAAAAGCCACTGTCTCCGGCTTCTGTAGTACTTCCTAGCTTCTCAGATGCTGAGCTTGAAGCAGAACTGGAGAAGCTCACTCTTTCAGATGGAGGTATGTAACTTACAGTTTTTCCATGTCTAATGTTGCCTACTTTTGTAAGCAAATCCCTCCCTTTAGCAACCTTCCTGTTAGTTAGTTAGTTAGTTAGTTAGTTAGTTATTTAACAAGTTTGTATGGCTGCCCAACTCACACACCGTGACTCTGGGCAGCTTACAATAATGTTACTCAATTTCTTAATGAGCTTCTTCTCATAGATCTTACAGTTTTGTTCTGGGCTAATGATATTCGGGTAGATCATGTGCTGGGGCAAAAATCCCTTTTTCAAAAGGGTTTCTACTGCTGTTGCTGATTAAATGCACTTGAAGCTAACCTGGTTTTGCGTCCTCTGTGTTTAGATGTTCTTACAGTGTCATTCCAATCCTCCTAGTTCCTTTTGCTGTGAGTCATTGCATTATCCCTCTGAGCATACATAGGTTGATCACTGCAAAAGGCTTCTTAAATTTTACACTTCACTGAGATGTGAAAATGAATAATTAATAGTACACAACGGGACGTAACTCTTTCTCAGATGAAGATGTAGAGAAGTTTTATCTATAGACTTTTACGGACACTGCTACATATAGAAGCCTCTGAATAGCTCTTCCATTCGCCCTCAAAAGATTACATTAAACAAATGCAGCTATCTAGCAAGTTATTAATATGTATTATTTACATAGCAACACGAATCTATGCGTTTATCATATTTTACAGAATGGCAGTAAAAAGTAATTTATAGTCTAATTTTTAATACAGAATGGAGGCATTAGTAGCAAAGAATATGTGTCAGATGATATGTATTTGTTTGTATTCTGTTTGCAAGTGTACTTGACCACATTTCCCTTCCTCATGTGTATTTACTTCAATTACAGGATTGGCACAAAAGACTGATCTGAATGCCTCTGAGCCGCAAAGAGCTCTGGAACTGCAGCTTCAATGACTCAGTACCACCTTTGTGCTCTGAAGATGTCTTAACTTCGGTGATCATAATTCCAGAAGGAACTTGTGGAATGTGGGTTAATAACCACACCCTCTTGTTAGACCGCACTTTTCTAACAGACAGGAAATTCTGCCATGACAATCCAGTCCCTTCAACAGATTCTCGCTCTGTTGTCATTTTTTCAGTGCCAAACCACAGTGTCTCTCTGGTTGATTTGTTCACCTGTATTGCCAGTCACTGTTGCTCTTTCTCTGGCAAGTTGACTACCTTGCTGACACTAATGTTGTTCCACATCCTGAAGGTTCTCTCGCTACTTCATGGAACTCCACCTTGTGACAACTTGAAATGCAATAAGATCATACTCTGTCTGGCATCCTGCTGTTTTGTGTAATTGTGCAAAACATTTAGTGGATGCACTAGATAAGACACTGACTTTGGTAGCAGTGAGCTGTGCTTGGCAGCAAGTAGACATATATATTAATGGTTTTTCTATACTTCTTATTTGTATTTGCACGGTTGTGGACAACTTAGATGTCTGACAGTTTTATTGTAGATTTTTTTGTTGCACAAATAGGAAGCATCTGCCAACACAAAATGCAGCTTATAGATCCCCTTTACTTCAAGACTAACATAGCCTTAAAAGAACTTGCAAAGGTTTTCAACATGAGGCTGTTATTTTTGTTGTTGCTGCTTGAAGATGATGTTTTGATGTTTAAAACGTGTTTGTCAGTTTATCTGCAAGAAGAGCAACTAACGTTGCCTTCTGCTTTGGAGGGACTCTCTTAACTACAGCCAGGGGATTTAGGGTATGCTTTTGAATCAGAAATACACAGAGGGTTGGTTAGCATCCTCTAACATGTGCTGGGAGAACTTTTGAAAAATGGCAGAGATTTGGATCTGTGTCTTGGCACCATTAATAATTTATTTGCAAAGAGTATCACCATTTCCTGACATCCCAAGAAACAGATTAATTTTAGATTGTGGAAGAGCTGCTGAATCAAATGATAATCTACCAGAGATGGCTTGCAATTGTCTTCTCTCTTTTCAGAAGACTTCTTGAGAAACACCCTCTGTGTACATCAGGGCAGGTTTTTTTCCTTGATGACTGAAGAAAAGCTGGCTATCGGCTTGTGTGTTGGCACCTGCATGGAGTAATGCAGGGAGGGGGAGGGACAACCAAGTTGTCGCTGTTCATAAGCTATTGTGAGAATAATCACTTTATGGCTTCTGTTCATCAAACTCGCTTTGATTTACGTATGATGGGAGGCATTTTGTCAAGGAAGACATCTGCTTAAATTGGAGAAAGAGAAAATGTAAATTGGTGTCAGGGCATGCCCTGCTGGTTCTCCAAAAGGCTGCTTTTTTCAAGCTGGTGCATCATATACCATGTGTTAAAACAACATTCAAGAATTGTGTTTAAGTTATTTCAATGGCATTGTGCTTAATTGGTTTAGAAAGGAGAGGGAGGAAAAATGGTCCTCCCCCCTTTTTTTTACACCAATGATATAATAAAGGAGTGAAAAGACTTCTGGCTTTTAGTCCTCTTATCATTCCATATAACAGTATTCAATTGAGTCATTATTTCTTCTTCATCCTTTGTTTTTCTGAGTGAGAATTCCTGCTGGACATCAAGAAAAGCCTGAACAATGTCTGTTTAGTCATCTGTATACAGGAATTTTATTCACTTCCAATGGTTCCCCTGCTTTGTAAAGGCATTTTGTTCTCTGTGGCTCTGATTAGAGTTGCTTCTTATATTTTGTCTTATTTGAACATCGCATTGGAGCTATTTAATCTCCATTGCTACACCAGAGGGCCTCATTCCATTGCTTTGAACAGAGCAGCTTAGTATGTTTCATGGCTCGCTCGCTATTCATCCAGCAAAATCAATTCTGATTCTTTGCTTTCTGTACTTGTCCTGCTTGTGTACTTTCAGCTGAGATTAAATCTGCAAACTTAAAAAACAGCTTTCCAAGGAAGCTGAATTTTGTGCTTTCTGCCCAATCTACCCATATCTACTTCTACATGCTGATTCCAAGGGATTTATTTATACTCAGAGTCTGTGTGTGTAATAAATAGCTCTGTTTTGCCTTTTTATTGAGTTTATCAACTCTGTAAAGGGTTAATATAAGATTATTTTCTCTCTCTACTTTCAAAGTCTAGATTTTGGGGAGCAATACGGTTTAATCCAACTTTCAGAAGAGGATCCCCTGCTCCACTTAATCATCTGTACAGGAGACAAGGAGGTCTTATTATGTTAGCCCCTACTGGGTTTGGATCTAAAATATTTGCTACTTCAGAATGATTGGAAGAGGCATTCACTAGTTAATGCTGAACAGCTTGTGCCTTGCTGAAGTGGTCTGTAATTTTCATGCACTGGACCCAAATGTGAATGTAATCAAGACAAATGAAGGAAAAGGAAATAAAAGTCCTAGTTATTGAGGAGGGCAATTTATCTAGAGAATGTAATTTTTTGGAAGGGAGAGCAGAAGAGATTAAAGAATAACCGCAAGTTTAAATGGTGTGCTAGTGGTGGTTGAATACTAGGGGAAAATAAGGGTGTTTATATCACACTGGGTACATATATAGCCACTAGCATTTAAGGATTTAATGCTTTGTCCTCTCTCCCCAGAATTTGTAGCAAAACAATTCTAACTTTGTGCTTTAAATGAGAGCAAACACTCTTATTTTCCTGGGAGTTAACTGGCATGTTTTGGGGAATATTTAAAATATTTGCATAAGAAACAATTACACTGGCAGAATTCAAGATGCTAAGGAGATAATGGGCAATGCATGGGAAGGGAAAAGTGCTTTAATGGTTGAAAGGGTGAGCTTGGAGTCTGCAGCATTTTGTCCTCTTTGGGTGCTTGAGTTTCTTGAACCCTGTGCATTAACAACTTACAGGTATTAGCTTAATTTTTCTAATGCCAAGGTATAAAATATGAGGTTCCATGGTGAACAGTTCTGATCAAAACATCTTTCTGCCTAGCAGAGAGCAACTCTTTTTTGTGGTTAACGTATTGGAGGAAGAATGAAGTTACGTTGTAAATCAGCAGTGCTATTAGCACTGGGACTGATCATTTTTATCTAGGAAAGGTAGTGTGAGGACAGATGAATTTAATTTCCTTAATTTCCTTAGGCATCCAAATCCTCCTGTTTCTTGGCTGTTTTAAAGCAGATTGTTCCTTTTTCTAGTGGTGTTTTGTCCAGTTCATTACTAGGCCACTGTGTCTGAAACAGAATAAGGCTACCTGTGGTTATTATTGGGTTCTTTCACCGTACCAAAATTCCAACTCCTTTTGTAAGTTCTTTAGCAATTATTTATGAAGGCCTACTCTTCCAGTGTTTAACCTGCCCTTTTTCCAAAACACCTCAGGTGGCATCTGCCTTTAGGAACACCACACCCCCTGAAATTCATGAAGCCCTGATCCTGCTAGCATTTTGGAAGTCCTTGGATATTCCTTGGACATGGGCTTTGGAGATTAGGTGAGCCTGTCAGCATGAGTTTGTCTTTTACATGATGGAAGTTGGGTTTGTCTTTAGCTGCCATTAGGACTTTCCTTATTATGTTCTGTTTGATTTAGTTTTAACCCTGTGTGTGCCACCCATAACCACAGTTGTGAGATGGGTGGCTATACAATTTGAAATAACAACAAACAGACAAGCACCTACCACATAACACCCCAGACTTAACAATTGTTGATAAGAAAGACAAAAAAGTCTGGATAGTGGACACTGCAATACCTGGAGACAGCAGAAGAAAAAAGAGAGAACTGGAGAAAATCACAAAATATAATGACCTGTAAATAAAAGTAGAATGTCTATGGCAAAAGAAAGCAAAGATTGTACCAATAGTTATAGGCACCTTGGGTGCAATCCCAAAACATCTGAAGCACCACTTGAAGACCATCGGCACTGACAAAATCACCATCAGTCAATTGCAAAAGGCAGCTTGACTTGGAACAGCTCACATCCTGCGACGATACCTTTAACACCATCAAACAACATCTGCCTATCCCAGGTCCTTGGGAAGGACTTGATAGGTGGATAAAAATGCCAAATCCAGTGTAAACATCTGGCTGACTGAGTGGCCCACAATAATATAATACTGTAATAGATGTACATTCTGAAAAGCCACTCACTTCAGTTTTCCTCATCTCCAATATGAAATTAGTGTCTATATGAATGTTATAATATTACTAGCACCTAGTCAGCATGGCTGATTTTTGAAAAACTTACCAGGGTTACTACCTGGATGGGAGACTACTAGAAAAATCTCATGGCTGTATGCTAGATTGTGAAATAACAGAAAACATACCTGAAGAGGGCAAACTGTTTCCATGTTATTGCAAGAAAAGGGCATAGATGGGTCTGTGAAGTCACCGCCAGCTCAACTTAATGTAGACTTTATCTTGTCTCGTTTTAACATGCAACAACCCTAAGAAGCTCAGTTAGGTTGAGGGAGACTGAATGGCTCAAGACATTATTTTTGAGCAGAAATTTGGACCCCTCTCTTTTACCGTGTCTTCACTTTACCTCTAGACGCAAATTCAGTAATAACCCTATCCATCCAGGTTAAGCCATCGTGTCCAAAGCAATTACAAGGATTGCTTTAGTCATTAATTTTAATTTGGCTATTAATTTAGTCATTTTAACCTCACGCTGATCCTGACAAATGGTTCCTGAGGAGAGTCAATAATTAGGGTTTGAATGAATTACAATCTAGGAAGTGGTTGTGGTCTTTTCTTGTTTGCTTTAAAAAGTGTATATTTTTGTCTTAGGTGACAAAACAAAGCTACAGCTGGAGAAAAATTATAGCTTTCCCTTTTCTTGGCAGCAATTTGACAGAGGCATTGTTGCCAAATCCCTGTTGGCTTTGCTAAAGATACTTTCTGTGGTTTTCTAGTATTTAAAAAGAACTGTTTGATTAGAGGTGATCAAGGGGAAAGTGTGTATCTACTATAAGAAATTATGCTTTTATAGTATGCCAACTTCAGTTATTAGCTGGCGATAAGCTATGATGTGCCACTGCTTATAGATTAAAGAGCAGCAACAGCAAAGATAATTTTGCTGGGTTCCACAACAAGTGTAAGAGCAAATTAAACTTCTGAAAGCTTTTTTTATCTTTTGTTAAACCTTTAGTATGCTATATGAGATCATATAAGGACCTTCATACATTCTTCTGTGGTGAGTAAAGTCTCCTGCATTCCAGAAACATATTGTCTCATTCTTGTTTTGAGATATTTAATTGCTTTTCTGAATAAGTTAGAAAGAAGTTACCTGCTGGGAGGGAGGAGAAGGCGGGGGGGGGGGGCATGTGTGTTGAAATGTGGTTGAAATGAAGACTCACTTTACAAACACAAATTAGAGGCCTTGAAGCTTTGCTGCAAAGGCCCGTAATAATAGAGCAAGGATAGACTGTACAGGCCTGAATCTGGTTTCTAGGGTAAGTTTTCGTTTGAAGGCCTTCACTACTATTTTCTTAAGTGAAGTTGGCAAAAGAAAGGATCTTGCCAACAAGCATCAGTGCAAGGGTTCTTCTGAAGGGGACCATGAGCAAATGAGTAGTGCCCTTCAGTGTGTTGAAGTAGTCTGCTTTTTGATTTTGAAATTTAGCTCTCTGTCTTCCCTTTCAGTGCATGTTTCTGAATAATGCAGGAGTATCTTCTCTTGCTCCTGGCACACATAACCATTAAGGTCTATCAAGAACTTCAGGACTCTTTAAATTGGGATACACAACTCTCATTGGCTTGAAGACCGTAATGGGTTTTGTACAGTGTGGAAGGTTATACTTCCAAAGGGGGCAGGGACCGTTAAAGAAAACATGGTTCTGGTTTGTTTTGGAACCAATGGAAGAAGGAAGTTGGGTCTTTCTCCTGCTCCAAAAGGTGAGGGTCAGGGAGATGCAGCTTTTCTTCTATTAGTAGAGGAGGCTATAAAACAGTTTCAGGGTTACTGTTTCCTCTACTAAAGTTTGCTGTAACCTTTCAGCAGGCTGTGGGGGGGGGCAGCACAGGGGAGGTGGAGAAGAATGGACAGGCTGGCATGAAGAATGGCAGTGCTTGGGATGGCTGAAATGCCAAGTAGAAAAGCTGACTGAGATGCAGACAGGCAAAGGAGGTGGAATAGTGGCCAGAGAACAGTGAGAAAGAGAGAATACATAGGGAAGTAGGGAGAGAAAGGCAGCATTTTGGGTGGTAGAAAGCAGGTGGATGGCCCTGGATTGGGAAGAAGGCTGGGTGGTAGGGGTCTGAAGAATATTCCAACCTCCTGAACATGAATCTCATTACCCCCTTTGGCCCAGGTTGGGGCTCATTCAACTTGGAGGCTGTGCTTTTTGCACTCTTACTGTTAAGTTCTTAAAAGTTGTTTGATAGTAGAACATCGGCCTTTAATCAAAATGATTTAGAATGCTCCACTGGAAAGTTTTTAGGGAAGGCCTCATGCTTGCCGCCTGCTGATGTTCTTCTGATGGTTCCGAACAGGGGGGATCTGAGATTCTCCTATATTCTTAGCCGATTACATCAAAGCTAAGAGCCATGATTACATCAAACTTACAGATGGTCTAGGTGGACAATACAATAAAGTGGTGGAATGATCTGCATCATTTCGGCTGCAATTAAGAGATGTCATTTCTTAATATCCTCCATGTAAAAGCTCTCTGCAGTCAGAAAGATCAACAGTAATAAATGTTTCACCACAATCCTCTTTGTATTTTGCTATTTTTAACTGGCAGGGCGTTTTGGGAGAACATGCACACATAAGAGTTGTTATTCTTGGTATGTAACCTTGGTGTGGTAATTATATTGATTGCATAGCTAGAGCCAGCCAGACCTTACAAATTTTGAAAACTCTTGAAATAAAACAAAAAAGATGAGTGCAATTTTTCTGAGACTTTTTTCTCAGAACAAAATTGGGGTACGGCTAGAAAGGGGGAAGAACAGCAAGAATTACCTGCTAAGAGTAGATAAGCAGGGTTGAAACCACAGATGGAGGCTTGAAAGATCCTTTCAGGCAATTTTTATTGCTGTCATTAAGCAGGATACCTACCAGATAGATTTTTTTCCTGTTTACAACAATCTTCACGGATAAGTTCATGTACATTTCTTCTCAACAACATGGAAGTGGTTTGCCACTAACATTTTCCACGTTCAATTTCCCCCCCAGCAGCTCAGTTATTTACAGTACTGTGCAAAAGTTTTAGGCAGGTGTGAAAAAATGCTGTAAAGTAAGAAGGCTTTCAAAAATATATATTGCAATTGTTTATGTTTATCAATTTACAAAATGCAAAATGAGTGATCAGAAGAGAAATCTAAATCAAATCAATATTTGGTGTGACTACCATTTGGTTTCAAACCAGCATCAATTCTTACACTTGCACACTTTGTACACTTGCACAAAGTCAGGGATCTTGTAGGATTAGAGTCAGGGGTATGATTAACCAATTATACCAAGCAGGTGCTAATGATCATCAATTTCATATGTAGGTTGAAACACAGTCATTAACTGAAACAGAAACAGCTGTGCAGGAGGCTTACAACTGGGTGAGGAACAGCCAAACTCTGCTACTAAGGTGAGACTGTGGAAGACAGTTTCATGTCACAGGTGGCATGACATCATGGCAAGACTGAGCACAGCAACAAGATACAAGATAGTTATACTGCATCAGCAAGGTCTCTCCCAGGCAAAAATTTCAAAGCAGACTGGGGTTTCAAGATGTGCTGTTCAAGCTCATTTGAAGAAGCACAAAGAAACGGGCAACACTGAGGACCGTAGACGCAGTCGTCAGGAAACTTAATGCAGCAGATGGAAGACACATCATGCTTACTTCCCTTTGACGTCGGAAGATGTCCAGCAGTGCCATCAGCACAGAACTGACGGAAATCAGTGGGGCCCAGGTACACCCATCTATTGTCCGGAGAAGTCTGGCCAGAAGTGGTCTTCGTGGAAGAAAAAGCCATACCTCCGATGTGGAAACAAGGCTAAGCGACTCAACTATGCACAAAAACACAGGAACTGGGGTGCAGAAAAATGGCAGCAGGTGCTCTGGACTGATGAGTCGAAATTTGAAATATTTGGCTGTAGCAGGAGGCAGTTTGTTTGCCAAAGGGCTGGAGAGCGGTACAATAATGAGTGTCTGCAGGCAATAGTGAAGCATGTTGGAGGTTCCTTGCAAGTTTGGGGCTGCATTTCTGCCAATGGAGTTGGAGATTTGGTCAGGATCAATGGTGTCCTCCATGCTGAGAAATACAGAAAGATACTTATCCATCATGCCATACTATCAGGAAGGTGTGTGATTGGCCCCAAATTTATTCTGCGGCAGGACGACCCCAAACATACAGCCAATGTCATTAAGAACTATCATCAGCGTAAAGAAGAACAAGGAGTCCTGGAAGTGATGGTTTGGCCCCCACAGAGCCCTGATCTGAACAGCATTGAGTCTGTCTGGGATTACGTGAAGAGACAGAAGGACTTGAGGCAGCCTACATCCACAGGAGATCTGTGGTTAGTTCTCCAAGATGTTTGGAACAACCTGCCTGCTGAGTTCCTTCAAAAACTGTGTGAAAGTATACCTAGAAGAATTGATGCTGTTTTGAAGGCAAAGAGTGGTCACACCAAATATTGATTTGATTTGGATTTCTCTTCTGTTTGCTCACTTTGCATTTTGTAAATTGATAAACATAAACAATTACAATATATATTTTTGAAAGCATTCTTACTTTACAGCATTTTTTTCACACCTGCCTAAAACTTTTGCACAGTACTGTATATTTGAGTGTGCACTTATTTGTATGCATGTATATTTCACCCTTCAAATGATCATTTCCAGAGCAGTTCCTAACAGAAAATGCAGTAAAACCAAACCAAAATGCAGCGATGTGATTAAACCCAATTGTAAGCAGATAAAAGCCTGAAAAGTTTAAAAGCCTAGACATGGAAAATGTTCTTTGCTTGATGTTGGAAAGGTGAAATGTAAGGAATCGGGTGAGCTTCTTAAGCCAGGAATTTCATTAAGTACGCCGTGGTTAACTATGTAGCTGACTATGGAATGAGGGAAGGAAAACCATGTGCCATGCATATTTAAATTGCAAATTGGGTGGAAAATCTTTATGATCCACTACATTTATTTATAATATTGTATGCATTCTTTTTTTTTTTTTTTGCAAAACAACAGGGTAACTTAATAATATGCTTCGTACATGTTAACTGGCAGAACAAATAATAAAGCTATCCCTGAAGCATGCAGTTACTCTGAAGCTCCAAAATGTAATAAAATAAAACAAATGGGTTAAAGTCTGAAAGGGAACTGCTAAGCCACCATTGGGCCAAATTTTATTTCTTTGTGTGAAAATGTATAGGCCACCCACCTGGTATTTCTAAATTACTCAGGGATAACAATGAATAGTCAGAATTTCAAAAATACAATAAAACTGAATATAATAAATCTTCCTTCAGAACCAAAGCACCATAGCATAGTAAAAATAAGAGACGGGTGTGCAAAATGAAACAAAAGAATAAGACAAAGAGTGTTCTCCTCTGTAAAACTCGTGCACACAGAAAGTTGTTGCCATCTATCAAAACATCATTAAGAGGTATTATATAAATGTGATGAATAAATAAATACATTAAATGTGATCAAGACTACCAAGGCAAATGCTTGCATAATGTGGATGTCATCACAAAGAAAATCCTTTTTCTCACCCCCACGAGAAAATGATGTTTGACAAACATCGGGTACCAAGCTGGTCATTATGGTATCCTTGGTCTAAACCACATAGAGCTTTGAATGATATCCCAAAGCAAATTGATAACTTTATGGAGGAAACTCTCTAATGCTAGACTAGGCTAAAATGCAGTTGGATAGTTTGTGTTTTAGTGTGTTGTAGGAAGCAAGCCATTGTCTCAGGCTGTTGGTTGAAGCAGGCCATTATGTTAAACCCTAAAAGTTAGTTTGGGCTGAACATACTATATGAGCAGAGAAATTGTGTTTTGTTAAAAGCTGGGTTTTAAGAGCATTTTATAAACCAAGCCTTGCTCACCAGGAAGATCTTGCTTTGAGCCCCATTAAACCTGGACTTCAACAACAATCAGGAACCTGGAGGTTAGAAGGCTTATATAGAGGAGAAGCATTGACCAGTACCATAGGTTTGGGGTCATGCATATACATTATAGCTAACAACAGCATTGAGTTATAGGTAGCCATTTTAGTGGATAAATGAAGAATGAGTGGAAAGTTTTGAGGACTGCAATGAGGTCGAGGCAAAACTGGGAATATTGCAAGACCCATACAACTAAATGTGAGTAACAAACAAGGCTGGGTCACTAAGTGAAACCAAGATAGATTCTGGAGCTGGGCGAAATATATCAATAAAGATGGAACAGTAATTGAATGAAATAGATAAGATCTTATTTCAGGCTACTGTGAGAACTGGACAAAGTATGGACTGTTAAGATGATTTGTGGGAACAATCTATTTTTATAACAAAGGCTAGTGTTGGATGACCGATACTGTAGAGATAGGTTTTCACTGCAAGAGACCAATATTTACATAACAATAGAGCTGTCCAGAATATAACCACAGGACATTTTCTCAGGCATAAGAATATAAAAGAGCCAGCTAGAAGAATAAACACTTGGAAATGACTGATGCAACCACCAGTCAGCTTGTACACACTCATCTTTTTCACCCTTCCTAACATTCACCTTGGGCTAAGTACCCAAAGAGGGGTGATGTAACTATGAAGAAATGAATAGGAATTAGGATGAGGTTTATAAGAAAGTTTTCCCATTCTTGATTCATTTATGCTTGGGTTTCAAGTCTTTTGAAACAAAAAATACACAAGAAGTGAACTGTCATAGACCAACAGTCTTACGTTTGATTGCTCAGTTCCCTTTTCCATCAATCCTGTAATACGGACTTCAGCCCTGTCTTGCTCAGGAGGAAAACAGATTAAGTTAAAATGTTTTGCAACCTTGACATTTATGCTGCCTCAGGCTACAAAGAGCATGGAGAGTAACCAATGTCTTAAATGTGCGATTCATCACACAGGGAAATTTGGGAGAATGCAGATCAGCCAAGCAACAGAGGGAAATGGGTATCATAGTGGAAAAAATGTTTTCCGAAGCTCACTTTTTAATCTCTGGTTTCATGCAATTAAAACCCCAGCTGGGGGAGGGCAACGGTTTAGCCTTGCAGGACCGCTACTGAAATTAGTAGTAAACATGGGCCATTAATCTGAAAAGGTACATGCACTTGAATTGAGGTCATTATGAGCTCCAAGTCTTGTTTTAGTCATGCTGGCTGGATAGAATGGCACAGTCCAAAAGCAGCATTTTCAGGGCTACTTCCAGGCCCTGAAGTTCCCTGTCACCGCTACCACTGAAAATCAAAAGTGCAATGCCTATCAGGCAGGAAATGCAAGAAAGCTATGGCATGACTGCCTAAATAGGGTTATTTTTTAAACAGTAAGATTCCCCTTCCCCAACTTATCACTGCCTATGGATCTGAAATCCCACCCATTTTGAATTGTTACTCCAGCCCCAAAGGTTCGTCCTTCCAGGAGGAATAGACTGAGAATGATTTTAGCAAAAATTCCAGCTTTGCCATAAACTGGGGGGGCATACTAGTGTCAAACCTCATGTATGCTTCTTTCCCCATAGCAAAAATGACATTAAAAACTGTTTCTTTCCTTTCTGGCCACTGGACTGCAAAGACCTGAAGGGACTCGTTAACCCCTTTGCTCCTATTTTTGTTGCACAAAACAGCTTCCTATATCTTTCCCCCACTGATTGTCTTTCTTCCCCTATGCTTCGTTTAAAAACAAGCTGTTGGGTGACCACAGAACAGCTCCATGTATGGCTGATGTTTAATGTGCAGGTGTCAGCAGGCTGTAAGTCTTTAAGACTTTGAAGACTTAAAACGTCCTCCGCTTCTAAAATGAAACAGCAACTGCCACAAGATTTTAGAACTAGTTCTCACGTATGTTGATCATTTGATTTCTTTACTTAGTCGATGGGGCAGCCAGTTGGGTGAATGTCTTCCAGTGAAAAGCACTGTGCTTTTGGTAGAATTTGAGATGCTATTTCATGCTCGATTATCACATCAAGCCATAAGTGGGTTCAGTGGTTTGGCAAAGCACATGATGTCCATACTGGAACGGTAGCTTGTTTTCCTGCATCCAGGGTTTCATGTGTGGTGGGAACCTGGCCATGGGGTCATTTGGGGATGGTTGTTTCAGACCCCCTTTTCTTTATTCTGAAGTTTAGGCACGATTGTCAGTGCTTACATGGTCAACAGGGCAAACCCCCATGCCCAGGGTGTGGAGTCAACTGCCTCAACAGAACAAGGAGGCTTTTAGAAGTTCAAAAACTGGGGGTGAAGAAGATGTGAAACTCCACCAAAGCAAAATGAGAACAGGAGCGCTGGCTGGCTGTTAGGAACGGGACAGGAATGGAATGTTTTGGAGGCAGGGGCATGACTAATCCACTGGACACCCCATACCACTGTGTTAAGAGGTCCCACTTGTATGTGGTAAACCCTCTTCAGGCAATTGGGTGAGAAAAATAACGTCTGAAGGGGGTAGAGAAGGAGGTACGTGCATTGGCCTAACTCTTTCTCTGATCTCTTTATAGCAACATGGAAGACAATATAAGGGGAATGTGGGGAATGTGCTACTATGGTAGGTGTGAGGAACTGTTCTGGGCCAGGGGCACATCTGGAACTTTGAGAGTGGGGGCTGGGCACACTCACAAAATGGCTGTAATAGGTTTGCTTACTCACAGAATGGCTTCCATGGTCATGACCAGACACCAAACAGCTATTAATAAAAAAGTAACTGGTTCCACTGAATGAATCCCAGTGGGATGTGTGTGGAGCCTGAAGGAATTGCTGTAACTAAATATGATGCTACAAACAGATGTTTTCTTTTACAGCATACTGCATGCCAGTTTCCCATACAGGTTCAAAAGTTGGGACTCTAATAGTCGATAAACCAATTTGGTTCTGTGGCTATAGAGCATAAGACCCGAACCACTGGGTCTGCCTTAAAAGAAAAAGGTGCCTTAATTAGATGTTAAAATAAAGCTACTCGAGAGTGAAACAGGCTGGATTGAAAGGCGAAGAAGATTTTTAAGATTTTTAGTCACCTATTAGAAGCGTTGTAACAACTGATTTCCTCCATTGGCAGGCTGTTGGACTCGGTACTTTTTATAGTTCCTAGTAACAGTAACAAAAATATACATTCCCCATTACTGTAAAAACAAAGAATTCCTCATTCAACTAAAATGAATATTTCTAGTGGAAGTAATTGAGAGGAGCCTTTCAGAATAATTTAGTGCTCAGATTGCAGGGAAGGGGGGGGGGGAGGAGAGAGATGATTGAATTCTGCATATTTCCCCCCATAGCATAACAAAGACAATCGTTTAGGTAAAAGCCCTTCCTTACCCCTGCAGTTTCTGACTCCCACATTCTGCAGATTTTCTCCCGCTTCAAAGAGAGGGTCATTACTGAATTAGAGTTTCCATCCTGCTGTCTTAATATCGAATCAAAGACTCTGAACCCTTGTGGTTCCTCTAATGGCTTGGTCTTCCATTGCTTGCTCGGTTTTTTGTTTTTTTTTTGGAGAGTCCTTGGGTTCTGCTGAAGACACCTCATCTCAGGTCCCTGATAATCTTGAACAAAGAAATGCAAAGCGGTAAGAAAGGACCCTCACCTGAGCAGAGATCTTGGCACGTTGGCACCAGCAGGAATACAGCAACAGCAGTTGAACTCAAATGCAGAAAGAGCTTCTAGCAGCAGCGGCAGCAAAACAGGAGAAAACCCAGGTTTCTCTCTTTCTCTCCCTGTCTTACTCTACCCTATCCCATCCTAACCAGCAGAAGATGGACTGAGATCTTGCTAAACTCTTGCCAGCCAGAGACAAAACTGATGAGCTTTGTGGGGAAGGGGGAAAACAGAGAGTGAAGGAGAGCTTGCCCTAAGAATCCTCTCAGCAAAAAGTATAGAAGGTGAGAACTGGCTGGCTGCGAGTGGCAGTCTTGGGAAGCAAAGGGTGGTGGAGGAGGAAATGTCAGGCTGCTTGTTGGAGTCTTGAAAAGGAGTGAAATGTTGAACATTGCTTCTTTCAGCTCAAGCTATTCCTGCAAGCCTGGACACTTTGGGAGTGTGGGGTGATTGTTTTTGAAATGCAAGTGGAGAAGCTGGGCTTCATGGTGGCGATTGGAGTAGCAAAGATGTAGTGGATGGCACAGACTGCATCATGGGCACAGAAGGATCACAGGTAGACATGGACAAACTTGACTTGTCAGGAGGAGGAGATGGCGCATCGGACATGACTAATGAGACATTTGTTAAGAAAAGCCGAGTGGAGAATACAGAAGTTTCCTTGCGTGTGGTTATGGCTGCTTTGTTAGTGCTTCTCATCCTCTTCACCTTACTGGGCAACACACTTGTGTGCATGGCAGTGATCAAATTTAGGCATCTACGGTCCAAGGTCACCAACTTCTTTGTCATCTCCTTGGCTGTATCCGATCTCTTGGTAGCTGTGCTGGTGATGCCATGGAAAGCAGTTGCTGAAGTGGCTGGTTTCTGGCCTTTTGGTGGTTTCTGTGACATTTGGGTGGCTTTTGATATCATGTGTTCCACAGCATCAATCCTCAACTTGTGCATCATTAGCATGGACCGTTACTGGGCCATTTCCAGCCCCTTCCGCTATGAACAGAAGATGACCCAACGGGTAGCTTTTGTCATGATTGGGGTGGCTTGGATGCTCTCCGTTCTGATCTCATTCATACCTGTCCATCTGAGATGGCACAAAGCCAGGAAGCTCCTTCCTGCTGAGGAATCAGGCTCCAACATCACTTGGATCCCAGAAGGAAATTGCGACTCCAGCCTCAACAGAACCTATGCGATCTCCTCATCATTCATCAGTTTCTATATTCCTGTTGCCATCATGATAGTGACCTACACCCGGATTTTCCGCATTGCTCAGAGACAGATACGAAGGATCTCTTCTCTAGAGAGGGCTGTGGAACATGCCCAGAGTTGCCAAAGCAGTGAGTGTTCTCATGAGGTCTCCTTGAGGAACTCCTTTAGAAAGGAAACCAAGGTCCTGAAGACCCTTTCTATCATAATGGGAGTTTTTGTCTTCTGCTGGCTTCCTTTCTTTGTGCTCAACTGCATTGTGCCGTTCTGTGATCCCAACCTGCATAAGCTGGGGAAGTTGCCCTGCGTCAGTGATACAGTTTTCAACATCTTCGTCTGGTTTGGCTGGGCAAACTCGTCTCTCAATCCAATCATCTATGCCTTCAATGCTGACTTCCGGAGGGCTTTTGCAGCCATCTTGGGCTGTGGTCGCTTGTGTCCCAGCAATGCTGTGGAGACAGTAAACTTCAGCAATGAGCTGGTTTCATACCATCATGACACCACCTGCCAGAAAGACCTTGGGACCTTAAGTTACCCACACCTTCTCCCTCATGCTATAACTCTTCAAGGGGAGGGTGATGATCTCGTGTTTGACAAGGTCTCCCAATCATCTCATGATAACAGTGCAACTGTTTTGTCAGCCATTATTCATGTGGAGTATGAGACAGATCTGTCGCTGGAGAAGATCACTCCCTTTGCCTCCAATGTAATGGATGAAGAGAGAACCAAGAATGATCATGCAGAGGGGAACAGTGAACATGAACTTTTTCCATGGGTTAGGTGAAACTTGGTGGATGCATGTGAAGGAAAAGGGGTTGGGCCTTATTAGATCATTTCATATATCTATCTCATTGAAAACAAATACTTGTATATCTCATTAGAAAGTATTTCTGGAGGAATAACTGTGTTCGTCTATTGTAGTAAAGCCAACAGAGTTTCTTGTGGCATCTTAAAAGCTCTTATAACATAAGGTTTCACAGACCACAGGACTACATCAGGCATCTGATGAATTATTATCCACAAACATTTATGACAGAATAAATTGTTAGCTTTTAAAGTGCCCCAAGACTTTACACAGTGTTTTTAGTAATTATGCAGCTGACGATCTTCAATCATTGGATGTAACCAAGGAGAAGAATGCAATATGTGATCTTTCCTCTCTCTAATGGATGGTTGTAAATACAGTGCCACTGTTATCTGCATGACTTAATATGAAATCCAGTCCATATCACATTTTAAAAAAGCAAAAATAGAAATGTTGGCCATTAGAAAATAACATTCAAAATCCAGTATTTTATTAAGCTAATTCAAAGTTTAAAAATTGCTTGCAAGCTTTCTTCATCATATTAAACTCTGAAAAAAGGTTGTATATTGGGTGTTGAGGGGGAGAGGAAAATTGTGTTGCTACTGTATAAACCTCGATGTGCCCTAGCTTACATAATTGAAAGTGGTTTGCAGGCATCTAGTTGTTGTAATCAAGTATTGCCTTAATATGGATGGGGTGTGTGTGTGTTTTTTCTTTTCCTCTTGACTGACCCAACTATCCTGGCTTCTTATGTGGTCTGGAAAAATAACAAATTCAGTTGTTCAATAGTGAAATCCTACACTGAAGAAAGGAGATTGTATATGGAACTCTGTTCTTTGAAGGTATTTGCCTTTTCACCAGCAAATCAATTGATCTGATCTCTCTTTTCCTAGTAAAACATAGTCTCCTTTGACCCAGCAGCGATATGGAAATGGTTTGTCATTTTCCTTTTCCAAGATGCTTTTCCATCTTCCCAGTTTAGCTTACAGCTGTGGTATTTCCTTGAGGCCTTGCATTCAGGTACTAACAGATTGGACCTTCTTAGCTTTTCAAGATCAGCTTGGTGCTATCTTCTAGATAAGCAACTACCTAGAACAGCACTTCGAGTTCTCTCCAGGTTTGCTAATACAATTATTTGTCTTAGTTGATTTCTACCTCCCACTTGCTGAGGGATCTGTGAGACTCACCTGAGGATAGAAACAGTAGATGGACTTTGCTTTTCCAAAAATAGGAGAACAATAATCCTAAGCTGTTTCTTGTTCCAGCGAGTTTTGGAAGACTGCTTGGTGCAAGTTAATATCTGATCTTCTGATTTTCAAAAGCATTCTTGCACTTGTAAATGATAAGATGGTGAAAAGCAGAATATGTGAATGTCTGATGTTGGGAAGACATCACAAGGGAATGTGGTCCTTCTTTATATTGGAAAGTATGTACAGGTGGGTGTGGGATCTCCAGGAAGATCTGGAGGGTGAGTCATGGCAACTGGACTTCTTTTCTATTTCTACAGATGTGTCACTCCTTGCAAAACATCTCTACCAGAAAGAAAATAAGTCCAGTCGCCATGACTCAACCTCCAGACAATTCCACCTGGATGACTGAGAGCCCAGAAACATAGTCCGCAAAGATGTGTCACTGAAAACAGCAGCCGTAGCCCCCTCGATTATGAACAATTTGAAAGTCATTGTCAGGCATTCTGAGAAAAGATAGCAAAACGGTGACCTCCTTGTAGGGCAGTTTTTTGTAGGGACGCGGTGGCACAAGGGCACAAGGACACTGGAGTTTGCCGGTCAGAAATGGTCGGTACTCCAGCGGTTCGAGCCCGGCTCCGCAGGACGGGGTGAGCTCCTGTCCCTTGTCCTAGCTCCTGCCCCCCCAGCAGTTCGAAAGCTATTCCATCTGCGAGTAGATAAATGCGGACTCCCGTTTAGATGGGAGGAACCGGCGGGGCTGCGCGGGGGAGCAAAATAGCGGTGCTGGCCGAACTCCGAAGGCAGCTGGCATGAGCGACGATGGATGCGAGCGGTGAGAAAGATCTACAGAGGAGGAAAAAAAGCCCGGATGACCCCCTAGCGATTCCTCCTGGTGACATAGCGTAATAGCACTAATTGTAAGATTTCTCACTGTTAGGATTCTATATGTACTTTATGAGCCGCCCAGAGTTCCCCATTGGGGGGAGATGGGCAGAGAATAAACTCGAATGTATAAATAAATAAAATTAAACATTTCGTGACAATGGAGTACGATCGCTCTTCCTACGTTGCTGGGGATTATTATTGTGGTTACTTGTTTTGAAAAGGAGAGGGTTGGGAGGTCATTCTGAGTTAACTTTTTGCATGCCCCCAGCATTCTTAGATTGCTGTCTTATTTCTCATTGACACTGTTTAGATTCTTATTTCCAAGAATCAGGGCTAGGGTTAGGGTTCGGGTTCTGAGGAATCTCAGAAAATGGCTGCTGATCAGTGCAGACCCATTTCCCCAACTTGGAATCTTCCAGGGGGCTTGAATAACAGCTCCCATAATCCTCATGCAAGCTAAGACTTATTAGAGCAGGGTTGTCCAAACTTGGCCACTTTAAGATGAGTGGACTTCAACTCCCAGAATTCCCCAGCCAGCATGGCTGGCTGGGGAATTCTAGGAGTTGAAGTCCACTCATCTTAAAGTGGCCAAGTTTGGACAACACTGTATTAGAGTTTTAGTCTAACATATAGGGAAAACACCAGGCTGGGGAAAGCTGGTGTAGATGGTGCCTCGTAGATCAGTGAGCTGGTTTAACTTGCCAGTTTTCAGTTCCAAGCTGAGTCAAGTTTCAGAGTAGCATCCAGCTGTATAAGAGTACTTGCAAATATACTGTCTCCCCACCCCACCCCACCCCACATTTTCTGGCTAACATTTCACACTTTAAACAACAGTTTAATTGAAGTTGACGACTGCGCTTAGATATAAGCACCTACTGAATAAAAATACTACAAATATTAATATTAAATGGCTATTTTAAAAGACTGATTTTTAAAAACTTGGATATTTCTATCAATTGCTTATGGCTGCAACTCTCCCTGGGTCCTTAGACTTTCAACCTTAATAGGGGCTGGAATTACACATCATGCAAAGCCATCATGTAGCTGCTTTGCTTTGGGCTTGTTGTGTCACGCGGACTCATTTGTAGGGAGTTATTTAACAGATGTGGTTGGCTTCCACCTGGACAATGTTCCAGAAGTCTTTAAAAACTTGGCTGTTCTCCCAGGCCTTGGGGTAGGGTGTTTGAGGAGCCCCTGTCACTTGTGTTTTATGGTACCTGGAATGTGGTTTGTCTGGAACCATAAGATTTTCTTTTTAATATTTTCTATTTTTTAAGTATAGACCACCCTGACTCATTCTGGAGTCGGACAGCCTCTTAATCTAATAAATCATCATTGTCAAAAATCATGGTTTAGTAGGTTAGCCCAAGGTCTGAACCCTACCAGATGATCATTTCCACAGGGTCTGTAAGAACTAGAGATATGCTTTCTAACAGAAAGTTACAATTGTCGGCTGTACTTTTTTCCCCCAGCTGTTTTTACTGAAGTTAGCTGCAGTTCTAAAATGGTAGGCTAAAGATCATTTTCATATCCTTTACACACCAACACCAAACCAGGTGGGAGCTTCCATCTATAGAGTATTTTTGAGATGGTTTTTTGAAAGTAGCCTTCCCCAGCTGCTGGCCTCTGGATGATCTGGGAGAGCATCTGATACCTAATAGGACCAAATAATATTGCGATCTTGTCATACCCCTTGATTGCTGCAGGAAAGAAAAAAAAAAGAATGAATCAGTAAACTAATTATTTGGAGGACACTGGGTTGGGGAGGGCTGTTTACATAGTCTTTAGCTAGGAGAAAAGATATACTGTTAGGTGAAGAACACAAGCTCTATTAACCTTAACGGAGTCAGGATGAATGTGTAGGAAAGCCAACATTGTGTAAAGGAGACCTCGTTCCTTGCTTTTCTCTCTTACTAGGGTTGGATAAACTTTCTGTGGCTGGTTGCCTCATTTCTAATTTTTATTTATTCATTTTCAACTATGAGAGCAGGGAGAGTGTGACTGAAAAATACCCAGTCTTTATTAGTGGTTCTTCTGATCAGAGGGGTAGTCATGATACACTCTCGCATACCATAAAACATCCTTTTAAAACATGCAACTGAATTTCAGCGCATAATCAGGGGTTGCTTCAAAAGCTCCAGAAAGGTCAGGATCTGGGCTTTAAGCTATGCATGAATGACATACCTCATCTAAGCTTCCTGATATTTGGAAAGGAAATCAAGATCACCTTGTGTGAGATGGGTGGCTATATAAATATGATTGATAAATAAATAAATACGTATGATACATAAATAAATAAATAAATAAGATCTTCCTTCCCATAGACAGAGTGGGTTTCCATGAATTTCGATTAATCAATTCCAGAACACCTTTGAAGCAAATTAAACATGCAACATGTAGTCCACCAGACTCTTGTCTAAAACAGGAAAGCTCTACTAGTGGAAGCAAAACCATCAATATTAGAAATCCTAATAATTATTTTCTCAAATTCAGGCCGTTTTGAGAGACAGGGAGAGAGATGGTGGCACGGCACCAGCATAAGATGCAGATCAGAGGACCAGTTTTCCATTTTAAACCTGGGACTTTAGAAACATTATTGAATAAATCACAATCAAAGGGGAAGCAAACATGTTTAGTTCATTTCAACAACACCTTAGTTCTGTAAGATTGACTATAAGCTGAATAAAGCGGCAAATGAAAGCTCTTACAAATAAATTCCAAAGAGCTTAATTCTTTAAATAAGAAGAGACTAAAGGGAATAAATGATTTTTTCCCTTCTACCAGGAAATACAGGGAAACTAATGTTGAAATGGGGCTTGGATAATTGATCCTAGGAACCTCTCTGTTTGCTTGGAAGACCAAGATGGAAATACAGAAAGACACAGAGATTAGCTTTACATTCCTAAATTCTGAGTAATTGATTCATCCTTAAGTGTTACAGTTTCTTCAACTTCATAAAAAAAATGCATAGCTGCTATATGCATACCTTACTCTGTAAATTTGAAATATGTATTTTCCCTGGATTCAAATGTATGAAAAAGGTGCAGATCACAAGATTCATAGTGGGTAGAACTGGGATCTGCATGTTGAACTATACTAAGCAGTAAACCATTATGTGGTTATTGTTTGGGTTCTGATACCTGTTACTGAAGAGGTTGCCCAGCGGCTCTGCCTCTTTCAAAGGATCAGTGCCAAGTAAGATCACTGATCCATCATCCAACTGTCTTTTCTATTCTGGCTGAAAGGCCATGCCAGAGTCTCCGACAGACAATTTCCCCCTCCATCTGCTTATTTGTTGGTGTTCTTGTTTTAAATGCCAGGAATGAAGTTGTAGACATGATTTCCATACAAAGTCTGGATTTGAAAGATCAAGCTAATTCATAAAATGATTACTTTAGCTTGGTCTTAGTACTGTATGTGTTTGTTTTGATGTTGGCTTTTATTAGATGATCAACACTTTGAGATTCTTTACAATGGCACGCTGCATAGAACTACTTTGAATAAAGAAACATCCACACCCATTATGGCGTGAAACCCATGGTTCTATGGCACAACTTGTGTTGTAACCTGATGAAATGTGGTTTCTTCAACAAACTTTGGTTGAACAAACCAGAGCACGTGTTGTCTCAGTTCAACCCATGTCTAGTTCAGCCCTGAATTTAATGTTCTTTGATTGAACACTTGATTTGGGTTGGCTGTTAATAACACCTCTGTACCTTATTTCAATAACAATGCCTTTTTGCTTAGCTTTTCCTAACTGCATCTTTTAATTATTTCCTCTTTATGTATTGTCATCCTGGCTGCTAAGTTTAGAGTGGCAGGTGGAAAGAGACAGAAAAGAGGAAAGGAAAGGCTGCCTGTTTTCTATGTTCAACGTGACATCAAAGATAAAGTTCAGCTATGACTTTGAAAGAGAACAAAATACTTTGAAAGAGTATTTTGAGTATTCAAATGCTGAAGGTGAAAATGGCAGATGTCCATTTTCTTGACATTCCACTGCTGTGCAAGATCTTTTGCAAGATCAAAGGATCATTTTTCACTTTCTTCTTTTGGCAAACTTCAACAAAAAGAGCCAAAATAATTGGAATTGGATAATTACTGAGGAATGGGAATGACTAAATGCCCCTCAGTCAGTCGGGTTGTGGCACGGTTGGGGTGTGTGGGTGAAGCACACATACATATACACACATTTACACATATTGTATACACACACATGCATATACACACACCGACACATACACATAATGTATATACACACACATACATATACACACATACATTTACACATATTTTACATACACATACCTATATATACACATATTGTACGTACACACACACAAGGGGCCCACCCCTAAGAGAAGTTGACTTAGCGTTGTCAGGTGACACCTGTTAGGTGCCATTGCATCATTTCACTTTCCGAAGGCTGGTAAGTGCAGAGGGGCTCTCTGTGTTCCAGATCCCCATCGACCCTGCTCAGGTGGGAGAAGCTGCAAGTGGGATCTTGTCAGTGGCTTGGTGAGACAAAACGATTAAATCCCTGATTTAAATGGAAATTAGGAGCTGAAGGAAGAAGGCATGTGTCAGCTACAATGGCAGCCCAAACAACTTCTTTTAGCAAAGAGATTTCATTTGGAATCGGCACAGTGGCTCCAGAATATCCATTAAGGGATGAATTTGATTCCCCCTAGCCCTGAGTTTCTGTCCCAAACCAAAAGAGTTTTGGGGCAACAAGGCTGCAGTGAAGACTGGGGGGCAGGAGAACATATTGGCGCTTTTCATCTAACTCTCTAGGATACCACCCATTTTTACTTCTCACTGGCAATAATAATAATAATAATAATAATAATAATAGTAGTAGTAGTAGTAGTAGTAGTAGTAGTAAGAATAATCTTCCATCTGTGACCAAATTCAAATGCAATCCAAAGTATTAAAACTGGCTTTGTTTGCTGAACCAAAGAGCTTGGCAGTAGACCCCCCCCCCCAAACTCCAGGGTGCTGAATATATAAACTTTCTGATACTCTTAGATCAGCAATATCTTAATAAAAGAGCCAAAAGGGAACAAGAATACCCATGACAGTGCAGCAGTAGTTATATGGAACACATTAGTCTGTCCCTAATGTAAGGTGGTGAGTTCTTGAAGCCAGACAGTGGTATTTGGCAACCATATGTCATCCTGGGGGCGGGGGTTTATCTGCCAGAAGGTCATACATATAAAGAGATAGCATGTCACCAATAGAAGCAAAAATGCGTAGCTCAGGGTTGAACTGTGGAGTCCTTGGGGTTCTCTGAGCTTGGTTCTTTTCTTGCAAACGTTTCATTACCCAGCGAGGTAACATCTTCAGTGCTAAAATGGGATGGGGTTTGCTCTCTGTTTATATACTGTGGCCTGCCTTGCCAGTGCTGGTGGGGTGGGGGTTTTGTTTTATTTTTTCCTCTGGTAGTTCCTTGATTAGGGTATTGTTCACTGCTTGATTGTGTGCCTGGTGGTAATCTCTGCTTATCTGGGTGATGATTGCTGGAGAGGAGATGTTCTGGTCTTTGGTTTTCTTTTCTATTGTCTCTTTTGAATAGTGGGTAGATGTTGTTTATCTCTATGTGTCTGTTAATTGCTGCCTTGTCCTAGACCAAGCTTCCAAAAATTCCCTTGCATTTTTGGATTTAGCTTGGTCTAAGATGCCGACAGTTTCCTGGTTGAAACTATGGTTAAGTCTGTCCATGTGCTGTGAGATGAAGGAGTTTTCATCATGTCTTCTGACTGCTAGTTGGTGTTCATGGATGCCCTCTGCCAGCCTTCTGCCTGTCTGTCCTACATAGTGTTTGTTACAGTCCTTAAACTGTATGTTGTAGATGATTCTGTTTTTTTCTTCTTGAGCTACTGGGTCTTTTGGTTTGCTTAAAATGTTTTGGAGGGCTTTAGTTAGTTTGTGTGCTACAGAGATGTCATGTGGTTGTAATAGTCTGTTGGCAGTTTCTGAGACATTTCTGATGTATGGCAGTGTGATCCTTTTCGTAGCTTGTGCTGGTTGTGTTGTAGTAGGTTGAGTGGTGAGGCACTTTTTGATAAAGTTGCGTGGATATCCATTTTGTTGTATAGATGGTCTGTTTCCTTTTTCTCCTGTTCTGGTTTGCTGCAATGCATTTGTGCTCGCTTGAATAATGTTCTTATGCAGCTCCTCTTGTGGGAGGTTGGGTTCTTACTTTTTAATGGAGTACTTGATTAGTGTGGGTTGTCTTCCGATAGACTTGGGTTTCTAATCTGCTGTTGTTTCCTCTGCTGATGAGGATATCCAGGAAGGGTAGTGTGCTGTTGTTTTCTTCCTCTCTGGTGAATTTTATTCCTTTGAAGATGATGTTGATGGTTTCATGTGTCTTCTCTAGTTGTTCCTGAAACCCACACCCCCACCAACACTGGCAGGGCATGTCACAGTATATAAACAGAGAGCAAACCCCATCCCATTCCAGCACTGAAGATGTTACCTAGCCTCAGAGAACCCCAAGGACTCCACAGATAGCATGTCAGCCTATGAACACTGGGATGGGACCTGATGGCTACTGATGCATGGCTGCAGAAAGGCTGCGATTTATTATACATATACCATCCTGCTCCACCAACACTTTATCCCAATTATTAGGGACTCAATGAGAATGAGCAACATAGGGCAGATAAAGAAAGTTAATCTCTAATACTCTGATTCATGAACCTGAATAGGAGATGTTGTAGTAGGTTCAGGACTAATGAGAGTACCCCATTAGTGTTCTGGCACAACTTCAGGGGTCTGGCGGTGGGGTCAGCAACCTGGATCCTTCTATCACTTTCTCTAAGCTGCTGCCGGTACAAGAACTGGATACAGATACAAGTTCAAGAGTGGAACTACCATCAGCCCCTCCTCTACATGGATGACCTCAAGCTGTATGCTAAGAGTGAATGAGACATCGACTCGCTGATCCACCTGACATGGATCTACAGCGAGGACATTGGGATGTCATTCGGACTGGAGAAGTGTGACAGGATGATAGTAAAGAGAGGGAAGGTAGTTAAGACCGATGGTGTGGAACTACCAGTGGGCCACATAGCAGACATACAGGCTAGCTACAAGTACCTTGGTATCCCACAGTCACATGGGAACCATGAGGAGGAGGCAAGGAAGACAACAACATCCAAGTGCCACCAAAGGATAAGACAGGTCCTGAAGAGCCAGCTCAATGGGAAGAACAAGATCCATGCCATCAACATGTATGTCCTGCCAGTCATCAGATACCCTGCCGGTATAGCGAGCTGGATGAAGGAGGACATGGAGGCTGCCGATGTGAAGACCCAGAAGCTCCTCACAATGTACGGAGGTTTCCACCCCAAGTCCAACACCCAGAGATTGTACACCAGCCGCAAAGAGGTCAGGCGGGGTCTGATGAGTGTCAAAGCCACTGTCCTGGACAAAACCCCGAGCATCCAGGAGTACATCACTAAGATGGCACCCAAAGATGAGCTGCTGAGAGAATGCCTGAGGCAGCAGCAGACATGGCAGGAAGTTCAAATGGAGGAAGTACCATGGCAAGACAAGCCCCTGCATGGAATGTACCATTGACAGATAGCTGAGGTGGCTGACATTGGGAAATCCTACCAGTGGCTGGAAAGGGCTGGACTAAAAGACAGCACTGAGGCAGTGATCATAGCAGCACAAGAACAGGCACTAAGCACCAGATCCATAGAAGCAGAGGTCTACCACACTAGACAGGACCCAACGTGCAGATTGTGCAAAGAGACAGTACAACACATAGTGGCAGGGGGTAAGATGCAGGCAGGAACAGCATACACTGAACAGCATAACTAAGTAGCTGGCATTGTGTACAGGAACATCTGCACAGTGTATGGGCTAGACCCTCCCAAGTCCAGATGGGAGATTCCACAGAATGTTGTGGAGAATAACAGGGCTAAGATCCTGTGGGACTTCCAGATCCAGACAGGCAGGTACTGGCCAATCAATCAGATATCATGGTAGTAGACAAAGACCAGAATACAGCGCTGGTGATAGATGTAGCAGTGCCAAATGACAGCAACATCAGGAAGAAGAAGCATGAGAAGCTGAAGTACCAGGGCTTAAAGTAGGAACTAGAAAGGATGTGGAAAATCAAGGCCAAAGTGGTCCCCTTGGTGGTAGGAGCCCTTGGGGCTGTGACTCCTAAGCTGGGAGAGGGGCTCCAGCAGATCCCAGGAACAACCTCAGAGCTCTCTGTCCAGAAGAGTGCAGTGCTGGGAACAGCTAAGATACTGTGCAGAACCCAGGCCTCTGGTAGAGGATCTGAGATTGAGCAAGATACAGACCACCCATAGGGATGAGAGGGGCTTTTAATTTTTATTGAGAGTTTTAACAACAATGGTAAGAACTAAAACAAACTAAAGTAGAACAAGAAAGAAGAAAGAGAAAGGGAGAAATAAAAGAAAAAGCTAAAAGTGCAAAAAAGAAAAGAGGAAATTAAAGAAGAAAAAAGAAAAAAAAGGAAAGAAAAAAGAAGATATAAAAAAGATATAAAGGACAGGAAGTTGGAAGTAGGAGGAAGAAGGTGTGTTTACATCAGTACTTACTAGTATATAGCTTAGGTATGGTAGTAGTAGGGAATAAATTACAGGAAAAATTGTACAAGAAGTTGGATTTTTTTTTTAGAGACAGAAGAGGAGAAATTGCACTTCAGGAATAAGAGCAAGACAATATTGATTTAAGAAAGTAGGAGATGGTTGATGGTGTGATGAAGCTAGAGGTGCAAAGCTGTGTGCTTTGAGCTTTACTACGCTTTGTTTATATGGGCCAGTGTAGGAAATAATCTGCTACACGAGCCAGAGAGGAAGATTTTAGCTTTTAGGATTTTTGAAGGACCGGTCACCGGGCAGACTAACAGAACCCTTCTCCATCTTCCAGATTTGAGATATGATGGGAGATGAAGAAGCGTCTTCCCTCCTGCCCTGTATCCAGACTAAGCTAGCGCAGTTTGACTATTGAAACAGACATTCACACTTGATATCAACTACTCTTTCCACAAGAAACAATCACTGACATTTTACCAGAATTCCCTTTTATTTAAATCAGGGGTGGGCGACCTTTAGCTCCCATTTGTGGAAGCCTTCAGAGCCTACTCTGACCATCAATGCAGAAAATTGGCAGCATGTTTTACATAAGTAGCTCATGATAACTGTAAAGGTAATCAAAGATGACCTCATTTAGAAGATATTTAAAGAGCTGTGTGTGGTCGGACATCCCCTCACCTCCCAAGCTGTATACCCAGCCTTGTGTTAATATGCTGAGCTTCCTTTTCTAATTTGCAAAATTGCTAACATATTCAGAGTCAATTCAAAAAAGGGTGTGACTGTTAATGATTGCTGATTAGACACCTGTATGAACCTTTACTGAGCTACCTGGCTGGGTGAATGCACGCAAGTGGCTTAGATGACAAAGTTGTGGACTGAGTGAGAAATACAGGTGCTCCTAAGCTCAACAGTGGAGGGAAGGCACTGACACCATTTCTCATCTGGGAAAAGAGTTGCTTGTTGTAGTCGCTTTAAGCATCTACAGATCTCTTTTCAGCTCAGACTCTTGGGTGGGGTTGGGGGTGGAATGCATAATAAATGAACCGAGTTTGACATTTTCAGTTACATCCCCAGTTACCAGGAAACAAAGTGGAGGGTCTAAGGCTGCTGCTATTTAAGACGCTGAACCAGATGCTATTAGAGACACAAAGGTCAGACTATGACTCATTCCTGTTGGTTGGAGATGAATTGTAAAGGTGATTCCAAACGGGCCCCTTCTTATTGCCCCAGGAAGTGGAATGTGGGGCCCAGCATCTGGGGGAAGTGAATGGGAGCTTTGGGACTTTTTTCTTCAGGATAAAACTAAAATGGAAATCTAAATCAAGGATTCTCATAAATGCATCAAGAACCACCATGGTTAGCTGGTGCAAACTTGCCTTCATTTGTTCTCATTTTGTAGTTATAGAATCTGGAGATTGATGCAAAATTTGATTTAGCTGAAGTAATGGAGATGTCCAGTTCAAAGGATGTCTTTGCTATGAATTCTTTAGCCAGCGTTGACATATCTAACTGTCAGCCTTGGTTCCTGTGGTCTTGGTTCTCAAGATCATCATGCTGATCTAGATGTCTACATTCACCTATCATAATAAACTATATTGAGGCTTATATAATTTTGACTTAGAGCAATGGGTGAACCTAGCCATCATGGTTAGCAACCTATGCTTTATGGTGTAGCATTATGTGGGATCCTGATTATGGTAGCTTATTCTACAACCATAGCTTAGTACCATGACTGAACTCAGCCAGTGTTTACGAAGTGGTTTGGGCATTTGAAAGTCACTTTCCCAATTGGATAGCTTATAGGTGTATTGTATAATAGTGCCCATAAGTCCCAACCAGCACAAGCCCGTTCTCCTGAGACTGAGGATTGGAAGGGGGTGGACAATATTGTCTGGCACTGGGAATCAAGTAGCTCTTCAGAAGCCATTGGGCTTCTCTCATTATCTTTCTGTTCTTTTCGAAACTGGAGTCACGAGAGGTTATTCTCATCAGGAAGAAAGAAAGCGAATGCTTCACAGAGGGCCTCTTACTCTAGGAAAGCCAAGCCAAGCCAGGAGTTGCTGAAGGGCTTGACCCTTGAAGGGAAGACTCTTGTGCAATCATAAGATTGGCTTTCTCAATTTGTATGTTAATGTTCGGCAATCAGCATCAGTACAGGGAGAGGAAAAGAGCTGGAGCAGTTAACCCACTGAGGGCAAGGTGTCTCGTGCACTGAACCAGCATGGAGGGGTATGACAGCAGCAGGTTGCATAAAAAGGCCCAGATGTGCCACATGTTCACTTTGGAAGCTCTGAAAGGCCCACAGGGGGACTAGGGAGGATGTGTGATAATGAGTCAGTCAGCCATGATATTTCTGTCCTGCTTTCTCTGCAGGTGCTCTGGTGGCATAGAGAGCATTCCCTTTTCCAATTATCCTCCAACCCAATCCTGCAGGATAGATCGGGCTGAGACAGAATGGCTGACCGAGAGTCACTGAGTGGGCCTCCATGGCTGAAGGTGGACCCCAATTTGGATCTCCCTATTATCAGTCCAAAACCTTAATCATAAGCCACATTGCTCTTAGAAGAAAAGTGAAACAAATATATCTATATCTATATCTATATCTAATCTATATCCATCCATCCATCCATCCATCCATCCATCCATCCATCCATCCATCCATCCATCCTATCTTCCCCCCTGCCCACAAATTGCTCTTAATTCTATACCAGGTTATCTTTTGCATGATTGATGTGAAAGAGAAACAGAGTTTTTCATCTGCAGCAGGCTTGACCTGTTATGCTTAGCACAGTTTTTCCTAACTTGCCCTTGAAGATGACCTGGAAGGCCAGAAGGCCACTGCTGCCTGTGAACTTGTGGAAGTAGGTTTAGGAAAATAACACCTATGTCGCAGGAGCTCCGCTGGTTACCAATTTGAGATAGTGTGGTTATTTATGAAGTCCTTTATGGCTTGAGTCCTCATTACCTCTGGGACGATGTTTTCCAGGTGCAATCTACCTGGTCAATATGAGTTACCTGAGAAGGAGTGCTGTGGATTCTCATCCCCCAAATCTGAATGGCCCCTACGCTATTAACATTTAGGAAAGTGGTCAAAACTGCTTTTGTATTGGGCTTTTAGACATAAAGTTGAGTGCAGTATTGGGGGCAGATGTTATTGACCAAACTATGTTGGCAATTTTTTTTCCTGTTGATTTAACAGTTATGCCTTGTTATAAGCCATCTAGAAACCATGGAATAGGAAGCATATAAATATACAAATAGAAAAAAGAGCCAGGGAACCTCCTAACCCCAATCCTCCGTAATGCTGACTGAAAATGACAGAAGATGTCCAAAACCACTGCAAAGCTGACCTTACAAAAGCAAGTATGTGTGGCTCAGGGTTGAACTGTGGAGTCCTTGGGGTTCTCTGAGCTTGGCTGTTTTCTTGCAAATGTTTCATTACCCGGCTAGGTAACATCTGCAGTGCTAAAAGGGAATGGGGTTTGCTCTCTGTTTATATACAGTGGCATGCCCTGCCAGTATTGGTGGGGTGGCGGGAATCCCTCGAGGGAATTCCTGGAAGCTTGGTATTCAGACAAGACAGCCATCAACAGGCACATAGAGATAAACAACATCTACTACACAAAAGAGACAATAAAAAGGAAAACAAAAGACCAGAACATCTCCTCACCAGCAATCATCACCCAAATAAGCAAAGATTAGCACCAAGATTATCACCAGACATACAATCAGCAGTAAACAATACCTTAATCAAGGAACTTCCAGAGGGAAAAAAATAAAAACAAAACCCCCACCCCCGCCAACACTGGCAGGGCAAGCCACTGTATGTGAACAGAGAGCAAACCCCACCCCATTCTAGCCCTGAAGATGTTACCCAGCTGGGTAATGAAACGTTTGCAAGAAAACAGCCAAGCTCAGAGGACCCCAAGGACTCCACAAGGCTAACCTTCCTAGCAGCTTTGTATTCAATGAGTGGCATAAGGCTGTCAGTGCAGGAACAGAATACCACACCTTCGGCTTTAATAGATTTCCCTCTAGGCCTGGAGTCATCAAAATTTCCCTGTGAAAATCAGTCTTACCATTCAAGTGTGCTAAGTGGTAATTACTCAGCCTTAAGGCAGGAGAAGGTGGTGGCATCATCAAATAGATTTCATGTGATTGTTTTCCCACTTCTCTTCCAGGACTCCCATAATGTGTTGCCAATATTCTCTAATCCAGCTTTCCCTAACCAGTTGCTCTCCCTATATGTCAGGACTCTGATTCCAGGATTTTGAAAGCTTCAACCCTAATGTATCCTCCGATTGGGGAATCTCTGAAAGTTATAAGTTTTTGTTTTCTTTGGTCTCTGATTCTACAGGACAATAAAGAGCACGCCTCTTCTAAGATCTGGTTAGCTTGTGGGCCCTCTAGTGATCATGGTTCCCTGTTGACAAAGGTCTTTGCAAATCCTATCGTTCCACTAAAGTCAGAGACAGCTAAGGACATTGCCTGTGAAGGAGGTTCAGGTGGAACAAGTGCATATTTCACTGTTTGGAAGCAAGGCACAACAAGGACGAGATATCAGTTGGAGTAAGTGGACTGATACTTTCCAATATCCTAGAACTGATTTCTCAATTCATTCCCCCCCCGCCCCTTTGTGTTGGATTACAACTTCCATAATTTTAAAGCAGCATGGCCTTTGGCTATACAGACTGGAAATTATGAGAGTTAATTCCAAACATACAATGTAGAGCAGGGTTCCTCAACCTTGGCGACTTGAAGATGTGTGGACTTCAACTCCCAGAATTCAATTCTGGGAGTTGAAGTCCACACATCTTCAAGTCGCCAAGGTTGAGGAACTCTGATGTAGAGAATGAGACAGTGAAGAAGACAGACCTGGGAGAGATTGACATGATATCTGTAACGCAAAGCCTACCCTACCAGTTCCTTGGTGTTCTGCTGCCCATAACTTTAAATTGCTGTTGTTGTTTAGTCGTTAAGTCGTGTCTGACTCTTCGTGACCCCATGAACCATATTGCGCCAGGCCTTCCTGTCCTTCACTGCCTCTCTGAGTTTGCTCAGTTTCATGCTCATTGCTTCAGTGATGCTATCTAACCATCTCATCCTCTGCCGTCCTCTTCTCCTTTTGCCTTCAATCTTTCCCAGCATCAGGGTCTTCTCCAAAGAGATCTCTCTTCGCATTAGGTGACCAAAGTATCTGAGCTTGAGCTTCATTATCGATCCTTTCAATGAGCAATCAGGGTTGAACTGATTAACTGGTTAACTTTAAATTAAACGACAACAAAAAATATTCCTCGTGTTATCACAGCCTGCTGATAATATATTTAGCTATGGTGTAAAGGCAGGGTTCTCTGTAGTAGTCCCTACTTTGTGGAATAAACTTCTCTTGGAGATTAAGTGGGCTCCCATTTGGTTAGAAATTGAAAGCCTATTTGTCCAAGTTTCTCTTGCTGCCACTGGTATCTTTCCCTATCCTTTCTGTTTTATTCCATATTTTATGGAATTTATTATAGTTCTTCCAAGCCATTTTTTTAAAGAAAGGCAGTAAGCAAATGATATAAATAAAAACATTTAAAAGAGAGTGCCAAATTCTTGCACTAAAATAGGGGTCAGTAGGAGGCAGCATTTGACCAGCGTTGTCTGAGGCTCAGCGAGACCACCAGGATTAGCCTGGGCAGTGGCAAAAAGTTGTACATTTTCGTACTACTCCAAACTGTCCAGCAGAAACTGGGGATCCAAAAGTGACAAACGGAACATCATGACATCACAATACAAGGATGAAAGATGCAGAAAGATGTTGCAAGACCCGGCATCATTTGCTCCCTTTCTCCCATCTCACTCCGGATATCCATGGTACTCTTTCTGGAAAAACTGCCTCATTAATAGGGCTACAGGTTGCTCATCCTCTCTGTGGATCTGGTACTTCATTATACATTCCCTGAGTAGGAAAGAGAGAGTCAGGATGGGACTTTTTGCTTCCTTGGAGCTAGCCTGGAAATGAAGCCATGAATTCATAACGTCAGCATATGCACAGAACCCAGGCCTTGAGCCTTATTACCTGGGGCGGAGCCGTTGTGTTTTAATGCATGGAAATCACACAACAAGCTTCCGGTTTGATCTTTGATTCCTACTTGAAAAAGCTACTGTGTTCCTGCTGTAGGCAATTGGATTGCCTGGCAAATGGATCGATATAGTCTTACTCAATGATTTTGCTCAGCCTCTGTTGATCCACAATGACATCTGCTGTGCTTTTGTCAAGGCGCATCAGTGGGGATGTCATTCATTCATTCATTCATTCATTCATTCATTCATTCATTCATTCGATATATTATTGGTCTGTTAGAGAATCTCGCACCTTCCCAAGATTTTGTAGACTGAGAATATAATGAAGAAGCACAATAAGACTTTCTTGTAGTAGGCAGTTAATTTATGACTCTCCTTCCAGTCAATGGTTGTGTGCATACACACACATAGATTCTGCCTGTATTTTGTGTACTATTTTTTTTTGGGGGGGGGTGTCAGTCTTCTGGCAAATAATGATACATTTTTTACAAGCTGGTTTTGACGTAACAGGTTTTTTTTTTTAACTGCAGTGAAATTTTATTATATAATTCCATTTTTTCAAACTCTACGCTGAGAGCAAGATCTTACCATGGAGTGGAACACAATTTTTTTTTTTTTCTACAAAAGTGTACTTGGATGGAAAACATTAAGTCAATGAACAAGCATTTTTGATGCAATGATTGTGGTCAGACACACCTTAAGGCACAAATTAACCAGCTGAATAGATCTATGAGAATGCTTTTTCCAATGGGAAAGTGGGATAGAATAAACTACGGGTATAGCTAAATTGAACCCAGTTGCTGGGAAGTTGGTTTTGTGAGAATGCAGGAATGGTCCTTTAAGAGAGACAATGGTGCTTCTAGAACCAGGAACAATTCTGAGATCAGTAACTAGAAAGATCTCAACAACTTAAGGGACAACTCTTCACCAACTGAAGATCGAGTAAGTTTTCTCTTAAGGTGGGATGATGCTCAAACCTGAGAAACACCTGTGTGCCATAGACAATACCATCTGTCCTGATTGATGCAAGGCTAGGTGACCTATGGCCCTAAGGCTACATACAAGCCTTGGTCTACTTTCTCAGAGTCTTCAGCCTGTTTTCAGAGCCCCTCTGCAGGAGAACAGGCCCCTGGTGAGCACTCTCCCTCCTTTCCCCACATCCTACAGCTAGAGAAAAGTGAAGTTTCCCTGACTGCTTGCTCATACCTAACCATGGTTTATTCAGTTAAGAGCCAGAGGTGACCCCCTTGGATCCCAGCCCCATAGGTGGCCTAGGGCTGCAACTCCCTTTTCCCTGCAGGCCCCGCATTCCCCCACAAGGAACCTTCCTTGTCTTGTGAAATCAAATGCTCAAGACAGACGGGCGTTCCTGTGCTGTCAGTGCCCATGCAGGCAAGCCGATAAGGCCAGCGCTCTCACGTGCTATGACTCTACATTTATCACCAATTCACAGGAAGAGTCCCCACTTCGGTTTTAAAACAAGTCCCCAAACAGCTTCTCAATCAGACACGAAAGGAGGAGAAACAGATCCACTCTTCTTGTAACTTTCCACACTGCATTGTATTTTGGGAAAGTGGGTGCGGAACCCAAATGAGAGGTTTCCTAATGCGTTCGATTCGAGTTCAACTCCCGTAACCCATGGTCGGTGCGACCCAAAATTAAGGTAGTGTGAAATAAACAAGAAGGCTGCTTGCATGAACAGAATCCCATAAAGGTTTACGAAAGCAAAGCACGTGTGCTTCTGCAATTGTCGGCAGTTTTTCATTCGCTGAATTAGTTACATTGATGAAGAATATATCTGACGGATATGCTGTGTTTCACTGGTTTGCACGAGCGGCTGAATTTTAAAAACTTGCTAGGCTACGATGGAAGTAGGTAGCTTGTAGAACAGGCCTGCTGTATAAACTCTGCCGGTATGATTGGCTAGCTTATTTGTACGGAAAAGATCTCTGGAGCATCTTGTGCAAATCCAGACGACTAAAGGTACTTCAGCAATTTAATTCATTTAATCATGGGTAAACCTGACCCGTGAGTGTAACAATGTAGACATGCCTGAAACACAAGTCCCCCCCCTCTTCTTCTCCTCCTTCATCATCATCGTCGTCGTCTGCCGTCCGGCTCCCAGCCACTCTGGGCGGTTTCCTTTGGAAACTCTAAAGCTTGCGAACAAGAACTAATGTGTTGTCTGAACCTGGCTGGCTTCACGCAGCAGGCTAAACCCGGGCTAATAGAAATCACGGCATGCGCGCCGCGCAAACCCACCCCAAAGGCCGGCTCAACGTGGCGCCTCGGCTCACCCCCCCCCCCCGCCCCCGGCTTAGCCAACGGCTGCGCTCCCCCAGCGCTTTAGACCGCAAACTCCCCATCTCCGGTCCAGCGTGTGGCTTGAACCCAACCCTATCCAGATGACTTGGGCGCGGGATCGCGAGAGCGCTGGAAAAGGGGGCGCCCTGCCCGCCCCCGGCCCTCGGCCCTCCCCGGCCCTCCCCTCTCCCGGCCCGGAGCGGAGGCGGGGCCACAACCCGCGCAGCGCCCAATCCGAGTTGGCAGCGCTCACGTGAATGAAGGATGGGCGCGGGGCGGGGAGGACGGCGCGGACGCGAGGAGGAGCCGAGCCGCCGCTTGGCTCGCCCGCCCGCTCGCTGCCGGGAAGGAGGACGGACTTCTCCGCCGGGCCTCGCGGTACGTGCAGGGTCCCCCGCGGGGTGCCCGGGCCGCTCCGAGCGCGCCGCTCCAACTCCCGGGGGGCCTGGCTTGGCGGGGAGGCCCGCAGGGCGGCGGGATCCGCTGGCTCGCGCTGGGCGTCGCGCGGACCGCCCTTGCCGTCCGGCCAGCGCAGCGCAGCGCAGCGCCCTGCGGAGCCCCGGGCTTCGGAGGGGGCTGCGGATCCCCGGCGCAGGCCGGGCGGGCGGGCGTCTCCAGCGAGGCCGCCCTGCCGCGGGGAGATTCACGCCAGCCTCTGCCCACCGCGCGCGCCCCGCTCTGCCCTGTGCGACGGTTGTCGCGCGACTGGCACGATAGGGGGTCGGCTGGAAGGGGCTGCTTTGCCCGACCGGAGCCTCCTGCAGCCCCGTCGAGAGAACTGGTGCAGGCGGGTGCCGGATGGCCGTGGCTTTGTCCCCCGGCTGTGTCTTTGTCTTAGGGCCGGAGGACTGTCACTTCAGCTCCTGGGTCAATACTGCTGATGTGCCCAGCGGCCTGTCTCTTTTTAAAAGCACATTTAAAAATAATAATAAATCAGCCTTTAACACAACCACAGTAACCTTGCACCTGTCCGTATGCCGCAGGGTTCTAGAGTAGAAAGATGGGCGAAGGAAAAATATTTAGTGGGACACGTTTGGAAACCTTACCCAACTGAGAATGCTGCGATTCGTTTTTCATTTTAAAAACTTCATCTTAGCAGCTCCTTGATCCATTTGCAGCGTTTTTAATTTATATTTAGCAGATACTGTATGCAAACTGTGCCTTCCTTTTCCTAGTTGTTTTAACCTTTAAAATGCATGTCGCAATCGCCTGACATGCATCTATTCTATAGGCATATTCTAAATTTTAAAATGTGTTTTAAGCTGTAGCACTAGTAAGAAGACTGTTCTTGGTGAACGGAGCAAACCTTTCTGGCCTGGTCTAATTATCTGTCCAATTTTGTCCCCCTCTTGACAGGCCACCACCCTCCTGTCACCCTGGCTCTGCGTTGTTTGGATGGCGTGTTCCTTTCTCCCATGGAGAATGACTTTGTTGACAAGATCATGGAGGAACTGGACCATTTCCTCATTCAGAACCAGCTGGAAAAGTAAGAATCTTCTCTCCCATGACCCCAACCCAAACCGAGCTTTTGTCTGCCCGTCAAAGCAGGAAAGCCGGGAGGTCACTTAAAAAGGGCTTGAACTGTAAATCCATGAAACGTAGCTCCGCTCTTTCCTTAGAGACTTCTAAAATGAGGCTATGCATGAAATGTCTCTCTCCCACCGAGGTTGGGTTTTGCTTCTGATTTGTGTTCCTTTTGAGGATCTGGATGATTAGTACAGTGGCAGAAAACAGGACTTGATACAGGAGATCTTACACTTAATCTCCATCAAAAGGATCAGATAGTAGGTGGATGGAAAACGCTTTTTCCTGGAAATCCCAAAAGGGAAAAGAGGAGATTCAGGCCAAATTTCTGCTTTTGAATGGAGGCCTCATGTTCAGTCTCAGGCATGGTCCATTCATGAAAAGACCTTTGGTATTTGGGACCCTGAAGAATAGAATTTTCCAGGTAAATTCTTGGTGGGGTAAGTGGACAGATAATCAGATCTTACCTGTTAAAGCTTGTTGGCCCTAGCCACAGGAGAACTTGGTTCTGGCTGGGCATGATGCATGAACCAACCCTTGTGGTTTGAAGTGTCTGGGTTTTGGCTTAGCATGATGTGCACACCTAGACAAACATTGGGTTATTTAAGAAGCCATACCTTAGCAGGATGCATGTACAGTAATACCTTGGTTCACGAACGCTTCTGTTCACGAACAATTCGGTTCACGAACAGCACCATTCACAAAATTTTGCTTCCATTCGCGAACTCCGCATTGGGTGACGAACACGACCCGCGGCCATTTTCCCTGCTGTGACATGTGGTCATGGCTTCCTGTAGGGAGGGGGACTCTCCCTCCAAACAATAACCGCCTCCCCACCCGCCTTCCTGTCCTCCATGCCTCAAGCAAGGTTAGTGTTCTCTCTCTTCATACTGTACTGTACTTTGTTTCATATTTTTGTGGTTTAAAAAAAAAATACATATGGTTCAGAACGGATTAACCGTATTTACATTGACCCTTATGGGAAAATTTGATTGGTTGGCGACCAAAATCGGTTGGTGACCACATTCGTAGGGGTCAGAACGGATTAACCGTATTTACATTGAACTTTATGGGGAAATTTGATTCGGGTCGTGACCAATTCGGGTCGTGACCAGAGTTGCGGAACGAATTAAGTTCGTGAACCGAGGTACCACTGTATAACCATATTAGGGCACAATGTTAGGTGGGGGTTTTTTTGGTTGTTTTTTTTAAAACAGATTGCCATCTTTTACCACCAGCTTTCTCTAACTTGATGCCCTCTAGATTTGGCTCTATACATAGTTAAAGTAAGCCCTTTAAATACACTAGAACATTTATTTCTTATTCACCAGGATCCACCGGATAGCACCCTTAAATGTGCTTGCCAGCATGCTGGATTGCTGCTGGATTTTGATACTCCTTATAATATAGTCATTTATCTGTTAGATTTAAACCCTGCCTTTCCTTCAGGAACTCAAGACAGCCTACATGACTCTCCCTCCTGGTTTTTCCCTACAATCGCTCTATCCCCTGAGAGAGAGTGACTAGCCCAGATTTACTCAGGGAGCTTCTTTGGCTGATGATGGGCGAGTACCCGCCTCTTCCTGCCCGTTCAGGGACTTTGAGTTGGACTCCCAACAACATTGCAGCGTGAAGCCCCACAGAATTCAGAATTGCTCCATTCTCTCTGGTTTTCTATTGCTGCTAAGCATACTCTCTTCTTAAGAGTTATTTTTAAGCCCATTTGCATGCTCCTCTCCCCTCACCCCCTGCCGCCAGACTAGTATTTTGCTAGTAACAGAATTCCCTTGAGGAATGGCCCTTACAACCTTGGGATATCAGAAATAGAATATCAGGCCTAGGGGAAATTATAAGCTCTTCTATCTCTGTCTTTTCTTGCGGCTGCTGAATTGTCCCTTTCTTAAGAGCAGCTGATTTTATTCTCTGTCTTCTTTTCTTACAGAGTCCTCTTGTTTCCTCCTCTGTCCAGTCGCCTGAGATACTTGATCCACCGAACCGTTGATGACGTTGACCTCCTGAGCAGCTTCTCTGTGGGAGAAGGATGGAGGAGGAGGACAGTGGTTTGCCACTCGGCAGTCAGGTTGGAGGGTCCCATTTTAATGGCTCATTTTCAGTGAGATCTTGAGAACTGAATCAGGGATGGAAGCTTAAGAACCCATAACCAGCAGAATGGGCTTAACTGCATTTTGAAAGCAAGACCATTCAGGAAGAGGGTGTGAGGCATTTGATTCTCTAGAGCAGCGTTTCTCAACCTTGGCAAGAATTCTGGGAGATGAAGTCCACACATCTTAAAGTTGCCAAGGTTAAGAAACACTGCTCTAGAGCTTCACATCTCAGAACAGCTTGCATGTTCTTTGCATTCAAAATGTTAAAGATATGCCAGATTTTTGACAAGTGAAGAATTCTTAACTTCCCACAAAACAGGCAGCATAGAAGCTATTCTGTGTTAGTCTCACAATGTGTTCTCAAAATTCCAAATGTGTTCATGACTCCAACACAGTTGATGACTTCCTTGTTGGCATCTTAGTACCTTTCTTAGCACTTGGAAGGAAGTCCCTGAAATCAGGGACGGTGACAAACACCTACACTGGATTCTTTAATAAGGCAAGCTCTTGACTTTGTCTTTACATGGTGTAGCCAAAATTGGATACATTTGGTCTTGGAGTTCAAAACATTGAATTGCCTGTTTCTTGCGTTTCTGGCTCTTCTCTTGCGTATAGGTTGCCCGATGAGCCAGATCACTCCAGTGGTGCTGTTGAAGCCTCCCACTTCAACCACCCTCCCCATGCAAGAAGCAGAGGGAGCCGATCCAGAGGAGGCCCATGGCAGATAGAAGCCCTGGCCAACAGTTCCCAGGCCCGAAGAGGAAATGGCCGGGGTAGAAGGCAGCCCCAGAAAAAGCCAGACAGAGCTCTCTATGTCCCTAGGGCGATGCGGAAGAAGCCAGAGGGCTTGGGTCAAGGTGGCTCCACAGAAGCATTTGAGACTGAGTTGCATTGTTTGGGCAGCAACAAGGAGGAATGTGAAACATCCAGGGCCACTTATGGCAGTGAGAGGGTTACAGATGGAAACAGGTTATCCAGCAAGACTGAACATGAAAACCCAGAGGCCAACAACCCCCCAAAGGAAAGATATTCAAATACAGAGTCTGGTAATCAAGGTGGTAAAGGTGCTCTGGGGTGCCCGGATTCCCCTCTTTTGAAGGACGCACCCAGTGCATGTGACCTGGAAAAGCAAGAAAATGTGGAGCAGGCCATGTTGGTATCACAAAGCAGTCCAAACCTAGCTGAAATAGGTACCCAGTATAAAGATGACAGAAATGTTTTGGTCCCAGAAAGCTGTGAAAACTCAGGTCTTCCAGAAGGACCGATGGAGACCTTTGTTGATGCTCTTTCAAAACCAAGTGGACATTCACCTTTGCCAGAAGGCCAAAAGTGCAAACCTCCAGAAGTCCAGGAGTTGGACACAAAGCCACCTATTCTAGAAGATGCAAATAAAAGCTGCCAGGATTCCATTCCATTAAATAGTGGTACGCTCCTGTCCCTTCCTGAAAACAGTGGGACAGATGTTTCAAATGCTATTCTGTCGAAATCTAGTAAGGACTTACCCCTCTTGGAAAATAAGGATGGGACATGTGCTTGTGCCAAGGGAGGGGAGGAATGTAAGCTGCTCCTAGAACTGGAAAGGAGAACTCTAGATGCCTCTAAGGACGACCCTGAGTTGCCAGTGGAAACCCAAACGAAGGACTGCGCTGTTGCACTTCCATTGGAATGTGGCCAAATCCAGTCATCCAGAGTCATTCAGGAGGACTTACTGGGGTGGGTACCATCTCCTGCACCGGACAGTTGCAAAACTCCATCTCTGCTAAATCCTGAGGCTCAACCCTACTTGCATACCTCTGTCTCCAATCCCCACAAAGTCAACCTGCGATTTGAAAGCCAGGAGAAGGAGTCTGTAGGCCTGGAGGGGCACCAGTGGCCTGGGGTGGAGCTGTCTGCTGGCGATAGAAGCCTTGGCATTTCTTCATCAGAAGAAAAGAGCAGCATCTTTGAAGATGACTGTGGGGCCGAACTTTTGCAAGAGGTAACTGCATCGTATTGTTCTATGTTTCCGGGAGCCTGGCTTTATTTAATGTACCTCTTTTGAAGCATCTCAAAGTGATCCATAAAAAAAGCACCAGTAAAGTGTGTAATAAACAATACATGAAAACAATATCAAAGATTTATTAAACAGCAATAAAAAATAAAATAGATGCATTAAAAAGGGGAGAGGGGAGTGTTCTTCCAACATTCATCCTGGGACAGCCTGGGTAAAATGATAATGTTTCAGTAGGTGTTTATAAAGTCTTTTAGTGGGAACCTATCGTGGGAGAATGTGATTCCAGAGCACAGGTACCACCACAGAGAAGGGTTGATCCTATCAAGCAGGTCTTGGAGGATGTTGCAGGACCTCACCAGCCCCTCTCAGAGCCTCCTGGTGAAGGTGGTCCAACGGGTATCCAAGCTGTTTGGGGCTGTAGAACCTGCACTTTGGACCAGGTTTGATGGCTATTTCACAGCTAGTGCGTGGGTTTCAACAAAGGCATAGCCAGGCCTATTCTCAGCAACCCAGCCTCAGCTGTCTGGACCAGCCAAGCATGGTTTCCATCAAGCACATGGCAGAGTCACAAGCACGAGATGGGCCGCTGTTTGAATTTAAGAAATACAGAATTGCAGTAATCTAGATGTGACGTTACTAGCACATGAACAACTCTGAAACCCAAGTTTCTTCACTTTGTTTCCTGCCTTTTTTGTCATGTGTCAACCATTCACTAACTGAGTTGATACATCACACTAAACCACCATTTGTTGAATACACCACGATGGTTGGTTTAACACATGTGAAGTGAAATCCATGATATTTCGCGCATGTGTGGCTTTCTGTCCTTCCCAATGGGAATATTCTTCCGCAAAAAGTATCGTTTACAGCTCGGTTATTTCCTGACACCAAACAAATCAGGTTTGGGCTTAGTATGAGTGGCGAAGCTGATCTTTCTCAGCACGACTGCTTGCCATTTGCAGACACTATCTCCACTCTAATTCTTTTCTTGGAAGTGAAAAATAATGCAAAATAATAAGCAAACATGAGTTTATCTTTCTTGATTTGATTCCATGTTATCCACTGCAGTCGAACAGTTCTTGATTGTTAATGAACAATTTCTCCCCTGGGGGTTCAAGCCACATAAAAAAAAAATCAGAAGTGAAACTGTCTGTAGTCTTTAAGGCAGTGTTTCTCAACCTTGCAACTTTAAGATATGTGGACTTCAACTCCCAGAATTCCCCAGCCAGCTGGCTGGGGAATTCTGGGAGTTGAAGTCCACATATCTTAAAGTTGCAAGGTTGAGAAACACTGCTTTAAGGACAGGGAAAGCAGATCTATCTTAAGTAATAATTGTTGCTGTTTTTAAATGTTTTGGATTGGGTTCTATGTATTTTTATTGTTTTGCACTTTTTACATTTTCAACAGTGTCAGAGAGGCTTTCTCAATCTTGGCAGTTCCTCTCATCAGTAGAATCATATGCTTGCAAAGCTATTTCGGGGCTGGGCCACTTGTAATTCTTTCCATGGGATTGGAGAATTGCTTTATGAACGTAAATTAGCAGGAATTTATTTGTCGGTAGGTGGCCCTATGGATTATGATGATCGAAAATGAATTCCATCATGGCACTTTAGTTTTTGCTTAAAATGTTGAAAAGCGCATCCAGAATGACTGTTACCTGGTTCTGTTGATGGTGGTTTGTACTGACTCTTACTATATAAAGGTGAAGATGTAAAGGTAATTTTTTGCTCTTATTCAAACCCTCGATTTTCTCTTTTTCAGATCACAAATTATTTGACCATAAAGGACATAAGCATTGAGAAAATTCAGTTTGATTATTCTGGTTATGGGGAGGCACAGATCAACGAGGGAGATTTTGGCCATGTGCTAGAGATCTATGATTTTTCACCTTCGCTAAAGACAGAGCATCTTCTGGAGGCCTTTGCAGACTTCCAGTAAGTGGTGGGCTAAGAGGCTGGTGTTTCCTGTTCAGGGGAGTCCCAATATTTAAGGACCAAAAGTAGAATATCCTTTTCTGGAGGGGAAATGTCATGTAATTTTACAGAGATGTAAACATAAATTGTAACTTTACAGAGAGGTAAAGTTTTCCATCTCTGAGCAGTTCCCAAAACAGAATTCCTGATGTAGCTGCCTCAGGACCATCCTGTGGTGTGCAGGATGGCTAGGACTGTGCAAATCGATCCCTGGTTGATCGATTCAGCTAATTTCAACATTGGAGGCTATTAAGCATCTGCTTGGGGGACAGAACCCTCAGCTCATTTGTATATTCATAAGACAGCTCTAATTTTCTAGGTCTAAATACTATCAGTCCATCAATGTATCTATTGTTTTGACCACCGATCGTAACAAAGGTCTAAATACTAGTGCTGATTGCTAATCAATATATGAGGCAGAGCTGTGCATGGTTTGAACTTGATTTGGAAGAGGTGCTTTTGATGTTTTGTGAGCTGATTCAGGGTGACTCTGAAAGCAGCCGTCCCTTTTTCTTTCGGCTGAAGTGGAAGGGTGCACGAGGTCCAAAGTCCTTCTGAATCATTTTCAAAGTATGCACAGTCCTTATGTGACTCATTAACAAGATGACTCTGTCCTGTTCCTGGTTCTTATAACATATAAATTTGGTGGTCCTATTTGCATGACGTGCTTTACCGGGTTGGGGGAAAGGGCAGTTAAATATTAAATTTAATTTTTTCAGTGTTGAGGCCGCCCAATTCTGGGCAGCTTACAATGAGAAGAGAATGAAAAAGAAGCAACATATATCGAAGAAAGAGAATACAATGACTGGAAGACTGATCCCTAAGTCAAGAAGACCCAAAAAATATTCCAGACCAAATGTATAAAGTTGGCAAATCAACACCGGTCATAGTCATGTGTTAACCCTAATGCAATCGATTGACCCCCATAGCTGACCCAAAAGAGGTTAACTTTACCCTAAAACAGTCTGGGACTGTTTGGAGCAAAACTAACCTTTTCCTTTCAAGTATGTTGTATGAACAACTTTCCTACGAGTTAATTGCTCCCTTCTCAGTTCTGAGATAGAGATGAAGTTCTAGAGAAGCCCCACATGAATTCTCTAGGAAGTCCTCTGTCTACTTTTTGCTTCCCCCCCTTTCAGTGTTGCATGGTATGTTACAACATTAGTTATGCTACTAACTTTTATTTACCTTTTTCCTTTTCATTAAAAAAAGAGAAAATGCTAGCCTTCTTGGAGATAGATGGAAGGATTAACAAAATGGTTGATACATACCTGATCCAGTCATCTTGAACTCTGCAGTTCAGAGACGTGGATTGTGATCGTCTGAATGGCAGAAGAGGTGACTGGTCAGCTGTAAGCACAACTGGTGGTTTCCAGGATCAATCCCTTACATGTTTTAACAACATACAAATTGCCTTCCTGAGTTAGCACAAATGTGAACCAATGTTTCCCAAGCAGGTTAAGAAGAGAATAATCGTTAAGCTGGGTTTGCTTCCTGTAGCTAGAAACAAAACCCCCTGTTTATGAACTTGGACATTCTGTTTCTGATTATCCCTAACAGTCCTGCATGAACGTGGTCTAAGCATTCAAGCAGCCTTGCTTAATAGTCCTTACTGCATTATGCAACGGCGGATTCACAGAGTTAATTATGCAGCTTATGCAGTCTTTTCTCTGGTGGCTTGAAAAAACAGAGATTAAATAGAATGCATTCTTCAGGACACCTGCTGTTCATCATTTGATTAGGGCTGTGCTTCTTTGAGTTGGCAGAGGATTGGAGGGTTTGGTTATGGGACCGGTTTGGTTATGTTGCAGGCATAATACTTTGCCTTAATGAATACCCATGAAGGGAGGCTGGTGAGATCTTCTTGGGAAATGCAGCACTGAGATAAGACAGGTTTATTTTTCCTAGCATCATCTGAATCAGGTTTACCTGGCCACCCATCCATGCATTGCTAGAATGCATAGGGAAGATGATTTATTATGTTGGTGATCGCATTTCATTCCAGACTTTTTTCTGAGAGCTGAAGGCAGCTTCCATAGAGGTCTTCCCTCCTTTTATTCCCTAGATCGCTGTGGGGTAGATTGGATTGAGAGAGAGTGACTGGTCCAAAGTCACCGAGGAGCTCCATGGTTGAGTGGTGACTTGAGTCTGCCTCTCCCCAGTCCAATAATCTAACCACATGTTTCCCAGTCTTGGCAACATCCAGGGGTGTGAACTTCAACTCCCCAAATTCTCATCAATGGTCAGGCTGGCCGTGAAATTCTGGGATTTGAAGTCTACACACTGGGAAATGGCCAAGGCTGGAAATGCTGGTCTAGCCCCTCCACCAAATGCGTTATGCCTGCTGAAGTTGTACAGAGACAGCCTTGCATGAGGGATAAATGTCCCATTTGAAACCCCCACACCACTGGGCTTGGGGCTACCCTCTGCATATAACCAAACCAGCATGTTCTATTCTGCTTACTGTGCAGGAATACAGAAAGCATTTGGAGGGGCATGAAAGCTTCAGATCTGCTTCTGCATGAAATCTTACTCTGGTGAAACTATGTCATTTAAAGAATTGTAACCGATCTGTCTCTTTCAGAGAAAGTGGATTTAAGCTGCAGTGGGTTGATGACACTCATGCCCTCGGGATCTTTTCCAGTTTGGCAGCAGGTAATTTTGTCTGTGTGTGTGTGTAGGTGCATGCACACACGTGCACCCTTTAATGCATAAAATAAAGTCTGCGCTTGCTTTCTATTTAATGGGTGTTGGTGCCTTATCCTCCCCCTCTCCCTCTGCAAACCGGATTGGAAGATCTTTAAAAGCCATCATGCAGCTCTTCCTTGGTTACATATTATAGACTTGCTAGAAAGGCTTACAGTTAAATGCATGCAGCAAAGAAGCTAGTTCAGCTCCATCTTTTGCCATTCATGCCGTTACCTCCTCCTAGCAGCCTATTTTCTTGTCTTCTCTCCCTCCTGGCTGGTGGCTGGAACCCAGAGGGGGTAAAATTACTTTGTTGGGGGGTCAGAACAACCATGCAGTGCTGGATTTGGAGGGGGAAGGGGCTTAATTTTACTAGCAGTCTTGAGCCACTATGCGAACCGAACCACATAGAATGGAATGGAGTGTTGGTGTTTAAATATTTTAAAATATTTCTACTAAAGATCCTCAGAAAATTCTATCTGTGCTCTTTAGGGATTTGTTAACCAGGTATTGGTGATGCAGTTTTAGGATGTTGAGGGTGCCATAAAAACAGGGCTGCCAGGCTGCACAGGGCAACTGGGGTTGCTCTCCACTGTAAATAGAGGACTAGCTAACCAGGAGAGCAGCAAAAAGAAAAAGTTGGGACAATTTTGGAAGAGACTGACTTTTGGCTGCTCTTCTGTCTGAACTGGCATTCCTGGACTACTGCAGATGAGTGCATGGACCATCTGGCCTCTCTTCAGGTACTTAGGGCAGAAGAAAGCCATGCAGTATGATTGCCCCCAAGACAACTTCTCATATAGACTTCTCCTACATGAGACCAACTCTGGGAGCATTGAGCTGAAAGGTATCTGCTGTGATTCGGTGTCTCAGAGAATTCTCTCTTGTTGTTCAGCATCTCAAGCATTAGAACAGAGCTATACCTCCATCAAGATCCGGCCTCTAATCCATGGCACAAGACAGTCGAAAATCAAGGCACTTCAGCGGCCAAGTAAGACATGTCATCGGTTTGGAATGTCTCCTCCTAAAAGCAGCAGAGAACGTGTTTGACTTCTGTGCAAATGGAGATGGATTTGTGTCACTTTACTTCTAAATTCTAGCATAGCCTTGCAGTTATGTATCTGCCTAGAACCTGTAAGCATCAGGGAATTCCTGTGGGCAAGAGTGGGAGGGCGAAGGAAGGACCAGTCTCTCTCGTCTTCCTTTGTTTGGCTCCTATGCTGGTGTTCAAGGAAGGAAAGTACACTTTTCATCTCTGTCATTTGTAGAAGGTGATAATTTAAAAATGATTCTGCATTTAATAAAGTAGTGGCCTGCATTTGAGATGCTAGTCACAGCTGGCAGGGAAACATAGCTTACTAGTAAGCTTCTGAACAGGCATGCAACTTTTGTGATCTTTCTTTTTTACAAGGTTGTCTCACGTCCAGAATATTTAGAAAGTAGCTAGGTTTAGTTTCAATGGAAAACAAGTAAGTGGGGATTTGACGAGAGTGTTGATGATCCTAATATGGTAAAACTGGTTCAGAAATGCTATTTATTTTTAGCATCCCTGTAAACCAGTGTTTCTCAATCTTGGCAACTTGAAGACGTGTGGACTTCAACTCCCAGAATTCCCCAGCCAGCCATGCTGGCTGGGGAATTCTGGGAGTTGAAATCCACACGTCTTCAAGTTGCCAAGGTTGAGAAATACTGCTGTAAACAGACTTTCCTGAGCTGTGTTAAAGCCTTGAATGTCATAGCTCTTCCTTTTGAAACTAGTGTCTGGAAGAAGGACTGCAGTTTACTATCAAGACTTGGAGAACTGTGACTTCTTTTTTTTTGGTACATATTTATTGATAAATATAATAATCAGAAGATATGATAAACTGTGACTTGCTGAAGTGTGATTAGTGACCAAACAAGGATTAAATTTGAGTCTTGTTCTAATTTGGTTAGTTACAACTGAACTTAAACAAGCCACAGTTCCTTGAGTTGAGTATAATAGTAAACTGTAGTTTGCTGAAAAGTGCATGGTTAATTTTTTTTAGAACTGCCAGGAGATAGAGGAAGTATATGAACCCAAGGTTCACTGTGCTTGTTCGTGTAACAGAAGTAATGATATCAACATTGCACCTGAAATGACTCAGGCTCTTGGAAGGAAGGGAATTGAGTGATAAGGTATTAGCTCTCCAAGGTAGACCAGACTAGGAAACCAATTTCTAGTTCTTTATCTTCGTGAGAACTAGGGAGGGTCCTGTCTAAGAAGCTTTCTCAGGTTACATTTTTGGCCTAGAATCAGATTTCTTTTATCTGACTGTTGTCTTCATAGTGACTTATCCTCCCGTTCCTCAAGGTTGCTCCTTCTGTCCATTACATAAGGTTTCTCTGTGTTATATAGTAGTAAAGACTCCCTTAAAACCTGACTCCTTGTCACTCCATGAGCATACCGATGTAGTTTTGTTGGCTGCAATATGGACTTGGTTTGGTACTGCCTCCTTCAGGGATGTTTTTTTGACTTTGCAGTCTGGTCTAGAGCTCTGGGATTTATTCATGGTCTCCCATTCAAGTATCAACCGAGTCAAATCCTGCTTGGCTTCTTTCAAGATTGGCCAAAGTTGGCTAGCTGCTACTACCTGAGCTTAGTGCAGTGTTTCTCAACCTTGGCAACTTCCAGATGTGTGGACTTCAACTCTCAGCATAGTTGGCTGGGGAATTCTGGGAGTTGAAGTCCACACATCTGGAAGTTGCCAAGGTTGAGAAACACTGGCTTAGTGTGTTACAGGAAAAAGTACTAAAACTGTCATCCCTCCCCTTTATTGGGACAGATGTTCTAACAGCAAAGTCCTCTGTATGTCTAGATTAGACCTGATCTATGTGGTGGAATAAAATTATTTGTGGCTTCAAGCCCACTTGGCCAGACTCCTTAAGGCGCCTTCTCCAGCTCCTTTCCAAGTCCTGTATTTCTTCTCTGCCATTTTTTTCCTCTCTTTTTTTCTTCCTCAGAGCTCCTTCAGCTGGCTAAAGAAAGACCCCAGACAGATACAGCAGTAGCCAGAAGGCTGGTGACCAGAGCATTAGGGTTACAGCGCAAATATCATCAGAATTCAGGTTGCCAAGGACTGGAATCAGCAACCACTAACCTGCCAGATTAAAACCAGAGTGGTTTGAGTGACTTGGGGTGGCATTAAAACAATGTACACAACCATGTGATGTTGGCAGGTCTCATCTGTTCTTTTTGGTTGTGATTTTTTCTCTTTTTTTAAGTAGCGACAGGCTGGTGGTAATAATGACTGGATATGTTAGAACTGGGAAAATTCCCAAGTTGGTTGAAGTTAATCAGTTGGAATTGACGGATGGAGTCTGATTGGAAAAGGCACCACAGGAGGGCACTGTAGCATAAGAGCAGAGCTCCATCGGCCATTTCAAAATATTGCCAGAAACATCTTGATGAACAACCTTTGCTAGCGTGGAAGTTGATGTGGCTGATCAATTTTTGTAATCTATTCTTAAACCTCTCTGAAAAGTTGGCTGGAACTAGCATCTTATTCCTGTCAAGAGATGGAATTAAATTTCTTTCAACTGGTATCAAGCATTCTACTTTCCTCCTTGTGCCTTTTGTATCCCCCCCCCCTTTTTTATTTCAAAGCTTGGGGAATTCTCAGGTTACAGACTGGAGCCAGGAGAATTCCTTGGCTGGGAAGAACATACACGAGCTTCTGATCAGTCAGTCAATCAATCACGCTAGCGTCAGAATTACAACCCCCACAACCCCCAGTTGGTATTTTGCTAACTTCAGGTTCTGAATACGCTTGAGAAATGCATGTTGAGATTCAAGCTGATTGGGGTTTGGATTTGATTCCCAAGAGGTCCTTTGGAGCACGCAGGGATGTGAATGAACCCTTATCTGCAGCTCCTTCAAGCAGTGATATTTTTTCCCCACGGGACTGTTTCTGCAGCTACCCTTTGAGCCCAGAATAAGTCATGGATGCCTTAAGTTCTAACAGGCGCAACATTGGCCTCGCTCTGCCCCCCAAAGCAAGTTCTTGGAACTTAATCTAAAGTGCTGCATGGCCTTAGGTGGTACTGTTCCACATCTCGGAAAAGTGACAGAAAAAAGAAGGGTTGAAAAGTAGTTAATGCCCTCTTGCCATTTCTCCCCAGAAATTGTGTAATTACTTGGATGAGACTGATGGAAATGGTGTTGCTTTACTTCTGCCCGTGGACCGTTTTCCAAAGGAATAAGCACTTTAACTGCAAGCTTTGGTCTCAAATTAATGTGGGGGGAATGAGTCCCCACCCGTCTCATGCTGGGCTACAGGATTAAGTCTAGATTATGTGTGAGAACACTGGAGGCACCAAACCACACATCTGCAGGAGCCAATGACTTGTTTACTGACTTTTCCCCCCCTTTTTTTTTTAAATTAAAGCTGTTAACATCAAACCCAATATGCATGGTGGTTTGTCTAAATCCTCTTTTGCCCACTACATTTAACAACTTAGAAAAGTTGAGACAGGGCCATTTTTGGGGGCTGTGATGTACGTTCTATGGAGGGTAAAGACTCATCACTGGCCTAAGAGATGTGGTGCTCCAGCCCACTGGCCAGATCGGACTTCCCAGCCTGGATTTGCTGGGATTGGTTGTGATGCTTCAGTGGTGCAGAAATAGCACTCTTGTCATATGTCTTTTTCTAATGCAAAGGCCGTGTTACAAGGTTTAGGAGCTATGTACCTCGGTCAAACTAAGTGTCAGACTGGACAAAAAACCCTGATTCTCAGCCAAGGAGCACATCATTTGCTTCTATTTTTATTGCTATCAATGCAAGCAAGCTTAAGTAAAAATTCAGCCAGATGTACGCCTCCCTCTTTGCTGTCACAATGTAGGAGATGTTCTCATTGTTTAACTTGTAGAAATCTTGAGGCCATGTAGAAGGACTGCATTGCTAGGAAATGTGGTTGTAGCTACCTCAAGGGTTAGGTCCCCAATACAGGTAAGCAGCACCACCTCCTCCTACATTTCAGGATCTTATCCCCCCTGGATCCCCTAAATCTCTAGGTGAAAGGCTCAAATGAAAGGGAAGGTTTCTGCCCAAGTGCTTTCTGAACCCATCCATTTAGAAGAAATTAGGTTCATTCCAGAAACGCACAACCTATTAGCAGCCATGCTTCAAATGGGGGGGGAGAGGCTGAGGGCTGCAAAGGGGATGGGTTTAGCTTTTAGGAAGGAAAGTTAGATCAGTTCTACTTTAGAACAAACATTGCAGTTTTCGTCTCCCACCAGAAGAAAAATGGCAGGAAAATTGTCTCCAATTTCAGCAGTCCTGGTCCGAGGAGGCTCTAAGAAGGCTTAAGTCCACAAGTTGCCCACCCCTGAGCTATCAGGGCGAAGAGGCTGTTCACTGGGCCCCCAATATAATTCTCCCCTTCAGCTTATCTGCTGCCTATTATAAACCAATGTTGGATTCACAGTAAAAACCAAGTTTCTAGATTAGTCAGCCTGGTTTGTCATCCTAAGTGAGGATGTTTTTGTATTTGGTTTGTCATAGCTGTTCTGTACCACTCCTACTAGTAATAAAGTAGTAGAGCTGCTCCCCTTCCCCCCAATTACTGCCACAACAGTGAGAGGTCAAGATTTAGTTTCCAAGTCTCAGTAGCTGTTGATGTTGCATCCTCCAGCATATTGGCATTGTTGATTGTGGTGTTTTTCTCAGCTGCTGTGCATTTTGATTTTTGTATTTATGGGGCAATTATTTTGACTTGATACTGTTTGCTGCCCAGAGTCACGTGTTGAGATGGGTGGCTATACAAATTGATTAAATAAATAAATAAATAAATAGCAGATTCATAACAGGTTAGAGTGTGAGCACTGGGAAATAAGAAACATGGCCCATAACGTCTGTGGGAGGAAGGAAGGAAGGAAGGAAGGAAGGAAGGAAGGAAGGAAGGAAGGGAGGGAGGGAGGGAGGGAGGGAGGGAGGGAGGGAGGAAAGGAAGGAAAGGAAAGGAAAGGAAAGGAAAGGAAAGGAAAGGAAAGGAAAGGAAAGGAAAGGAAAGGAAAGGAAAGGAAAGGAAAGGAAAGGAAAGGAAAGGAAAGGAAGGAAGCCTTGCCATACCCATTGTGAGGTAGAGTTATCCATTGTGTAGAGAATTAGATCTGAAAGTTTGTTAATGCAATTTTTTTTTTACAAAAATCTATAAATGGCATGATCTCATTCATACAACACTATTACCTGTGCAAAATACCATTTTATAATCCTCTTAGCTTATCCTCCCAACCCATGTGTTTGGTCTAGTTCTCATTTGACAAGCAAGAATCAGCAAGCGAGAGAAAGAGAGAGAGAAAGTGGATGGCTATAAAAAGTTCACTGTGTCCCTGATCAAGAAGAGATGTGTGAAATCGGTTTGCAGAAATCTCTACAGTAGTGGATAAGACACTTTTGATAACATGGTTTATCCCTCCAGTTACGGATTTTTTTTCCCTCCCATACATACTAAGCTAAGGAATGAGTTTTCAAGGAGAGGCTTTAAATCATTTTATGTTTAAGTTTAGATACATTGAATTCCTTCCCTCTTACAGTCCCAAAATAAGATGGGTTTAAAATCTCAATGTAGCAATAGCTAGTAACCTCCATAGTCGGAGACAATCTACCCTTAGTTATCCAACACTTAAAAGAAACAATAGATGAAGTCCATCCTGTTCGTGTTCCCCTTTTGAGCTTCCAGGAACATCTCATTGATTATTTTTTGGAAACGAAATGCTGGACATGGTGCTCTGGTCCACTGCAGCAAATACAGCTTGATTTTGCAGTTCCCTCTTTTGCATAGGATAGCAAAAGAAAGAAAATTGGAACCTTGTGGTTGTTTCTTCAAAAGTACTGTATACAAATTGGATAAAGGCCTTTCCTTAAAAAAAATTCAAGTAGGAATGGTTTTCTGCAGCAATGCATGACCTCAAACAAACAGAGGCAAATGTGCTTAGCATCACCATACATTTACTAATGCAAGGGCGTCATCAAAAAATCAAGATGGCTGCAATTGGGAGTTGCCATCTTGACTTTTTTGAACCCGCAAGGACTCCCATGTAAAATGTGCATCTTAGGAAATTCTTTCTTTCTTAAAAGATACCATAGAATAGTTTGCTGTGATGAGTGGGGAAGAGGCCTATCGTGGGAAAGCTGAATATGTTTGATGTTCTTCTTATCTGCAATATTAACAGGGACGAAGTGGATGGCTGGGGGGGGAGGGGTGGATGGAAAAGACATGGATCAGAATATAAGGCAGGGCAGGTGAACAACTTGCTGTGTTTTGAAAAATTCACAGTCTAGTGGTTTTAAGAAACAAGATGAAACGTACGATTCACGTATTCCCCCCGCCCCAGTGATTGTTCCACTTTTTTTCAAAATCAGATGTCACCAGTGCTCTTGGAGATGTGAGCTTGCTAAGATGGAGAAAAGGGACATTCCAGGAAATGGGAGTGATTGGTGTGTCATGAGCATAGGGCAGAAACCCCCATCAGTGGCATAGAGTCAGATTTTCAAATGTCTGCAAGACAGACTACCAAGGCTGAAAAAGACATTCCCTAAAAAAGGTAACTTTGAGCATCAAGCATCCTTACTGAGTGGTCAGACAGGTGCTGCTGTGGCCCCCTTCATATACTGCAGTGGGCCAAGGGGGCACGAGAGTTTGCAATTGGTAAAGTACACCGAGGGAAGCAAAGTCATACAGCTAGTGCAAAACCTTCCTTCTGTTGGAACGGTGTGAACGTTGAGTCTGTCGTTGTGGTCTTCTTCTGCTAAATGTTGCAAAATAGGTTTGGAGTAATACCCTTGAAAAATAACTTACAGAGCTAACATGAAAGTTCATGGTTGGTTGCTCGATACTTCCGTTTTTCCGAGCAGTGGTTAGGGAAATTACGGGAAAAAGCTTTTCCTTTCTTAAATGGAGTGCCTAAAGTTAAGACACCTGATTGTTCAAAAGTCCACTGAAGTATTCTTGCTGTTCGGGTTCATTGTAAGAGTTGGCTGTGAGAAGGGGAAAAAAGAGAAGAATCAAATGTTATGTCAGCTTTGATACCCTTTTCCAAAAGGTATGATCTGTGGTTGAAAGAAGACTGATGCCATCTTCATTTCAGCCAACTTCATTTCAAAATCTGCTTCTGCTATAAGGATTTTGAATGGTCCTAATCAAAATTATGTGGCCCTTAACAAAAACAAAAGTTTCTTTCTGGCCTCCCTATGGCCATGCATTTTCGTTATAAAAACCAAGTTGAAAATTCAGTGAATGAGTTCCAAAGGGAAACCTACTGATTTCAGCTGAAGTCCTGCAACAATGTCCTGTACAGGTTGGAGGGATGGGGAGGAGAGGTGGTGACTGTTGGCCTTTTCACACAGATTGTAAAACTGAACGTTTTGTGTTATTGAATGTGGCAGTTCTATTTATCTGTAAATTTAAAAAAGGGGGGTAGTGCTACCCCTGGAAATTTATGCCACTTAGATGGAAAAAACAAGTAGAAAACAGGATAAGACCAACTGGGTTGCCAGTTAAAAGCAATAGGAAACTTCCAGATAAGGTTCATTTTTAACTTTCCCTTCAGAACAGGAGAATTTTGTCCTGACTGACGTTTGGGAATCCTGATTCTTAGAGACATGGTGAGGTTCCTGGAAAATTATTCCAGTAGTATGTGCAAGGGAACCAGCAGAATTCCAGGATGAACTTCTAAATGGGAGTTTCAGAAATGGATGAACCAGTTCTAATTCAATGAATGGAACATTTAAGTAAAACACACAACATGAGAATCTTTTTCTTACACGTTTTGAACACAAACTTTTCAATTATTATAGAGGACTATGGAGGTAGCCTGGAAGAGGGAACACAAGGGCAATTTCATAAACACCAGCATAGCCTTGAGAGAGAGGTAGGGGTGAGAAAGAAACCTAAGACTGCTCCGCCATGATTCTCTTTGGTACAAGAGAGGGGAGAAAGTTTATCAGGCTTTCAAGATTCTGTTCTTATGCCCTGCAACTGTAAAGCAGAGTTCCAATAGTCTTATGAAATCTGTTTCCTGACCTGGACTGCCTTGAAAGAGCTGGCAACTATCTAATTGATACAAAGCTTATCTCTGCAAGTAGTTGTTAAAAAAAAAAAAAGTAGAAGCCAAACTCACCTATATGGCAGTTGTACACCCACACACGATGTAATCCATATCTGAGTTTGCATATCATAACATTGTTGGAATAATCAGATTCTGCAACTTCAAAGTTTGGATTAACAATGATCTGGGAAAAGAGAGAGAGAGCAATTTCAGTGTGATCTAATTAAAGATATAATCCTGATTGGGGAGAGGGGTGTAAAAAAAAGAAAAAAAAGCGTAGTTGGGATCATGTAATTGAAGCCCCTTCTCTTTTTACACGTCAAAAAGGGAGGCTTCAATTGTGCAGCCACCATCTTGACTCCCCAACAGACACCGCTTTCCTTTCAGCACAAACTGATACAGCAATTGCATTTACTGAAGCTAAAACAGCCTGAGAAGTCTTCCTCAGGAGCAGTGTTTTTGTAAGATCAAGGCTATAGATTTCAGACCTGTTCAAATTATGCTTACTTATGCAATTAAAATTATGTGTCTTCCTCCCCACCCCCGGTCACCTATCCCATTGCAAGATTCCTACAAGAAATCCTAACGATGGACAGTGTAAGAGCAATATATCCTTGGTATATTTTTTCTACATGAGAAAGGATGTTTAAAAATGCATTTTTCTCCAAACTTGCAATTGAATTGTGGTAATCCAGAAAAAACTTTGTCCCACCCACCCTTCCCTGGTATTCTCCAGATAATGTCAGACAACTCTGAGAACTCCAAGCCTACACAGCCTGGAGGACGACAGATTGTTGCAGACCGCTATGTCAACTCCCTCTTATTTTTGCATTTTAAGGAGGCCGTGGCTTCTTTGCCCAATGGGGATAGGGTTAGGGTGTCATGAAAACAAGAGAAATGGGTTAATTGATGCAGTCATTTTTATCTCAGAGACTTGCTTCTAGCTTCAAATAGGCCTGATTAAATTCACTCCTCCTGGACAGCTGACTAGGTGATGAGGGTTCTAGGTTTGAGGCAAGGTTCAAGAGGGGCCCTGGGAAAATGGGGCTTCTGTAAGAATGTCATTTCTGCTGTTCCTATTTTTCTTTCCCTTTGCAGTAATGACTAAGCGCCAGTGGAGCAGAAATGTATTGGGGTGGATACAGGCTCTTGTAGTGATGGGAATGACTTTGTGAGATAGGAGGAAGAGGCACAGACTAGAAAACTGACATGTGAAAGACACCTCAGTCCACACAAGGAGAGGGGGCACGGGAAGTGTTTCAGAAGGGACCCTCTCTAGTTTTCTGGAGAGTAAAAGGAGAGGAGGGGAGAGATACGTTTAGTCTTGCAAGATTCTGTTCATGAACCTTACAATAAAGATAGAGCTACGATTCATGGTTGTGCTTCTTGTCTGGACTACTTCAAAGAGCTAACAGCTTCTGAGCCTTTTCAAAGCGACATCAACACAACAACATGTCACCTAAGCTTTTTCCCCTCCTGTGGGAATGGCAAAGCCAAAAGTAGGGAGGGACATTACAGCTCAGCCTCCTTAGTGGTGGCTAGGAGGTTTCTAAAAGGGATTGGCACAGAACAGACCCCACTATCCTGATTATATTCTTCCATCATCTTAAGATGGTCAACTGGCTGGCAAAGGAAGATGATGGGTTGCTTGCATTCTGTCAACAGGGCCTGTGATGATTGTTCATTTGTGGAATCACAGCTTACCCGGAAGAGGTAGTCTCCTTGTTTGAGATCTGTAACATCAATCCACTGGCAGTCAATATCATGCCGATACACATCATAGCATCCAACAGTGATCCCTTGCTCCCCAAAATTTGCACACTCGTACTGCTTCTGAACACCTAAGAAGGAAGTCAGTACAAAGGTAGTATCAACATTTTACAAGAAGACTCTGGTTACAGTGTTGAAAGGCATGATTGTGTTGTAGCTAAAGAGCAATAAGGGAAATGAGCGATGGATGTGCTTCCAGATGAGCCCACCAACAGAAGTGTGGGCTATGCAGTTGGAAACCCACTTCTGTGCAAGGACTGATGACCCCCATTTTTTAAAGATTATGGGAAATTGCCTGTAAGGTCCTTTTGATTTTTTTTTCCGATGGAGGAAGCAAATCATGTAATTAAATATTCTATTCCACATGCATCCCCAGAGAGAGGTAACACAATAGCAGTTGACTTGGAAGATGTTGGGTGCAATCCTTAGCACCTCCAGTCAAAGAAGAAGCTTGTGGGGCAAAGTCTTAGAGGTTGCTAAACTCAATCAAGATATACTAAGCCAGGCTGGCCACTGTTCTGATTTCACATGAGGCAGTTTCCTAGATCCACAGGAATGAGCGGTGCATCTTGAGCACCCAGGACTAGTACTCTCAAGAAGGGAAAAGTACCATCTTCAAAGATTTATTCCAAGGAATGCCCTGAGCCCTCAAGGCATTCTTCAACCTGACTTCTGGATAAGTTGGACAATTCCCAGAATTCTAAGCCTCCAATGGATGGTGGAAGGGGGGTTCTCCATGTGATTCTAATTGATACAACAGGCACAATCTCTCCATGGAGACTCAGCCTTCGACATATTTTCTACACTGGCATTAAGAGGGACACCAGCCGGGGATTGAGGAGTGCCAGTTCAAAGTATTAGGAATCACCGACATATTATCAATGCACTGTAATTACATTAGAACCACATGTACCATCTATACAGTCGCTGTCCTCCAGGCAAAAGCTCGCCTTATGGCCTTCGGCAACTTGAGTCCAGTTGCTATCCAGCAGATCGTAATGTGCAAACACTTCCATGCTGTGGTAATGCCTGTGGAAGCCAGAAGGAAAGCAAATTTCTGAAGGTTGTAAATGAAGATTTGGTGCCTTATATGGACTCAGCCCCTTCTGGTTGAGTCAGGAAACCATGGCTAAAGATGGTGAATCCAGCCATTATCTTTATATAATCACAGCCCTTTATTTGTCAATACTATATCTGGTTGTTGGTTGTTTTAGATATGCTAGATTGGCAATTTATCATGATTATGGTATCTCCCCTACCAGGTATGTATACAGGGAATACCATTTTCCTAAAGGACTATATTAACCTAGCTGGGAGGCCTACCAATTGCTCATCCAAAACTTATTACTTACAAAACCATCCGTGCTTTTCATTCAGATGAGAATATCTCCCAAATATGACTATTTACTAAGCAAATTCCAGTTTTGGGACATTAGAGTTGAAGCAGGAAATAAATAACATATGGAATCCATTTCTGGGAAATCCTATTATTTTGTCCCAAACAATAATACAATTGAATTCATGTGCTGTCAGTCTCAAATCCATTCCTGTCATCCTCTGAGTGTCTTCTAAATCAAGAACTAAGAGGATCATACATTAGAACAGTGTTTCTCAACCGTGGCAACTTTAAGATGTGTGGGCTTCAACTCCCAGAATGCTGGCTGGGGAATTCTGGGAGTTGAAGTCCACACATCTTACAATTGCCACGGTTGAGAAACGCTGCATTAGAAGATTTCAGGCAAATGAGTCTGAGTCTTTGGCCTGATGGGCAGATCATATAAAGACTGGGTCAAGAACCTTAACATATAGAAGCGACACCTCTTTCTCCCATTAAACCCAGGAGACATAGTTCTTCTGAATTAATGCTTAGTTATAGCAATGGCACTGATAAGAGCCAATAAATCAATTCTTGGCTTCCACAAAGGTTAGTGCCTGCTAAAGGAACAGAACAGAACAGAACAGAACAGAACAGAACATGTCCTCATTCGGTCAATGACCAGCAAAGTGCCTGCTAAAGTCGCAATTGACCTGCTCAGGAATGGACTCAACTCATAATTTGAGAACCAACTTAATCCAGCAGTGCCTTAGTGCCCCACAATGCCCTTTATCAGACTAAACAATGAGCTCACCTCAGAGATAATCCTGCCATAGTTACTCACTTTGTGGGAGGCCTAATTCAAAGTGTTAGTTAAGCTTTAAATAGCTCGGGGGCAGATGACATCTGCTCCTATTTATCCTTGCTCGGTCTTGTTTTCATCAAAGCACCCCCATCTCAAGTGAGATTTGGCAGATGGTTAGAAAGTGATGGCATCTCTTCCCAGAGATGTTTGATACAACTTGTCTTGTACACTTTTTGCAGAAGACAATACTTTGGGTTGTTTGTTTTGTTTTCCAAAGCTTTTAGGGCATCGCTGAGATTTGCATGATCTCTACGGTAAGCATTAAAATTCTTTTATTTATATTTCTGCTATATTCTTGCTATGTGTATTGTATAGTATGATTATGGGTCAGAAAGTAATTCTGTAACGTATACCCCAGAGAACTTTCATTATGGAATGGCACAGAAATATTTAAGTAAAGAAATTCATACTGTCCACTGATCTTGTGCTAAGATAACTGAGACTGAATCGGGTTCCTTTGCATGACTGGGATTACCCTGTTCTTCAAATAAATTGGTCGGAAGCCAACTAAGCAAACACAAAAATCGCTCTAACTTGGCAGGAAATGCTGGGCCAAAACCTGACAAGATTTTGGTGTTCTTTCCTGAGGCATCATGAAAGAATACCAACATTTTACAAGATTTGGCAATCTTGCAAGATGGCAGTCTTTTAATTTTTGTTTTTCAAAATAGTTTGTCCTTCATTGGGGGGCAGAGCCTATAGATGGCATCTAGAGGGATGATGGGTACTTCGGGCACCCATCTCTGAGTGTTATGTTGCTGGCAACTTGCACAAACCTGAATTAGTTTCACAGATTGAATGGTTCCATGTATTAAGACATAGAAAGTTCTCTCATACGGATAGCCTATTTGTCCGTCCAGGACACTACTTCCTCTCTGACTTGTAGCCACCTTCCAGGGACCCAGGAAGAAAAGAATTTTTCCCCTCACTTGATACCTGAATCTTCTAAATAGAGAGAACATCAGCTGAATGTGGGACTTGACCACTGAGCTATGGTTCTTCTCCCAAAACAGAAGTACAGTATAAACCTTCAACCTTTTCTGGTGAGCATGGAATCATGCCCACAAGGGTGAATTATAAGCATCAGGGAAACTGTAATAAGCTTTTCTGTCAAGACGTTGAAAGGCATTCTTGCATCTTGCAAGGGTTTTTAGTTTTTAATTTGTGCAGCACATCAGTGCCCACGGACTATGAGTGGCAGAGTTGCTCAGTTTAGAATCAGATCCAGAAAACAGGCATATCCTGGTTTAAGCGATGGGAAACTAAGGGACTGCAAAGTAGAGTTAGCTCCTTTGCACCTGAGAAAATAAACCACAGAGAAACTTTAAACAGCTGGGATTTGGTATCAGGTAGAGATTCCTAATACTGTACATCTGTCTATTTATTCTACTTGCATGTGGGGAAATCATTTTTCGGAAGGAAACTTAAAAAAAAAAACCTGATCCAGAGTTGCTCTAATAATTTTCTTTTGCCACACGTTCTCTGATTCTTCTTAACCTGCCTTTAAGTGGTACCCTGCTATCCACCCCATTCATATCATGAACAGAATTCCACAGTCTGGGGTTGGAAAATATGGAGGGCTGTTAAGACATCCCAACTATTTACTTTGAAGTCGGATGCTTGAGCCCTTTCCAACGTGAAAAAGTAAAACATAAATGCAAACTGTAGGACTGACTGTGTTCCTAAAATATGTCTGCCGGCTCAGAAAGGTGTTTATCTTATACCGTTTATAAACCAGAAATACTGTAGAGCAATTGAGCATGTATTCCTCTCTATAAACAAACTGGTTTCAGCCGACTGATGGTTGTAGCCGCCTCACTTAATTTGAACTTTTCGGAAATGCCAGAAAGGAAACTGGCCGTGATAGGAAGCGACATTGTGAGGTTAAGTAGAAAGAGGCCACACCAAGAGGGCGACCAGCCATGTCTGCTGGTCCTGGAGGGCTTGATAAACTGGTGGTACCAGCCTACCTGAGATGGTCGTAGGCATGGAAGAGATTCTGAGACTATCATTCCATGAGCGCTTCCCAGACGGTACATCTCAGATTCAGCCACTCCTGTCTCCTCTTTGATGTGTCTTGCATGGCAAAGCTCTAAAGGAGTTTGGTGGTTTTGGAAAGGATCTGCCAGTTCAGAGTCAACAGAGTGAGATGGACCCAAATCTGGCTTCATTGAAAACATCTGCATAGATTCGTACAGAACAAAACAACGGATTCCCCCCTGTGCTCAGGCATAACACAATTTGCTTAGGGAGCAGGGCAAACCCAGCTGTGGTTTATTTGATAAATCACAGTTGATTAAATTATGGCTTTGTGTGAGATGTGAACAGGCTAGGGATGTGCTCATGGGCTTGTGGAGTTTGACTTGGAACCAACAGCCAAGAGCCACCAGCATTTTACCCAGGCTAAGAAACCTTTCCTGCAGGTCATGCAGTGCCCCTACATGAGTTGTGTCAGCCCTCAGTGTTTTTCTCTGTTTTCCTCCTTTGGGGTAATCTGCAAAGGTGGAGGTGTAAAGCAAGACTTGCCTGTGGCATTCATGCCAGATCCAAGCATGGCGGCCAGTTTTGGGGCGGAAGTCAGCCTGTCCATTATTATGGATCTGGGAGGAGAAACGGAAGAGTCTCCTGTAACCAGAGGACACCGAGGTATTGACTGCTGAGGAGGCCAGGCAATTCTCCTCCATGGCGCATTGGAGCGCACGCATCGGGCGATCCTCCAGGTAGGATGTGTACTCTACTTCCTTGGCGTTGAGAACAAGATCAGCTGCGGCTGCAGACAAGACACATCAATGGAGAGTATGAGCTTTGCTTTTATCCTCTGATTATTTCCGTTGAAGGGTTTGTAGGCCACCTTGAAAAATGGAAGGTTTCCCAAGACACTTTTCAAGACCGGTGTGCATCCTAAATTATATTTAAAGCAAACGCATCAAGCCAATGTTCATATGGAGAAATAAAAGCAAGGAAAAAAAGCGAGAATAACAAAACTGCCAAATGCAAGTAATTAAAATGGACATCATACAGCAGGAGCCAAACAAATAGGAATAAAAGGAGATAAAGACAAAATCACAGGGCAGCACCAAATGCTGAATCATTTAAAATTAAAAGGCATCCTTAATTTCAAAGCCCAGCTCTTCAGAACAAATCCATTAACAGCCTCCCTCCATTCTGAGAAATGCTACAAGCACCGATTTCCTTAACCTAGCAATCTCCAGATCTATCTGGACTACAGCTCCCAGAATCCCCAGCCAGCATGCCCAATGGAAGGCTGTCACAGAGTTGCTTCCATTTATTGAAGTCAATGCTTAGTGTCATGGCAGAGACATATATTTTGAACATCATCACAGCTTAGTTGTATTTGGAAGATGTGCTAAAGAATAACCTAGACCAAGTTAAGTTAGCACTGAATTGTCATGTTTAATGTGATAGAAAGGAGAAGTATTCTTAGTTCTTAATTTGCATTCTGTCTGAGAAAATAAAAAGTGGTGCTTTCCACACATCTGATCCACATTCTGGATTCATTAAAATGGAACAGAGGGGAACCACCAATGTGAGTTTGGAGAAGAGAGAAGACAGCTTGAACTAAAGACCAGTTTAGTTCAGTTCAAAGAGTTGGGGTTTTTTGTCCATATACTTTGTAGAATTTAAAATTCAAAGGCACCATTGGCCAAAATAGAATGAAGCCCAGAATTCAGCTGTCAGAAAAAACAATTTATCTAAATAACGCTCAAGCACATCTATGTTTCGATTATTTTATCGGGCTTTAACCAGGGTGAAGGCTAACATAACTTCCTTCCCCTTGTCCTCAGTTATTGTGAGCTAGTGAGCAAAACCAATCTCTTCTGAAACCACGCAAAGTGTTTCAGGGAGAAATCTAATTCTAAGGTCAAGACTGCTTCGTGTTGCTAGTCACTGGCTGTCACATGCCCACGTGGTTTACTGAATGGAAATAATTTACAATTGCCTTCTTTGGGGCTTCAATTTCCCAGGTTAGATCATACCTTTGGAGGTTCCTGGGACCTCCCATTCACGTTCCAGCAAGATCCAACCCTACCAAACTTTCTGAGATCAGCCAAAATGAGCTAGGTGCTGCTATTTGCTCAGGCAAACGTGTTGTATCTCCATCTGAATGTGACACAAGGTGACATTCTAGGTAGTTTTCTTGGCAATAGAAGACAATACTTTGCCAGTGTCTTTTTCTGATAAAGTTTTTCAACTTTCCAATTTAGTCTATGGCCCCGGGCTTTGCTGCTAGCTTCCCATCCAATCCAAGCACACCTATATACTAGTTTTAATTATTTTCTCTCCTCCTGCTCAAAAAAAGTGTTAAATTGTTCCTACGTTCCTTCACTGTTTACTTCTCTGACGTTGCAAGCTTCTGTTGCATCTGCACAGTAGAAACCAGAATGGCTGCAACCACAGGAAATCACTCAGAGATGGGGAAGCATAGAAGAGACTTTCAGAGAGGGGTGCCGAGATGAGTATTGCTGGGATCTGTCTCCTACGTATTTTACCTGGACCCTATGAAAGTTGAAACAAGTTGTGGGGAGAGAAAAATGTTGCTCTAGGTTCCAATCAGAATGAGAATAGATTCCAAGAGTGGTGTCTTCATGGAAGAGCGCTTGCCTAGTGAACCTGGGCGGCCAAAGTGGTCTAGCTTTTGAGCATGCTCAATAGCTTACTTTGTGTACAGGAAACACCAGCTGCGTGGCGTCCACCTCCTTTGGGACAAGAGACCTTGACATCATGACTGCAGTGGAACAAAGCCATCTCTGTCCCAGAGCATTTCACCCCACTCATGACCACGTCGTCTGCAACAGTGTCTCCAAACCAGTACCAGGTCTCCTAATAAGAAATACCAGAAAAAGAGAGAAGGTGATTGAGTATAGAGCTTTGTAATGCAGTATATGTTTTAAACCACCTTTCCCACTTTAGTCATCTCCAGTATTGCTGAATTTTAGTTCTGTGGCTTCCAGCCTGGAGGCCTAATGACCAACTCATTGCCTAACAGTCCCACTATTTTTTTTAGTATGCATGTCAGGTAGCTTAAGAGAATTCCTGATTTGAAGGCCAGTGTTCAAACTCCATTTCAAATTTAATTCAAATTCAGGCTCCCTGGATATTTGGAGCAGGCAATTCCTTCCTTCCTTTATTGATGTATAGTCAAAGAGCAAAAACATGAACAGTAATAGTAGTCATAAATAAAACAAATGCAAGCAAGATAAAGTGCAATACAAGAAGTAGTAAAACAAAGGAAATTGAACAAAATGTTCTAATACAGTTGAGATTATCCATACAACCTCTAAAGTCAAAGCTAAGCCTCAAAGCTTCCAATGGCAATAATGATTGAAGAGAACTTGGCAACGTTCCTGGAAATCTTCAATGAAAGTTCTGAAAGTAGAAAGTGAACAATTTCCAAGTTCTGGCCAAACAGCGCAGCCAGTAAGAAGTGGACATATAAAGGCAGCCTGCCAATCACCGTAAAGAGGGCAGTGGAGAAAAATGTGACCAACTGACTCAGTAGCATATTCTGGGCAAATACAAAAGCACTCACAATATGGAATATTGTCAAAACTTTCCCTCCAACTGGCAATTGTTTTTCATCAGTAAACTAACCCAGCACTTGTAATGGCCAATTGACAAACTGACAAAGGTTCAGGAGATGGTTTTATGAACAGCCACCTGCAAGCTCCTCCATTATCAGAGAAAAGAACTGATCCTTGTCAGTTGGAAAGAAACCTGTTAGATAGAAACACAGAACATCCCTGCCCTAATGCATTGGGGAATAAATTGGTTCTAAACTGGGAATAGTTCAGTTGCTGAAATTCTTGCAACCTTATCCCTTTTATCTCATTAAATCTTGTGAAAGAAGTCTTGGTGAGAATCTTGCCTAGAAGAATTCCTGTTGACTGAGTCAGCAGCCAAGAGCCTAACAACAATGTAGAAGCAAAGCAGAAGGTCTTTTGACCAGGATACAGACCTCTGCTTCTTTGTGTGTAATTTAGGGGACAGGTGATGTTCAGAATCCAAACCACAGTTTACTTGATCTAGAAAGTTGTAATATGTTCCCCAAGATTCCAGCTGAAATAGTCCAATATTTGGATCAGGGATACAAAGAGTTTTCAATTTAATCATACGGAAAGTTGTTCAATAATATAGCCTGTAAATTCTTTCCATATCTTGCTAATGCATTTACAACACACACTTTATGCAAGATTCAACCCAATCTAAAAGAAATCCAGGACATAAGAAGTATAAGTCCATTTTTCCAGAAGGCGAAGCTGCCATGAATTGTTTTATTTTGGCAGTATTAAATGAAATAAATTGATCAATCAGTCAAAAAGACACAAACATAACTCTCCCTATCTCACTTAAATGCAGGGCAATGGCAGATACTGTTACATTCTGCTCTTCCCTCACTTCATTCGCTGAAGTGGGAACCCAGCATAAGGATGGGCCATGTAACACACGTGTTAGACTTCACATGGGCAAGAAAAAGGGATAACCTGCTGCCAGTCCAACAGATCTTCTAACCTCTGCCTATGTGATGGAATGGAATTATGAAGGCCAGACTCAGGGAGATAAGCGTTTTCTTAGTCCACCGCAGGAGCGTGGGAACTTCAAGAGGATGAGGCTGGCACCTCCCTCAGGAATTCATGGTATTGTGGCTGGCTGGCTTGGGAGCTGGGGTTCAGTCTGGGGAGATTGATGTCAGGTTTAGCCCAAAGAACTCCAAGAGGCAATGCAGAATCAGTTCAGCTGTGTTTATTAGCTACAACCTCTAGGAAAAATCTCCCCAGACTGAACCCCAGCTCCTAAGCCAGCCAGCCACAACACTGTGAATTCCTCAGGGAGGTGCCAGCCTCATCCTCTTGAAGTTCCCACACTCCTGCGGTGAACTAAGAAAACACTTATCTCCCTGAGCCTGGCCTTCATAATTCCATTCCATCACAGCCTAAGCTCCTGGCCTCTAGATCTAATCAACAGAGCAATCAATGACTGGGAGTGAAAGGTGACTGCCCATTCCAAACCAGCTTTGCTAGCAGGAATGATTAAGGTCAGGCAGTATGGGGGTCCAGGTGGTGGTACACAGGAAAGTGAGGTGGGATGCACTGCAGTCCTTTTCCTGCTTCTACATGGTCCTGGGTTTGCATCTGGAGGGATACAAAATGGATCCAGTCCTCCTTTGCTTCTTGCTTGCTGCTGAGTTTGGTGGCCCACCAACCATTTTGGTCAAAATTCAAGGGCAGTTTTGGAGGAAACTTCAAGCACCACACACAATCCTTTGGGTCTCATACTTCTATTCTCGTGGGAAGCATCTCTTTAACACATGGATCACCTGTTTTTCTGCACCCCCCCCCATCTATGCTGACCTTTAATGAGAAGGAATTAACTGAATTATGAGCTATTTAGAATGCCATTCTTTATGAGCTCACAGAGCAGTTGAGGCCTGACACCTTTCCTGGAAAATACATAACTGCTCAATAAATCAGCAAATCAAACGGCTTGACAGTTCTCCCCGGAGTCATGCAGGGGCCAAGGAACCTGTCTACTGTGAATGAATGTCTTTTCTATCAACAGCTGCCATGCCTTGAGCACAGGACTGACCACAACTGCATTTTCCACTGAATGACCAGCCTAGGCATCTACCTGACAGATCTTTAATGCTAGAGACTTATTCCAGCATCAATAAAATGGTCACCTCAAATTTGGAGAAGTAACATTGCTCTGGACTAGCTGTGGGAGAAGGACCTATGGGGGACTGGACTGGCTCCATCAAATACTCTGGAAATTGGGAAGTCATACAGGTGATTCTTGAGAATCAGTGCAGCCAGCTTAACTTCTTCATTTCTCTATCCAGTTCTTGACAAATTAATTTATTGCAAAGTGCATTGATCTGAGATTGGCTGAAGCATGTTTATGTCCAAGCTCCAGTTCTCAGTGCAACCCAGCTCAATGATGAATTTATCTGCTTAATCTGTTTTGAGACAGAATTACTGCCACAATAGTGTTGTTGCCCATTCAATAATCTCTTGCTAGATTTACGCATCTGGAAGTATGATTGAACACTAGCTCCATAACCACATTGCACTTTTAACACCATGGTTATAAGCTTTCATCATGGAAACCGAATGGAGAATGAAGATGCCTGGTTTGGAAGAAGTTGTAAAGATAAAGAATCTAGTAAAACAGGTCTTCTTGGAAACAGTTCAGTGGTGGCGGTGGGATCCTAAATATGTTAATACTTCACTATAATCAGATGCTATATGAGAATCATGCAAGAAAAACAGCAGATTAGCAATGACTGTCCAGTGTTTGGAATGTCTTCTTCATATTCCATCTCAAGAAAATGCTGCTAAGGGGGGAGCAAAGAGGACGTACCCTGTGTCAGTCACAACACACTGGCATAAACTCATTAACAATGGCTTCTCTGCATGCAAACATTCACAGGTTAAGCTTGTTCCACATATACAGAGGGGCTGTATGCTCCATCAAGGGTGCAGCCTGGAGCAAACACAAGGGCTTCTGTTCCCAGCTTGAGCAGACCCAGCACAGGGAAATGCCTTCTATCAAATAGCATAAGGGCTGCTCATGTCAACACCGCAGAGAGATCAGAAAGGGGAAAATTCGGCAGACATAGTAGTCCTCACCTCCTGAACCAAAAATTGGCTGCTGTACAAGAAAATAAAACAGATCTCTGGGGTGGCAGTTTTCAGCTGAGATGAACTTGGAATTGGCAATAGCATGAGTTTCCTTCACTGCCCTTCCCTTCTGGCTTGTGTGTTTGGCCCAAACTATTTCCTGGGGAAAGGCTGAAAGAGGAGATGAAGCTTGTGGAGCATTGAGGTCCTCATCAAAAAACACATTTCCCAACCACTCTCTGCAGAGATACTATTCCCTATGAAACTGATGCACTCTCTCTTTCCTGCCACAAATTTATTCATCATCCACTCACTCATTCTACCTACCTACCTATGAATGAAGTGACAGGATGGGGAACTTACATGTGAGGAGATAAATAGATGAAGAGGGCTCTAAATTTTCCCTTGAAATGGAGCCCTCTTAATAGTGAGATCTACTCACTACTAAATAAACTGGCTTGGTGTTTACCTTTGTGGATGTGATTCTCAAAGTGGTTGTTTCATACAGACACAGAAACTCACTCTTCCAAGGTTGAGAGGCCCTGGGTAAAAGGCTTTGGGGCCCCATGTCTTTCTGTGCAATCACCTCCCATCACTTTCCTTTTCTACTTCTCCCCCTTTAGCCCTCTCTCACATTGCTTGTCCTCTTCAGACTTTACCAGGCAGCAATGCCATCTTCTTTTTTTCTTGGATCTTTAACTTCTACAGAGAATTAGCTTAGGAAAAAGATGGGACTGTAACTGTGGTATATTAGTGAAGAGCCATACAATGCACCAAAACTGATCACAGTAAACTCAGCAGGGATGGGACGCCTAGTAAAATTATTATTTCAGCAAGGCTATCGTCTCTTAATAAATTCATGGCAAGTTCTGTATGGCTTGCCTATGGCTTGGTAACTATCTTCTCTCTAACTACACCGTCTGAAATATGGGTGGTCCTTTTCTCAATGGTTGAAAACAGTGTCATCTTAAATATCCTTCTGGGGCCTTTGATTTGTAAGTTCACTTTCCTTCTTGCTGCAAAGCTATTGTGCTATATAGTCACAGCTGCTTGGCTTAACAGAGAGATGGATTTTTTTAGGTCAAGATGACATCTGGCTTAAAATGGGTTCCCAAAGTGGTTGGTCCAGAACTAAGACTAAATTAATTGAATTGAAAAGTAATTCAAATCAAATGGAATTAAATAGTGTAGTTTAATGTTTTCACATGTCTTTAATATTTCTCCTTTCTGCCACATTAAAAGTTACAATTCAGTGCTAACTTAAAATTAAGGGAAATGCTCGTGCATAGCTTGAGCATTCCAGAGAAAAGGCAAGACATAAATGTGCCATTTATTTATTAGATTTATATCCCACTTTTCTTTAGGAACTCAGTGTAGGTTACATGGGTATTCACTTCACCCAAGGAGTTTCTATAGCTGGAAGGAGGGGTTCTAAAGCCAAAATTATGTGTGGTCCAGGAATTCAAAATTGTCAGGAAGGAACCCTTTGGTCCAACACAGTATGATTTTTAAAAAATGTACTGTATATGCTACTAAAACTTGCCTGTCTGTCTGTCTGTAACCTTCATTTAGCCAAAACAGCGCAACAGGTTTTGAATGAAGGTACCTTAAATTGGCTCACTTAAAGAATGGGTACAAAATCTAGGACCATTACTCCCATGTAATTGAAATTTCAAGGATCTTCACACCAGTTGTATTGGCAAAGTTGTGGCCACTGCTGTGCTGCCACACCCAGCCCCGGTCACGCAACTGTGATTTCCAATGCTCCTTGCCAGCTTCCCACAAGTGAAGTCAATGGAGAAGCTGGCACAAAGTCAGAAATTGCTCCCACTCCCACTGTTTTTTTGCCCACCTGTGATCATTTTGTTGATCTGTTTAGGTAAGTAAATAGCTCTGAAATTGTGGCCCAATAGGTCATGGATTGCCTAGTGTATCTATACAATTTCACGATGAAATGGAACCTTCAAATACCAGGTGATGGGGACCAACGATCAAAGTAGGCTATCACCATCATTCTTTGTTTGAAGCATCTCAGTGTCCACTAATAAAAACATGGGACCTGATGGGACTTTAATCTGGTCTCCCAAGGCAATTCTTGGGTGTACGTTCTATGGTGCTCCTAAAATAAGTATGGATGCTCCGTAGAGCATAAGTGGAGCTTAAGATTATATGCAGCTTCTACAAAAGAAACAGTGTTATCTATTATCTCATTCATCATAATTATATCATTATTCATCTTCTTCATATTACTGATCTTTGACTGGTAAGGGCAGCTTCTGGTTGTTCTGAGCTGTAAAAAGATCTTTCTTTGCTGTCATGATCTGACAGCCCCAAGCTATAGACCAATTTAATGTGGCTCAAAATAGGGCCACATATAACTATTTTATCTTTCCTTCATATTTTTTTTTAAGGAGACAGGAAGGGAGGAAAGGAAGTAGATAACCCAGAAATATAGGGATATGGAAAAGGAAGGCTAAAGCAGAGGGAAGCAGAAAGACAGATGCAGAAGAAAGTGCTATATGATGAAAAGTAAACAAGGAAATTAAGTTGGGATTCAGTAACTCCTGGCCCGAAAAGCTCAAAGAAAGTCTTTTTAGATAAGATCTTCTGAAGTCTGCAATGAATACCTCTGAGCATTTGTTTGCACCCCATGGAATTAAGAAGATTCTATACCTGGAAAGCATGGTCAGCATAGCCAAGGTCCAGCTGGCGACAAACAACCATGGCTGCCATTATATTCCACCCGTCACCGCAGACTGTCCCCCATTTGAGCGTGCCCTGGTGCTCCTTGAGAACTTCCACACGGCCTTCGTAGGGTGTGCGGCCACCACTCAGGCGTATCTGTGGAGGATAATTGACAGCTGTGAAAGTTATGGTCATCCTCACACTCCAATTTCATTCCACAAAGGAGAAGGAAAGTTGCATTTTCTGCTCATAGAGGACATAGAGAACTAGGCTGGGGAAATAAGGCATGTAACAAGGACAGTGTTTGGCAAGTCAATTTATCAAAATTATTTGGCTGGTTTTTGAAAGTGATTGGCTCCAGTTGACTTGGAAATGACTTTGGTTGTTTTAAAAAACTGAATTGCAGAAAAAGGAATCATATTGACATAGCTCACTCTACCCCAAAGTTTTGAATTGCTGCCCAACAACATCTCCCATCAGTATGATCAAGATGATATTGTAAGCCATATGTCATGTCCAGGACAAAAAAATATTCATATAAAAGAAGAGAAGGAGCCACAGGTCCCTAAATAATAATGAATGTAGTCCCTGGTACTTTACACACTGGCACCCCAGTGTAATATCTGATGTTCAATTTATATCGTAGCCTTCCCCAACTTGGCACTCATCAGATATTTTCAGACTATTATTCCCACAATTCCCAGCAAGATCTTGGCTAGAATAATTCCTTATAAATCAATCCCCATAATTCCTAATAGAAAAAGTCACACTACTCTAACCTTCTACTCCTATGTCCATCAAGATGATCTTAAATAATCAATGAGGCATGGCAACCCACCACAACGTTAGCATATCTCCTCTAATTCTTGGAAATTCAGAACTCCAAAATAATTTTTATATATTGGCTATCCAACTTTATGTGGGGTACAATGGGCTATGCTTGACTTGATTGTTCACCCGTTTTGCCAGGAACCTCTGAAGATCATACTAATGAAGGGTGAAACATAATATTGAGACACCAGCTATATTTATCTGGGGGAATGGGAGCTCATTATTTTAAAGCAAGATTTACACTCACATCTTTGCTTTCTGCCAGTTCTTGACAACAGTGCACTATGTTTATATACAAAAGCTGCTCTTCTGCTAATTTAAACCATTCAGAGACCTGGAGTATGTAAGTTTTTAAAAATGTAATTCTCTGACAATTTTTATATGGAAAAGAAAAGGGAAAATACATCTTTGTAATTCTATTTCTGTGTTGATTTGAACATGTTGTATTTTGCCCAGAAGGTTTAAAACTCTTCAGGTGGCAATGCTCTGCGAATTGAGAAAAGAAGGGAGGGGTTATTTTCCCTGAACACATTTTTGCTAAATATTAATAATATTGAATAATATATTGAATAATAATATTCAAAACTGTCTAAAAGAACAGCCTGATGCCTACATGAAAACAGGCAGCAGAATTAAAACAGCTTTCCCCAATGGAACATTTAATAAAGGAGAACAGGGTAGAAGATGGTCCACTGGGGGAACAGAGGCAAAGTAAGGTAGAAGCAACTTCAGTAAATAGTGAGTAGTATAATCTTCATGTGGTCATGGATTGGAAAGAAAAGAACACAAAATGAATTCAGTCTAGAAGAGCTTTCTCTAACCTGATACTCTTCTGATGTATTGAATTATAACTCACGTCATCTCCAAGTCATGATGTGAGCCATAGTCCAAACCATCAGAAAGGCATCAGGTTGGCAAAAGAATCTCTTGGGGTCAAGGGTCTCAAAACAGAGGTTGCATGGTCTCTTTCTAATGCTAATCCCCACATTAAGTAACACATGAGCATACATTCAAACTGATATTTAAGATGGAGTCCTTGTTTTAATGCAACCATTAGGAAGAGGCTGAGTAGAAATTAAGAAGCAAATCATTTGGAGAAAGGCTAGGATGTTTCTCAAATTATAGAGCGCTCATTGATTTTAAAAGAACACAGATGTTAAAGTGAATGGAACATGTGGAGTTTGGCCAAATCCTGGGATGTAAATCTTACAAATGCACTGAACTGCCTGCCAATATGGACCCTGAGCCAGCAGTCTGAAGATGACCTCAATTTGGAGGGTTGAGGAAAAGCTCCTCCTGTTCAAAACCCAAATTCAGTAAACATTTTAAGAAGCAACCAAAAGTCTGATTCACATGACCCTTTCCAGGTCACAGCAGCTATTTGAGGAGCCTGCTTGTGTTTCTGGTCTTCTAACATCTGGTTTGCGTGTGCTGCACTTCATACAGTTTTAGCTCCATTTGCACATGGGCTTAACAAAATTGCAATGTGCTGGAAGTTGAATTTTATACCATAGGTTGGTAGCTGGCATTACTAGTTTTTCACAAGCGGTGACCATGCTACTAAGATATAAAAACAGGTTACATCAAAACACCTGAGACAGCCCCTTTGCTCATAGTAAGACTGGTAAGAGGAAGAGGTGATATTACTACTTCTACTACCACTACTACTATAGCATTTAACTTTTCTCTGTGGGTCTCTCATCATTATGTCCCTGCACTAACAACAATGTGAGGTAGCTTGGTCTTAGAGACAGCGGCTGGCCCAGATTCACCCAATAATCTCCAAAGTAGAACAGGTTGTATCTTTGTTGGTCTCTTATCTGGAGGTTCAGGAAAAAGGGTGAGAAAGAATGTTTTTCTTTCAGTGTTCCAGCATTTAAGATGAACTGCTTAGTGCATTCTACACAAAAAGAAAAGCATTATCCCATTACAGGAGGTGCCAATCCTTCTCACCTGGTTTTGGAAACCCATGGCTGGAATGTTGCATCTTATGCCGGCATCTTCTTCATGGGTGCAGCTCCTGATCTCCTTGCTGAATTTACAGTCCGTAATAGACTTTTCAAACCCTGTGCAGTCCACTTCATTGAGATGGATAGGGCCTATGCCTTCAAGAAGAGAAGAACACTCACAAGGTCACTTTTCCACAATAAGTCAGATGAGGAACGTTTGCATTTCATAGGTTCTGCTTCAGACTACTCCAATTCGGGGACTACAGCAGTCGAACTCCACACGTCTGCATAGTTGTTCAATTAGGAAATGTACAGATCCTACGATCCCCCTTTCAGAGGGTAAAGCATATGACTTCATTTCCTTAACATGTGGTAAGCCAATCTGGTTGTGTTTGCTTCCCTCCTTTTCATTTCATTCAATAGAACCCTGTTATTTTTCCCCAAAGTCCTGTTCTAACAGCACCACTGCATCTGGAAAACTCTATAACACTGGAAAATCTGTAATAATTCATAGACTGGACATCTCAACTCCCCAGATCCCCCCAAATCCAGATAGAGGTCCAGGAGACTTCTGAGTTAAAAATATCCAGGGCTTTAGTAAAGCTTTTCTGCAATGGGTTTTGTTTTTATTCTTTTGAGATATTGTTTCCAGTAATTTTTTTTTCTTTCAGTTGTTAGAAACAGAACGAAGGCCAATTTTCCATTTCTCCATCATTTCATAAATTTCATCTGGAGTCTTGGCAAAATATATAACTGGCATTTTTGACCCTTTTTGCCACTGGCAACCCAAAGGTCTGACATTTCAATAAGGATAAAAATAATTCTTTCACAGGACAACAGAAAGACAAAAGATCTCCAATAAACATGGGTTGTTTGAAGATTTCTAAAATTATTTTTACTTTCTCAAGGAAACGGAGGGTTACAAAAGGATTTACAAGAAATCTTTAAGCTTAAATGGGGTCATGGCATTACAAAATAACAAAAAATATTATGTCCTGTAGAATGGCTTATGCTTCCCTATTGTAATGCATGAACTCTGTGATCTAATCATTGCCCTCCAGAGATTCATGCAGCCCCTACTCTGACCCCATTCAACTGAGCTCTTAAAATCTAGCTCTTCTCCCAAGTCTTGGGCTAGAATGAACAATGGACCTCTGGTGGGATGTTAGTCTAATAGAGCTGGTATTGTTTTCCAGGCATTGATTTTGTATTGTTTTGTATCATATTCTTTTAAATTGTTTCATGCTGAATACCGCCAAAAGTTGGGATGAAGCCAGACACACTCTAATTACATAAATAAATACACAAACAAATATTTGTGCCCTTTCTCTAGTAAGTCCATTACAGTCTGTTATGATGCATGTTTATGAAATATTCCCACGAAGTTCAAACGATACATATAGAATTGGAGTCTTAGGGTGCTATCAGATAGACGGTGTTGCTGTCAACAGAGAAAAGATGCTGTCCAACTTTTATACCCCACTTTTCTATACCAGCATGTACTCAAGGCAGTGAAACAAAACAAAAATCAAATACAGAATCTAAAAAAAAAAAAAGCAGATTAAAAGCTAATAATCCAGTAGGTCCTAAAATCATCTATTACAAGACTACCAAAAGAGACGTGTCTCTCTAGATTTTTTAGACACTGAGAAAGTGGGGGGCAAGCACAACTCTTAAAGGAGTATGCAGGTAGTCCCCAGTTTAACGACAAGTTCGTTCCCAAGGTCTGTCCTTAAGTCGAATGTGTATGTAAGCCAGAACAGTATTATTGTATGATACTGTATAAAGTATTGCATAATGAACTTGAACCATTGTGTATTTAACTTGAATTTTGCTACAGTAGGCTCTGTTCTTAACTATGGGTCATCTTTAAACCAGGCGTTCTTAATCCGGGGACTACCTGAGGTCAACATTTTTCTCAAGTAATATTTTTTTCTAAAGCAGACAGAAAAGAATGCTAATATGTTTTGCTGGAACCTTCTGCTTTATTAATATACTTCAGAGAAACGCTAGTCATTTTTCCTGGTAGGCTCCAATTTTCAGTAAAGAAAATGCAACACATCTGAAGCACTCTTTCAAAATGTCCAGTTTCTAGCTGTGTAATGTGGCAGCCTGCTGCAGCCCCATCACGTGGCAGGGACTTTTTTTCACGTGATGTTAGCTCTTCCGTAGCTGCAACCACAATTAAATATATCTCAGAGCCCTCTGTGTGCAGTTTGGCTGGTAAACTCACATTTTTAAGATTCCAGAGAGCTGCAGTGTGTCTCATACTTGTAAGTTATTTTCCTTTTCCTTCCCCAAGCCACACCGTTTTGGAGTTCGTTCACTTTTTACTTGGATTTTATGGGGTTGTTTTTGGCTTGGCCATGGATTCTCTACCTCTTCTGTATTATGAAGCATTTTTTAGAAGCTGCCCTTGCCAGAATTAAGAAACTCCAATCTCAGTTTCTGGATTGAATAGAATATTATCCTCCTCTCTTGATAAGCCACATTTTGCCTTAAATTACATTGCAATTTAATATTAGAGGAAACGGTCATATGCTTTCATTCCTAGCAGATGGTTCCAGAGAGACAGGCAGCTCCCGCCCCAAAGTCCCCCTTCCATAGCTTTCAAATTGCCTCTAAGTTTGAAGACACTGTTTTCTACCATTGCAATGTGGCAAACAGATAAAAGCTCCAAAGTAAGTCCTAAAATACTGGAGATGGATTGAACTTTAAAAAAAGGCCTCCCAAACCCATCCCTTGTCCAGGTGTGATGTGACCTACTTTGCAACAGTAGCCTTCTTCTCAAATGTTGGGTAGTCTTTGGTCATTAAAAGATTGCCCACTGCTGTCTTAAAGGAACCTATAAGTTGTAATGTACAGCTTGTATCAAAATTGTTAAAGTAAAGCTTGATAAGATCACTAATGATGTCTTGAGATAGTAATAGGTGGAACCAGGGTTTCTTGGCAGATTGAGTTTTTTAAAGTCGTGTAAAGCCTTTCAAAAGGTTGTGCATTTTTATTGTTATCTAGCAAAGATGGACAAGGTATTCTGCCAGCCATTTTCCCCACTATTTTCAACAGCGTGCTTACTGGGGACTGCATGTGACCCACAGTTTTCCATACTTGAGTTAAAGCCATTGGTCACCACACTCAAGCACATTGTGAAGTCATAGAGATGAACAGCCTGACCTACTTGGGGACATCTTCCTTTAAATAGTACCATAATCCAGATTCATATCTAGGTTCAATTATCGCTAAATCTTAGAGGGAACCTTAAAGGAGTGTGCAGTGTGCAAAATACTGCACATTCTGATAGGGTCCCTGTTGGTGAATGTTTGGTCAGCCAGTGTTAGAAAAATAGCTCTGAATTAGTATTTGAATGGGAGATGGTCGGGAAATTTCAGGTCTGTAGATAGCCTGGAAGAAGAAAATGGCAAACCACTTTCATACTACACCAGGAAAACTGCATAAATGTATCCACAAAGTCCCTGGGAATCAAGCTCCCACCTCTGGGGGAGACGGGTGGCATAAAAATTCAATCAATCAATCAATCAATCAATCAATAAAATAAATTATGACATCATCCAAAGGATATTGTGACATAATATCCTTTGGATGATGTCAGACTCTCACTGTACCTAATAGCAGATTTCCCAAGAGTTAGACAGATTGTTTTACCTATCAGATAATCCCTTCCTGAACTTGAAGATGCTAATGATCAGATTGTGGGGTTTTCCACATATAAAGCACGGGCTCAGTTCTTGGTCTCTCCATGTTCATTGCTCCTTCATTCTTTCTACTAACTCCCTAATTTTAAGCATGCTTACCTTGTCCAAGTCTTGCACCCAGAATAGCCTCCTTGGCAGTTCCAAAGCCCAATTCTCGGCAGGCCACGTTGGCTGACTGTAGGTTCCACTGGTCATCACAAATGGTTCCCCACTCCCCATTCATCAACACTTCAAGGCGACCTTCTCCAATTTGGGCTCCACCCTTTAGCCTCACCAGAAGGTGCTAAAAGAGAACAGGACAACCTTTATTACTTAGGAATGTAATTGCCAGAGGCAATTTTTGTTCGTTTGTTTTAAAGTCAACTCAATCCCATAAACTTACGCCCTTTCGGCGTAAGTCACAGATGGCACATTAATAAATAAAGCGTATGGGAGAAGGTGCCGTCCTGCAACAATGAACTCTTTCGGAGGGAAGACACTCTTCTTTCCTTGTTTGACCATGAGTGTATTTGTGGTAATGAAGCAATTTAAAAAACTCAGGCAAACATATATCAGTCCAAAAAAATAACTTTTTACCTTATTTTATTCAGCGGTGGTATGATCTAATGCAGTGTTTCTCAACCATGGCAGCTTTAAGACGTGTGAACTTCAACTCTCAGAATTCCCCAGCCAGCCATGAAGTCCACACGTCTTAAAGCAGCCAAGGTTGAGAAACACTGATCTAATGGATGCTACATCAGTGATAATATCATTCATATATAAGATTTTCTTTCTCACTGTAAAGACTCTCTAGTTTTGAGCATGACTCCTGGAATTACACAGACATAGCCTTGTAGGGGATTTTTTAAAGCAACAATATGGAAAAGATTGCTTTTTTTCCATCGCCACTGCTTTCCTAATCTAGCTTTCAGCCTTGGCATTTCCCACTGGTCTCCCATCCAAGCCAGGTCTGACCTGCTTAGTTTTTTACAAGTTCAGCCAAGGTTGTCTTGGTACCGCCATAACAGGCAAAGTTTGTTGAGCGATCAGTTAATTGTAAAGAAGATGCATGCATGGGGCAAATTTGTTTTGCAAACTATTTCCGATCGATTTCAGTGTAATAAAGTAGATGGTAATATAGTCTATATTATTCATATTCATAGTATTATCCCTCTGCATTTGTACAGAGGGGTTCCTTCCAAAAGCTCAACATTGCAAATGTCGAGTCTGGAACATAAGGTACTGTTTTGTTTGAGACTATCGGTTCATTTTAATTTTCTGTCTAAAGATTAAGATCTCCAGGGTCCCAGACAGAAAGACTGTCTACCATGTTTCCTGTTCCTGTGAGCTGGAATCGCCAGGGGCTGAATCTGGGCCTCCTTGGGGCAAAATCTGAATTTTGCTACTGAACGATGGGCCTCTCCGTGAGTAGACTAACATTAATCTTCCATTCCAGCATGGCATCATGTGAGTAATGGTATTAGCCCCAAGTTGGGCTGCTCATCTTTTCTGACCCAAGGGCCTCTCTCATTCTTCCTAAGCTACGCCAGGAAGCTGCATTCCAAGAGTGGCTGAGGCCAGGCCAAACCTCCAAAATATGAGTTAAGTTCATGTGAATTTAATTAACATTCAATTTAATTAAACACAGTTAATACAATGGCTTTCTACAAAGTCACTTTACTGGGTCTCATTAAAGGGACCATGTCCAATCTCTGGGGTGCTGTGGGTGGCATGGAGCTGCTGATACAACATTCCTACTAGTGACTGCTGCAATGCGCTCTACATGGGGCTACCCTTGAAGAGTATCCGGAAGCTACAGCTGGTCCAGAATGCAGCTGCGCGGGCTACTTTTGGAGCCCCAAGAAGGACCCAGATAACACCGTTGCTCCACAAGCTGCATTGGGTACCAGTTTGCTTCCGGGTCCAATTCAAGGCGTTGGTTATTACCTTTAAAGCCCTACATGGCATGGGACCAGGTTATCTGAGGGACTGCCTCTTCCCCATGACTTCAACCCCTCCCACCTGATCACACAGAGGGGGCATGCTCTGGACCCCCTTGGTGAAAGAGCTCTGACTAGCAGGGTCCAGAAAATGGGCCTTCCCTGCAATAGCCCCTGCCCTTTGGAATATCTTGCCCCTGGAGGTGAGATTGGCCCCCTCACTCCTGGCCTTCTGGAGGGATTTGAAGATCTGGCCCTGCCACTTGGCCCGGGGCAGGGAGGGGAGACATCAAGTGTTGGGTTGGCTAGCCCCTTAGGGGCCTGGCATTTGCTGCTCTGAACCATCGGCCTCCTGGACTCTTTCCTTCTTTTTTAGTAATTGTGTGTATAGGTTTTTAATTGTATATTTATTTATTGTTTTTAACGAGTTGTGAGCCGCCTAGAGTCCCCCATTGGGGGGAGATGGGCGGGGATAAATTTAATAAATAAATAAAAAATAAATACATTCCTGCCTTAAAGTATACATTAAACTTTGGGCTGTGAAGGATTTGAAACCAACTCCAACCCTACCTCTATAATCTGTATACTGTACCAGTTAAAATTGGGCTTCTGATGCAGGAATGACCATCTCATGCCTGCTTGATATTTTGGAGTAAGACCCATTACACCCAGCCAACATGACCAACATTACTCCCAGCCAACGTAACCAGCTGTAGGAACTCTGAACCATCTGAAGGATACCAGGTTGCATACCTTGACATAATGAATCCAGAAATGGGTCTAAAATTGATCTTTGCACATGCTAAGGAAAGGTTTAGTTCTCTTCAACTTTTTTTTTAACATTCTGCAGTAAGCTCCAGGGGTAGAGAAAATGCTTCACTGACTTAAGTGCCAGATAGATAGATAGATAGATAGATAGATAGATAGATAGATAGATAGATAGATAGATAGATGTGTTACTTTTTATCAAACCATTGAGAGTCAGAAAGTCTTGCTCATCTATTGGAACTAATCCAGCAAACTCCCTGTAAATATTAGTCTACCTCTCACTGGGCACTGTTCTAAAGAAACAAATTAGGTTTTTCAATAGTCCAAAGTTGAGCTTTGATGCTACTCATTATGTTTAGTGAAAGCAGGTTAGATCACCCTCCCCAGCCTGGTGCCTATCAGGTATGTTGCAGCTATTAACTTCCAGATTCCCAGTAAGGATAGCTAAAGTGTAAGCATTTGGCATTGTGGGAATTGTAGTTCTCAAGGTGCCAGATTGGAGAAGAATGGGCTAGATTATGTGATATAAGCACATTTATGCAAATGTTCAAAAGTTGGGGAGCTGGGGGGAGAAATTGCATCATTTAATCTTAAGTGACACGTAGAACTTTGTTTCCTATATACATATCTCACCTATTCCACACTTTAATGATCTGGAGATTGCATTTTTAAAATGTGGTGTTAAAACAAGGCTTATCCTGATGGTTTTAGAGACCTCCAAACCCCAACAAGAATGTCAACAGGTCATAGGAAATATTTTAAATAAACTGAAAATGCTTCATCATCCAAGAACATTATGTGCATATATTCTCTATGGCTAAAAGGGGTGGGGGGAGTCCTAAGAAAAGTATTACAGATCTATCCACTCTTGGTCCTGGAATAAAAGCAAACTCTTGATGATTTTGCGTGGTAACAGGCTGTCCCAGGAACTCTGTGCCAGGTAACCTGATCTGTAGTTTAATTCAGAAAAGAAGATTGTTCTTACAATTCAGGAGTCTTGTGGATAACTGAGGTCAATTTTGCTGTGATCACGTATGCACATGAATGGTGAAAGTCCCCCCGTTGTCTTGTATGTTTATTTGCTGGACTTCAAGGAAGGTCAGCATGAACTGCAGTTCAGATGTGAGCCATAAAATTCCCACTCCATGCCCACTCAGACCTTCCAAGGGGGCGGATTCAGGCAAACACAACAGTGTTTCATCTGTAGCTCTCATCCTGTTACCCTCCAAAGGTGTGTCCTAATAAAGTCTTACTTGCTTAGTGAGTCTCTCTCTATGTAATGGTGTGGAGGAATGACCTTGGGAGACAGGAGGAAGAGTCACAGACTAGGCAATGGTCAGATAAGAGGCAGCTGAGCCCGCAGAAGCAATGGGAGGGTGGCAAATGTCTCAGAAGGGCCTCTCCCTAGTTTCTTGGACTGTAAAGGCAAGGAAGGGAGAAATGCAATTTCAGACTTGCAAGATTTTGTTAATGTGACCTTACAATAAAGATAGAGCTATTACTCCTGGGTGTGCTTTTTGTCTGGACTACCTCACAAGGCTGACAGCCTGCTTACTCTCTATCCTCTCAAGAACTCAAGGAGAGTCAGTGTAGTACAGTCATCAAGGTGTTGGACTGAGACTGTGGAGACCTAAGTTCAAGTCCCCAGTTGACACAGAGCTTAGCGGGTGACTTAGGGCCAGTCAGGTTCTCTCAGATCAACCCATCTCACAGAGTAGGTGGCTGTTGTGAGGATAAAAACGAGGGGTGATCCCACAGATGCCACCTTGGGCTCTTTAAGGAAAGGTGGGTGGTAAATATAAGAAATCAATTAATCCTAAGACTTTCACTTAGGGCCCTTCTGCCCTGCAGCCTAAGCTGCTTATCTCCCCAGCCGTTGTTCAGCCACCTTCAGAAATTCCAGTCTGGGTTGCAGGGGGTTGGAAATGGGGTTGGATGGTGCTCAGTTCAGACCAGGGCCACTGCAAGTTCTGACGGGTCATTCCCGTGCTTCCTACTCTTCCCATCTTGCAGGAAAGGTAAGTCACACTGCCTGGCTCTTTTGCGGATCTACCGGTGCTTGCTTTTTTTTTTAAGGGACTGTTTCTTCCTTGCTAGTTTCTAGGCCTTTCCTTTGCTTTCCCAGATGATTGCGCACATAGATGACTTCACCCCCCGAACAGAATGGCCAGTTCATGCCACCAGAAACAACAGCAACAGCAACTAGCAGGATGTTGTAATAAACCTCAATCCCTATAAGGATGATACGTCTGTGCTCTAATAAGAAAGGGATAGATGTTGGACCTTTTTAAAGACACTGGTTGCTAACTGAGTGCTTCACTAACATCAACTGAGTGATGTAACACTAAGGCAGTATTTCTCAACCTTGGCAACTTTAAGATGCTGGCTGGGGAATTCTGGGAGTTGAAGTCCATGCATCTGCAAGTTGCCATGGTTGAGAAACACTGATCTAAGGGAAAAGTCATCTTGTTTCCTAGCTACCACACAAACTTCCTGGACACTGAATGCAATTATGAGCTGCTCCACAGACATGCATAATCAAGATAGAACAATTATTGCACAACAGCCTGTGAAAAAGCCCTTACAATCTATGCACAGTTCTGGCAGCCAAAACTTGAGTACCTTGTTAGATGCACCATCACTAGCATCACAGCTGGGATTAGAAGACCATACTAATAGCAAGGATAAGTGTTTCCAGGTAAAGAATTGTATTATATAAAAGGGTTCTATATAAAAAGAATCAGGATCTGCTATACATTCTCAATCTGGAGTCTTTCAGGGGGTTCACAACTCCAGAAGCAGCCAACCTCAATGATGTTTATGTTGTGATTGCTATCTTTGGTACTAACTTAAGAAGTCAAATGTGGCAGTTTTCAGCTTTTTAAATATGAGTGCAGGTCTGTGGTATCCAAAAATGGTGCTAACGCAGAAACAGTTGGCAGCATCAAATATCCATCTAAATTAAAAACAAATAAGTCTTCCTCGTGTTTCTTTTGCTGTCACTACGTGCTAATAAGCTACAAGTCCACCCTTACATAAAGTTTGGGAATTCTAATGCCCAACTGTCCACATTTAACATTTGCGTAATAAGAATAACTGTCTGTTTGGAAGAAACAAAGCAGCAGTCCGTTGGCTTGAACAAAAGAATTTGGATCAAGAATTTGGCAGAGGTTTTGCCAAGAGCTTCACTGCGTCCAGCAATAAATGAAACTTGTGCTGTTCTGCAACTCCAAAACATCCTGAGTCAAAGCAGGAGAAGGTTATAAATAAGGTTCTGAAGAATATGATTCTTAATATTTGTTAGGTCAATGTGATGTTTTGAGCAACTGAGGGTGAAAAATAAATGCAACATTTTAAGAAGGATGATGGTGGGTTGAAAATATTGTTAGTGTTCCTGGGGCGGTGGGGAGCAGGAAATACAAGCGTATACCTTGGAATGCTGAACTTTGGGAAATTAGGATCTGCAGGGGGGAGGGTGTTTTTGGGGGGGCATTAATTACTTGGAATTAGGAGAAGAGTTGTTTATGATAGTCTCTTAAACATCTCCTAACCTTTAAGTCCCAAAACATTTTCTCATTTTTTTTTAATGTTATGATCTTATTTAGGAGAAAATAAAAACTTATCATGAAATGTGTGTCACTTACATTTTTTGAGATGGATGGAAGGCTGATCCAGCATTAAATTTGCTGGAATTCATACACCAAAAAGGCAAGTTAGGAAACAGGGTTTCTACTATTAATATACAATCACAAAGCATTGGTAAAGAATACTATCTTGTTCAGACTTAATGGGTGCCTTATCCCATCACTGGATTCCAGCCAGTTATGTTCACAGTTCTGTAAATAATGACCAAATATGGACAAAGAATTCATGATTAGTTGCAATCAGCCACCCTAAGATATTTTATCCCAATAGAATTTGGCCCCTGACTGTGCAGACTTTTGCTCACTTTTGGTGTGACAGAAATACAGCTAAGGAGTAAGTGCATAAACTTACTCAGGATGTAATGATACTATGCAGTTTCACTGTAACAACTTTGCCTAACATTATTTGAAATGGGAAGATTTGTGCTTTCAACGATAAGAGTTTTTTTTGCAAGAGATCCACAACCACATAGACTTCTTCCTGATCTGCAGTTTTCAAGGCTAGAAAACGAGAGCCCGTTCCTGATTAACCACAGCAATCAGTTACTTCTTGAGAAGATCAGCCTCATTGTGATACCACACCACAGTGTGAGTGCCACCATTTTTTAAAATTCAAGTAGCCAAGATTGAATAAGGTTATCAAACTTCAGAAGACCTTTGTGCTTTAGCCTGAAATCTTTTGAGATCTCATGTGAGAAAAGTGAAATCTTAAGAAACATTAACCGTTTTACATCTGTAAATGTTTACAGAACACTTTAATTTTGAAATTTGTTACACTGCCAACACTTGCATTGAAGGAAGGCATTATTGCAAGCCATCAACACAAGAATTTCTCAGCAAGCAACTCAGACCCTAGAATGTTCCTGGTTGTGACATCATCTTGCATTGCCCTGTCTCAACAGATTGACCAGGGAGACCTTTACCCTACCTCAACTCCTGACTCCAAGCAGAATAATTTGGAAAGCAATCTGCTTTTGAGAAATGAAGTACCATAGTTAATTTAATGATTATAACAGTTTTCTCTAATTAGAATTAGGGAAATTCTAACATGACCACTGCTGAGAATTCTGGGAATTGAAGTCCACACAACTGGAGGGTACTTAAATTGAGGAAAGCTGGGTTAAGGTATCTTGCAAAGATCAAAAGTTATGTTCAAATCCCTATTCAGCCATGAAGCTCATTGGCTGTGATTTTGTATCTCTCAATCAACTCCATTTCACAGGTCTTTAAGAAGATAAACTAGAGAGAACCATGAATACATCTGCTCTTCCTGGAGAAAAGATGAGAAATTAATATGATAAATAATAAGCAACAGCTCACAAATGGTCAAGCATTGGATCCAGGTTGATGCAATGAAACAGTGAAAAGGAATCAGGGCTACAGCCTCCTTAGCTCCAAGGTCTTCTACCTTAGAAGTGAATTCAAAGTTGGCCTGAACGTTCACAGCTAGTAATATGCTCCATTCCAAATTCAAGTTCCCTATAAGACCAAGGAGAATTTTTTCCACTTACCTCCAGACGGAAAGCTTTGCTGAAGCCGTTGTGGCTGCCGGGGGCAAAGGCAAGTCCAGGGCTGCAGCTTACCACTGCCGGCATCCCCTTCTCACAGGTAATGTTCCCACCAAATGTGCTGATACGATCACCTATTTTGCAGCTAAAGAGATGTGACTCGGTGCCTTTGCAATTCACAGAATAAGCCCAGTATTTATGCTTTCTTCTGCTTGCTGATGTCCTTGAAGAGAAGGAAGAATGCCACAATTGTTAAGAACCCACCACTAAGGTAAGAACTGGGGAGATCTATCATTCAGCAGAAGCAGCTGTTTGCCTGCATGGGGGGCAGAACGTTTCCTATACAGCTCACGTCCGGGCCAGATGAGTTCACACAACCAAGTAGGCAAACATAATAATCTGAAAACATGTGTCACTGTCTTAGACTGCAGTAGATGCCAAAAGCAGGAAAGGGACGACTCCTTGAAAGAAGCTACATGCATTTGTTACCAGGGCAGATCATGCCATTGGATGGTATATTCATATCCAACCATTTTGCAAAAGATCATGAATTAAAATAAACAATACAAATTAAGTAATCAAACTAATTTGGCCAATACGTTTACTCTCTGCCCTTATGCTAGAAAAGCAAAGGGTAATCTATTCAGTTTATCCTTTAATCCGCACCTTTTGACTGCAATGAGTCGAGTTATATTTTTCAGTACTCCTTAAGGGAGAACAGTATAATCTTAAGGCAGGAATACGTGATTTATGTCAGTATGAGGGCTGCATTGGATTGTGGGTGACATGTCAAGGACTACCAAAGGGTGGGACAGGCATATGATAGAAGCCATGATGACATCATGCACACAGTGTTGTCACTGAATACATGGCACAAATTATATAATTTGCATCAATTGCATGATCATATGTGTGATCTCACTAGCTCCCCTACATGCCTTGCAGGTGCCCGTGGGCAGGTGTTGGAAATGAGTTTTAAGGGAAGAAAAGGGTATCTTAGAGTCCCATGAGTCTTCAGATATTCCTTTGGCCCCTTAGTTCCTTTCCCAGGGAAAACAAAATGCAGAAAATAAATTAAGGGGTTGAACGTTTTGGCCCTACACATTCTAGGGGGTTTTGGAAGCTGCAGAGGAGATGCTGATCAGCTGTACCTCTTGCATCCTGTGTTAAACCAACTTTGCTCAACAGCAAAGATAGTTAAGGATGAAAGTTACTGCATGTACTAGACAGAAATTTCAACCTGGGCCTCCTTATTCCTAGTGTAGGATTAACCAATAAGCCACACAGCCTGTTTCGATGGGAAAAAAATCAATTGAGGGAACAATCCCTTTGGTTTATCTGCTAGTTCAGAACAGAACCTTTCATGGCCTCACTGCTAAAACCCTCAAGGATTATATTCAAGAAGTAAAGGAAATCCTCTGTGACACATTATAGATACTTTAAGCAATCATTTCCTTCCACAGCTTTCAAGTCCTTCAGATCAGACTAGGAGGAAAGAGAGAAATCAGCTTTGCTCTTCTACCAGTCTGAGAACACAAACCAGATCTCCAAGTGCATCTGGATGAGAAATTCAGTAAAAGACTGTCAACAACTCTGGGAAGCTAAAAGGATTAATAGGAACCATTTGAAAGGAACACAATAGCCCTGCCCACAATATCTGTGGCAAACTTTCATACTATTTCTGGACATGGGAGAGGGGAATAAATCATGATAGATTACTATTTGTTAAAAGTCAACAATAGTTTTGTTATGGAAGGGAGTAAGATGGCCTTAATTCAGAACCTGTATGTGAAGTCCACTTTGGTGATTTTGAAATTAACCCAAGAACTCAATATGGCATCAATATCACGAGTTGGCAGACCTTAGAGGTAGTCCAGACAAGAAGCTCCAGCCATGAGTACTAACACTATATTGTAATTGTAAAGTTGCAGTAACAGAATCTTGCAAGTCTGAAAGGACATCTCTCCCCCCCTTTATAGTCCAAGAAAAGGGGGGGGGTCCCTTCTGAGACATTTGCCAGGCCCTCATTGCCTCTGCAAGCTAAACTGCCTTGTATCTGACCATTGCCTAGACTGCTGCTCCTTCTCCTGTCTCTCAAGGACATTCTCACAGATCATTATACAAGTTGACCATTCCTGACTTATACGGAGCATTTTAGTAAAGTGTATTGCTCAAAGTTATACTGCAAATGAAGTGATGAGAGTCTGTAAATAAGAAAATAAGAAGAAAGAACTTTTGGTTTGTTTCATTATTGAGTCATCTGTTTTTCTTGCTGATACAGAACTGCTCCAAGATCCATGATACCTCCTTTGGTGAAAAAGTATTTGACTAAGTTCAGAGACACCCAAGTCTGATGCCCTATCCCAACCCTGGAACTGATTTTATGGCTTTGACAGTCATACTCTCTAAATCAGAGTTTCTCAACCTTGGCAGCTTGAAGTCCACACATCTTCAAGCTGCCAAGGTTGAGAAACACTGCTCTAAACCAACCCAATCACACTAAATTATTGTTATGGGATACAATCAGAGGAAACACCATTTCTGAAAGCCACCTTAAGTGCTCGGAAAAAAGGTGTCATAGAAGTGCAATAAATGCAGATAACATTATTTTAATCTCTAATGCCAGATATTTAAAGTAAATTTGTGTTGAAACCACCTGCTAAGAAGGTATCTGGAAAATGCAACTGAGGAGCACCACGTAGCATAACACTGGAAAATGATATCGGACTGGGAATTTAAACTTGGAGAATATGCAGCAATGGCCACATTAGGAGCATATATTCCTAACAGAAGTTTGACCAAATTTAAGCAAGAGTAGCTTCCTTACATATTATGCAGCAAGGCAAATTTAAGCATTTATGGTATGGTTTTTAAGGGGAAAAAGAATAAACTAGAGAACTTAAATCAAAAATTTATGAACGTTTTTAAATGTTTAAAATGTTGTATATCAGTTGGAGTAGGGAAGTAAGAAACTATTTACCCCATGTTTTAGTAGTTTTCCTTTTTTTAATGATATTTTAAAATAACAAAATAGTGGAGACTTTGGCGCAGCTCAGAGATTAAAAAAGTTGACTAAAATCCTTTTCCTTATTGCTAAAAATAACGTATTTTGTTTTTATGGTTCATTTTCATCCACAGGATACCGAACATTAACTGTACAACTTCTGTAACTTCTTTGTCCACATAAATGATTTATAAAATGTATAAATGATTTATAAAAAAATGATTAAAAAACAAGACAAAATGCAATCGAGAGGTTACAAAACCTAAGGGAAACTCTCAGCTGGTTCACTTCTGTCTTGCTAAAAAACAATTCCCATCCAATTTCAACTTGCAAGTAGTCAGTCAGTCAATCTTTTTTTGTCAAAGCTTGTAAGTGTAACATCATACCTATGAGTGAGAGCCCCTAATTCAACTTCAGATGTTTAAGCTTGCCTTGAAGGATTTCTGTGTCATGGGTAGTTGAGAGGCTGTGATAGCTCAAAAACACTTGGAAGGTCAGAAATAGAATGCTTCTGAATATCAGAGAGAAAAAATGATTTCACGTATGGTGCTAAGACGTCACATGGGTTGCTTGGTTCTCACTTAGCATCATGTGCAAACGCTACTGTGATTTAAACCAAGCTCTGATTAAGCATAATGTATGAGATTGGTCAACATGGGGGCAGTTTTCACCAAACTGGTCCTGCCAGTTGGAAACATGAGGAAATGCAATCCCAAAATATGGGAAGGTTGGAAGAGGATGCTATGGGAAAAATGCTCAGGAAAAATATTATATTCTGCAGCAACCAAATGCCCTTTCTACTTCCTGGGACGATAGAAGCCAGGGCCTTACCCATTTGAAAGGCCCCTGTATGATTCCTAAAAGTATATACTTGACTACCTGAAATTCAGAGCTTGTGGTATTAACAGACCGTAGACTATTCAGCAAGACCATTCTTGCATATTTCTGCTGCTAGAACAGCATCGTTGATTGAACTCAAGTAAGAAAACAGTATAAAAGGAAACTATCAGAATTTCCAAGTTGATCTTTCCTTTAACATAAATTTACTCCAAACAGAAATTAGATGACATTCTAAACAGCAAGTTTGGCAGCTAGGAGCGGGATGAACTAAATTGTTTGCTTTAGCAAAAAGTCCCATCTGTGAATCATTTTGCCTCCCACCAATACGAGGCTCCACAGCTTCACATGGGTTACCTCAGCACAGAAATGCTGCGGTCAGATTTAAAAATGAAAACGCTTGGCTCGACAGGCAAGGCTGCCTTTTTAATCTGCTGCCTACCGAAGCACGAGGTCAGTTTATTGCAAAAGGAGCCCATCTGGCTTCCCAGCTGCAGAACCATAGTGTGAGTGGAAGATCCCATCCATGGGTAGAGCAATTTATGACGGCACTGCGTAGAATGAGACCACGGGAATTAGACCCAGATTAACAGGGCCTCTGGAATCACGTGTAAAAAGGATTGAATCCAAGTGACTGGTAAAGACATGAATGGAATCTCTGCTTTCACTTGACAGGATATGAATCTACAACAGCAGCAAGTTCCTTGAAGGAGAAAGGGAGATACTATTGGCTGACTACCAACACCGAGAGGTTTATAAATTCTTTCCCTTGGTTTTGAAACTGGGTAGCTTTGGGTCAGCTGCTAAGGAGGGTCTGTGGGGAACTGGCTGGTGGTCCTTTTTGGTTTTCAAGGAGCCCCTTTTCTCTATCTTCTGCAGTATGCAATCAGAAAACTACAGAAGATTTTAGTCCGCATTACAGTGCAAACAATACATTCCATGGAGGACACAAGGCATGTACTGTATGCTTTAAGGCAGTGTTGTCCAAACTTGGCCACTTTAAGATGAGTGGACTTCAACTCCCAGAATTCCCCACTCATCTTAAAGTGACCAAGTTTGGACAACACTGCTTTAAGGAGATGGCAGCACCTCACCAACCTTGGCTGATCTCTAAAGTCTAAACATGGGCAGATCTGGAAATCCTAGAGCTGTAGGGTAGCCTGGGAAATAAAAATATGCTGGAAGATGGCAATGGCAAATCACTTCCATAATGCTGGGAAGCAAACATCATGGGCATGTTCATGAAGTCACCAGGAGTCAATATTGAACTAAGTGAGTTTTTGCCTTTACCTTCCTGGGGATGAATGAAAAGATTAACCTACACCCATGTGGTTATACAATGCAATAAACAATAGATATGGAAGACATGCCATTTTTCAGGGAAACTGGACTGCAGTTACTGAACTTTTGACTGCAGACCTTCCGCTTCCCAAACACTCTATGGAACAAAAACTTCTCATTATATCACCCCTGAAGTTTGGAAACAGCATACTTTAAAAGTGTTTGATCTTATTGGTAACTTCGAACGGTCGCTAAACAAGTGGTTGTTAACTGAGGACTACCTGTATTTAATATATTATTAGTGATGATCATCTACTTTTAAGCAACTGCAATTATTTGGAAGCTTCTCTGGGAATTTGTTGGGTTGAAGAAAAGGAGATAAACAAATCTATCACACTGACAGTATGTAGCCATTTTCCTACTTGAAACTGAACAAGATGTCCCCATTGAAGAGAGGAAAGACTTTAGTCACCAAGCCTGAAACTCATTCCCTCCAGACAGGCAGTTGTGATTCTACTTACAGAGCAGACAATCAGATTTACTCTGAGTGAGCAGCTAAGCTGGCAATTCAACCCCACATTAAAGCAGCAAGCAGTTCACATGAAGGTAGAGTTATAAGCCGTGTGGAGTCTAGAGTTCCTAAGAAAGCCAGAACATTGGTGTAGACATGTGACTGTTTCTTCCCCATGTGCAAAACAAAACACACCAGGCCATCTGGAATTACTTATATACCGATGGTGTGTAAGTATATTACATGTAAGAATCCAGGGTAGACTTTTAAAGAAATCACTGTGCTGCGGTTTTTAAGGATTCTATTCCATGACCCTCGTTCTTTCTTTTTTCCCCAAATTTTGGTTTCATCATTTTTCACTGACAAAGTATTTGAAACATGGCCAATGAAATCCTGTAGAGAAGGAACTCTAGGAAAAACCCTTCATGGAAACTTGAAGAGCAAGCATGGAAAGCAGAGGTTTGGGGCCTTCAGAGCTCTCTCCATCTTTGGACAGGACAAACAGTTCAAATTATTGCTCAAAAGGATATGTTTTGCAGCTGTCCGAGGGCCTTCTTTTGTCAAAAATGGGGAAGGAAATTAAGAGTTGAAGCACTTCAGACACTGGCAACAAAACACATAGAAACTACCAGAATTTTTCCAACTCCAGTTTGGAAACAATTGGTTCTAAATAGATCTGCATGGGTTTTGCACTCTTGAAGTTCAAGAATGTAAGTAACTCTTTGAAAAGTTCACTCTTACTTGTAGGCTTTGATGTTATATTTCTTCTCTGCTGGAAATCCAAACATGCCACAGATAACACGGGAATTTTTTGTGGTCCAGTTTTTGTCACAGATCTGCTTCCAAGTGCCTCCTTCTTTTACTTCCACGTAACCCTCCGTAACGGGGATGCGTTTGCGAGAGGCGGAAAAGACAGCCCGTATCCGGACATCTTCTACTTCGATGTTCGTATTCTAAGGATTGTAAGGAAGATAGGAGTTTCTTGTTTAAGCACTGGCCACAAGAATATATAAAGAACAGATAAAAGAGAACCAATAGATCCTTTAAAACAAACAAAAAGACCCTTAAACTGGAATTCAGAATTGTGGAAAACTGCACAGTACTGTGGTATAGGACTTCATAGAGCTCACTGGATGACTTTGAACCAATCACCTCCTCTCAGCCCAACGTTCACCACAAGGTTGTTGTGAGGATTGACTCCTATGGATGTATCACACTGAGCAAGTTAAAGGAAAGCAGAGTGTAAATATTCAGGAATGCCATACTGTTCAACAAACCAGATCTAAAGCTCAGGGAAACTTTGGAAACAAAATTACATATTGTATGGGTAAAAGTTAGGAGAACTGTGGTGTGTATCTGGAAATGCAGATACATGCTTCCAGCTATGTCCTTAAAAACTGTGGCATCTTCCAGATGTAAAAGCCAGGGTGGTGTAGTGGTGAAGGTGTTGGATTAGGAATGGAGAGATTCAGGTTCTAGTCCTCCTTAAGCCATGGCAACTTCTCTCAAAGTTAACTTTGGCAAAATATTAATGAAACAAATCAATTTCAAGGAACAAATCTACAGTGGTGGTTCTCAGCCAGTCATCTATGTACCACAAGAAGAACTTAGAAATAGTGGAATGCAAAGTAAATCATTGAAATTTCAGTGAAGCATGTCAAACTTACCATAATACTAAGTCTAATAAAAGGGCTACTCATGGATCAAGAATTATTTTAAAAAGGAGCTTGAGAATGTGTGAAATAGCAAGTGCAGAACCTCTGAAAAGTTCCTGCATGTTTTTCAGGCTTCTGAAAAACGACACAGCTGCTTTAATGACCTTCCAATCTCAGGGATGGGAGGTGTTCCAGGAACTTGGCATGACGTGTCTGAAGGAGATTGTTGGTCCTGGGTGTAAAGTTGCATTTTGAAATGCAAATTCTCTGAGTGAATGGAACCTTAGGAATCCAATTTTGGTCCTTAATGTTTTTATCAAGAGCGAAAAGAAAAAAACCCCTGTGTCATAATCTTGGCAGACTCAATTTTAGTGGCAAAGATACCCTCAAGTCAAGCTCAATTCCCAGAGATTGCATGACACTATCATGTCATTTTCTTGGCAACAACATGGAAGTGACTCCAGTAGGAGAGAATCTCTGTAGCTCCGGATTGAACTGTGGAGCCCTTGGTGCTCTCTGAACTTGGCTGTTTGCTTGCAGACATTTCATGACCCAACTGGGTAACATCATCAGTCATCATCAGTCTGATGATGTTACTTAGATGGGTAATGAAACATCTGATGATGTTACCTAGACAGGCAATGAAATGTCTGCAAGCAAACAACCAAGCTCAGAGAGCACCAAGGACTCCACAATATGGAAGTGGCTTGTCACTACCATCTTCTGGGATGATTTTTGACTTGTCAGTCTAGACCACAACCACAGCACTTCATAATGATCCCCCATCCAGTTACCCTGCTTAGCTTTTGAGCCAGACAAGGTTGGTTCTGGGAGCTGTAAAAAAACAGAACTGGGGGTGCCCCACACAAGCTATTTGTAGTTTGCTCTGGTTTAACAGAAAAACCCTTTATCTAATTGTACTTCAATGAGAGAGAGTGAGACCCTCACTTCATTGTGCTGGCCATCTTTTTCTTTTCTTTTCTTTTCTTTTCTTTTCTTTTCTTTTCTTTTCTTTTCTTTTTATGTTTTATTGTAATTTCTTTGTTTGATTGTTGTGAGCCACCCAGAGTCATTGAGAGTCAGGCGACATCAATAAACAAACAAACAAATCTAGAAGGACAAAATACCAGAAATGGATAAATCAAGTTTGTGCATTAAAACTGGTCAGTTTGTTTCCAGTATGCTGGACGGAGAACGGTGGTCCTCCAAAGGTTGCTGAATCATGACTTGGAGGGCCTGAGTTCTCCACCCTTCACACTTATGGCTACTTCTCACTAAGGGTCATCAGTAGAGAATTTTAATCCATGATTCTCTATGATTCCTGTGCTTAATATGTAATTTCCTTGGGAGAACAGCCTGAAATGCCCTTTCAACTGAAAAAAATGAGGTATGAGTCACAGAAGTGATATATTTCCCTATTACTGCCTACGTGAGACTTACAGCAGAGCCAATCCCACAGGATTGACTTGGTTCTGGGAGGGCTAAGCAGACTGGAAAAAAATGCTGTTTGCTGCACCAGTAAGCTAAAAAGGGAACTAAATTCAGGGAAGGTTTATGTAAAGATTTCAAGATAAACTGTTTCTCTCTCCCTGTCCCCCCCCCCCAAAAAGGCATTGTTTCTATTTCATTACATCAATGTTGTGGAATTCTTCTCTTTCCATTTATAAACGCAATACCTCCAAAGGAGAAAAGAACAGCTAAAGGATTTAAAATGATTAGTATAGTCAATTGGAAATAAAAATTTTAAATGGAAGTTGAAATGGACCCAATCTGCGGTTTCTCTGTGCCCGGGTGCAATCAACAGAAAGATGAAGCTGGTGCTAAGCTGTCAGTGCTGATTTTGGGAGCCAAAAGGAGTCATTTAAACAAGACAGCAGGCATTGTGGAGCAGAAATATAACACGCTTTCCATTTCAAAGTGATACTGAGGTGCCATGATTATAGCAATAAACCTGAAATTAAAAAGATATTAAAAGATCGGAGAGAAATGAATAAATTCTGGGAGCTGAAGTCTACGCATCTTAAAGTTGTCAAGGTTGAGAAATACTGCTTTAGGCTAAACACACTCAGTCCTTTTAACTGTTCTTCATAAGATTGATCCTCCTTCCCTACCATTTGCTCTGCTCAGCACTCTTTGCAGTTCCTTCCTGAATTGCGGTGACCAAAACTGGACACACTATTCCAGGTACGGTCTGAGCAGTGCAGCATCAATCAGAGCTGTTTCTTCCTGGGACCTCAATATTACACCTCTACCGATGCAGTCCAAGAATGCCTTGGCTGTTTTGGCAGCTGCAGCACGTTGCTGGCTCATGCTTAGTCTGTGGTTTACCAGAACAGGTGCTAGAAAAGACCTTAGCACACAAGCCCTCCTTGACTTGCAAAACAATCAGGAACTCCAGCCATCCATTATAATTTTTCTTTCTCTGTGGCGTATGGACTTTGTGGCCTGGTATGCCTGCTGCTCTGCTGGCATGAGACCGCATATGGAGTGAGGAAAAGGAGGGGACAAAAAAACCCAGCTCAGTTTTGTCCTTGAAGACCAGCTGCTGTATCATGAGGCTTGAGGAGTTGACCTGGTGTTGGGAGATTTTGAGTCAGCAGTCCCATTGGTGCAGCGAGGTATATAGGTATTGGGGACCAGAGCCGTGGGGGGACACCCACCTCCTCCATTGTTGTGGGACATGCTGCTGGTCTAATCAAAAATTGGAGAGAGAGCCAGAAGGACTGGAGGAAGCAGAAGAGAGTAAATGTTTGCAGCTCGAGCTAATGGAGTAGCTGGAGAGAAAGGCTGGAGGAGAAGGTGTGCAGAGTAGTTGTCACTTCCGGTTTGGGGAGAGGAGAGAAGAATGGTCCAGGGGTGGCTTCCCTGGAAGAAGGGAAGTGAAGTCCCAAGGGGTCGAGCTCCACCCAAGACCCAGGAGGAGAAGGAGAGATCCAGCTGGTTGCAGGCGGTGGCTTCACCAAGACCCTGGAGGGGACGGAGAGAATTGGCTGCCAGTAGGAAATCCCTGGTTTTGAGGGAAAAAACTGGGCAGAAGACCCTGAGAGAGGTTCTTTCCCAACACAGAAGCAGCTGAGCTGGAAAAAAGTCAAGGAACGCTGAGCACACTCCAGCTCTTTCCTTCTTCTCACACTCTGTCTCTTGTCAAGCCCAGACACTGGGGAGGGAGACAAGAGAAAGGGGAAGGAAGCAGGAGAGACAGAGGGGGAAAGTCACTGGTAGGGAGACCTGGGAGGAAACTCAACACCAGGACTGTGTTGTAAAGCCCTGTTGTAAATGCCTGCTGAAAATAACTGCATACAGTAAACAGCATAAAACTGTTTCACTGTTGTTTCTGTGTCCATTGCCACCTTTGCTAAGAAATACACCCCCAGGTCAAAAACAAACCCCCTCAGATTGTGACACTCTCCCACTTCACAGTTTTTCCTCCAAGGATTACACATATAAGGTGATATTCAGCTTTCTTCTATCAATTAATTTTCCCAACAATCTTTTGAGCGGTCTAGGTTGAAGGATATTTGCTAGCCCAAGATCACCTAGCTAGAGGCAGACCAAAATGTTTATGCAATAAATGGCACTCCCCTATACATTCAACTTAAGGAGCATGAAAGAGGAATTCCTGACATCTCTTCTCCGTCTTTGGAAGTAACAATTGGGCCACAACTTAGTCAATAACAAACAGTTGGTTACTCTTTCAGGTGGTGCAAATTCTGCTGGCCTTATACCTACTGAGCTTTTATGGTTGAATCTAGATCTCCAAATTCCTAGTTCAACATTCAGCAACAATAGTTTGCTGATTCTTTCTTTGAAGCTGTAACATACAGATATTTGGACAATTAGTATGTTAACTGCAGGGTGGAAAACAGGACTTCACATAGCATCCTTTTTCCTTTTTTTCCAATTCTCAAGAAGTTTTTAAGTGACTCATTTTTTTTCTCATGGGGTATTTCATGAGCAGTCATGCAATAAGCAGATTGTTTAAAGTTTCCATCAGAGGCCTTGTTTAAATGATAGTGATAGATTTTCTAATAATTGCACAGAGTTGCGGGGTGGGCGATGGAATGGAAATTGAAATTTAGGAGGAAAAGGTCATTTCTGATCATAGCAACTTATCCCATTGAGTTGGGATATAAGTTGCCTAAATGTTCACACCACATTTTGTGTCAGCTACTAACATGTTTGGCCCATTTATCCCTACACAGTCAGGTGAATAACATGCTTTAGCAATCTAGCTAAGGGTAAAGGCTACTGAATTCAAACATTGGTTTCAAAGTTTCTGGAACAGACATTGGTACTAAAATGCAGTGATATTTTTCAGATCAGAAGCCCTATTCTTTCCCTCTCCCTATTCCTTTAGAATATTTTTTCAGACTTAGTGATCTTTTTCAAACAAGAGAAATTGAGATGCTATGGAATATAAGATTGCAAATCCTTCACCCCAAACTAAAGAATTTCAACAGAACAATCCTATTTCAGCAATGAAGTATTTTAACTTAAGATGAAGCATAAATCTGATTCCTTTTATGTGGGACCAGGTCAGCCCTTTTCACTGTCATGAAAGCCTCAACAAAATAAACTCTTATTTACTATGGTAAGTCTAAACTGGATGGGTTCACTTTTACTTCAGTCCATCAGAGACCTGGTTCATAAATTGTGCATAGCCAAAATGCTGCTTGTTTCTGTTTAGTGTGTTATATGCACCCAGTTATTGTAGTTTGTAAATCATAGTTTATGGCTTAATGAACTGCAAACCCAGCCAATTTTGGATTATTCTATAAATTGTGGTTTCACAAATTATGCCTTAGTGTGATGTGGGAACCCAAACATGAAATCTTTTTCTTGCCTTCCTCCACTGAACAGATCCATTGTTAACAAAACTATTCCTGTTTTTCTTTTTTTGATATAAATTTTGTACCTTCTAACCCAGTGTTTCTCAACCTTGGCAACTTTAAAATGCGTGGACTTCAAGAATTCCCCAAGAAGACCACCTGTGCACTTTACTCAAGTAAAGGAGCTGACTCTCTCCATTGCATACCTCATGGCTAAAACATCTGGCTTGATTTTTCAACTTTTATACCTCTTCCTTACTGTATTCCCTGCTTCTCATACTTGATAAAGAGTTTCTGAAGAACCAGAAAGCTTGCATACTGTTTGATGCTGTTTTGGTGGTCCCAGTAAAGGCATGGCTCTACTAACTGTATGGGATTTTTAAAAAACACCTTGTTATGGTTTGTTCTAGGATGCCAACAGGTTGCAGGAATCCAGATCACCACTAGAAAGCAGCAAAAAGTTTTCTGGATCTGTCTGCTGTATTCCAATAGTTGTCTGGAGTTCTGCAACCCAGATATGGTACCACCACACTGAGCTGTTCTGTTTTTCAAAGATTCCATTGTAAAATGAAGTGCAAAAAAAGACTTAAATTGACTAGTATTTTTTTTTTCTGATTTTCATCCTGTGTTAGCTAAAAACATCATATACAACCATATGTATATGTATAGTTTCTTAAGCAATCTATCATGGCTTTTGTCTTCAGAAGATATTTCAGTCTTGACTTCTGGGGAAGGAATGATGAACTAGCACGTCTCTGAATGAGTGGAGATGATGACTGTAGCAAAGACCAAGGAATTGGCAAGTAGACTGGTCCTGTGGAACCTCTTTGGATAAGGAGAGGATGGGAGATTACCCACATGTGCTCCAGATGGCTGCTCCCATGAGGAGACCACAGGACAGAAGTTTTCCACAGGTTTGAGGATGGGGAGGTGAAGGGATAAGCCATCGTACTCTCAACTGTGGCAGAGCCTTTAAAAGACACTGAGTTTGCTAACTTCTCTTTCTAAGCTCTTTAGGAAATTACTTATTTAGCTGTCTCGAGGCTAGTAGAGATCTTCAAAATGACAAGTTTGAAAAGCCACTGGTAAGTTTACCTTCATTGTTGAATAAAAGAAAAATTAACTATAAGCTTAAGAATTTAAAGAATTGGAAATAAATGGCAAAAAACTAAATAAGACCCTGATCCAAGAAAGTTATAAATGAATTAAGGGACCAGACAAGTTTGGAATATTAGGATTTTTACTATAAGATTTTGGAAATAATTATATAAATAAAGGACTTTTGTGGGAACTAAATTGTTTTGTCTATCCTAAGTCGTAACAAAAATTTGAGACTTTGTGATTTCGGAATTTGGACACTAGAGGGGACTAAAGATTCCAGGTAGAAAAAACCCCCCAAAAAACAGAAAGTGAAAGCTTGCCTTTTGTTTATGGCTAATACTGGAATTTACAAAATGATACAAAATGTTATGACATTTGAAATACTCCAGCAAATTTTTGAAAATGGAGTCAGAAACTAGCAGCCACAATGTCAGCATTGATGTCTGCTTTTATGGATAGACTATGTCCAAAAGATGTTAACAAAGGAATGGCAGATGCGAAAGAGAATATTTTGAGAGATTTATAGGATAAAGAGGTGAAACAAATTTTGTTTGATGTAGAAATATTAGAACCAGAAATATTGGAAAATAAAAAAGCGTGGATTATAAAACAAAGAAGACAGCTGAAGTGGAAACACAAATGACAAGCCAAGAGAATGACCTGGATAAGGATTTTCTAATGGCTATACAAAAGAAGTTGGTTAAAGCCTTGAAAATTAAAGTGGAAATACAAATGATAAATCAAGAGAATGACCTGAACAATGACTTTTTATTGGATCTACAAAAGAGGTTTGCTACAGTCCTGAAGAAGCCTTTGGGATGGGAAAAAGAAAAATTGAAGAGAGATCAAATCCAAGACAACATCTGAATGAATTAAAGATCAAGATTGTTAGAAGTAAAGGGAAGGAATATAAAGTTGGTTTGTTTGACCAATGTTAAAATGAGGTATGTTTTTATAAAGCTCTGGTAACCCTTTATAGACCTTTTGCTGACACCAGGACTAAAAGTTGATGATTTATGGATTTGCATAAGTGATGAGTTATAGGAAGAAGAGATATTTGTTGTAACCTTATAGGGGGTAAAGAATTATTATGTTTGTTTATATTTGTGATGAGGATTGGAAGTCATATCTTTAAATATTTTTCTTTTTCTTTTTCTTTTTCTTTTTCTTTTTCTTTTTCTTTTTCTTTTTCTTTTTCTTTTTCTCTTTTTCTTTCTTTTTCTTTTTCCTTTTCCTTTTCCTTTTTTTCTTTCTCTTTCTTTTTCTTTTTTTTTCCTTGCACCTTTTGTTCTTTCTCTCTCTCTTTTTTTCTCTGAGTTTAGTTTGTAGTTGCTTTTACTATTGTAATTAAAATTTTCAATAAAAATTATTTAAAAAAGAAGATATTTCAATCTTCTAATGATTTTTATCAGATCACTTCATTTTAGCAAAAAAAGCCAATTTAAGACTCATTCCGTTTTCTCCTTTGCTGTCTTCATAACCTGGACTTTCTACCCCTTGAAACAACTGTCTCTGTCTCTTGTTACGAAGACTAAAATGTGAACTACTTTATCCTGAAGAATAGATTAATGTCAAAAGAACAGCTGAGCAGCATTTAGTCAAATTTTGGCACACATCGTGAAAGAAAGCAATGGAAAAACCACTTCCCTCCTGTTGCTTTCTCTGACATCACCAGAATCGGAGCTGAACTGGAAGCATAACCATTTATTAAGAATGGTTCTTCTTGTCAAGGGCTGAATTCACACCTTGCATTAAAATGTAATATGGGTTTGTTCATTCCAGTTTATAGTATGGAGTGAACTAGTCATTTGTCACCCAAGACTAATGGCGTAATACATTTTGCAAAAGAAGCCACAGCTGGTTTATTCCACAAACCATAATTAAACAAAATGCTGCTTATTACAAGATGTGACTCCTGCTAGCTACTGGCCTTGGGTGACTGACTAAAAACCTTTGGATTGAATAAAAAAATGACGACTGACTCCGTTGGCAGTGAATTGTTCCTCTTTCAAGTTTCAGTTCAAACAGCCGCTCAAAAGTTCCAATCACAAAGGACATTCCCTTCCAGTGGTGAGAAAGAAAGAGGGGGGACCTATTTAGATATTGGTTAGAAGGCATAGAATATGCAAAATTACAAGCAAAGCAAATATACATTTTCCTTTGGATGTATTACATTTTCTTTAAGCAAATCTGGATTGATGTCATCAATAGCTGAGTATACTAGGGTTTTTTTTCTGACTGAACCCTTTTTCCTTCCTGTATCTATTTTACCAGAGTCGTTCTGTTTGAAGAATTCAGAGAGAGATTGAGAGAGAGAGAGAGATCACTTCACCAGTTATTTTTCTCTTAATCTGTGTTTCTCAGTTGGTTGTGTGGAGAAGTTCTCCCCAAACTGGGAAACCTCTCCCAAGTGTGAGAAGAGAACAAAGATGAAGTCAGAGCCAGAAGTCACTCTTTGGTCAAGTATGCTCAGACAAATAAACTGAGCATTCCAGCAAAGCATTTTTTGGTGTCCAAGATTGGAACAGTCTTTTTGCCCTGTGATGGCTCAATGCTGTTTTGCATCATTGTACATTATTTACTTAAAATGAGAGAGCACTCACTAGCTCTCTTATGACTTGAATGCATCTCTTGGTTTTGGTTTAGGAAAAGTCTGTTCCCACAGCAGCCAACAGTACTTCAGCCCCAGCTCTCAGTTGTTATTTTACACTTACAGAAGTAACAAATATTATTCGCAGAATTACTACCATGTTTAAGTCTGCAAAATTTAAGTGATCAGAAGAACACCTCCAAATGTATAAATATCCTTCTCAGAAAAAGGTGGTGGGACCCAATTTTTTGATGGAATGGTTGATGGGACTTAAGATACAAAAGGTTGAGAACCACTGGCCTAACTCATCCCACACCTGACCACAAAACATTCACTGCCTGTTTGTCCATTTTTTCCCAAAGGATTTTGTTCTTTTGAAAGCCTGGGGTCTCCCCATCCTTTTAATAGAATTAGAAGGAATGATGTAGGGATGCTTCTCGGATTTCCTACCAGCTGCGAGTTAAAATAATCATTGTATATCTTTCTCTGGGGAAAAGGAAAGTATTTTGAGGAATTGCCAAGGCTTTAGGAAGTTTGAGTAATAATAATGATAAAAAAGCACCATTAAGGGGCATTTGAATGGAAAGCTTCATATTATAAAGTAGCTTTTATTTTCCACCGACACAGTGGGCAAATGGAAAAACTAGTTTGGTACAAAGCCAAAGGAAATAAAAGTTAATCAGATGCTGTTCCAGTCATGTTATGAGCTCATGGCAATCAGGGAACGTTGTGGTAAGTTCCTGGGCCTTGAAAAATGCAATGCTTTCAAATAGAAGATAAAAGTAAGCACTTAACTCAGTTCCATTTGGTCCCATCCATGGAGTTTTCTTGGCAACAGTATGGCAGCGTTTTGCTAGTGCCCGCTTCTAAGTTATTTTTTTAAATCCCCCAGCCTTATTTACAGCCTTAGGATTTCACGGTAAGTCTTCCACCCAGGTACTAACCATTCTGTTTACATTTCAGAGATCAGGAGCCATTGGCAAGGTCCTACCACCTGCTGTACGTCTGTCAAATATTAAGAGCCTTCTTTAAAATTCATCGGACAAGTAGAATTTAATACAAAACATGCTATGACTGTTTCTTCACTAGTGACGTACATTTAGTGAATTGCTCATCACTAAAATGGCATCAAGCCTGTACTCATTATTTTAATTTTGACCCAAGAATAGTTGGTGGTTTCAGAAAGTGTTATACGTTGGCAGTGTGGAAAGGACCACAGTCAGCTAGAAAATGATGACTATTAGATACTTATATCTAATGATATTCAGATACTCAGATTATACTTTTGGGATTCAATGGGATGCATTTCTTTTAAGTCTGATTAAGACTGGACCCACCCAATGGTTTTTTTTGAATAAGCAGGTATCAATATTACTTCATTTAAGGTTCATAAAAAGTGTTTTAAAGAGGAATTTCTGGAAGTAAATGCTTTTAAGAAAAAGACCCCCTCCCCCGATTAATTGAACTTATTTCACCTGGAAATCTTGTCTTCCCTATTGCTTGCAGTCACAATTCCATAATACCCTGATTTAGTTACACTCATATTATTGTACCATTTTTTTTACTTAACCTATAAAACACATACTGATGACCAAAGTTTCAGCCCTGGATGGTAGCAAAAATTAGTATCTTGAGTTACTATCCCTCTTCGAAAGATTACGTATGCAGTAAGCGCTGACTCCGATAGGATGACTGTTCAAATATTGTTTGGCCTTGTTCCTCAAATTCTAGTTCTTAGCCAACTATTTGTTAAGAAGAACTCATTCATGGCCAGACGTTTGTATATGGAGATGCTGGAATCAGACTTGCAATACTTTTGAAACAAAACATGTTCTCTGTCACAGAGCTAAGGTCTCTCTCCTTAAGATCATTTCCTGACCTTTGCTTTGTGCAGATGTTCCCACACTTTTATTTTTCTCCCTGGGATAGCCCATCCTTCTGTTAAAATTCTCCTGTAAGCCTAGAGGGTCACAGTAATCTAGTTTTCCTTCAAAAAGCTGAAGAATCCAAAGAATGTATTTGCATGTACTCTCAGTATGTACAATCTCAGATGAAGCAAAGTCCACCTAAAGAAGCTTGAAACTCTATCCTTGGTCTGGGTAGACATCATAATCTTTGGACATAGGCTTCCTTTCTTTCTTGGCTCATTCCTGCATGCGTAATATTTTTTCTGGCAGTACTTCTGGCACCAGGAATGTTCAATTTTTGATTTTGGGGAGGGGGGAATCCTGGGAATTCCACAAGCATTTTACAGTAGCATTGCTTTTGCAAATCCAACTCATAACTACTGTTCCAGCAAAGACCTGTTTTGTGACCCAGTTTGTATAGCCAACCCTGAAACAACTTCCAATCTTCAGCATTGAACTAAGCACGAGGACTATTAAAGAGCAAGTATTTTGGCCCATTGGAGCTGGACATGTTTCCAGACATCCAAGATATTGGACAGCCTTGAGGCCATTTGCACAGTAAACCACCAACTTCAGTCAGTGCTATGCACGACAGGGGGAGAGAACTGGTGAGATGGCTCTCTTCTAGTCTTTTTCATTTTAATGTTTTTATTAGGGTATAAATTTTAATATTTTTTTAATGGTCTGTTTTTATTGTATGTCACCCAAAGTCACGTACATGAGATGGGCAGCTATATAAATGTGAATAATAATAATAATAATAATAATAATAATAATAACAACAACAACAACAACAACAACAACAACAGCAACAACAGCAACAACAGCAATGAGTTCATTAGTCAAGGGTTAATGTGAACACAGGCATAACCTGATTTGTTTAGTTTTTCATTAGTGGATTATGTGAAAGCAGCCACTGTGAGTTTATAAACCATGGTTTATAGCCTAACGCAATGTGTGAGCCCAACCTTTGATAATTTAATAATCAAACCATGACTAAAATACTTGGTTTCCTGAGATGTGTAAACTTAGTCCTTGATGGTAGATGAGAACAAAAATATGCATGGGTGGATAAAATGGACAAGGAGAAGCTATTTTCCCCTTCCCAAAATACTAGAACTAGTAGTCACCCAATGAAACTGAATCCTAGAAGAATTAGGACAGACAAAAAGAAATATCCTTTTATACAGTGTATAATTAAACATTGGAATTTGCTACCTTGAGATGTGATGCTGGCTAGCAGTGTGGCTGGCTTCAAAAAAAGGTTAGCCCAATTCATCAGTGGACCAACCCCATTGATCATAGGGAGCCATGGCTATTAGGCTTGATGGCAGTGTGGCTGCCTCTGAAGGTCATCTGTTGGGAGACTACAGGTAATCCTTATTTAGCGACTGCCTCATTTAGCAACCATTTGCAGTTACAACAGTGATGAAAAAGTAACTTTGTGACCAGTTCTCGCATTGATGACCTTTGAGGTCTGTAAAGAAAAGGCAAGCTGAAGTAAGATCATAAGCACAACTGTGGTTTCACTTAGTGACCACTTCACTAATGACTGAGTCACTGGTCCCAATTATGGTCACTAAACAAGGACTACCTATAGTGGGCTTCCTTGTGCAGTTGGTTGGCCACTGTGAGAAGAGACTGCTGGACTAGATGGGCCAGGGGTCTGATCCAGCAGGATACTGCTTATGTTCTTAAGTTCTAGGCTTGGTGAATCAAAGCTCCATAACTTCTCAGTTCAGCTAGTGAGGAGTTATGGAATGTATCATGAACATTCCAACTTCTCAGTAGTGTAAGAAGAAGCATTCTTGGCATGTGAGGCCCCAGACAAATGCAAACATGGTAGGAAGCAAAAGCTGAGAAAGGAACTTGGGGGAGTGCCAGTAGCAGTCAGCTGTTAAAACTAAAGATCATGAATAAGATATCTGTGCATAACAGAGAGAAATATGAGGGGACAGAGACATATAGATTAGGGAAAATCTGGTCCAGGTTGGTGCAACATTCCATTCTGTTTAATTTACCCAACGAATCATTAAAAACAGTCTGCTTTTGGGAGTGTTTGGATTTTCTCCTTTAAATTCCAAAAGATTGCTGCGCCCTGTCAGAGGGATTCCCTCCCCGCAGGCAGCCCTAGAGGATTCATGTTACTGCCTGTTTGACATGTTCAGTAAGACAGCTCCTCTGGGGTGCTTTGTGTCTTGAGAGATGAACTCATGGATTTGTCTTCTACTGGGTTAAAGAACTGGCTTGTCTAGTTCTGTACTGCCTCTGCTCAGGTTTTTAGTGACTGAAATGGATCAAAACCAGAGAACTTTCAGCAGATTGGACAGGAATTGAATAGAGGGGCCTCGGTATACAAAGTGAGCTCACTAGCACCAAGTTACACCTTCTCTAGGATGGAAGACTGCACCAACCAGTGTATGAACGCCATCTTCTCCCAGTGGGACCTGTTTTCTCTGAAGACAGAACAACTTTGGAGTGCAAGGAGGTTAATGAGACCACAGTAGGGGACAAGGATAAAGCCACCCTCTTTGCACACTACGGCCCAATTCCACCCCTGTAGGGTATCCATTTAACATGTATAAACTCTGTATGCTAATTGGTCACACACCATTACAGCTTCATCTTGTTTGGACTTGAGCTTTTATTCCTGATCTCCTGTCAAGCTGAAGATGCTGAAACTGAGCCAGTGTGCTTGTGTGCGCAAAACCACAGCAGTGTAATTGATCTGATCCCAGTCCAGTGCCTTTTTGTACACAGAGACACCCATGAAACATCATTTGTGGGATTGCAGAACTCTCTGAATGGACTTAATAAAGCAGAGCAGATGGCCTTAACAGGGGAATCCTAATGATTGGGTTAATTATGTACACACACTTAATTACATCCATGGAAAAACATCCAGGACCAGCAGGATATTTCCACTGCAGATAAACATTTGCTCCAAGAATCAGGCAAAGTCACGCTATGGGGACTCTATGCAACCCATTGCACACAGAGGTTTCCCTAATCCCAACAGAGCAATCAGTGCCTGGAGTTGCTCTTTGTCAGCACAAAATGCAGGCTGCCCCAGCTGTGGCAATAGGGCACTTTCAGACAACCAGAGTTTCCATTGCTCAAGCTGGTCTGGTTTTCTAACTGAAAGAAGTAGGATTTGAGCAGGCTGGTCTGATGCACAAAGTTACCAGAATGCCACCGGCATTGACATTTTTACTTCTGTGCAAGAGAACTGTGCAGAGAACTGAGTGCCAGAGTTATTCTTCCTGGCCAATAGTGGAGCATAGAGATCTCTCTACCAATCTGTGCTCAGCTGATGGCAAATAAACAAACAAACAAACAAATAAATAAAAATTTCCTCTTAGTTTTGCACTCTGTCATCTCTATCTATCTATCTATCTATCTATCTATCTATCTATCTATCTATCTATCTATCTATTCATTCTTCCCCTCTCCCCCAAAAGAACAAAATTCCTCAGCCTGGAGAACTCCCTAACCCAAATCAAGTTTGAAGATAAACAACCATCAGAAGGTGGAGCCAACATCCTTCAGGCTTTCCATTGGCCTGCATTCAGGACATGACTTCCCTCACAATGACCATCAGAAGACAATCTCCATCCTTCTCTTACCATTCCACAATACACTTTTGTGGATCCAACAGCACGGTTGCAATAAGCGTGCAGCAGTGGTCAAATGATGGAATTAAGCACCCCCTGTTTCAGAGGCAAACAATTTTGGGGATCAGTAGGCACGTTTTGAACTTTGAGACCTGTTCCAGTAGAACGCATGGATACAGTGGCAAAGCTGAGTGGGTTAATTAAATAGACACTAGATCAGAAACTTTTGGCATAATTAAAATGGTGGCCCTTGTTAATTGGGTGGCATATTTTCTATGGCAAAAGATAGAAAATGGAAGCATTTATCAACGTGGCTTTAGCGTATGAGAGGGGCCGACATGCATGGCACCTGCTCATACACAATTTCTCCACTCATAGCTGAGCTGACGCTAAAATTCAAAGCCACAAAAACATTCTGTTTGCACAGAGGCTTGTTATAGCTAGTAGCAAGGGCTATATTAAGTAGAAAAGGGTAAAGCCAACAACAAATATTTTTAAAGGAATGTTTGAGGTGATTCCTTAAAGAAATCTTGTATGAGCAGCTGTATAACTATTATTATTATTATTATTATTATTATTATTATTATTATTATTATTATTATTATTATTATTTAAATATAGGCTCCTGTTTCCTACTGCCATTACACTGCTGGATCTCATGGCAAAATAATCATTAATATATTTGAACTACTTTGCTGGTCAATGCTGAATGGTGAGCTGAGCACGGTGAAAGAGCTTGCATCCAAATTCAGTCTCAGATACAAACCCTGATAGTCTAGCTTCAAAGGTGTTGTACTATAAGCTCTATTACCCTCAGCTGGCACTATCAATGGTTGGGTTGACTAACTGGAATTGTAGTCCAACTTATCTGGAAGGTACCAGGGTTGGGGAAAATAGAATTAAGTATTTCAGCTATCAGCTGATATTTGGTTGGTTCAAAATCTGATTAAATTTATAGAGGAGATTCATTTGGTACAGCTTCCCCTGCTTCACACAATTATGGTGGGAAGAAGCACACGAGGTCCAATTCTCAAATGGTGCATTTTTGGAATCCCACACTTTATTTTGCCTGGGGTTTGCATTATGGGCACTCAGCTTGTGGCAGTGCTCAGCTGACCTTGATTATCCTCAGGAGCTAAGCATGGTAACTAAGAAGGTTCAGGTCTAGTTGGTGCTTGGTGGGAGGCCACCAAAGAATGGGATGATTGTAGGCTAGAATGGGAGATCAGAAAAACATTCCAGAAGAAGATAACAGCAAGCCTCTTAGATATTGTTGCCAAGAAAACTCCATGGGTGAATCCATGAAGTCATGTGTGGCTGGACTCAAGAAGTCATGGGAAGTTGAAAAAGATGATACTTTTTATAGGGCAAGGAGTCCATCAGATGGAGACAGATAGCTATAAAGGTAGCAAGAGATGCTTATAGTTCAAGGTGTGGTGGACATTTTCCGTCACCACACCTTGAAAAGAGAAAGGGTTTTTTTAGTTGTGGCATCTTCATGGTGGAATTTTTCTCCATGAAATCCTGATTGGCGCTTAGTATCATTTGTCCCTTTGCAAAGTCTACTCATTTTCCTGAGCCTTTTAATCTGAAATAGCCTTCTACAACCTGGGTTCCTCTGCATATCGTGAACTAAAACTTCTATTATTTCCATTCAGTATGGCCACTGGAAATAGTGACTGGGGGTGACAGGAATCATAGCTCTACATAGTTGTAGAGCACCAGATTAAGGAAGGGTGATCTGTATTTTTCATTACGGCAAGGTCCAGACAGCTGGAACCTGCAGGCTTTTAGTTTGCTCTGGCATGGCTCTCCTTATAATTTTAATATAAGCAAACAGAGTTCTTGAGAGCCAGTGTAGTGTAGTGGTTAAGGCACCAGGCTAGAAACTGGGAGACTGTGAGTTCTGGTCTCACCTTAGGCATGAAGCCAGCCGGGTGATCTTGGGCCAGTCCCTCTCTCAGCCCTAGGAAGAAGAAGGCAAGGGCAAGCCACTTCTGAACTATTTTGCCAAGAAAACTGTAGGGACTAGTCCAGGCAGTCGCCGGGAGTCAAAAACTGACCCAAAGAAAAAAAGAAGAAGAAAGAAAGAAAGGAAGAAAAACAGTGTTGTTAGAGGTTAGACCAGGATGAAGAATGCAGATACAGTTTAATTGTGTTCTTACACATGCATTTTGCTTTTATACTTTTTTTTCTTGCATTGCATCTTGTAACTGAAGTGAAAATACTTTCACTTTACTTAGTAAACATCTGTAAATTAGATTTCTCGAAATATTATGTGGTTCCATTTAAACATTCATTTGTCAGTAAAGCCAATAGTATTTTAAAACAACTGAATTTGCATCTCTCTCTCCCAGGATCTTCAGAAATAAAAAGTCAGATAAATAAGCCTCCACTGGAGTAGGTTTAGTGATGAGCTAATAATATTGTAGTTACAGAATAATGAAGAGCAATGGCTAAACAACTGCCTGTTCAGGCCCTATCTGTAGACGGTCAGCTTTTCCATTAAGGGAAGAATTCCTGTAGTGTCCAGGGAAGAAACTCAGAGTTGTTTTTAGTCCACGTGCTGATACACAGCAAGCATCTGTGGGATATTAGGCACCCCAGCGCTATGTGCTGAGAAAACAACTTCTTCCAGAGAATAGGCATCACTCCCGAAGCGTGGAAGGAATGAGGCCACTGTAAATGAGGACAAAAACAAGGGAGAAGAACCTGTATGGTTGGACAGATTGGAGGAAAGTGTTCTGCAGCTGCACAGTTGCAATAAATATTCCTTTTTGCTTCCCTTTCCCTGAGAAATTCAGTATTATTTCTGAAACACTTGCATCCCTAGAAGAGAGATGTTGGAGATGCTCAGGCTGCTTGGTTGACCTTGGCTGATCTCAAAATTCTAAGCAGGGTCGGCCTACTGAGGATTCAGATGAGAGACCACCAACTAAGTTCAGGGCTTCAGGTTAGACAGGGAATCCAACCTTTCTGCCCCCCCCCCCAAATATAATCTTGGAAGAAGCTTCTCCATGCCAAGAAAATAGCATGGAGTCAAGCACAACTCAAAGAAGACTTTGCTTCTTTTGTATCAACTAGTCACTGGGCTGAGAAGCACAATTTCAAATCTAGAATAGTCCTCCAAACAAATGCAAGTGTAGGGACCAAATCTAGTGAACTCAAGCTAGATAAATCTTTAGCTAGCCTATGTACAGACTTCTTGTGCATAATTGTTAAGGGATGGAGGGCCACACTTGTTCCCCCAAATGCCCTGTTGAGAGCTTTATTCTAAATGTCAGTGGGTCAGGGCAAAGAAATGAATGAAGCCCCCAAAAAATAATTTACCAATTACTTATGTTTAATTAAACATAATCAATAATGTTACTCCCTTGCATTTGATACTTACATGTTCCCTTATCACATTAACAATTACAGATCGGTGGTGTGGAAGGACCTGGAGGACTATACCCAAGGATGCTGTGGGCCACATGCAACCCTAGGGACTCAGGATACATATCTCCCCCTAGGTAAGATGCAAGTCACATGTGTGAAATCTGATTTCTGCGTATGTCCTGCCTGAGGTTCGAACTTCACCATTCAAAAGAGGTGAAAGACTAGGAATGGCCTCCTTCCAGGATCTTGGGGAATCAGAGCCAACCATATTTGATGGATTGCACTGGTGGTCTGACTTTGTTTAAGGTTGCCTCAGCTGCTGTCTTATTTGATGGTGGCATGTACGTAAGCCTACTACAGAGAAAGATCACTGGGAATGATTTTTGCCTTTGCAAAACAGTTATGAGAATGAGATCATTCCCTGCTAAGAGGTAAAGATTCCCTCAAGCCGAGCTCAACTTTCAGTGACTATAACACTCTGTCATAAAAACGAAGGATGCAGAAGGGGAAGGGGTCTTCACACCAGAATGGTATACAGGCTAGCAATCACAGGATTCTCAAACTTGCATTTGCTCAATAGCACTAATGCTATTCTCCAGGAGAGGAACTGTAGCATAGAATTGGTCAGTGAAAAGCAATACTTCCTCTCTGACTCCATTCTGTGTAACCACCCACTCATAACTTACTATCTATTTTGGCCTACGGTTGGCACCAGAATGTCTGCTCAGTAGTGGCTGCTATCAAGATCAGTCAAGACAAGGAACAAGGCTTCTTTAGTGGTGGTGTCTAACTGATGTAACTTCCTCTCCAGGAAATGTGTGATTGGCTCTACCAGTGATGATTTTTGAAGGGACTCTGAAGACCCAGTGGATCTAGCCTGTTTCTTTCCTAGACTCGTCTCATTACAAATGCTGATGATGGATACGTATAGATGTTTAGACTTCAGTTATCTGATGGTATTTTGATAGTTTGGTTTTAGCTCATCTAAAGAATTCACATCTTCAAAATACGTTTCTGATTTTGTGCGTTCATGTACAGCATGTTTTAGTGGTGATACATTTCATTTTGTTTTGTAAATAACTGCACTACATTGGAAAGTATTCTGGGGGATCTAGAATATGTCAGAGAAACTCTTAAACAAACAAACCCTATTCCTCCCATACCTTTTTATCTTCCTGCATCAGCAGGATGCTAAAGCCAGAAATAAGCCCAACTGGGGAAAAATCAGGAGGCAGGAAAGAATTAAGACATTCTCTTTTGAACCACCAATTCCCCTTTGCAAATGTCCATATTATATTACTGTTACTCAGAAAGCAGAGTTGGGAACACATGTTTGTTGAGCTAGCCAAAGTCAGCCAATACCTCCACAAGAACCCTAATAAAATCAGGAATATGAACTAAGCTGAGCAGTAGATAGTGTCAACTGGAGGATGATTTTTGCTGGTTCCCAAGCTAACTCAACATGAGGTACCAAATTAAGAAAACATGGGTAGAACATGATAAATTAGCTAAGTTCTTTGCTCCTACACAATCTTCCTACACAAAGCATTTTCACTTCCTTCCCATCTTCCTTTCCCCCAGTCTTGATGGATTGGGCAACCTCTTTGGAAGAGTTAAGTTAGTTTCAACTAATTCATCAGTCAAGAAAGGAATGGCCTTGGATTAACCCAATATACTTTGAACCTTTGGGAAGCGGCAGCAGAGGCCGAACAACTGGTGTACAGTGATTCATGGCTGAAACATGCTTGAGTGAACTGCCCTCTGTCTAGACTGTTCCACGTTTTCCCCAGCTTTTGCTCTGAGAATTAAAATCTGACCCTGGGGAAACTGATGATTGCAAAAGCCATCCCAGATACTCTATAACCTCCTCCAGCCACTGAGCTGTCCTTCCTTAAGACAACTGCTGGAATTAAAAAGGAAGAACAGACTTCACACTCGTTCAAGAAAAGGGTACACAGCATTCTGTCTCTACTTGCTGGGTTTGTTTTTAATGCTGAATCTCAAAAGATGCATGTTGGAAACTAGGAACATAGACAGTAGCCCAGATCTTGAGTGGTAAATTCTCGGTGAAACCCACACATAGTCCATTTTTGGACAGAAAGAAGACTGCTGAACTAAGTTGAACTGGGTCTTTCTCTTTCCAGGATGCTGATTGGCTAACCCTTCTGGCAATCACAAAACAGTTCCCTCCCACCTGACCATGCTGCCGAGACAATGCTGATCTGATAGCCTTTGTGGCCATCAGGAAGTTATAACCACCTCAACCAGAGCAGTTCAAGCTAAAAACAATTTTAAGTTTGGCTTTTTAAAAAGACAGCAAAGTCAAGAAACAATAAATTATGATGGTGGGTTGCAAGTCGTCCAGACGTTTAGACTTGATTTGGCATTTTTATCTGCCTAGCGAGTCCTTCCCAAGGACCTGGGATAGGCAGAGGTTGTTGTTGGATGGTGTTAAAGGTATGGTTGCAGGATGTAAGCTCTTCCAAGTCAAGCTGCCTTTTGCAGCAACAACAACGACGACAACAACAATAATCTTCTGATGGAGAAGCAACATCTCCACTGGAGTCACAGCACAATTTATTTTCAGAAGAAACCCCTGCATGTTGCAGGAGATTTAACTATGTTCATTTATACTTTATGGCAAGGGAAACATGGACATCATTTTTGGCTTTCGCTAGGTTCCATGCCCCACCTGATTTGATGATGATGATTTTTTAAAATTAATTTGAAACCCCCCCCCAAGTAGTCAGCTTGCTGCAAAATGCCAGCCCCTATTATCATTTTTTTTTTTAACAAGGAAGTTTCTATACCCAATAGGTATTCTTAGCAATTGGCGGCTCCAATCTCATGTTTTTCTTGAAATTATGCCCACCTTCCCCCCCAAAAAAACAAGGCACACAGTAAGGGGGGGGGGGGTAGACAATGTTCCCAATGCGTTTACGTGCCCCCCAAGGATGCCTAACTACATTACATTAATTAATGTAATTAATTATATTACATGTATAAGGTCCGACATTGCAGTACTAGCATCTCCAAGAAGGGTAAGAAGACTCCGTCTGAATAGTTGGCGAACTTCCACAGCAGGGGTACAGCGCAATTGCTGTTTACCCCAAAATATTCTGCATTCTTCCATGATTATTTCAGGGCTGCCATAAAAAGAACCTGGACTTTTTCTGTTGTCGGATCAAGAGAACTAATCCTATTTTTCTGCTTTAGGATATGGCAATGATTTCAGGAATTCCTGTGGGGAAAGACTGGATCCCTATAAGCAAGGTGCAGGGCAGAGAGTCCACACCAGTCAATGCCTTTGACATTGTGTTACATCCATCAAACCTCAAATCACAAACACAACCAAAGGATGCAGACTAAGTTATGGGACTAGGCATCAATGTCAACAGTTACAACAAACACAAGTCTGATATTGAATTTAATTTTACCTGGAGTCCATTTATGGAATATAATTCTGCACGTGGACTTGTACCACATCCAAAGTTAGGGTTTCTCTTAATGTAAGGTTTTTAAATTTTATCTGATTCATTATAATAAAGATAGAATTTCTCATGATGGCTGGTGTGGGTCTTCCGGGCTGTGTGGCCGTGTTCTGGAAGTTTTGTTTCCTAACGTTTCGCCAGCATCTGTGCCGGCATCTTCAGAGAGCAAGGAGCACAGACAGGAGCAGTTCTCTCTGTGCCCAGGATGATGTGACCCTGTTGTGGGTATTTATAGAGATCTGAAGGGGGGGGTCTTGGTTTGTGTGGTTGGGGGGTTAGGGGGTGTAAGGGGGTGTGGGGTTTGGGTTAACAAGTGGCTGCTTGTTTTGGTGGTTTGTTTAACCCAAACCCCCCACCCCTCCATCCCCCCTTCCCCCCACCCCTCAGATCTCTATAAATACCCACAAAAAAGGGTCACATCACCCTGGGCACAGAGAGAACTGCTCCTGTCTGTGCTCCTGCCCTCTGAAGATGCCGATCGCAGATGCTGGCGAAACGTTAGGAAACAAAACTTCAAGAACACGGCCACACAGCCCGGAAGACCCACACCAGTCATCGTATTCCGGCCATGAAAGCCTTCGACAATACATAGAATTTCTCAGTTTAGAGAAAAGCTCTTAACTGTTCAGATTGGAGATGCTTATTATATTGGCTGCCTTTGTTGATGATTAAACACTGATTTGACTTAGTAATGGTTGCAAAGTGCTAAACTGGTATATAAGATCACCTCCATTATGCAGTATTAACTGGATGTTACTTTGAACATTCTTATTCAATTTTATTCAGCTTGCACATCTCTTTTTTCTTTCCTTTGGCTCTTTGATTTTGTTATCTGCTGTTTTTCTTGTTATACTTTCAGGTTATCAAAGTAAAATATAGTAAAATAGAATACAAATAGAAATAAAATAAAAGAGATGCACCTTTGTGCTTCTGTACTTACCTTATTTTACACGTAGCAAACATTCTTCTCAGTGTTTTGTTTGTGCTTCCGTACATATTTCTGTTTACTAGGAGGCTAGTTTCAGTGGCTGGCAGGAGGTGAAATATCTGGCTGACTAAAACTGATCTTGAAAAGCTAAGCAGGGGTTAAACCTGATTAAGACTTGGATGGGAGACTCAAGGCTTTAGATATTTGGAAAGAGATAAATAAAAATCCCAGAGGAAGGCAGTTGTGAAATCCTTCCATACTGCTGCCAAGTGTAGAGAGTAAGGAAGATGATCTTGATGGAGTTATGTGAGCTCTGTTATAAAAGCGACAAAGAGTAAAACCTATCTTAAGTCCACAACAGACAGCTGGCATTCATGAAGGGGCTCACATGGATACCTCCCTAATTCCCTGAAGTATAAGAAAGGGTACAGCACAATCAGACTTGCAAGGTTGATGTCAGCCCCATGAGGTAGATCAGACCAAAAAACCAACTCCACAGGAAGGCTAAAACTACTTTTATTGAGACTAAAACAGAGTCTTGAAAGTCTGACTGGGCTGTACTGTACCTCCTCCCCCTTCTTATACTCCAGTAAATCAAGGAGGTGTCTGCTCAAGCTGTTTACGAATGCTATTTATCTGTTGTGGATTGACAATATGTTTTACCCCATGTCGCTTTGGTAATGGAGCTCACATACCTCCATCAAGGTCAGATTCCTGACTCTCTAACCCAGAGTTTCTCAACCTTGCCGAGTTGAAGATGGGTGGACTTCAACTCCCAGAATTCCCCAGCCACCATGGCTGGCTGGGGAATTCTGGGCGTTGAAGTCCACCCATCTTAAATTTGCCAAGGCTGAGAAACACTGCTCTAACCCCAGAAAACTACATGGATGTATCTATATACTCACCAGGGGTCAAACTTTGATTGGAGTGAGGTTCTACCTTTACTGAGTTTCTTTGCACAAAAGATAGGGAAGCCAAATGAAAAGGTTTTTACCTCAATGCAGCTGCAGGAGTTGGCAAAACGCAATGCAGGCATCTGTTGCAGGCTTCAGCAAAGGTGCCAGACCGTCCAGCACTAAGCTCTTTTTATTCCCAGTTTTGCTTACCTCTATGTGATTGAGCAGGGGGTCCTCAAACCTGAAGCCAGGGATCCTTTTTTCACTGCAGACCACGCTCACATCCTCAGTATGCTTACAGTCTGACACACCCCATCCATTGGAGGTGCACGCAGATACTGACGACTCTCTGCCGGTACAGTAGAGGTTGTCTAACCAGATTGGGCCTACAGGGAAAGAGGAGCAAAAGACCCAAAGGTCTCTCTTAGGAGGCACAGTCTTCACTTCGTGGACTAGAAATAATTTCATCAGATTGAGCTCTGCAGCCAACTATGGTAATGTGCAAGCCTCTTCAGAGTGGTCTCCATTAGGATGAAGAACAGAAAAAGCTGACAAATGAAAAGGAGCCAATAACATCTGAAAAAAATGTTTGAACTCATGTTATTTTCCATCTTTTTAAATGCCCTTCCTCCCGATGTCAGCCTTGTGAGGAAGTTCAGACAAGAATCCCATCCAGGAGTATTAACTATATCTTTATTGTAAGGGTACAGTAACAGAATCTTGCAAATCTAAAAGTACATTTCTCCCCCTTTACAGTCCAAGAAATAGGGAGGGTCCCTTCTGAGACGTTTGCCACATCCCCATTTCTTCTGCGGGCTCAGCTGCCTCTTATCTGACTGTTGCCTAGTCTGTGGCTCTTCATCCTGTCTCCCAAGGTCATTCCCACATGCCATTACATCAGTGATTATTTGTTTTTGATAAATGTATTTGGAACAGCTGGTTTGGAGTCATGTGGTAGGTAGGTAGGCAGGGCGACTAGATAGGTAAGTTGATAGGTAAGATAGGTTAATAGGTAGATAAGTCGGTAGATAGGTTAGGTTGGTTGGTTGGTAAGTAGGGAACAGACAAATAGAGTTTAGTTAGCAGTTAGGGTAAGAAAGTGTCACTTGTAAGAGAAGGTGTTTCACCTCTTAACTTACTGCTGTGGAATCCAAGAAGTGTAGCTGAACAGTAAAAGAATACTGATTGCTTTTTTACACTTTCTGTTTCATACCATCCAAACCCCACACATTTTGTTTTACTCCTTGTGATTTTCCATGCCATTCCCAGAAGTGACTATAATTATAAACTTCTTCAAAGAAATCTGCAAGGGTCACTTCATGATGCAGCCATGCTAGTAAAGCCTACTAGTCCCTCCCCCCCCCAGCCCAAAAAGTAACCACAACCTCTAATTTTCCAGGCCACAACCTTTCCTTCCCTATTTAACATCTCCAGCTATCAGTGGACGGGACTGAATTAGCCTGAATTTAAGTCAGCCTAAGGGAGGAAGCTTCATTTCAGGAGATGTGGTGCTTAAGAGGCCAGGTTCTTGGTACATGACTGCAGGGGCCAGAATGTTATCACTCCCCACGATGGGGCACCCTAAGTGAACCCAACAATCTATTGATAAATAGGCCATATATGTACATGGCCCCAAATTTGCGCAATTTCTGGAGAAGCAAAGGCACTAGGACCGTAAGGCGAAATTGCATAATGGCACCAAGGAAGCAAAAGCCTGGCTGATTCCTAGGCAACTGATTGCCTTGGAGGGTCTAGGGAGACAGGGTTGTAACACCCACTCAGCCACAAAACTTACTGGGTAACTTTGGGTCAGTGTGAGAGTTGGAGTGGAAAGTTGCCTGACAAAACCATAGGCCATTTTATAAACAAGGGTAGAAGCCCAGAGTAAGAAAGGAACCATAAAGTGTTCACTGCAAAAAAAAGCAGAAGAAATTTCAGGATTTCAATCTTGGAGCATGTATGTGTGTGGTGTATATGCTTATGTTCATGTGTATGTACACATATACACCGAATGACACACGTTCATATGCATACATATATACATACATATATCTTTAGTAATATGTGAAAAAATGTATGATATGAAAAAAACCCAGGGTATCTTACAGTTTTTAAGCTGGATGTTAATATTACCATTTCTTATCTCTGTTGAAATCTTCTCAAGCTGGTCAAAGACCACAATACAGAGTGACTTACTGCGGGGGAATATCTTACCTAAGTTGAATCCTGACTTTGTAGAAGAGCACAGAGCTCCAGAGCAAGGATTATTGCAAGGAGCCAGGGGGCAACTACTTGATATTCTTTCCCTCTTGGCCAATGTTAGGGCCGGCCCTGCTATGTAATAAGTGAAGTCTTCTGCTTCAAAAACTTCAAGTGGGTGAAATAAATGACATCAGGAATGGATTGTGAAAGGCCGCAAAGCATGACTGAAGGTCTGTCCTAGATGGGTCAGAAATGGGGTTTGTGGACTCTGGGCCTAGAAGCCAGAGAGCAACACTGGTCTAACATGTTTTACAAATCTGTTGTGAGGCTTTTGAAAAAAAGGGAGAAGGGGATAAACATGCCACCATATATTAACAACCCCCTTTATCTGGCTGATGCTTGCTGGCAGGGGTCAGAAAACCAAAAGATTGTTGCTCTGCACCTCACCTTCTCCTTTGCCATATTTAGAGCCAGGGAACCAGGATATAGCTTCCACGTAGCCCAGTTGCCTGCAGAGCACATGGGCCGAGTGGATGGAGAAATCGTCGTCACAAATGGTGCCCCATTCCTTGTTATAGAAGACTTCCACTCGCCCTTCGTTGTGCTTCCTCTTGTCTCCTGCCAACCGGACCTGGATAGAAGGCACAGTGCTGGGCTGCTGGGGCTGAGGATGGAAATCTTGTTCATATTGGGCAAGGATCAGGGGGTCCAGGCACAAAAAGAAGAAGAAAAAGACCGCATGGTAGTTCAGGAACTTTGCCATTGAGGAAGTGATGTTCTCTTTGGCAGCAAATCAAAGTTCATTCAAAGATTAGAAGGCAGGCTGACCTGTTTGCTGGAAGGAAAGAAATGAAGGAGATATTTGAGAAATAAGGTTGATGCTTAGGAGTATGTAAACATTCACTTTCGAGACCCAACTCAAGGGGGATTTGTTGGAAACCCAAGTCAAATGGACTTCAAACCAAATGGGCAGAGGAGGTGGGTTTGATTGGCCAGATCAAATTGGATGCTTCCAAACTGATTTGGAGAAGTACAGCAAAATTATTCCTTTTTCATCAGTTCAGGCCTCCGAATCTGACTGATTTTCTAAACAGAATCAGGAGTCCAAATACGAATGGGCTGGAAGTCAGAAATGATGATTGATAGCAGACTATGGTTGATTCACACGTTCCCACTGATTTTGCCATTACTGAGGCTGGATGGATAAATGCACTTTTCTCCTTTCTGACTTCTGCACCAAGTAACAACTGATGGACAGCTGTGGATCACCAGCTGCAGGCAGTGTGCAACATCTGTTTTACGGCTTGAGGAACACCCTGAACTGCTAGGTTTCTCTTAGAAATGCAGAAATATTATCTTTTCATCTGCTAGATGAAATGCAAAATACTTTCCTCCACCTTCCCTCATCCAAGAAAGAGCTACAAGCATGCAGCCTCTGCATATTTATTTTTACGTTAATCTGGCACAAGCTTTGGCTATATCAGGCATGGCGAATTGCTAAGAGAATTATCTTGAGAAATTGGAAGAGTATTACTATTCCAGATATTAAGGATTAGGTTCAGGACATGTATAATTTATCCATTTTTGAAAAGGCATTTTTTCTGCTAATTAAAAAATGATGCAATATATTTCCTTTTGGCACAGATTTCAAAACATTGTACAACGATATTCTTGTTCTCTCTTGAATTAGAAATTGTTGTACTATGTCTAATATTTGATATGCCGCCGATATGCTTAGATTGTGTATAAGTTTCTTTTCCTCCCTTTTCTTTGTTTGCTATTGTTTATCAGTTGGTTTCTTTTCTTGCATTTTGGGAGGGGTTGTATCTTTGTGTACTCTTTTTCAAAGTGGTATTAAAATAAAGTTTAATTTAAAAAAAAATGCATCACCACCTCTCTTGCAGCTTTCGATGCTATTTTCCACTGTTTCCCAGGCATAATTGCATCATTTGCATGCTTATGTCCTGATACACATGTCCTCATTTTGATGTCATTGCAGCTGGCCATGGATGTCTTTGTTCCCAGATGTTTTACAAAAAACAGCCTCAAATCAATAACAGTTCTAGTACATCTTTCTCTCTTTTATATACACCCACCCACGTGCAAAATCCTTTTTAAAGGTTGAAATCCCACCTGGGTATATTTATTATACAATGTAGCCCCAGATCTGTGTTCCTGTTCCCAGATGTTTTGGTGATAGGCTGTGGCTACCCAACAGGGCATCTGTAACCTACGGTTCCTTTGGAGGCTGAATCCTTGTTCTGCCAAGAGATTTGAGGACTGACCTCCAGGGACGACTCTCACGTAAGGTCAGCCACCTCTTTGCTGGCCAGGACCAGCGCTTTGGAGGGCATCTGAATGCCACAGGGGGTGGGAGAAGATCCAAGAATGTCGCGTGTGGGCAGGACTAGATTGCCATGGGGAGCAGCGGTATGCATCTGTTTAATTTTGGGGTGGGTTACACCTGTCCTATTACACAACCCCTCCTCAGAGGATCTGTAACAAAGGTGTGCAAAGGTAACTCAAGGATCACAGTGGGTTTGAAGGGGCAGGCTCAAGGCTACATAGGGAGTTAGCCAAAGTTCTAATTGCACCCGATCTGGAGGACATAGGCTTTAAGTGGGGCAATATGGGTGCTATACTTTTTGCACCCTGGTCTCTATGCAAACTCAGTTAACTGGTGGCTGGAACATTTTGTTCAGCTCCTTGTTGTTCTCTTTGTTTTCCTATGAGTCATACTTTTTATAGAAGAACAGAGGGATGCCAGATCCTGTGTGGGGAGAGTAGTGCAGCCCTCTGTTTATGGTAAAGATTTCCCAGTCTTTTCCCAAATACTCCCAGGTATTATGTCACAATGCATATTTCCATTACTGCATGTCTGGCTTTAGCCATACTTAACGCAAGCAAAGACCCAGCAGAGTTTGCTCTCTGCTTCCACTTGCACAGAAAGCATCTTGGCAGACAGGTCTTTGTAGACCCCCTAGCTTAGCCAACGAGCTGATGAATGTTTGAGACGGGTTGTTAAACCACATTGCTCCTTATCCAATTCAGTGGGCAAGAGGCCTTAAGGCAAGAGAATTAAAACATGAGCTAAACTCCACCAATCCCCACAGAGTTACTCCTTTTGCCATCCTCCATGCAAGCCGCACATGTAACAGTCTGGAAAGCCACGTGTGTGGAACAGTTTCCATGTGAAGCGAAGCCAAGAGGCGGCAGCAGAAGCCCACCGCTTCTCATTTCCTAGCACAGAATAACTTTTCCCTGGCTTTCCCAGTGTGCAAAACACAGCAAAGGATCTGTTCTGCTCATAAACAAACTTCCAGGCAAGAGAAGTCTTCCAAACTGAGCATCACTTGTGAACTGGGCCAGGGGGAGAGGAACAGAAAAGGAAAGGAAGAAAGGTTAGCCTTTGACTAAGCATTGTTTTATTTGTATTTTATTGTCATGATCAATTTCTTTTAAATTACTTGAAGATCCTCAGAGCAAGAATGGCCATACCTCAACAATAGCCTTCTCCTGTGGCTGGTTCCCAATTCCCAAGGCTTAACCAAACAGCAATGTTAGGCAAGCTTGCAAGACGTCTCCCGCTAAGAGCAGACACTGCAGACAGCAGCTCCTTTCCAACTTCAAGTTAAGAGGCTGTTGAAGATGCTGAGCTAGTTGACCAAGCAGAACTAGTCATGCTCTTTAGGATCAGCAACGGTAAAAGAGATGTATAACTTCTTTCCCCAAAACAATTAGGGTTTGGAGAGAAGAAGTTGAATGGAGGCACAATTATTACGTTGTCTGTTGGTTAAAGGCAAGTAGGACCATGTCATTAGTGGTTCTTTTGTTAAGAAACTAAGTTAGATGCCAGATGTAAAAGACAACTCAATGCTTATCCTTATCCCCTTCTCTCTCCCTGCACCTGTATCTAACTAGAAGGAGGGGATTAAGCACATATACAGTAAAACTAATTGCTTCGTAACTATGGTTTCTTGATTATACCATCATGGTCAGGGCATGCACATAACATTAAGCTATAAGCCATGGTTCATGACCACAATCACTGGATTCAGATAATCCAAACAAACCATATCTTGGTTTATTAGAAGGTGTGAATTCAGTTTAAGAAGGCACAGAGAAACAGAAAGCTATAAATTACCAGTAGTTAGCAGAGTTTGGCTGTTTAAGTAATGCCTTTATATACAATATGCTAAATTGGTGTAGGGCTTAAAGGCACTGGGCTAGAAACTGGGAGACCACATGTTCTAGTCCTGCATGGCATGAAGCCACCGGGGTGACTTTGGGTCAGTCACTCTCCCTCAGCCCAAGAAAGAAGAAAAAGAAGAATACTTCTGATAATGTTGCCAAGAAAACTTCAGGGACTTGTCCAGGCATTTGCTAGGAGTCAAGACTGACTTGAAGGTGCAACATAATATTATTTAATCTGTATACTTGCAAAAAAAAAAAAAAAAAAGCCATAAGGGATGTCCTTCCAAAGAAAACTAAACCTGGATAAGCATTTTAGCCCTGGATATCTAATTTCTCAGAAAAGCAGAGGAGGAATATCATGGCACATTTGCTCTAGCAGAAATCGAGCAAGGATCCTTCCACATATGCATTTAACTGCTATAATTCTCTGCTTTTCATCATAGAAACAGAAGAAGTACATGCTGGAAACCCATTAGAATAGATCTCCTCCCTTTGCTTCTGGGGATGATTAATTTGGCATAATAGCTTTTCAAGGTGGCATGGAAAAAGGTTTAGGTCTTCATGTTTATTGTCCTGGGAAGAGTCAACTGCACAGATCCAATCTCCTGCACTAAGCCAAGATTTTATGCATAATGCAGAAGTGAGCATGGAATGTAATTTAAACTACCAATATGCTATAATGTAAGAGACCAGATTTTAGTCCTGGCACCAGCAACTAGGACCAGATTTTTGAATATATAGTTAGCAAGCTGCCTTTTCCTAATCAAAAGACCAACCACTTATATGGTGATTTTAAGACTGGGTGTCATCTGCACATATAAACAGCAGTCTCCTCTCTCCTTGTCTAAATAATTTCAAAAGGTGGTGTTTTTTTTTTTTTTTTAACTCTCATCCTGTCTTTCTCTGCAGTGGAAGGACATCAAAACAGTCTGTAATGCAAAAGCAAAGAAACATCTTGAAAATACACATGCTTTAAAATCACGCTAATACAATAAAACATTAAAACTGTTGCCTGAATCCTGAAAGGCTGGTTGAACAACATGGGACGTATGAAGCTGGATTGCAAACTCAGGAAAAATACAATATTAATATAGATGGTGCCAAATCCATTGAGTGGTGGGGCATATTTTCCCCTCTCATCTCGATGGAAAAGAGAAGATGACCTTTCCTGCAGGGTGGGAAAATTGCCTAATGAAGGTTAGAGAGCAAAGAAGCTTTATTCTAGCCACTAGATATGACTCATCCATCTGTTCAGAAGGAGCCATTCAATCATCCTTCCTATTGCAACCATATGGAAAATCCATATGGAATTTGGGGGAGTGTTCTATTTAGCCTAAGATGGACATTTTTTGGTTATTACTGTTACCTTATGATACACATCAGGAGAGGAAGTTTAAACCATTTGGCTTGATTTCTTGACAGATGTTGGGGTGGAACTGAATCTAAGCTACTCTTGGAGATGTCTGAGTTTGACTCGACAAAGGGTTAGCTACCTGGCTTATCTGCAGAGAAGAGTGACTATCCTTGGGATCTAGTAAAGACAACAATCCAAGGATCATGCAGTCAAGGGGCCAATAGAAAATCTGGAACTCTGGACCACTTGATTTTACAGAGGAGGGGGAGCATTTTAGATGCCAATGTGTGTTATTTCCCTTACATCAAAAAGTGCTAAGTTAGCCTAGCTTTGCTGAGAACCTCTTCTGTTTCTTCTGTTAAGTTAAGCGAAGAGTTCTGTCTTGATGACATTGCTGATTACCATCCTATAACTAGTTTGTATAGCAGCATATAGCCAATCTTGGATGATTTAGAAAAGTAAGCAAGGTCAGAGCTGGTGAATACTTAGATGGGAGATCGTCAAGACTGGAGAAAAAAAAACATCCCAGAATGAAGGCAATGGCTAATAATGGACGTGCTCATGAAATCCCACCAAGAATGAAGCTCGATGACATAGTTTTAACTGCAAAACTGGAGCCATCTCTTTATAGAATGATAGCAAGGGCCCTGAATCTCACCTTACACATAAAGACTCAGGAAGTTAGCTACCCTTGTGCCTAACGTCTTGACCTCCATGCAGGTTTGTCTAAAACCTAGATGCTTTAGTTACTTCCATGCTTCCAACAATAAACCCAACTTTTAGTAACAAACAGGTTACTCAGCCCTCCTAGCTGAGAGTATTCCTTTGGCAGCAGTCACTAGTATACTTAATGCTGTGGTTTCCTCCCCTCATCTTAAGTTATCCTAACATTTGTAGGAAATGGCTACTGGCAGCCAATGAAGAAAGTGCTGTATGGGTGGCATTCAACTTTTGCAAGCATCCTGATCATCAATAATCCAGACGGTTTTCATTGTGACTAGTAGGCACACCTAGATGCTGTGGACTGCAAAATCATGGGTCTGGGAGGGGGGAAATCCTGTGTGGTTCTGTCACCCCTCAACTCACTCTGAGTTTATTTTCAGACTGCTCTTCTTCACTTCCAGCTGCCATTTTTAAAAAAAGGTACACTTTTTGTAATGGCCCTGCTGGACTTGTCTTCTGATGAGGAGGAGAAGGACGTAGAGTCAGCAGTGCCAACACAGAAAAAAATTTCAGAATTGTAATTCTGTGCACACTCATGTGCTGTAAGTTCTTCTGGACCTCTGAGCAAACATACATAGGAGGGCTTGTTGAAAGCACTGTCTTCTTAGTTTAATAGTTCTCAACTTGCAGGCAAAAGATCACTGGTAGTCCACAAAGATACTACAAATGGTTCTTAGTTGTTAGCCCTTTGAGGTCGCCCAGACAAGAAGCACAACTATGAATCATAGTTCTATCTTTATTGGAAGGTTCCATGAACAGAATCTTGTAAGTCTGAAAGTATTCCTCCCCTCCTTTCCTTTTACTGTCTGGAGAACTAGGGAGGGTCCCTTCTGAAATGCTTCCTACATTCTCCCTCCTTTTTCTTTTTCTTTTCCCTTCCTAGGGTTTTTCTGCAGGTGAGGGGGTCTGCTTTTTCAGCTCAACTGACTGTTGATCCGTTGGTTGCAACAGGAATTGACCAACCAGCTTGTTGCCCAAGCCTGATATTGTGGGGAGAGAGAGTGACTGGCCCAAAGTCACCCAGCTGGCTTTCATGCCTAAAGCGGGACTAGAGCTCAACGTCTCCTGGTTTCTAGCCTGTAGCCTTAACCACTAGACCAAACTGGCTCTCTACCTTCCCTCCTTCTGTGGGCTGAGATACCTTTTAAATGCCAGTTGTCCAGTCTGTGGCTCTCCCTCCTGTCTCCCAAGGTCATTCCCACATACCATTACACTAGTACATGTGTCAAAGTTTCATAGATCTCAAAATCTCACAAGAAGTTTTCCTCTCCTTAACTTCATTAGATGTTAGCATTCTTGCAAGATTTCAGGCAGGATGGAACACCAACAACTTGCAGGATTTGGTGATCTCTCAGAATTTCAGCCATCCAGCAGTCAAACTGGCTGGTACCAGGTTCTTTCTCTCTTTTAGTAAAATCTACCATTCCTTGCCCAGCCTGCTCCAGTATAACTACAGTGAGAGGTTGCACAGTAGTTACATTTTTCTCATCATTAAGTTTGTGGTTTTCCAGATATTGTTGCCATGCTCTGGCAACTGTGTGTGGAATTGCACTGATAAGTTTACCTAACCTGGCAGTGAAATGCCTTCAAGGAGAAAAGCAAGCTCAGAGATCACCAGGACCCCACATAGTCCCCACTAGAGTTCCATTCCCCAAATAAAATAATTAAAAGAACGAACTCCAGTGGATCCTTTCCATTTTAAATAAACCATACACTTTGCTCAGTTCCATTCCATATATTTATTTCTAAATTACAGCTCACTGAAAAACTATGCTCACCATCTGGGAAAGTGGACACCAGCATTTCAGGCAAAAAATTGCACCCTCTCCAGACGGTGGCTAGGTTCCCACACCTAAACTAAATGTAACTTCTGGTTAATAAGCGAATTGCAGTATTCACACAACATTCTATGCCTGAAACAAATAAGTCTGTTATGACTTCATGTGATGTCCTGGATTCTCACAATACACTAAACCACAAATGACCTAATCCCATTTTAGTCTAGTCTAAGGCTTTGTACAAATTCAGTGAGTGAGTTTCTGCCATTCCAGGCATTTTTTACGTATGTCTATTTAAGAGTAACCCTTGGTTTATTCACTGAGGCTTACTTAATCCCAGGTAAATGCACATAGGATTTCAGCTAAAATAGTAGCATTGACATCATCTGCCATTCCTTTAAGCTACAAAATGCTTTTTCTCCTTTAGACACAAGAACCCTGCAAGGTAGATCATTGCTCTACCACTAACTTCTTTGATGTCAAGGATCAAATGCAATGATTACGTGGCATCTAATATCCATAAACCAACATTCCTGGAACATGAATTGGAACAGCTGGGCACCAATGTGCCAGGCAGATTCTGAAGTGTGGCTTTCAAAATTGAAGCTAATGCTCAGGAAGATAGATGCCAAATTTATACTGCCTCAAGTTGCCTGCAAGGGCAATTGTTTCCCACTCTCATTACACACAGTTGTGCTGACTCTTCCTGGCAACAGATGCAGATCTGACTCTCCAACATTAGTTTCATCCCACCCCTCATCTTTTAGCTTCAGGCCCTTTGGGAGGTTAATAGGTTGTCTGTTCATTTTTCTTATCACCATTGGAATTACATTGACTCTCTCCATTAACATTTCATTTATCCTCAAAAACGTCCAAGGAAACGTTGCTAGTATATATGTGCTTTTTTCCTCTAGCATCACAGCTACCTTGTAAGGGAGGTTAAGGTGAAAAGGACAGAATGTTATGGTTGCTGGGGACTGAAATCAAATCTCATGAGTCCAAATGTTGTACTTCATGTAGCCTACCATATAATTTTATTTTGCCTTGTCCAAGAATTAGGAATAGTCCACCATAAGAATGGTCCACCATAAGAATACATGGAATTGTAATATTACCCTTCTTCAACTCTCAGATCTATCCATTCCTGGAGCTAGACTATTGGGTTGAACAGATTGTTTAATGGACTTTATGGAAGAATAACTTTCTTCACCTTTTCCAAAATCTCAAAAATATATCTCCACACATAGAACAATTCATGATGACTTCAGAAAGTTTTAAAATAGCTAAAGAGAGTTCAGAAGGACTGTTGATACATAGCTGGACATGGGTTAGTGGTGGTGGTGAGAATGGGAAAGAAAGATCAAAGATGATTCTTACTAACCTCATACCTCTAGATCCTGAAAACCTTCTTCCAGGAGACCAAGAACACCACAAGCTACTTGAAACTAAACCAGATAAGGGTCTTCTCTTTCAGCATTATCCATACCACCCATCCCCACCATGGGAACTTCTTGTGGTTTGGACTCTACTTCCCATCATCCCCCACTCCTATCATCTCCCAGTCCTATCTACTGTCATGAATTAGCTTTCCAAAGTTTCAAGCAAGGCTTTTCTTTCCAACCCCACATCAGGTTGCGGCAGGAGTTCAACCCAGGACTTGACATCTCCCAAGGCTGGGGTTCCCCCGTGCTGAGCTGTGGGTCCTGCAAAGGAATCCTGCCTGTTCCATCTCTGTCAGTCTGAGCAAAACCCCTAGGGCGGGGAAAAAAATCAGGAAAAGGGAGAAACAAAAAGAATAGCATCACATGTAAACATAAACATACATCTACACCCACACTCACTCAATCATTCCATTTCTTTAATGCAATTGTTGCTGCCTTACCTATCTTTGTTTGGGTTTGGAGGAAAGCAGTTTGCTTGCTGAGAGCACTTCTCCTTGACTGAATCTGGAAAGAGTCAGGGAGAGAGTCTGGTTCAGCATATTTCACAGGAGTTCTCCTCGCAAACCCCTCCCAGGGCCCACCCCCTCCACACTCAGCCCTCAGCAGCGGAGGCTCAAATGGGTGATATCAGAAGATCTTTTTTTTTGTAATGTGATACTACTTTGTGGATACCAAGAGTCTTCCTGCTCCGAAGCATGGAGAGGAGGGAGTGAGACAAGGTGGGGCGGGGGGGGGGGGGACACACAACTTTCTATGGAACTTGTCTTATAAACAGAGGATGTGTTTTCTGCTTTGGATGGAGAATATCTGCATTTTTCCCTGCAGGATAAGATGCAGTTCAGTTCTTTCTAGCAGGGGTCCTGCTAAAGCAGGATTTCTCAGTGTGGTCCAAGGACCCCCCAAGACCCTCTCAGGGTCTGCGAAATCAGAATGATTTGCCAGCCTATGTTGAAAAATGCTACAGTATTAAAATCCCATCAAACTACTGTAAGAAGTGATAGTGGCAGTGAATGTGTCAATTTTAATTTTTAATATGGCAAATATCAATCAATATAACTCATACCAACCAAAGCTCTTGTGGGGTCCTCCATAATTTTTAAAAGCGGGAAGGGGTCCTGGGAGAGAAAAGCTTAAGAAATACTGTGCTACAATATTGGATTACAACTCCTATCAGTTCCTGGCCATGCTGGTGAAGTTAGGAGTTATAGTCCAGCACATCTGGAGAGGCCAATGGGCATAAAGCCACAGTGCGTTGGAAATCTCAGTGATGTGTGTTTACTTAACTTCCTTCTTCTCGATGATTTTCAGAATTCTGGGAATGTAGATCTCATTCTCCTCTTCAGTGGAGGGAAGCAGAAGAAAGCAATTATATTCACATTTAACTTGATTTTTCTCAATTTAGTCCTTTCTTCAGAATTTGCATAGTGCTCTGATCATACAGTTGGGTTTTCACAACATGTTAGGGTAAAGTGTGGTGAGCTGGTTTCTGATTTAGAAAGCTATGTGAACACAATCACTGAGTTGAGTGAGAACCATGGTTTGCCTAATCTTATCTTTAGTCTAGAGCAGTACTTCTCAATCTTGGCAGTTTGAAGACATTTAGACTTCAACTCCCAGAATTCCCCAGCCAGCAAGACTGAGAAACACTGGTCTAGAGCTCTTGAGTTGATGTGGAACATGGGTGATAGGACCATAGGCCATAGGTGATTGGAGGCTATGGAGATGTAGTAGGCACCATCTAATATGCAATGCAGCCTAAGGTTGCAGAATGGCCCATCCTGGCTGGGAATTCTGGAAACTGTGACACTAGTAGCCTTTCACAGAGCTATGGTTTTTCTCCCATGCATTGGGCCAGGATAGTAACTCAGCTTGTTCTGCTTAGCGAGCACACATCTGTTTTGCCCAGTTTCAGCCATGGGTGTGATTGTGGTTGATTATTTTGGTTTTTCATTATTTTTGGTCTGGTTCTGATTGATGTGTTGGGTGGCTTTTCATACTTTGAATGAATGAATGAAATCAGACCCAAGTCCAAAAAAGTGCCAACTTGGCACTGAAGCATAGAACCCACCTTATCTCCATTTTCAGAAGTCATCCAATGTCCTGTGCACATATAATTGTATGATTGGGAGGAAAAAAAAAAGCTGGGATCATTCAGCATACTCAGCCATAATGTGGCTTGTTTGGCTTAGTGGATTATGTAAGCCCCGCTATTGTGGTTTCTGAGCTCTGTTTTGTGGTTTAACGGGCTGTGTGAACCCAGTCTGTTGCAGTATCTTTAGCAAAACTTGGTTAAACAAATCATGGCTGAATACCAGTTGCTAAAGAATACTAGCAGATGGATTTTACCTTATTCTCATCCTGCCTATGAACTTTGTAAATGCAGTTGGAAAATCACTGTCGCGACAAGACACTGGATTCGATCGCCTCTGGTCTCAGCCAGAACACTTTTTTCTATGGTTTCTAAATAGGAAGGTCAGATGTAAAATCCCTGAGATTAAATGAGTCCATTAGAGTAATAATGTAAAGGTATCCACCGCTTTTCCCGCTGCTATGCTGGATGGATGGAAGAAAGAGATTTAAGACTAACACTTTAATTCTGACTTGCATGTTATGCCCTGCCGTTGCTAGATTTCTTCATCCGTGGATTCATCAAGTGTCCTTGAATTACTTACTACCTGTAAGGCTTTTGTTCCAGTATTGGTCAGGGAGAAACCTGGCACTGTAATTTATTCTTTATTTATATATTTTATAATGCTTATGAGCTGCTCCAATGGAGACCAACTCTGAGCAGCATATATTTCCCATCAAAAGTATTACTGGTCTTAGTGCTACTCTTGACTTCCGAGCCATCCCCTCAAATTGATTTATGAATGTTATTGGGCAGATCTTCACAACTGAATAAGAGACTTGATTGATAGCCAAACATGTCAAAACTAAATAAATATGCTGAAGAGAATATTGAAAACTGCTTCTTAGCATAAAACAGCTCCCAAACTTCACAATTTCTCGGCATGAAATGTCTTTCCATTTCTTTTTAAGGTGAATCTCGCACAAGCTTACTTTTGATTCCTTCCAACCTGCTGTAGCTGGAAACAGCTACGGGGACATACCTAGTTCAGTGGTATGGGCAGCCCTCCTGTACTAACAATTGTGCCTTACGTAGACCGGGCTGAATGGTGAGTTGTGATGTGGTCCAGACAGAGGGGAAAATACCAGCTCATTCCACAGAAAAGATGCTATAGCAACCTTCTCAGCAGAACAAGCAAGGCACAGAAATGGAGAAAGCTTTTCACTTGGGTATATTAGCATCCCTTCCCAACAGATAGGAAAATCGAGGCTGACTTCTGGCATTTTTGTCTTGTATCACCTGACATTTTTTCTCATCTAATGGAAAATCGAACCTTTAAAGCTGTGATAGAAGTCTAACGTTTCTTGAGGGAAGAAGTACATCAAGCTTTGATTGGTTGCAGAGAAAAGTGACAAATGAGGAAATCAAAGTCATAGATGTTTCATAATCAGGATGTTAAGAGGAGCTAATGGGATATAGAATTTGCCACACTGTTGTGGTCTTAGGGGGTTTATCTCTCCATGCTTTCAAGTGTGACCTTCTCGAGTCACTCTGTTTTTCCATGTATCTACTTCCCTTTACTTATCTGCCATGAATTTATTCATTTATTTATTGACACATTTATAAATTGCTCTTCAACTTTGTGGCCAGGATTTAACACAACATTAGAAATGGAAGGGATCATTTAATGTAACCACCATCTCAGTTCAGGAATCTACATCCCTTACAGGTGGCCTCCTTAGTCTTTGCTGAAATAGTGCCATATCCCAAAGCTGTTCTGTTACATGGCCAACTAGCTTTCAGCATTAGAAACTTTCTGCTAAAATTTGGTTCAAGTCTGCTTTCCTGAAATTTCCACCCACTGGGTCTTCCAATCCTGCCCTCCAGAGCAATAAAAGACCATTTTACTTTCTACAAGTCTTGAGATATTTGGAGAGCATTACCATGTCTTCCCTTAATCGCTTCTTTGCCAGGCTAAACATCCAGACTGGTGCCCATAGCATTACCAGTCAAAAGGCATTTTGTGGCTATTCTACCTCTCCTGCATAACTGATTATATCTCAGTTGAAGAGAATATATGAAGTTCAGGGTTGAACTGTGGAGTCCTTGGTGCTCGCTGAGCTTGGTTATTCACTTGCAAGCAAACAACCAAGCTCAGAGAGCACCAAGGACTCCAGAGATTATATCTCACTTTGCACAGGCCATTCTCCCAGCATTCTCCCAGATTACTCTTAATTTGCTCAGAGAAATCAGCTGAAGGGGCAGCAACGGCAAGGAAGAACTGAAGCAGAACCAGATGGCCTGGGGACGGTCAGCAGAACCCCTCCTTAGGTGTAAGGTTCTCATCAAATGCCTGACGTTGGTGACCCCTGAGAAGGGAATATTCCCCATGATGGCTGAAATATTGCCTTCCTGCCTGCTCCGTGTCCTGAAGATCCCATTTATAAAAATATAGCCCAATATGCAAAAGAGGGTCATAATCTCCAGATTCCCTGCATTCAAAACGCCATCTTGTGGTGTAGAAGTTAACAGGTGACACATCTGGTTCAGTTGCAGGCTGGTGGGTGAAAGCCCACTGGAACGGCGCCTTTGAACAAATTGCACATGGGTGGCAAAGCGGGGAACGGAGCTCCGGCTGCAGGATGGAATCTGAGAAGAGCAGCTTGTTAGCCCATCTCAGGAGAGCAAGCAGCGTGCCTAGGTAAGATGGGAGGTCAGCTAAGGATAAGGCACGCAGACCCCTGCCAACGAATGCCTTGCTTTCTGGGCTCAATGAATGATTCTCATAGAAATGAACTGAAGTGCCAGAAGGGAAATTGCCAATCTCGTCATAACGTGTCAGCAATAACAGCTCCTTTTTCAGGACATAGAGACCAAAGTAAAACCCAGGGGATTCTAAAACTGCCCTTTCTACCACGAAGAACCAATCCCAGAGATTAAGTCCTCTTGGGATCCAACATAGCCTTCTGCAGTTACATTCCAACCTCATATCTGAAAAGAAAATGGAGAAAAATCAGATTGGTCAAAGAAGAGGGAAACGGTTGCTCTGATGGAAAACTGAAAAAGGAAAAGTGGTCATCTTGACCAGGAAGGTTTGAGGCAGGTGGAAAGGAAAGAATATTCCACAACCCACATTTAGATCATTTTTAAAATAGGTCATTTAAACATTTCTAAAGAGAGTTTCCAAGAACGCTGTGAGATGACCTCTTGCTTGTTAAAGAGTTCTTGAAAAGTCAAAAGCTTGCAACTATCTTAGAGAAAGAAAGAGATACATCGGTATGAACATCTGCTTTGGGAATGTCTGCAGACTTCTTATAAAAGTTCTCTTGTGAGGAGAGCTGATTTAGCTCTGTGATGAAATCTGTTCCTGCATGAATTTAATTTAAATTTAATCTTGGGAATATCCTATTAAAATAATCAGGAAAAAGCAGGCAATGAACATCTTTTCCCTGTCTGAGACATTGGAAAGCCCCAGATCGTCAACATTTCCAGAGAGACCTGTGTTAATTTCTTGGACTCAGAAGAGAGAACAGTCTTGTAGGCACCCTAGAGATTAACAAGGTTACTATCACCAAAGCTTTTGTGAATCACAGTCTGCAGAGGAGAGAGAGAAGAAGAATAAGCTAAAAGAAAAGACGAGATAATCTATTATCAACAGTAGCTAAGACATTTTTGCATGGATGAGCTGGTGAACATATATGTAGTGTGATAATAAATCTCGGTCTTTTTTCATTCATGAAAAATTAAATCTCCCATTAAGTGGAGATTCCAAAACCCAAAATTAATGCAGAATCATATTTTTTTAGTCTGACTAAATTGTATTTCTTTGATGTCATTGTATTTGATTGATATAATTTACTAGGTTTACACTGGATCGGATTGGAGTGGTATCCAAGCCCCAGCAAATAAAGAAAGAAATAACATTTAAATTAAATTAACTCAAATTGAGTTTTTGCCATGGTCCCACCAGATAGGTCCTTCAAAAGTCAAGTGTACTTTTCTGCCTCCCAAATGTTGTAATCTTATTAATGAGCAGAATCCTCCTAAAATAATTTCTTCCCGAATAAAAATATAGTGAAGCTATAGCTGAGACATCATAGTTAGAGGTTTGGAACATGGGAAAGGATATTTATAAAAGAAACGGCATAATATTGTGTGAAACATCTATTTGAATTTTGTTTCCTAATTCACGGGTCAGGAAATACATATATTGATCAGACCATAATTTGTCATTACCAAATAATAGAATTTGCTTATGATTGAAACAGTCTTCAAAACAAGATCCCGAATTTTTAGAATTCAGAAGCCTGATTAAAGTTTGTAAGTCAACTTCAAACTGTGCAATGGTCAGAAGAGGCAACTGTAGCATAATTGGATTTTTGACTAAGCCACTGCACATAGACTTGCAATTAGAGATGCCTGCAGATTTCTGAGCCTTTAAAAGCTGCTGCTCAGCATTAATTTCTCTCTCCATGTTTCTAGAAATAGACCTTTTGTTTTTTTCAAAATGTGCTTCTCAGGGGTTAAAATGGGCCATCAATGCCTAGCAGATCATGATCCATTATCGGACTTTCTCCATTTCGTCCTCTCTTGCTAACCAGGCATTTCTCCTCTTGATCGTTAGCTCTTTCCAGAAACAAGGAAGGGATGACTTAGCAGCTTCTCTGCTTTATCAAGCTCATCTAGACTCCTTGGAACCACAGACTTGCCTCGGTCACCACGGTCTTTCTCTAAAGCTCATGAATAGGTCCTCTGAGCAGGCTGCTCTCCATGGAGAGATGGCGAAGGTGATACTCTCAGGTGAACAAATGCCAATGTATGGCAAGGGAGTGCTGACAATCCATCAGTATGTGTGTCTGTCTGTCTATCTACCTACCTATCTTCTACAGTATCTATCATCTACCTACCTACCTACCTACCTACCTTCCTAGCGTTTTTCCACAGGTGCAGGGTCCACTTATTTTTTTCAGATCAACTGAATGTTGATCCATTGGTTGCAACAGGAAGCCTGACGTTGTGGACTGAGAGAGAGTGACTGGCCCAAAGTCACCCCGATGGCTTTCATGCCTAAGGCAGGACTAGAACTCACGGTTTCCCAGTTTCTAGCCTGGTCCCTTAACCACTAGTCCAAACTGATGCGCTCTCTCCCTCTCTCTCTCTCTCTGTATTCAATCATGTCTGATTCTTGGAGACTGTCTGGACAACTCCCTGCAATTTTCTTGGCAAAGTTTTTCAGAAGTGGTTTGCCATTGCCTCCTTCCTAGGAGAGTGACCAGCCCAAGGTCACCCAGCTGACTTTGTACCTAAGGTGGGACTAGAACTCACAGTCTCCTGGCTTCTAGACTGGTGCCTTAACTACTACACCAAACTGGGTCTCTGTAGTGTGTGTGTGTGTGTGTGTGTGTGTGTGTTCAATTTATATAGCTGCCTATCTCAGATACATGACTCCGGGCAGCCTACAGCAATTAAAAATGATATCAAAACAGAATATCACATGAAAAATATAAAACCCTTATAAAAACCATGAAACACAATCTGCAGCTGAGGATTCTTCCCAGTAGTGATTTTCTATGACAAATTCCATTACCCTTGACTTTCGGGGAGTTACTCTTCCCAGAGGAGAGAGCTGTGTGATTCTGTTATAGCAAACTATCTGGGGGCACCTTCAAGATTAATGCATTCATTTCGGCATCATGTTTTGTGGACTACGGTCTGCTGTACCAGATGGATGGAGTATTATCCTGAGACCAGAAAATGTATAGATGTGCATCCATACAGAAAAAGTCTAACGTTAGGATTGTCAGATCTGGGTTAAAAAATCCCCAGAATCACCAGACTGAAGCTACAATATCCCTCATTCTTTCCTGTCATCTAGTTGACATCTGGACAATCTGGGGACCCAGTTATGATGGCTTAAGGAAGAGTATTAAAAAAAAGAAAAGAAAAAAAACGTTATGGCAAAATGAAATATATGAAAGGTAGACGTAATTACTTATTAACAGCTGCCATTCATTAAGAGTTGTGGCTCATGATTCTGGCTTTTAGTGATACGTTGGTTTTTTATCTATAGGAAATAGAATGGAATCTCTGGATGAATTTAAATGCAGCTACAGTGAAAATGTGTTTTGAAATTGTGTGGCTAAAGAATGGTTTGCTCTCCTTCTCTCGGTGGCATTTTAAATTGTAGTTTGGTGGCTGGCATTTAAGCCCCTAGCAGTTTAAAATGACACTGTATTAACTTAAGCAGTTCATTAAGCTGCTAATCCTTAGCCAAAGTAGGATCTTCTGCATCAGCAAAGAACTGCCATTGTCTAAGGCTATAAAACTCCCATAAAGGGCCAGGCCACAGGGTACAGATCTGGGCAGTGTGATCCAGGAAGGCCACAGGGCAGGATAAGCAAGTGAGTGGAAGAACAGCAAGTGAAGGGTTGAGCAAATGAGGCAACGGAGCAAGTGACGGGTCTTTCTGGAAATCCATCCTCATCTCACCAAAGACAAGGGTTTGATCAGCTGAGTCTCACTCCCCTGTTTCTGGTATCTATGATTTCTGGTTTATGTCCACTCATCATGTTGCATGCTGACTCTCCAGTTTGTGCAATGCAGAATGGAGAGGGATGGGCACAGACGAACCTATATTTCTGTCTCTTTTTAAATTGGAAAAACGCCTTGCAAAATTCTGAAAGTGTGAATTTCGAAGGATGACTAAGGCTCATAGCTTATTTCAAACCTATGAAATGAGGTGAGCTGGAGGATAAACGGAATCTGAAAAAAGTCTCCCTCGCTGCTAGGGGGAATGGATTTTTAGACCACCACAGGGCATATGTCTCAATCATGCTTAGCCTTCATCTCAAGCAGAAACTTTGTATTAAGAAAAAAAAAAAGGATGCCTTTGAAATAATCTGGCTAGGGTATTGTACCCTTTGTCAACATAACCTTCTAGATGTAGATATGAGGACTTGGCTCAAGATCTTTGGCCCGGTTAAAGCAGAGACATTTCATGTATAATCTAAGCAGGATGAGACAACAGCATCACTAGCAAGACCAAAAATTCTTCACACAATGAGATGGGGTAACAACAATTGGCAACGAAGGAATGTTGTTTGCACTTGAACTCCATCACCCAAATCTGGGCATTGTTAGACTGAGCACTGTGCGCACTTAGCATTAATGAACCTTTATTTATGCACTTATTTCTTTTAAAAGATTGTGCCAACTCAAGATATTATGCCCAGGAAAGCAAAATCTTGTGATTGCCATGTTGTGCTGTTATTGTGGTTTAGTTGTTATGGCAGATGTTGACACTACTCCAGGGTGAGCAAATTGTACCCATGGACCAGAGTGCTACCAAATTTCATTTCACACACACACACACACTTTTTATTTTTTCAAGATTATTTTACCTGCTTGTAGCTTATATTTCTGTTATCATGGGAGCTAGACCCCTCTGAAGCTGTTGGATCCTGTAACTCGACAACTGAACCACCCAAATGGGAATACGCATGGCTTTTGTTACAGTTGGACCTCTTACTGATTGAAAGTGGCTTTATTTGGGAGAGGTACTGGATTGGTCGGTATTCACAAGATTCATGACACGCTGGCATTGCTGGCTCCATCTTCAATTGCCCCAAAATCATCTCAACCCTGAGAAGATGAGCCAAGAAAATGGGTTCGGTTCCTTCTAGATAAATCAACTGCATAAAGCTGGGTTTGTGTTATGGGCTTATACGGCTGTGGATAGGGTCTGAACATCAAAGCATACCCCCTGAACTTAGTAACATCTTTTTATTTCTATATTTTTTAAAAACCTTAGCAGATGCAGGACTTGGCTCCCTGGTGATTTCAGGACATGCCCATGGAGTTTTCTGGACAACAGTGTGGAAGCAGTTTGCTATTATTTATTTATTTTTATTTATTTAATTTATTTATATTTCAAATTTGTCACTGCCCATCTCACTGTAGATTATTATCTAGATCAGTGTTGTTCAAACTTGGCCACTTTAGGACATGTGGACTTCAAATCCCAGAATTCCCCAGCCAGCCTTGCTGGCTGGGGAATTCTGGGAGTTGAAGTCCACACATCTTAAAGTGGCCAAGTTTGAACAACGCTGATCTAGAATTTTTAAAACAATTGTCCTAGGATTACCTGGTAGTTTCCCACCCAAGGTCTAACTAAACAGATCTGACCCTGCTTATTAAGAGTTATGTGTGCCCTTTAGCTAGGCCACCATTAACTGCACTTCTCAGATACGTGGACCCCATGGTCTGTACCAAGGAATAAGAATATCTAGCTTAGGTGTCATAGCACCAACAGAAGTGACTGATAAAAGAGGAAACAAGGTAATAAATAAATAAGGTAATAAATAACAAAATGAGTGAAAAATGTTTGAAATGTATCAGGGATGTTTGCACAATGTGGTTAAAAAAAACGTCTTAATATTTTCAGGTATAAGTTTCTTATAATTTTTCCTTCAGCCCACAGTATATTTGTTTCTATTTAAAATCTGTTTTATGGGTAAAAGAATTCATAATTTGTGAGAGAGTCAGAGTAAACTTTCTTAGCCTCCCGACTACTCTTTTTTTTTTTTTAAAGAAACCACAGGCTTAACCTTAAAATTAATTCTTAATCTTTTCTCATTGGAATTTATTTATTTATTTATTTATTTAATCAATCAATCAATCAATCAATCAATCAATCAATCAATCAATTAATTAATTTGTATGCTGCCCAGAGGAGACAAATATATTTGTTAAACCGAAATGAAAATTTGGCTCAAAAGGTCTGACTCTTTTTACCAAATTGTTAGAAATGTTTGCGTTTCCTGCAAAAATGATGGTAGAAATGACAGATCAGGTCAGCAAGCCTTAAATGTTTCCCAAGCAGCAGAATATTAGTATTAAATTATCTTCTCACATTGGCCACTAGATGGAGAAACATATCCATATAGAAACCATAAACTCCAGCTTCCTGTTCATAATTCATAATGTAGAAGCTTGAAAAGAACCTGGAGTGAAATTGCTGAATTAGAACTAACCAAGAAGCTGAACTTGATCCAATTAGGATAATCAAAATGGGTGTTTTTTAAAAAATTATTTTTATTTCTTGAATAAGAAAAAACATGTTTTCTATTTTTTTCTGTAAAACTTGTAAAAAGGCCATCAAGACAGTGATGCCCAAGGTGTTAAACCTAGCAATGCTATTTCATTCTCGGTTACAAGCACTGCAAAGAGACTGGGTGCTTACCTTATGCTTTGCACAGAATAAGAATGGACTGTGCTTTTTTCTACATTTCACTGCTAACTGGTTTATTTTATTGTCCTGCACACCTGAGTACACACACACATCCATATTTACTTGAAACAAAAACTATTTTTCCCCCAATAAAGGAAGGAGATGAATTTCCGTATTTCATATTTCTTATTTGGGAGAGAATTGTCTTCCTTTTGGGTAGATAAGGGCCATGGTTATGTACACAGCCATAGCCCCATGGACATTAGACCAGATGGGGTCCTCAGCACTCAAAAGTTTTCACCAACTTTACAAAGTTTTTTTGCTCGAGCTGCTTATTAGCTATTTTTAAAGAACTTGCTGTTTTCATGAGTTTTCTTTTGGTTATCATTGTTTTTTAGTAGCTGGTATTTGAAGCTTCCTGCATGATTTTCAGAAATGCCATGTGATCAACAGCAGATTAATCAGAACTGATTAATAGCATTTGATGTACATTTAATGCAGGCCTAACATCCTTGGTTAAAAAAAGAAAATGAAATAGATACCCACACAATAGTGTAAACCACATTCATTTATGCAGTTGTTATCTGATCAATGTAACAGCCAATATGAAGGTATGTGATTAGGCATTCGGTGCACTAATAATCACAATTTACTTTCCTACTGTTTGTTTGCTGCAATTTCTAAGGCATGCCAAGGCAGGAAAGAAACAATCTGTGAAGTGATGCAGTTTTTTAAAGTCCTTAAAATTAGGTGCTAATATTGCAAATCGGATCAGGTTTGCATGGAGAGAGGAAGGGTATTTTGCTTTTTGTACTGTTCCACCTTCCCAATTAAAATCACAAAGAAGAAAACATAAAAGTATTACTATAAACTCATTGGGTCCTCTCATTAACAGTAGACACATAGTAAAATTGGATCTAGGTTGAATCACTTCAGAGAGGTAGAAAATAGATGTCAATAGCTTAGCCTTCTCTGGGCTGGTAGCCTCCAGATGTTTTGGATCTTAACTGCCATCTCCAATCTGTTTGGGCTGTGAAGGTGTGTTGTTCAACACATTTGGGAGGAACCAGAAGTCAGAAAGGCTTGGTTTCTCTGATGTCATTGTTTTCAAGAACTGGATGCAAATAAAGTGAGGAAACTCCCAATTTCCTTTGTGGATATTTCTCTGGGGAAGAAAGGTTGTGGCCTGGCCAGGATCCTGACACATGAACAGATGGAGTGACATTTCCTTGCTAATGACAAATGATACACTAATATGGCTGAAACGAAGCTTGGCACTGGGAGATACCGGTTGAAAGACTACTTAACAAACCATGTTGTGCTGTTTCAGGCAGGAAGCTGGTGCATGAAAGTCATCCAATAAGTCTGTGTGAATGTACAACACTTAAGGAGCATAGAGAAAGTCATTTGAAACAGTAGTTGTGTGCCAAAACAGCTCCGAGTACTTGGTTTATTATTTTTTCCCCTCTCCCCAGAACATGCTCTTCTTGCAGAGCAAACTCCTCTTAGAGACTCTGCCACTGTCTACGTGGCACTTGCTCCATGCATCATTGAAGAGCAACAATGGCCTAGATAAGGTGGGACAGCATGCCCCGGACCAGGATTGTCACCAAGCTAATAAAGTTTGTCTTTTTCTTTTTTTGGCTAGCTTTTCTGTTAGGCTGCTTCTGGTAGGGTTTCATGAGTCAAGTTCTTTTGTTCAAACCACCTTTTAAAAAAGAGTCCTGGAGTAAAAAGAAAGGAAGGAGAAGCAAACTTGGTTGGAGGGGACTTCTTCTATTACAGATCTCTAGTGTCTGAGGAAATGGGCTGCAGTGATTGGTCAGGACCTGTTTTGCAAGCAAAGAGGTTAAAAAAAAAGGACATTTGATGGGTATGGCTAAGTGGCTGGGCCAACAAGAGGCCCCAGGGTCACTAACCTGGCCAACGAGGTCATTGGTAAAGGCCAGGTGAATGACAGCTCCAATCCCTTCATTGCATTCTTCCTTCCATGTAGGCCTTGCCTCTTAAGGAAGAAAGCAAAGCTTGTTTAGTACATATCTAAACTTCTCAATGTAGTCCTTAATGGAGGAGGCCACCTCATCACAAGGCCGGGAAGTCTACCTAAAAACAGCTCATTGTCTCAACAATGTTGGCTTTCACTACTCAAGACAGAGAATCACTAGAGATGGCTTGGGATCAGGAAACAGCTTAGTTCACTCGACAGCAGTTCTGTGCTTCTTTGGCTTGTATATGTGCTAAACCTGGCAAAAGTTCAGGTTTGTGTAGACTTTTTAAGTCTGGATCCTGATAAGCTAAAAACTCTAAATAAAGGCTTAAAAGGTCCTCTTGGAAAGGAATTCCAAACACCAGCTAGCTCTGAGGTAGTCAAAATGGGGATGGCTGCAAGAGGCAGCACTCTATGGCCTTGAGCTATCAAAGGACAGAACTCAGTACATTAAACATTTTGCCTCAAGAGTCTTCACTTAATCCTGGAATGTATTTGCCACACTGTCAAATTAAGTTAACATATTGCCTATTTTCTCCAGGCAATGCAACTTTATGATGAAAATGATTTAAATTACCGTGAAAACCACATCCCTAAGAAGAAATTAACAACTATCATTGTGTTTGTTAGAATGAGGCTTCAGGCTCTAAATGCCAAACACATTTAAGAGAGCAAAAAATTGATTATTTTGCTATTTGAGAACAGCAGTTTTTTATAGTCAGAAGAACCTGCTCCCACACACTGCGCAACTTCTGTTGTCAAGTGCTTGAAATGTTCACGGAGAATGCCTTGGGAGCTTTTTGAAGCCAAATGAGAATCAGATTTTCTAAGAGCAAGGTGGAGAACCTTCAGAACAAAATTAAAAGTGAAGGAAAGGAAATCAACATTACAATGAGGGATGAAGTTCTATGTCTGCAAAAACCACTTTCCCTCCTAAAGAAAAGTCTGGGGGAAGAGCCTCACATCTCCTAGAGGTCCATCAGCTATAGGGGTCATAGGAACCCTGTATTTTTATGGAATTTCAGAAACTTATTCATGTTCTTTTAACGCATCTTTTTATTCTCCTATCTTCATTAGCTGGGAACAGATTTCAGTGAGGTACAATCAAGCAACATTTCACAAAACAGTGAAACCAGGTGTAGGTTTCTAGGATGATAAAGCTTGTATTTCATGAGACAGTCACATCAATGCTGTTTTCAACTGTGGACACACTTTTTTTTTCAAGTAAGAAAGGCTTTTGTTATCCAGAAATGAGGATGTGACAGCATATTGGTTATCATTTCATTGCTACTCCATTTTTCCAATCCCCCTTCCCAAATCTCTATCATCATGAACATTTGAAATTACTGTCAGACCTTAGAATGCCACACAGGTGCACGCACACACATACATACACCCACACATACACTGGCTGTTGCTCAAACACACAAACTAAGTCCAGGGAGGTTGACTGTGCAATGTGATCCTCCTATTTCCAACAGCAGTGCACCACCATGGCCAGCAAGGTATTCTTTAGCACACCATTTTGCAAATATTGGAAGTCTTACATCTTAACAGACAGGACTGCCAACTTTTCAGAACTCTGCAGGCCCTTTCCAGACTGAGTTCTGGAAACTCACTATCCATGGTCCTGATCAAGAATTTAGAATGAGAGGTCACACTTTGGAGTGAGTGAGGACTTTGGCTGCTGGCTCGCTCACTCCTGTGCAAGCTGAGATATCACCCAAGGCCTCTTGAAGACCCTTCTTTCCAACTCAAACAGCAACAAGGACCTGATGGAGGTCTTGCTGTGTAATGCAGGTCAAGCATTTCTCAACCAGGTAAGCCTCTCAGAGTAATGCCACCCACAGCAGCAGATTCTCCCTTTATGTTAAGGATACAGATGCTGCCTCACACCCTACTTTATATGCCATTCCTGACATCTCCAGAAAACAAGTTGCTTTTAAGAGATGTTCTAAGCTTCTTTCAGAAGCAGAGTCCAATATCAACCAGGCTCTGCCAGTCCTTATAGCAGAAAGGATCATGGAAGAAAGTGATTACCGTAAGACAATATTTCTCAACCTCAGCAACTTTAACATGTATAGACTTCAACTCCCAGAATTCTCCCGTAGCTGGCTGGGGAATTCTGGGAACTGAAGTCCACACATCTTGAGAAACACTGCCATTATATGTACTAACACTTTACAGCCACTGTTCAATTCTCTCCTGCCCACCTTTCCTGCTCTGGCAGAAATATTCCCCAAAAGAAGGACTAAGTACAGATCTTCACCTGCTTTTTCTCTGGGGACAGCTACGATGTTGTTCCTTAGTCCAATCATCTCAACTAGAGCTGCAAGAGATCTCAACATTGCAGTCCTCTGTTGGAGACATTACAGGGGTTTTAACATAGGCATGGGGTTTGTAATTCAATCAGGAACTGGTAACACAACTTGAGCTTTGTCAATAACCCTTAATTATAGTAAAATAAATTCTCTATGGCTGTTTTCTACCAGCTTCTTCAGATGCTAACTTCTAATTCCTGGCTAGCGCGACCTTTACAGAGGTCTTTGTAAGAACTTCTAAATGAAGAACAAATGCCTGAGTTTGCATCTTTTCTCCCCCATTTTTTTTTTCCTTCTGTGCCATTTTTTTTAAAGACTGCAGTGGCAAAGGCTGCCTAATTACTGGTCTGTCTACCCTCTATCTAAGCTACTTTCTTTTTTGGGAAAAAGAAAAGAGTCCAAATGCTTTAAATAAATAAGTAACTGGGAGTGAAATGCTGAAGAGCATTATGGAAGAGACCTGCTAAAGTCTCTTTTGCTGTTCAAATCAGGCAGGAGAGGCTGAAGCGACCTTTCCTCTGTGCTCTGAGTGCCTCAAGAACATGGCAAGGAACAGTGAACTGGTAGTCCACAAGGAATCAGTTAAGCAAGCCTGCGTTCAGATCCAGGAAAACCCTAACAGCAGGCTTGCTGCAAAAGGAGAGAGCAAGCCCACCAAGTTACTGAACACAGAGTAGCTTGTGACTTTCCCGTTTAACATACTGGCATAAAGTCTTCACTGCATTCCCCTGCTTTTCTGACTGTCCTCCTGCCCCCAAGTCAAAGTGCATCTGCTTTTAAAGTAAGAGTTTTAAAATAAGTCTGGCTGAGATTCCCCCAGCCTAGTCAAGCCAGGTTTGAGCTAGCTTTCCCTGCAGTCCTCCAGAGAAGGAAATTCCACCTCTTTGTTCCAAGACTGCAGCAAGGGGCTCCGGCAAGCTCTTCCTTGGTGAGAGAGAAGAACCCTGAGATGAGTCTTAGATTGGCAGCCAGCAGCTTATAAGCCTCCAGGGATCTTCTGTGGTGGGAGGCCTTCTTCAATCCAGAGGGGAGGAGATGAGCCGCTGGGCAGAATTCGCCGGTGGATCCGCCGCAAACGCAGCAGATAGAGCAGGATGGACAGCAACACAATGAAGAAGCAGGCAAAGAATAAGTAATGGTTGTAAACGAAGGCAAAGCTGTGCCAACGGGAATGATTACCTCGGAAATTTTCCTGCTGGATATCTCTGCGGGAGGAGGAAAGGAGAGGATGAAAGAAATGATTCGACTCCATCAAAGCACCCCGACGACGACGACAACGACGACTTAGTATCCTCTGAAGCATCCCTACAGATTTATCAACCATTTTGCCAACCTCGGCAAAAGAGATATTGTCGGAAAGCCAAGAAGATGACTTTCTTGGGAGAATCTTTTGTTATTCATTTGTTTTGGAGACCACTGGAATCCCGAAGGCTCCCGGTGATGAACATCAAGCATAAATCATCCACAATAAATAAAGCAAGATGACAAATATAAAACATAGAGCATTCAGTGAAAAAGCAGACCCTAGTTATTTCCTCGAAAACACAGCTCTCTGAAAAGCTCCCTTTTAACCAGGGATGTGGAGTTGGCACATAAAACCTTTGACTCCGACTCCTTTATTCATGGTACCTCCGACTTCTTTAATTATATATCGATATAGGAAATAAATTATAAATATGCTAATTATATATTTCCAATATATGTTATATTTTGAAATTTGCAGAGAACTTAAAATTAAAATATATCCTGAAAAAATAGGTTAATCAAATTATTTATGAAATAGGAAAATTTAACATATAGTGTATTATTTATATTATGTACAATTTAAATTTACTAGGAGTTGGAGTCGGTACATTTTTACCAACTCCGACTCCAGTAACCCAAGAATGGCTTCTGACTCCAACTCCACAACTCTGACTCCACAGCCCTGTTTTCAACCAGTTGCTGGAATGCTTTTAGGATAGGAGCTGACCTAGCCTTCTGCAGGAAGATTGCAGGATGAAACAGGAGCCAGCACCCAAAAATACTGTTTCTGCGCTTCGGGCTTCCTCACCTCCTGGGACATACACACTGGGCAGGTCAATTCCAGTGGGAGAAGGCGGCCCTGCAGGTACCTGGGAGCCAGGTCATTTAGTACTTATTGGTTAAAAGTAGCACTCTGAATTATACCCAGAATCTTACTGCAAGCCAATTTTCATTTGGGAAAGAATTCTCCTGCACAAACACCTATTAGAGGGGGAACCTGGGACCCCAGGACCAGATGTAGCCTGATTTCCAGAGCCCTTGGTGAGAGGAATTGCATCCTTGCTTAGCAGCTTTGTTAGGTGAGGAGGAAAAAAGTCATGCCCCAAAAGGTAGAGAACAGGCGGCTCCACACCATTGGGACATCAATCACCAGCATTTTATCCACTGCTCCAAATTATTCTTGCAGGCCCTTGGCAGAAAAAGGATTTGCCATCCTTGTCTTAGAACATTATAGAGGGAATGTCTACTTTAAGCAGGCAATAGTGTTCCTGTGACATCAACAGCCATGAAAACCAATTCCTGCTTTCCTCTCATGCTTATTTGCATGCCCAGCAACCAAGGAGTAAAGGCTGCTGCATTTAAGGGTCCCAAGAGCACAGGAACAAGAATGCTCTCAGACCTCTCACCGAGATGACCAACCAAAATTTTCTGCCCACTGAGCTACGGCCTCCATCCACATTATCATTAAGCATTGCATTTGTTCTACATCAGGCTTGAGAATCAAAACAAATGCAAAACTTTCTGGAGAAAATGATCGAAGCTTAGGTGTTGGTGACCAGCTGCCTTTGAACTTCACAGGTAACGGGGGAAGGCCACAAAGGCGTACCTCAAAGGTAAAAACCGTGTTCGGTAGAGGATGGCCCCCAGCGTCCACTGCACCTCTTTATCATATACTTGGAGTGCTGTTTTTAGGTTGCTGTAGCTTACAGGAAAACCAAAGCCGTTGTGAAATACTTCGTACATCCAGGCTGACTTAAAGCACTGATACCTGCACAGAATAAACATAAGCAGCACATCCAAATTGTGTTGTTATTTAAATGGTAACAGATCTAAACAGCACAATCCGAAAGAAGAATGAGCTGAATTCCATCTGTCTTAAGCACTTAATTGCACATTCAAGATCCCACTGTTGTTACCAGGATTTACGCACACATTCTCTGGATTAAGCCCAAAATAATTAGATGCCTCCTTAGAAGGGCTAATTAAGATCTGCTAAGACAAAGAGAAAGCCCTTCTCCACAGGACTTGTACGTTAATGAAAAGGAATGAAAGATGTGGGGTGAAAGCTTAGAAGTCCTGCTCGTGTCAACTTGCTGCAAACAACTGACAAGTGGAGATGGTTTTCAGGAAGGGAAGCATTTCAGCAGGGTTAGCACAGGCAGTTTTTCTGATTATTTCAGTAACCATTCCCTTGGTTATCATTTGTGATAACTATAATAGCCAATTTAGTCTGTGGATAGACAGGATATGTGCATGTATTATCAAAACACCACTGTCTTCCTGAGATGCAAGATATTCATTTCCTATACATTCATCACTTATTTTCTATATTAGTGTTTCTCAACCTCGGCAGCTTGAAGTCCACACATCTTCAAGTTGCTACGGTTGGGAAACACTGTTCTATATAGTGGGAAAGGAAGCCATCTGGTGATATAAAAGAGATGCAGTTTGTACCAAAAGGAAAATAAATACATGTAAGGTCTGTCTGTCTGCCTCTGTCTGTCTGTCTCTGTCATAAGCTTCCCTCACTTTCTTTTAGGATTATATTGCCTGAAAACCTTGCATAAAGTAAGATACTGAACCAGCAGGAAAAAAGAGGGTTTGGGGGTATGGTGCCCAATTTTGTAATCCAACTGCTTTAACAAATGTGTTCATAAATTGTTGAAGCCTTCTTTTTATGCACTGCATTACTCAAAGACATTTTCCTCCTTGTTTCGTTTTCTATGAACAGGGGAGTCATTATCTCCATCTTTTCGATGGGCAGGGATTCTGTCTGATGCCAGACAAAGAGGTAGAAAAATCACAGTACTACAAGTGTTATTTGCATTCTTTGCTATATTGCACCCAGTAGATGGAAGCTCATCGTAGACCTGAGGATCCTGCACCAGCTTCAGCGCAACATAATACGTCCAAGTTTGCTTCTAGTGTTAGAGAGGCCCTTTTCCTTTTAATTTTGGGTAAGAGGGTTGGACAAACGTTGATGCTTCTTTTGACCCCACAGTAACAGGAGTAGCTAATGCAGGTATGGAAGTAAGTGGGAAACAGGATGCACAACTATTACAACAGCACAACGCAATGGCAAATGCGTGAATGAGGGCAGAAAGAAGTCTTGGCATGTTTCTAGACTTGGGTGCAAATTATGCTGAGACAAATGATTAATCACATAATAGTGAATTCGTGTAAATCAAATTCACATAGTGAGGGAAGCCGGTCTCTATCAACTCCCAAATGCAACCCACACATGCACCCTACCCCCAGACATGCAGCACCTTTACATTCTCCTTAAGAAGGCTCCAGAGGTTCAAAGATGTATTTTTTTAAAAAAATCAAATATTTCTTGGGCTTCCTTGAGCAAGTTACTTAAGGAGTTTGGTTTGGGGTCTCTGGCAAGGTTACTTGAGCGTGTTCAGCCACAGAAGAATATGAACGCTTACTTCAGTCGATGGAGGTCTGCGTGCGATGCATAAAGGCCACGATCAAATCTTTCCCGTAGAACAGACCACTTTGTTGCACAATATTCCTGAGAAAAAACATTATGGAAATAAATATACATGCATATTATTTATATAAATGCACATACAGGATGTCCCAGAAGTAATAGGGCAGTCACCCAAAACTGATCAGTTGCCACAATAGTTATTCTTGTTGCTGTTTTTATTATCATTATTATCTCCTACATATACATAGTTGTTATCTTTAATAAAAAAAAAATTGATTTACTGCCAAATTTTAGTGTTACTTCTGGTATACCCTATATAATAAAGAGTATTTTGAAATCCATATTACAATATGAGGGATTTACCAACTAAAATTCTGATATTACAGAATGTGTTAATTTGGGGATTCTATTGTGTGATGTGCTTATACATGATTTCCAACTCGAACTGTGGAAAATCAGGCTAGATTTCCTTATAGCATTGAATTAATTCTTCATTTCTCAGCCAAACCTAAAAACTAAGATTGTTGCACAGGTACAGTGGAGAGGTGGGAAATATACTATATGGATGGGGAAATGAAAACTGGTGTTAACTATCATTTCTATAACAATTTAACATGAACTTCATAAACTTCACTGCCTGTGTAATTTTTGCAGCTACTTTCAAATCCAGCAGGATGTGTTAAGTAAGGACAGTAACAGAAGAAAGCTGAAAAAAATGTGCCTACAGAAGGAATGGATAGAGAGGCAGTATTGCAAAATGGGGGGAAAAAAATACAACAACCAGGGTTTTTTCATGTGCTTTCACATCCCAATTTTACAGACAGATAACCAAGGCCAGGAACCCTCAGCTAAGTTCAAAAAGCTAGAATTTTTAAGCTGTGCTTTGTTGAACAAACTAAATTGAACAATTTCACACACAAACTTAAGTCAAAATGGGTAAATTTGCACATCATGCTAAGCTAGGGATAACCATCACAACTGGTGACACACCTGGTGGGTTTAAAGAAGGGAAGGGTAACTATTTGCCTCCCAGAAGCCACTGACTTTCATCTCTTATCTTTAAAACCCTCCAAAAAAGGGGTTGAAACATTTCAACTATCCAACAGAAAAGAATCTATGTAGCTCAGGGTTGAACTGTGGAGTCCATTTCACCCTTACCGACACCAGCATCGCAAGCGGCTATATATAAACAGGGAGCAAACCCCACATTCACTTGCCCTGATGACGTTACCTAGTTGGGTAATGAAACGTCTGCAAGCAAACACCAAGCTCTGAGAGCACCAAGGATTCCACTATTGCAGATTTATCAACAGATGGTCTCCGCTGGCCTCCAGGTCAGAAGACTGGGTTGTCCACCCTCTTCTCTGCCAAACACAAACCAACCATGTTATGGCTTGGTGTTATACATGATGCAGACTTTGGAAACCTAGGATTAAACCAGACTTTGTATACAGGCCACCTAAATCCAAGGCCAAAATACTTCTCCATCAACCACACATTTCTGGATATGTCTCCAAGGCAACTTTGCTAGACCATAACACTTATTATTTTGATATTTCAACTCTGACCCGCTTCGGGATGGTAAAGCTGAAATTGTACGCAGCGTGCTGTGTCAGTGTTAATTCCCTCTCACCTTTGTGAGGAAGGTGAAACAGAGAGAAAAATGGCTGGCTCAAGTTCATAAGACAAGCCTTGTGGATTGCGGAGATGAAGTGGGAGGGGTGCGCTCTTACTTTTGCAGCTTTGAGGAATTGAGCGGCGTTGTAGTCTCCCCCCATCCTTAAGACGTCCTCAGTACAGTAATAGAACTCCGAGAACCCATAGAATTCACTGTTCTCAAAATGGATGGGCGGCTGATAAACGCCGTTCAAGGATGTTTGCGTTTCGTTGGTCTTGTTCATGAAAGACTGAATGACATCTCGGCACACGTGGAAATCTCCCGTCCCTCGAAGATACAGAGTCTGCCCGTTCTGTTGGATTTCATCCTCGGCGTCTAAAGGTAGGCAAGGGTCTAAGTAGGGAATCTCAGGGGTCACACCAGTCTGTTTACCAAGAAGCCTGCAAGCAAGTTTGATCAGAGGACACCAAAGGACAATCACTGGAACAGCCAAAGGGAACGGTATCGCCATCAGAAATATGGAGCCTGATTCTTCTGTCCTGAGAAAAATATTCTTTTTTGGGAGTGGGGATGAGGGATCATAATCATCTAGCCCAAATCACTGCAGTTCAGCTGTAGTTATATTTGGGAAAGCACCACGCCATGGATTATTTCAACCCTCTTGTTTGAACAAGCCATGCTGGTTTGACTCAGTCATAACTCTAAGCCACAAAGAATCATCTGTAAATGGGCTGGTAGCTACACTACAGCTACACTACTCCAAACCAAGCAACCCGCATTATGGCAGGAGACCCAAAGGTGAGGCTCTGATCCCACCCACTATCCAATTTCCAGCTGTTTTTTTTTTCCCAACTGAACTATAGCCTTTCATTTAAAAAACCTTCCAGCCCCCAATTTAGTTCTTTCTTTTTGGTATCCAGCAAAGAGTTTTATTTTATTTTTCCTGGTCATTTACTTAATTAGAATGAAGATGACCATGTTAGGTTTGATGCAATTTTTTACTCTATTTTACACCTTACTGTTACAATGTCATTGTCATTGTATGACAGTTTTAATTCTGAAATGGGAAGGATCTAGCTGGTAGAAATGTGGCACAGAAAAAGAAACATGTCTGGATCTTTCCTGTAAACACTGCATTATTTTCATAGATGTGATCTGCAATTCCAGAAAACCAGCTGTGTTAAATCAGTTGTGTCAACAGACTTTCCCCTGCTACAGTCTGGCGTGACAACCAACCATCTTAACTCACATAGCCTCAAATCAGTATTAGTCCACTCTTGCTTATACTGCAGTTTAAAACTGGAAATATAATCTCCATGTTTTGACATGTGCCTGTTTCAGAGTGTGAGATTTTATGCTAAGTATATAAGGAAGGCTATAATTTGGAAGCAAATTCATCACCCTACAGCACCTGTTTCTGAATACTGTGCTGGTGAATATGTTGTCTGCGTATCTCTGTCGGGCAGCATTACCGCCAAAGCCCAAAAAAGTTGCCACGTAGACTCGGTACACATGTTCATTCTGGTGAGCGTCACATCCCAAGTTAAACTCTGCCAGTAGGTTCTTGGCCACCTCCTCCTGTGAGACACCAAACAGAGATTAAGAGACAGAGTTCTGCTCTGTGTTTTCATTCCCCAGTTTTTGATTACTCAAGAATACTTTCAGCTCTGTGCTTTTCAAAACCTTTGCACGAGACTGTTCTCTACAACAGTTCTTTACAGTAAACACCTGAGCAGTAATCCAAGGATGGGACAAGGATGACCATCCGGATGTGGTCAGGTACAACTTCCAACAGCTCCAGCCATCACAGCTAATACAAAGGGATGCAAAGCAGCATCTGGAAAGACATTGGTTCCCTGGCCCTGCACAATGGAAGCAACACCAATGGCCAAGTATTTGCCAACTACAGGGACAGCTATGCATATGCCTATATACTGGCCAATCTTACTTCTTTCTTTCCTCTCCAATCATTATTATTAATAATTCATATCCTGCTTTTTAGAATACAGTTGCCCTTCTAAGGCAGGGTTTTCCAATTTTTTTTGGTGCCTTCAAGTCCGTTTTGACTCCTAGTGACTGGCTGTACTAGTCCTACAGTTTTCTTGGCAAGATTTTTCAGAAGTGGTTTGCCATTGCCTGCTTCCTAGGGCTGAAAAAGAGTGACTGGCCCAAGGACACCCACCTGGCGTCATGACTAAGGTGGACTAGAACTCACAGTCTCCCAGTTTCTAGCCTGATGTCTTAACCACTAGACCAAACTGGCTCTCTGCACCAAATAGCACGATGCTAATAAAACATAAGGTTATAGAACTATCCAATTAAAAACCAAAAGCACTTTAAACACATGTCCTTTCACAAGTTGACTTAAATGAGCTGCCTAATTTGTGGCAAGAATATGAAACTAGTATTTAAAGAAACGTTACAGAAATCAATTGAATTATTCTTGGTGCACTTATCCTGGTACCAAGACAAACTTTATTTTTGATCCCAAAGATAGAAACTGAAAAAGCAGATGCTTCACAGATTCAAGCCATAGATTCTGATAAAATCTTAAAAGCTAACAGTATTTAATATTCAAAATCTGTGTATTTCTCCTGCCCTCTCCCCCCAGATCAGGTATGTTCTACAGATATGTAACCCTAAAGCCCTATGATACTTAACCATGATTTTGTTTCTGAACACTGGTTAGATGTGTTTGAATACATAAACCATAGTTAAGGACTGACTCCAATGTTTATAGTGGTTAAATGTTTGACAGATCATGTACAGAACATGTCTTCTGAGAGCAGGACTTTTCTGAGTACTTGTATACAGGTTCTCCTCTATATCTGAGATTTTAGCCAGAGTTAAAGAAACACACCATGCTTACTGCTATTTACAATAAAGCATCATGTCTTCACTCAATTTCAAAACCCCCACAGTGGTGCAGAAGACACAAGTAATATAGAAGAGGAAACCTGGAAAAATAACAGGTTAGAAACATCTGCTGTACTGAAAATGAAAATTCTGGAACTTTTTTTTCTTTTTGAAAAGGCTACTCAGAACAGCAAAAAATAAATATATGTGATCTCCCACACTGTACTGAACTTTGGGCTATTTGACCATGATTCATTCAGTAAGCTATGATGGTTGGAGTCACACATCCAACTAAGCCTACACCACACAAATCATGTTATTGCTAAGCATGATGAGTGAATCCAACCTTTCTTTTTCATCTCAAAAGGATGATTTGGTTCATCGCTGTAGGTCAAAACAGGAGGATTTTCCTTGTATTTGGTGCTATACAGGCAGAGCAAATAAATTTCTATTAGTATATTCCTAACTAGGTTTACATTTAGAACAATAATTTTAAGAAGTCATTCCATGATATGTCAACCATTAAAAAAATGCATCAAATAGTAACCACAAGCTATGTTAACAGTGCATAATTTTAAATCTATTACGAACAGCATAAAAATGTATAATTTAAACAATGAAATGCAGCCACGTAAGTTCTGCATCATAAACATTTCTATTAAACTGACTGGTGAAATGAAAAGTACGTGTATGGATCGCTTAGCTGACGGGACACAGAAGTTCAACTTCTTCTCTTCATGTGGGATGAACTGGTCATGCAATGATGCACAGGACTCATACAGAGCAAAAGAAAATGAACCAATGGATATGGGTTAAAATGCAGGAAAATAAAAAAGGAAAGTTGTACAGATAATAACCTGCTGTGAAGAGGCAAAGCTTACAGTTTTAGGGACTTCATATGCTATCTGAGTTGAAACACCACCCATGTCAAGTATACCCACGGTCCTCTTTCGAATGACTTCTTCTTTGCTTTCGCTGTCAGGAACATGCACTTCTACTATTGCATCATCCTCTGAAAGACAAGAAGGGGAGATGTACTGTTGAAAAAGGGGTATGATTTTAATTTTCGTATCATTGCAACTGTGTTGATTTTATTTTTAATTTTGTTCGCTGCCTAGAGTCACTTGTTGAGATGTGTGGCCATACAAATTGAACAAACAAACTCTTCTCAGTATCTAAACTCTTGTGAGGCATAGCATCTTACAAGGAAGCAATAGGATCCCTGCAATGTCAGGCTAATATTCAGAGGCTAGAATGAATATAACTTGCCCAAGGCGAGCCTTTTCTGGTATAGCAAGCCTTAAAGGTTTGTGATGGGGGGGACATTGCAAGTAGACTTTCTCTCTGAGCAAGGCATGATAAAGTGCTGTCAAAATAAAAGGAAAGCTAAATTTTAGTGAGAGAAATTAAGATCAGAGATTTGTTTATGTTAATTGCATTAACATTTTAAATAATTATTAATCATATTCTTAATCACATTAAGAAAAACCCTTTCCGAGTGTTACATTGGCATTATAAAGAAATGCCAATTTAGATAACCTCAAAAGAATAACAGTGCTAGAAAAGTTACAGAAAAAGCAACTAAATTGAATAAAAAGCAATCAGAGCAATCCAAAATCCCTAAGAGGTCATACCTCTTTTGGGAACAAACAAAATGATATAAAAGAGAATGCAAAATTTTGAGTTCCCAGAACTCTTCTTCTGACATTATGGCTGTTTCAGACTGATTTGGAATTGATTTGAGAGACAGTCACTAAGAGAATGAAACATTTTCCCTACAGGACAGCATATTCTTGATCTGGTATAAGTGGGGTGGTGGTGATGGTGGTTAAAAAGGTAACTAAGGAAATACTGTGTAATTCATAAAACATGAACTGTACAAAGGTAATGCTAAGTTTGCACAAAATATTAAAGTTTGATGCTAAGTCCAGGTACAGAAAGGAACTTCCCCTCCTCTATTATCAAGAGGAAAAATAAGCCAGAATTCAATTTCTTTTTAGTAGATTCCTGGCTTGTATACTAGGAATAGTTTAAAATAAATTATACCATGTAAACAAGCTAGCCAAAGAAACCATGGATTATTGTTGCTCTGTCTAGCAGTTGATTGGAATTTCCTTTAAAATGCTGTTCCTGAATTGGATATATCAGGACAATAAGCTGCTAAAGCAAAATTGAATTCTGACTTAGTTTTATGGCTAGTTGTACAGCAGGAAATGAAAGGACCATGAACAAATATTTGTTCACCTTAATGTTACATGATTTAAGCCATGATTTTAAAAAAATACACCAAAATGAACAATATTTAATTTCTTATACTTGAAAGAACAGAAAAGGATCATCTAGTGAATATAATTGATAAGGTTCATGACAAAGCAAAGTCCTTTTTTGCCCAATTAACTTCATTTCTACACAATCCTAGTAAAGACATTAGATTTCCCTAAAGGGGATACATGAATATCAAGATCTAGAATTGAGGTTGGACTTCTGGTCCAATCCAGAAAAGCAATTTTGTAATATTTCATATTAAGAAAAAAATAGCCCTTAAGCGCCTTCTTACAACCTCTGTACTGAAGATATAAAACACTGTTTTTCAAAATCCATTTTGTGCAGCATAGCATGTTGTGCAAATCCAGCCTCCATGTCCTTACTGAATTCTTGATTTCTGTTCTCTAATGGAGGCCTAAATACAGATTTGAAGAGCCTTTATGGACACAATTTACCAAGTAGTGCTGCTGAACAATTTCCATTTATATGAATAAAGCCAATGCAGGATGGAAATTGTGCATTAACAACATCAGGTGGATTTCTGGTAGTTCTATATACTTTAGCAATTCTTGGAATTAATTAGTGTTAAGGTCCTTACCTTCATCCAAATGTTCAAATCTTCCAAGGACAAAGTTGATGCCAATCCATGCATATACTCCTAAATAAAATTTAGGAGTACCTTTGTAAATATTTTAATATCACTAGGCGATATTTTAAAAAATAACACCTTAACAAAACCAAAACAGTAGCAGAACAGAGATATATCAAATATATTCAAAAAATTCAAACTATGCTTTCTTGAGAACTCAAACATCTATGCATGTGAAGATGCCCTAGCATCCTATAAATGCTGAAGAAGGCAATGCTTCTTCGCTCATCCCTTATGTCTCAAAACCTAATCAAACTGGTTCCTGGTGGTCACACACATAGTGCAAATATGTACAGGGACGATCAAAGTCTTTGCATGTTGAACTTTATCAGTGAATGTTACCATAATCCTGCATAAGCGGGGTTCCAGATCATGTGAAAACCTTTGCACATAATAGTTACATGTGTGAAGGCTCCTTCCCTGCAGATGTTTGTCGTGTATCCCATGTGCCCTTAAATGTCAGGGCAGTTAATAGTGTCTGCTTCTCTTGTACATTTTGATAAAATATACACACAGGTTCAGGCTGGTGCATAAGGCTGAATATAGGCTGTAACAGGCTGCACGGGGCATCTTAATGTAGACATGTTGGCACCATATTCTTGGTTGGACTGGGCAGTTTCACTCTGGCCACAAAAATGAATCAGTGATCAGAAAATACCTGCCTCTCCTAAATTATTCCTGATCTTGCAAAAACTAAAAAGAAGAGCCAGCACTTCCAGGCGCTGCCACCAGGATAAAGCCTTTTGGTTAGGAGCTGTTCATAACCAATAAGAGCAGCTAGAGGGAGTTAGATGAAAGGGTGAAGGTGAAAGTGCAAAGGGGGGGATGAAACACAAGAACCATTAGAAGACCCAGAGAAACAGAGAGATAAAAAAAGATAAAAGAATCAAGAAACAAATGACTGGCTGGGTGCACATGTTTAAGAATGGTCAGATAAGCAGGGGAGGAAATCATGGGGGAAACAAAATTAAGGGGGTTAGAAATAAAAAGAATATAGAAAAGTTGCAGTAAGCAAGTATATACCATGTAATATATTATTTTTAAGAACAGTTTTCGGTAGCTATGTGAGTGGTTATTCTAAGACTTTTAAAAGTGCACTATTCAAGCTCCTATATGTGCCTTCTTCCACAGAGAAGACGTTTGCATTTTCCTCCCCAACAGAGGTATTCTAATTAACCACTATCCACAGACTCTTTCATCCTAATTCCGATCCACCCACCTCCTTTATGTAAAATTCATTCTGCTTTAAAAAAATCAAAAACGCAAGTAGACAAAATCATTGTAGTATGCCTGGAAATAGCCACTAAACATCTTAAATTCCAGCCACAGAAAATATTGCCAAAGACCTTCGTCTCATGGGGTCCTGCCCTGAATGCAGGACAATACCAATTTCAGGTTTTGCAAGAAACAGCATCTACTTATGTGTGGACTCCCAGAATTCTTAGTAACAGCCATGCTAGCACACAGCGTTTATATGCAACTCCAAACACTTGCATACAGAATATGGTGTATGAATGCAGCCACAGAGATCTCTTGTTCAGGTGTTGGAGCAAACTGGTTGCAGGCAGAGATGCAAAAGGGCAAAGTTAAATTCACAAAGTTTAAATTCACAGGTACTCCCAATAGTGAAGCCTCTTTGCTCCAGTTTTTCTGGACATCGGTTATCACTTTTTCCCTGGACACATTTTCCATCAGTCTCCTGACTAAAGTTCCAAGCTATCTTTCTCAGCATGTATTCTTACCTTCCTGCTTTCCTGAAATAACTTCAGCGTGAGAATCCGAAAACAGAAAATCAAAATGCACTGGGATATCAGTAAGAAGATCTTCTAGTATTGCCTTTTGCTGACTGCAAGATTTCAAAGGGTTTAAATTAAGATCTATTTTTGTGTGCAAATCTTTCTATTAAACATGAACGGAAAATAAGATATTCAAGTTACCTCTCTGGCAGGATCCTCATCCCTGCGGTACAGAGAATATACAGAGGGGTTTCTTTGTGTTTTGCACGGGGTATGTGTTCAGCAGCAAAGCTCAGAAGTGGAAAAATATAGTCACTAACTTTTTCAGGAGAGGTAGCAAATTCTGAAATGCCTGGAGAGTAACAGAGGTAAATATGTTCAGCTATACATCAATATGAGAAAGTAGAACAAACTTTTTTTTATAAAGAGAGTATTTTCTCTCTTAACATCTAAGATGGGAATTCAGTCAAAAGCAAAATACTGAAACTTTTAAAAAGCCATGCCTTTCTAAAATACAGCATAGCCCTACCGATGCAGGATGTTATCTTAAAGTTACATACTGTACAGTAATTTCAGTTACTTTAAATGAGATATTGTGAAAAATTGTCCTGAACAAACCCTGGCCTTTAATGTTAGCATACAAGTATTAACAATAAATAAATAAAACGGAAACTTGTTTGTATCTTGGGGCCGTTTTCAAGCATTGTTAAGAATCTTAAGGAATAAATGAAAACCAGGGAGACAACTTCCAAGGAAATATAAGAAGACGTAAGTTGTGCAAATCCCAAATAAAAAGGCAGAAGTGCACTATTTTACAAGAATCTGCTGCATTTTAAGAAACAAATATTTCCAACCTTCAGTGTGACAGAGTTTCATGATAGGCAGACAAGCAGCTAAGGAATAAGTACAGGAAGTCCTCGACTTATGACCATTTGTTTAACGACCGTTTGAAGTTATGATGGTGCTGAAAAAAATGACTTATGACTGGTCCTGTCGCAGCATACCTGGAGTCATGTGATCAAAATTCGGGCGCTTAGCAAGTGACATGTATTTACAAAGGTTGCAGTGTCCTGGGGTCACATGATCACCATTTGTGACCTTCCCAGGGGGCTTCTAAAGCAAAATCAAAGGGGGAAGCCGGATTCACTTAAAAATCGCAGCAAAAACAGTCGTAAAATTGAGTGTGACTCACTTAATGACCGCATCGCTTAGCAATGGAAGTTCAGGTCCCACTGTGGTTGTAAGTCGAGGACTACCTGTATGACTTTCCCCCAATACCTGGCTTAATTTTCATAACTACTGGTTTTCTGTTGTTGTCCCGCATTTGTTTGATGTCAAGTAAATCATGGGGATTGCCGTTGTGCCTTGGCCACCAATACACAAAGATCCGAGATCCACTGCTACCGCAATCCACCATAATGCCATAATTCAACTTTGGGTTGTTTGTATCTGTGGCTTCGGTGTCTGTTACTCGTGCAAGATATCTGGAAGAGAAAAAGAAGAATTGCTCAGGAGCAAGTCCCACTGAACCCAGTAAAACTACAGAGTAAGCAAGGATAGGACAAAGCCTTAATGTCAATCACACTGAATTTTAGAGCTGCAGAAACACATTTGTAAGAGCAATATTGTCAAATTGCACATGTTTGATTCAGAGATTCAACTCTTCAGCTATGATTTTCACTGAGTGACACTGAACTAGCCACAAAGGCTCAGCCCAGCCTACTTTACAAGCTTGTTATTGTACAGATAAAATGAAGGGAGATTTATGCCAATTTAAGTTTACACAGAAAAGGAGGGATATTACCACAATAAATAAGCTTAATGTAAGGTGACCTGTTTTGCTTTGTTAGGAATATAGCTCTGGACTTGTTTTTAGCCCAGCTGATAAAGATTACCTGTGCAGCTTTTTGTCCCGGGAGCTGTATTTTAAAACAGAATAGTATAATATGAAAAATGCAGCAGCAAGGAGCCCAGTGACAATAATCTGCCGTAATGTGGTGTTCAATATCCGCGGACAGCCAACAGGGGAAATGCTGAAGTGCCACGAAGCAGGAAAAAGGCAAGAGAAGCTGATCCTGGAATGAATAAAAACAAAACACCTTCATCTGAAATTCTGTGTTGACACCCCAAAGATACAACTGTTGGAAGCCAAATGTTCCGATATATCATTGTTCATTTAAAAATGAACACTTTTCAAAAAAAAGTTCACTTGGCAACTATTCAATCCAAGGGTTAGAAATCTTTCTTTACAGACATAGGTATGTTCTTATCTGACAATATTTATAGCTTGGCCTTTCCATAACAGATATGGATAGGTCCAAGTTGATGTATCAAGATAATGCTATAGGCACCAAGAAAATATATGAAAATCAAGGATCAACTATTCATTGATGGCTGAATAAATGAACAAGTGCAAGCTAATTTTGCAGATTCCCCTTTTTAAATATCTACATTCACTAAATTAAGGACACTATACTCTTATAATTAACAATGCAAGAACTTTGGGAAGAGAGGAATGACTGAGAAAGAAGTAGCCAGATGGGGAATTGTTGGGAGAGGCAAAAAGGATAACATGGAACATTCAGAAACATCTCTAATGTGGTCTTAAACATTTCAGCTGTTCCAGTGTGAACATCTGAAATACTGTTATTGGCGTTGCATGTTATCTAAAAGAGAACTATGAACCAAGAAGTGTGTTTTTAAAATATTGGCTGGGAGAACTAAAATGTCTAATAACTTGCACCATCATGTTTTATTGAAATAAAATTTATAAAATTAGCAAAAGTGATCTGGATGACACAACATGCTAAGTTATAAATCGTGGCTTATAAACTAGAATAACTGAGTCCACACATTAGATTAAGCTAAAGTCAAGCCAAGCTACACTAAGATCTATTTTTTCCACTTAACCCAAAAACAAATTCTAGCTGAAACAAACCATGACTTAGTGCAATACAAAGTTTCAACCTTCAGATCTGCAACATGGTGACCACTATACTGACTTAAGGATTAAGGGCTTTTTAAGGATTAACAAACTAATCAGGAAAGAGAGTGTTTGGCCAATCAAATATTTTTTTGTGTCTAAACTGATGTCCCTGATTAATTAGGCAGCAGATTTTGGTTCTTTTTAAAACAAAACTATTAAAACCAAGGATCTCAAAAAGGAAGAAGTATTCCTATATTAACCAGTTGATTAGCTACTTTTCATCTTCCATAACACAGTCAGTTATCTAGAATCCCATCCCTTTCTTAACAGTACTACCTTAGAACTTCACAGAACAAGGAGGCAGCAGAGGAGGTATATTAATTGTTGACCGCAGTATTTGCAGGAGTCGAGGGAGGTTAAGAATGTCTACACCTATCCTGAGACCATCATCCAAGATATGTCCCATCTCACTGCTCCAAGCCAATCAGGGATAGTCCAGAACCCAAGGAACAAAGCCATCAGCATTTCAAGAAAGATGACCAAGACTGGTGTCTATAGGCATATCTGGAAGTATGTCAGAGACTAAGTTCTGTTTTTGACAAAAAAGCATGCTCTGGATCTGGACCAAATGAGAAGCCCAAAAGGAACGGGGCAACAGTCATATTGATAAAAGCTACTGTTGCTGAGGAACAACTTTCTTGTTATGCTCATGCTGGCAGCTCTTCTACTGCCCTGAACTTTTCATCCTCAGCCACTCTCAGTAAAACAGGCTTTGTTGTACAGAAGGGGACTGGCAGAAGCAGGAAAGATATGCTCTGAAACAAGAGCTTAGCATACACAATTCAAGTTCATCATTCTTCCTTTTTTAAAGCTACTTTTGTATAGCTCACCTCCCAGCCATACAAACCATATTATAACAAAGAAATGTTGGTCTACCAAATTGCACAGGTTTCGGGAAAAGCAACTGGGGAAACACTGAATTTCTGGCCACTGAAACTTAAAAATCAAACACATTTTGACCACTATTTGAGCCCACCAAGTTTTGTTGCTTTTACTCATCCAACATTTGGATACTCACCTACCCATTTCTGGGACTATCTGATCAGGACAAGCAGGCCACAGGAAAAGCTAGGTTTTTATAGTCAGCCCAGATTCATAAGGCACAAGATTCATCCCCGGAACCAATGGAACAAGTAGGAACTGAAAATTAGATTAAATTATATTAATTAATTTAATTATATTAAAAAGGCAGCATTCTCACTCAGGATCAATAAATGATATGCTATGAAGCCAAATCAATTTATGTTAGCCAACATGTTTCTATTCCACCTTTCCTTCAGGAAGTTCAAGGTGGTATGCATGAAGTTATCCCTTTTTTTTCTCTCTGCCCCTAAGATGCAAGTTAGACTGAGATAATACCTAACCCAAGGTGTCTCTCATCTAATCTCCAATTACTTTATACACATTTAGCATGCAGCAGTCATTGTGTTTCTTCCTTCTATCTGAATAAGAAAGTGATGATCTGCTTTGGCTAAAGGCCACTGTGTACAGGTATGAAGCTTAATCTTTCTTGTAAAAATTTGTCCTCCGAATCCAGATACATGTGAGAATTTTAGAAACAAGCAAACAAACTAAAAAATCCTGGTACTATTGACACTCTTATATAACACTGGATGAGACAAAAAAGAAATGAGATTATCTGTGGCCATACTGTAATTTCCACTTGGCGACAATCTGGCATGAATTGAGATTTTTAGAATTCCCGGAATGAAACTTCAGTTGGTTTTAGAATGTTCTTTCAAACCTATGACAGAACATAAAAAAAGTTATGCAAGCTTACCTTTGAAACACAGTAACCTTTAGGCAGAATATAGCAACTATTTAATGCAAGCTGCATTCCTTAACAGTTCCATGGAAGAAACATCGGAAGAAGCCATACCATTTGGAAACTAAACAGAGATTATGGAACATAATTAAAATGGGATGTGATAAAAATTTTCTCAATAGAAGCTGCACATATCCCTGAAAAGCTGTTATTACATTAAAATGTTGAATACATTTAGTTATTCAAAATGTTTACATACTACCTTTCATGCCATGTATCTTTAGGTACTGTACAATACATACATACCTTTAAAAAAAATCTTTATGTCATTAAAAATTCAATGTACTGCATAAAACATTATGATTGAAATATATAAAAACCTACAAAATGTAAGCCAGTTACTATGAACAGTGCAGCAATACCATTAAGAGATGCCAAATGGCAGGTAATAGTATTTTCAGCATGTATCTGAACTATTGTAAGGTTGGCATCAATCAAAATATATTTACAGTCCAAGACCAAACACAATAAAAGACCAGCATACAATACAATAACTATAAAGGAAAAAAATTTTAAATTGCAAGAAAATCCTAAAGCATTTAGCAGCTAACAGTTAACAGCATGGAGGAGGAACCAGTTTCTAACAGCTATAGTCATTGATACAAATTTTGTAACCTTCTTAGAGGTTTCTGAAGAGTGGTCACCCAGGAGAAGGGTAACAGTTTCCTGGTCACAATTAATAATTAATTAATTAGAATTATTAACAATTGGGAGTATTAAACTTGATCGCAATTGGGTGCACGATGGACATTTTAACAGCTCACGCGTGACAGATCCTACCTCTGAGTCTGAACAGAAACAAATTTGGTTTTCATATGGGACGCATATATATGTACTGGTTGTTGCCCTAATAGGTAGTGCCCAATTTGGGCCAAAGTAAATAGCCTCTTATGTGGAAAAGGTTGGCACATGCTTTAAATGTTTCCCAGAGCGGTTGTCACAACAGAAAAGCTGTACAGCAACTGAATGTCCACAAGATACTCTCCAAATTGTGAAGGAACAATTTGGAGAGCCTTCACAGATAACTGGAGCTGTTAGGTAGGTTTATAAGGCAAACACATTCTCTCAGGTATTCTGTACTCAGTTTTTCAAATCCAGGTGGATTAACCCCTTAAACCTGGACAGCTAATGAAGGGGCCCAGTCCCAATTCTGAGAAGCCTATCAGGAAGACAGTATCCATGAATGCTGCTCTGACAGATGACAGAGCACCATATCTCTATGTGTTGGGTAATAAAAGACCTCTCATATTCTGAAGACCAAAATAACTTCCAGGCTCAGATCAAGCCAAAGCCCACCAAGACCAGGGAGCCTGCGAGATGGCTCTGTTGTGTCTGAGTTTTTAAACACTCTCTCGGGTTATATGCATGTTTCCTGTCTTGATGGTTATTTTAAGAGAGGTTCTGATTGTTCTGTTTTTATTGTACGCCGCCCAGAGTCACATACATGAGATGGGCGGCTATATATACTTGATAAAATAAAAATAAATAAGTCTTAGAAGCTCACACACAGGAGGCGGCCATCTGTGCATGCCAGACTTGTGAGCTGTCCCAGTTGTTGGGAACAAAGGAAAGGAAAGGGAGAAGGGGGAAAGGGGAAGGGGGCTAACTAAGTTAAATCTTTCCCACTGACATCTAGCTTTCTGGGTCGAAGAACATGCTTTGTTCAGTTACACCTATGATTTTCAATCTTGGCCACTATGTGATGGGTGGACTTCAACTCCCAGCATTCCCCAGCCAGCGTTCCCGAGCCAGCCAGGGGGACTCTGGGAGTTGGTCCACCCATCCCAAAGTGGCCAAGGTTGAAGAACACCGAGCTACACCAACTGGGGGACTATGGGAATTGTAGTCTGCGCTCCTCTGGAAGGCAGCGGATGAACCTTTCGTCCCCAGGATGGGTCCAATCCCGGCAACCACAGAGCCCACGGTGCTTGCCTGCGCACGCTCCCCGAGATCTCTTGACAGGCAGGGGCGCGGCTGCGCCTCAGCGACCGGCCCGGTCGCCCAGGCAACGGCCGCAGCAACAGTGGGGACGACCCGCAGGTCCGTGACCGACACCCGGCCCCCTCCTCCTCCTCCTCCTCCTCCTCCTCCACCAGAGCGCCTGGGCCGGCCCCGGAGCCCGAGAGCGAAAGGCAGGCCCAGTCGCAGGCGCCCCTCCGCCCGCTCTTTACCTCCCTCTCCTCCTCGGCGGCTTCGCCGGACCGATCACCGGCCGCCGGGGACATCCCGACACCTCAGCCATCCTCCACTTCCGGCTCTCGGCCGGGCGTGCGCCGGAAATGACGAACAGATGCACCGCCAGCGCGGCGAGGAGAGGCGGGGCCGAGGGAGTCGGCGTCCATAGAGCTGCGAAAAGGGTAGAGAGACGCCCCCACGTAGTTCTTTGGAGTTAGCGAAGGGCCATTGCAAAGGAAGAGTTCGATTCGCACGACAGCCTAACCAGGTTGTAACCTGCATTGCTGCGCCAAAGCAGCCGCGGGCGTAAGGTCAGCTGCCTGGTCAACGGGCCTAATGCCCTGAGACGGGTCCTGATGTATCTTTGGGAAAGAAAGGTTTATTCTGACGGGGTCTGAACGGAAACCCATGGCCGAGGCGTCTTTCCCTGCGTGCTGCACGTGGCTCTCGGTCTTGAGAGACAGGAGAGGCAGGATTATAACGGGGTGTCCTGCAGATCCGAAACCACCAGATGGCAGCAAAGAGACAGGAATCCCTAATTCTAGCTGCCATCTGTTGGCCATTGGGATTTTTGCAGCCCGCGTCTGACAGCTCTAAAGCAGCGTTTCTCAACCTTGGCCACTTCAAAACGTGTGGACTTCAACTCCCAGAATTCCCCAGCCAGCATGCTTTAAAATGCATGGACCTCAACTCCCAGAACTCCCCTGGGCTGCGGAATTCTGGGAATTGGAATCCACACATCCTCAAGCTGTCAAGATTGAGAAACACTGGCTTAGAGACTGGGCTGAAAGTAAGGGTTGAATATGGGAAGAAGCAAACTATGTAATGTAATCTTAACGGGGGTGGAGTGATACTAAGTTTGTCTGTAAAGAGGTTCGGAAATAGCTTCTTTAAGTACCTTTTCTTTTTTTCTTTTTTCTTTTCTGCACTTTTTCTCTATCTTTTCTTTCTTAACCTCATTGCTTGTATTATCTTTTACTCGTGTAAAAATCTCTAATCAAAATAATATTAAAATGAAAAAGGAGAAGGAGAAGAAGAAGAAGAAGAAGTTGGGCTCAAAGTGAAATAAGTCCATTATCTCATGATCCCAGGGAAAGTTTGGGTTGCTAAGGGAATCTGGGGTCCCTATAAATGGCAAATGAGGAAAGGCCCAGCATACACATGGGAGAAAGAGGGAATGTGCTGAGAACTGAAAGGGAGAGAAAATAAGATTGTCCTAAGAAAACATCCAGCAATGCCCCGTGAGCTGAAGAAAGTAACTAAGTAGGAACACCATATATAAACATGCTCATTTATATAGCTTTCTGATTGTGTTCAACAGGCTGAGCTTAAACGAAAGAGGTGAGTATCAGAAAACACTGTTTCCCTGAAGAATGATTCAAAACTCATTGGAAAGAGTCAAAGGACAATGGAAAGAGCTGCTTTGTATTTTATTGGTATGCACTGGCAGCTTTGCCTTTGGGACCAAAATGATTTAGTGGGCACGTTAAGGAAGAGGAAATGTTACTTGCTGTATTTTTGAGGAAGGGGGAGGAAAAAAGGAAAGGGGGCACCCAGATTTGAACTGAGGACCTCTTGATCTGCAGTCAAATGCTCTACCACTGAGCTATACCCCCAGTTGATTATTATCTCCAGCCTAATAAGCTTAGTTGTAGCTGTTTATTCTTTTCTCATTTCCCTTCTGGCTCTTTCCAGGAATGAGCTTATTTCAAGGAGAAGCAACTGTTTTATTTCCCACTAAGGGGATAGAGCTCAGCGGTAAAGCATTTGGCTGCAGATCCTTATTTTAAATCTTTGTTTAGAAAAGGCTGGAGCAGAGAGGTAAAGTTGTGATGCAATAGAGGAGCTGGAGGCAGTCTGCACAGGAAATGCATTTGCCCAATACACTCAGCTTTCCCTTAACTGCGTGTCAGAGAAATAGCTACATAGCAGATGGGCGGCCATACAAGTTGAATGAATTCATACATACATACATAAATATTGCCACAAGAGTATGCCAACCTCTCTTGCCCAACCAGTATCTCAACTACTGTAGTTGTTTAACCGTTCCTGTGGTTTTTTTTAACTCTCTGTGCCAAGATGCCCAGCTAGGTGGCAGTGCCACAATGATCTTGGAAAAAGTAAGCAGGGTTGGATCTAGATAGTAATATGGATGGGAGTCTACTAGGACAGCCTAGGGTGGTGCAGTACGAAGGTACAGGAAGAAGGCAATGGCAAACCATTTTTTCTCTGCTGTCATGTAACTTCATGGATGGGTCACTAGGAGTTCAGCTTGACTTTTACCCCCAAGACATTCAATGACTCCATCAGGATTGGAGCCCTGCTTCTGAGATGGTCAGGGAGCGATCCTTCAGCCAGATGCTCTGTTTTGAATTTGAAAACTCTGCCTGGGTGGAGAGCTGAAAAGCTGTTCCTGCTGCTCACCTCTATGTTGGGAAATCAAAACGTTGAATTAACCATTGGATAGTTCCTCCATCCAGACTCAAATGCAGTGTTTCTCAACCTTGGGAACTTTAAAATGTGTGGACTTCAACTCCCAGAATTCCCCAGCCAGCAAGGGAATTGCTAATGACATGGAGGGGCCATAATTAACATTAGTAAGGTAAGTAAGAAATAAGCAAGTAAGGTGCGGTAATTGATCAAAATGCAAGGTAGAGTTTGCAAATCTCTGGAAGAGCAAATAGCATCGATCTCTCTTTTTACCACCTTTCAGCAATGAAGTTTTTTTTTTTTAAAAAAAGAAAGTCTCCTTTACTAATGCCTGGTGAGGTCAGGGGTATCTCTATACAGTTTTCTTCGTAACAATACAGAAAGTGGTTTGAATTTCTTCCTTTTGAGATGTTTTTTCAACTTCCTAGTCCTGGTGTTTCCTTGAAGTCTCCCATCCAAATACTAACTAGGTCTGTCCTTGATCAGATGTTAAAGATCCATCAGTGTCAGCTAAATGCTCCAATCTACCTGGACAAGGTATCCAGTCCTACCAACAGACATTTTCAAGCACCCTGAGAATGAGGTTGAAAACCAGAAAGCTCTTTCTCTGGGAAGAAATAAAATGTTTGGAAAATTGGAGAAGAGTTTTCAGCACAAGATTTCTAACGGCAAACTTAGGTGGTGTACCTTGGGAAAAATTATACCCAAATGGAGGCACTGAAAGAAAAACAGTAGTATTAAGGATGCTAGAGGAAAGCCCATAATAGTCAAGAAGCTTGCCTTTCCAAAATCCTAAAGGAACAAGAACTTGGTTCAAAAAATAAATAAAATAAAACTCACTAAGAATGGCCAGCAAGCATGGAATATTGACTTTCAGAAAAGAAAAATGAAAAACCGTATTAGGTGAGAAGGAATGTCCTGTGTGAGCTTTTAACCCCTTGAGGTATTCTGTTATTAGGTGAACATCCATCAAAAGGGCTTGTTGGAGGTCTCTCTTAATCCAGAAATGAGGCTGTATGCCTCCACGCATTGGCAGCTGCTCAAAAATAATGTTCTTACATGATGAGCAACAGGAAATGAGTTTTGTTGACAGGAATTGACCTACATCTGAGAGATGTGCCTCCAATGTTGCAGGGCAAGGGAAGAGAACCAAGGTGTCATGTTAAGGGCAGGAAAAACAGAGGGAGGTCACTGTGTCAACCTCTTGTCCCAGGAAGGTGGAGATCCAGCTGAATACACAGATCCCAGGCTGTCATTCCCAAGCAGAAGAGGGAAGCGATTTGAACGGCAGGCTCATTCCTGAGAGAGGAGCCTCCACGTTGGGTCTGAGTGGGAACTGTCTGCAGTGGAGTTTTCCAACACATGTTGCAAAAGATCTTGAGAAGCATCAGTGTGCTTTTCTGGCCCATATTCTTGACAGACTTCCCGCACCTGGCATGGATTAATAACAGTTACACCAACTGAAACACTGTAGGGTACCTCTTAACCTCCAAGTGGAATGTTGTTTGAAGAAGGCTTTTGAGCAATTTCGTTACTTTTATGGATAGGATACAATGTTGCCTTCCTTTTTCTTTAACAAATACATTTATATACACACACATAAACATGTGTATTCCTGCTAATTTGATACAAAGGAATGACTTTAAAAAAATGCTGTTGGGCATCCTAAGACAGGGTTCACCGATTGTGCTAAACCATGGTTGGTTGAGGAAGGCCCGGTTGGCAAGATGAGATAGTTGCTACCCCTTGTCATCGACTCCTGAATACAATAACATAAATGAGACCACCTGTTGCCCATTGTTAATCTATCATAGCAGGTAGCAGCTCCTACCCCAACTTGGCAGATCTCAAAAAGCTAACCAAGTTTGGATCTGGTTAGTAGGTGAATAGGAGACTATCAAGACATCCCAGGGTGGAGGCTACATTGAGAACTTAGAGAAATATTCTGGGAAAAGACAATAGCAATCCACTTCCAGATTGTTGCCAAGAAAAACCCAACAAACATGGATGGGTTCTCCAGGAAGTCAGAAAAAGTTGAGCTCAAATCAAACCACTTCAAGGTCCCTATTCTCCCTTCTTAGAATTTGTTGAGATTTTAGTAGACTTGGACTGGACAGTCCATCAAGAGGAGGATGTTTTCGAATGGAGGATTGGCAGCCCTTCAAATGGAGAACTAGTCTCAATAAAGCAGGTGAGCCTAGCTTCTGATGAAGATGATGATGATGATGATGTTGATGATGAAAGATCTACCATATGCAATAAATGTAAACAAACTTTTGTAACATTCTATGACTTGTATTCAATCATTGCTTGTTTTTGGGGGGGGGTTCTATAAACAGAGGTTCTCTCTCCAACATTTTGCTGGTTGTCTAGAATGTCATGGGTGGTCCTATTCTCAGCAGTCCCACAGGGACTTATCTGTCTGCCAGAAGCTTATATTTCATTCTGGCCCCCAGAGCTCTGATGAATTAACCTGCTAGAGAAACAGAGGCATAGGCTGGCCATCTTTTCTCCCTCTCCCTCTCCCCCTCCCCCCCCCATGAAAAAGGAAAAGGGAAAATGAAAGGAAGAAGCACCAGAAGAGTAAGTTTTCTTATACTAATTAATATTTGTTTTACATTCATGTAAAATTCAAGTCACATTATACAATTATGTTACCAGCAACTCTAGCTTAGTCAATAATAGGAAAAAAACCCATAATAAATTAGGCATATACATTGGTACAAGAAGTCCAGGTTTCTAAATAATCCTTAGTTGGGACTCTTAGCTATAGAACACTTCAAATACAGAAGGAAAGGTAAGTCTTTCAGACTGTTATCTAACTGACAGAGAATAGGTGTCTTTCCAACTTGTAGTATCAGGGCATTTGCAATGACAGAAACCATTGCCATAATTCGAAAGAACACGATCATCCTCAAAACCATCAAGTCTTCAGAATAAATCCACGAAATAATTTGTGACAAGGGAGCCACAACAGCACAGGTTGTTGTCATTTTAGACATTTTCTCTAATGAGTGCTAAGATCTGAAAGCTGTTCTCACTTAAGGCTTGCTTAGGATCACCATCTTTTTTTTCTTTTCTTTATCCTTCCTTGCCCTGCTGTGAATTTCTATGCTAAATGGAGTGGGGTGAACTCAGAGCTCAGAAAGACGTTTACTTTTCCAAGGTCATGCCCAAAGCAGGATGGCTTTGTTTGCAAGGCAAGGCAGTGAAGGATGACTTGAGGGGCCAAGGAATAGATCAGTTTAGATACAGGCTAACACCTCACCAGGAGAATACCCAAGAGTTCCCAGACTTGGTTTTGACTTTACGGCAGCTTTAATACTGAAAGTTCAAATGCCCCTTGGAGGCCAGGGTAGTTACACATTTATATGAATCTAATTCACATCAGTGTTTTTGGGTTGCTAGATAAACAGCAAACTCCAAGAAGTCTTGTGATGAAGTAGTGTGTTGGGGGGGGGGGGGCGGTAGGGAATGGAATGATCCTAATATGATTCAACAGAAATCTCCCATCAGAAGCTTCCATTTGCACTGACAAGAGAAGTTTCAACTGGTGGGAATGGAAGTGGACATTCCACTCAAAGTCAATTCTAAGCAGAGAATGTGGGTAAGTGGAATCAGAGCAAAACGTGGATGTGGTCTCTCTCTCCCTTTCTTTTTAGCCTCTTCTATGTTCTTCTCTGTTTTTGATCCATTCCTTTCCTTCTTCATCAAGATTTGCAGCATATAATCAGAAAAGAATATACCGAATTGTAATTAAATGAGTGACATAGGAATAAACTAAAAATATATCCATAAAGTGTTAATATAGAGGTAGCTCAATCTTTAACATATTATTAAATCCAGCCATATAGGCCATCTGTTGCTTCATCTTCTCAGTTTTAATACAATACATTATTTCAGTACAATGATATTTGTACAATAGATTCTTAATATCCTATTATGTAGGTGCCTTACAGTAATAAATATAGATAAGAGAAAAAAGGTGGATATTCTATCAATATTAATTACAGTTTTGGGCATTAATATTACATGCACTGTGATTATTTGACTTCTTCAAAGCTAAGTATTATGTTGGAAATTAAATGAAAAAATTGCAAGGTGATTTTGACATTTGGTAGACCGACATCTCTGAATCCTCGTTGCTCTAGTTTGGCCTTGTAGGTCACTTGAACTGGAGCATCTCATTGACAGCGTTTTGGTGCAGGGGAGAATGCAACGGTGGGAGAATGACGATAACAAATAACTGATAGCAATTCATGTCTGCCGTCCAAGATACTATTAATGGCACTATTACAGCGGTCACTTGAAAAATTGGCAACCCTGCCAAAAAACCAAGACACCGTTCCTTCACTCTTGGCAAGTGATTGAAGCACTACACAGATCCTATGTCTTTAAATGTTGAATTACATGCGGTGGGGAAATGAAGGCTGATGACAGGCTTTATTTCCTAAAACAGACCTGTAAGAATGCCTGAAGAAAATGCCTTGGACATCCATCTTTTGTCTGGACAGGGTGGCTCGGTATAACAGGATGTTTCTGAAGAATCTGTACAGACCTCAGGCGGTGGCATAGTTTAACTATAATGCTTTGGTGAGACAGTTATAACTGCATAGCTTCCTGGCTGAAACCTGGAGGAGGAGTCCTGAGCAATCCTATAAATAATAGTGGTGGTGATGATGATGATGAAGAAGAAGAAGATGATGCAGCATCAGTATGTCTCTTTAGATTATTCAAAGTGCTTCATATTTAGATAGTTAGAGTTGTTACCACAATCTAATGCAACATGTCAACATTATTGCCTCCCTATTGTGGATTAGGGCACGGAAGTGGGTTCACGTGTCACATTAAGCTATGGCTTGTGTAATAAAGCTTTATAAAGTGACTGGATTCACACAATCGATTGTGGCTATATCAAAGAAACCACATTATGGCTTAGTGGGCTGTGTGAAGTCAACTTGGGAGAGAAAAAATAGTCTCACCCTGCCCCACTGAATTCTTGGGGGAGGCATTTTTGACATACTTCCTGATGCACTAATGCAAACTCTTACACTGACATTCACTGTGTTTCTTAGAGCTTGCTCCCAGTTAAAGTGTGCAGAAGATTGCAGTTACAATGCAGCAGCTACATTAAGCCCGCTCTCAAATAAATAGCTGGGAGGGACTTCTTTCTACCACTATGAGGCAGTACAACTCTTAATTCTAGGAAATACGTTGCAACTAGTGGTGAGTTATACTAATCAAACTGGAAGCGATCAAGTGAGGGAGTGGGCCCCTCAGCCCCTAAACAGAATACACCTCTGTCATAAAATACTATTTACAATCCACAGTTGGTGGGTTCAGTCATCACACTTCAGTCAAAGACGAACAAACTATATTCTGCTGTATTAGAATACTCTTAAAAGATAGTGTTGTAGGAGTCTTTGTTCTGTAGATTAACCTTGCCAAGAGATCCTAGGGATCTGCTTAAAGAAAGATGCTCTCAGTGGCCATTGTGGATCCCTGAGAATTGGGCTATTCCATCCAAAGGAAAAGGCACATTATGCCTTTCTGTTCATGTTCCTCCTTCCACAGACTTCCTGTATATGGCAATGAGAGGTATTTTTACAAGTGTGTAGGATACTGCACACCCTGTAAACTACTAGTATCTCTTTCTGGACAGCTTGTAACTAGAAAAGCCTTTGACTTTGATCTGCCTTTTAAATACACCACACAATGAGTTGGGCAGAATCGATTCTCCTCAAGCCATCTTGGACTGAATTTTCTGTGTTGTTACTGTTTTCTATTGAATCATCATCTATATCAGCCACCCACTCCATCCCCACATGACCAAGAGATTATACTCCAGGTAAGTCTAAGATGGTTGCAGAATCTGTGGCTCTCCAGGTGCTGTGGGCCACCTCTTTCCATTGGCCAGTCAATATGGCCAAGAGTGAGAGATGATCAAAAGTCTTTGGGCTTTAGAAGTAGATACTCTTGGCCTTAAGTGGCTGGATTTATCAGATGATCCTCAACAAGCTAATGTTTCATCTACTTTAGCACCTATAGCAGGATGATTTAAGTGTATTCCATCCATAGGCTGAAAATGAAATGAGGACACTGTTATGGGGACATGATACAAAAAATGTTACAAAGACAATTTTGTGCCAAGTAGTGATCAACCCAAAGTCATCCTGTGTGCCTCCATGGCTGAGGACGGAGTTGAACGTGGGTTTCCCACATCTCACTCAGAGGCTTTAACCTCACTAACCCTAACCCTCACATTCCTCCTTCTCTTTTGGTCTCCCAACCTGGGGTTCTGTAGATATGTTAGATTTCATTTCCCAGAATCTCCTAGCTAGCCAGATAAGTTCTAACCTCTCTGGAGGACATCATCTTGTCCTTAATTAACAAATTAATCAATCAAAACATGCCAGCGAGCTTTGATGAACTCATTGGGACTTATTTCTGAGTAAATGTGTTATATAGGCTGGCTGTTCATTAATCTTTTCTCTTATTTGTTTTTTGAAATACAATTTAATATATAGTTAATATAATATATAATTAAAAATATAATTTTTTGAAATATAATTTAAAAATGGCAAAATTGCAGTGCCATAAAACACTTGCAAATTACTACTGCCTTCAATTCCTGCACCCAAATTACTCTTCAGAGAAAAGGGTTACAAAACATCATTGCCCCGCCCCAAAGCTTTTTGGAAACTTTTTTGAAACTCCATGCTTGAATGGAATATGTTAGGCTTCTTTGAAGTAGGTCCTGCTGCTGTCTAAAAAAAAAAGAAATGTCCATCTTCAATTTTATACTGTGTAAGAATTACACTGTATGGATTACAGCAACTACAGTGATGGCTTTCAGGATGTCATTATTTAGGACTTATTTAGTTACTGCTACCTAAATCAACCATATCATTGTGAGTATAGGATTTAAGAATAGTGGAACGGAAGACTCTGAGCAGTCCCCTGTAAATCAGAGCATGTTTGTAATTGATTAGACTGGATCACTCCATCCTCTGGTTTAGTTAATTTCACTTTAAAGGGAGGGTAGCCAGGGAGAAGGCAAGCCGATTAAATAAGTGACCATTTTTTGAAATACTGGAAATTAGGGCTGTGTACAGTGCTTTGCAAACTCTTTTGTTGTATCTCACAAGTGATTTGGATGCAATCCCTCCAGGACAATCATTTCTCTCTCTCTTTTTTTTTAATCTGCGCTCAGTCATTACCGACTCTGCAGTGACTGCTTGGACGAGTCCTTGCAGTTTTCAAGGCAAGGTGTTTCGGAAGTGGTTTGCCAGAGCCTCCTTCCTAGAGCAGAGCCCAGCTGGCGAGCGCAGGAGGCTGGGTTTCCGTTGCTTTGCGCCCTTTTCGGGCGAGGGTGGTTGCGCTACCCGGCAACTGCTCCCAACTCCTTTTTGCAAGGCGCCGCCAGTATTTTTCCTCCCACTGGAGTGAGAGTACCCATTTATCTACTCACGTGAGTTTTCGACCTGTTGGGTTGACAGGAACTGGGGAGGAAACAGGAGCTCACCCTGTTAACGCGAAGGCTGGACTCGAACCGCTGAAGCGTCGACCATTTCTGGCCGGCAACTTTCAGCGTCATTAAGCCACTGCGCCACCACGCCACCACGTTTCTATTCAGTGCCACTGTAAATGTAAAAAACAAAAACAAAAAAACCCCTGCCTTTTTGGGATGACATCACCAATGTCTATTCTGCAGGTTACGAGACATTTGGACTGAAGTGGTACTGAAAGAAATAGAAAAGAAATAACACCGAATTAAGTTAAAAACTGTGGAAGGGTCCTAACAATACAAGGGGAGCACAACTGCAGGACAAATTCAGGTTAGATGCTTTATAAAAATTAATTCTCGAAGGGCGTGCTCTTCTCCCCCTCCATAGCAAATGCTAAGGAAACGATGACAAAAGGGAGCTGAATTCTATGAGAGTCAAGCTAAACATGCTCAATCCTGCTTTCTTCCAATGCTCTCCACCCCCACCTTCCTTCCTTATTTTATCTTGAATAAGAATTTGTGAACTTGGGTGAGGATTCAAGCCTCTCAGCTACAGTCTCCCTCTGTCTCACTTTTGGAGTGCAGTTCTTCAGGGTGGGGCACAAATCAATTAAGATGTATCCTAAAAAATAACTGTAGTAACACAGAAAACCAAACACTAAGCAAGAGAAAATTAACAGGAAAAGAAAGTAGTAATTGTACATTCAGCATTATAAAACTTGCGAAGAACAGTGTGAAATTCTAAGGAAGCTGCTGATTAGATCTTGCGAGGAAGATCCTAGAGGCCAGGTAGAGAAATAGGGGAAAATATAGTCTTTAAGGAATGCCTTTTACTTCTTATTAATTTATATCCCACCTTTATTTTGTACAATTGAGGGGGGGGGTATATAGTGTTCTTGCCTCCTGCTTTCCAGAGAGCAACATCCTTGTGAGGTGAGCTGGGCTGAGAGAGAGGGACTGGGCCAAGCTCACCCAACTGGCTTCCATGGCTAAGGGAGGACTAGACCTCATGGTCTCCTGGATTCTAGTCCAGCATCTTCACCACTACACACCAGACTGGCTCCTGATTAGACCTTTTTAGTGCTTTATGGTCTGGACTAAGCTTGGGAACAGCCCGGCTGCCAGCGCAGATAGCAAGGTAGTGAAATAATAGAAATGCATGGCCATTCCCAGCTAGGAGGGTACCTGCCCTGTTTGACTGTTGGCTGAGAATCATGAAAATGGGAATTGCATTGCAGCAGATCTGAGGCACAGCTAGTTGCAGAAAGGTGGACTTTAGCTACCAAGGACTTGTTAGCTCTGGACTAACAATTCCCAGCCTTTTGTTCCCTCCCATTTTGTTCTAAAGCAGAACCCTACTTGGCTTCAACTGCAAGTCAAAGGCCACTGAACCTTAGAAAAAAGCTCTTGGAACTAGCTATCCTTGCTTTAAAGTCCAAATTACTGCTTGGCCTGCCTTGGTATGGAGAAATCACAGCCCTAGACTTCTGTGGTGCCTAAAGTACAGCTAGTCAAACTATTTTAATTTATTAGAGCTGCACGATTCTAGTCAATCATCTTTCTGTAACCAACCTCCACTCTTCCACCACATCTTGTTTCTTCTTACTCACCACACACACACACACACACACAAATCAAATTTGGTTCCTGCAGGTGTATACTGGATTTCTCTCTCTCTCATATGTGTATAGTATACCATATCCCTATTTCTCTTTCTCTCTGTCTCACACAAACAAATATATGCACAGCTTGTCTAATTTAAATCCTGTTGGTTTCAACTATTCTTCATGGAAGAAGTTGGGATCATTCATATATATCATTTTACGGCGTGTTTTTCATTCGCCTTCTATTTTTCGTCTGCATATTATTTTGAAAGCCTTCCCTGGAAAAGACGTTGAAAACATAAAGGTATTAAAATTGTTTAATATGTGACATAGCTCTTGAAGGAAAGAATGAGGGGGCAGTTGTGCATATGGACTCTCTTGAAACTTCAAGGTAGTCACCCTCTTGAAGCATTTGATATATCTGGTATTGCTGGTCAATCAATGCTGTGTGTCTTAATAACGATGTTATTTAAAATGTTGCAAGACTTCGTGTGTGTGTGTGTGTTTGCCACAACCAATTAACCCAACCCCTCCTCAGAATGTCCATGATATATTTTTCAAGATAAAATGTTTAATACAATCTCACTAGTGCCAGGGCAAAGGTTTCTACTTGCTGTGTCACTGTGATTTTTTTTTTTTTTTAGCAGAACATCAGTTTTGCAGGTCAGATTAATGATTACTGTCCTTTAATAGCAGAGAAGGAAATTCATTCCTTACTAGCTTAACAAGGGAAAGTCAGATTCCCCAGGGAAGCGTGAACACCGTTCTTGCCTTTTTTCACAGAAATATTTCAAACACCTCCACTCAAATCCATGTCCAACTTCCTTGTGCAAAGAGAAATTCTAGTTAACTTTCAATATGCAGGTTAAAGAATAATCAATTGGCTGACAAGCGTGGAGGTAGGGCAAGGTTAAAGTTGCCAGATAATTGCCCAAAAATGGTGCCAAAATCTTGAAAGCATTTGGAGGCAGAGGCAAGTTTCAGCTAGCTGCTATTAGCTCTTATCTTGCTCCTCCATCAGCAGAGATGGAAGCATATTGAAGCTTATTTCAATTTCCAAAAGTCTTTGGATAACATTCCTCAGCAAACAGAAGCCTTCCTGTGGATCTGAGTCTTTTAGAAGTACAGAAAGCAAGAGTAAGCATTGAAAGTCCTCAGAATGGGAGGATGGATACAGTGGAATATTGAGTTGTGTGTCTTGGTTTTTTTAACAAGGGTGTGCATTCGGGCAGGTCTTTGAAGGAGGGTTTTGATCTGTTGCGTGCTTGAGGGAAAGCACCCTTTGACGTTTCTGTTCAAAGCAATGCAACCCCCTCATTTCTAACACTGAACCAGCTCTGGGATTTGCCTTTGCCTTTCCTCATCCAGCATTTGCAGAAACTGGAAGAGGATAAATGGAATTTTGCAAGCACCCTTTGCCTGGACAAAGAGAGCCCCATCCTCTCCACCAGACAAAGCTCTTCATTCAGTAAATCCAAACCTCCTTACACAGGCCAAGTATTGTATGCATCAAAATCCTCAGTCAAACTGGGCTTCTTCTGTGATTGTCAACTTTGGGTGAGTCCATGTGATATGGCACATGACCCCCTTGGATTCCCAGAAGCCGTGCCTCCCCTGGGCTAAAACCCCATTTTGAGCTTGACGGCTAAGCTGACTGATGTCCCAAACACCCCAATTTGACAAAGTGTGTCCAGGATGTTGAGACCCCCTAGGTCTCTTTCAGTGCTTCTCCTTCTCCTTCTCCTTCTCCTTCTCCTTCTCCTTCTCCTTCTCCTTCTCCTTCTCCTTCTCCTTCTCCTTCTCCTTCTCCTTCTCCTTCTCCTTCTCCTTCTCAGGGAACACTTATTACTGCCTATTACTGTCACCTGCTCCCACTTGGGGAAATGACAAGTTTCCATCCATTGTTGCTTCGGACAAAATCTATAATTATATAAAGCAGTCCTGTTGTGGGATGCTCTTCAGTGTATTGCAGAAGGGCAGACTCTGCAGAATTTAGCATTTCATTTTTTTTAAATTTATTCCACTGAAAACAAAGAGGGAGAAGGAGAAAAGTAATGGACTGGAATGGCTGAGAAATGCAGTTCAGTGTAAGTAAGATGGGTGTTGGATGTTGGGCAAAACATTCCAATTTCAGTGATGGGTTCTGAGATGCCCAAAACAGGAGAGATGTTGAGTTCTAGGGGATGTCCTGATGCCAGCATGGTGGGCATCTAAGAGGCCAAAAATACAAAACTCATCTTGGGGATTAATAGGAAAGGAATGAAGAATAAAACTGCCAATACTAGTACTGTATGCCTTGAACATTCTGAGCAATGTGCCTTGAAACAGATGCTGTAGAACTATTGTATGGAAAAGGTCAACCAAAATGATTGGGGGCTAAAGCAACTTTGGTTTGAAGAAAGTGACAAGAGTTGGGGGCCGTGTTTTGCAGCTTCCTCTCTCATGCTAAAACCTGGAGGTCACCCAAACAACTAAACATTAGGAGAATCAGGACAGATAAAACTACAACTTCATACAGCATGTCAGTGAACTATGGCATTTGTAGCCACAAGATATGTGATTGCCACTAAATTGGGGAATTTCAAAAGGAGATTGCACAAGCAATTTCTCTCATGGGGTATCAATTGCTTTCACTCTTGCTAATCTATGTGGGTATATCTTCATTCATTCAGTCAGTCAGTCAGTCAGTCAGTCAGTCACTCATTCATCACTCACTGAAAACAGTTCTGAGATAAATAGATACTATCAGTGATATAACACTGTGTTCCTTTGCACAGCCCAAATTGCATCATGCACACTTTGCGGGAGGGAAGCCTAAAGTTTGCAGAGGTACAAAAAACCTTCAGGATGAGCACCTTAAAGAGCACCTTCAAGAGGGGGAAAAGAACAGCCTGCTGGCAACTCGGCATAGCTGCCTGGAATTCTCATTTGTGGTTTAGAAAGGTGAGAAAACAAAATGTTTGATTCTGTTTATTTGGTTCCAAGTTATATAGAATTAATTGTTTGTCCTACGGCAGGTGCGTGTTGATTTAACAGTGCTACAAATGCTGTGTTGTCAATTACTGAGAGGGCTCTGCAGGCCTTGTCTTTTGTCACAGGCTGTATGTTTTTGCTCTTGGCGTCTTCCCTGGTACTTGTGCATCTGTCCGCTGAAGATATGTACGCATCCAAGGTTGTGAATCCCAGCACATGAGACTATATGCCACAATAAATGTGCTACTTTCTAAAATGCTAAAACAGAGGTCAGGAGCCCTTTCTGGATATGATTTTTTATTTGCGGTCTCCCAACTTGTTTTCTTTTACTTCTTTTGCATTTTGAGCTAGTCAGTGACAGTAATACAGGAGTACTGCTGAAGCCTTTTCTGGATCCCAGGGGCCAATGAAAATAAAGGGAAAGGTGAAATCTTTTGCCAGATTGTCAGAATGGTATGAGGTCTCAGCACGTTTTGAGGTGTTAGTATTCTGGAATGCAATCTTATGCTGTTTGCCAATCGCCCATGAATCAGCAATTATTTTAATTTGTAACTATCATTTTACTTCACTGGAGGCTAGAGGTGGATTTTGGAGGTAGTAGGATCTGGGGATTATATATAAGCAGGTGACCCAGGTCCTGGTGGAACTGCTGGTCTGCTGGGCATCCAATATGCAGTGGCTATTTCATTTATACTTTCAAAGTAATTCCTAGTTCTCACGTGGTTCTGCCCAAGGCATTTTGGCTAGATCTCTCTTGACTTGGATACATTTCTAAAATATCTTTTCAAAGCAGGGGTGACCAGTACAGACCAGTAGTATGCAGCCTCTGAAGGAACAGCCTAAAACAAGATGGGTAACTTCTGACTTTCCAGATGTGTATATATACATACATATTGTGATGGAATGGAATTATGAAGGCCACGCTCAGGCAGATAAACATTTTCTTAGCTTGCCGGAAGAGCGTGGGAGGAACAAGAGGATGAGACTGGCACCTCCCTGAGGAATTCACACTGTTGTGGCTGGAGGACTTTGGGAACTGGGGTTTTAGTCTGGGAAGATTGATGTCAGCCCTAGCCCAAGGAACTCCAAGAGACAATGCCAATTCAATCCAGCTATGTTTATTAGCTACAACCTCTAGCAAGAATCTTCCCAGACTAAAACCCCAGTTCCCAAAGTCCTCCAGCCACAACAGTGTGAATTCCTCAGGGAGGTGCCAGTCTCATCCTCTTGTTCCTCCCACGCTCTTCCGGCAAGCTAAGAAAATGTTTATCTGCCTGAGCGTGGCCTTCATAATTCCATTCCATCACACATATATACCCATCATACTAGTCCCTTTCAGGATAAAAAGAGTAAGAAATCACCAGATGAACCCATTGATCAGATTGACCTCCACTGCCCATCATGATTTTGGCCCACTGAGCCTTGCACGCGATGCTATTTAGTAAGACAGAGAAGGTAGAAATCAAGTTACCAGGCTTCGTCATACCCATTTTTTGTGCAGCATTCCCTGGTAACCGTAAGGACAATACTGGTCAGTTCTGGCCAGCATGCCATAACTGCAACTAAAACTCCATTTTATCCTGACTATGCTTAGGCTATTCAATGCAGGGTAGAATCTCTAATCTAGAGATTACCTTGCAAGCCAACTCACTGATGTCCACAACCTACCATCTATGTAGTTTATGCGGTGTACTGCACTCAGGATCCCCACATCTGATTGCTACTGGCCAGGTTAAGTAACAAGTGAACAGCTACTAGTTCTTCATCCTTGGTCTAAGAATGGAATTCTATCACCAGCCAAACAGGTGAGAAGACTGCAGATCTACAGAAAATGAGTTCTGGGAATTGGATTCTTTATTATCAATCGGTCTCTACATCCTTCTGCTACATGGAAACAGCCTTCCCCTGCATTATCACCAATCGCCATATGCCAGGAGACATTCATACATATACAATTAATCTGTAATTCCAATGCATATGGCTTTTAACTGTAACATTGTTGGAAAAAAGGCCTATAAAACCAATATATTAGCCCTTCCAACCTGGTGCTTTCCAGATGTGTTAGAATATACATCATTTCCATCCAGCAAGCCTGCAGTATATTAAATAGCAAGTTCATTTACCAAATGCCAAATGATTCTGTAACCATAACAAGGTATGTGACGGTTTGGAAGAATCTTACATTTTGCAACTGAAGTACTAAAACAAACAAATAAATTTAGGGAACATCATTATCATGGGAGAAAACCTACTAAAGCATTCTAATAAGGCTGAGATTGGGTTCATACATCACACTAAGGCATAATGTGATTAGTTTGGTTCAGCTTCAGGTATTGTGTGCATCCACAAATATTGTGGTTTGTAAACTAAGATTTATGGTTTAGTGCAATGTATGATTGGAGCCAATTCTTGCTTGGCGACATTCCATTCCTTAGTGGAATATGAGAATCCAGAAGTATGTATGCTCCGTGGGTGAAGTTGGTCATGGATTACTGGAAGAGGAACAGAGAAATGGAACAGAGAAGTGGAGCATCTTGGAAAACAGTATAGCATTCCACCTTGCAATGGGGCAGTGTGGTTCACATTTGTATAAATAGCCTGTTCTTCTCCTGATGCCTTGGACATTACTCAGTTCGGTGAGTGAGCTTAAAGTCCTAAACATCTACAAGATGCTAGGTTGCCTATCATGGATAGTCTGAATTCCTGGCCTTCACTCAAGTAACCCCTCTTCCTGTTTGGGTTTGAAATTATGAGGCATTTTGAAGAGGTACCTTTCTGCCCACATCGTTCTTCTGAGCCAGGGATCTGCAGACTTCATATAGCCCTCCAGGTCTGAAGGTGTTTCAGTGCCAAAAGGGGTCCCTTAGCCTTCCCTGTGTGGGTATTAACACCTGCTTTTGGACTGCAATATGTCATGTAAGATGTGGTGTGGTTCTTATGTGCCAAGAAACTGATAATCAAGAAAGGGGATGTGGCCTTCAGAACCAGGGAGCTCATATCTGGAGAAAAACATCTGTGGCTACTCCCCTCTTTTGCATGTCAACATGCAAAGGCTACAATTGGCAGATATATAATTCATGAGAACACAGGCAATTATTTCAATATTTCCCTACACTGCCTACATTAACCTTCCCCCATCTGGTGCCCTTCAAAAAATTAGAAGAAACCAATTCCCAGGAACCCTGAACAGCAAGGCCATAGTGGCTAGGCATTCTGGCCATTGAAGTCCATTTACATCTAGCAGGCATTGGTTGGGGAGTCTTATTTTACAAGTTTAAGCTAACTTTCTCTTTTTGGTACCTTTGAGTCAGTCTTGACTCCTGGAGACTGCCTGGACTAGTCCCTGCAGGTTTTTTTGGCAACATTTTCAGAAGTCATTTGCCACTGTCTTCTTTTGAGGACAGAGAGAGAGGTACTGGCTCAAGGTCACCCAGCTAGTTTCTGTGTCTAAGGCTGGACTAGAACTCACAGTCTCCTGGTTTTTAGGCCAGTGCCCTAACCACTATGCCAGTCTAACTCTCGGACTAACATTAGGTCACATTATTATTACCAATATTTCTTTCCCCATGTACTCATCTGTATTTTAATATAGGTCTTACAGGACCTAAACTGCTGTCCTTTAATTATTTAAATGATCTAATTACTAACAATGAAAAATGATGATATTTTAGAACAGCCGAAGGTGCTACTCTGTAAATGGGTAGTATATTTGGAACCAGCAAATTCCCAGTCCCAGGCTTTGGTTGGCTTTATACAAACTCTAAGTCATATATCCTTCCACTGTAATGCGCAAACCATGGTTTACGATGTACAGGTTTAAAGGAACCTAGCTACCCTGAGTCATACATTGAATGGGTGGCTTCATGAATTGACTAAATAAATAGCTTATTTATTTATTTGTTTGTTTGTTTATTTATTTTATTTAAGCAATTTATATGGCCGCCCAACTCACTCACAGTGACTCCAGGCAGCTTACAGGAATAAAAATCCCAAATACAAAACCCACTACACCCCCCGCAACCCCTGGGTGACAACAATACATTTACACTAGCCATTTGATGGGTTCCGGGTCGACCTGTAATTGTTTAATTAATTGCTTAATAAACCATGATAAAACCATGGTTTAGTGAGATGCATCACTAACTGAATTCTACATCAGATATACAGAGTAATTCTGGATATCGAAGCATGCTCCTACAACTTGGTGAACCATTCTTCCAAGGGTGGAATCGAACAGCTTTTCCAGTAAGAAGCATATAATATCCTTGTGGCTGGTTCATTATACTTCGTAGGAATGTATCATTTAGTAAAAAACATAGTTTAGTGTGATGCATCAGCCTAGTGGTGACATCTCATTGCTACTCTCCCCATTATACATGCAATACTCTGAAACAGTAGTGGTTTTTATGCCCCTGTCACTGGGGTCAGGTCATGTGAAGAATCCTTGCCAGAATGGGACAAAACAGTATGGTGGGAGAAGGAGAACACATGCAAGTCCCTGGGACAGCAGCCTCTTCTTTGTGACCTTCTGTAGGTTTCCCACCTACCAGGAGGCTGCAGGACCCTGGCAGTGGTTTTCAAAGCCACAGCTTCATCTATGTTACCCGAGGGCCTGCAACCTGGAAAGACAAGTTGTTGAAGAGAGTGGGTCAACACAGGAACACAAAAGGTGGCATAATCACTCTGCTAAATGCAGCCTCTCCCTGTTCCATGAACAACAGGAAAGAGAAGACTAAAGTGGAATGCCTCCCTAGGGAAATCTGGGGCAAAATCTATAGGAAGTTGTTCAAGGTGGTGTCCACATGTAAAATGACCAATGAATCTTAATGCATAGAGCTTCAGATTAGTTGTCTGGTAGTCTGTTATGGTCCAGCATACCCAAATATATCTTCTTAATCTCAATGAATCCAAATTGTTCACCAACTGACTGACTCTAGTTTAGCTCCAGGAGCACGATGATAATTCCAAATATGACAATGCAAATTATTTTCACCATTGAGATGCTTTTTGCTCACTCCCACTTCTTTGACTGGCAATCTCTCTCTCTCTCTCATCTATCTACTCTCTCATCTATCTACTCTCCCATCCATCCATCCATCCATCCATCCATCCATCCATCCATCCATCCATCCATCCATCTATCTATCTATCTATCTATCTATCTATCTATCTATCTATCTATCTATCTATCTATCTATCTATCTATCTATCTATCATCTACCATCTACCATTAAAAGGCTTGGGCTTTACTAATGGTTTTTCTTTTTCTTCCCATCCTGGCATATAGTTTCCCTTTACTTTCACTCTTTTCTATAGTTGGCAGCAGAATTGTCATCATTATTCCTTCCTTCAGTGGGAAGAGACAAGACATGATGCCTGCTATTATATGTACATGTACGTGGGTCTGTTAGGCATTAGACTTGTACCCAATTGGCCTGCCTTGATTGTAACTGGCTAGTTCTGCTGGAGTTACCATGATAGTACAGTACAATGTGATGGATTGGATTGTGGTAAATGAGATTGTCAGATGTCCTTCATTTATACTGACTTCCAGAGCACCACTGTCCCAATAAATAAAACAGAACATTCCTCCACAATTCTCCTTTGGAATTAAACCATCCATTCCATAGTCAGAATTTACCAGGTCTTCATTAACAGATACGTACAAAAGGCTCCCTTTCATTTGCCAGATGTAGGATCATCATTCCCAAGATTGATACTTTTGCAATAAAAATATATGAACTCTGCTTCTCTAGTTTTCATACATGGTACAAGAAATAGGTGACTTCATTTCTAGTGCATATTGCTTTTAAAAGCAAGTGTCAGAGGATGTCACTTTTGGTGCAAAAAGAGAACATTAATTTCTTCCCTTCAGTTCTTGGGGGCTAATGTATCCTTTTGGTATAATAAACATATTATTTTGACTCTGCTCTCCTGAGTATTTTTGTGACTGGCTAATAAAAACGGGGTCCATGATGGTGAATATTTTAAGGGTGTTGATTGGTTGAGGAGCTTCCTTCATGCTGGTGTCACCTGGGGTGGTCACAAGAACACACCTCAAAAATAAGGAAGGTGGCACGCTGTGAACATGATGCATCATGATATTGTGGTGGTGTAGCAACCTAAGGAAGAAGGTTGATTATATTTATGGCTGAGACTACACATGGGACTAAGCCATCATTGATTTGAATGTTATCTGAACCTCTCTATCAAGTAATGGAGGCTCTTCTCCAAAAATTGTCCTTTGGAAGGGAACACATAGCAATTATAATAAAATTATACGCAGATCTGATGCTAATTATACTGGGCATTCCCTTTCTCTGCCTTGAAACAAACATGATATGTGATTGCATATTCCTTGCATTTGGCTGAATAGTACAATGGTCCATCCTTGATGTGGAACCTTTGGTGGCCACCTGAAGATCTACTATGGCTGATGAACAAGCATGCAAGGAACTCTTTAGAAGATTCTGGAATGTAGAGGAACAATCTTCAGCCCTACTCGGAAGGAGAAACAACTGGTCTACAAATGGTGGTCTGGGCCACAAGCCAGGTGAATTATCTTCCTTTTCTTTCTTTGCTTAAAGAATCATTTCAGTGGTTTCATAAGATAATGTTCGATGCTAGTGTCTCAGCATACATGTATTTTGGCTAGGTTCACACTGTATTAAGCCAAATAATGATTTGTTGATTGGTTGGCTTATTGTGTTTTGTGATACTGTGGTTGGCAAACCATAGTTGATGACTTAGTATAATTTGTGAAGCCAGCCAATGGTGGCTTAATGGACAAACCATGGTTAAGTCAATGATGGCTTAGAGTGATGTGTGAAACAGGCTTTAAACAACAATGTGTATTATTATTTTACTTACCTGAACATGTGGAAAGTCAGCTGTTTTGTTCCTGCTCATTCTGCTGAGTTTAATCCTGGACTTGTGCTCCAAAGATTTCTGCTGATGGGACCATTGACTTCTACTTTTAAAGAAAGATGGAAATATCTTGGTGGGGCTTGATCTAATAAACTTTTCATTCTGCTCTTAACTCTGAATTTGTAACATGACATTTGTGCATACACAGACATGAGAGGCAACAACATGCTAAGCCATAAGAGGGTTGTCTTGGTTTGGCTTAGCAAGTTATGTGAACCCAACCATTGTTGTCTATTTAGCACAACCCGGTATAGCAGGAGAGATTAAATTGCAGATTTTACTGAACTCAGAAGAAGAGTTGCACGATCATGTTCCACTGTGGGGGTAGGGCAGGAGAGATGTCTGCTGGTTGATCAGGAGAGATGAAAATGGACCACACCCATCTCCTCTAGGGAATGTCCCTTGGTGAATCCAACTGGATCTGCAAGATAAAGAGGGCAGGTCTTATTTCTCAGAAAAAGTGTCTTCCCACTGGGCTGCTTCAAACCAGCCGCACCTCCTTTATCAGACCTAGTACACGGCCTGCTTTAAGAACTAGCAACTCACCAGTCTCCTGTCCATTTAGAAAGTAGCTTAAGATAACTTTGGCTTTATTTTTTTAATCAACTGAAAAGAAACTGCCATTGGGGGCTGTGGGGAGCTGCAAACCGGGTTTGCAGCCTGCTTGGGGCCCTGCTTGGGACAGAATGTTGAACAGAGGAGAGAGTTGGTTGGACACATATTATCTAGTAAAAGTGTCTAGAATTACAGCCTTGCTTCTAAGAGACATTTTGGTTGTGTCATTTCCTCTCTATGTACAATGATTACTGTATAAAATTTCATCAACGGGCAGGGGGGACTTTTCCCCTCCACTTATTGAGGAGGTAATCTGTTGGGGCAAAGGCAAGTGACCTCACCCATCCTACCTCTTTCTGCCTTTTCTCTCTCTTTTTCTGACATTCTTTTCTCCCTCCTTGTCTAACACCACCTTTCCCTTTTCAGCCTAGCAGTTGGGAGACAAATTTACTTATACTAGAAGTTTAAACTTGGCAGATCTTTAAAAGCTAAGCAAGCTTGGTGCTGGTTAATATTTGGAGGGAGGACAACCTAGTCATCCCAGGTGTGTATGCTAGACTAGGAAGAACGCAAAACAAAACTTGGAAGAAAGCAACGGCAGATCATGTTGCCAAGAAAACAACATCAACAGCTATCAGGTTCACCTTAAGAGAGTCTTCACTTTATGTCACCTTAGGGGTGCAACTAATTCTCCACCTCTGATTCAAATGTGAAAAGCTGCCTTATATCAGACAGAAAATTGGCTCCTCTCACCTATCTTCTACTCAGACTGGCACTGGCTCTCCAAGATCTCAGTCTGGCAGGGGTATTTCCTAGCTCAGCTATCCCAGAACTTTTATCACCTAGACATACACAGGTTAGCAGACAGTATCTTTAGGAAGCTGCCGGGCACAAACTCTCCAGCAAGGTCCACCATGGCTCTAATGCTTCTTAAGTACTCTGCTTTTGCAGAGAAGGTTGGAATCTCCTTTAAATCACCATGCCCCAAACATAACGTTGCTCCAGGCTATTATGGAAAAAGGAAGATACCTTGTGTCTAAATGCCAGGTAGGAAAACAGCCTCAGACATGCACCTGGTACTAATGGAAGGTACCACAATGAAGTTCCTTACCCAACCAATTTGAATTTGTAGCAGTGGCACCTGACTTATTGGTTTGCTACTGCTGGCTGCAAATAGGTTGTATTGGGTAATGTATTGTTATTGCCAAATAACCACTACATTCATTCTCTTCTGGACATCCATTATGGTGGATAATTAGAGCCACTGGCAAGTTAGGTTAACTTTAAAGAAGTCAGCAAGAACCTTGTTGCTGACCTTATTTGAACCTCTAGTTTCCTAGCATCCTAGAGTTTTTTAAATCAATTAATTAATTAATTTATTTTATTTTATTTTATTTTATTTTATTTGTATGGCCACCCATCTCATCTAAGTGACACTGGGAGGCTCCCAACAGGTAAAAACAATCCAATAAAAACAAGTTAAAAACCAACATACAAAGATATAAAAACCATCCATAATCAATTTGAAACAGAAGATCATGATCCATGGCAGAATTTTTCTTACATCAGCTCAACAGAGCCACCGTGAGAGCATCCCACCATTGCCAGGTCCCCGGGGGCAGAGCCATGTTTTCGGGGCCTTCTTAAAGGCCGGGAGGGTTGGGGCCAATCTAAGGTCTGGGGAGAATGATATTATTGCACAACACAGGTGCTATGGCAGAAAAGGCTCTCTTCCTGGGTCTTGCCAGGTGACATACTTTCGTGGATGGGATCCATAACATGTCTTTCCTGATGGGACGGGTAGATGTAACTAGGAAGAGGCAGTCCCTCGAATAACCTGGTCCCATGCCATATAGGGTTTTATAAGTCATAACCAGCACCTTGAATTGAACCTGGAAGCAGACAGGCAACCAGTGCAGCTCGTAGAGCAGAGGTGTAACATGCACCGTTTGAGGAGTGTGCATAATTGCTTGCACTGCTGCATTTTGTACCAGCTGCAGCTTTTGGATGCTCCTCAAGGGCAGCCCTGTGTCAGTCCAACGGTCCTGCAGGAGGAATTTATCCATCCTCTTCGGCACTGCTGTTTGATTATAACTGAAGACCAAATTCACATGGCTCTGGAGATCTGTGACAGTTCTCCAGAAAAGGGATGGGGATATAGGAATTCCACTGTTTATCTTGTTTTCATAATCTAAACCACTTGGCCCAGATTATTTGAATATCTGAATGTAGAGGTGTGTTAGGGAGGAAAGGAATGCAATTATCCACATCAACTTATAGGAAGAAGGTGGGCAACTTGTTTTAGAGTCAGCTAACATGCTGAGAGCAAGGGATTGTAAGAATTTAGTCACTTTCAGACATCTGGCAAGAATTAGGTCACCTCTCCTGCAACATGGTGTGTTCTGGCTCCACACAGCCACTGGTCTCAAACTTCATACCCTCTTCTGCAATATTGTCCCAAAGTATGAGTCTTCATAAAGCCAGCAAGCATGCCGTCCAGTTGGCTGGGAAGATGCAAAGAATGGATGCCAACTGAAGCACCCTCACTGCCCTCTTTCAACCCCACACTGTGGTTATTAGGGGGAAATAGTTTAAAGACCCCTCCCCATCTTCTCACAGTAGAGGAGAAGCAGCAAAGCCAACCCTTGGACCATTTGGAGAATTGGTAATGGTGCCATGATAGCTGGGCTGTAGGTATCCTTCCAGGAGTCAGAAAGTGGGATGAGGCAGGAATTGGCCAGTGTGAATCCATCGTCCCCACCCTGCATCTCCAAAGGAAGACTCAGAAGCCAGTCCATAGTTAATTGGCTTGACTTCTCAAGGCTCGTGCAAGTCTTACAACTTCATCATGAGACAGAGGAGGTGTATGTGGGACAGATACAGACTGCACAGATCAGTGGGCCTAAGTCCTTTGTTGTCCTACCCCAGTGATATATAAATTCTCTCTCCATTGAAGAGGAAGGAAGTCATGAATATTGACTTACATAAGTATTACATGAACATTTTACCAGGGAAAGGATTCTGCAGGTGATATTAGGCAACTTGTGTGACCACATTCCAGAGAGCAGTAGCAATTGCATGTACTTTGTGAGAAATTAACACATTTCTCTGGCACCAAATATTGGCCTTGCTCCAGCTCTACTTACATTTAAGTGAGGGCACCTGGAAAGACAGTGTAGTATCAAGCTTACATTGTAGGAAGAGAACCGTGTAAATCAACAACAGTAAAAAATCAGAAGTCGGAGAGCACCTTTTTCAACTAACAAATTTAATTGAAGGCCTAAGCTTCGTGGCATCGTGTGCATCTGATGAAGTGAGCTGCAGTTCACAAAAACTTATGCCTTTTAATAAAATTTGCTAGTTGGATAAAATGCTACCAGACTTCTAAGACAGTGCTTACAGTGTTGGACCAAAACTGGAGATACCCAGCTTGAAGTTCAAGTTGACTGCCAGAAATTAATTGGGAGAAATTGGGCCAGTCACCCTCCCTCTCAGCCCAGCCTTAGGGGGTTGTTGTTCTGGAGATAAAATGAAAGGAATTCCTTATCCTAATCCTTGATATTATGGAGAAAAGGTAGAATATAAATCTAACAAAAGAGAAATGGAGAAGGAAATAATCTGAGGGATTTGAGAAACATGTTGCTATATAAATGTATCTGCAGTGTATGCACATCCAGGATGCACATTAATAGAAATGCTTGTGTGATGGAATGGAATTGTGAAGGCCAGGCTCAGGGAGATAAGCATTTTCTTAGCTCGCCGCAGGAGCATGGGAACTACAAGAGGATGAGACTGGCGCCTCCCTGAGGAATTCACACTATTGTGGCTGGCTGGCTTGGGAGCTGGGGTTTCAGTCTGGGAAGATTCTTGCTAGAGGTTGTAGCTAATAAACATAGCTGAACTGATTTTGCATTGTCTCTTGGAGTTCCTTGGGCTAGGCCTGACATCAGTCTTCCCAGACTCAAATGATGTCAGGCCTAGCCCAAGGAACTCCAAGAGACAATGCAAAATCAGTTCAGCTATGTTTATTAGCTACAACCTCTAGCAAGAATCTTCCCAGACTGAAACCCCAGCTCCCAAAGTCCTCCAGCCACAACAGTATGAATTCCTCAGGGAGGCGCCAGTCTCATCCTCTTGTAGTTCCCATGCTCCTGTGGCGAGCTAAGAAAATGCTTATCTCCCTGAGCCTGGCCTTCATAATTCCATTCCATCACAGCTTGTCTTTAAAGGGGGAGGTCATTGTGTGCATAAAATCACATACAGTCATTTAGCAACAGGGTGGTTTGGTAGCACCATATGTGTGGGTTTCAGGGTGTTCCCCAGCCCCCACATGGTGCCTAAAAATTAAGTATAACTGTAGGTTCAAATTAAAATAATTGCTGAATTTCAGATGGCCAAATCTCATAAAACTTTATGCCAAAGTGCAATCTGGTATAAGATTGCTAAAATTTACACCCTGTGGCAGTTCAACAAGAACTTCAATATATACGAAATAACCTTAGCGGTCATTCAATCATTGGCCATAACACATTTGCAGCTTTGTTAAATAAGCAAACCCCTGCCATGTGACCCCACCCCCAAAAAACCAACTTCAAATGCTTCCAACTCAGAATCAAACGAACAACTCAGAATCAAACCCACTGAGTGAAACATGTTTTCTTTCCTGACAGTAAGTCAGGATTCCATGCATCTAAAAATGATTAATTGCCACTTAAATGTTTTCCGCTCTACTTTTGAGAACGTTCTTTCCTGAATATATTTTTTTACGCCTCTGCAATGCTTAGCCTTCCCACAAACACACAAATATACAGATTCTTCTCTCATGTGCATGCATGATGAGTCTACAAGGCACCACCTCCGTTTTAGCAAATAGTACGTTGTTTGTATGTATGCATATGACTGATATACTGTCCTTCATTGTATTTATCCCGGAACTATTTCTAATAAATGACAACTGCTGAACTTAATGAATCAAATGCAGACGAAGAGCCACAGGGCCAGAATCACCACCTGCAAGCCCCAAAGCGTAATCTGTAGCTCCAAATCCAGCTTCTGTCTGCCTCTAGAAGTCTTTTAAGTCTCTCCTCAGTGCTCATGTTGTGACCCTGTGGAATGTGGTCCCACAAGTGCCATAAACATCTACTGGATATTCCCTTCCTGCTGTCATTAACAACACCCCTACTCTCAAGTTCCTGCCCTGGAGATTGTGAAAGTGCTTTATTTTACATGTTTAACTCCTCAGTTGCACAACTGCAGTGCCAAAGAGCATTGGCCTAACCACGTGGAATTATGATAAGGGGTGGCAGCATGATGCTGAAGATTTTGGCCAGCCAATTCCACTTCCCTTCTCCATTTGTTTTCCATTTTCCCTACAAACAGTCAAACAGCATCTGTGAGATGATTAAGCATACTCAGTTCTGATCAGGCTAGGTGAGAAGTTGCCCTAATTACTGTATTATTTTTTTTTCTATTGGGTTATGGGTAGGGGTGGTGGTGGCTCTTTTTCCTTACGTTTTTCCACTTATTTTTTTCGTCTTCCCTCTCTCGAAGGTGCCCCTTCAAATCCAAATTAACGAGGCCATCTTTCTTGTGTGTAAGGGCTTTCTGTATTCAAAGCTAGCTCTTAGGAGCACTGAATTTGCCAGCAAGATAGGTGACTTTTGGAAAAAACAATGAGAAAAAATAACCAGACTTCCCATGTCCTCCTCCACTACACCATTCCACTATTTGACGAATCTTCATTTTGATTTCATTCTTCCAAGTCTGGCGAGGCTGCCTATTACACAAAACAGTTTATTGAAATTGCAGCCTTGGAAAGAGAGGGAGATCCAGGCCCGTAGCACATAGGAGAATAGATTAATTTTCTTCTCTATCCCCCCCACCCCGCTCGCCCCTTGCCTCAATCCTTATGAAAGCTGCCTGCTGCATAGTAAAAGAGGTGTAGTACTTCTACTGAAATTATACTAACCGTTTCTAAATTTACATTTCTAATCTGCATTATTATACGGAATGATGATATGTGTATTTCGGAGGGGGGGTAAAAAGTATGTGGTCATCATACATCATTTTAGTTAGGCCTAGGCCTAAGGCGGAGAAGAGATGGCAATGACAGAATCCTTGCTTGTTTGAACTACATTTGCTGTTTAAAATCCCATCTTCACTACCCTCACCATGAGAGAATGGAGAAGTGATAACCCGAAAACCCTGCTCTGCCATAGCACCGTAATTCACCTGGCATGATGTTTATTCATTGGTGCCAACGAACAACTTTCTAAAACTTTTCTAAGGCACAGATCTAAGGCTGTGCATTTGATCTAACGTTGGACTTATTTTTGTCACATTTTAGTATTCTTGTCTTTAACCTTACCTTTTTTATTGCAAGGTATTGTGAAAGCTTCTTTTTTAATGTGGTGCCGAGAGTGTAGGACTTTGGAATAAAAATCCCCAAACTCTGATACAACATCTTCTACTTTCTGTAGCTGCTCATTGATTAAGCCCTAGTGAAGAATGTCCTCTTGAATGCACTTAACCATGCACAAAGATATCCTGGATACATATTTTTTCTGCCATGTTCTCATGATGTTGCCTTGGCCTCATTCCCAGCCCATAAACAAGATAATCTTCATATGATCCTCAGCTGGACTGGTAGTCCTTAGTAATACATTATCCTGCATGAACATTCACGCATAAGATCCTGAACAGAACTGCAAGTAACAATGCTTTGCTCCATCAACAATTGTCTGGACTGCTATCTTTGTGTCTACCTTAAATAGATACACAGCCACACATCTAAACTCTTGCAGAATTCTAGTGTTACTTCGGGATTGGGTTTCTCCAGTGGGGAGAGAAACAGATTTTGAGCTATCAAGGAGGTCATTATGGATTATGGCCTAGAGTGTCCCATAGTTGTCCACAGTGATCAACAGCAACAAAAGAATTTGTGAGACATAAACCATAATTCCAAACCATTCTAAGGTCATATCAGCCAAAGTTCTTACGAGTAACCAATACTTAAAGGCAGCATAATCTTAACCAGGCAGTTTTTTTTTTAAACAAATCATTCTTTTTTCAAGTCTTTTTCATTGATCATATATTTAAAAAATAATGTCCCCTGCTTTGGGCTTTGTTTTTAATGATGAAAATTATTAGTCCAAACTGTTGCTCAGAGAATGAGAAAGATGGCTTTTCCCAATCTGTGGCCAGAAAATAATACAGATTCACCATCCGGCATTAAATCCATTTTTAGAAAAGACCTAACTGCTGTACTGTTCTTTATTTTTAAAGGGCAGCATATAAATTCACAAAGAAATAAATAGCATAATGGAAAGAAACAGCCTCAGCCAGCCTTCAGATATACGTTGAACTATCTTTCCTATCATTCCTGAGCTGCAAGGTCAAAGAGATTTGTAGTTCGATGCAGCTGAAGGTCATGAACATAAATTGCGTTTGGTGGAAAACTAACGAAATAAATTGTATTTGGTTGAAAACTAACTCAGGATCTGTTAAAAGCACAAACAGATGGAGGTCCTTCTGAAGCCCTGGTGGGGTAGCAGCCATGTAGCTGTGGATTTTCTGTTGGGTCTTGATCATTCAGCAAGTCATGCTGAGTTGCCTCTTGGCTTATCTTGGGCAGAGAATGAGTTGAAGGTGAAGTTTACTTCTCTGGCAGCACACCATGCCGGAGAAGTATGGAAGGGGGTGAGAGAGAACATCTCCTCAATCCATTTTCCTAACCACAATTTACTTGCAAAAGTAAAATTTAGAATCCAGACAATTTGAACTGGATGCTCTTTTCAGGGCTCCTCCCCCCAATCAGTAATAGTGATGCCTTTCAGATGATCTTGACTCCCATTTCCATTAGCCCCAGTTGGCATGACAAGAGAGACAGTGGGACTTCGAAAGGTCTTTTGAAGGGAAGAAGATACTGTTATTATTATTGAATACACAGCAATGTGAGATCACAGCTGCCAGGTTTTTAGCTGGTGTTGGCCTTCATTTCCATCGAGTTCTTCGCAAGAACCTAGGATGTCGTAATGTATCGGTGTAGTGTGCGGATCCAAGCCGTGTGGTCTTTTGTAGTTGACAGATGGGAATTTTATCAATGCGCAGATTTTCTAAGTGCCATCCAAGGTTTTTTGGAATGGCACCTAGTGTGCTGATAACCACTGCCACCACTGCTGGTTTATGTCTTAAATTATTATTTTGCTATAAGAATTGAGATTAGAGTCAACATTATGTCCCGTAAGTTTGTTTACAGTATTAATATAGGAAATTTTGAAGGACCTTTTTTAGGGCTAAAGATGGGTGAACATATGTAAAATAGAATGGAGGTACAAATAAGTGAATTCACACCAACGGAAGTAAGACTGACTTAAGGGCCAGTCTGGGTTCTGGCCGTCGCCGTTAGACAATACGGCAGATAGGAATGTGGTCTCCTGCACTCAGGGATTAGAAGTGTGGGTTGGGTCTCAGTGGCCCCTTCTCACTTGGAAGTCTACACTAAGAAGACTTAGATCTTTCCTACATTTGGGTTCCTTGCAGCATGTGCTGCAGTGATACAATCTCCATCCAATGAATCTGGAAGTCAGACATGATGGACAGGGCCTTTTTCACTGCTGGCACCAAGATGACGGAACTGTCCAACGTGGGAGTTTTCCAATTCTTCTTTTAACACAATCATTTCTCCTTGCAATGATCTTTTGAAGTTCGGCCACCTTCCAAACGTTGTTGGAATCCACATGATTTCCGATCATACTAGCTGAAGACTGGCCAGAGCTGGAGTTCAACATTTAGGAGGGTTACTGGTGGCCCACCCATTTTAAAGCAGCCTTGTGGGCACCATCCAGATATGTTGAACGTTCCCATCACTCTTGGCCAAGGTGGGTGGTGATTAAGCTGACTGGGAAGTTATGGTGCTTCCCAAACGGTCTTAGTTGTGGCTGGTAGCTTTTAATTGGATTCACACATCAGCAACCATAGTTTGTTGGACAAACCACCACTGACCGAGTTCACACAACATGCAAAGTTATAAAACACAAAGAACAATTTTAACATTTTAGTCCCCAACAAGCCACCTTATGGCATGTAAACAATAAATTGCTGTATTCCAAAATGCTTTGGGGGCAGAAGATGGGCCCAGCCTGCTTTTGTCATTTTTATTGTATCTGTTCTGTGTATGTTGCCTTGAGTGGTGAAAAGTGAAAGCAGAATAGGAATGTTGCAACGCATAAATAAATGGTCAGATCCTAAACAACACCGTAGTCGTTTGGTCCCGGCTTGGTCCTTTATGAAAACCCAGCCTCTGTCATTTGCCAGCCATGGTTCCTAGTGCCAGGCGTGATGCAAAAGCTACCCAGGGGTGGTTCGTTCAACAAACCGGGATCCAATTGCCCTGACGCCTGCCTGTGAGCGGGATCTGTGCGCACGATTATTTCAGTGCCTCCGTTCCATCGTTCGCCCTCCAATTCGATTTGGACTGAAACGCCTCTTTATTTTATCTTGCTTGGCCAGGCTAACCCACGGTAGAAAAGCAGAGCGGGACCTAGTGGTTCCCGACGGTGCAGCCGCCAGGGAAATTCCCGGCCCCGTAATCCCAACCGGGCGTTGCAGGCCGGCAGGACGTGTGCATGCCTCGACTCCCCCGCCCGCCGCCTCCCCCCCGCTCATCCGCTGAGACCTCCGTGGCGCTTCCTTTGCGCCAAGCGTGATGCCACCGCGCCCCGACCCGCCGCCGCCCTCGGCCGCCCACTCGCCCGGTCCCTCACTCCCCCCCCGCCCCGCTCGTCCGGCGCTCGCGCGGGGCCGCCTCCCCGGCGGGTGGAAGCGAGGGCAAGGCGCAGGCCCGGACCCCGCCTCGCGGGCGCAAGCACGGCCCTTTGCCTCGCCCGGGATTTGCTGGCAGGACTGTAAGTCACCTCCACCTCCAGCCCAAGCGCCACCCGCGGCTGCCAGGAAGGTGGCGCGCCTGTGCCAATGGCGCGCCGGGCGCTGCGCTCTTGCGCCCCGCCATTGGCCGGCGGCTGGCGAGCGGGGAGGGCGTGCCGGGGGCGGGGGGAGCGTTACTTTCCGAAGTGAACTTTCTCCCCCCGTCTCCTCCTTCCCTCCCTCCCCCTCCCTCTTCCCTCCCTCCCCTCCCGCAGCGGCCGCACTCCTTGTTTGCGCGCGGATGGAACTGAGCTGCGGCGTCGCGGGCAGGAACGGCGGCGGCGGCGGCACCGGCGGCAGCGGCGGCCAGGCGGCGGCGGCGGCGACAGCGACGCCGGGCAGCCCCGCGTCGTCCGCCGCGGCGGGGCTCCTGATGGACGTCGAGGGTCTCGGCGAGGAGGACTACGAGAGCCTGCCCACGAGCGCCTCCCTCTACACGCACATGACGGCCGGGGCGGTGGCCGGCATCTTGGAGCACACGGTCATGTATCCCGTGGACTCCGTCAAGGTGGGTCGGCGGCCGGCGGAGGGGAGGTCGGGCGCGCGGGCCGGCCGGCCGTCCCCGCCTGGCGCAGGGGAGCCTCCCCTGCTTCGGGCTCCCTGCCCCCGGATCCTGCGGGACCACCACTCCCATCGCTCCAGCCGGAGGAGGCCACCTTGCCCGGCGCGGCCAGGAGCCGCTGCGTTTGGCTGGGGAGAGGGACGCGTCCCTGGGCACTCCCCCCTCCGCCCCCCCCCCCAGTTCTTGCACCAGTCCTGTGCTTCCCCTTTTGCATTCCTGCCAGGGTGCAAGAACGAAGTTCAAGAGTGTGGGTTGCTGTAAAATATAACTTTAAAAAACCGGGGTCTGTGCAACGGCTTTCTTCAAACCCTTGCAGCTAGCGGTTGCAAAACCACCACGGCAACTTGTTTTGGGACAAGCCATCTTTGGGTAATTTCCGATCTGCTTCAGGCCGGGTCCGGAGAAGAGACCTTTTGAGCTACTTCCCTGGCGTTTGTTACTGTCAGCAAAGCAGCTTCGCCTTGGGGGTCTGCTCACAGGTGCCTCTGTCCTTGGACAAGGTACCCAGGTTGGCCCTGTACCTTGGAATGGTATGATAGTTACACTTATTGCTCATTATGGGCTTGGGATTTGGGGTATTTCCAGATGTGGCAGGTACTCTGCAGCCCTCCAGGGTTTTGCGTGATGCGTTGCTGGCCTTTCTTGGTCAGAGGGAGGAAGAGTTGGATCATAATCTGGAGGAGCCCTTCGTCTGGATAGAAACACACTTGAGATGCTGGCTGGTCACACAGTAAATCCTTGACCAGCGTGTGGAGGAGGAGCATCAGAATCAGCCTAATTAATTGGGCATCATTAATCCCCTGAATTAAGAATTAACCTCATTAAAAGGCTAGCAAATACTCCCACTTTAACCTGCAGCTGTAGTAGATTTGTAAAGAGCTGGGACAGTACCTAGAACACCTCATATAGATGTCACTGAGTAGTAAGTACATGTTGAACAGAGTCTAAAATCTGGAATAATAGTGTGTGATCATAGATTCCTGACCATCCTCCTCCTCTTAATTGGAGGTGATCTCCTTTCTGGTGGCACAAAGTGTTTACTCATCTTTCCTACCTTGTCAGTTCCAATAAGGATGTGGCCACACACACACATGTCCCCCCCCCCCCGTATTTCTACATACAGGTAGCCCCCAGTTTAAGAACAAGTTCCGTTCCCAAGGTCTGTCCTTAAGCTGAATTTGTATGTAAGCTGGAACAGTATTATAAGTAATAAGTAGTATTGTATAAGTAGTATTGTGTAATTAACTTGAATATTGTGTATTTAACTTGGATTATTGTGTATTTAGCTCACATTTTGCTACAAAAGGCTCCTTTCTTAGCTATGGGTCATCCTTAAACCGGGCATTCTTAACCCAGGGACTAGCTGTAGACCATTTTACTCATCTGGTACCAAGTCTTTTTTCAAAATATTGCTGAAGGTTGTGGGCTGTGTTATTTTATTTCTTGACCCCGTACACTTATGTGTGTGTGTTTTAGGATAATCTTGAGCAGGTTGATTCACTGAGGCTTATTCCCAAGCAAGCGTTTATGGCTCTACACCCCACAAAGGTATTTTCTTTTTGAATAAAACGCAGATGGGCTGAGAATACAACTCCAAGTTGCTGCATGGTGAATTCTGTTAAGTGCAGTCCCAACCCGTCTGTAGAGCATCAGGTTGGGGAAAGGTGATGTGATACAGTCAGATATCTTTCAGGACTCTCAGCCCAAACATGTGAAAAGATACCCCACAGAGTAAGTAAATAACTTTACTGTTTGCAACCAGCCAACTCCAGCTGAGCAAAATTGGGTAGATTTCTGTATTGCTTAACTTAAGCTGAGTTGCTTAGCATCAAAGAAAAGGAAGCTCGTGTTTCCTAAAAATCCATTTTTTCTTCACCTAGTTGAACTTTTGCGACAGTGACGGTTAACTGCCATAACTCCTCCAGTAAACTTTAGCGTGAGAAGCAGCGTGGCTTCTGCTACGGAATTACCCTGTATTGATGGGCAAAAGCTCTGAGTCTGATAAGGCCGTGGGTGTGGGTCTGGTACTACAACTTTCATTAAGAAAAATGTGGCAATGTGCTGCTAAGTTGCATCAGGAAATGCCCTGAGCTTTGCAGCTGGATTTCACCTGCAGTTCAGGACAGGGATAAAAGCAGGAAACAGATGTCTTCTTTCTTCCCCCCCCCCTTCCCTTGGCTGTGCTGTGTGAGTGCGTGATGAATCCAGTGGTGTGAATTTCAACTCTGGCTTCAAGAATTCTTTTATCGTACCACCTAATTCTAATTCTGGAGAAGCTGTTAAAGCACGTTGTTACTGGGTTGTCTTTTGCAACAGGGTGAATTCCCTATACCAGTGTGTTTCAACCTTGGCAACTTTAAGATGTGTGGACTTCGACTTCCAGAATTGGAGTCCACATGAAGCTGGCTGGGGAATTCTGGGAGTTGAAGTCCACATGTCTTAAAGTTGCCAAGGTTGAAAAACACTGCCCTACACATTAGCCACATTAGTCACTGTGCTACAAGACACATGGATGTGCCTGAAGCAGTTGTGCCCTCCATATAAAAACAGGTTACATGACTTTGGTGTGGTTGAATTCTGCATTCACAATGCTTTCCTTGGAATCCTATCTGGATTCTTCCTGCTGTTGATTCAAACTGGGGACATATTTCCAAGGGTTGGGCTCAGCTGCAAAGGTTTAGGACTCTTTGGCATGTTTTAATGACATGACCCCAGATACCTCTTGGAGTTTGTTCCTGATTTGGGGGGGGGCAGTAATTCTGTGCTCTGCCCTCCCTTCTCAATTTGGAGAAGCAGGTGGCATATTAAATGTGCAGTCTTGCTTGGAGGTCAGAGTCCCTTTCTATCCTCACTGCAGTTTCTCCTGTTAACAGGAAGAGCCTGTTTCTCTCTTCTCGTATCACATTAAAAAGGAAGCTTGTTCAGCTGGGTAGTGAACCTGCTGGAACCCTGTTTGCAAGGTGGATTAAGCCTGTGGAACTCCTTTTGTGGTGAGAGGGGCATATTGGCGAACAAGTGAGGGTTCTGCTTTGTTGTTGAAATTGTTGGCACCATTACAGTCTTTTCAGGGTGACCAGCTGAACAGGAAGTGAGAGAGCCCTGGAGTGCCACCACGAACTTGGGGCAGCAGCGTGAGTAGAAAAAGTGATTTTGTGCATCAACTGTACTGTTGAGCATGTGCTGAGGGTCTTTTTTTCACCGCCGAGTGGCTGAAGTCTTGTCCCCCTATGAGCTAAGTCATGCTTGGTTGGTTTGGGATCAAGTGTATTGTGTGAACCCTCCTAATTGTGGTGTATGGTTAGCCTTGCGAGGTAGTCTTAAACAAACAGCATACCCAGATGTACTAGCTCTAATGTTATTGTATGGTTACGTTAATGGAATCTTGCAAGTCTGAAAGCCCATCTCTCCCCACCACCACCATCTTTACAGTCCAAGAAACAAGGAAGCTTCTGAGATGTTTACCATGTCCCCATTGCATCTTTGGGCTCACCTGCCTCTTATCGGACTGTTGTCTGTGGCTCTTCTGTCTGTCTCCCAAGGTCATTCCCACATACCATTACATTAATAAACTATTATGGAACAACCCATGCTTTGCACTGTACAAACCAGATTGCTGCATTAGGTAAAAGAATTTCGTGTTAGTTGTCACAGGCAAGTCTGAAAAAACTGAATGATGATAGAGCATGAGATTTGGTGTTGGCATAACCCCGGAATTAGCTTAACTGACTTCCTGGCCCTTTGTTGAGATTTTGAAATTTTGCTCCCATTTTTGATTCCCTCCCAGGCCAGCATAATTTTAACCATGACTGGTTTGAAACCAGCTAACTCTAGATTATGGGTAGAAGATGGGCTTATTCTGGAAAACCATTGGGAGGATTAATCACACTTTAGGGGTCAGATGATGCAGTAACTGGTAAATCCAGAATGGAGAATAAAATTGTATGTAGCTGCGCAAATGAAATTGTATGTAGCTGTGCAAAAGAAGAAAGGTAGACCAAAGTGTGTAAGAGTGTGGGGTGGCTAGGAGTTTTGCTCTCACAATAAATCCCCTCCTGTTTTAATAAAATAATTATGTTATTATTTTAATTATTAATAATAATAATTTATTAATAAAATTATTAATAAAATAAATACATAAAAACAACTATGTATAAAAAACAGTAAAAACATGTCCCCTCCTGTTTTGTGTATTGTTACTGTTTTTTATATGTAGTTGTTTCTATGTGTTTATTTTTTTAAATTGTTGTACGCTGCCCAGTCACCTTGTGTGAGACAGGCGACTATATAAATACGATCGATAGATAGATAGATCGATCAGTGTGCCATCTAATTCTAGCCAAGTATATGTCCTAAAGGGAGGTGAAATAGGTAAATGAACCAGAATACTGTAAACAACGTTTGCAAAATTGGGCAACTTTCAAAGATTGATAGTATTCGCTTTCTCCCCTACTAACAAATTTAAATGGTTTTCTTGAAAACTAAATCCTTTGCTTTGAGGGAGCATTGCCAAATGGCTCACAAAACAACATAAACCATTTTAAGCATACCCTTTAATTTTTCCAATATGGTGATTAGGCAGGCTTAACAGATTAGAGATCTGTAAAACGTAGAAAAGCGACCTGAGCTTGGGGAAATTCTCTTTCTGTCTACGTGCATTACAATTTCCAGCTGCATATTTGCACAGATATTTGCAAACGTTTGATGGCGGTTTGAATGGTTGTTTGGTAGGTAGAAAAAAAATTGTCAGTGGAACTGGGGCAAAAAATATTTGTATAACATTAACTTTATTACAGTGACTAACCCAATAAGTACCTTAATTGTCAACAGGCACGACCCATTTGCAAATTTATTTATTCTGTTCAGTTTTATAATAAACGCAATTGTAAAAACAACTATTTAACTCTTATTGCAAAACAATAATATTTAAAATTGCAACAAATTTTAACAACGCTTAGGTCAGGTTTCGGTAGACAGCTCTGGCCTTTATCTGTGGCCATCTAGAATCGATCCAAGAAAATAGTTATTCTAAATAATAAACACAAGCTAATCGTCTAAAAATGATGTATCTGCTAATTTGGAACACAGAAATCTATCTGTCAAGAGCGGAGACACTGTTTTCCAAAAAATAGTGTTTGACGTGATTTTATTTGCCTTCATTTCTATATATCATTTTAAGAATATGGGGTGGGTTGGAATAAAGTTGGTTTACATGTTTTCTTTCTAGTATGCTGGTCTTACATCTTGTGGCTACTTAAGAACATTTTGTTTGTTCTTTCAGGTTTGACAACAATAAAATTAAAGCAAAATAATAGCACCCCCCTTTAAAAAGTTAGTATGGCTATAGTTTGACTAGCCTTCCAACTGCAGTTGATGTCTTTGGGCCTTCTTTACATGCTAGCTTATGTTTTTCTTCTCTTCTCTGGGCATCGCTTGTTGTCCTTTTATTTATATATTTATATATTTTATTCAGTTTATATCGTCGCCCATCTCACCTAAGTGACTCTGGGTGGCTACATAATTAAAACAACAATAATTAGAAATAAAAATAAAATAAGAACTATTAAAATAATTAAAACAATACAACTAATTTGTGGGAGAGTACAATAAATTATTAACAATGCAACCAGCCAGCAGGCTTGATACCACCACCAGACCCCCAGGCACGATGAAAAGACCATGAATTAAGAGTCTTCCAGAAGGCCAACAGGGTTGGAGCTAATCTAACCTGGGGTGGGGGGATGATGTTCCAAAGGCCGGGTGCCACAGCAGAAAAGGCTCTCCTCCTGGGTCCCATCAGATGACATTCCTTAACGGATGGACCCTTAACATGCTTCTCCTGCCAGACCTGATGGGGCAGGTAGATGCAACCTTATACAGATAGTCCTCGCTTAATGACCACCTTGTTTAGTGACCGTTTGCAGTTACAGTGGTGATGGAAAAGTAACTTCACAACTAATGCCAACATTTACAATCTTTGCAGGTCTGTAAAGCAAAGGAAAGCTGAAGTAAGATTGTAAGCATAATGGTGTTCATGCGATTTTTCACTTACTGACTGCTTTGCTTAACAACCGAGTTACCGGCCCCAATTGTGGTCCCTAAATGAGGAATATATATATATATATATATATATATATGTATGTATGTATGTATGTATGTGTATATATATATATATGTATGTATGTATGTATGTTAGCGTACTTCATGTATTTCCCAGTTAGTGGGTTGCGGAAGATAGTGTTTATATTAGAGATCCTACTTTGCACAGGATGAAGGAAACTTGGGCTTCAGTTTCACATGTGACATGCTGGTCAAAGTGTGGCAAAACTGGCCAGCACTGTCTTTAACATCAGCAAGAAATGCTGCATGTGGCACAGATATGGTTAAGGTCCATCACCTGGTCTACCTTTTTCCTATCTTACTCAACCGTGTTATGTGAAAATCTCTGTTGAAGAAGCCACGATGGGTGGTGGAAGGTTGGCTGATGACCATTGGATATGGAAGATTGCGACCTGGGAAGAGGAGTGAATGGTAAAGAGCAGGAATTAACAAAGGAAAGGAAGGGAAGAAAAATGGATATGTAGTGTGTCTGTAAAACGAAGTGACATGGGAAGGATATAAGAAGGTGGTCAGATCTTATGGAGTAGGATTGATGAATTCTACTCCATAAGTAGAAGAAGTAAATGTTCCCTACATAAGTAGGGAAGTAAGAATAATTTAACTATGAATGAATTTAAGTATGAATGAAAGCGCTAAAATGAATGTTGGAAAGTTTGAATTAATATCAGTTAGCTTGTTACTGGGTATGAAAGTAGGAGTCCTTAGATTGACGATAGTTATATGTTATGCTCTAGTGCAGTGTTTCTCAATCTTGGCAGCTTTCAGGTGTGTGGATTCCAGCTCCCAGAATTCCCCAGCCAGCTAGCTAGCTGGCTGGGGAATTCTGGGAGTTGGAGTCCACACATCTGAAAGCTGCCAAGATTGAGAAACACTGCTCTGGTGAATGATGATACTGGAAGAACCAGGGATGATTCTGAATGAATGTGAACCGGGCAATTTCTGTTAAGTGACCTGAATGGATTGGTACAGAAACAGTGACAAGGTGATTCATAGAACCAAGTATGAATGAGCATACGATTGTTTGGTGAGTATTTGCTTAGGAAAAAGACTGTTTTGATGCATGATTTAAGCTTAAGTCTGTTAATGAGTACACATCCAAAAAGAATTGGTGAAAAACCATGACTGATTTGATCATTCATGGTGCAAGATTGAGAGAACTTGTGAGAGCCACAAGGATAAGAAGAGATTCTCTGTAGGGGGCTGACGTTATTGAGTAGTCAAGATGGATCTTGGTAAAAAATGGACATGGAAGAAAAGAAAGAACCTGGAGTGAAAGTAGAACAGCTCCTGTATGAAAAAATTGTTAGAAAATAGATTAATTCCCCCCCGCCCCCTGAACGTGAGAGGATGTGGAAGCTGTTTAGAAGCAAGTAAAAACAATACAGTGGTATGAAAAATGATGATAGAAAGGAAGTATGGATGAGAAAACATGCATATAAGAGAACGATTTCTGTGAAAAATAATGGTATTGGATAATGTGTATAGAGAAAAGAAAACATCTCCAAAGAATAAGTCAAAGAGCAGAAATGGTAAAGATGGAAGAGAAAATACACAATTTTGATGAAGATAAAGCATGAAAGTGGGCAAAGAGGGCTAAAAGTGGATCTTCCAGCAGAGTGAAAGGAATTAAAAATCAAAGCGATTAAATGATTTGGAGCTAACAAAGATGTTAAAGAGCTGGATGGAGTAAGTTAGAGATTGGTGTGGAAACAAGAGTATGTCAGACAGGGCGATTGAAACAAATGCTGTAAGTGTAAGCATCCAAGAACGAGGCCATGAAAACGAAGCGCTTTGGGAATGTTGAAAGACGTTGAGGCTGCAGGAGTATTTATTTATTTATTTGTCACATTTATAGAGCTGCCCATCTCACACAGAGAGACTCTTTCCGACAGGCCTAACTGGAGAAATGTTAAAATAAGGATGCAGGTTGTTCATGGAGCGGTTGTGTGACTTGTTTAACATCCTTGTGAAGACTGCATCTGTGCCTGCCAAATGGAAAAATGCTGTTATTGGTGTCCTATAGAAAGGGAAAGTAACGTGACTGGAGGCAAAAATTACAAGGGGATTAATTTACTAAGTGGGAATATGATAGGCTAGATCAGTATTTCTCAACCTTGGCCACGTTAAGATGTGCGGACTTCAACTCCCAGAATTCCCCAGCCAGCAAGCAAGGCTGGCTGGGGAATTCTGGGAGTTGAAGTCCACACATCTTAATGTGGCCAAGGTTGAGGAACATTGGTCTAGATTCCGATCAGAAGACTATATGAGGTGACAATGACAAAAATGTAGGAAGTTCAGTGAAGCTTTGGCCTGATCACAGGGTATACAACCTAGATTTTTGCTCTTCAGTAGGTCATTGAGAAGGGCACGAATGTGAAATGTGAAAAAAGTATACTGTTTGTTGATTTAGAAAAAGCATGTGGTAAACTGAATCGGCTTGTACAGTAGTCTGAAATGTTTTTCACGTGAGTATGGAGTCAAAGTCTGCTTTCTAAGCGTGATAAGAATCGTGTCTGATGGATGCAAAACAGGTATGAGTCTACCGTAAATGGAATGTGTAGCAAATGGTTCTTGTTAAATAAGGAATAAGACCGGGCTGTGTAATGTCTGTATAGTTGTTTAAGTATTTTTGCATAAATCTATAGGAATGCTTGGGGTGACATTAGGAATATGTGGATTGGGGATGGGAATCTAGGCACATTTTTGTACGCAGATAATTCCCTGTTGTTGAACGTTTTGTGGGGAATATTAGTTGGATTGTATGATACCGTAAGGAGGGAATTTGAAAATTAACATATCGAAGACCAAGGTGGTTGTGTTTGACAGCAAAATGGAGTGAATGGATTGTAAGTTAAATGTAGAAACTAGAGGCAAGGGGATGGTTTAGTTTAGTTGGGAAAAAAAGATGGAGAACTTTTAAGACGTGCCAGGGCTGGTAGAAAGGTTTGCGAGAAGCATGGGATCTGTTGTCAGGATTTAATATTGGTTGAAATAAGTGAAAATGGTTTTAGCTCATGTTACTTTAATTTATTTGGCTTACTGATTTTTTCCTCGTGTTCACTTTGCATAATATTGCTTATTCCAAAAGGAAATACCTTGATGTGTCAGTATGTATTTTTAAATTTTATCGTATATGCAAATGTATATGCTGTGCGCTTAAATGAACCTGGGCAGCTTACGAAAGGTATTTCTCTCTCTGCACCTGAACCTCAAAATCTCTGAGAGATGAAGTGCTATATTGGTGTGTCTGGCTGAGCATTTTCTGTGGCTGCCCTCAGCTTGGGATGTGGTTTGGCCCTACAGTGATCTAGAGATTTTTTGGAGAATAGCTGCATAGAAATATTTTCAGATAATTAAAATGTACTTGGGCATGTTTGCAAGATGAGACAAGTAGAAATGGTTGGGCAGTGCACAATAGCATGCTTATTTATTCCTTATTTATTCCTGAGTGTTATGTTTGAATACAACTACACTATTGGCATGAGTTCCAGAGGGATCAGCCCTTTGAGTTAGGGCAGGTCAGGAAATAGACAGTGCAAGGGTGACTGAAATTCTACTTTATTAATGCAGGCATTAATATAGTAACACAATCTTGAAACCCTGTCAAAACTTTCCTTTGGATACTCGGATAAGCAACAGACTCAAGATGGGGCAGAAAAATTAGAAAATAGGGCAGGGTTATCTTGAGTTTCTTTCTCACCCGCTCTTCCTTCCCAGGGGGAAGTGAACATTTACTTAACAGTTCTAGCATTCCTGCTTCAAGGCTACCTCCATACTCCTTTACAAGAGGTAAGAACCCCTGGTTCTCCAGATGCTGCTGAAGTACAACCCCCAGCAGCCTTAGGCAGCGTGACCAGTATTGAGGGATACTGGGAGGGGTAGTTTAGGAGATATTTGTTCTCCACTGGGCCTTAGGTTGGATGTTGTGGCAGGGTGAGGTCTGCAAGTAAAAATAAAAAGATCTATATCTGCAAGGTGTCCATAAATCCAGATGTTCTACAGAAGAAGACAACAGAATGTGAGAAGGGGTGATCTATATGTTGCACTAGTTTTGCCTAAGGTGGTGGTTATTGTTGTGGGGGAGGCCTGGAGTAGCATGTAGGGAACAAGGCTAGGCTGAAAAATACCTTGCACACATTACTTTTACATAAGGTTATGTTGAATCCACCTTTCTTCTCTGTCCTCTCCTCCACCCATAAGAAGCCGTGTCTTTAGTTTTATGAAGCCAGAGGTCCTTGATTTGACGTGGTGAACTGGGGCCTGGTCTCTCCTGTTTTCATCACTGATGACCTACCCTGCCATTCACTTAAAATGATAAAGCTGCTTGGGTGGTTTTTCCAATCAGTTTCCACCATAGAATTTCTCTGTGGTCAAATAAGTGTAATTGGCAATTCATATTTTCTGTATGGTGTGTCTTCTAAACAACATTTTAACACCGCATTCTGCAGGCATTCATTATGTATGTATGTATGTATGTTCATCACGTACCATCACCCTTGACCTCTGCCTTTCCTGTAGTTTTTGTACCTAACATTTTCTACCTGAACTTACTTTCTAGTTGGAATTGAGTTCGGTGTGCTGTTTGCTTTGGCAACTGATTTGCTTATGTTGTAAAAAAGATCACTGTTACTAGATCAGCTTTCTCTGACTTAGTTCATTCTGGGTGAGTTGAGCATCAACTCCCATTATCCCCAACCAGCATGGCAAAGTATTGGGGTTGAAGTAGAACTTATCTGGAGGATACCTGGTGTGGGAAGATTAGATTAATGGAATTTGCTCAGAACCAGTGACGATTACAGCTCAGTGTTCTTGAAACAGGACTGTTCCTTCTAAGAGCTTGGAGAGATATATCGAATCGTCTTCCATTTTATCTTTATGGTTAACCCACAAGGCAGATTAGGCTGGGTCCACGTGGACAGCGCTAAGCCATAATGCTGTGTATTTGGTTTTGGTTTTGGAGCCCAGCCACTGTGTTTGGTAAGCCATGGTTTACAGCTTAGCCCAGTGTTTCTCAACCTTGGCAACTTTAAGAGGTGTGGACTTCAACTCCCAGAATTGAAGATGGCTTAGCACATCAATGATCCAACTTTTATGACTTATTCCAAAAAAAAAAAAATTGTCCAAAACATGGACACAACCATAGGGATCTCACTGTGACCTTCAAGCAATTATAGCAGGGATTCTTGCAACAATCTTTTTATTAGCCTGTGGTCCTCCTGCGATAGCTTACATATGAGAAATGACTGTTTAGCTTTATTTTATTTATTTATTTTACGACTGCAGCTGTATCTGCAATGTCTATCAGTTAGAGGCCAACTACAATGTTTTATAGTCACTATTATACTATTTATAATAACGGCAGTATTTGATGATAACGATTGCCATTTCAGCCTGGTTTTAGATCTGAGGCTAGATAACCAACCTCCAGGCTTCAGCTCAGTAATTTTTACTAACCTTGCAATGTACTTACTCGGACTGGGTACAAACTAATACTTTGAGAACAGTGTATTTAAAGTAAAGTTCCAGCTGCTTCTAAGCACATCCTCAATACATTTTTTGTTTACCAGAATTTGAAATTGCAGTTTTTCAAATCAGCATCCACAGGTTTTCTTTTAAGATCTTAAAATGTCAGCTATCCTGCTTTGGAAACTTTTTTTTAACAACCACAAACCATCTTGTTGCTGTTCAACACTCGGTTAGCAGGGTCCTGTGAAATTAATTGTAAATCACCCCAAGTAGACCAGTTTACCTACCCATCTTAGCAGCTCTTGAAAAGCTAAGCAGGGTCAGACCTAGCTAGTATTGGGATAGGAAAGCACCAGAAGAATTCCAGGGCTGAAGACCAGACCAGAAAGTTTTGGAAAAAAGCCACAAGGAATTATAAACCAGTTCTGTCTCATAATTAAAGTACATGGAGGAGAAGTTGAGCTTGACGTGGAGATTTTACTTTATGAAAATCCCTTGTGATTTATTGTGTGCAACTCCAAGTAGACCAGAAACTCTAATAAATAATGAGCTGATTTGGCACTGGGAATAGCCCAGGTTACCTGTGCGATCAGTGTTAGCATGCCATGCGTCTGTGACTTAGGCAAGAGATGTCCTAATCTTCTAAGTGTGGGGCCTGAAGGCCTGGCTTAAATGACACCCTTGTACCTGGAATGCAACCTGGGTGGGGTTTGTTTTGTTTCCTAGGTTATATTAAAAGTGTGGCTTAATGTATTCCCTGGCTATTTAGTAGAGACTGCTAAAACACTCACAGGGTGAACACTCACAGTGCTGCTTGGCTTCAGGATGCACGTGTCCATCTGTTATATCACCAAAGGAGGGAAGTGAACTTTCGTTTCATGCTTCGCTCATTTTCCAGTAAAGTTTACTTCACCGTGACTTGCTAAATAGTCTGGATGCTTCAATAAGGCAACTTAAAATGCTTTTTCAAAAAGCAGGAAGGTCAAACTTGCACAGTTGCCTTGCATAAATTATTAGCGTTTTTATTTCAGCGAAAACAGGGTGCTTAGGTTGAATCTTGCAGAAAAAAGAGCTGCTGACATAAATATTGACTGTAGCGTTTGGAATCTCCTACTAAAAGGCAGTTGGGAAAACTATATATAATAATGCTGTTTCAGATAGTTTTCCTAAGATTAAAGCAGTAATTGCCTATACTATGAGTCAGGAAATGTCTGCAACGCGTCTTTATTTTGCTATAAACTTGTTAAGCCAGTTCTCCTTCCTCATTAAGAGAGTAATGCTGGAGAATATTACATCACAGTAATATAATGTGTGTCAGGAATCATCAGCCTTTTAGATGTGGTAGGCACTTTTGGAATACTGAGAACTTATTTACCTATGATGACAATGGAAAATTGCTTTGTTCTGCAGTATGCTAACTTCCCAATTCTTAAAAATACACATACATATATATATATGTATATATTTAAGATGTGAAAAATCTGGTGGGGCAGGAAATCTGATAGGCACCAGGCTAGACTTTACATTCCAGTATGGACAGTCTAGCATGTCTGAAGAGTGTTTTAGCACCCCTGGGAATGGTGCAGGAGACTCTTGGATATGGCCAGGGCTTTGAACACTTGGGCGTGCAATGCAGATGCTTAGTGATATGTCCTGAACACACTCTGGGTGCATCTGCTAAAGTATTGCTTTTTTGAAACTCTGTTCCGTGGTTGGGGTCAGTGTTTTAGATGAGATGAACTCCTGGTCAATTTCCCCCCAAAGCGAAGTACACACCATTACCATTTTCCCTTGGCAATGAAGAATTACAGGGCAGAATTTGGTATATTCCTTCTATTTCTGATTTCCAAGTATGGATGCTGACACTTAGGCAGCCTGATCAATATCTCCATGTCTTAAGAGATATCAGCAGAACCCCAAATTTGCTAAAGCTCTCAAAATTAGGGGAAATGGGAAATGACATGGTGGACCTTCAGCATTTGGCTGACTTTGAGTTCATAAGCTAAGCAGGTTTGGCCTAGCTTAATACTTGGATGGTTTCCACCAGTGAATCCAAGAACTGTAAGTTAGACAGATAAGACATTGGCAAAACATCTTGGTATTGTTGCTTGGAATCTACATGGGTATGTCCGTAGAGTTACCATTCAACTCGAAGGAGATTATATATCCTAAAGGAGTGACTAATTGATTGGCTTGAATACAGGTAGTCCCTGGGTTAAGAATGCCCGATTTATGGACAACCCATAGTTAAGAACGGAACCTCTTGTAGCAAAATTTGAGTTAAATACAAAATGGCTCGAGTTCATTACACAATACTACTTACTCAGTATTATGCAATAATACTGTTCTGACTTACGTACAGATTCGACTTAAGGACAGACCTTGGGAATGGAGCTTGTTTTACACTGGGGACTATCTGTATAGCAACATGCTACTGTACTTTGACCCCTGTTGGCCAGATCCACACTTCATGCTAAACCACAGTTAAGGAAGATGTATGCAGGATTTCCATACCAGGTAGATCCCAGCTGCTGTTTTTTAAAGAAATCTATCCGCTTTGAAAAAAAAAATAAAACACCAGGTATTTGGAAGCTTGATATTCTTTCACTTATTCTCCGAGATCCCCTGGTAATACTGTGCAAACCACTGAATGTAAACCTGATCCTTATTATGAAACACAACGTTTGAACTGCATAGTTTGGTTTGAAACTTCCCAAGGGTATTTCTTCAAGGTCCAGGATGAGAGATGAAAGTAGCATATCCGGTTTCATCTCTCTGTTGTCTTCCCTCCCGCTCCCTTTCTGGAATTAAATAAACTGTAAGAGGAAAAAGTCTTGACTTGCATCCGAAGGCCTGCCTCGGCAGCCATCATCTTCCTGGTAAAAATGCTTTATAATCACGGTAGCAAAGAAAGTCATTCATTTGAGGCCACCCCAGCTGTAATCGAGGGTGGCGTTTTGTAACTGGAATACCTGAAGTGGAATTTCTCAGCGTCCGTCTTTATCATTCAGTGTGATGGATTTTTTTTCCATCTCAGTGTATCCACCCTTTGGGGGAAATCCAACTTGGTTGCGCTTTGGAATTGAATCTTTTCCCCCCTCCCTTTGAAGATTATGCAAACATGTCTCCACTCTACCACCCCTCCAGGGCAGACTGTTGAGGTCTACAGACGTAACTCGTAAAAAATGAGAAGTGTAAACCAACAGCCACAGCGCTCTAGACGTGCCCCAATTCAGAGGCGAGCATCGTTCAGCAGAGGGAGCCACGAGGGCGGGAGCAGATTGGGTTAATTTCGTTAAGGAAAACATTCACTTTTTGCTGCATGAGTTGCCAGCGGCTTGCACAATTTGTGGCGTGTGTGTCTGTGTGAGTGGATCCAGAAATGCTGAGTATGTGCAATGTAATGTTTGCTGGCAAGCCTCTTTGGAATGATTATGTGCAATTCCCATCACTGGTTGCGGGGAAAAAAATTGGGACTAGGAAGTCAAAAGACATCCTTTGCCCAGTTATATGATTACTCCAAACTCATTATCAGTTCTGTGTTTTTGCTTCTGCTTGTTGGTTGTGGTCGTTTTGTTTCCCGGATGAGATTTCCTATCACGGAGCATTTAATGAACTCTCCCTCTTCTCAGTCTTGGAGTAGTGGGGGTGGAGGGGGGCCGTACCTTGTGTCCTGGCTGCCAGGAGAGCTGCGTGAGAAAGGTGACAAGGTCTGTACTAAAACGTAGTGATTAAAATCCAGACACGTGTGAAATCAGATGGTGTAAGAGCTCCCAACTTGCTTTTTATTTAGAAGACCAAGAGGCAAATGAAAGAAGAGAGACATGGTAAATGGTCTTTGTTGGGTTGAGGGTTGCAGCTAAGCCTCTTGACCTCCCATGATGCTGTGATGTCAGCAGAAGGGTCATATTTCCAATTTTTCCAGAGTGGGAGTAGGAGACCTTTCAGAGGCAAACTGCTTCCACTTGCAACCATAACATCGTTGCAAAATTGCACAACCAGGATTTAGCCCGTTTGCTAAATATAGATATTGGGGGAACCACAGATGGGGTCTTGGGGGCACCTGGGGTCAGCAGGTTATGCATGTTTGTAACAGTTCGCTTTGGGCAGCGAAGAGGAGAATTTCTTTGTGCCCCCGTGCCCCCCCCCCCCCCAATATTGTATGGCTTGTATGGGATTGAAAGCACTTGCCATCTTTCAGGATAAATATTTTGTGAAGATGGGGTACCCTTTTTTGGGGTGATACTTTTAATTTTGTTCTCTAGTTCCATCAACACTGCAATATGTTGGTGTAAAAATAAATGTAACTTTCAGAATTCTCTTTTGAATTTTTTTCCCTTTATTTCGAATTACTCTCCTGGAGTAATCAGAGGGGAGGTGTTTGATTTCCATTTGTGTTTGGCTCTGCCAAACGTTAGACAGCCCACATTTTCAAACCAAATGAAGATGTAAAAACGATCTTAATCCTTCTTCCTTGCTGACCAGTTTTGGAATTCTTCACCTCTTGGAGGCTTCTCTGATTTAACACTTGGGCTGAAGTTTGTTGTGTTTTTTGGGAACAAAACCATCATTGCCACCTACTTGGGTTTTAGTTATTAAAGCGGGAGCCATTTTAGAGTGAAGCGTGGTGGGGAGAGGGGGGAAGATGAAACATCCTGCATTGCCAAGCCATTATGTACTCTTAATTTAGGTGCTGCTATCAAGAACAGTGTGAGTGTGGTATTGTCTTCAAGCGGTACCTAAATGGTTATGAGTAGGCATCATAGATGGAGGGGAGATGTTACTGATAAACCGAGAGCTGTGGATCGCAGCTGTTTGGGGCAGTTCTTCTTTGAAATGGCAATACTGTTCAGATAAAAATGGCAAAAAGCCAAATATAGTTGATAAAGTCACAAGAAAAGTGATATAAAATCATTTGGTCCATAAAAAAAATTCAGTAAACTAACATGTAGTACTGCTCTTTTGAATACCCTCTAAAGCAGTGTTTCTCAACTGTGGCCACTTGAAGATGTGTGGACTTCAACTCCCAGAATCCCCCAGCCAGCCATGCTGGCTGGGGGATTCTGGAAGTTGAAGTCCACACATCTTCAAGTGTGTGGATTTTCAAATCGTAAGTCCCATCCATCACTCTGTTCACACATCTTCAAATGTGTGGGCTTTGAAATCGTAAGTCCCAACCATCACTCTGTTCACGAACTGGGTCCCTGTATGATTAAAGTAAAATGCCCATTTTTTAGAAGAAGGACATTTATACGATTACGGGCATTTTCCCTGGAGTCCATAGCAGAATGCAGACAAGTCAGAATGTCAACCCACAGTAGTGACACCATTGTGCAAACGCTACTAGTATGTATTTATGTCCTGAAATCTGATGCAAATATATAAGTCATGGCCTTTGCATGACAATGTCATATACGTCTTGTCATTCCACCCCTCTCCCTGCAGTTCTGTTGTTTATCATTTATGGTAAGTTTTAAAGCATAAATTAATATTTCAGTGACTTTCTCTGTGTCCCACTTAGTCTACTCCTGAATCCGACCTGTGATATGCATCACATCAATTAAGAATCACTGTTTTATAGGTCAGAATCCAGACCATTGGCTTGTTACTCCAGAGTTTGTATGTGGGAGTCCTTCAGGTTTGAAGAAGAAACACTGTTGTGCAGTTCATCTGTGGACACGGAGGTGGCTCTGCTGTCCCAGTCTGGAAACGCAGAGTCTAGCACAATGGGGCACTGGAAGTCCATTGTTGTAATAACTGTGGGTGTTGTTCTGTGACACCACTCACAGTTTTCTGTCAGTTTTTGATGGCACCTGTCTTCAAAGCTGGTGGAGGCTTCATAGCACAGGACTCTGTCAGCAGCTGCAGCTTTTAGTTCTCTTGGCTGGATGTCACGGTGGCGTAGGGTTTCTTTCACAGTGTCATTGTAACGCTTGTGTGGTTGACCTCGAGGTCTCTTCCCAGACTCCAGTACACTATAGAGCAACGGGTGAGGCATATGGTGGTCATCCATTCTGACAACGTGTCCCACCACTGCATCTGGGCTCTGATAATTAGGGACTCAATGCTGGTGGACTCCATGCAATAATGTTGGCTTAAATGTACACGGTACCAAATTGCTTTTTTTAAAATCTTGCAAGATGTGCCTCGGCCATGATGTCTTGCAGCCTGATTTTTAAAAGATCTGTGCGGCTGGTGTGTGAGATGTTTCAAATGTGAACCATCTTGCATATAAAACACCCCTTGTTTTCATTTTGAAGCATTGTCAAGAGTGAAACACATGTCTTGCATTTGAATTGGCTGGATTGTTCTGGAAGAATTTCAAGCTCAAAATGGATCTTATAGAGCTGTTCCAAATTTGAAATAAGTGATGAGAGTTGGCATCTAATAATTTTGCAAAGGAAAAATGTTTTGATGCAAGTTGACTTCTTTCTGATGGAAATTATCCTTTGCGTATTTGCATAAGGAAACATTCCAGTTGAAATTTTTCTGGGAATCTTCCATCGCTACTTTCGGGGTATTTTTTCTACCTTGCTAATAGCAGAAATCTCTTGGTTTTGTCAAATGCTCTTTTGATATTTTTTTGAGCAGTAAATCAGCTATTAATTCCACACTGTGTTACTAGTGTTTAATTCGGAACAGAACAATTTAATTTAATTTATTCAATTTAGGCACTGCCTGACTCCAAACTGACTCTGGGCAGTGTGCAATAAAACCAAACGAAATAGAAAAAAACAATACGGTATAATAAGTATAAAAAAAGGAATACAGTAATGGAAAAAAGGTCCAATAGACTTTACCAGGATTCTATAAATCTACTCACCAGTTGTGTCTCTTTAAAGGGCAAGAAAACAGATTTTAGTGCATTATAGTATCATTGAATTTTCTTGTATTCTATTGACAAACTGTTATGAGATTTTTGTTGGTGTAAATTAAGAAGTAGGTGTGTTGCTCATGTGTAAATTCAGGACTAATTTGTGCCTTTTAGGTGTTACATTTATCTTTCTAAGAGGATAGCCATGTCCTCATTGCTATTTTTTTTTTTCATTTTAAACAGTGAATTCATATTCCCGAAGAGATGTTTATCTCTTGGTTGAACAAGATCTTCTTGCTTTGCCTTAACCTTCCGACTTTACATTGTAGTGTGTTTTGAAATGTCCCTTTGAGGTGCCAGGAAACAAAAATCAGAAACAAAACTCCAAACCCCATTGAAAAAAAGACCCAGCCAGATGAATAGACTCTAAAGTCGTGTCAAAAATAGGATTAAGTGTATGTAACTTGAATAGCTTTGAGTGGACTATTTGCACAAACTGGCACCTTGGAATTATCTTTCATAAGTACCCCCAGTTACATATATTTTGCTTATGTAATGTGGATTGTTGATTTTGCTTTGGTTAAATAACCTTTCTTGAGCATAATGCCAGAACAGCTATTTGAAAACTGGATGGCCTCGACGGAGAGGCATTTTTGAACTTGTCTAATGTACAGATCTTTTGATAATATAAAAAGGCCTTGGCCCCTAGAATTTATTGTGACGTCATCTGTACACAGCTATCACATTGCGGAGCAGCTGTTTGGAATTGTATGGCATCTCGGATATCCAATTCTTCCCAGTTGGATGGGCCCCTCTAGTTCTAATTTACAACTTTTCTTCACCTTGGAAGCAGGCGGTAGACCCTGAGTTGACTTCATGTGGGCTCTCTCCCCTATTCTTAATATCATTAGGATATGATCAAGCCAAGCAATTAATTATTCAAAGAATAAGGGAGTTCCAGATTGCAGTTAATAGGCTGCCCCAGCGTGATAAAATCTGGATAAATAGGGTGTATGGGAACCAGCAAGTTGCCTGCAAAGCATGTGGTGTGCATGGGGATATTCAGAGGATATCCATTTATTTTCAGCAAAGGTGAACACATCTATGGACTTCTAGATATTGCTAAACTACAACTTTCAGTAACTCTAGACAACATGGCCACTGAGATGTATCATTCAGCAATATCTGGAGGGTTGCAGGATCTTCCCAGGAGCCAAGAATTCTGAGTCTTCTCCAAACAAAACAGAATCTTACACAAGACTGTAGCTTCTGACTAGCTTTGTGCAGAGGGGAACAAACCAAAGTTCCTGGTTTGTAAATAGTGATCAACAAACCAGGGGTAGTATGGAGTTATTTGCATTTGTTTATATGTTCCTGCCATGTAGCAAATCAAGCTTGAATGTCCTACCTAGGATGGCAACTTCCACCTGAAACCAATCTTGGAGATCTCCCTCTTCTCAGAATAAATATATACAGGTGACACATTTATTAATGCATATGTATATGCATATGTGTGTGTGTGTGTGTGTGTGTATGTGTATGTATATGTATATGTATGTGTATGCAGGGCTGGGCAGGGCTGTGATAAATATTGTACTAAAAACTACTAATTAAAATTAATTGCCTGTAAAATAAGGTACTCAGTGTATAAAATCAATTGATCTCTCATCTGCATATACTAACTATCCTTATGTTCATAAACCATCTGCACAATACAGAAGGACACTACACATGTACGAACACACACCCATTCCTCTTTCCTGCAGGAGCAATGAAGAAGAAGGAAAAAATGGATTAAGGTGAGTTACAGGGTAGGAGGGGCAAACAGTGGAGATGATAGGAGGAGAAGGGGTAACTGAACAGGGGAGGAAAGAAAAGGGAGAAGACATCTGTTTAGTCTTTACAGAAAGGGTCAACCTTCACCAGGTGAACAGTCATTTGCATTTCTACCCTTTCCCCCCTCCCTCATCCACAATTATCTGGGGAGAATATACTTGTCTTCCTGTTGGGTTAATATGATGTAATTGTTTAGTATCCAGTGCCTAGCAGCAAAGTAGACTTCCATTATTTGCAGTCTTTGGGATGTAGTTCAGAAGAGCAGTGAAGACCTGGCTCTTCCCCCAGATCTTTGCTGAGGGAAAGTGAGATCCCTCACTTCATCCGTCTGGTCTGTCACGCTTGCCATCTTTTATTGATTTTATTGTGATTTCTTTGTTGTGAACTGCCCAGAGTCATTGGGAGCTGGGTGGCATACAAGTTTAATAAATTATTAGTTGCGCTCTCGGCCAGACTCCTTCCAAATGAGAAAGGAGGTAATATGTTGATGAGAACAATAGCAAAGAAAGTTTTGTACCTTATTGGCCTGGCAGTGCTTTGGTTTCATCTCTTAGCAAAGGCATCTAAATCCATCCAGGGCTACTGGTTTTGTTGGTTGTAGTTTACCACCAGTATGCACCTAACCAGTCTTGGTGGATCTCAAAAGTCTAAGCAGGTTTGGTTCCAGTTAGTAGCTGAATGGGAAATCCCAAGGCTGTAGATGAGACCGTGAAGTTGAAGAAACATCTCAAAGGAAAGCAGTGGCAATCAAGAAAATGATGTGGCCTCATCTGGGAAGTCTATGGGAGTTGAGTTCTCTTGAAGTTGAGTTCCCTTGAAAGACGCTTTATCTACATTAGTGTTTTTCAACCTGAGCCATTTAAGATGTGTGGACTTGAAGTCCACACATCTTCAAACTGCCAAAGTTGAGAAACACTGGTATAGTCTGTAGAAGAGAATCAACAGCCTTGCCCATCTTTAATCATTGCTTCACCCACTGTCATTTTCACTTCTTTTCTGCAAAAAGGTTATCACTAAGGGTTTAAAAACCTAACACATGGGCACGTGCATGCACGCACACACACACATACAAATGCCATTTTTCTAGAGGGTCAGGTACTACTAATATGTACAGAGTTTTAAAGTGTTGGTGAAGGGGTTGTAGATAACTTCTTAAGCTTGCCTGCAAAGCTTATCATCACTGGGCAGATTCAGAGTGGACAGCAACAACCAAGTGTGTTATGTGAGATGACTGGGTTTCCCTTTCCCACCCCCAATTCGAGAAGCAGATTCCTTTGCTGAGGCTTGAGTACTACATGCTTACATGCTTTCTTTCTTTCTTTCTTTCTTTCTTTCTTTCTTTCTTTCTTTCTTTCTTTCTTTCTTTCTTTCTTTCTTTCTTTCTTTCTTTCTTTCTTTCTTTCTTTCTTTCTTTCTTTCTTTCTTTCTTTCCAGCCAAAAGGTCCCAAAACTACATGCTTTATTCTCCTTGCTGTTTCCCTCAAAGCCAGTTCACTAGCTAACCCTGTCCCACAAAGGCAGCTCCATTTCCAGGGGCAGCCTGTTGGCAGAGATGAAAATGAAGAGGAAATGGATTGATTTTTTGGGTTTTTTTTTTTTTATATTTGAGTACCACGCCTAGGTTAGTCACCAGGAGCTTTATGTAAAATAAGCTCTTCAGTTTGTTTACACTGTTAGGGAACATTTCTGTGTTTGAAGAGAGATGTAAAGTTCAACTAACATCAAGAGCTAATAAAGAAAATTTTCCTTCCTTCCTTCCTTCCTTCCTTCCTTCCTTCCTTCCTTCCTTCCTTCCTTCCTTCCTTCCTTCCTTCCCTCCCTCCCTCCCTCCATTAGTAACTACCATATTCCAATTTGCTGGATGACCATTCCCATAATTATCAACATTGCTTATAGCCATGCTTGCTTGGAATTTTGAGAGCAAGCAAAAAAGTGCATCTGGAGGGCTTTAGGTGGCAACTGCTGATGAGGTTGACCTTGCTGTAATCCAACTCCCTTCCCTTCCCTTCCCTTCCCTTCCCTTCCCTTCCCTTCCCTTCCCTTCCCTTCCCTTCCCAACCCAACCCAACCCAACCCAACCCAACCCAACCCAACCCAACCCTGGCAGAAGTCCTAGAGCAGACCTTTAAAAGTTGGCCCAGTGTTCCAAGTGGAAGTTAGATAGAGACAGATAATATTAGTTGAATTTTGAAAGCTACCATTTGGAAGTTCTTGGATTCAGATGCTAGCTCAGACATGACTTTGATCAATTAGGTCAAATGGTTGGTCTCTGTAAGGAGAATAGAAGGCATACCTGAATTATATATGAAACACTGCATTAATGACATACTTAGTTTAAACAAGCAGTTCAGTTCTCTCTTTCTTAGCTTTATTATCTCATCTCTGTGATCCAGTAATACCAAGCCATGACCTCCTTCATAGGATCAGAAAGCTCCTGCTGGGCATGTGGTAAAGGTGGTGCTCATCCAATGTCAGTATCAATTCTTACTGAGCATTTTAAGTGGGTTGCCCCCTTGCTTTTTTCCAGCTTGCCCCAAATCATAAGGACCAGAAATTTAAGGAAGTGAGGTTTTTTAAAGTGTCTATTGAGATATTTACCAAGTTGTTCATCTTTCGCTAGAATAAATTAGATCAGAAATGTTTGAAAAACAGACTGTATACTGCCTTTGATGTGGTTCTTTAATTTGCTTTACATTAACGATTTGAAACTTACATTATCACTCACTCAGTTGTGGGTGTGGGTGTGTACACAAATACATAGGCATGAGCTCTTTTTAATGGGATTTGCCAAGCCAAGAATTTTGGCAGCTGGCAAATTGGCATTTATTCGCTGTAATGCCTCCACTGCGCTTTCTGAGGATTTAGAGCCAACCAAATGATTTTTGGGATTAGATTTGCATGTTTTTTAGGCTTTTAAAATAGCTGGTTACGTTGCAGTGGGATTTGCTATACTTGGGTAAGTGAGAAGCCTCAGATTTACACCTCGCTGTTTCACTTAGCAAAGCATTATGAGACAAGAGAAGAACTTTTACTTCTGGAGCAGAGCTTGAAATTGCCCAGGGAGGGTGCTTGGCTGCGAGGTGGATTGTAAACTGGAGGGCAGTCCATCCACAGAGAGGCTTGAGGAGACCTCTTGGACTTCACTTGAATTTTACAAGTTCAGCAGCCCAAGCCTGAACCAGTAAACAGATAACTGACCTGATTATTGAACAGCCATCTAAGAAAGGGGTAGGATTAGGAAACGGAGATTTGGAACTAGCTAAGCAGCTGTTCCTTTCTCGCATTGTTACCTAAGAGCTGCAATACCCAGGATAATAGGCTGTCTTGGCTATAGCTAATGGTCCAAGAATTTGGTTAGATCTTCTGTTAATGCTCGGAGAGTGGAAGACTTTCAGAGCTGTACGTTTTCAGACATGTATAATGAGCAGAGAAGTGGCAATTAGTTTACTTGATTTTTTTACTGAATTACAGTCATCCTGCATTAGTCAGATTGATATTAGGCTGTTGGGACATGTCCAGTCAGACATCTGGAGTTTTTCAGGCATCCAGTTTGGATTTAAATCATGCCAGTCATTAGTCCGGTATTGTCCCATGCTCTGATGTTTTTGAATCAATAAAGAGGTGGAAAAGGGATTGCCTTAAATCTGGTAAGCTAATCTCTGCTTGATGCAGGAAGCTTAGGGCAACAGCATCTATCATGGATGATGGTTCTGTCTCTGCTTGAAAAAAAATATTAGTCATTGTGTTACTATTAAAACTATTAAAAAGTCCTGTTAAACTTTCTCCTGACATCCAGCTGAAATCTACACTTTCTGTTTAAGCCTTTTAGAATGCATCTTGCATTTGGGGGCAGCAGAAGACACAACTAGGTCGTATGGTAAAGGATAACCCTTGTCTGAAGTTGTCTTACTCCCCACCCCCATTCTTGTTCCCCAGGATAAATATATCCAGTTCCATCAAGTCCTTGAAATACTTGTTTTCTATACTTTCCATAACAAAACTCTTTGTTGGTACTTTCTGCATTTCTGCAATGAAGACTTGACAACCAAGGCACAGGAACCTAAGAAGAGCAAGATTGGATCAGGCCAAAACCTGTCTTAGTTCTTAGTTCCTCTGTGGTGTTTATAAGCAGGAGATGGGGGCATGCTCTCCTCCTTCTCCCATCGTTCCCTTGGAGGCATGCTGTCTCCAACTTAGAGGCAACATTGATTCTTAGGACAAATAGTATTTGAACCATTTGTCCTCCATAAAGTTGTATAGTCCAGTTTTAAAGATGTCCACATTAGTATCTCTGTTACCATGTCTTGTGGTAAGGACTTCCATGGATTAATTATGTGCTGTGTGAAGCATTTTCTTTTGTCTTATCTTAAATCTTCTTCCTTTCCAAGTTTGGTGCTCAGAAGTGAACAGACCACATCAGAGAACATGTCTGTAAGAAACCATGTAAGCTTGGAGTCAGTTATGTTAGAGATGGATTTTTCTAGGTTGTTGGCTGGATTCATACACAAAGTTGGCTTGGCTTGCCCAATGTGACAGGAGTCCTTAGGGAGTGTAACAGTCTGGTAAGATGCTACATAAATAAACAACTGTCATCACCATGATGTATAAACCTCAGTGGCTACATGCACATATCATGTAAAGCAGGGGTCCTCAAACTTTTTAAACAGGAGGCCAGTTCACAGTCCCTCAGAATGTTGGGGGGGGCGGACTGTTTGTTTGTTTATTTATTTATTTATTTTTAAGCTTGCATGCTGCCTATCTCCCCCAACGGGTGACTCTAGGTGGCTCACAGTAATAGTTTGAAAAAAACATGAATGAATTCTTATGCACACTGCACATATTTTATTTGTAGTACAAAAAAAAAAAACAGGAAAAAAACAATACAATAATTAAAATAAAGAACAATTTTAACCAACATAAACCCCACCCTGCATTGGTGGTCAGTGTCAGTAAATGTTATCCTCCCCCCATCCTATCCTCCCCGCCCCCTGCCCCCCGCATTATTGGTCAGTGCCAGTGGCTATTCTCCTACTTGAGAGGCAACCACACAGCCCAAATGGAGAAAGTAATAGGGCGCCCTGGACCCCCACCCTGCACAGAGGATCCCTCCCACAGAGTATGAGGAAGTATGAGTTGAAGTGCCCCTGTGGTTGTAAGTGTGGATGGGCTGCCAAGTGCCTGAATTTTGATCATGTGACTGCAGGGGTGCTGCAACAGCTGTAACTTTGGGGACTGAGCATAACTACTAAATGAATGGTTGTTAAGCGATGACTACCTGTACAAAGAATTTGAGATGATGAAACAGGTCTGGGCAAGGAAGAGGAGTTTGGATATAAATGCAAGGAACAGAAGAGAAGAGAAAGTGAAACAGAAACTGAGTACAATGCTTTCTGCAGTCCTGATAATTTGCAAAGTAGGCTGACCTGATTTCTAAAAATAAAAACTTGGATATACAAATATTAAAAAATGCATACATGTATACAAATCTACAAGTCAATTTCTCCAAAGTCACAGGCAAAAATTACCAGAAAAAAAAGAACACAAAGATGTTTAGAAGAGCTGCTCTGGAATGAAGCAACTTTTAAGTAGTTCCAAACATTCCTGTTCCCTGATGTGCTTTTACACTCTGTGAAAAATTATTTCCAGGCCAAATTAATTTAATAAATGACTAACAATCAATTGACCACTCTCTCCATCATAAGGCTATCAGACCTGATCTGCAAAAATCCATTAGTTGTCAGCAAAGAGATACAGGAAACACTAACTTTGCTTCTTATTCTGGATTTCTGCAGACTAGTACTAATCAATCAGCCAGTAAAATGGATAATGGAATAGCTTCATTCCCATGTTCCCTTCCACCAAAAGGTACCCCAAGACTTGATGAGTAATGGAAAGACATCATTTCTTTGGCTACTTGTTCCCATACTGTTCTGTCTGCTCTGCCTTGAGCCCTCCCATTAGTTCGAGGATGCCTTCCCCAAAATCAGGACTGTCCCTGTAAAACTGGAATTTAATCTTGGAAATAAGTTTCAGGCACTGATAGTGCCTTCTGTTGACTAAAACCTAGTCATGGCAGCAGGTTATTGGGAATACTTTAATGACATTCCCAATGAAATCCATTGTGTGGGTAAAACAGGAAGGAACATAAAATGCAAACGTGAAGCACCATGAGAACGGGACTCCTGCTGTTCTCCAAATAGGGCGCCTGTACTCATGAGAGCTGGGGAAGACCAGATGGTTTCCAAGGGATTGCAAGAACGGGGTGGGCAATTGGGAGAGAGAATGACACAAGCAGCTTGGAGAATGACACACCAATCACCCTGCACGGAGGATCCCTCCCGCGGACGACCTGGTATACCTGTAATGTAGAAGAGTCCAGCTCTGCGATCTCCCTCCTCGTGCCTCGCCTGCAACTCCCGATACAGCCCCGACACTTCCACTTCTGACAGACAGCAGTGGCGGCCAATCAGGCGGGCGGGCCAGATAAATGACCCTGGCGGGCCGTATCCGGCCCGTGGGCCGTAGTTTGAGAACCCCTGATGTAAAGCCATGTTTTAACACAGCTTATGTGTAATGCACAACCGAATTAGCACAATTGAATCAGCACAGCATGCTGTCATAAACCACGGTCTGTATATTGTAGTGGCAATCCTCACATAACATGCTAAGCCGAAAGCAAGTTTAGTGCAAACTTACTGTAATATCATTTAGCTCTAACATCTGTTCTGCTCTTCTCCTCTTCCTTCCTCTCCTTTTTTTTTTTTGGCACTTAGCAATTTTTTAAAATAATTCTCCCAGATATTTTTTATAGCGTATAATTCTACACTCCAATTTATATGACTGAAATATTGAAAAAAGAATACTCTATAATGGGGCATCTGGTTTTTTTGAGATATTAATTGAAATTGGTATGCACTTTTGGTGCTGCTTTTAGTTATTTTTATATCTATTGTCAAAATATGTCCATTGGTTTGTGTTCTGATTGTGTTTCATGGTTTGTTCTGAACATCTTTTTCTTACAGAGCGACTCGTAAATAAACACTTCCTGTGGCTTGTAAACTGTGGTTTTTGTAATGTAGCCTAGCATTGCTGTAGACTTTTACTGCTACACTGCGTTGCTTACTCATGGTAGACTAACCTGTTCATTCTATTTTTTTTCTGCATAAATGGAAAAAAAAATCCATTTGATTCTCAGTTGCATTTTGTTTCCGTCCAAATTTCCTTTCTGCCAAAGAGATTTTGAATGTTCTTCTTGACTTCTGTGTTGTTCAATGGTCCCTTCCAATTTTAGGTCATCTACAGACTGGGGATAGGTGCCCTTCATCCTCATCCTTGACCTAAACAGTGATATCTACTAGGCGAGGCCAGGCTCCATGACATCCCATTTGGAATCTTTCTCCATTTTGGGGAGGAGCTGTTAATGAATATTTCTTGAATAGTTTGTTGTCTGGCACCACACTTGTCTAATCATTTCAGTCATCCTTGTGAGTTTTCTTGGCTACCATATAGAAGTGGTTTGCTGTTGTCTTCTAGATTTGACTTTGGAGTTTCTTCTCCCAGGTAGATTGGTTTCCCTTATGCTTATAGGGTTTCACCTGCCCTTCCTCTTGCAATGAATTAGGTTCCCCCTCCCTTTTCAGCCTTAGCAGCAAAAGTGGCCCTGTCAGGAGCTCGTGATCCTCTTAACATTTAATCTCAGGCTCTCTGAAGCTGCTGAGCTCTTCCAGCATGTCAAGGTGGTAATGCTTTGCTGCCCATTCATACCTTGTGGAGGCCCAGCTCAAATGAAGGCTTGCTGTTTATTTTAATGTAGAGGGACTACATTCATGGATATAAAGATTTATTTTTACTGTACCAGAAGATCTCTTTTTCTGGTTAGTGAGTGCCAGTTTGCGTAATTACGTGTGTCTGGGTCTCAGTTCTCCAAAGGGCATCATTTTATATTTTAAATTTTAAGCTGATTTTCTTTTATTTCTTGCCAAGCTGAGTGGCATTTTGGAATGACTTAGGTTTGATTATTGTGAAGTATTTACTAACCTCATATCTCCACTCTGATTGTACAGTAGGTAACTTTCGTCATCCTATGGGTAGTTCAGTAATTGCTGGATAAAACATTAATTATCCCAGAGTAGAGGCCACATTGACTGGGGAGGATGGATGCTAGGGTCAAATACATCTGGATGATTCCATGTTTGGGTTACATATCAAATGATCTTAATATTGTAGGACTGTTTATATCCTTTCATTTTGAAAAATGTCTGCTCTCCCACTTGGCTTCCTCTTCTTTAGCAGAGGTTGCTACTCTGCTTCTTCAAAAGCCCTCGGTAATGAATTCTGGGGAAAGCTCTTTGTGTTTATCCAAGTGTGCTTTGACATCCTTAAAGAATAAAAACATTGGTAAAGTACAGTTTTCCTTTCAAAACCCATACTGATTCTCCCTCAGGAGGGCATCTTTCTCACTATGGTAGATGGACTTATTTTTACCCTTATTATAATTTATTATTTTTATTATAAAAAATTAAATTAGGTAGGTAGACTCCTGGTCACCCCTGCTCCAACGTTTCTAGATTTACATCTTTCATCTGTTGGAGAAGTGGCTGATTTGAATAAAGGTTGCCTATTTTGCTGCTGCTGCTTTTGTTAAAAAAGTGGTATTTGCACATTCCTCTTTGTTAACCATTCATGATTAAGGGGCATCTGAGTTCCACTGCTTTGCTTAGTTTGTGGTTGGTCATTTATCTCTTTCTTGCTACTCCTGGGATTCAGCTTCCTAGATATACTCCCATCTAAGAAGTGTGAGTAGTATTTCATGTGTTGCACTAGGACCAGGAGAGTCAGGTTCAGCTCCATCCTTAACCATGGAAACTCATTGGTGAGTTTTGGCCAATGGCTATCTTTCAACTCAACGTTTCTCATGTGGTGGTGGTTGGGGGAAAAAGTTGGAGGAGGGAATGCTTCTGGAGGAGCTCCTGGTGGAAAGGCACAATGGAAATCCTACCTACCTACCAGTAGTAGTAACCAGTGGCTATCTAACAGAGCTTCTCAGGTTACAGGTTTGTATTAGAGCTATAACAATTTCTGGCCATTATATATTGGCTTAAGATGGGTATCCCCTGCTGAGATCTGCCCCAAAAGCGTGCGCTGTTCTCTTCTGTGGTTTCCAGTGAAGTAGGTACACATTGACTGTAAAGGGCCTTGGAAGCAGTGTGCTGGAGAGGGCACTGCCATGTTGGGCAGGCTTGTAGCACCCCCTTCTGGCATTTTATAGAAGTACGTGCTTAAATGCTTGGCTTTTTAGAGGCTTTTTTTCCTACTGCATTGAGGGAAATAATCATATTCCTTATATTTAATTCATGATTTTTTTGATGTTCCGCTTAACTCTACATTCAGTTAAATGACATTTAGCTTTGTCTGGGCTCCACCCGCTTTCCCCCCCTCTCCCTGCCTACTTTTTCTGTGCCAGTGGGCTGTTCCAAGACTAAGTGTGCCCCCCCAAGTTGTGCCCCCAGCATAGGGCCTTTTTCTTCTCCTGTACATCATCCCTCTTTTTTTTCCCTTGCAGACTCGGATGCAGAGCTTACAACCTGATCCCAAAGCTCAGTACCGAACTGTCTTTGAGGCCTTGAGGAAGATCGTCCGTACGGAGGGCATCTGGCGGCCTCTGCGAGGAATCAACGTCACTGTCCTTGGAGCTGGCCCGGCCCACGCGTTGTACTTTGCCTGCTATGAAAAAATGAAACGCACTTTAAGTGACATTATTCAACATGGAGGGAACAGCCACCTGGCCAACGGTATATTGACATAACCCAATGGGTGCCATCTTGGTCCTTTGACTCAACTTGCGTACTTTTTCATTTGGCCTGACATCTTCAGCATGCAATTTCTGCTTCTGGAGAGAAAAAAACAAGACGCTTGGAAGACTCCATGTTTGGCCACCTAGGCGTTCTTGCTACCTACAACCTCTTGTCTATTTCCTACAGGCATCTGCTCAGTGTTAGAGGCACATGTGTGAAGAATACTGAAGATACGTAGTGCTCCAATTCCTCTAAAAGTTAGATGTTAAAGTGTTTTGATCATAAGCACCTCTGATGGGGCTCTGGGAAGGAGATGTTCGAAACAGTCTAACCTGGGCAGCTTTCTAGGAAAATTTGGTTCTTAGATTTTGGGTTTTGCTTTCCCCCAGAAAATCTATTTTATCACTACTAAATCTTACCAAATTTGGCTGTGTTCTAAAGAATGTAAGTACAAGCTGGCGGATCACTCGAATCTCCATCTCTAGTCCAACATTTTTATTTCCCATAATAATCAGCCAGCTGTCTCTAAACACTTACCAGTCTTTCTCTCCAGCATATGACACTCAGAGGCATACTGGTTCTTTAATTGGAATTTCTGCTTTTAGGATCCATGTTGACGCTTATGTGCTTTATAGCAAGCTATGTGCTAGAATCAGCAATTCACCAATTTGCATCTAACTGCGTTTCTGTTATCTGCCGATTAACGCCAATAGCTTTCCACTGAATTTTTTTTTTGGTTTTGTTTTATTTAGATCTTCTTTGCAATGAATGAAATAAGTATGTAGCATGGTGCTAACATTTAAGTGTATGTCTCTAAACTCTTGTTTGCTTGTGGACACTGCAATTGAAAATGGTGCACCTGTCTCCGTATAAGAGATACAGATTTGTAATCTCTTTAAATATGCAGTGAAAGAGATCAATCATGGCAGTTTCAGAGAAACATTGGCATATTCCCACTGCATGGCCAGTCTAAAACTAGATTTGTGATGCAAACCTTCAAAATTGATGATGAAAGTTAGATTTGCATTCCAGCTTCTCAAGGCATATTCATTCTCTTTCTGCTTTATCAACTATTAATACTTTTTAACGTTCTTTTAATTCCCTGTAAGGGTTGTTGGAAGAAAAGCGTGGGTAGCCAGTGGGTTGCATTTTGCCATGAACCGTGCTGTGATTGTCTCGCCAAATTATTACAGCAAATTTGTTCCCCCTTTCCTTGAAAAGTAAGCAGTGAAATAGGAGGGTTAAGGCTTAACACACTTTTATAAAAGGGGGGGGGGAGAAAACTCCCAAAACCTGAATTCTGTCCCTGTTCCCTGGACTGGCATAGCCAAGTGCTTTACAAATTTTGCAGCTTAAAAACTCCGGATCTGCCTTTCCTGGTGGGAAAATGTGTTTCCCCTCCTCCGTTGTAAGGGGACAAGAGTTGGCATATTTATTCACAATTGCTAGACTGAGGCAGTGTTAATGCCCTTGTGAGGTTCGATTTTAAGGATTTTTTCTGATCATGTCTGCGGTCAGATTCTACGAGTACACTGTTGAAGCCTTGCCCTTAAATGTTGGGTGTAGTTTTTGATTCAGAGCGGTACTTAATGGAAGGAAGCAATATGGAGAGGGCCTTTGGAGTTTTGCTTTTACTATCATCTCAGCCTGTGGTAGTAGCAAGGAAAATCACTAATTCATGTGGACTTCCAAGAGTCTCTCCTAAACTAACATGGTTCGATGGGGTATGCTGGAGTGAAGGAAGAATCGATGATGATTGCTATCTTATCCTCTTCCTCTTTTTGGATCCAGCTTCCTGCATGTTCTGTGAAGAAAACCAACCTTGCCAGTTCCAGAAGGGTTATTCAACATTCAGCCCTGTGTGTTGGAAGGGCTCCAGTTTGACAGGGATGACAAACATATCTGCAATTTTGAGAACGTGTTGATGGCCCTCTCACGAGATGGCTTCTGAGGGGGCTTGCCCGTTCATCAAATGGCTGGCAAGGGGGACTTAACCAATTACAGAGCATCCATTTGCCAGAACGTTCCTTGCCATCTCCTCTAGCTGCACCGTGCTCGTGGCTTCCTCTTATAATGCACAGATGAGGATCCTTCCACAGGAAGTGCTGGGCTGCCACTTTGTCGTAGTGTTCTGCCAAGAGTCTTTTTTGGAATTAAGGATAGCGCTGGAGGTTGTCACTTTGATTTGCAACATGCTAACTGCCCAACTTTATCATTAAGCCAGATGGGATAAAGAGAGTGGTGGCGTCAAGATGTCCATGAATACACCCAGCAGCCTCTGGGCATCATGTTGAATAACCCGGTGGTAACATGTTAGCGTCTAAAGTTTGAATTATGTGTCTGGATCAGATTATACTTGATGCATTGGGCCTATTAAAAAAATTGGAGTGTGAGCAATCTTCAGTTTAGGGGAATCACTCCCATTTTTTGAAGGTGTTCTTTTTGGGGGCAAGGGAGTGCTGATCTTCACAACAGTTGCCTCACTGGCAAAGGCCCTCGGAGCTCAGCATGGATTAGTGATTTTTCTGGAGATTATTTGAGGCTGAGATGGTAGTAAACAAGGCGTACATTAAGATACACCAAGCTTTCTTCAGTGTTATTGGTTTAAACTGGAATTATAATTATGGTTTAAACTTGCATAGTTATAATAAGTCGCTTATGGTTTTCTTAGCATAAGTAAATGTTAATAATGTGTATTTTTCAAGATGATGCCTGTTTCTCTTCGTTTAAGAACAGTGAATGCCACACAATAATGTGATATTCCTGAAGCTTTCATTGCATAAGGACTTGTCTAAAAGTTTCAAGCTGGCAAGTTGTCTGAATGCTTCTTTTGCAGTGTTTGTGTGTGGATAAGAGAGAAAACATTCTAACCGATTAGAATAGAGATTCAGATTGGCAACCTTTTTTGATTTTGCCCTCCAAGAAGCAGGTCGAGATAGCACTAATCAAGGGGTGATCCAAGACTATGAAAGGGACAGGGCCAAGACCAATACATAAATAAATAAATAACCCAGTGTTTAATTTAAACTAACATTAACTTTAACTTTAATTACCATTGATATGATTACTCTCCATGTATTTAATCATTGGCCCCTTCTGCAACATCTGGGAATAGCAGCAATTTTTGTAGGGATCATCCATGGGGGGGTTCAAAAAAAAAAAAATCAAGATGGCATCTGGAACCATACAATTCAGCTGCCATCTGGACATTTTTGACCCCCCTCCCCAATGGACATTCTTGGCTACATCTATGGTTTTGGGGAACCATATGTGACCCTGGGGGTTCAGGTTTTACTCCCCTACATTAGAAGTATTACCTGTAGTCTCTGCTATCAAAGTTCATACCTCTGTTCCATACATGAGGTCGTAGCTTGTAGCATTCCAACTAGCGAGTCCAGCATCTCTATGAACCATGGCTGATAGTGAGGGATGCAGAGAGTTCTAATTATTATTATTATTATTATTATTATTATTATTATTATTATTATTCATTTTTATTGAAGAATGATATACAATATACAATACAAATTTAAGAAACAGAAGAGTAAAGAAAAGTGAATAAAGAAAAGAGAAAAAGAAAAAGTATAAAGTAGCAGCTTCTGATCTTCTTTGTAGCAGTTACAAACAAATTCATCATCTGTTCTCTCTCTTTATGGTTATATCATGATTTCCTTCTTCCCATATTTTAACCTTTCTAAGCAACAAAACCATAAATCATCAGTTCATTTTTTTTCCATTTTCAGCAAAAAGTCCATAAGGGGTTTCCAGTCATTAATAAATGTACTTATTGTCTTTTCCCTAATCAAACAAGTCAATTTTGTCATTTCTGCAAATTCTGTCATCACCAACCATTCCTCTGTTGTAGGTAAGGGACACAGGGAGTTCTTGTTTATGGTTGAGGTTGTTTGAGGTTCTCCTATGGATTTTCACTGATGATTCTGGATTATCCATCAGTGAGAACAGGAAATACAGACTGAATTGTTTGGAGGGGACACGATTATGGAATAAGTTAATTTATGTGGTCATTGAAACTACTGAAAGAACGATGTTAGGGTTTTGGTCTTCTGAAAGACCACGGAGCTGACTATTGGGGCCTGTTCCCCCCCACCCCCCAAGAATAAGTTTGGAGCTATTTTTGCCAAGTCTGTTATAGGCTGCTATGCTTGAAATAGCCACTGAAAGTTTAATTGTTGGAGATTTTCCAAAGCAGGTTAGGTTAATGTAGGTCTTCAAGGCAAGAATGAATGTTTGAATAATCTTGGTGATGGCTGATTCAATTTTGGTTGCCCAAGCAATGACATCCCCTTGGAATATTGGAAAGAGAGGGAAGGAGATGATTGTTTTATTCCCCAAGAGAAATAATTTCAGGTAAAAGTTTTTTTCTGGCTGAGGTAGAAAATTTTTAGATTTTGTCATTTGCCCTTCCCATCAGTGCAGTAATGCAGGATTTGGAGTTATGCAAGATTAATAATTTGAAGTTGAATACAATTTTAATGATGGGGACGGAGTACTGTTCTCATGCTCAGTATGATTGAAAGGTACATGAATGAGATTATGTATTTTAAAAGACATGGATAATTGAAATTTTGATTGAATGATCACTCAGTTTTTTCCATGTATAGGGTGGTGTTTCTCAACCTTGGGAACTTTAAGATGGGTGGACTTCAACTCCCAGAATTCCCCAGCCAGCCATGCTGGCTGGGGAATTCTGGGAGTTGAAATCCACCCATCTTAAAGTTCCCAAGGTTGAGAAACACTGGTATAGAGTATTAGTTAGATCCAAAAAAAGGATGCAGCATAATTCTTCCCTGACCTTGCAGAGGAGGGTCTCAATTACCCATTGAGTCTTTGAGATGCACACGAAAATTATTTTCCATTAGTTAACATTATATTAGCATTTCTTAATTATTCCTCAGTGCATTAAGCTAACAGTAATAGATTAGGGAATTTAAGATCTTACTTCCAGTATGGTTTTGCTATCATTACTAAAGCAACTCGGAATGCTCTCTGCATCCCATAAAGGATTTTTTTCTTTTCTTTTTGGTCATCTGTTATGATTAGACATTGAGTTCAAATGGTTATATTTCTAGTTATATATAGCAAACTTTTTCTAGCTGTCTGTGTCCTTGGAATAAGATGCTGAGGGCTGCTCTCCTGGATGAAAAGTTGGTGAGGTTAGGAAAAAAAATAATGTTCATTTAATGCCAGCTAACTTTCTTTCTATCACACTGGAAGTTCTAATTCGATGGCGACTTTTGAAGGAGTTCTGAATGGCCACCAGCAATAATGTAGCTCCAGGTTGTATATCTCTAACATCTGTAAATCTAGGCAGAATATTCTTTTTAAAAAATTAGAAACAAAACCTTTCATTCTTCCCAGCCGTACTCTTGGTAAGTTCATGGAAGTTTTAGATTTTTTTTTTTAAAAAATCTGTTATCGTGGAGTGTTTCATTTGGTACCTTCAGATTAATAGTTTTTTTTAAAAAAAATATTTGCTTCACCATTGTTAAACCCAATTTATATTCCTTTTGGATGTGACTCTTAGCATGTGTATCTTATTTTTTTTATATGAACTTTATTAAGTTATGAAAAAGCATAAAGGTAAAAGACAACAAGGACTAATAAGGAAAAAAGTGGAAAACAAGAGAGTTAGAGGAAGAATACAAAAGTGGCAAGGAAAGAAAAGGAAAAGAAAAAGAATTACAAAAAGTATGTGTATATTTGTGATGCTCTGTGTTCTTGATTTGCAACACGTTAGGTTGATTTCCAAAATGTATAATAGGCCTGGAGGCTGGTGTGAGGTGTGCTGTCCATTAAGGGTGTGCTGTTCTGTGCACAGCACCCAGGATGGCTTGTCAAAGCTTGGTTTGTGAAAGGGGTCTGTCTCCATTTCTTCTTTTGCAGGCATGGCTGGAAGTATGGCGACGCTCCTCCACGATGGTGTCATGAATCCAGCAGAAGGTAATGCGGTTTGGGGCAAGTGGTCCAGTGAGGCTGAGAGGAGGGAAGGATAATTAAAAGTGATCTGAGATAGGCATGATATTGCTCATCAGGGACCCATGTCAGAGGTCAGAAGATACAAAGATAATCGATGGACAGAATATACTTTAAGATCACAGGATTATAAGAAGAGTATAGCAGAAGAAGTCCCTTCTGGAGATCTCTGATATAATTAAGGAGAGAACGTTTTAGTCAAAGTTTCTCCTCTTCCTTTCCAAGGACAACTCTTTGCTCTGTGAAAGGAGGTGTATAATGTCCTTGCGATATGGCAGTGGGGAAAGCATTCCTGCTAATCAGGCTGCAGCCCTAAAGATAGGTAACGTTCTCTGTCTTCTGCTTGGAAAAAACTTGGCTGGGTGCAGAGTGAGTAAGCAAGTGATGAATCACATTGCTGCAACTTCCTTGCCTGCCCTGCTCCCATTGCCGTTGATGAATGGGTACCTTCCACTCAAGTGTGTGACCTTGACCTAACTTGGATTTCTTTTGCTGTTTGTTGTCTCTTTGTTATTCCTTTGCTCTGCTTTCCTTTTCCATCCGGGGACGTGCCCAATGTCTGACCGCCCTGGTGCCAGTGGTGAAGCAGCGCATGCAGATGTACAATTCTCCACATAAGACAGTCATGGAGTGCATCAGGACAGTGCATCGGACTGAAGGCTTGGGCGCCTTTTACCGTAGCTACACCACCCAGCTCACCATGAATGTCCCTTTCCAAGCCATCCACTTTATCACCTATGAGTTCATGCAGGAGCAGATTAATCCCCAGCGACAATACAACCCTCGCTCGCACATTGTTTCGGGGGCTGTGGCAGGAGCAGTGGCAGCAGCAGCTACGACCCCCTTAGACGTCTGCAAGACCTTGCTCAACACTCAGGAGAACATGGTGTTGAGTTCTGTGAATATTAGTGGGCACCTCTCTGGCATGGCCAACGCCTTTAGAACAGTGTATCAACTGGGAGGTGTCCCTGGGTATTTTAAGGGAGTCCAAGCCCGCGTGATATACCAGATGCCTTCAACTGCCATCGCGTGGTCTGTCTACGAATTTTTCAAGTATATCCTTACCAAGCGCCAGTTGGAGAAAGGAGCTCCTTGTTGATGGATCATCTGTAGCAACCGCAGTCTGGAATCTCTGAGAAAGCTCTTGGCCTCTCTCTGTATAAACTTCACCAGGTTCCTTCTGACAATTTGTAAAAAATGGCTGGTGGATTCCTGACTGGATTATGTGTGTGTGTGTTTGTGTGTGCGCGCAAAACTCTCTGCTTTTGAGATACTAGAGGAGGTGGTTCTCTACCCTTCCTTCCCCTGCTTTTGCTAAATCAAAATGTTTATTCTTTTAGACACGTATTTATAGTTTTCTAGGGTGTGGATAGCTGCGATAAGATTTGTACAAGTTTGTACTTACTTCCTCACTGGAACACTTAGGGGGTCTAACCTGGAGGGGGGTTGCATAGGGGGAAGACGAATGCTTGTGGCTTGGACTGCTCTTCCTTTTATAAGCAAAAGGCAAGGCCTTTAAACTGAACAGAGTTCTATATAGAGACATTATGTGATGGGTAAAATAGATGGATAATGTTTATCCTTTATTTTTATATTTTTTTTAAAGAAAAAATTGTGCCAGGATGAATGTTTTGTGAAATTGAAAGGGCTTTACTGTTTTGTTCTGTTGCGAGAAGCATTTTCCTTCTAAAGTAGATTGGCTCCAAGCACATCTGGTCTGGTATTATAGTGGCTGTTAATATATTTTTTTTTTCCTCCCAGTGTACTTGAAGGGATTTCAGACCAGGGGTGTCTGTGTGGGCGGGGTGGGGGGGTGGGATGGGGGTCACAAAAATCCAGATTGTGGCTCTGCGATGAAAGCCCTGTCTCTTTGTACATGCATATAATATTGAAATACAAAAAAGGAGCTTGGTTTTGTTTGTGTGGTCACAGCTATGGGTATCACCTTGACTTTTGTGACACACACACACACACACACACACACACACACACCCCTCCCGATGCCCCTATTTCAGACTAAGGAGATCCTTAGAATTTGTCATGTCTCTTCTTTCTTAAGCATGTCTGAATCAGGGGCTGCTTCTGACAATAACCAAATTTCCCCACTACCCAACAACCTATTCCTTTGGCCATATTTAGCACATGTTTAAACTTCTGACGGTACTTCAACAAATTGCATCTCGTTTTTGGATTCTCATTGTGGTCTTTAATTTATTTCTACTTCTCACCAAACCTCTGCTTCCTTTCAGCTTCTACTCTCTCCACCCCTAGACCAGACTTACTATTGTATACAAATATATTGCACTCATGTGTGTAAATCAGTGTTGTCCAAACTTGGCCACTTTAAGTTGAGTGGACTTCAACTCCCAGAATTCCCCAGCCAGCATGGGTGAGGAATTTTGGGAGTTGAAGTCCACTCATCTTAAAGTGGCCAAGTTTGGACAACACTGGTGTAAATGAACACTCACAAACATGCTCAGGAATGGGGGCATCAAGTTTACATTTCCATAATAAAACTTGCCTCAAATCGCTTATATAAAAATACTGACAGAAGAACGCAGCCATTCACTGGTGTTCAATTTTGGCACTGAGAAACCTTCTAAAGAAGGCTTTCAAGTCCAACTTAACTCCAAAGTTAAGGAAAAGAAAAGTGAGGGTGAAACATTGTCTATGTGAGTGTTACTTCCAGGTACTTGGTCTATTAAAATGAAGATGCATGGGGTCATTTTAGCACTTGGGACAGATTTGGGTGTACGACTATGAACACTTGTGGTGTCCTAAAAGCCTTTTTTTCTTCTTATCTAAAGAGTATTTTTTGGAAAGAGAGATTGCAGCTGGACATCATGTTCCTAGTTGACTCCTCAGCTATACCTTTGTCTTGGTACCCCTAACCTTCTAAGACAAAGGCCTTTACAAATCATCTGCCCTTGCAGATCCCATGTATTTAATGGGATTGCTGTAAAGGGTTATATGTGGTGAGTTGCTGATCTTTTGTGTATAAAGCAGAAAGTTGGTCTTAAAGCTTTAATTATAAATATTGACTACTAGATCCAGATGCTTCCAAATAATGTTCTTTCCCAGCCATGATGGAAATGAAACAGAAAGTAACTCAAGAAATATTTCTTTGATGACTTGAGGAAATATAGACTGCTGGTTTTACATCAAACTGTCCCAACTGGGCTCCTTCCACATGTGCTAGGATTGCCATGGAGAATTCCCAGCCAGCCTTGAGAGGAAAAAGAAGTCTGAAAACACCTGAAAAGAGTTTGCTTTAAAAAAAAAAAGATTTGTTGGGGTGGCTTTGGAAAAAGAACTCCCAGTGGGCTCTCTTTTGAGTTGTCTTCAGGAAACTTTATGTAGCCTTTCCCCACCATCCTCCTTTTCAGGTCTGGTGTTTGTCTGGAGCTGCCATCCACAAAGTAATGCCCTTCTAATGGGTTTAGGCTGTTTCTCCCGGAATGTGGAGGACTTGAAGCCCATTGCATCAGGAGTAACTGGCTGAAGGAAACCAGTCTGGAATGTAGTCTTGCTCCAGTCCTCCAAGAAAGCTCCTGTTCCTGATAAATAGCAACGTTAGCAAGGTTGACTTGAATTCACAAAATGCCTTTTGAATTGCCACTCAAAACAGTTTAAAGTCTTGGGTGTCTCACTAGACTAGGGTTTTTCAACCTTGGGAACTTTAAGATGTGTGGATTTCAACTCCCAGAATTCCCCATGGCTGGCTGGGGAATTCTGGGAGTTGAAGTCCACACATCTTAAAGTCCCCAAGGTTGAGAAACCCTGCACTAGGCAATTGTGAAAAAGAAAGATGTTCTGTTGTAAGCTTGCAGCAGCCATTAAAGGCAGTTGCATTGTACTTCTCCATGATTTTCACAACACTGAAGATTCTGCTTGTGGCCACAATTAGATGCTCAGCTGCAAAAGACAAGTTGGCTTTCCTGTAACATGGCCTTTGGGCTGGGAGTGCTGAGTTTTCGTAGCTATAAATGCAGAGTGCTAGCCTCAGGCAAAACAACTCCAGTATTTTTGCAATGCCTTGTCTTGATTTGTACCATTTAATAACTTCCTATTCATGGGGAGTAACCCTTATTGTTCCCTTTCGATATGTGCAAGGGGGCCAAAAGCATATTGGCTAAGAGGATATTTAAAGAATGTCATTCCAGTTTTAAAAATTAGCTTACTTGGCTGGAGGAACAAAAAGATTAAAGTAGCATTTTCTGCATGGAGGTGTATGTCTATGTGGCATAGCCAGCTATTTCTGTTCCAAATAGAGAACTTACAATGCCAATAGATTAGTTTTCAGTTGTTACATTATATTTGGAGGCTTTGAAGGGTTAAAAAAAAGTATAATACAAACCAGGTTAGAGTTTAAATCCATGTTTTTCAAACTTGGCAACTTTAAGATGTGTGGACTTCAACTCCCATAATTCCCCTGGGAATTCTGGATGTTGGAGTCCACACATCTTGAAGTTGCCAAGTTTGAAAAACACTGGTTTAAATGTACGTTGTACTTAAGGACTGATTTCCAATTTGTTTAAGAAAAACAAAAGTAGGTTTAACTGCTAGCTCATTTTTCTGAAGGCCAAACTACACATGGCTATAGCAAACCTGGGTTGTTAAATAGAACTGTTCCTCAACCATGTCAGGTTGGAGGGTCTGACTTCAAAATGCAAAAGAGTCATGGAGGTGGGCTTCTGAATCAATTCCTTTCCCCCCTGCATGCTGCTTTTTGGCTCTATATACTCCCCCAAATAATGTGCCCACTGAGATTCTTACGTGGAGTTCTCATCCTAGAAGTGGACCTGATTGAAGGAGAATGTATATGGTGGTATGCATGAGAGTGAATGTGAGTTAGTGGTGGAAGGGACAGGACAGTTCAACTACCCTCCATCTGTGGGACCCATTTTTATTTTCTAAATCTTTCTCATCATATCCTGCCTCAGTGGGACAAAACTTTAAAGTCAGATTTAGCACAGTCGTTCAACCTGCTGAGAATGCAACCTTTCCGTGTGTTCCTCACCAAAGGATCTCATTTGGAATCACTGTTTTGAAATGAATTTCCTATATTTGAAAAAATACGTACCTGCTTATAAGCTAAATCTGAATGTGAGAGTCACCATAAAGTAAGTTGGACCTGAACTATTTGGAGAGAAAATTCTCTCCAATGGGTGACAGCAAGCCCTGCCTGAATTCTGGGTAGGTTGATTATTTCTTTTTAACGAAAAATGCATAGCTGAATACACAATTCTTAAAATGGCTGGATCACCAGTCGGCATCACCCTCCTTGGATACATTGAGTCCCACTGTGTATTGGGCTAGAATTCTCTACTAACGCTCTACTAAGTCATGGAAGTACATTAGCAGTTCAAACAAAAGGCCTTTAAAAAATATGAAGCAAAACTCTGCAATTGTGGAAGTAGAAACATTGCTGCTTTGTATGCTAAGACGCACATTTTTAAAGTGATTTTTTAAAGCTGATATTTGCTGTTTGGAAATTGCCTTTTTATGAATTTGCCAATGTAGACTTTTATGAGGAATGTTTGTATGTGTATATACACTCATGCTCGTGTCCACACACACACATATATCAGGCGAAAGAAAATGTGTTTTGAAATGCTGCTACAGTTAAAACACTGGGGCTCAAGTAATAAAAATAAGTTTTGATTTAATAGCAAGATCTTTTTTTTTAAAAAAGCTGGCTTATTTGGTGCTAAAATGCTCATTGAGATGGACCAAAGCTGTTTCTTGGGGCAATTATTGTGGTTCTAGATCTTCTTTTCTTCCAGTAGCTGATGGTATCTGCATAATTTTCTCCATTTCATTTACAAAACCACCCCATGAGGAAGGAGGACCTTTGAGAATGACCGAACATACTTATGGTCTTGTAGAGAACAAGGAAGATGACCTTGACAGAGACAGACAAGGGAGCCTGCATATCTGTCAACTTCCTTACTCTCTCATGTCTTCAGCGGGGCTTAGTTCTCAGAAGACATTGGTCGATTAGAAAAACACAGGAAGCACATTTTCCCTTTGACTTGGCACAGCATTTCATACTTTATGGTAAGGATGGGGAATCTTATCAATTTGGGACTCAACATTTTTAGAGAGTCCAAGAGCCCCTGTAAAGAGGCACGGAGGACAGTCTGAGATGTTCTGTTTTCTCCTGCATATTTTTGGAAAGTCTCCAAAAAGTTGCTGCTTGTGCCTGTTGCATTGTATTCACAACACTGTATTTTCTGCCTTAGAATGGCAAGAAATTGTGCCATCAATTTTTAGCTATCCCAGAGGGGGCTCCAGGAATGGCCAAAGGGGGGGTATAGCTGAGTCAGATTGTCAATCTCATTGAAGGAATACTCTAGATTCCCATAGAAAATATCTGTAGCTCAGGGTTGAACTCTGGAGTTCTTGATGCTCTCTGAGCTTGGTTGTTTGCTTGCACCCATTTCATTACCCAACTAAAGTACAGTGGGGCAAAAAAGTATTTAGTCAGCCACCAATTGTGTAAGTTCTCCCACTTAAAAAGATGAGAGAGGCCTGTAATTTTCATCTCATCAACTATGAGAGACAAAATGGGGGAAAAAATCCAGAAAATCACATTGTCTGATTTTTAAAGAATTTATTTGCAAATCATGGTGGAAAATAAGTATTTGGTCAATATCAAAAGTTCATCTCAATACTTTGTTATATATCCTTTGTTGGCAATGACAGAGGTCAAACGTTTTCTGTAAGTCTTCACAAGGTTTTCACACACTGTTGCTGGTATTTTGGCCCATTCCTCCATGCAGATCTCCTCTAGAGCAGTGATGTTTTGGGGCTGTTGCTGGGCAACACGGACTTTCAACTCCCTCCAAAGGTTTTCCATGGGGTTGAGATCTGGAGACTGGCTAGGCCACTCCAGGACCTTGAAATGCTTCTTACAAAGCCACTCCTTCGTTGCCCGGGCAGTGTGTTTGGGATCATTGTCATGCTGAAAGACCCAGCCACGTTTCATCTTCAATGCCCTTGCTGATGGAAGGAGGTGTTCACTCAAAATCTCACGATACATGGCCCCATTCATTCTTTCCTTCACGGATCAGTCGTCCTGGTCCCTTTGCAAAAAAACAGCCCCAAAGCATGATGTGTCCACCCCCATGCTTCACAGTAGGTATGGGGTTCTTTGGATGCAACCCAGCATTCTCTCTCCTCCAAACACAACGAGTTGAGTTTAGACCAAAACGTTCTACTTTGGTTTCATCTGACCATATGACATTCTCCCAATCCTCTTCTGGATCATCCAAATGCACTCTAGCAAACTTCAGACAGGCCCGGACATGTACTGGCTTAAGCAGGGGGACACGTCTGGCACTGCAGGATTTGAGTCCCTGGTGGCATAGTGTGTTACTGATGGTAGCCTTCGTTACTTTGGTCCCAGCTCTCTGCAGGTCATTCACTCAATCCCCCCCGTGTGGTTCTGGGATTTTTGCTCACCATTCTTGTGATCATTTTGACCCCACGGGGTGAGATCTTGCATGGAGCCCCAGATTGAGGGAGATTATCAGTGGTCTTGTATGTCTTCCATTTTCTAATTATTGCTCCCACAGTTGATTTCTTCACACCAAGCTGCTTGCCTATTGCAGATTCAGTCTTCCCAGCCTGGTGCAGGTCTACAATTTTCTTTCTGGTGTCCTTCAACAGCTCTTTGGTCTTGGCCATAGTGGAGTTTGGAGTGTGACTGTTTGAGGTTGTAGACAGGTGTCTTTTATACTGATAACAGGTCAAACAGGTGGCATTACTACAGGTAACGAGTGGAGGACAGAGGAGCCTCTTAAAGAAGTAGTTACAGGTCTGTGAGAGCCAGACATCTTGCTTGTTTGTAGGTGACCAAATACTTATTTTCCACCATGATTTGCAAATAAATTCTTTAAAAATCAGACAATGTGATTTTCTGGATTTTCCCCCCCATTTTGTCTCTCATAGTTGAGGTATACCTATGATGAAAATTACAGGCCTCTCTCATCTTTTTAAGTGGGAGAACTTGCACAATTGGTGGCTGACTAAATACTTTTTTGCCCCACTGTACATCATTGCCCAACTAGATAACATTGTGTTACCTAGTTGGGTAATGATGTACCTAGTTGGGTAATGAAATGCCCGCAAGTGAGCAACCAAGCTCAGAGAGCACCAAGAACTCCATGCTAAATCGTTATATCACCAAGGTTTGGAATCTTAACAGTGCTTATCTACCTATATCCTGCAAGGGCTTATCCTTCTGGTATCAAAGGAACCATGGCAATGTTGGCAGGATTGTTCTTTTAACATATTCTGGGGCAATAGCAGTTGAATCTAGGATAATAGAACCTGTTTCTTAACTGCAGAGGGAGAGTGATTGATTCATTCAGCTATTCAGTTTCTATTCCACCAAATAGTGGAGAACTTCAGATGGTTGACACGTACAGGTTAATAAAAAAACATCCACAGTAAGAATTTTTCAAAACTCAATGTATCCACAGTAAAGATAAATTTCAAAGTTTAATAGCAGATCCCAGTAAAAGACACCTCAACAGTACATTCAACCTAGAGGTATCCAGTCAATCTGCATATGCTCTGCTGAAAAGCTGTGCTCTGTCCATTTTCTTAAATGGAATCAAGATGAGGCCAGCCTGATTTCAGCTGGGGGGCTATTCCAAAAGGTGGGCACTGCCACCGAAAAGCATGTCCCTGCCTTGGTTCCTTTCACAAGCAAGAGTTTTTCCCAGGACAACTAGGTCGGTCGTGATTGGAAAGGGCCATCCTGCAAGTCAGCAATTGTCAAGCTATATAGGTTTTCTTAGTTCAAAACCACCACTTTGAATTTGTAAAGATTTTTATTAAATTTTTACAGAATAAAAACAATACAAATTTAAAGAAAAGTAAAAGAAAAGTGATAAATAAAAAGATATAAAGAAGTGGCTTCTGATCTTTACAGCAGTTATAAAAGTATATTTTATCCTTTCTAAGGTTACATCGTGGCTCCCTTCTTTCCATATTCTATCCTTTCTAATCATCAAACCCTAAATCCCAAGTTCATTTTTTTTCTCATTTTCAGCAGAAAAATCCATAAAGGGTTTCCAGTCACTGACGAATGTAGTTAGTTTTTTCTCTAATCAAACAAGTCACTTTTGCCATCTCTGCAAATTCTGTCACCTTAACCAACCATTCCTCCATTGTGGGTATTTCAGAGTCTCCATCTTTGTGCATTTAATAATCTCGCTGCAGTGACCACATACAAAATCAATCTTCCATAAGTCTTTTCTACGGGTCTGACCATTAGTTCTAACAAGAAAAGTGTTGCTTTCAAAAACCAGCACTTTGAATTGTGCCCAGAAGCCTATTTTTGCACAGCTGTAACGTAACTGAGTGCCAGTGAGTAAATGGGCCACTGCATTTTGTACAACAGCTTCTGGATCGTCTTCAGAGGCAGCTTCCTAGAGAGATCTGGAAAGATGGGTGGATCATGAATTGATGCAAGAGGAGCGAGGCAAAGAGTCTGGTGCTGAATATTACACTTTCAGCAATTTTTGAAGCAAGCTTCCAGTCTTAAAGTCCAATCCTACAAAGGAGATTTGGAAATGGCTCATGCTGCGGCTTGGAAGCATGGTTCTAAAGGCAAACGTTCTATGAGAAGTTGGGTGAAGATTTCTTGGAACTTTCCTTTCTGCGTACACATACATACATACAAACGTGCACAAAGAGAAGTGGGCTGGCTTTCATGTGGAGTTTCTCTTACCTTTATTCTGCCAAAAGGTGGCAGGGTGTGATCATGGTTTCTACTGTGTCTACTTTTTGTTCACTATGATCGGAAGCCTAGCATTTTGCCGTCGTCATAACAGGCTGAAGAAGTGTTTTTTTTTTTTAAGTGAATAAACGACTGGCACATTTTGCAGTTTCAACCCTAATATCTAACTATGGCGCAGAATTTTCAGATGACAGCCCTCTGGAGTAAAACCAGAGTGGCATTTTCTAACAGAGGGGTACATTTTCTAATAATAGATGTATTATTTAAGCAGGAAGCGAAGTGACCAAGTGCCTGAAGCCCCTCTCATGCACGTACATCTTGTGGTTGAATTATTTTGACAATTGTGGTTTGGAAACCATGGTTTATTACTGTTGCGTGTACCTAGCAAATTGTGGGTTTTTCAGTGAACCTTGGTTCAGCAAATTGTAGCTTGATGTGATATATGAACCCAGCCAAAGAGATACAGAGATAATTGAATATAACAGCTATAGTTTAAACCTTCCAAACTCTGGATTTGCTTTTAATCTTAGTCTGCTATATGAGAAACCAGCTTTGGGAGATCAAAAATCTTGAAATTTTAATATTTGAGGCCAGATGTATGACTTTTCTTGAGTAATAATAATTCAGATTATAGGCAGTGGATTGCCTGATTCCAAACTTTTGGAAAACCAGCATGCTGAAAAAGAATGTGGACTATTTTTCTAAAATGTTACTTTGCAATGTGCAGAGAAAACGAAACCTTGGTTTTTTTCAAGGAAGCAGACAGCCCACCTCTGGAACTGTGCAGCCCAGAAAAATGTCTACCACTTTATTATCTTGTATAAAGTTATAGGAGAGAATATGTAGAATGAGTGTAATGCAATTGGGTTTACTAGCCAATTTTCCCCCCTCCCTCCTTAATAGACTTTGGAGTTTTGCTTGCTTTGTATTGTTTTATAACAATTGAGAGAAGACACACTAGGGACGCTGCTGACAACTCTTGTGCTGATAAATATTTGTATATGTAAAGGTTAAGGGCAGAGGATGGCAACAAAGAGAATATAGCAAGTCCATTATGTTAACTCCACTGGTATATACAAATAGAACCATATCTCTTCTCAAACATAGTATTCACTTTTCTAATTGCAATGTAGCTTGGAAGGTCTGAAAGTGGAACACAATGATTATCTTAAGGACATAACTGCTTAAGAAGAGCCCTGCTAGGTTAAGGCAAGGCTTACTCTTCTAGCATTCTGGAACAGAGGTAGATACCCCAAAGTCACAAATTGGGCAGGGGCACCCCTCTTGCAGAAATGCTTCTTAGCAACTGGAAATAGGCAAGATGACTTGAATGCTGGAAATGGTTTGCAATTGCTAAGTCAACGTAGGGGTAAAGCAGGGTTCCAGGAGGCCCTGTTGAGAACTTTTTTGTTGAATGAATGTAAGTTGGAGCTTAATTAGTAGACTGTGGTTAAAAGGGGTGGCTTTGTGTAATGGTTGAGCACAGCCATACCAAACCCCGAAATCTGAGGATGGGGCAACCAATGGCCTTGGAATCCCACTCCAAGCAAAAGTAAAAAGGGGAAGCATGGTTGCCTGCCACACCTGAGGACTGAAGTGGAAACCCTAAAATGGCCTGAAAGTAATTGGAAAATAAAGATAAAATCATTCTCCATCTCCCTTAAAAAAAAATCCAAAAGGAAAATCCTTGAGATGTAACTTGTAGTGTCAGTGTGGTAATGTAGGTACGGTGTTGGACTAAGGGTGGGGAGATGTAGGTTCAAGTCCCTCCACAGCTCTGTAGCCTTAGAGAGTTATTTGAAGAATATAATGAGAGAGAAATATAATTATAAATATAATGAGGGATATATCCATGCCTGCTACCTTAAGCTTTCAAGGAAAAGGAGAAGTATAAATGCCTAGCTCAGTGTTTCTCAACCTTGACATCTTTAATATATGTGGACTTCAACTCCCAGAATTCCCCAGCCAACATGCTGGCTAGGGAATTCTGGGAGTTGAAGTCCACATATCTTACAGGTTTTTTACCTAGGTCTTTCCCCCTCCAAATGTTAACTGAAGCCCCAGCCATGCCTAAGTTCCCAACCCTCCAAGAGATTCTGGTTTATCTTGAAATGCCTTTGCACTTCTTGTCCATCAAATGCCTTGCAGAGTGATCTCTCTTGACATGTAGAAAATCCAGAGCCCTACTGCTCTACCCTCCATGCATTGTGTAAAACTGGGGTGGGCCATTGCCAAGTGGTGGTTGAGCACAGTTTGCATCTCTGCTTTAACCAACATTGGGTGGTGAGTAGGGCAAGACAAGAGGCTGAGGAATCCAAAGTTCATCTGACGATGAAAACCAAAACATACTCTTGTTCAGAGCATTTCATCAAGCACAAGTAACATTTTATTATCCTACTTTTTCCTGGATAAATGTATTAACGTCAGGCAAATCGGTTAATAAAGGAAGTTTTTTAGTATTGCCCAGTCAAGATTACAGTGACCTGCAGAACCCCTCCAAGCATTGATGCTGAATTGTAATGTTTTTTGTGATTCAAGGAGAACATTACTTCATTTAATTTTAATCTAAATGCAATGAGTCTCACTTTCACCCAGCTTTTACTCAATGGTTTGCTAATCCTCTTCCAGTCCCTCTTGTTCCCAAATTTCACTGACAGTCACTCAAAATGTGTGTAACATTTAAATTCATTAGGCCAGGAGTTAGGATAGTTTTTTCCAATCTGGTTGGGGATAATGGGAATTATAATCCAGCATACCTGGAGAGGATCCAATGAGGACGGTTAAGACAAAAAAGCAAAGGGAGAGCAAAATCCAGATCCTAGTCTTCCATATTCTATTTCTGTTTCATCTTATTCTGATTTTACACAATGCAAACTTTTCCTTTGGAAAGACCCTGGGAGACCTGTTGGTTCACTACATTTTGTAGCAATTCTCTCTCCCTTTCCTTCCTCAGCAAGTTTTCTGTAATAAGTCAAAATCATAAAGTGATGGAATCAGAAGAGACCTCAGAGATTGTCACCCTTTGCTCGATGCAGGATCTTCCAAATATTTCTAGCTTCTCTTTCAAGACTGTGAGAAGGAAATATCACTTCTGGATGCAACCAATTCCACTGGTTAACAGCTTTTACTATTAGGAAGTATTTCCATTATCTAACCTGAATCTACTTTCTCTTCTTCCTCAAAGATGGAAGAAGCAAGGATGGTTCTTCCATGAAAACACCTAGCTTCCTGGTAAAAATCTGTAGCCAAGGAATGGCAATTGGTACAATAAAAAGCTCATTTGCAATGCATCCTCCAGTATTTTCTACTAAATAATAAAGCATTACTAAACGTTTTTGTGAGCTGTATCACTGCAAATTGGCAATCAGTTGTGGTATAGAAAACGCATCTGTAAAGATGCAGAAAAGTTGCTAGTAAGAATGAATTTAGCCATGTTAGTTTCTTTCCATTTTGCAAGCGTGCTTGGTCTATTTTCAAAATTAGTTTTAAAAGTTTCCACTAAAAGTTGCATGTAATGTGGGACACACTTCACCAAAAAAAAAAAAAAGGATTTCTTTTTGCCATTTTGCCTCATGTGAATAATTTTTGCAACCAACAGTATGCAATTTTTATCCTTTGTTTTTAGGAACAAACATGTTCTCCTTAATGTGTTTTTATTGACAAACTACAATTCAAATTTTAGAGGATTAAGGATTTCAGACAATAACTAAATTTTGGTTGGTGGATTGGTTCAAAAATGGAAAATTAGGCTATCAGCAATGAAAGCTTGCTTCTCCCATGTATATCTTCTCTCCACGTTGGGCTTGTTTTCTGAAGTCTGCAAACGACTTAACTGAAATATATGTAAGTTTGCAACTAGTGTCTAATGCCAGTGTTTCTCAAACTTGGCAGCTTTAAGATGTGTGGACTTTAACTCCTAGAATTCCCCAGCCAGCATGTCAAGTTGCCAAGTATGAGAAACACTGGTTCACTCTAACCTAAGCAGGACCCAATTGATAAGTATTTTAACATCGACAATTAGTGATGTACTTGGGAACTTCTGTAGAGCACATGGAAACATCTGTAGCTTCCTTTGTATTTGACAGAGGAAGGGGTGATTCCATTAGGAATCACAGTTACAATCTCAGATGCCACCTGTATTAAAAAGTTAAACAAGATAGGGAGAACATACAGAGCATAGCTTCTGGAATGCTTTCCAACTTTTTAATAGGAGCTCTTTTTTTAACCGCACCCCCCACCCCGCCCTGCAATTCCTGGCTGGATCCAGCCCATTTTCAAACTTTTTGCCAACGTCTCCCTCCACACCAAGTTTGGTCCCATTCCGTTCTGTTTGTTGGAGAGTTTTGCTGATGATGGAAAGACAGACCATCAGAGTCCCTTTGCATGATTTCATTCTTTCCAACGTTCTCTTGGGTTGGAAAGAATGAAAAAGAAAAGAATACCTACTGGAAATAACAGCCCACTGTCTTCCCACTGAAAATAACAGCCCACTTCGTTATCCTCCCTAGAGAGTCCTCTCTTGGAATGGCAATGGGTTCAACCCACCCATTCATCTCCCTTTCCCCATTATGAACTTTACTTTGGGTCCTAACGATTCTCCTGAATTAAACTTGAACTTCTTAGGCAATGAGGAAACAACTTGCTTGCCGTTCTTGTGCACATATATTCATTTCAACAAGTATTGTTCATGAAAACTTTCTTTTGGTTTCTGCCTTTTGTCTTCAGCCACTTGTCAACAGTCCTTGACAGGTTAAATAATTCTCTGTTATGCCAGTTTCCAAAAACACCCTATCGGACAGTCTTTTGTGTACAACTCTTACTGCCAACGTTCTAGCGCTTGGACTTTTGATTACTTTTGTCACGTCGCTTTAATCCAGGATCCGGACGTTATTTGTTCACCGTGTGTGATTATCATCTAGTTTACTTAATTCTTTGTTTCTTGTCAAATACTATTAATGCTTTGGAGAGAATAAAATATCTCACTCTCTTTCTCTTGTAATGTCATGAAAGCCTCCATTGGCTTTGGATGACAAGATACTTGATAAAAGTAGGAGGTTTTTCTGGTCCCAACTGTGGAAAAAAAATGGAGTGCAACAGTACGCCTATTTTTCTGAAAAGCTCTGCCGTTCATGGCTACAAAATGCTAATCAGAATAATAGAAATGTTATAATAATGGGAGTAATGGGGGTTAAGAAGTTATATTCATATGTATCTTTGACCTTGTGGTCAGTTGTCTTGGCTATTGTTTTATTATTGTAATGTTTGATATTTCTTGCTTTGTTATATATTGCTGAGAGTCAGTATGATTTGGGGTGGTTTATTTTGTAAAAAAAGAAGAAGAAAAAAAGATTCCCAATCAGATTGTTAGTAATCAGATCGTTAGCAAGCTAGCCTGGGCCTGTTCTTTGCAGATGCACTGTATATTTAACTGTATGATAGCATATAGTTTGATAGAGTCACTGTAAATGAGAGTAAAGCCATTTCAGTCAGTTAATTGTATGATTTGGTAGGTTAACCAGATGTTTAAGGCAACATATGAAGAAAAGTAGGTTTTTGGGGGGATTACATCCATGATTAGTCATGCTTTCATAGGGCTGTTGATGGTTTGGGGTTACTTCACTGATTTTAGCAATTCTCTCTCCAAGGGTTGCTGATCTCTAATTTAATAATACACATAAACAGAGATGCTTAGCTCTCTTTATTATGTCTTCTAAGATGTTGGGCAAAACAAATCATTTGGGGGACCTCATTGGTACATCTCATTCTACATGATATACATCAATCTACTTTGCAAAAACAAATAGACCAAGATCTGAGACCGTGTGGATTGTCAATACCAGCCCTACTTGCTTTAAGCCTAGCAAAAACCCTGGTAGAATTTAAAACAGAGGGTTTGGGATTCAGACATTCATGCAAACAGAGCCAGATGTTCCCACCTCTCAAATAGACAGATTGCTTTTTCCCCTTGGACACTCCCTGATTACTTTTCTAAGATTCAGCATATGCCCCATATAGAAGGCTCTTCTCCCTATCCTGTGTAGATGCTCTCCCCACTAGGATAATAGCTGGTTGATATGCCAACCTCCCATATGATGATTGAATATATGTCTGCTCAAATAAAGTGGTTGAATCTGTTTTGCACATCCTTTTAAAGTACCCACTGTACACACACTGGCAGTTAGAACGAATACATCCACTCTTTAGTTTGATAAACTGCACTCATGATGAGGAGATTGAAGTATTCTTTTTAAATGACCAATACCCAGGTGTTTCAAAGGCAGTAGTGAAACTTTTATTTATAGCCTTAGCTTATAGGAACAGGTTAGTCCCTTTAATGTAATGTTAATTTTATAGGGTTTCTCAGATAGAGATAGAGACAGCGACAGAGACAGAGACAGACTGACTTGGTCTGCAGTAAATGACCAGAATTTCAGTAGCAAAAGTCTATCTCATATGAATTTTGTTGGGTACAAATTATTCTTTAATGAGCTCTACTTCCAATAGAAGAGAATATATATCACTCAGGGTTGAACTGTGGAGTACTTGGTGCTCTCTGAGCATGGTTGTTTGCTTGCAGACATTTAATTGCCTGACTAGGTAACCACATCAGTGCTAGGGAGTGTGGGGTTTGCTCCCTGTTTATATGCAGTAGCTTGCCCTGCCAGTGTTGGTGGAGCTGTGGTTTTCTCCTTGGTGGTTCCTTGATTAGGCTATTGTTTTTTGCTTGATTGTTTGTCAGGTGTTAATCCCTGCTTATTACTGCTCATGACCTCTGCTTATGAGCTCATCCCTGCTTATGAGCTCTACTTTTCTTAATACTACCATTTTGTGGTTCCCTCTTCCTTCTGTGGGTGTGTGTTTTAATTTAATTATTTACTTCTGAAATGGATATGCTGCCCTTCAAAAACATTTTTCTGGCTACAATTTAAAGTGCTGTTGTGACCTATGAAGCCTGGGTTACCTACAAGACTGCATTTCTCCACTAGAGTTGGCCCGACCAAGTGTGCTAGGAGAAGCAGCTGGTTATCTCCCACTTCCAGGGGTGTATTGTTTTTCAGTGATGGGGCTGGACCTCTGGAATGGACTCCTGTTGGAGTTTCATTTGTCTCCAACATTATCCAACTTCTGGAAAAAGTTGAAGCCAGAGTTTTTCTGGAGGGTTTTGGGGACCTGATATCATGTATTGTGTTGAGGTTTTTAATTGTGTCATGATCTTATATTTTCATTGGGTTATTGTATGCTTATTTTGGGGAGCCACTGATTAAGAAATAAAATAAATAGAAGACATTGAAGATGGTACAGGAATAATAATAATTTATTAAACTCGTATGCCACCTGACTCTCAACGACTCTGGAAGGCTCACAACAATCAAACAAAGAAATTTCAATAAAATCAATAAAAGAAAGATACTTTGGAGAAAGCGCTTCCAGATCTTGGGTTTTCCACTGAAAAAGTGTGCTTCATGCCTCTACTTCTGCATGTAGCTTAGGAAGGCAGGACCTCTGAAGATGATATTCAAGAATGGAAAAACCCAACCAGAGAGAGATGTTCCTCCAGATACCATGGTACCACCACATATCTGGAAATTGAGGGGAACAGCAGTTCTTATTTTATTGATGAACAGTTCTTCCATTGGGCTTAGAAGAGGCTAATTAAATTTGATCTGCAAAATACTTCCTTTTACACCTTAAGCTACATGGCCAAACATCCTAAGTACTTTTTCCAACAAGCCTGCTATTCACTGCTTGCATGCACCCTTGCAGAACTTCAATCTCCTTTGATTACAGCTCCAGCTGATACTTCCTTATCTATGTATCATTTTTAATAAGGTGTGTGTAGAGGACCTAGGGCGGATCTGTACCTCCAACCCTGCTTGGCAAACAAGGAGAAACAATCACCTGATGAGAGAGGATTTTATTAGACAAATGTTTCTGGTAATTCTTCTTTTCACCCGCACAAATACAGGACAAGAAAGGTTTGACATTCTCATGTCAATACTCAGCCAAAGGCCATTCAAAAGGGAGGGGAAGAATCCTGTTAGTCGATTAAACAAAGACAGAGGTTCTGCAGGGATGTGCAGGAAAGGGAGCAGAATCTGGCCACAGCTCTGGGATTTCAGCATGCTGGCTGCAATGGGAGTCTCTGGCAGGGCATAAGCTTGGATAGTCACTTTTTCTTTTCAGCAAGAAGGCTACGAAATAGGACTGGGGTCTGGCATATTGAAATGCAGATGCCTCAGCATAGTCCACTAGCACGGATACCCCCATTCCACTCTGCCACTGCACATTTCTCATAGTGCCCTGGGGCATTCAATATAGCATGGCAGAAAACGTAAGAAAAGAAGCCTCTTAGCCGTTTCTTGCTGCCGCTATCATCAAGGAACGTTGTTGTTGGAATGGAAAGAGTATTGGGCCAGGAAGAGCCTCTTCACCCTGTGAACATTTCCACCATGAAAATGGGAAAAGGGAAAGGCTGGATGGGATTGGTATGGATGAGAGAGGGCCCAAGTAATTCATGCTAAATCTCATTTCATTTCATTTCATTTCATTTCATTTCATTTCATTTCAGCAGCTGACAGAAGCAGAGTGTGGTCCCACCCTGCTATCTGGCTGATGTGCTTTGGATCATGGTGTCAATTTAATGTGGAGAGAGAGAGATGATGATAATAATAATAATAATAATAATAATAATAATAATAACAACAACAACAACAACAACAACAACAACCCAGACTAGAAATAACAGTTTTGTTCAACCACACACCCCTGTAATAGCAACTGGATCAGAGGGTGAGCTGCAGTTTTGGAAGATGGTTGAACAAAGACAGCCCTGGGAGGGCCATTCTTCTAACAGAGAGATCCTCTTAGACGTATCTGACAATAATGATGGAAGCAGTTTTGATGAATAGCTGGAAATTGCATTTCATTTTGCCTAGAATGTCTTGTCTAGTGTTGCTCCAGGGTGTTCTAGGAAATTTAAAAGGAAGCTCAGTCATCTGATCTACTGAAGGATGGAGGAGGTGCTTTAATAACACACAATTGCGAAAGGTAAGTCTTTTCTCTGATTAACGTACTACTTGGATTTATGCAGAGGAGACATGTGTCTGATGTGAACTATTATGGCAGGGCATAGATGATTGACAATGAAGACCAAGGAATTAAACCAAAGACCTTAAGGAAGAACTACGTTTAGGAACAAAATGGCTTACTTTATAACAAGCATGTAGAAACCATCTGACTGGCTTCAAAGCTGGTCCAAAATTCCAGAAAGGATCCGCTGCACTCTGGGAGAAGTCTAATCTAACTGTTCCCCAGTTCTGCACAATGATGAAAAGAACAGAATTTTGCTTTCTTATTGTCTAGCGTGAGAAAACTTGAAACAGATTTTATATATATATAAAACTTCTACCAGAACTGGATGAAATCTGCCAGAAAGCTAGATTATTAAGAGTGTTATTTTTGATTTCACAGAAGTGGGTGCAGGGATTTTTGGGCAATGCTCCTTTAAAATCTATTTCTTAAAAAAATGTGTAAGTCCCCCCACGACTAACACAGATTTTTAGCTGGCTGCCATGACGTCTCTGTGTCCAGCATGCTGGAATGACAGAGCTCCATGCAGTTCTTCACCTCAGGTACAGGTGAGATCTATCCACTGTACTTCGGATGAAGGAGAAGCTTATTTACTCTGGACTTGGTCTCCAGCTGCACATCCCTCTTTATGTCAGCTCACTGCTCATCTAATACAGTATTCTGTGTGAAGGTTTCAAGCAGAAAAGCCAACGAGCTCCATTGTCAGACTGTTACCCTGCCCTTAAAATATTTCTAATATTCTTTTGAAATCCATCTTCCTATAATTTAGCCAATTAGCTCTGACCCTGCACTCTGGGATAGCAGAAAATAAGTATTTGGTCTCTGCCATGTAATCATCTCCTAGGTATATCTTATTTTCCATGTTGAAAATGCTCAGTCCCTTCCATTTGTGGGCCTTTCACTGAATATGTTCCACTGTGTCTCCATCCTTCTTAAGGAGTGGTGCCCACAACTTCCAGCGGGGTGCCAGGGGGCACCTGGAGGACACTGGAGCATTGTAACCAATCTTATCCTGTTAGAGCTACTAGATAAGTTGATTATGTCATCTGAGACTAAGCTGTCCTAAAAGAAAACGTTACATAGAACTGAAGTACATTTTTCATCCAGCGCAATTTTGTATATATTTTTCATGGCTCTTGGGTTCTTATCAGCTGGTAGGGTTTTGGTTAGGCAGATAGCATTGTTGGAGATTTGTAACACTTTTTGTTCTTGCTCATGTTTAAAGGGTCTGTTCTGAGAGACAAAAAGCAAGCAGCTTTCTCAGATCAGCAGAATCCTGGGCAAAATGTGTTAAGCAAAATGAAGTAAAATGGCAGTGTTTTGGGGTGGGGAGTACAGTGGGAAAGGTCTGAAAACGTAATGACATTATATGAAGACTCTAGCTTGAGTTCCTCTTTGTACTGAGCCAAAATGTGCTGTTTGACTGAGGCACAGAGAGTTATGTGAGCCCCACCAATTATGATTTATTCAGTAAACTACATTTAAGCAAATTGCCTTAGAATGATGTCTAATCTAAGCCATTTTGTCTCGACAATGTTAGACTTAAATATGAGAAGAGAAACTGTGACCGCTGTCATACAGCATGCTTAGTTGTAAGATGGCTCATTCAGTGGGTTGTTTGACTCAGCCAATGGTACTTTATCTATCAAACTTCGAATAAAGAAAATTCAGCTTAGAATGATAATGCCAGCCCAAGCTCTAGGCCAGATTGTATCAGCATAATTAGACAGCCTCAACAAACATAATGCAAGTTGACAGCTTCATTTGGTTAAAAGTATAAATATAAATGCTTGGCCCATTGCACTCTATTAGGTGTTGGCCTATAAAATTCCTAGCCAGCACATATTGGTCATATTGTGATTTCTCTCTCCACCCCCCCCCCCAGGTTTTCAGAAGTCGAACAAATGGTGAGGAGCATCTCTAATGCTTCTGGTGGGACATTTGGACTCCAGATAGCCTCTTAATATAAGTGTTTTTGTTTTTTGGGTACTACAGCTGACAGCGGTACACCTGGCCGACCTTGGGTGACTGGAAAAAAGCTAAGCAGGATTGGACCTGGCTAGTAACTTGCAGGGAAGAGCACCAGGAAATCATAAGGCTAGACTAGAAAACCTGCTGGAAGAAGTCAAGGGCAAACCACTTCTGCACCATCTCTAAAAAAGCTATTATACACCTATCTACGAAGTCATTAGGGTTGTGTGGTAGTTCCTTAAAGCAGCTATGTCTTTTCCCAGGACTGCATGGTTGACCTTTGCAATTGCAGCTCAACCCAGAGAAAGACCCATTTAAGTTTAAGACACTGTCAACATGCAACCCACTCATATTCTAAAGCATTTCCCCCCCTTTACCTCTGAACATTGCATAGCCCTACCCCACAGGACAAAAGCTTCTATTTTTCATTATTTAAATGATGGTCACAGTAATTCCATTTTTCCATTTCCATTTCCAACATTCAACGCAGCATCCAGTTATTCCAGGGATTCTAGGAATGCTCTTTATCGTTGTAAGGTAGAATAACCAAATCTTGAAAGCCTGTCAGAGCTTCATCTTATACCAAACAAAATCAGGGTAGGCTTATTTTGAGTTTCTTTCTCACACTTTCCTCTTTCTCAGGGCTGCATCATCTTTTTGAAAGTCCCCCCGAATGGCTTGCTCATTCCTTCCCCATTCCTAAAGCCAGATCGATATTCCTTCACAGTTACTGAGCAGTTTAATTCACTCATTTTGCCTCACAAGTCATTATTCAAGCTATTGGTTGAACTACTGTGATGTCACAGAAGGGCTTAAATCTTGATACAAAGGGTCAAGCCTGGAGCAATTTTCCATTATGCAGGAAGTCATCATTTCCCCTGAGGTGAGAGGGGTCCCATCCCTGCCTGCCTTCCGAAAAGCCCTCAAAATGTGGTTTTTCCATCAACCCTGGAAGTCCCGAGGGGAGCTAGGAAGGTGGTTATGTGATGTCAAGTGATGGTTGTTCTCTAGCTAACTTGGGTTTTTATGTTTTATGTTTTTCTGGTTTGTTTATGTTTGAGTGTTTTATGGTTCTTATTGTTTTTATGTATTGTATGCCGCCCAGAGCCATTTTGTGAGATGGGCAGCTATATACATTTGCTGAATGAATGAATGAATGAATGAAAGTTGTGCTTGGCTGGAGAAGAAGGTCTTGCACTAGAAACACTGTACTGATATCAATTTAAGAGCATCAAGGAGGCAATATAGGACTGGCACTAACATCTTCGTGCATTTGCCAGGACCCCAGAACTGAAGCATAGCACTATTACTAATATCTGCATTGGATCAGACAGTTCCTCCAGAAAACACTGTTTGAAATTTCCTGTACGGCCCTAAATAAGGACATTGTAGATAAGCACTAGACAACCCATAAACTCTTGCTATAAATCATAGAGCTGCTATCATTACCAATATTATATGTTGGGGGTGGGTGATGGTGGAGCGCTGAAGTCAAGATGGTCTATCTTACTGTAAGGCTGCTGGGGCAGCCGCTAAACCTGGGAATGGTCTTGAAGCTAAGGAACCATATTAGCCTGTTGACATCATTCCCGCCCCTCCATCGTTTCTTCTCCTGTAAGTGTTCTTTAGTAAAGCACAAGCTTTCCCTTGGCACGGTGGCTTGATGCTCCTGCCAAGTTTGTGGTTGAATGCATGCAAATGTTTGTCCAACGCTAGCCAAAAGCCGACCTTTTTTCTGTAGCTTGAAATAAACTGGCAGGAGCAACTGTCAATGTTATGTCAGCCTCTTGATGGAGATGTTAGCAATGAAGCGTGGGGCACTTTGACAGATGTTTAACGATGGCCTCAAATTTTCTAATGGTGCCCCAATATGGCTGTACTTTGTTAAAGCCAGAAAATGCTTCTATGCCTTTGTGGTTGAATGGTTTCCTTCATTCTCATTCATCGAGAGGAAGTGCATCATTTGCATACCTCATTGCTGTGAGTTTAATGGAGTAATTAACATCTTGGAGTTATTTGCTTATTAAAACATCACACTCCTTTTTTCACATTTCCCCTCTCTGCAATTATGTTCAGCTTGGCTGCTTCCTTGATGTTTAAAATGTGGCTTCATTTATCCCCACTAACTAGTTAATTTCCATTAGGGCAAGAGTGGACGACATGAGATCCCAAGGGCCTTTTCACCATGCTATGTTCAAGTACTACCCGTCCATCTTTGGAGTTGCCACAAACAGAGCAGGCCTATCCTTTGCCGTCCCCGTCACTACTTCCTATTCTGTTTCTATTATATCTTTTCCCAGTTGTTGTTGTGTCCTGATTACTAATGGCACCAGGTGGTGTAGGTAAACTTACTTTCATCTCCTGTTTTTTGGGGGTTCTTGGTGTTCTCTGAGCTTCTTTTCTTCCTGCAGATCCTTCATTACCAGCCTAGGTAATATCATCAGTGCATGAGTGAGTAGGGGGCACACTGAGCTCCATATAATCCCCTTTAAGGATGGCAGACCCAATAGAGAAAATACCCACCAATCAGGGTATTGCAGCAGGAATGGGGAAGCTCTCACTACAGGACTCCACATGGACTTCTCTGGACTTATTGTCTGCCCTCCTTCCCAACTCCATTTGGGGGCATCTCTCAAGGTAAAATACTCTGAAATCATGAAACATGAGAGAAGACATTAGCATCGTAGCTGCCCCTCAAAGGAAGAAGACAGTGTATTGTTGAAGGCTTTCACGGCCGGCATACGATGGCTGGTGTGGGTCTTCCGGGCTGTGTGGCCGTGTTCTTAAAGTTTTGTCCTATAGGAAACAAAACTTCAAGAACACGGCCACACAGCCCGGAAGACCCACACCAGCCATCGAAGAAGACAGTCATTGTCATGGAAGAAGACAGCTAGGTGTCTATGTGGAGGGAGGGGGTGGGGGGAGAGCTGACACTGACTAACTGCTAATCAAACAATAAGTGAGGCAGATTCCAAGTACCTTATCAATTAACAATTGCAGTGTCTTAAAACCTCACCATGTTTGCCGAGACCTTCTGAGATCGCCTGAAACTTTTTGATGTATGGGAAATCAACAATTTCTCATTCAATGGTGCTGTTAAAATCCCACTTTTCCAAGACGGTCTCTTTGAGGTCTGCCACAGCATGTCCTGGGAGGTTGAAAGTCTCTGATATTATTTTGTCCTTATTTTGAGTTTTGATGTCAAATTTGTTTCATCCTGTACCTCACCCCAATTTAAATCCTACATCAGTCTAGCTGCTCTATGCATCTGATGAAGTGAATTGCAGCTCATGAAAGCTTCTGCCTTTTAATAAAATGTGTTAATTGCGAAAGGCGCTACCAGACTCCTTCTGAATTTTTGCCACCATACCCGTACACAGCTCTCCTCCTACAATGCTAGACAAACAATTCTTTCTCTTTTTTCGGGGTGGGGGAGGGAAGTAACTGAAATGGACAAATACAGGGAAACTGGCAAGAAAGCAACATTATTTCCTGGGCAGAAATGGAGACGGGTACTTCCCAGTGCTCCCCAAGCCATTCCTATTCATACCCTTTACCTGAACACTTTGCACCAATGGGAGATGAAGCAGAACTGATTTTATATCAGGTTTTGCCATATGATACTGGAATAAGGGAGAAAATGCTACTTTTATGCTGATTCAGCTAATGATGATTTAAGGCTGCCTTATTCCTAGGCTGGGGGCAAGATAAGGGCAATATTGGGGGTCCAAGTGGGAAAACTGGTGTTGTCTGGGCTCAGGAAGCAGGAATGAGAACAATGCATGTAGTTGCATGAATTAATCTCATGCAGTTTTTGATTCAGTCTCAAAAAATCTCTGGAAATAATCAGTTCAGAACTTGAGGAGGTCTCCAGTCTAAGAATGTGGGGTTAGAAAATAGAAATCCAGTCCATTTTACATGAGGGCAGTACTTAAGTTTGTCTTCCAATTTACACAGTTGCTGTGCAAATTTGTCTTGCATTCATTTTGAATTTCTCTGATTAAAGTTTTTTTTTTAATGATTACATTATATGAACACCATTTTTAAAATACCGTGTTATGGGATTGTCAAAGGCAGCCTCCCTTAATCTGGTACTTCCCAGCTATATTGGGATAGCAATCCCAGAATTTCAAGGCGGTACATATAAACTGAAGAAGGCTGGACATTTGAGGGCAATACTTTGTATGATCCATGACAATATAGTTAAAGAAATCATTGCACTATTGGTGGAACCAAGGAACTCTCTCCTTCTGATTCTCTTTAAATGAACAATGCCAGAAATTAATGAATAGAACAAAAGAACAGGCAACGAGATAGAATTACATTTTCTTTTAAAATGTAACAGTCCATTTGCCCTGATGCCTTTCAAGAATGAAAATTCTCAACGAAGCATAGTAAGTTACCCAAACCAAGAATAAACAGACAAAAGAGTTTTGGGCTGTTAATGTGCTACCTCACAGCAAAAAATAATTGAGAGTTAATGTAAGAAATAATAAGATATATATTTGCAAACGTGGTTAAGAGTGTCTTTCTCAGCAAGTGATCTTACCTGTCTGGGCTTAAAAGCTAAGCAGGGGCAAATTTGATTAGTACTTGGAAGGGAGACTGTCATACAATGCCTGAGCTGTCAGCTACAATGAGAAGTTGAAAAATATTTTGGAAAAAGGCAATGGGAAACCACTCCTATGTTGTCGCCAAGAAAATTAGGTGGATGTATCTATGTAATCATCAGGAACTGAGCTTAAAAGGAGTATACATTTATTTATTTTGGTTTAGTCATTGCCCAACTCCAAACGGACTCTTTACCTCTATTCATCTTCTATCCTCTATCTGTCTATCCTCTATCTATATCTATCTATCTATCTATCTATCTATCTATCTATCTATCTATCTATCTATCTATCTATCTATAACATGTTTTAGGATGCTGGAACTGGTCAACTTGGAAGATGATATCTGTGAAAAATCATTATGAATAAAGGACCATAGTTCAGTTTTCCCGATTTTAAGATGCTGCAATTTTAATATTTTCCACAACTGTAGTTTTATATGATTTGTAATTTGGTTGCAATATGGCACTGCAAATTTATGACTTTTAATCTTCATCTGTATGCCACTCTGGGGCACATACATGCTAGCTGTAATGAAAAGCAAATGCCCATATTATAAACCAGTAAAATCAGATCCCTGCCTGCTTGTCTATGTAGTCCAGCTTTCCTCAACCTGGAGTGCTTTCAGTTGTATTTCACTAAGTTCCATCATATACACCCTGCCCAACCAGGAGTAACTGGTGTGACGTAGTTCAATGCAGCTACATACATTCTTAAGAGTATTGGCCCTGTAACCCAAGAGAGTTTGACACAACTGTGATAGGAGATGTAATGTGGCTGATGTAAATCTTCAGCTTGGTAGATTTATGCTCAAAGAGCATAAACCATTCCTCCTTGTGTTTAAAAGAGCTTCTTGTTTGGTGAAAGACAGAGAGACTGGAAAGTAATCTTTGGCTCTGTTTTGCATGATCACATTTTAGAAAGTGGATAAGCAGCAAGCTTGGCTTTGAAACATTGTTCTCAATGTTTGGTGGTGACCTTCTGCTCTTAATGCTGGTGAAGAGCTGAGGCTGGATCTTCCAAGGTGCACTGGCTTTAAATAACAAGATAAAAGAAGGGGTGGGTGGGGAAAGAAACTTTATCTGAAGATTAGATGTGCTACATTCTGGATTGTTAGAAAATAGGCAATTGTTAGTTCATAAGCTGGGTTCACACAAAGATTCTTCTCTAAGAGTGCTGGGACACATCCCAAGCATATGTCTTGTTCCAAATATGCAGGACTGTAATTGTTCTAAATTGTTGTTTGAGGGTTTCCCAAGGTGTCCTTCCATTCTGTAACTCCATGGTAGTTTCACAAAACTGGAAATGCTCATTGTAAGAATTACTGTGCTGCGTGAAATGAAAAGTCTATCTAACTCAAGGTTCCCTTTCTAACGACAGGCAGCCAATAAACTCACAAGCAAAAAGGCACAACTGTTGCAGCATACGTGGTTTGGAACAAGTAGTTACAGGTTTAATCTTTCACACCTCCAAGAAAGGCTAGAGAAACTTAGGTTTAAAATCCTGGGGAAATGGCTTCCAATGAGTTTACACGTTACTAAGCTAATCAGACCCAAAGTCAGCCTCTGTTATATCCACACAACCCAGCATACTAGATCAGCTGAAGATTTAGCAGTTGCAACTGCACAGCGTGCCAAGTTTGGATATTGCTAATCTTGATTAATATGTGTATGGGTGATGTGTGTGTTTGTGTCTGTCTTAGCGTATGCACACTTACCTTGGTTGACTGGTTGACAGTCCAGTGTGTTGGGCAAACCCAGAAAATGGAAGGAAGGAAGGAAGGATTTATTTATTTATTTATTTTACTTATAAGACATATATGGCTGCCTATCTTATACAATACTCATGGGGGGCTCACAACAAAATCAACAACACAACAACATAAATGCATTTCATGAAGCAACTATGTTAAGCACATGTTGTGAACGTAGGCAATAGGAAGTCATTTGGGTCCATATTTCTATAAGTCTCCACATTGTTTGTCCTGGATGGACATCTCATTCTCGGGCTATGCTATGCTGCATTTGAGTGGTGATTCTGGTGGTTATGTTTGAATGGTTCCCATCATCCCCATCACATGGATTTTAGCTGCCATGGGAGTTTGTGGTCCATTTACACTTGTTGAGGCTCCCGTGGTCAAACTACACAAATCCCTAAGTGAACAGAAGCCAGCACAATTTTTACAGGGGGCAAAGTGAAGCACATCTTTCAGCAGATTTAAATGCATATTGTAGACATTATTTATGTGTCGTTATTTACTTTATTCAATTTTTAAAAAAAATCCAATTGAACGTTAGAGAAACCTTAATAAGAACAGTAGGTATAGTTGGACAGTGGAATCAGTTATGTTGGAAGTGGGGGGCTCCCCTTTACTAAATATCTCAAAGCAGAGGCTGAATATCAATTCCTACAGTGAGCAGAGAAGTTACTTCATAGCTTCAATGGCCCCCTTCTTCCCTTATGATTCTAAGCTTTCAAGGAACCTAAAATCTGAATTTAAGAAACTCTCACAATCAGCTGGGGAGGGGTTAATTATTGAGAACAAGAACTGAGCCTCCCTTACTTTTGTTAGTATCATGAGAAAGAAGATGGAAAAAATATTAACAATTGCATTTCCATCCAGAAGGGAACAATAGCCTTCATGCAAACATTAACTACTGTTACCCATCCTTCAATAGCTCAAGAAGGCACATCTTGACCTGCTGAATTTTTAAAAGTATGCACATTAATTTAAATTGTTTGGTTAAAACAAAAGACAAATTAGTAATCCAGTAAAGAACTTGTAATGCACTTGAATTAATTGGCAACACTTGAAGAAATGTTTGTACAACAGCCAAATTAAGTGGCTTCTTGTAATAGTATGATCTAAAGGATAATAACTTTGTTTTCTCGGAGGCTGGATTGCCTGCATCAAATTTTGGTAGTTTGACATGAGAAGGAGGTTGGGATGGGGTTGACTGACAGTGGTGGAGGGAAGGGAGGAACTTTTCATTGGTTCAAAAATCAGGTTTCAATTCAATTCCATTCAATGTATTTATAGTCATGGACTGGTAAATATTGATACAGACAAATACAAAAAAGAATAAGATCGTGCGAATATGATTTAAATAAACCAAAGAGAACAAGTTGTCTTATGTTAAAAGACACCAATCTGTGACTACCTTATTTGTAATACCTGAACATGAATCCAGTGTTTGGAAAGTTTTCTAAACTGGGAGAGATCAAATCTGCCTCCAGACGTTGTAAGGACGACCATATGATAAGCCATCAGTAATGTCTTTGCACCTCAGGAACAGTGACATTCTGTACTTTCCTTCCATTATTGTGGAAAATCGGGCATCACCATGAGCAACTATAAATGCCCTACAATATTTAGCTACTGGCATGGAAAATGACAAGAATGGGCTGGTCTAGTGGAACTAGAGACGGTCAGTTTCTAATATTTTGTGAGGCTGCCTTCAACTTCCTCTGCAGGGACAAATACACTTCTAATACAAGTACCTTTCAAGGGGAGAGTCTCCCTACACCGCCCCCCGCCCAACTTTTGGCAGAAGAGCTGCAGAAAGAAAGAAAACCCTCTCCTATGAATTCATTGGGTCCTCCTGCCCTAACAATTCATGGATTAACAGTCCAGTAGAAAGCTGGCGTTCAGTTTCCAGATCCTGGTGGGTTACCAGCTCCCTTTTGGGTAGGGGGTAGGATTTCTAATCTCCAACCCATCTCTTTTTTTCTGTTAGGGTTGTGCTGTTTGGGATTGCTGCACCTTTTCTCAGGCTCGTGCAACAGGGCCAGCCTGGGAAAATCTCTGTTTAAGACTCGTGCAGGAGATGTGTTTAAAACTTCCTGCACCTTTTTCCTTTGGACTTCGAAGTGCTTCAGAATCTTCCTTTCTTTAGTCCTCCTTGAGGTGTGTAACTAGGAGGAGGAGATTAGTCTCACTATTTTGGCTTCCTGAGTGGCAGTGATGGGTGAATCTGTCACCTTGGGCATCTCATTCATCCGTTTGGTTCACTACATCCCTATACTAGTTGATGTGGGTTTTTTTCCAGTTTACACTTACATTTGGGTCTGTATTTGTACCCGTTTCTTCACTCACACTGTGCTGGCCTATGACCATAATCAAGATTTGATTTGATTTGAGCTTCACCCGCGCACATTTTTTGTTGCGACTTTGCCTTATGTTTGCTGCTGTTGTGACTACTGCCCCTAATCTCATTTTTGTCAATTATTTCTGGCAGTACAGTATATGCATTTTTTGCAGACTTTCTAATATACCTGCTTTTAAACTTGGCCAGCTGCACAGCAAAACTCAGAGAAGTGACTTTCAAAGGAGAGTTGAATGTTGGTTTGTATATTGGTTCAAAAACACAACATGAGCAGCTTGTATTGCAGTTCTTCCTTCCTCCCCCCCCTCCCCATTCCTCATAGAGATAGTTTCATCCAGTGACTTCCACCCAGAGTTACTGGTTTGAGATGGGTGGATATATAAATCAAATCAATCAATCAATCAATCAAAAGTTTCATGTAGATGAATCCACGTGCCTCTAAAGAAAAACTACTGAGTTTTTCTGAATGGATTGTTGTTTTGTTTGTATGGAAAGAAAGAAAGAAAAAAAAGCACAGTGGAGACATGACAGTTCCAAGTGGAATATATTATCATCTGGATCTGCTATAAAATCCATGAATGAGATAAAGTGGTTGCGTTTGGCAGCGTCTTAAGGCAAAGCATGGAATGATGGTCTTTAAGTTTCAGGAAGGAAGATTCTAGTTAAGTATGAGGAAAAACTTCCTAATAAGAGTAATTTGGCAGTAGACATGATAATTAGGGTTATGTTCCTGGCTGGGTTCAAGGAGAGTCTGGTAGCTCAATCATGGATGCTTGAATTTGAGCCAAGAGTTGGATTTGATGGTCTCAGTGCCCCCACCCAGATCAATGATTCTATGTGGCTTTTGAATCTCTTTTTGCCAGTCCCTGAAGCACCTTGAAATTGAATACAAATCCCCTCCATGTTCCTGGAAGAAAAAATTAAAAATGCACACAGAGGACTTCCTTAATCTTCTTCCAACCCCCTCCCCCCAATAATTACTGTAGCAGTGCTATTCAGCCTGGGAAAATTATACCTGAGTCGTTGAACTCCCAGTAGGAAGACCGCTCACCTTAATCCAGCCAACAGAGGGAAGCGCTCCTCTCAGCATGTCCACCCACCTTCTAAACGCCAAATCCCATTTCTTCCTGCTTGGAATTAAAATGAGAGGCACGCTCTCTCTTGCACCCCAAAAGATGTTTATTTTTAGGGACAGAAAGAGTAACAATTTCTTCTGCTTTCAGAGAAGGGAACCTGCCCACTCTGCTGAGGTGTCATCGTCCTGGACCCCTTCGATAGGCAAGCAAGGTCAGGTGGCAGTTTATTCAAAAAAAATGAACCATGACGATGCTCTATTTGCATGGAAGCAGTTAAATGAATCTTCAGGCTAGAGGGATACTACATTAAGTCTGTACAGGAAAAGTTCACCCTGTATTGATAGAATCGGCCTAGAAGCCATGAATTGGGAGGAAGCACATCTCATTGTGCCTTTGCTGAAAGCACAGAGGAAGGGGTCATATCTCTGGCAGGTATTGAGGTGGCTGATTCACATAGCCCTCTAAATCTTTTCCAGGGTCTTTTGATACATGGGAAATTTCAGCACATGCAACCTCTCCACTGTCATTATCTGCTTATATAAGAGACTCTCTGGAAGCTGCCAAAACCTAGATTAATTTAGACTATAAAGCAGCAAAATGGAAACTTGTCTTCAACCAAATCAGATTAGCCCCAAATTTTCCACTCTGCCTGGCAGCAATTCATGAAGTTTCAGACATACAGTACAATGACTGGGTTCACACCTTAAGCTTGAACCATGGTTGTTTTGTGCATGGTTTGTTGAATACATCATGATTGACTGGGTTCATGCTTTACAAGAGGCTATAAATCATGGCTTGTACACCACGGTGGTTGGGTTCATCCAACACGTGAAATCAGGGACGCACCATCTGAGTTCCCAGATGATTGAAATGGATGCCACAATGGGAGGATGGCCTATAGACTGAAAAATACCTACACATGAACCCCATGTTGAAACCAAACCAGCTACATGGTGATTTAGTGCCCCATGAGAATCCAGCCAGTATTTTCCAAGCCATCACGTTACTCTTTCAGATGGCTCACAAGGAAAGCATAAGCACTGTACAAAGATTCAGTTAAAAAGGAAGGGGGTCCTTAAATGTCAAATTGCATTTAAGGTGGAAGTTCCAGGTCTGAAAAGATTGATCATTGCTATGCTGTCTGGCCTGCCTAACTAACTAGGTTTGAACCTGGCTTCTTTGGCACTCTCTCCAGAGCTGTCAGCTTGTTTTGAAAAGTGGTGCTTCAGGCTTTCACATTTTAATGTATTTCTCAGGATACCATAATTCTTTCACTGTATGTTAACGGGTGTATGGTGTAGCCTGGCATTGAGGAAATAGAGAGATAGCTAAATTATTGTATTAATGTTGTTGTCTGGATAATCCCTCAACATGCATACTGAGAAGAGGACGCCCAGCAGGGCCCCTGGAAGTGGAGGACACAGGTTGACCAAGTCTCTCTGCAAAATCTACCTGGGCAATCGATTCCATGGTTGCAAAGCTAGTGGGGGGTGGTAGTGGATGAAGACATGCAAATCCCTGAGAGACTTGGGTCACTCACAGCATTAGTTACCAAAAGACTGGGCTCCAGCTATTCAGATAACATAAATATGGATTATACTGATAGCTGTGGTATACAGAAAGTGCTAGGGTAGCCCTAGAGAAATTGTTTTCTCTGAAGACTGGGAGAGGCGAGTTCTTCTCATGTCCTCCAAGTTCAGAGGCCAGTTGCTTCCTCTTGGTCTTATATCTTCTGTTCTGGAACCAGATCTTCACTTGGGTTTCGGTGAGCTTCAGGTTCTTGGCAAGGTGGGCTCGTTCAGGAGCAGAGAGGTATTTCTGGTGACTGAACTTCCTTTCAAGCTCAATGACCTGGGTGTGAGAAAAGGCTGCCCGTGAACGCTTCAGCTGTTTCGGGGCTCTCAGGAAGGACTTGGCAGAGGGCTCACCGTTTGGCTGACAGACTTCTGCAGGTGGATCTGGTGGGCAGGAAAAATATTGATACAACTTCAGCCACTGCACTTCAAAAGAGGGCAGACAATTTCCCACGACATCAGTCAAGAGGAAAAGATGAAATAACCACATGAAGACAGGATTTGCCCCTTGCACACCATACCATAATACTGTTGATTTAATTCAGCATGTTGGGCAACCCATTCAAAGGGGTTTTATTGAGTAAACCATGGCTAAGCTATGGCCTAGTGCAAAATGTAAAGCCAGCTAGCCACACTAAGCCATGAATGAACACAATTGTTTGGTTCACATAGCAAGCTGTCATAAACCATCGTTACCAAACCATAATGGCGGACGTCACACCTTGTACCAAGCCAAAATTAAATAAACCATATGACAGCCTTGTGCAATTTGTGAAGCTAACCACTCCCTTTGTATTGGGAATATCAGAAACCCTCTCTTTGGAAATGCCCTAAAGATAGTCTGAGTGGAGACACTCTCTTCTGCTCTTTTTCAAAACACAAGCCTGCGCTGGATATCAAAGAAGCTCCATTAGATCTCGGTCTCCCTGGTCCTGCAATCCAATGCACCTTTCCCATTGGGCTAGTCTGGGAGTCAACTTAAGTGTAAGCATTCAAAATAATCAGCTGCACTTTTAGGCTCGAGTAACACGGGTCACTTGCACACCGGCTTAGGCTTACATTCCAACAGGAAGATCTTTCTGGGGCAATTCCAACTCTCAGATTTAGAAGCGTCTCATTGCTAAGCTTTGCCCAGGGGAGTGGGGTGCGGGGGGACACTTCATTTATATACTGTTTATCTCATTCAGAGTAATAGTGCAGTAGAAGGACATGGAGTCAAAACGGAGACAAATTGCTATGTGGATATCATATATCCTTGTTCCTTTTTAGTCCATATTCATACATTAAAAACACCCCACAATCTAATATTCCTCAGACCTTCCATGGACATTAAACAGAAATAGGTACTGAGAAGAAGGAAGTTGATACTTGTATCTGGCTGAATAAAAGATAATAGATACAAGATAATAAGGAGGAACAGAGCTGATATAATCTACTGGCTTATATATTCCAGTGCAATGCTATTTATTCCCAAGCATGGCTTGTACAATGAAAAATGTATATTTGTTGCATCTTTAGTGCAGATCTCACCAGAATCGCTCTCTATGGACCGAACGTCAACGTTCGCACAACATGCTTACTCGGGTCAACTGAAGAGTTCAGGCAATGACAACACACGAAAAGCAAAACTCGTTAGGTTTGTTTGGGGACTGTGTTACAATTAGGGCTTGGTTGTGTTTTTTTCTTGGCTTAGTGAGTTGTGCAAATTCACATTTTTCCTGTCTGATTAGTTACTAGTCCAATATATTGCATGAACTCAGAAAATAAGTCAGTTCTGTAACCAGGTTAAGAGAGGTTGTATAAGCGCTGCCAGTTCAGTGTTTCTCAACCTTAGCAACTTTAAGATGTGTGGACTTCAACTCCCAGAATTCCCCAGCCAGCCAGGCTGGCTGGGGAATTCTGGGAGTTGAAGTCCACACATCTTAGAGTTGCCAAGGTTGAGAAACACTGCAGTAGATAACCACAGGCAGATAACAAGCAACCTCTGGATAGGTTGGTCTTTAATGACCATAATCTGGGATATGGAAGGCTCTGCTCCCTTGCTTTCACACAACACTCTTAACCTGGTTAATGAATTCACCCATGTTGGGACTTGCACAATACACCGAATCATAAACTAGCCAGATGAGCTGAGTTTGCACAGCATCCCAACCGAAAAAACGGACTGTGTTCTACAAATACAGCCTACGACTCTCAAGGTTTCCTATTGGGGTTATTCCCAGACCTGCCTAGATACAATGAAACCCACTTTTTTTTTTAATGCAAACTTTCTGTGTGCTTTATCACTAAACCACGACTCACACGCACAATTATAAGGTTGGCCGGGATCTTGCAAATCTTGTCTGGGGCTCAGCAGCTAAATGGGGCTGGGCCAGGTTGATGCTTGGATGGGTAACCATCAGAACATCTCAGGTCTGTTGGCTAGTTTGCAAAGTGAAAAAGAAAAAGAAAAGATGGTCCTGCAGAGAAAACTACATGGTGGTGCCCATGAATTTGACAAGAGTTGCACTCACTACACCACAGCGTTTTTATCTTTTATCTTATAGGATTGTTGCAAAGGTTCGTGCAATTTCAGATGTAAAATGCTTTGAACTCATGCACTTTTCTATAGTAGTTTTAAAAGAAAAATGACACAGTTACTGGCCAGATCCTTGTTAAAGGATTTCACTAGTTATTCTATGAGCTTCTTCCAGGAGCAATGTACTGTTGCACCCTTTGCCATAATTAAAGTATTTCTGGAAAAGCCACCACGAACAAGGCACGGAGGTAAGAGTCCTCCTTCCCTGTCTGCCCACAGCACCTGTTATTGACAGATAGGCTGCTTCTAGACGTGGAAGTTCATTTAAACCATTACAATTAATTTTCTTGGATAGACCCGTCTTCCAGGACTTGAGCAACTTCATCTTATGCAATCACAACAGGTAGTAAGGAAGGGCGACTATCATTCCAACTGCAAATGGGGAAAAATATTTCTTACGGATACACACATTCTTGTTCTTATTCTCACACTTTCCTAGGGCTTTCTTCCTGAGATTTTCTTTTTTTTTTCATGCCGAACAATTTGGTAAACAGGAACTGCTTCCACAAATGCAGTTTGAAGTGGTACCGTTTACCAGCACCGGCTTCTTCCCCGTCACCTCCACATGTAGGTAAACGGGTTCAGTCATAGCAACAATTACAGGAATATGAAAGTTCCACAATTTTTGACCCAGAGGATTGTTTAGATTTGCGCATGAGTCTTCTAAGCCAGGGTTCCTCAACCTTGGACACTTTAAGACGGGTGGACTTCAACTCCCAGAATTCCCCAGCCTGGCTGGGGAATTCTGGGAGTTGAAGTCCACCCGTCTTAAAGTGCCCAAGGTTGAGGAACCCTGTTCTAAGCGCATCACTTCATAAGGGGGCCCCTTTCCCCCAAACATGGAGAACAAACCTCTCCCAGACCGACTGATCATCCCCACATGCAAACCCTACAAGATATGCTGAGAAATACGAAGGGGCTTAACTTTGCCCAGCAACTTAGAAAGCAAAGGAGGAGTGTTGAACTCAGCTTCCCTTATTTCTAATCTGATGCTCTACCCAACACAGGAGCCATATTTGCACAGGGCACTGAGTTTTGGGAACCCAGGTTCTCTGGATGTCATGCTAGTTGCTGATTTAGGGCTCCTGGCTGTGTGAACTCAGCCAATACAGTCAGTTCCACCCTCATCTGAGATCCCGAAGGAGGACAGTGTTGGAATATGGTGGAAAAGAAATCAGAAGGTAAAGCAGGTTATACCTTTTTTTAAAAAAGATTTTTTATCCAGCCTTTATCATCTTTATAAATAACTCAAGGGGGCGAACATACTTAATATTCCTTCCTCCTCCTATTTTGATCAGAAGGATTCGTCAGAAAAGATGCTCTCAGGCTCCGGATTTTTTGCACTGATTTGACAGGCCACGGAAGAACTAGAGGCGGGGATCCAGAGTGGAAGATTCGTGCTCAGGAGGTCGTGAGAACACACCAGCTTGCAGTAGCCGCAGAGTCCCCCGCCCCCCTTACCTGTTGCATCCGTCTCGGCGGCTCGGGTGGCCCCAAGAGGCAGAAGATCGCTCGGGGTGGCCTCCTTGGGAGACGCTCCGTTGGGGCGATGCGGCCGCGGCGCCTTTTCCGCCCTCGGCTCCGCGCTGGAAGCCTCCCCCGCGTCGCTCTGGCGCAGAATGTCCTGGATGAGAAACGAAGTCAACTGCTTGGGGCGGGGGGCGACGCCGCCGCCGCCGCCGCCGGCCCCGCCGCCCCCATCCGCGGGCAGCGGCCGCCGCGGCGGGCGAGCGCTGGAGGAAAGGCGCTGCTGGGCGCTCTGCATCAGCCGCTGGTGGCGCGCAAGGGGGCGCCCGGGCGCTCCGCGCAAACTTTGGCACTCTCGCCCGCCGAGCTTCCCCGCGCGTGGGGAGGGTCGTTTATGTAGCTTGGCGGAGGGGCGGCGAGCCCTCCTGGCCGGGGATTGGTGCCTCCGGCCCGAGAAACGCCTCGTGGGCTTCTCCTCCCAACAAGCCGGGCTCTCGGTGACCTTCGCCATGCACTTTAGACCAGCGCGTCCCTCCCTCCTCTTTTCTTGCACGAGATGCTTTGCCAGAAACGATCCTACGAGGACTTGTAGTAAACGCGCTCGGGATTTCTTGGATGCGCGCTTCCCTTCGCATTGAAAGAGTAAAGCACTCCAACCTCTCGGTTGCCCACTCCAGCCTTCCGCAAGCGGGTGCCCTCCACTTGAGTGGGACTTCAAGACCGCGCTGGAGGGGGACGGAAGGAGTTAAAGTTCCGCCTAACCAGCCTCGGGGAAGGCTGTCCTCTGCTCCGGAGTCAGGCCCGTTGACCTCGATGGGCTTCCTCCGGTACGGTTAGGCAGATTTTATCCTGGCTGGAGAGAACGACTTTGCTGCCTTGCAGGGAGTTCACAGAGGACTTTCCATATCAGCATCTTCAGCAGTGTTTCTCAACCTTGGCCACTTGTAGTTGTGTGGACTTCAACTCCCAGAATTCCCCAGCCAGCCTGGCTGGCTGGGGAATTCTGGGAGTTGAAGTCCACACATCTACAAGTGGCCAAGGTTGAGAAACACTGGTGTACACATTTGCAGCTTCTCTTGGGCTAAGGACAAGGAACATCGGACTGTCAAATCTGACTTTTGCTCAGATTTTCTTCGGCCAGAGTGTTTTCAGCATTCGCTCCCAACCCAGAAATAAAGAGGAGCAAGTGCTTAGAAGGATCTACTACAAGAATGCCTTGGAGTCTGCCATTAGGGGCCCCAAAGAGTCTCAAGCTGTTTAAATGCTGGCACTTTGCGTAAGGGTTTAGCAAATGGCACTCCTTGTCCAGAGGAACTCTGACAAGCAACAGTTGGCTTAATTCTACTGATGTCCATAAAAAGTAGTGCAGATTGACATCTGCTGGGACTCAAGCTTGAAAGCCTGGGGGTATTAAGCAAATAATTTCTCCTATGCTTTTAGCTGAACGGGTTGGCTCTGTAGCAACATCTCCACCCCCTACCCCAGTACCTTTCTATTCTATGCAACGTTTTTAGGAAATGTCAGGACCTGATAATAAGTCCACCTTGTGATCCCTTTAACAGCTGCAGAGGAAAGATTTATGCAGCAATAGGAAACCAACAGTATAATAGGGGCAGCGTTTTGCCATCACTCTGCCCTGCGGTGGGCTGTACCCCCCTCTCCATCCCCCAGCTTCTGGAGAGGAAATTAAGACCTGTGTCTGGCTGTTGAAATGCTTAGATGGTGCGCAGGCTGGGTGGCCTGTGGGACAATGCTTTTGTAATATGTTCAACCACTTAGCTGAAGCTTTTCACCTGCAACGCACATTGGAAATGTTTGCTCTAGGCCTGTGGGAAGTGACCCAACAGAAGAGGTTCAGTTTAGGGGAGTGAAAAGATCAACCGGAGACCTCCAGCAATGGTTGCTGACTGTTCATCTTGCCAAGCTGTTTGGTTGGGGTGATACAAGGATGCTAGAATTACTGGTTTCTCTGGTGGAGTTGTCGATGAGCCACCCATTCATTAGCAAGCCCCCTAAGATATTCTGGTCAGACTTAGAAGAGCTGTACAGTCAACACACGTTGCCCCTATTTAAACAACAAACTTAACCCTCAGCCCAGCTCAACAAAGCACAGTGGTAATATTCACATAATACTATGCCCAGACCAGTGTTTATTGGTCTGGGTCAGTGTTTCTCAGCCTTGGCAACTTGAAGATGGGTGGACTTCAACTCCCAGAATTCCCCAGCCGGCATGGCTGGCTGGGGAATTCTGGGAGTTGAAGTCCACTCATCTTCAAGTTGCCAAGGTTGAGAAACACTGGCCCAGACCAATAAACCATATTCACTCAGCCTTCATTCAGGCTCCTATACTGAGCCTCAATAGAGGTGTCTTCAGTGGTGGGATTCAAGATGTTGGCTATAGCATCAAGTTTGACTCCTGGGAACTGAATAGACCATCTGTGTGGTTTTCTTAGCTTGGTTCAGTTTGTAACTATCTGTTTCTAGGTGCTTTTTTCAACTAGTCATTTGGGTTTAATACAGTGTTTCTCAATTTCAGCAACTTTAAGATGGGTGGTCTTCAACTCCCAGAATTCCCCAGCCAGCATGAGATTGCTGAGATTGAGAAGTATGGTCTAGTAGGTTGTGGAAAGCCAGCTAAAGAAGGTTTTGCTATCTGACATCCGTCTGGACCAAACACAGCCATTTTCAAAATAAGCCCTAAAGATTAATTCTCTTCTTTAGGCTGGATAAGTTTTATTGGTCTGGTTTTAGCTCTGATATTTTACTAGGCATCTGGTACAAACTGTGATGTTCAAATAGGTTAAAACATGCATTGCAATGTCATAATGCTGTACTTGTACCCTGACCAGGGTTGTCTGTACAGCATGATCAAAACAGTCAAAATGGCAGCCATGATGGTGCAATTTTTAGGGGTAGAGCTTCTTGACTTTTTGACCATGCCTTGCAGACCCCTCTTTTATCCTGAAATGAATGCCAATCTACAAGTCACATGATTGGCATTGTGACATCCCAACACACATTTTGCTATTCTCCTTAAGTGCCCCCCTCCATGGATGCTAATACTCCCCTGGAGTGTGATCTGGGAGGATTTTATTACTGTTTGCAGTTCTTGAAATGCATGATCTTCCAGTACTCCTGTAAGCTGCCTTGGAAAGCAGTCTAGCCTTAAAGGTAGCTCTAAAATATTAAATATATGAATAAATAATAAGGAAAGTGATTGCTTGAAAGATGAGGCAGTTTGCTTCAGAAATGCTCAGAGATGTGGCTTTCACGGCCCACTTTGTTGTTCTCTACATTGTTTGATACTGGGACTCAAGCATCCCATCTGGAGAAAGGAGACACAAAAATTGGGAGGTTGCTGGGAACAGGAATAATTCCCTAAAGCAGTGTTTCTGAACCTTGGCAACTTGAAGATGGATGGACTTCAACTCCAATGCTGGCTGGGGAATTCTGGGAGTTGAAGTCCATCCATCTTCAAGTTGCCAAGGTTCAGAAACACTGCCCTAAAGGCCTGCAATGGTGTATTTGTGTGTGTGAGAGAAAGAGAAAATATAACTGTTTATGCATTTTCTCCATTGGTTGTGTTAACAAATATTATGTTTTTCAGAAAGGGAATTTCTCCCCCGGAAACAGTTGAATTTACCTGCAAACTTTCCCCTCTTGGCAGGATCTAGACATCATCTCTACATTCTGACCACTACTGTGATAAATATTTTTTTGCAAGTTTTTTTTCAAGTCTGCCTCTTTGTGGCTTACATGGGTACTGCACTATTCAAACATGACTAGTACTGTATTTGGAGAAAAAAGAAAGTTACTTCTCAGAGTTCCACTTGGTGGATGTCTTATGAAGAGATGGCTTTGAAGAAGATTTAATAGATGATCTCCCCAGGTGCCTTAAAGGTAAATGCTGGGGTTTTTTTGGTGTCTTTGGGTCATTGTTGACTCCTGGCAACTGTCTAGACAAGTCCTTGCTGTTTTCTGGGCAAGGTTTTTCGGAAGTGGTTTGCCATTGCCTGCTTCCTAGGGCTGAGAAAGAGTGACTGGCTCAAGGTCACCTTCATGCTTGAAACAGGACTAGAATTCAGAGTCTCCTGGTTTCTAGACTGATGCCTTAACCACTACACCAAAATGCTGTTACTCAACCTATTCTCGTCACCATCATTTTGACAACCCTTGCCAATCATTTATTTAGGACTTCTGGGTATTCAGTCTGGCCAAGTTGTGGAATGCTCTTAAGGAAAGTGGGAATCCCAGATGATCTCTTTGTCCTTATGCAAACTCCACACACTGGACAGGAAACCACAGTCTGGACAGAACATGGCAAAACAGGCTGGTTCCAGGTTGTCGTCAAAAGCTGTATACTCTCTCCATATTTATTCAACTTATATTCACACACACTATTAACAACAGATACAGCAACCAGCCTTAGAATTGACAAGAAAGATACTGAAGTGATGAATAGCTTCTGCCTTTTAGGATCAACAGTCAACAATAAAGGAACAGGTAGTCAGAAATACGCCACAGACTAGCACTTGGTAGGGCAGTCATGAAAGCCTTGGGAAAAGATATTCAGGTGCCATGATGCATCTGCACTTAAAAAAATCAGAATAGTGCAAGCCATGGTCTTCCCTGTGACACTCTATGGAAGTTAAAGTTGGACTTTGAAGAAGCAGGAGAGGAAGAGTATTGGCGCTTTTCAATTTTAGCGTTGGAGAAGATTCTTGAGAATACCATGGATAACCAAGAAGATAATGGATTAGAGAACAAATCAATCCACAGTTCTCATCTGAAACATGAATGACCAGGTTCAAATTATCCTATTTTGGATTTATTATAAGATGACCCAGCTTCTCCGAGAAGTCCATAATGAGAGAAAGGTGGAAGGAAAGAGAAAAAGAGGATATCAGCAGCAGGTGGATAGACTCAATTACAGTGGGGCACTGTTGGAAGACCTGAAAGGCCAGGTTGGGGACAGATTGTCCCAAATAAGGTTTATCTTTGTGGTCACTAAGAGTCAACATCAACTTGATGGCATGTAATCAATGCATTTTGCCCACCCCTGCATTGTTTTCTGTCAGAGGGTGGGGGTGGATGCCAAACATTAAATATTTCTGCACCTTTCCTTTATGTGTTGCTAAACTTCCAGTTCTGAAAAGCTGTTTGTGACTCCCCTTTCCAGCCAGTTTAATTCAGAGCAGCTGCTCTGAGGCTCAAGAGACCAAAGACCGGACTTTTCCTGGAATGAAGTGAGTCTCAAAAGTGACCAGAAGTGAAACTCAGAATGGAAGTAGAACGTGAAAGATCGGGGTTGGCCCCTCTCTCTAAAAAGTTCTCACTTCCTCTGCCTCTTTCACCTGAATTTGCCTTGCTGGCACTTCTCAAGCACTTTGAAGCAGCAACAGATATGCAAAGCACGTGCAAACGGGAGTGGAGAGCTGCAAGCTTAGAGGGTCCACAGGCAGGCTAATGGCTACATGGGAAGTTTTTATGCTCTGACTTCAAAATATGCTTGATCGAGAAGGGGGGTCCAGGAGGTGACAACATTCAGGGACATCATATTTAAATGGCAGAGGAGGAAGAAAAGTAGAAAAAGTACTCATGCACACACGTATGTACTGACACACACATGAGCAGCAACTTCCAGTGAAAATGGAGAGGTGCTGTATCCAGGGATTTGAACCTGGAATTGTCAGCCATAGAGATCAACTTTCCTGAAGTTGCAATGCATGAGAAGAGATGCTCTCACCCTGGGATTGTACCACGCCAGGCTCTGTCACTCACGACCTGGGGCGGGGGGGCGGGCGGGGGGGGGGCTTCTAGTCAGCCATCCTTTCCTTAACTTGGTGCTCTCCATAGCCAGAATCCTCACCCTGAAATATGGCTGGGAATTCCATGGATTGTAGCCAAAACATCTGGAGGGTTGGGGACATTTTTGATGCTATGTGTAAATATGGCTGGTATGGCTGTGAGTGAGTCTTCTCATTGTGGTTTGTAAGCTATGGTTTATGGCTCAGCGTTTTGGCTGAACCTAGACACTTGTGAATTATGCAACAAATAAGGGTAAAGGGAGCTACAGTATAGAATTTTAAACATTTTGGGAAGTGAGAAGGAGGGTAGGGTTCAACATTAGCATAGCTAAGTAACATAGGTTGTTCACCCCCATCCCAAGTGTGTGTGTGTGAGTGTGTGTGTTTGGGCATTCCATTGCTGCTATGAATAGCAGCAGTAGATTCTCTTGGCCCATCAAGCATCCTTCTCAACGCTCCAGACTGATGGTGGTGGTGGGGAGAATCTTGCTCATTTTGCTACCTAGTTCCCTGGACCTCTGTCTCAAAGTTTTGCTTTGACAGCACTATGGACCTGAGACTTTCAGTATATGGGGCAGAACATATAGAAAACGGTTATATTTGTTGCAAACAAACTGGTGGCCTTTCACCTATCCCAACACTGTCCGACCTTGCCTAATTCCATTCCTTCTCAATGTGATGGACCACAGTTCCCACCATTCCAGCCCAATGGTGTGGTCCTATCACTTTTCCAGCAGCTGTTGCATGCGATGGAAAGGTCTCCTCTACAGGACCAACTGAAGTAGACTGGGGCAACTCATGGTCCAAAATATTCATGATGAATTGTGAAGGCATGGGAGACCAAATGAGTATTAGAAGATCTGCAGTCTTCTTCCTCTTCTGAACTCTCACCTTCTGACTGTCAGTAATTAATATGAGTAATTGTCTGTTGTTATGTGCTGGTGCAACTGAGTGTTTTCTCAGTTGCATTTAAGATTCTCTTTTCATTGATGATACTCAGCTATACATCTCCATCCCGGTTAAGTAAGTGATGCTGTGGCCACCCTTTCGTGCTGCCTGGAGGCTGTAAGGGTCTGGATGGGGAGCAACAGGCTTCGGCTGAACCCTGGTAAGACGGAGTGGCTGTGGGTTAATGGCTCCTCTGTTTCTGGGATTTTGTCATCTTTGGTGCTGGATGGGGTGGCGCTGCCCCAGACAGACCCAGTGCGTAATCTGGGGGTCCTCCTAGACTCACGGCTCCTGCTTGAAGAGCAGGTGGCAGCCGTGGCAAGGAGGGCCTTTGCACAACTTCGGGTTGTGCATCAGTTACGCCCTTTCCTGGATCGGGATGCCCTTCGAACAGTCACTCACACCCTTGTTATCTCCCAGATAGACTACTGCAATGGGGCTCTACATGGGGCTACCCTTGAAGAGTATCTGGAAGCTACAGCATTTAAGATTCTCTTTTCATTGTGTTATCAATATATAAAAAAAGGTTTCCCTCTACAAGGTAAGCATTCATTTTAAAGCTTCAGCATATATCTTTTCACTATAATTTTTTTTTCGGAATAGTTCTATGATTTCATTTTTACTTTAAAGAATATTCTAGCAAGACCTTCTGAAAAGGGAGGCAGCATATTAATTCAACAACTAAGCCAGGAAGCATGCAATTAGTAAATACATTGTGTCAATCATCAGTTTCAATAAAAAAAACACCACCTCCTAAGTTAGGTATGGTATGCCTTTCTTCATCCTTGTCAACCTTGGATCAAAATGGGGTCATTCTGCCCACAACTGATCAAGAAAGCTGGAATGGATAGGATACAGAGTTTTACACCACTCTGAACTTTGTGTGGAATGGATTGTTTGTATCCTGATGTGTGTATTGGGTCATAGTGAAAGCATTTTTTGATAGATGGTGCTACTTTAGTTACAGAGCAGAGTAGGCAATCTGGTATCCTCCCTATATACTAGAATCACCATCATTCCTGATCATGTTGGTGGGACTGAAGAAGTGCAAAACATGTACAGGGAACTGGTGTGCTTATTCATGTAACAAAGACTGGCCAGTTTTGGCAGGCATAAGATAAAGGGTATTCCACCATGATCAAATAATCTACCATCTTGGTACCCTCTATTTTATGCTTGACATGATCATGGATCTGATTTGCATTCCTTCCTTGACCCAAAGGCTTAAGTTGTTGGCTGGGAGAACTACTGATTCTCCTTCTGTCACAGGTTGGAGTCACTGTCACATGAGGGGGGCGGGGGGAGAGAGAGAGAAAACCATACAGATGGCAGCTGACAACAAAGTGGTAACGTTACACTCTGGGTTTGTTGGTGGCAAGAGGTGGTTGGTGCCAACAAGAAATGTTTGACCGCTACTGAAACAAGCAGGAAGGGCTTGGGGTAGTCACTTCTATCCATGTTTAATGGCTACGGAGATTAATGGTTTTCATCACAATGGGCTTTTCAGCTTTAAAAGTATCTTAATTGGAATTGGGGAAAAGTATCTGAGCTAAAGGATTTTGGAAGCAGAGATCACCTTCTTCTGCTTAGGACCAGCGTTTGTAAAGTTGCATGCTTATGTACGCTCAACCAGAAATCCTTTGCACAACCCTTTGGCCAGCCTTCTCATGCATACGTAGTTGAAAGTAAGCCAGAAAGCGGAGGGGAAATTTCTAAGTAGTTTTTCAATCAATGTAGTTAATGATACATTATCAAGATGTCACTACTAAGCCTCTGAACACTTTTATCCGGTTTGATCATTGAATATAGTGGAATGCATGTCCAAGAGAAATATACATAAAACTGGGTGGTTGAGACACTGCCTCCAGACAGAGCAGAGACCAGATCTTCCTCCTTTTCCTTAGTGGACTTCTACTAGGGACAAAGAGAGAGGTAAAATATAGTAGAGTTGCAAATGGAAAATATAGGTGCCTGCCTTATTTTCTTGCTCCCTGCCCCTCTAAAATTCCATGAATGAAGGAGGCAAGAACTTGTAAAGGAAAATATGGTCGTCCTTCAGGTTCGAAGAAGACCCACTGTTGTGCAGTTCATCTGTGAATGTGGAGGTGGCCCTGCAGTCCCAGCCTGGAAGCGCAGAGTCTAGCACGCTGGGAGTCTATTGTTGTAGTAAGTGTGGGTGTTACTCTGTGAAAAGGAAAATATCCTTCAATGAAATGCCCAAAGTTGGCCACCAGATGGAGACAGGAAGCTGTATATCTTGAGCTCCCTGCTTTTTCTTTGTGGGAGACTGGGATTTTTCCCATGGGGTGAACGGAATATTAAAAAAAAAAACCAAAAAAAAAAAAAAACCAGTGGGACATTGCAAACTTGGACACAACAATTACATCTTAAACCTGGATTCACAAAACACACAGAACCAAACCAGTATTCTGGTTGATCGCAATGCCGTGTCTTCTACGATGCTTGGTTTTCTGCCACATGTGGGCCTGCACATTACTCAACCCCATTTTTAACCTAGTGTGTGGTTTGAGTGAGCTGTTGGAGTGACCAGATGCTTCCTGGATGCCATTTGTGTTTTTATGTGTGAGAAGGTGCATATATTTATATTTAATCAACGGCTTTCCTGGAGCAATTCAAAGCAGCACATGTGGTTTTCTCCCCTTATTTTGTCCACATAGCAATCCTGTGAGGTAGAGTGGGCTGAATGTCAATGACTGCCCCCAAGTCACCCAGGGAGCTTTGTGGATGAGTGAGAATTTGACTCCGACTCTCGTTAGTTCTAGTTTGGAATTCAGATTCTTACGCCACATGCTTCCTCACTGGGTGAACTCAACTTTGTGCAATTATGTGGGTGTGCCTGTGGTTGTATACCCGGGGAACCTTGTAGGAAATTCCTCAGCAAATACAACTGGGCTCATGCCACCGAATTGTCATGTATGATGGTTGGACAGTGTGCTTCAGCATATAGCCAAACAGGGTAGGCAAATCTCCTTTTCAGTGCCTCCATCCTGGTCCCACTTTTGAAGCAATCTAGCATGGCCTGAAAGAGAGTTAGCCTTTAAATGCACTTCTATAGCCAATTCCCGCCCCCCCTCCTTCCCACATCCCCCACCTCCAAGTGATGGATTAAAACATGACTACTGGACTTCACACACTTTGGTTGGTTTCACACATCACTTGAAGTCATGGTTTGTTTAACCATGTCTGTGCAAGATGCTACTGTGGCTGGATTTCCATACAATGCTTTGCCCAAAGCTGTGGTACTAAATATACATCAAAGGTTGTCAAACCAAACATATCACATTAAAACCTAGAAGGATGTGCGAAGCCCATCTTTGCATTCTGGATTCTGTGAGATTCTCCCAGAACCCAACAGGGTAGGTACTTCCGCATGGCCAAAATGGAGAACAAGACATCACTGGGGGAAAAAAATACAAAAGAACCAACAGCTTTGGGTAACATTTGTGTTTCCTCCTATATATGTATGGATGCAAACTGAAATATAATTGTAATTGAAATAGGAAAACTATACTGTATATCTTGAACTTGAACTATATATCTCATCATAGATTGTGGTGGCCACCAATGGAAGATCAAGTGGGTCACTGTGAAGAGCAGAAGGGCAAAATTAGAGGTTTTGCTATGCTTTCCTTTAGATGTCATGCAGAAATATTCAAATTTCCCTTGGATCAGCTTCTATATTTCAGATGGAAACCATTGTATTCTTTATTTCAGGCAGCATAAAAGCTTGGGCTAGTTTTGATCCAAGAAATGCCATCAAGGAAGAAAATGTGTCTCATAAGAAGGGGAACATTTCTCTGGCATTTTTATTTACAATTTCTGGTTCTGAGTTTTGAAAAGATTAAGTCTTGTACTGGTTTTTGTTTTTTGGGGGAGCGGTAATCTGACTATAATTATGAATGTCAGAATCTGACATCCTTTTTAAGAACATAATCCTGGCTGTGTAATTTTATTTTTATGTTTTTCTCCGGGAAATTGTTTTGCCCCCTCCTCATGGAAGTGATTTGGGAGATCTATTCTGACCTATGGACTGTGGTGTGATGGTTTTGGGAAAAGGAATCACTGACTGGACTTACACTGGCTGCCATCTATTTTATTTTCCTATAAAAAAGCAAAACTGAAACTTTGGTTAATAGCCAAAGTGCAGGTTAGCATCTTCTTGACATTCCCGGTTTGTTCCTCTAGAACATCTCCCCCTCTTCTCTGAAACATTAGAAATGTCATATTACACCAGGGTATCTAAGACATGGAACTCCACAGACTGGTGGTGATAACAGTTGGTTCCTTTTCTATGTTTTCGTGTTCCCCCCGAGAGATTTCTCTGACTTCATTGGAAATGTGGGATACTGTTTATTACTAGCTTGCTTTCGATAAAACGTCTGTGGATGAAGGATGGCATTTTTCCTCTCCTTAAAAAAATAAAATGAAAACCCTTCTGCAGAACATCAGGAATATATAACATGTGTTTGTGCCTTGCTGTGTTTTCCTTCGTTCCTTTTGTTTTTTAATTAGAGGCATTTATTTAATTTTGAACAAAAATGACTTGGTGAGGAATGATGACCTAAACTATGCGGACTCCAAAGAGCAAGGAAATTGCTTAATTTCTCCCTGACGTCCTTTGTGGGGTGCGTGAGCTGTGATTCTCAACATGATAGGATCTAAATAAAACACAACTTTGAAGAATTAACAGGGCTGGAGGAAAGGCATAATTCATTAGGAATGATTAGATTCCACGGATCTCCGTGGGTTAGCCCTCCCGGCCTTTCCCCCCACCGCTTTCTACTGTGCACATGTTGAGAATCAGCTGCGTTCTCCATCTCAGCCTAGTACCCTATGTAAATATGTAAGGCACGAGCAAATGATTTGGAATTGGCATTCCACAAGAAACAACTTAGGGGCATTGATGACATTATGGAAGAATTTGGCGGGGTGGCTAATTCCAAATGTTTGTGAGTTTGATAAAAATACTGCTAAAATGGGAACATTTTCTAAGTATGTGTATTGTTGTAATGGAGTTTAAAAAAAGAAGGGGAGAGGAGAGAGAAAAGGAAGAAGAAAAAAAGAAAGAAGAAAGAAGAAAGAAGAAAAGAAGACACGAAAAGAGCGTCTGTGGGCTATATATAGCTTTGCTGGATGGGCGGCCAAGGTTAAGTGTATGGTCACCTGTAGTTCATCACCAGTGTTGCAAAGTCGTAGGGTGATCCCATGAGCAAAAATTCCACCCTGAAGAGAAGGATATTTCATTGTAGGAGCCCTCAGAAAAGTGTGAGCATTTAGGCAAATATTCTTGCTACTCTGCTGTGTGCGACTTTAATGGCCCAAAATTAAATCATTTTTTTTTTAAAATTCAACAACTTGGCATCACATGTGGAAGATGGCGGTTGCCATTTTACAGCCATTTTAAAACAGGCAAAAAGCAGGATGTTCTTCCCAGAGTGTTGGATTCACTGGGAGCAACTGTGATCTCCCCAAAATAATGATGGGAGGGGAGGAAAGCAAGTCTAAAGCCTAGTGAATCCTCTTGTGGGCAACCCTCTCCTTTAGCCTTGCAACTATAATTATAGCCAGGGAGGACCATACGCTTCTGTAAAAAGTAGCTTCTGTATTAGGCGCATTGCATGGCTATAGAGCATTGCATGGCTATACAGCATTGCTTGCTGCTTCCTATGCACCCAAGACACTAGTTTTAGGGAAGGTTGTGGCTTAGTAGCACTATAGCACTATTCAGGTACTTCTGTCTGAAATTTTGGATCACTGCTGACGCTCAGCATAGACTAGCTATCCCACACTTAATACCTCCAGATGTAATCTAGCTACCCTAACTTCTACAGCACTGTCTGAAATGCCAGTACATAGAAAAGACATCTGGTTGGGAAAACTAATGTAATTGGTACCAAGCTAGAGCAATGTTTCTCAACCATGGGAACTTAAAGATGTGTGGACTTCAACAAGGCTGGCTGGGGAATTCTGGGAGTTGAAGTCCACACATCTTAAAATCCACACATCTTAAAGTCCACACATCTTAAAGTTCCCAAGGTTGAGAAACACTGAGCTAGAGGGTTCAAGTCATTGTCTCAGTAGAACCAGCTTCATCTACTGGTTGATTATTTGGGCTCCAAATTTTACTCTGTTATGACTTCTGCATTTTATGACAATTAGCAATTAACATTTCTTTGAGTGTGATGTATCTGCAAAGAAGGGAAATGCAGTTTTAGGTGGCATCAAGAGAGGTATAATTTCCAAATCACAGGAAGTAATTATTCCATTTTATTCTGCTTTGGCTAGACCCCACTTCCAAGTCCTGTGTCCAGTTCTGGGCACCGAACTTTGAGGAAGATTCTGAGAAACTGCAACAGGTTCAGAAAACATCAACTATAATCAGGGATCTAGCAACTAAGTCCTATGGAGGGAGTTTGAAAGAGCTGAGAATGATTAGCCTTCAGAAACAATGAATGCGGGTGATACTACAGCACTCTTCAAATACCTGAAGGTTCTCTATGGATTCAAAGTGCAGGATGAAGAATAATGGATTTAAGTTAAAGGAAGGCAGATTCCAATGGAATCTTAGAAAAAGATTCTTAACACTTCTTCTTAACTTAAGAGCAGTTCACTGGTGGATCAAACCCAACAGGCTCCCTTCACTGGTGTGTTATGGTGGAAGCTAGATAGCTCTCTGGGGTACATTAATTTGGATTCCTGCACTGAGCAGAGAGTTGGACTCTGTCCTAAATGGCTCCTCCCAATTCTATGATAGAATATCATTGAACTCACTTTCAAGCTTGTTTTTCAGAATACCACAAACCTTTGGCTGGCAAAGATGCCTAGGATATAAGGTGAAATGCCCCATCCTTCAGATCTTAGAATCTCTGTTTGCTCATTGAGTGCTTGGTTATAAAAGCCTGAGAAAGACCAGTTAGACTGATCTTGATGGACTAAGAGTCTAATATCAGACAAAGGATATCTATCTATCTATCTATCTATCTATCTATCTATCTATCTATCTATCTATCTATCTATCTATCTATCTATCTATCTATCTATCCATCCATCCATCCATCCATCCATCCATCCATCCATCCATCCATCCATCCATCCATCCATCCATCCATCTATCTATCTATCTATCTATCTATCTATCTATCTATCTATCTCCAAAGCTTTATTTAAGCTTCTATTATCACCTTCCCTTCAAACAGCAGTTTTCATGTGCCTTGTGCGGTCTACCCATACCTCCTCCAGAGTAATAAAAATCTCCACTAATCACTTTTCCTCAGCTTCATTAACAAATGCCTTAACCAAATGTTTATAATTTTCCGTGTTTGTATTTTCCATGTTTTGTATTTTTCCATGTTTTGGCAATATTGCATTTTTGATGGTCAAGAACTATTGCACTGTAATTATGGGGTAGGGAGGCATGCAACAAAAAAGACAGAAAAAGAAAAGTCATCTGCCTATGGATAAAAATAAAGCATTCAGAATTCTATTTCTTTATTACTAATATTGCTCTGTTGCCTTTCTGCAAGCAACCACCAAGGTCGTTCACAATAGATAAAAGCAATAAAATAGGACTATTAAAAACATAAACACAAGTAATAAAACCATCCTAAAATATTAAAGGTCTGTGTTTCATAATTTGGGAGCAACATGGAAGGCAACATTTCCCACATGCTTGTTATACAAAATCCTGATTTTCCTGGGCTCTAAAGGACTACCGTGGGTAGACAATCTCCATCCACAGAATGCTATGAGAACGAGAGTCTTCCTCCTTGCTCCATCTTCTGCTTATAGAGGCTTCATGCAATTATAATAGTCGGCTTCATGTATCAAGTGAAATGGCAGTATAGGTAACGTCTCTTGCCTTGAGGGCCAACTTGGGCTCGGGTGTCACACTGAGGGCCACACTCCCAAAGGGAACAACGAGTTGATTTTTAGGGGAGAAGTTGGGATTTTTAAGGCATTAGCTGGGAACCTTAAGTCTATGTAAGGCTTACAATATACATTTTGCCCCTTATATTTTTATGCAGACATAAAATAATGGATGGATTTGAAGGTCCTACCCCCTGTGGAGATGTTGGAGGCCACAACAAGGATGCTGCTGGGCCCTACTTTCCGTACCCTTATGTTAAGCAGTGGTGTGGTATGCTTGGTTTTGGCATAGTGTGATATATTGAACTTGCTCTTTATGGCTTAGTATTGTGTGCAAACCAGGGCATTGTGACTTGTTCAACCAAATGAGGTTTTTAAGAAATCCTGACTGAATGTTTTGTGTCAACAAAGCCTGCAAACAAAATAGGTTGCTGGTTGCTGAAGAAACACTTGTGCCTGTCAGACAGTTGTTCTGAGAGCTGTCCAAGGTTCTGCCCGGACCTGAGTTTACTCAGGAGCACCATCTGGCCATGGGAATGCTGGTTGGAACTGCAACGTGGAGGTGGGAAGTATATCAATGTTGCCTGTGAGTCAGTTTAAAAGGTGGGTTAGGCAGGCTTGACACAGATCCTGCTGGGCTTCAGCTGTCGAGTAGAGGGCAAGTAACTATCACTTCTTTTTCTTTTCCCCCTTCACAATGGCAGTTGTTATCAATGTCCTGCTTCTCCTTTCCTTTTGATCACAAACAGCTTAGAAGACAATGTGATGAAGCTTCTTTGAGACTTCTTTCCCCCCCAATATCATTATCTCCAAACAGAGCCCACAGCTTGGAGTTTTTGGATTGCCAACCTGAAGATTTGACCTTGGGGCCTTGGACCCAACTTGGACATCAAAGTACTCTAGGAGAATGGGAGGCAATTAGGATACCATTGATGTTTCATTATAGCATGGAGGGCAGATTAAGTGGATAGGCCAAATATCTTCTTGGACATTAACCACCGTGAATATGGAGAGGTTTTCTTCCCAAGGATGCTTGCAAAACTCATGGCTGCTGCACAGGCTTGTCCCTCTGTTGTGATGGACCCTCTGAGCCAGGTCCCCAGAAGTGGATGAGAAGTTAAGCTATAGCTGTTACTGCCAGTAGGTGGGGCTCTTTCTGTCACTTACCCTTTTTCTTCCTCCAAACCTTGGTGCTGGTGTTTAGAAACAGCATAGGATGTCAGCAAGATGGGCTAAAAATACAGCTCTTTATAGCTGAAATGAATTTAAAATGATCTTAACTGGACATGGAGGAGTTATCATTTCTTCTGTTATACAGTGAGAATGTGAAAGACCTTTGTGCTTCTTTTTTGCAATTAATCCCTCTAAATCTAAACTCGTGCAAGACAGTGGCTGGGCGCACAGAACATGTTTCACTGGGTTACTGAATTTATTTTCTGGTTTTGCAAAATACAAATGGAATCGCAGACTAGAAATGGAGAACAGAGAAGTGCACTACGGTTAAAACAAACCAAACTTAGAATGTCATGTGAATACATTTGCTAGTTCTGCAACAGACCTGATTAGGCAGGCTGCACTTCAGTGCAGTGTTGCCAGGAAATAGAGAATTCTTCAAAAATTTAATAAATGAAATATTTTACACACACACACACAACTGTTTCACTGTCTCTTCCCCTTCTTCTAAGGAAATGGTGTGCCAGTTCCTTAAGGGCTGTAATTCTGCAATGGAGCTCATGTTTTCCATGCAAAAATTCTCAGTGCCTACTATCTCCAAATAGGATTCAGAAAGAACCCTATCTAAAAATTTGGAAAAACTGCTACATTAACTGATTGTCTGACTTGGAACAAAGTGGATTATTCTCTGACTTGGAATTACGCCCATCAATGATCTAACTTGGAACTACATGGACTAACATTTGGTTTGAACTTCATGAACTATTCATCTGATTCCGATCTTCATGGACCAATTGCCCCTGTTAATATAAGGCAGCCTCTTTTGTTCCTAACCTACTGCCTTCATCAGTCTCTGTTTTCATCATTATGATAAAAGCCATCTTTCTTTTTGGGAAGACTTCACCTGGAAAGAGTCATAGATTGCCACATGCCTTTACTTTTTAAAAACACAAAATAAATTTTAAAAAACCCTCCTCTTTTTATGAACACATGAAACTAAAAATGGCAAGTCCCTTGCAATTTCCTACATCTGGAGGGAGTGTATCAATTGGAAGAAGAAACAGAAAAAGGACGGATGCAATCATGGTTTACAGATAAATGACTTGTGCTTTGCGTGGGACATTTCTGAACTGGGGAACCTTATTTCAATCACTTCTTCAGAGCTTTTTGATTTAAAAAAAAAAGAGGCTTAAAGCATTCACCGTTTTACTACCTTGATTGATTATTTGAAAGACTGCCTCCTCTCCTATGCGGGGGTCTGGAAATGCCCTGATATGGAAAGGTCTGTGATCACAGGAAGTGTTTCTACTTGCAGCTGATTGCAAGTAGAAACGTCTTCCACTTTTTCGCACTGAATGGTGCAGTCTCAAATGGAGAGGATTGAGCTGCTATACAACGAATATCCAGCCCCTGTCCCCTCCCTACTGTAGCGTTTGTATATTATAAGGAATGCAAGAAGGGTATATCTCTGTCTAAATGCCTATAGTTGGGCTCAAGTTCTGGAAACAGCATCATCTTCAAAAAAGCTGGCATCTGTTGCTTGGAAAAGCAATAGTCAGAACTCCGTAAGAACATCAGATGAGCTGTCCTGAATCAGCCAAGATTGATCCATTCCAGCCTTCTGTTTTGCACAGGAGCCAATCATGGTGTGTGGGTTTATGACTGTCATGGTTATTCCATGAGTGTTGTTCCCCTGCTGCTGGTGTCCAAAAAGTTCCTCTGGGAGGAGCTACAGTGCCTCCATAAGAAGTCACCCTTGATAGCCTCATTGTCTTCTGTGTTCTCTTTTTCTGAGTTTAGTTAATGCAAAAAGAAATTTTGCTAAAAGGAGGAGGAGGAGGAGGAGGAGGAGGAGGAGGGGATGGCAGCATTTAAAGAAGTATGGGTTTGGAGGAGTCGTGGGAGAATTGCCTTTCTGAGAGCAAGACCTTTCTTTCTCCCTGATTGACAGTTGGGTTGGTCACAATCCTAATTCCCAATTACGAAAGCACTTGAGCCAACAGTATGATTTTCCAGGCTGCTTGGACAGTTCATTGCAGCTGAGTCCAAGCCTTTAAAAGAGCCTTTCCCAGAGACTGGAGCAATTGAAGATCTATATATGCATTTCAGTAGTGGAAAGCAACCTTTGGTGTGGACATAAAAATGGGTGTGTCTATTTCTGCACTTACAATGCAATCTGATACATGTCTATTCAAGAGTCAGCTCCACTGAACTCAATGGGGCTTTTTCTCAGAGAGGCACAGCTAGGATTTACTGAACTATATTTACAGAGGCCACCCAACAATATTGCTGTTTGGGCGATAATCAACCCAGAATGGTGAAATACCCTCTTAAAATATACCAGCCTAACATGATGAATGGCAGCATAGCATTTCCAGCGGGGAAAGTAAAGACAGATCACTAAAAACAAACAGCATATAAATAGTGGTTTATTTGGAGTCTGAAATTACTCAGCAAGGGATGTGCAGCTGTCTCCATCCCCCCAAAAATAGGATCATTTATTTATTTACAGCATTTTAATACTGATTAACAACATGCTCTCTTGGCAGTGTCAAGAATAAGAACCTTGAAAGCTGATTTTACCAAATCAGAGTCTTGGTTCTTCTAGCCCAGTGATTCAGCCATGAGATCTTTTCCATCACCTGCTTTCTGATTTTTAAGTGGAGGTGCAGAGTTGAACCAGGGACTTTCTGCATACAAAACCTTTGCTTTACCACCCAGCTAGGGCTACCAGATCTGCGCCACAAAAATCTGCAAAACCACCAGATGGCAACAGAGAGATACAGAAAATTCTAACTCTTTGCTGCCTTCTAGCAGTTATCTGGATTTTTGCAGCCCTGAACTGGTAGCTGTATATTCAGCCATGGTTCCTCTCAATGGCTGGGTTCACATAACACACTAAACATGACAACTGCATTAACAAAACATGGTTACTATATGCACAGAATGACAAAGGACCTAACCCCTTCTTAGCCAAATTTAATGCAGTCTGCCACTTCCTTTTCAGAGATAGGAACAGGACAGGACTGGAGAAGGGAAGAAAGGGGGGGGGGAGTAATTGGCCCCAGATGTGGAGGTTTCCCCCCTCCCAAAGTATTTGGCATTCTTTGAAGGATTTATCTTTATTTTTTGCAAAAATCATTTTGTTCCATTGGATGTTCACCATTTTACTGGGCCACTGACTTCAGTGGATTAGAAATCGTGGAGGAAAACATTACATTAATATTAAATGCTATGATTAAAAAAAGGGGGGGCTTATTTGAACATTCTATCTCTGAGCATCTGAGAATTTTTAAAAGTCAGCGAAAACAAGGGCACTGCAGTGCTCTGCTCTGACATATCATTACTGCAGAAAAATTCAGGGATGGCCCAAAGGATGATCCATTGCCAAAGACAGAATGAGGACCCGCTCTTCTCCTCTTCTTCATTGGTAGAATGACCACTTGCTCAATACCCAGCCTGGCTGGGCGGAGATTGATCAAGCCAGAAGATTCATGAACAAGAAGGTTGTCAATTGTAATTCATCACATGGGGCATGCTGCCCAGATCAAGAAGTTCTGGATATCTGCTGATCAATCAAACTGAACCAAATTGAACTGAATCCATTTAGGCCCCTTCTGACTCTGGGTGGTATACAATAAAATCAAACAGAATAAAAATAGAACACAAATATTATGAAAGAAATTAAAAAGAAATAGAAAAAAACTCCTCAAGTTGTTGTTGAAACCAGAGGAACTCACTTGTTTGGTTAAAAACCAAACTGGCAACTCTAATTACAGAGCAGCATGTGGTGGCCCCACCTTCTCCTCCCTTCCCCACCTTCTCCTCCCTTCCCATTGTGAAGAGGAACCATGGACTGGCCTTAAGTCCCAGAGTTTAATTAAGGATAGGATTTGGCCTCCTCCTCTTTAGCCCTGGCTCTGCCCAACTTGTCTTGCTTTGTGTGAGAGACGATTACAGTATTCTGACTCCCTCCCTCCTTCCTTCCCTCTCCTGGTCAATGGAGAACAGAACCGGTCAGGTTTCCATTATTATTCCATCACCCCATTCAGAGATAGCCATTGACAACACAAGGGCATTGTGAAGAGTGCTGGAGGCTAAGCTGGGTCATGTCAGCTTAGGACAGGCTGAACTACCTTTTAGCAGAAGCAGGAAAATGCTGATCTTCTGCAGCTCTCCAGAACTTTTCATCTGGTGAGAAGACATCTCATTTTGTTGTCTCTTCAGTACTAGACATTTTTTGGTACTTGCACTGCAGAATGGCCTTTTAAGCAGTTAGATCTCTACTGTTTCAATCCTGGCTGTCTTAAATTCCTTGCTTTAACTGATTGTTTCTTAAGGGTTTGTCCATATTTTTCACCGAGGTCTTACTATACATGGCCCTGTGTGCAGGGCTGATTCTAGGAGGGAATACCCTAGACTTAAAGGCAATGGATATGTTTGGAATTTTAAGAGCAAGTTATGGACAGATTCATATATTGGTGTGACTGTTAACCAAACATCTATTTATCAGAAGGCACATTGAGGAGGTGGCTTAATATTATCTTGTTTACCTCCTTGTAATGTTCCCTATCACCCCCTCCCCTCTTCTGATCAGGTGAGCACATTTCCAAACAAAACACCTGACTGTGGTATTCCATCAGTTTAATTTTCTAAATATGCCTCTGATGTTTTGCTTTGCAGCTCATTTGTTTTATTTTTGCGCACACACATACACACACACACACACAGATTTACTCTCTTTCTCTACATAAGGGTTCCTCAACCTTGGCAACTTTAAGATGGGTGGACTTCAACTTCCAGAATTTGATGAGCCTTGCTTTACATAACATGCATGCACTTTTTAAAAGTCAGCTAGGGCAAGAAACATAATGGACCTGAAGAGAGGTATCGTGGCACTCTTCAGACCCTGGGGCTGAAGAGTGCCACGATAGAGCAACTAACAAATTTTAGATAATAAATAGAATAGAATAAAATAATGTGAATTATTTATTCTCTACTTGAGACTCTGGAGAGCTGCTGCTAGTCAAAGCAGAAAATCTTGGAACACAAGGAGATGGGAGGATAATCTTTGATCTTATACAAGGGGCATTCAGAGTATTGCAAAAGGCAGCAGAGTGGAAAGTAACAGATGAAACAGGAGAGCAAATTATGTTTCTCTTTCAAAAGAGTGTGCTGTTTTGCCTAATTCTCTGCACCAGATATTTCATTTTTTTTTTTACATGAAACAGTAGTGTAATTTGCCCCATATTCCAAGCACTCATAAAAGGGGAATGCAGGTTTGTCAGAATCAAAGGCCATAGACAGCAGTGTTTGATGGACTGGAGATCTATCTATCGTCTGTCCGTCTGTCTGTCTGTCTGTCTCTCTCAAATGCATGAATGCATATATAGTACATATACTTACTTCCACCCACTCACAAATCTTGACTTCCCCAGGATCAGCTGAGATTGCTATGGAAAGCATCAACCCACCCATTGACCACTGGTTTGCCTGCTCCTGATTTCCCATACAGTCATCTTAGCACAAGGGAAATTAAAGATTTCATTATAACTGGACCAGGCAGGGACTGGCAGATTTCCTCAAAGGCCCAGTGACCACCAAACACTTTCAGTTTAGACACAAGAGCATCTTCTCAATGGCTTATGCTTTGAGAGGACTTAAGAGTCACTGGATCTTGAAGAAACAGCACTTTTCAGTTAACTGGAACAGATGCAACTCTGGGAAATGAGGAGGATGCATCCAGGGGAAGGAGACAGGCAGATAATGAATGATCATGGGAATCCATTCTGGGTTTCATCAAACAACATGGTGGGCCATAAGTGGTCTGCAATCCATAGATTCCTGATTTCTGACTTAGAAAATAATCCTGAAGTATTCAGTATGGTAGAGTTTTAGTGAGTGTGGGTAGAATTATAGTCTATATTACTTAATTTTGTAATTTAACTTAACTTAAAATTTTGACATTAAATCTATTTTTTTTAATTTAATGTCAATAGATGTGAGATAGCCATTGGTCTAGTTTGCCTTTAAAAGGGGAGAGTGAACATACACAGTAGCTAAGTTGAGCATCTGGGTACAGAGACAGCTCATGTCTTAGTTCCAGTTGTTGGTAGGGACAATTTCAGAGGAGCATTATTGTTTTCATGATTTAGCTATGATTTCCTGGGAACATCTAGATGGCCACTCTATGAATGACAATGGGCCTGTGGTCTAAGCCAGATGGACTTTTCCTAGAGTTTTACTCCAAAGTTCAGCAAATACAAGTTTTTATTCCAGTATGTAATACATGCAAAATGTCTTTGCTCCACCACCAATCCCTATTGCACAATAGGGAAACAGAGGTGAAGGAAGGCCGTATGAGTCTGCATCTTTTGTGGCCGAGGGCTTTCAACCACAACGTTCCCTCAGTGTCTTTGCCATTAACCTTTTGGTTTTTTTCCTGACTCCTCCAAAGACTTTTCAGATGGATTTTTGCCTTTATTGTCTGAAAATGAGAAAAGCTAGATGGATTTGGCATGCGAGGAGTATGAAGGGATTTTACATCTCTTGGTCTGACAAAGCCTTCTGGATTCCCTTGGAAGGTTCTCTCTTTTTAATCCCCTCAAGACCTCCATCACAAGATTTTGGTGGCAGTCTGCCACAGCTAGTTGGAAAAGAATCCTTCCATTGAGTTCCATTCAATCTTGCACTGAAAAAGTAGTCTCTTTTTTTGTTACAATGCCCAATTCACTCAAGTGGTACTGAGAGTGCCCTTTGTTGCTTTGTGGGGAAGATCTGAAGTATGATAAACTGGTCAAGAATGGAAAAATCTGTGTAATGATCAACCAAAGGCTTTTGCAGACAGATCTATAGGCTTTGCTAAGGTGGAATGAGAGGAGACACCAATGATGTAAAAATATAAATCTGTAGTTGCTGGATCATCATCAGACCTATAGGGGAGGGAAAAAAAATGGAAACTCCCTCCCCATGGTGCAAATAAAAACAAGCCTCTGAAACTGCTGTTTCCATAAGGAGAGAAACTTCCATTGATATCAGTGATCCTTCATTCTGGGGCCAAGAGCAGCTTTGTGAAGACTGGGGCAAGGTTGAGATGTATCATTTTGATCATGACCTCTTCTATGTCACTTGTGGGACCAGTGCTGTTTCCTCTGACTACTGCTATTTGTATTTATTTTCCAAAAAAGCATGCATGTTTATTATTCATTTTTATCCTACCTTTTAGAAGTTGACTGTCTTCTGAAATACAACAAATCAGCCAACTAATCAAGCAAACAAATTAAAGGAGGACAGGACCCATGATCAAACATATGAACAAAAAAGACAAGAGACTCAAGGAAAGGGGAGTAAAAGGAGAGAAATCCTCAAGGGCAGAACAAATATCTCTGTACTTCCTATGAAGAATCTCAAGACTCTGATAAGTATGTACAAAAAATTCACAGCCACTCAAAGTATTTCCCACTGAGAAGTGTGTAGGCTGTTCATTATACACCCATCTGTTCCCATTGGGACATCAATAACTTTCTCATAAATTCCCTGCACAGAATCAATACCTTTCACCTTGGTTTTCTATCAGGGACAATCTTAGACAATGCACTCCTCAGTATGCAAGGAGATAGATTAGATTTTTCCCTTCTTCCTCCAAGATAAATTAGGATGAACCTTTGTGGTTGTGAAAAGAGAAGAGAAACAAGGCAACTGCAGGAATAGTGAAGGACTAAGCTGTGTAAGGTGAGTCTCCCCTCACAAGTACAGTGAGGGCAGCTTTCAATTAGTTATGAGCTATTTGTTGATCAGGGAACTCAAAATTTGGTCAATCTTTGTTTACAGTGAATCTGGTAAGATGATCCAAGAACTTAATTAATATACCTGTGAAGATCCCAGCCCTCAAGTCACTTTCATAATAACTAGCACAATCTGTGGGGAAGATGGGTCTTTCAATATAACATGCTAATGGTGGGCCTCTTTGGAGATGAGAGGAACCCTACTCATTGCAGATCTGATGCTGCCATCTTTACTGAAGAAGCCGATTAAAGGTTGACCTGAGCCTTCACAGGTAGAACTCCCAGCCAACTAGTGAAAGGTTGGTGCCTCTCATTTTTGAACAAGTCAGAGGAAGAAGAAAGAGTTGAAAGGATAGAGGGAAGGAGAAGAGTGTTAGCACTTAAATGGAAACAGAAATGTGTATGATTGGGGAGGAGGGGTAAGAGATGGCTTGGCTTATTAAGGACATTAAAACATGACTAAGCTTCTTTACATTATTAGCCTTCTTAAAGAGCAGCTGTGTCTTATTAGTGCAACTTGGAGATCAGAACAATCTTTTCTTTGATCTATCTTTACAAGGTTGCCAGCAAATGGGGGAACGTGGATGTATTGGGCAAAGGTTATTTCTCAATCATTCCACCAGCTCTGGGCCAAAACAGCTGAGAACACACTATGGTGCCCCTTAGGGCTGGGAAGATGAGAGGACGAGAGAAGAAGGGTAAGTAGATAACAATCACAAATTGTTCTTTAGATGAGTTAGGAGGCAGTTCGGCTTTGGAATCTGATTTGCTTGTGAGCTGTAGCAAGGCAGGCTTTAGTATAAATATTTCAGAATGTGGATTCAATTTCTCTCTAAAATTTTCTAGTGCTCAGTGGGGCTGTCACTGGAGGAACTGTTTCCAATCAGAAACAAAGCTTTGAAAAGAGCTGCTCTTCCACTACAACTATTCTATTCTTGGGGGTGAGAGGTTATGAATTGCAATATGGCAATACATTGGCAGTCCTAACCATAACCAGTGATGAAGGATGCTAAGACATGTATCCAACAACACCCAAAGAATGCCTGCAAGAATGCCTGCTATAAAACCTTATATTCAAGTAATTGTGCCCATCTGGCATCCTTGCAATGTGTGAACTGAAAGTGAGCTAACTTTTAACTTTGCACTCAGTTTTAAAATTCAGTTCTCCGAGGAGGAGGGGAAGTGTTAAAATGCATACATTTGGGGAACATGTGGACAGAAATGCATGTATTTGTGAAAACAGATACGCAAGTTGTTGTCTTAGAGAAAACTTGGCAGAAGGACATGAACTTTGCTTCGTATTTTTCTGTTAGCCACCCCCAGTCCTTTTGGAGAGGGGCAGATTAAAAATACTGTGAGTTAAATAAATAAAATCATAGGGGACATACATTCAAAAAGTATATATTTAAAATATACAAAAAGGTGGACATTAATTTTTTGTGCACATTTTTTAAAATCCTCTAATGCAGAAATGATATGAGCTGAATTTAAGGCTGAGAAAAAAGAATCAGACATTGGTAGATTTGCCTATAGCTAGTTGAAGGCCATATGTACTGAATGAATTTTAAAAACTAAAGGGAAAAAGCAAGGTCTTCCACAGTCCTGCTGGGACTTCTGGTTTTGACCATTCGGAGGCGAGAACTTTTTTCCTTGCAATTTATTAGAGGGGGACAACTCACAGCCTTTGGGACATTTGGAACTTTTAGCCTAGTAATGTGCTGCTTTCAACCTATGTTCAAAAGCTTTTTATAAGCAATCAGTTCAGACCTCTGCCAGTAATGGTATATTCCAACTTTAAAAGAAGAAAGATAAAAAAGTTAAAGAGAGAAAGAGAAAGAGAGAGAGAGAGAGAGAGAGAGAGAGAGAGAGAGAGAGAGAGAGAGCGGAGAAAAGGGGGAAAAAAAGCATCTCAGAAGGAGAGCAAATGGTGGTCCCATTTACTTTTGACTTTGGCCCTCATTACTGCTCACTTCAGCTTCACCCACAATTTGTTTGCACCATGACCCCTAACCTAAATAAACGTGGCTGTGAGTAAGAAAAAAAAAATCCACCCATGATGTACGTAACTTGGTGGCCTCCAGATGTGTTGGAATGGCTGTCAAGTTTCCCTGATTAGGATTCCACGGTGAATCATCGATCTCCTGACACTTCACAGCTTGGATCACTTCCTGAGCTGGACTTGGCCAGAAGTCCAGACACAGAAAAGATTCTTTACGTTTGACAAGAATGAAGCCATATAAATCAGCTGACTGCTCCATTCCAGTCAGAGGGTATCGGTGATTCTTGTGCCCACTGTGGTTTAAATTCATTGCTTTTTTCTCCTGCCCCACATTAATTTATGGACTCTTGGTATGGTACTTGGCATCCTTGAAGCTCCATGATTGTTGTACATCTCATGCCAGAGATGCCTCAGTTGTCATAAGTGCAACTAAAGAATTCACCAGCCATCATGATCCTTTGCTACAATACCTAGGAACTTTGGGATTTGCAAACTCAACAAATCTAGAGAATGATAACTGTAGAAAGCTAATCAAAGACAGATTTTAACTGTTTATGTTTTCGCAATTCAGAAATATTTCACCTGTGTGCTAGACCATACTTTCACGTTATGCAGTTTGAGTAAGGGGCTAATGATAATAGGGTAAAACAAGCTGAGCTTTCTCAGTGGTGACTGAGAAATTTGCTGATAATGCTCTCCTCTAATAGGAAATGACAGGCAACTTGGAATTTCTCTTATTTAGAAATCTAGTGGTTGAATCATAAATTCATGGAGCTGAAAGAAAGGAGAAAATCTGATCAATCTCCCTGTTTGCCAAAGGGCCAATATTCCCAGAGTGCAACCATAGGAAGTCTGGTGGATGGCTGCATCTGCTTAGCTACTTCTCATGAAGTAATATCTACCACCTCATTAATTAGTTTGTCCAGTAGTTCTTATTGTCAGGAATCTTTTCTAATATTTAGCACATACTTTCCACCCATTGGTTCTAAACCTGTCCTCTGGACCAACAGTGGGCAGATCTCCTGCATCTTCAGTATGATAATCCTATAGATATTTGAAGATAGCTATCATAGATACCCTACCTGGGCATTGTACCCCTTCCAGTGTGTGGATTGTCTCACACTTGGAACATACAGCATTTATACTCCAACCTGTCCCCTTGAATCTATTTTTCCTTAAAAGATCTGTATTTCCCCAGTGGTGGCTTTTACAACTTCCAGCATTGCTGAGAACAGTGTGTTTTAAGGTTATGGTAGTCTCAGTTTCACTTTTTGGACACTGTTCAGGGAAAATGTGCACCACTTATATAAACACAGAAAACCAAGCTGACCAGTTTTCTATAGGCATTGTGAAACTGACTAGACTGGATTAAGATCTAATTTGGCTTGTGAAATCTACTAGAAAGCAGGCCAGCCTGTAAAGGGAAGGACTGGAAGAAGGGGATATGTTCATTTCCCAACCTCAGAGAAAGAGTCCTTCCTTCCTTCTTTCTTAAGAAAATCATTCAGTTGTGCTTATTTGAAATGATTTTAAATCTGTTGCAGAAGAAAACAGAAATTAAAGGGGCAGAGGTAAGCAAGAAAGTCTAGCGGATGAAGGGACATCTTAGCCCCGAGAAAGGAGGGAGTTTGAGAAAGAGACCCGAAATAACCCTGATTATCATTGGTATAAGAGGGAGCAGAGGGAAACTGACAGGCTTTCAAGATTCTGTTACTATACCCTATAGCAGTGTTTCTCAACCTTGACAATGTTAAGATGTGTGGACTTTAACTCCCAGAATTCCCCAGCCAGCATGGCTGGCTGGGGAATTCTGGGAGTTGAAGTCCACATATCCAAGGTTGAAGTCAACTTCAAATTGCCAAGGTTGAGAAACACTGCCCTACAGCAATAAAGCAGAATTCCCATTGTCCTTCTTGTGTCTGTTTCCTGACCTGGCCTACCTTGAAGGATTGACACTGATGTACGTTCACAGATAGAAAACTGAAATAAAAAATTAAAATGTACAGTAGCAACAGGAGCGTGCAATGGCTGTTCTGTTGGTTGCTGAAAATATGGGGTCTTTGTAGCTTGTTTTTATTCTCTGATAGTATCCAGATGGATTATACATTTCATTGTTTGTCAAGGGCCTTCAGAGCAGCAAGCGCATTTGGGGAAATGATCACCACTGTGGTTCTTTGGGCACAAAAGGAACTTTAATGAGAAAGCTGTCCATGGCTCTCTCATCTTCCTTGGGTTAAGCATAGTCACCATAATGCATTCTTATTCATCTTGATTTCTGTATCTGTCTCCATTCTGGCTGCCTTTTCTGGATTTTGACAGAGGTATGACAGGGACTTTTAGATTAACCTTCAGAGTCAAATATTTTTCTGGATGATGGGAAAGAGCAAATGCTACCTGTTCATCTTCTCGGTCTAGTTGTCTAATATCCATGGCTGGACCAAGTTGTTTTAAGAGCTGTGGCACAAAATCTCCCTGGGAGTGATTACCTATGCCTCTTCCTGACATCCCAATGGAGCTGTCTCATTCTGTATAGCGATAAAGACTGCAATGCTGGCCATTGCCTTATGTCCCCTGAGCAACCTTCATGTTCATTTCTGATTCTCCATGGCTGGTTCTGTCTGACTTCCCTGAGGGAGGAAGGGAGAAGGTCAGTATTTTTTATTCATACTAATAGAGTAATAGGAACAAAAATCATTGTAATAATAATAACTACAATAAAATATGTATCAGTTAACAAATCATAGGTATTCTTGAGGAATCTGGGAGGAAAATAACCCCCATTCAGGCTGATGCTCTGCCTGCAACCCACAATGGCTTTTAGGTCAGCATCGTAGTTAGTGAAAATTAGAAAGGAAGCTTGTTAGCCTTTTGTGTTATATATGACCCACACTGTGGGGCTAATGTTTGGTTCACTGTATTGTGCAAGCTCTGGAAATTACTTGAGCAAATCATCTTCTGTGAGACAAATGTATAAGAAAGATAAGTGTGTAAGAAATAATAATAACAACAAGAAGAACAACCATCGGCATTGACAAAATCACCGTCAATCAATTGCCAAAGGCAGCTTGACTTGGAACAGCTCACATCCTGCGACAATAACTTTAACACCATCGAACAACATCTGCCTATCCCAGGTCTTGGGGAAGGACTCGATAGGTGGATAAAAATGCCAAATCCAATCTAAACATCTGGCTGATGGTGCGACCAACCATAATATATTAAATTTATATACTGCCCAACTCCCATATAACTAACCTGTGTTTGATGCTTCTGTAGTTCTCATCCATAATCATTTTGGCAACTTTGAGATTTGGAATGACTGGGAACGACACGCTTCACAATGTTTGTATTAAGGGTTTGGCCAAAGCTGTTAATTTTTTTTTTCTCTCTCTCTGTGTTAATCACATTCCCTTCCCTGAAGTTCCACTCCCCTCCTTAAGGGAAGCATGCTCCTTGACCCTGCTAGTGTCCCTCAAGAGGTTTGGGTGGATCTGCTTTAAGTCCCTTCCTCTGATGGAACGATAAAGCATCTGTCATCTTGAATCCCGTCTTATCCAGGTTTAACCCTACTGTGCCCACAAGCTTACGTGTGCTGGAACTGCTCTGCAGATGTATATCGGTTCAGATTTCCTCTCTGAAAGCTTCTTCTGAAACTTGAGCTCAGCTCTGTATTTGCACTGCTGAATTGTTGCCAAGATGACATTGGAGGAGGAAGTATTATGCACACCACCCTGAGTTCTTAGAGGAAAAGCAAGTTTTAAATTGATAATGATAATGATAATCATAATCACAAACTGACTACAAGCAGCGCCATGACCGAGTTGCCAAAATTATTCATTGGAAACTTTGCCAGAGATTTGGATTCAAATGTAGTAAAAACTACTGGGACCATCAAGTTGAGAAGGTTTTGGAAAAAGAGCAGGTTAAGATCTTATGGGACTTTAAAAGCCAAACAGACAGGCATCTTGTTCATAATATGCCTGATAGAACAGTTATTGAAAAGTTTATTGAAAAGTCTGGTTCATTGATGTTGCTATACTGGGTGATGCTAGGATTGAGGAAAGCAATTGGAAAAAGTTACAAAATACTGGGACTTGCAGATCAAAGCTGAACACCTACGGAAAAAGAAATCTGTTGTTATACCAATCGTGATTGCAGCCCTCAGAACAATTCCTAAAGGACTTCCTTGATATCTAGAAATATTGAGTTTATCGGACCTGAACACCCTAATTTTACAAAAAACCACCCTGCTTGGAACTGACTATATACTAAGACACTACCTTGATAATTCTTAGGTCCCTGGTTAGGACTTGAATTATTAAGTTTCCACCAGTCTTAGGCTGGGAATCTAACTGTAGGTTACCCACACATGACAATAATAATATTAATAATAATAAAATGGTGTATGGGAATATCTGCAAGAAATATCATTTGCCTGAAAGCAGGAACTGGTGGGACCATAAAACAGAGAAAGTAATAGAAAATGAAGAAGCTAAAGTGCTCTGGGACTTTGGAATTCAAACAGACAAGCACCTGCCACACAACACCCCAGACTTAACAACTGTTGATAAGAAAGACCAAAAAGTCTGGATGGTGGACACTGCAATACCTGGAGGCAGCAGAAGAGAAGAGAAAGAACTGGAGAAAATCACAAAATATAAAGACCTGCAGATAGAAGTAGAATGACTATGGCAAAAGAAAGCAAAAATAGTCCCAATAGTTATAGGTGCCTTAGGTGCAATCCCAAAACATCTGGAGCACTACTTGAAGACCATCGGCATTGACAAAATCACCATCAGTCCATTGCAAAAGGCAGCTTGACTTGGAACAGCTCACATCCTGCGATGATGCCTTTAACACCATCAGACAACAACATCTGCCTATCTCAAGTCCGTGGGAAGGACTCGATAGGCAGATAAAAATGCCAAATCCAGTCTAAACATCTGGCTGACTGTGCGACCAACCATAATAATATGCTCTGCTTATCTAGGCAATGTGTTGACACTGGGGTCTGAGAGAAAAGGCTAAAGAAGGCAAAGGGCAACTTTCAGCCTTTGGGATCATTTTGCAGAAAGGGCAGAGGGATGAAACCAAGAGTATAAGAGCAAACAAGTCTTTCCCAGGCATGATGGAGTTGCTTTTATCATCTCTGAATAATCTGTTATTTTGTATCAGTTTGTGTTTTACCAAGAAAGGAATGTCTTGGGATTCTTGCCTGGGCAAACAGGAACATTGATAGACAGGGCCATCTCTCGCTGGAGACATTTTGCTGCTCTAACACAGGCTCTATGCATTGCTCTAAGTTGCACTGTGGTTTATTTGATTTTACTTTAGCATCTTCTGTAAACTCAGCTGTTGTGGTTTGCAATCCATGGTTTACAGTTTAGCACAATGGGAGATCCCAGCCAGCTGTGATTATTCAACAAACTGTTGTTTATTGGTGATATATGAAACAGGTCACATTGTCTTTCCACATGATGGGTCTGGCCCCAATTTACTTCCTTTTCACTATATTCTGTCCCAAAGAACAAAGGTATGTGTTCCATGTGTGTAATTAAAGAACTGAGTCCCCTGTAGAAGCAGAGTCCAAATGTATTTTCTTCCTAAAGGCTATCTTTTACATTATAATATTAAGATCCCAATGTCCTGACCTACTTTATTCATTTTTTGTCACATGTATTTTCTCCCCCTCTAACTAAGTTAAAGTACAACCTGTCTAGAACACAGCCATACTTGCCGGATTGGTTTGGCCTTGTCAGTCCTGAGATCACACAGCCTATGTTCAGAGTAGGGCTGTGCATGAAAATGATTGGCTAGCTCTTCTGACAGCCATGGAGCTACATGGCTCCTTCTCAGAGTAGCTGATTGGCTGGCCCATCTAACCGCCATTAATGCTGTGCACATCTTTAATTAGTTGACCTTTGTTTCAGTGGCAATCCATTCTTAGAGCAGCTATTAAATGTAAAAAAGCAGGGAAAAAGTACATTATTGAAATTCCCAGTCGATGTTCAAGACTGTAACCGCTTCAGGCTTAAACACTTAGATTCCATCTGCTCAAAAAACATAACTGCTTGAAGAGGAGAGGACATAGCCATCCTACCCAAGAAGATGATACATTATGTAAATTTCAGAAGGGCATACTTTGGTGTTTGGTCTCTGTGCTTAATTTTTTGGGGGGAGGCTAAGAGCCATGGTGGGCGGGGCAAGTTGTAAGCAGGTGGGGCTTAACAAAGTAGTAAGTCCAAGAGTGTCTTTGGTGGACGAGTGTATGGTTTAAAACAATATTAATTATGCTTTAAGGTTTACAGTGTATCTTGTTCGATTATGGTCTCAAAAGAAAATAACATCTTGGCCCTGATTTTCAGCATGGTGGTCAAAGACTGCACAAAAGGGAATTTGAAGGCTGGATGTAGGTCTGGGCCTCTAGTTGCCCGCCCCTAATATAAATGAATGCACAATAGCTTATTCTTTTATTTTCTTATCTATGCTCAACTTTGAGGTACTTGGATACATCTCCATAAATGAATAAAGCAGATAAAGACATTGGCATGTAATATTATAGTGTGAACGATAGCCTTTCGGAAGCAAAGCAGAGCAAAAGAAGACAACTTCACACCCCAGTCATTTTATACAAATCATTTTAAATGCCAAATGATTTCTCTTTCCTTTATTTCTTTAGCCTTTGGATTGAGGTAGGGTGGGGCTGGGGGGGTGTGAGAAAAAAGAAGAGAGAGGGAGAAGCAGGAAGGGTGAGGGCCAGGAAAATCTGAGGCAGTTTTTTCCCTGTTACACAACAAAGCTAAAAAAGACCAGAAAATCACTCAGCTCTTTGGTTCTGAGCCACATCGTATCACCCTCAATTGTCCACTCTTCCTAGTCTTAAGAGCTCATTTATTTCTTTGCTTCATTAACATATTAATACCTCTTGGTTTCCTTTTAACCATTGCTCAGGCAATATTAATCATATAGAGACAGATAAAACATGAACGCAAAATAAATTACAATTAACTAGATCAAGAAGCATTGGTCCATTTTACCCAATATTGTCTACTTCAGTTTCCTAACAATTTGGTGCCCTCCAGATGCAAACTCTGAGAATTCCCAGTAGACCAAACACATTAAAGAGGGCTCAGAATGTAGAAAGGTTATTTCACTGTGACTGGTCAAGGCATCCAAAGTTTCAAGCAAGGCTCTTTTCTGGCTCTTTGTGAAGATGTGAAAGATTGAATTTGGAAACTATGGCATGCTTTGCTTTTGAGCTACGGGTCTTCCCTGCATGCCCATTAGACTTGATATCATATATGCTGGCTGATGCAGTCTCCTGAGTTTTAGGATTAAGGTCCTTCCCATGACCACATCTTTGTTCTTTGTAACTGGAAATGCCAGGGAGTGAATGCATACAAAACACATGCTAAACCATTGAGTTGAAATCTTCCATTCTTATTCAAGGAAAAAAAAAATCCACAACAATAGAATCCAAAACTAACATTAGGGGCAAGAGACATCTAAGATTCCTTGAAATGCCATCAAAGATAGATGATAGATAGAAAGATAGATGATAGATAGATAGACAGAGATAGACAGAGATAGATAGAGATAGATAGATAGATAGATAGATAGATAGATAGATAGGTATTCCCCCTTTTCTCCTACAATGCAGTCATATATTATAGCATCCTTCACTAGATCTTCCTACAACCACCACCATGAGACAGGCCGTAGAAAGAATGACTGGCTCACAGTCATCCAGTGAGCTTCCATAGCTGAAGGAAGACTAGAATCTGGATGATGATGGTTCTAACCATTCATCTTAACCTTTATCTCATGTTTGAAATGAAGGAAAACAGAATCCAAAGTTTTATGACAAAGCATCCTTTGTCTTCCATGCTTTTGATGCTGATGTGCTGGCTTTTTAAAAAACCGGGTCTCTGTTTTCATGTCACCATGATAGAATGATAGAAGCTGGCCTTTGAAAGCCAGCCCAGCAATGTATGCTGCTGTTTCTGCAGCAGATCCTTCCAATTTTACTATCTTTGTTGATGAACAGAATATTGCCAACACAATATTGGGATTATACCCCCATCTAGAAGAGCTCCTGATCTCATGTCACCATTTTCTTTATCTCAGTTAGTGAAGAGACTCATAGCTTGGTCTCCAAACGTTTCCACTGCAAACATGACTCAAGAATGAGAACAACAAGATGGGTTCTTGAACATGTGAAGGTAGAATGGAACTATCATAGATCATCTTTTCCTAGCCTGGAGGACATCAGTAATGGCTTATTTAGCAATAGTAGCAACAACACAGTTACACTCCGAGTCCTCCTAGTAGGTTTCTGAAATGAATAAATTATGCAGAAAACTGAGAACTGGAGTTTCTATAAAACACCAGTCAGTTTCCAAAGATGAATTTCTGGATTGAACATCTGCTGAGGAGGATTCTGTTCTTTAATGCTGGGATCTCCTACAACTATCTGCAATTGATTTCAGTTGGTGGAACTCAAGGGGCTTGTATTGGTTTGGGGGATTTTCTCAGCCCACCTCAAACAAGTTTAATACCCTTTCAATGAGACGTTTTCAGGTTTTTCACTGGTTTTATTAAAAGGATGCTTTGTGGTTAGTATTTTCATTTGTTTTTGATGGCTGGTGGTTACTAGCCACTGACCACACCTACCATCCAAATGCATGCTCAGAACAAATGTGTGTGTGTGTGTTGGGTGAGAAAAAGGAAGTTGAAGGAACAGCCAGAACAAAGGGAGAGGAAACAGCAGCTTCAGAGAGAGACACATATTTTGGCAGGCGCTGCAATGCATTCTAGAGTAAGACCTGCTGGCTCTCTGGAACTTGCAGGAATCTTAAATAACAGTTTTCTTTGAAACAAAGGCCAAGCTACCTGTGGCTGTCAGACTGCTTTAGATTTTTGTGGTATTTTCTGCAAGTATGACATTCAGAACCTGGGTATGAGTAGTCAATCCAAATCCTGCTGGTCTGTCGGGCAGGCAGTGGTTGGAAGGAAGATGAGGGTGGAGGGGAAGGGTGAGTTTTCCAGAAAAAGATGGTCTTGCCATTTTAGAAAATCCCACCTGCACTTAAACACTTGCAGTGCCAATTTTCTTTGGTGTAGGAGGACATACTTTGATTTGCCAGACATGGACAATTGAGATATAAGGGAATTCCGTGCCCCAGGGTAGGGATGAGTGACCTTTGGCTCACATAAATCTCCAGGATGATACAGTCCACCCACTCTTTCTTTGCACGTCTTAGACCTCCCCAGAAATTTGGCAGCACGATTAAAAAAAAAAAAACTAAAGAAAACAAAAGTAGAGATGTGCAACGTGGAGCAGTCTGGCTTGGAATTTTTTTTTTCCCTTTCTGCCTGGAATGGGATGATTTGCGTAGGTCTGGGGTGGTTTGTTCACTTAGGGAAGCAGTTTGGGAGAGGAAGTGATTTGCAGGGTTCTGGATACTTCAGAAATGGAATATATAAGCCGTTTCGTGTTCCAGATGATACATGTCCATAACATGCAAATCACCCTAAGAATGCTAGTATTGGTTTGTTCTGAGATAGGGAGAAGCTGGAGTGGAACATTATAGGACAAAACCAGATCTGCATCACTAATTTGCTCATCTGTACCACTAGACTGTATACCTACTTTATTAAAAACACACACACACAACAGCCCTATCCCCTTTCATTACCTTTCCAAATTACCACCTCTCTTTATAGCACTTAGAGGTTGAATAGTTTATTATTTCTTAAAAGCACAGTCCCTTGTTCCTACTTATGCATATTGTGCAAGGGAATTTGCTAGTGACATTTTTGCGGCGTGTTTAACTGAAGATATTTTGAAAGAGGCATCTTGGAATGATCTCCTGAATTTAACTGGCTGGCAGGAGAAAGGTGTTCTTTCATGAACAGGAGTTGCCCATCCATTCAGTTTGTGTTTCTACAAGGCACACCCACCAGTCATTCTCAAATGATTCAGTGGGCCTTTGAGGCAGGCTGGATTTGAAATGTGTTTGTTGGGGAGAACCAGCAACTACACGTTTGTAAAGCTGCTAGATGCAAACCTACCTATCGTAATACCTTTCCATTCAGAAAGCCACGTGAACGCCACGTGATTGTAGCTGACTTCATCTTTGGCTGTGGTCAATTACCCTCAACTTGTAGAAAGTAGAAATGAATCTTGCATGGACAGTCCCAAGGAAGCTCTACAGACATCGACATTTGTGACCACGCATGGGTTCCTAACAGTGCAAGGAACAATAGGTTCAATAAATGCTCTCTGTGCATTTTTCCTGTGCTTGGTGTTATGGATGATGATTGGTGCAGGAAGAGTGAGGGCAGGAGTTCACTCTGACTTGCCCTACAGAAATTACTAGTCATTCTTGCTTGCTTGATGATTAGTACTATCATTAATTTATCTGCAGTCCTGGAGGTGAGGATTGGGTGAGGTGAGGAGGATTGGGTTGGGGCATTCAGGTAATGTTTGAGGGCCAAAATGGGTGTCTTAAGACTCACAGAAATTTGAAGCCCATTCCCCAAATGGGCCTTGTTCTGCCTATTTTAGAAGTGTGGCTGTTGAGATCCCATACAAGTACTGATGTGGATCTAGAACAGATAGAAGTTGCGTATTCCTGTTGTACCTGAACAATAAAAATTCATTTGGTTTTCCCTGAAGTGCCATTGGCGCCTCATGTGTCTTTAAATAGCCGGTTTAGCTTTGCTTTTCTGCTCCTTCATGTTATGTTTGAATCACTTCTCTTTATTGACCGTCCAGCATATGCATTTCAATAGTGAGCCAGGAATGAATAATGTGGTTTGCTTCTTGCTTAATCTGTTGTGTGAATTCATTATGGAAGCTTCAATCAAGGTTTGAAGCCAAGCCAGGTTAGTACAGTAAATTAACATAGTGTACAGGAGTGATGTAGAATTAAATACTTTCCACTATTGTTTTAGGTGGAAAAAAGTTGTTTTTTTTTTGGTGAGGGGTGGGAGGGGAGGGAATTCAGTAGTCATCAAAAGAAATAAGTAGCAACATCATGAATTTCCAAATCAAAGACTTAACTTGTTTGAATATAACATTTAACCTATATATTTTTCTTTCTTTTTTCCCAAACAATTCAGTTCAATTTCTTTTACAGCCCATAAAATTATCATGGCATTTTTAGTGTTGCTTTCTAAATTTAGTTAAACATGCTAAATCAGGTCTAAGTAGTGAACAATTTCCCAATTCAAACTTTTGCAGAAAAGCTTTCATGAAACAACCCAGCTGAGTATTGGATTCTGCAGTATAAAACAGCATTTTTGTTTTCATTTCATTTCATTTCATTTTTCTAGGGTTTATAGACCACTCTAGTCAGAACCGAGTAGCATACAATTCCCCTTCTGTAGGTTGGGTTAAAATATATATATAAAGAAATCAATCTTATCATATAGCATAATATATTATCCCAAATTGTTGGAAGATACGTCATCCAAGTTGAAGACACATTCCTTTCATTGTGAGAAGAAACAGCTTAGCTTCTTGGGGGAGGTTTACTATTATCATTTCTCTTCTTGCTTAATGTTGGCTAATAATGGGCCTTAGTTGGGAGTGCTAATAGTGCACTGATAATGAATTGATCTACTCATAGTTGATGTTTCTATTTATAGCTATATGCCCCTTTCTCTACACTCTTTTTCTAGGTATTTAGTTCCAACAAATGTATATATTCTCAAGGTCATGGTTGACCCAATTTTAACATATGTCTGTGAAAGCTGGCCAACAGAAAGGCTGAACAAAGAAAAGAGAACCCCAAGCATTCAAATTGTGGTTCTAGAGAAGTTTGTTGGAAATCCTGAAAGAAGAACAAATCATTCAAAACTAGAGGAAGTAAACCAGACTGCTCACTGAAAATGCTAAATATGAAGCCAAATGTTAAATATTTGGGACACGTGATGCAAAGGGAAGAGTCACTGGAGAAGAACCTGATGCTTGGAAAAATGGAAGGCCATCAAAAAAACAGAGGCCAGTGGAAGACAAGGTGGGTAGGTGCCATCACTGAGGATACAAGTAGGAGCTTACAAGAATCCAAAGTAATAGTCCTGAAATAATGGTTTGGAAGTTATTGGATGATTGGACAACAAGCAATTCCAATCCCCCTCCTCTGTGGCTCCTCTCAACAGTTAGTCAGTATCCTTATTAAAAAATTTATCTGCAGACTTCATGGTTACCCTAAGCCCCCTGACCTCTCTAGTTTTTCTTAGTTGCATGTTCTTGAATTACAGCCTGGATTATATAGAACCTACAGAAAAGAGGTAATTGCTACAACCAAGCCAAGATTCTCAAGTGAATTTTCAGCAGTTGTCCAATGGTTCAAACCCTGGACATCAGCTTCAACTTGATCCAATGGAAAGGATGTATACAGTACCAGAAAATACCCCCACTTTGCAACATGGATAGTTCAAAAGAGGCATTTTGTTCTTTTGCAATTTTCAAAGGACAATCAGGATTGCAGTTTAGGATTTTTTTTTTTTTGGTAAAAAAGAAGGCAGACACTTAACATGGGGCCAGTTTTTTTTTAATTCTCTCTTATAAGGAATCCACCACAGGCTTTATAACGTTATGCATCTTTTTCTTACTTATAAAAATAAGCAGAGAAAATAACTTGCATCTTTTCTCATTGCTGCAATAACTTTTAAATAATCTTTATATGAACATTGGTGGCTATTTTTTTTTCTTTCTAAAAAAAAATGCAATTTAATAAATAAATAATGACATATACCAGATATGCTCACTGTTTATTCCAATATTTGGCCAAAAAAATTAAATTATAAATACATACTTTATATATATATGTATAGAAATGGCACAAAATATCTAAAGTGCGAAAAAAATCACAATTAAATCATGCATTTTTCTTTATTATTTTTCAGATATGCCAACCCTCAATTTGGAGTGGGATTCATCAGTGTTATAAGGCCAGATGTTTTAAGAATGGGTGCACTTTGATCTAGTATCACATTGAGTTATGATCACTGTATTGCATGGACTTATAGCACACAGAGTTCTATAATTCATCTACCTTAAGCTTATCAAAATTGCTTAGATCTACACCAGATTATTTCATTTAGGCTTCTGATAGGTATTAAATAGGGAGCATTCAAACTACTCTTCTCCTCAAGGTGGAAATTAATTTTGCTCTTCTCATCGTATGTTGATGATGAGGGAGGAGGATTTACTTTTTTAGTTGGGTGCAAAACTTTTCATATTTCGACCATTTATGCACCCTTCAGCCTTGAAACAGCCGCTCACAATGGGCTGCTTCAACATTTCTGAAGTGCAATGCCTCCAAAAGGATTGAAATGGAACCTGAAACCATTCATTTAGAATGCAGAATGGTTTGAATCTGAAAATTTTGCACATAAACCCTTTAAAAAAATTCTCTCTCCTCCCCTTACAGGTTTTTTTTCCCCATAGAAACCTTGTTCCTTACGAGTGGCTAGCTCTGTTCATACAAGTCACTTTTATGGTATGAAGAGGGGTTATAATTATGAAAAAGGGGAGGAGGAGGAGGGGAAGGCAAAAGCCCCTGTAGCTTAAAGCAAGGATAGGCAACCTGTTATCCTCCAGGTTCTTTAGGTGTTAGGCACAACATACAGCCCTTCAGATCCAGCCCAGATGCTTGGAGATGCAATTCAGTAGAATCTGGAGAGCTGCATCTTGTATGCTCTTTAGATTACCAGAAAAAAACTCCCATAATCCCTTGCCACAGCTTGATGAGATGTTGACATCCACAACATCTTGAGAACTCTACTCTGCCTAAGGGGTTGAGGTGGGGATGAATTTTGCTTTTCTTAAGACCATTTTATGGATTAGCCCTAAACCCCATTCAATTCTGCCAACTTAGGGGTGTGCGCTTGTCTCATGGACAAATTTGGGTCTGGACTACAGTGCAACAGCATCCATGGGAAGAAGTCAAAAGAAGCAAGGTGGTGGGGTAGGGCTTTGATTGTGATGCTACATCTGCTATTGGCCCCTTTTGACCCCGTTGTTGCTACAGTGACCATTCTTGGGAGCACACATTCTTTGTCAGGAAGTCCCATTTTACTACAAAACTAAATGTCGATGTCAGTGCAACTAGGGTTGTGGAAGGTTGAAATTCCTCTGTGAATCAAGATCTGGGATTTAAGGAATTACAATACCTGTAAATGTACAGCAAGATCCTATAATGTGATATAACCTTTTTGCCAAATAGAGTTTCCTTCTCTCTCATTCTCCCTCTCCCCCCGCCCCGTCCAGAATTCCAGCACGAACTTAATATTCAAGCTATTTACTGTGGAATATCAACGCTCCACACTCACAAGTCAATAAACACTCTTCACTCCCCAACCAACCTTCATTTTAAAGCATTGTGGAAAAGACGTAATCCTGAAACAAATACAAAAGGAATCGAATTTACCTGAAAAGTGTTAAGTTTATATTCCACAGCATCACACCTAGACCGAGCTTGACTGCATAATATGGAGTATAAAAACCTTGCTACTAGCAACTTTTCCCCCCTTCTCCTTTGCTGCTTATGATCCTATAACCATATTTTCTTGGGCTACATGCATTTAAATGAAGACAGCAAAGGCTGAAGAACTGCCCCAGGTGAGAAATATATTTTTAGCAGCAAGTTAATGCTTAAAGGCGTTGTGGTAAACATTCTATTGCTTTTTTAATAGTTTTCCATGAGTAGCATATTTTTCAGTATATTCATTGTCACTATTCACTTCTCTCCAGTAAGGCAATGGTCACCAGCAGTTGCCACTTTCCTAACTGAAGAGGTTTGCAGGGGTGTCCACAAAGAGGGCAGCAGATGTTTTAAAAAAAAAGGGGGTGTGGACACACCATTTGCAGCCACCATCTTGACTTTTTTGACCCCACCCTCTTGTGGATGCCCTTGCAGATTTGGAATGTACATGGATCAAGTCTCTATGGAACCTGACTGCAGTCCAAAAGATTTCTCATTGGAGGATGAACTTCACGTAAGATGGAAAAGGAAAAGATTTATTCTGATTTGGAAAGTGCAATAGGTAAAGTGCCTGTTTAGATCCTTCCAGCAACATTTCTAAGCCAGTGCATTAGGAAAGCTAGTTTTTCAGGGGAGCAGCAAGGCCTTGACTAAACAACCCTCTCTTAAGTTCAAGCTGCTCCTAAAATACCTCTTTTCAAACTGGAGAATCAGAGAAGTGCCTGATGGAATATATTGTCTTTAAAAATGACTTGCAGATAGAAAACTAGGGATCAGAAAGGGTTAGAACCTACTCTTCTTCCTGACATGCTAGCTTTCTAGATGCATTCTCAGCTTCCCAGCAGAAGGGATACATTCCAGGAACAATTTCTCCAGAATTAATTCCAGCACCCAGCATAGTTGGGCATGCTGCCATAGTCCTACAGAGCTTTCCAATGGAATTTGCCTACATTCCCTGGAGTCACCTCACGCCAAACCATTGTGAAAAATACAAGCTGGCAGAGCCAAGTCAACTTCAGAAGCGTGGCGCTGCTGCCCGCCAAGACTTGCAATAAATGAGAAAAGAGATCCCAGGAGAATCCATCAAATATACTTGGCCAACCTCTTCTCTTAAACTATAAGCTGACCCTGAGTTTTACGGTTCATCTGAAAGGCTGCGTCAATGGGACATGAACTTTGACATTTCAAAGGCCGCAAACCAATGGGTTCACAGCAGACTAAGTTAGCTGAATTGGGCCCCTACTTTGTAATTTAAGTCATGACAAACCTGACCATGAATCGGAATGGGACCCGAGTTGAACTACTTAGCCTTGCTCCAACCCAATGCATTGACAAGTTAAGGCAAGCTCTCACTGGACTGTTAAGCTATGTGTAGGCACATCATACGCAGCTCAGTTTTCTGAAGTTATTTCTTTAAGCCAGTGTTGTCCAAACTTGGCCACTTTAAGATGAGTGGACTTCAACTCCCAGAATTCCCCAGCCATGCTGGCTGGGGAATTCTGGGAGTTGAAGTCCACTCATCTTAAAGTGGCCAAGTTTGGACAACACTGCTTTAAGCAGTGCCTAAGAATCTCGCTATAATGTAGCCCAGTATTTCTCAACCTTGGCAACTTGAAGATATGTTGGACTTCAAGTTGCCAAGGTTGAGAAACACTGATGTAGCCATTATGATATGCCATCTGACAATGATCAAAGTAATTATCTTGTCCAACCCTTTATCTTGACTCAAGTGGCATTCCTAGAGCAAGATAATTGAACAGTATAATGCCCTTAGAATCGAGTCCCATTTCTGTACTCTGATGCTTTTCAACAGAGCTGGTGTTTTTCTAAAAGTAATGTTGTCAAGAAATCACATCAAAGTTATCAGATGGAACTATGAGCTGCAAAGCTATTTGATGCCACTTAAAAAAAAAAATCCCTGGAAGTTTTGCCCAGTACACAATTTGTTCCGTTTGTATCACAGAGTAAAGCTCAAGACTCTATTTTTAAGACAGTGGTCACTTACTCCAGATTCCTTAAAGTGACAAATGAAAATAATGGTACATTAGATTGTTCCATTTGGTCTTTTAGAGACCATGCAAGAGCTACAAGCATTCCAATAGGATATAGACATCTCATAAGCCTTTCTATCCACTACCATGCATGGGTCTTCTAGTGAAGACCTTACACTTCAAACTGTAAGGGGGTACTCTTACAATACAACAATGGCCCTTCTATCCAAATAGCAAAAAACTTTCTTCTAGCAAGATAGTGCGTCCACTGAGATGTAACCAAGCCTGTCCTTACCCATGCCAATCTCTACATGCAGAAACTTTGTTTTGGGCATGCCACATTCAATCACAACATCCTCTACTTGCAGCCTCAAGCAGGATGGTCCAAGACAATTTCAGCACCTCAGTGAGAATTAGGCCTAGGTCCTAGGATTGGGCAGTCTTCTCCAACCTGGTGTTCTTAGGATGTGTTGGAATATGGCTCCAATCATCCTCTAGCAAGCATACTCGAGCCATAGCTCGGCACATCAGGAGAACACCCGGTTGAGGAAGATAGATCTTGAGCACACTTTGTGATGCCACCAATGACAATTCTAGGGCTAAACGTTTGCCATGTTTAAAATGGAAAGTGGGGAGGAATTGGCCATTGGAGGTGGAACTCTCGCAGAGCAAAGACAGCAGCACATTGATTCTTTTCATACAAGGAGTTGCTGGCGTATCAAGGTCCCAGTGCAACAACCTGGACATCATTTTATGCCAGAGTCTCACCCCACGTGCCTACAAGCCCCAGACATTGCAGGGTACTATAAGAAAAAAATGATAGGTGTCTAATCTTTGGCAAAGTGCCTTTTTTTTAGGAAGACCTGAAGGGGAGGACCTAGTTGCCCGAAAAGTTCAAAATTGAGCTCTGAAGAATGTTGGCTCAGTTCTCAGGCTAGCAAAAATGTTTTGTTTCTTCGGTTAGATTGGAAGAGGTGGGACAATATTCCAAGCTATTCAGGAGGGGCCAAACAGTTGCTGAAGGACCCTCTTTTCCTGTCAGAATTTGAAGAGGCCAATGTTGATTAAAAATAGCCATTTAAGGAACTCTCAGACTTCAGAAAATTAAATGTTGCAGCACTGAGATTCAGAGTCTGGATCGGACATTGATATTTGCCTATGACCAGTACCATTCATATAAATGTTCCAATGACATCTACGGAATGTCCACAGATCCACCTTTCTTACTTTCTTTTTTTTGTTTTAGGTTCCCTGTTTGTGTCTTCCCACTTAGGATAAGCAGAATTATATCTACACTATCTGACTGTCAAGTCGCTTGAGCTACAGTACAGGAAGAGTTTGGTGTTTGCTGAAGTGCTATTAAGATCACTTTCAAGAAAAGCTTATATTCATTTGATCTCTTGGGGCAGATCAAGAGAAAGGTAAAAAAGAGCCCCCATTCTAAGAAGAAATGGAGCGTATACAGTCCTAACCAGAATTCTAATTTCATACAGTTTGTCTGAAGGGTGGGATGGGAGTGGGGTGAGAAATAAAAAAACTCTATAGCCAATAACCAGGGACCAATCTATACTTTCATAGACAACCTGGGGAACCAATGATTGGGGACTGTACCACTTCATTCATGTATATATGATTGGTGGCAGAGGAGGAGCAGACTCCAAATATTCTTTCCCAACTAAAGGAGGTTCTCATCAGATATTTTAGACTGTTGAAAAAAATATTTAAGTGTGTAAGTAGATTTGCAGTATTAAGCTTTAAATAGATAATTTCCCCCACCTCTCTTTTTAAGTGGTACAGTCTCAGGAAAACTATGCCATGTACTTTTTTTTTTTTTTTGAATGTATAGATTGGCTCAATGTCCTTAGAAGTCAGTTACAGTACATTTCTGGTGTATTGTGAATGCTAAAGAAAAAAAAAAAGAGAGAGAGAGAGAGCAATTTCTTAGTTTGGTACAACTGGGATTCTCTACTCATTCAGTGGCACATTACACACTTTCTGAAGAATCACGCTTCATATGGGCTGGTACAGATCCCTCCCCCCGGAGATTCCTAAAATAGATTTTTAACTTTTGAGGCTCAGTGATGCGTCTCCGATTGAAGTCTGCTCTCGGATGAATCTGGGCACAGCGATCTGTCTGCAGCAGGTGGAACAGGCTGGCCATGTTTGGTCCAATTTTGGCCATCAAACTGTCTTTAATGGTCCCGACTGTTTCTTCCCCACATTCCAATAAGCTTCTCACAAGTTTGTTGTAATACCTGCAGGAAGATGATATCAGTTAATGCTCCATAAGATTTCCCCAGGCTCAAAAGAGTTCATATATATGAGGCCAGCATACAGGACGAGCACTCCTTAAGACAGGTCAGTAGCATTATGCTGATATGTAGAGATGGAGATGAAGGTGGATTCCTATCTAAGAACCCCCAACGTACTCTGCATTGCCCAAATGCAATCTGCAGGGACAATATGCCTGAACCAGGGCTCATGGTAGGGTCAGCTCTGTCAATCGGTAGCAGAAGAAAACAGAGGAAGCTTCCAACAGGGTCTCAGAAAAATCAGTTGGGTAGCACCTTTTATTAAAAGGCAAAAGCTTTCATGAACATCTTCTCATTTTTGGCTACCATAGACTGACACAGCTCTCCTGAACCCCATGGCCTGCTGATCATGAGCATCTGCCATCAAAGCCTGTTGCCACATCCCACCTAACAGTAAGGCCTTCCAATCTTTCCTTTCTACGATCCTAAAGCCACAACTGACGTACTACTAGCTACTACAATAAAAGCCCAGGTAGACATCAGAGAGCAATGTTAAAATGCCTGACCTGAAAATGCATGGTTGTAAACGTAGATGTGACACCTTCACATTTGTCCATTGAAGAGCACAAGTAAATCACATAAAACTTCCTCTCCCCCCCCCCCCAACTTATCAGGTCAAGCCCATCTGCCAGATCTCAGACCAAAACGCAGCAAGGCTTTCTCCTGAACTGACCAACGGCATCGCTCTTTCAGCCGCTTCCACTTGCAAGCAGCTGCATAGAATGCTCTATGACAAAGAAAGAGCTTTAATTGGGGGGGGGGCTTTTTCCACACAGCAACCGCCTGAAGTCACATCAGAATGACATAGCAACATGAGGGAGACTAATCTTGTGCATTGTTCCCATAGGTTTCCCTCAGAGGCCTCGGGAAGTCAGCTCCTCCAACGATCCAGACGCTGGCGTCTTAAAAATCTGAAATATTTTTTCCAGCCCCACAATAACCGCTCCAGACATGCAAGTCATATTTTCATTTACAGAAAGGAAATTTGCGCAAGCATGGCTAAGAACCTGTTTTAGTGCCGCACATGTCAATTTTTGAAGGCGGATGAGAAAAGGGAAGGGAGGCAGTTTTAAATCCAATTAGATTCTCATCCGCATTGCTGTTTCATTCGGGGACTAGCAAAGGAAGCACCAGAGGCCACCAACTTTTATTAAGCTGGTCAAGTCAAGAATGCTCTTTCTGTCATTTTAACCTAAGGGCTGGCTGCTGGAGGTGAAGCCAACAAAAGACTTCCAGATTTTACTCATCCGGAGTCAATTAACTTGAAATGGCATAGCCATTTCAGAGATGAAGCTACAGTTTAGGAAATTGCTTGGCCTCGGCCACAGACTCTTCCTCTTTCAGTCCCTCTGGAGTATGGGGGAGATGCAGGAGACCCAGCGTGGTGTAATTGTTATGGTGGACTTGGATCTAGGAGACTCTGCTTTAAATCCATTCTTGGCTAGAAAAGCACATTTTATCATGCGGATAAAATGGAATTGAAATCCTGGAGAAAAGCAGACCTAAATCGAAATCACAACCACACACAAGTTCTCTAAGTTTATTTAGCTTGAGGGCTAAATAAATAGGAAAGATATAAAGGGTTGATAACCATAATTTATATTTTTTTATTCTTCTCTCATATCCTGGAAAAAAGTGAAATAAAAGAGGGCAATCAGCAGCAAAGTGGATGGACTCAGTACAGTGGTGATGGGGGCACCATTGGAAGACCCGAAAGACCAGGTTTGGGCAGATCACTATGGGGAAAATCTATGTGGCTATGAAGAGTCAAGGCTGACTTGATGGCACATAATCAATGTGTGTATATATGTGTGCATACATACAACCCTACATATGATGTAACTCTCCAGGTATTTTGGATGGGCAACTTGAAGCCCAAGGGCTAGATGAAGTCTCTGAGGCCCTTTCTGCAGCCCCCTATGACCCCAAGTCCTAGAATCCCAGAATGTGAGAGTCAGAGGACTTTGGAGAACATTTGGTCCAACTCCCTCCCCTGTGGTTAAAGTGTGGGACTAGGCCCGAAGAAATAGCCATGATTGTGGTCGTAGGGTTGGTATAATATACAGCTTTGCAATGAAAATTATAGATTCTCAATTTAAAAAAAAATACAGATGGAATTTCTATAAAATAAGGTAAATAAGATGTATGGTATAAGTGGGGCAATAAGAAAACACAGAAAGATACCCAAAAACACTTAGTGTTAAAATCCCCCAAAGTGCTAGTTAAATTTGATAAAGTATTTTACTTATAAAATGCCTTAATTAATAGAATACTTAAGCACTAAAATACTATTTCAATCTACCACTATTTTAATGTACTAACATTTTAAAAGTTGAAACCCAAACATTAAGGTTCTCCTACTGATGGAGCAGATACTTTCAAATTCTTTTTAAGATTACAAAGTCACTGCCCCTGATTGATTTCCAGGAGTCCAGTAAAATAATATAGCAAAAACCCTAAAGTATTGATCTAAGTAAATTCAATGCTCCTTAAGGGATCTCTGTATTCAGTGGCATCTGGAGAAGATCTGGGATACCCCTGTAAATGCTGCTGAGCAGGGATGACTGAGCATAATTAACTGAGGTTATTATTCATCATGATTTTTCAAAATTATGCTCAGTGACTTATGGGGTGTGCGTGTGTTTCAGTTTGTAACGAGCTGTGGATGTTTTAGAATTGTCTGTAACCTGTGAACGGCTGAAAGCTATGTATGGCTTATGGTGGGATATAAATGGAATGAATAAATGAACGAATGAACAAATATGTCCCCCGTCGTCATGGAAAATCACTGAATGCCTTGGGCCATTCACTCTCTCTCAGCTAAATTTCCCTCACAGGGTTGATGTTTTGGGGATAAAATGAAAGGAAATTCCCATATGGAGCCATGACCTCTTAGAGCAGGATTTCTCAACCTTGGCAACTTTAAGACGGGTGGACTTCAACTCCCAGAATTCCCCAGCCAGAATTCCAGAATTCTGGAAGTTGAAGTCCACCCCTCTTAAAAGTTGCCAAGGTTGAGGAATCCTGTCTTAGAGGAAAGGCAAGATATTCTATTAAACTAATGAAGAAATAGCAAATATTCTTGCCATTTTGAAAATGGTAGCACACCCTAAAATAGGCTTAATGTACTTTTAAAAATAGGAAAAAGCCCCTTAGCTCCCTACCCAAATTGAAGGAGGGGACAATAAAGCTGAAAATCTTTGCCCACAGTTCTGTCCCATCTCTATGTCTGAATCATTCACTGCTGCTTTGGCCCTCTCCAAATGCTGTCAGCTCCCATAATCTTCCCAAGTGAGAGGTGAAAGGACATGGAGAATTCAGCATCTGGTTCTTTCTTCCCTCAGGGATGAATGGAAAATCCATTTGCTTCAATGCGAATTTACCCAATTCAGATTTCCTGAATAGTCTTGACCTCATACAGAAGACCATTTCCTATATCTGGTGTGTATTTCTGGATCATTATGGGAACCTCTCCTCGGCTGTAGGATTTAAATTTAGCAAAGCCATTGTCCAGATCAAGTGTGAAGATTACCCTTTGGTTTTTCAAAACAGGCTTGAGAATTACAGTACTTCAGGATAAATATCAGTCTACAAAGCTTAAACCTTGCCTCCTGGATCACAAATGTCTATTCAAGCTAAACTACAGGAAGATGTGCTGACTTTTTAATGACTTCCTGCTTGACTCTTTCACCAACTTAGCCATTCTTAGTCTCTTTGGGGTGTGGGTGGGGGAGTAGCATCAACTTACTAACTAGGAAATCCTGTTGGGTTTATTTCTAGCTGCAGTATTAACCTTTTATTTCAGTCATTCAGAGGAATACATGTTCGAAGAAGGCCCAGGACTGAGCAACCCATTCTTCCAACAATGTTTTCAGGAAAGATGGAACAAGTCTAACATCCAGAAGGTTGCTTTTTTTTTTTTTTTTTTTAACTACAAAGCAGCTGTAATATTGTAATAGGAAATCACAGGCCATCCGTAAGGGGGTCATAAAAGTCAAAATGATGCTTGTGACCATGTGACTGAAGCCTGCAGTATACATAAAAAGGGCTAAGCTTTGATGGGACAGTTGCTATCACCCTTTTGACTTTTTTGAACCCCAAGGATCCTTCTGACCCTGTTCTAAGGCAAACTGCTGGTTCAGCCAGCCCAAGGCTGTCTTAGTCCCCACCTCCCGATAAGTCAGGACCACAAAATTAAGAATTCCCAGCCAGCAGAGCTAATGCACGCTGCCTGGCAGTGCTTTCTCTGGGATTCACATTGCAGCCTTTTCCAATTTGACTGAGATTAAACCCAGGACTGAATTTCATCACTCAGTTGGTTCTCTTAGTTTCTTTCTAGGGTTACAAGTTAAAGAGAGAGACTCAATTCCCTTGTTCTATGTTGCTCTGAGAATCCCCATGTAATGCATTAAGGACAGTGGGTGGCTGTGAAGAACTGTAACCTTGAGGTGCAATGAAAGAACCATTCTAGGTACGCCCAACTTGCCACCACTCCATACCCACTGCTTAATCCAGCTAATGGTAGCTGTGGCTATCCGCACAGCTCTCCATGGAGAGCTCCATTGGCTGCAAGAGGAACAACAGTTGGCAAATATATAGAGCTGGCCATCAAGAGACTAGAGAAGCCACTCAGGAAAAACAGGGTGTACATTTAAATAAACTAGAATAAACAAATACAGAATATATTAACTTGTATTGATGATCTGTTCCCTGCACAAGCAACCTTATTGGCCTGGGACTTGAACACCCTTCTGCGGAAGTCCAACCTGTGTCATTTAAAGGTGCAGCAGACCTACCTGTTTGAGAAGTGGTTTGGGAGTTGGACCACTTCTGTGATGGCTTCTGGGTTCCTTTTTGCAATGCCACAGATGTCCAGCTTGCTATAACATTCTTCCTGCACCTCAGAAATCATACGCTGGAACGTGGAGCACCGGCGAACGGCCAGGAACACCTTGGACGTGATGCCATTGGCAATGCATTTCAGACTCTCCTTTACAAAGGCTTTCCCCTGCCAGAAGGAGGACAGAAGCATGTAAGTAACTAGGTTAAAACCCATGGAACATGAACTTTTGTCGTGAGTTTCAAACTCCAACTATTATTGCTCAGAGTTGTTTCTGACTTGTTCAGCATTGTTCCAGAAGACAAGCAAAAAACAGGAGATTTTGGTTGGACATCAGGAAAATTTATTGCCTCTAAGAGCTGTTCAACAATAGAACAGATGGAATTGGGAGGCTCTCCTTTGCTGAAAGATGACCATCTGTTGGGGATGTTACAGTAGTGGATGCCTGCAGGCAGGGATCTTAATCTCCAAAGACCTCTCCCAACATTTATATTCCATAACTCTATTTACAGTAACAGTGTGTAAAACTGATTAAATAATAAATTAAACACAAGGCGTACTTGAGAACACTAAGCCATGTTCACATTTTTTTTATAAAATACATTATCCCTTTTTTATTATAACAATAATAATAATAATCCCAAAGCAGAAGTTGGTGATGGATTTCCACATGGGAGAAGGTTGATTTATACATACTGTTGTCACAAGAACCCTTTTGTGCAAGAACTTTCTTGTGGGTAGGAAGCATCAAGCAACAGAATGAACTAATCTAGTCTTCTCTTACAAACCCCTTCCCCAGTCGGATTCTTCCCAGCTGGTTTGGGATTACAACAACCAGACTTCCTAGCCAGCATGACACTGAATTCTGAGAATTCAATGGATCTGGGGGCACCAGGTTTGGGAAGGCTAGTTTAGGAGCCACCAAACACAAGGGACCAGCCTTGCATTTTCCAGTAGCTTCACCATTTGAAAGACTAGTCCTCTGTGTCAGGAGTAGGCAGGCAGGGGGACTTCATATAGCAGAAGACCTCTAGATCGTTTGCAGAAGTTCAGCAAGACCTGACAATAGTTTCACAACAGTAATTAGCAACTCACTTTAAATGATATATGTAAGACCAACCATTCTTTCATTTTCTAGCCTCAGTGTTCCTCATCTCCATATTTGGCATATTTGGACAGGCTGGATTCACTTCAGCCAGAAGCCAGAGTTTATTAATCATAACGGTTAATCAAAATCAAATAAGCTCTATTATAGCTTACCAAAATACATGAAACTGAGCCCTCCCAGTAACAATAGCAAATAAATCTGCCTCAGTTATTAGTCAAAAAGGAATGGAGAAACAGTGATTTTATGTTGATTAACGAAATTGTTATACCAAGTACTTCATGTCTATTTTAGTATCGGAAAGTCCTACGTTGAAGAAGAACAGTTATTTTGAAGGTTTGTGGGTCAATGTTCTATTTTTCGTTATCATCAGTTGTCTGCAGTCTTCCACACCTCAAGTCACAAGGGAAAGAACCTCAGGTCAGTTCCAAAATCAGGAGCAATCAGGAAGGCTGCAGAGGGAGTGAGAGGGAGTGTGTACACCCCTCTTTTTGCCAACTCACAACCCTAAAGCAAGCTGAACCCCCCCCCCCAAACAAATTCTGAAGCACTCTGAGAATGAAGTAGAAAGATAAAAGCCCCCTTTGAGATGTTTCAGCAGGATGGAACGGACATTGCCGAAATTCTCCAAATGAAGAACAATGCTTCCTAGTGGCATTCAAGAGCTCCTTCCAAACTTGAGCTGCAGGAATAACCCAAGGAGCATTAGATTGGTCAAAAGAAATGCAACAGAAAGTGATAGTTTGGAAGTCTTTCTTCATAGCAATGTCAAGCTTGCTTCTCAACAAAAGGCTGTTATTCCCACGCCCAATGATCAGCGGCCCAGGTTGCATCCTGGGGAAGGCAAGGACCAGGTTGTTCTAACTCTTAGTCACCTGCATGAGGAGGAATCATATCAGGCACAGCTGGGAACACAGCTTTCCAACTTGTGAAAAATCCAATCTCCTTGCCAACTCCAAGAATGGGAAAAGCACATTTGTTTCCTCTTGAAAAAGAAAACTTCCTTTTCCACCCCACAAGGCGTCTTCTGCCAAGGCTTTACACACAGTTTGTGGGAAAAAAAATGTATTGACAGAGAACAGTTCCCTTGTCATGACTTGCTGTTCACAGAGCATCATTGCTTTGAACTGAAGGCTGCTGTCGGCTTTCCCAGGTGATAGTAGTACAAACTGTCAGCTGGGCTATTTGCAGCTGCTTAAATTTATATGCAGAACTTTTAACAGCATGGAATTAGAGAACTGGAAAGAATCCAAAAGACCATCTAGTCTAACCCTCTGCAATAGTTAGGAAAACCATTTAAACCATCGATGAGAGGTCCAGCCTCTTAAAACCCTCCAGAAATGGAGCACCTTCCATCATTGTACAGCTCTTACTGTCAGGAAGTTTTTCCTTATATTGAATTGAAATATAGGTAGCTGAAGTTAATGCCCTGTATTTCTGGCCCTAGTTTCTTTGTCCATGGAAAATTGTTTATGACCATGTTCTCTGTAGCTTCCTTCCATGGGCAAGGGATAACTCAGAATCATTCTGAGTATAACTAACCCAGTAGTCTTGCTTGGGCAGCTGGGATTGCCTGGGCTATAACCAAAGAGGTCTTCCCACCTGGCCGTGCCAAGCAACAAAACATGATCTGGCTCACCCCACATGACAGTGATTTGCACTTACAAACCCTCCAGTGAGTCCATTTGCTGGAACTATCAAAACCGACTAAATGGGAAAGAAAGCTAAAACAACTAATTATTCTTGGGTGTGAAAATGGCCCCACATTAATAACACTGCCTTACTTTTTTTACAAGGTCTTACTATGGAAAGAGAAATATTGTCAGGCAACTTAATATGGGCCTTAAAACAGCATGTCTCCCCCTTCCCTGACTTTTATGATTACACGGCCATCAGATGTATTAACTAGAGGTGTGCAGAACATCCTGGGCTGTTTCAACACCAGCATGGATGGTTCTAACCATGGAAGAGTCTGTTTGGAGTGGTTCAGAAGTGGTTCAGGAAAGCTCTTGTGAGTGCTTTATCACCCTCACAATGTTGAGGGCAGACTTGCTAGAACCTTTTTATTTATTATGCCATTGAGCCCATCTTGACTCCCGACAATGGCCAGCAAAAGTCCATGCAGCTTTCTTGGCAGCATTTTTTAGAGGTTCCTTCTTGCTAGGGCTGAGACAAAACAAGTTATTTAGCTGGCTTTGTTCCCAAGGCAGGACTAGAACTCACAGTCTCTGGTTTAGGGCCTTTAAACACTACACCAAATTGGCTCTAATTGCCTTTGAGTCCCCCTTGGTCCCTAGAGATTGCCTGGACAAGTCCATGCGGTTCAACATTTTCAGAAGTAGTTTTCCATTGCCTTCTTCCCATGGCTGAGAACCTGGCCCCAAGTCATCCAGTTGGCTTCATGCCCAACACAGAACTAGAACTCATGGTCTTTTGGTTTCTAGTCTGATTCCTTTAACCACTATGCCAAATTGGCTCTCTCTAGAACCATAGGAACTGGATTCTGAGGTCAGAAAGTCTGTGATGAAGCATTTATATTCTAAGTCACTCTGAGATTTTTCAGTGGAACAAGACATACAATGTTTAAATAAATAAATATCTTCTTCTGCAATTCCTGGTATTAATTGTATTTGAGCAAGTAAGTAAATTTAAAACTGAATCATATTTAGAATTTAACTTTTTTATTTTAATCAGGTAACTTATTTTTAATCGTTTTATAGTCTAAAACTAAGTGACTAATGTTACTAATATGTAGTGTTTTTAAGAACACCTAATTGTAATGGTTTTATCATTCAAGAAAACATATAAAACTTTTTTCCTTTATTTAAACTGATTAACAATTAACAATTTTATTTATTTAACTACAGCCAATGACCAGAAAGATTAATAAAAGAAAAATTCAGAAACAATGACCAAATACAGTGAAGACACTGTAATAGCCACATATAATCTTAAAAAATATTAGGCTTAAACCAGAGTAAGGGACAAATTGAACAAAATACAAAACATGATAAAAAGGATAAAATAGAAATACAATAAAATAAAAGAGCAAAGCAATTTCATAATGTCATCACTCCAAAATTAGGACATCTTAAGTCGTCTTATGGACATTTAGCAATTCTACTGGTGATGGGAGGATTCTGATCTGTGGGTTTTTGTTAAGGGATGGTAAAGATGTCTACATGTAAACTGACATAAAAAGGGCAATGGAAAAATACGTGTGAAAGGATCTCACATTTGTTCTGACCAGGAGGTAGCATGCCTCAGTGATGGGGTCCTACAGTTAACAATACAGTATGTATAAAAGCTATCTATCTATCTATCTATCTATCTATCTATCTATCTATCTATCTATCTATCTATCTATCTATCTACCTACCCACCCACCCACCCACCCACCCACCCATCCATCTTTAGATAATCTAGCAACTTGGACTTGAGTAGTAGACAATAAATATGCTTTTGTTGTGCATAATTAATAAGTTTAAACCAAGTCAAATAAGCATAATCTTTCTCTATTATTGTGATATTTGCCTTTTTTGGTCAACTTTTTCATTAAAGAAATTTTCCAGCACATTTGCTACCATATGGAAAAATTCAAATCCTTTCCTGTTTTCTAAGTTCTTGATACCACCTGTCTGGGTGTGACCAATAAATAAACTATCACGTTTTGATGTTTCAAAAGTTTATTTTGATTACCAACAAAACAAAACCTTAGGAAGGCCAACTTTGGACATAATAATGTAATGTGCAACCCTATTTGAATTTGAAAACATCAGTCCAAAAAGACTGGACAACTTTACATAACCACCCTATAGGATAACATGGATCTAATTCTTTCCATTTTCTCCAACACATGGGGCTTACAGCAGACTTCTTTGCACGCTAAGCTTCTTTGGTGTTGAATACCATCCTCAAAATACTTTTGAGTTTTCCCTAATTTGAGGGAAAATGGATTTCAGTGGTTTTCTATCCCAGTTGGGTAACTATAAAGTCAAAGGGATTTTTAGGAGGGCTGCTTTGGTATTGTGAGTAAAGGCACTGGGCTAGAAAATGGGAAGCTGAGTTTTAATTCTGTCTTGGGTATGAAGTGAGCTGGGTGACTTTGGGCCAGTCCCTCTATCTCAGCCCTGGGAAGAAGTGGTGGGGGGGGGGAGGGGGGATTTTATATTTGATTTCGTATATTGCTTTCAACCAATTCCTTTCGTGTTCTCTAATGGAACGTTGCAAATTTTTGAAATTTTCCATTTATCCCTATTATATGATGAATTCTGTCTAATTTCAAATATATTCATGGTCTAATTGCTTTTGTTTTAATGGCTGAACTGCACTAAAAAGCAGAAACGGATGTATCTGAAACCACGAATGAGCCACATTTCCTAAAATTATCTGTAATTGGTTTCCCATTTTGGGAGTCTCCCTGACATATAACTCTTTGAAATATGAAAGTCCTTTCATTGCCCAACCTTCCTTCTGTTTAATTTCATTTTCAGAATACGAGACAAGATGAAAAGTAAAGAGTTGAAGAGGTGATGGGTATGAAATTAATATAAGGGCTCATCCTTTTCAAATGTTGCAAAGGTTTAGAAGAAATGGATTCTGACTAACTTCCAGTTCTTGATGATGATTTTAGGAAAGTGCCCTCATTTTCACTAATAGTATATTTATGCATTCCATCTTTAGCCAAAGTGTTAATTCTTTTGACCTTATCAAAAATGTTATTGAAATGATTATCATCATCAGAAGATTTAATATTTGTGGAGTCCCTGGAATTCTCTGAGCTTGGCTGTTTTCTTGCAAATGTTTCATTACCTGGCTAGGTAACATCTTCAGTGCTTCTACTCCACAGTTCAACCCTGAGCTACACATATTCTCTTCTATTGATTTAATATTTAGAATTCTGAGGCCTCCTTCATTAATATTTTTGAAAAGAATCTTTGAATCTATTCTTGCTTTTTTGCCAGTATGTATAAATTTTGCCTAGATCCAATGACTTTGGACTGAAAAAGGTCACAACTTCCTGCAATATTGCCATTGTTCCCATACCAAAGTTCAGTTGTGCTTGCCAAAGATATTTTGACACTTTTCTTATTTCAGTGGCAAGACTATGATATGGATCGAAAACAGCTATAATGCTTAGATTTTTGTGATTCTGGCCAAATTCACTCAGACTTTTTAGGCTTTTTTTTTTTTTTTTAAGAAAGATGTTTGTAGGTGAAAGTTGAAGTGATAAGATTTGGAAGCGCATGGCTGATGTTGTGCAAATGTTGGAAGATCATGCACACTTCTGCAATTTAATCTCATTTCTAGGGAGCATGAAAAGATGAAGTGGGGGAAAGCTATTGGATAAATAGCAAAAGACCGCGTAAAACAGGAGCAGTTCTCACTCATAATCTTCATCACTCACATGTATTTTCCCTAATTAAGATTGGACTGGAGGAAAAAGTACTGTTTGAAATGACAGAGTGCAAGTTTGTTTTTCCAATGTTCTTGATGTGTCACAGCAGAAAGGGAGAATGCTTTTTCTTCTGATGTGCTGTGGATTTCAGCAGATGTTGTATAATTCTATTATAACCACTTCTACCTTTTTTAAAGGGGTAGCTAAAGAGGACCATGTAATAGCAGCCTTGAAAGCATTATGTTGGCTAGCTGTGACACCCAACTTAAGGAGTTAACACTCATCTGAAAAAAGTCCAAGTTGCACTGGCGACTTTATGAACACATCTATGTCACTTTCATGGCAGCCCTATGAAACTGGCATTTTCTTGGCATTATCTTCTTCTAGGATGGTGTTGTTTTTTTTTTTTAATTCACTTGAATTATGGCCCTGCTAGTCTTCCACATAAGTGCCAACCAGGTCTGACCCTGCTTAGCTTTACAGCCACACAAGGTTGCTCTGATGTTGCCACCTACTGAGAATAATATCTGCCTATAAAACCTTACATGTTTTATGATTCAGACCCATTAAATGAACCATGCAAACATCACTGAACTGGTGCAGTAAGATCCATGGGAGAAGGCACTGCTCACAGCCCATCCACTGGACCTAGCTCATGATGAGATGGTCTGAATTAGTGCCTTCCAAAAACCAATGCCCTCATTATGGAACTATAATTATTCTAATTAACTCTAATTAAGCAGCTGGTCTCAATAACTGAAGGCATGCTTATTCATACAGATATTTGTAGACAAGACTAGACTCTTGTATAGGCTATTGTTTTAAAATGAATGTTGCAAGATTCTTGTTCTTTCATATTATGATAAACGCTTTTATGGATTACAGTGTTGATTCTTTCTGGCCCCTTGCTCTCGCGTCCTTCAGGAGGAAAGGAAAGAGAAGGCTGCTAATGCTTACTACTATTACTAGCTTATTGCTCAAACAAGTAGGGGTCCTCATCTTTCCTTCATATCAAATGCAATCTATGCAAAACCATAGACTTAAATATAAGAAGGGATTGCAAAAATCCGGTTAAATCTATGTAAACCATACCACGTGGATCCCCAACGCTTGATCTCTAGATATAGCAATGGCCATAGCAGCTTCTCAATCACAGATGTGCAGACCTGCGACCAAACCCCAAATACTTCCTCTAGGACTTTGCTCGTTTGCTGCTGCTGCTGCTCAGATTTTACAGATCTCAGTCTTTCCCAACCCTGAGTGGAGATGCTAGGGATGACGTTTAAGAACTTCCGCATACAAAATAGGGGCCCTCTCATGAGCCAAAGCTCTTTCCCGGCCTACCGGCAAGCCTGCTGCTCATAAAACAGACGTTCAAATTTGTACCCTACCTGAGTGTCGAATTTAGCAGCACTGTAGAGGAAAGATTTGCAGATGTCATACATGCCACCTGTGTCACAAGTAGAGTTTTCCAGACAGGCGAAAGCCCCACATCCCACCTGGAGGGCACTATTTAGACATCGAACAACATCTGCTGCAAAGAAAAGGGTGGGAAGAAAAAAGAATATCTCAGTGCAAGCTTCTATCACACTTTGTGCTCCCATAGCAGCTTTCGGCTCAGCTGGTGGTATCTGCCCCAATTGTTGAGTCATGTTTTACTTCCAGACAGAGCTTGTCAACACATCACCCTTAGTAAGTATTCATTACATTTTGAGCACAATACTCAACTTCCAGTGTCTCAGCAAGTGCAATTGCTGCACTGGAAGATTGTGTTTCAAGCAAAATAGTTTCCTACTCCCATAGAAAACAGTAGTAGTTCTGAGGATCAGCCATGCTGTAAGACTACAAGGGACAGGCAGTAGGTTTTGCACTGAGTTTCTAAAGCCGCCACGGCGTGGCCAACCATCAACACTGTTCCTCTCCTCCTATTACAAGTACTAGTTTCTCATACTTCTGCAGCCTGGGGGTGGTGGTGGGGAAAATTCATTTCCAAGTATTTGATGAAGAAAATGCCTTCATTCTCCACCCATCGGGGCCCAATTCTTATGCACTGGAAGCTAGAGATTCTGGGCAGAATTCAAGCACATGTGAGCATCAGAACTGTTTGTTATTTTCACATTCAAACAGGATGCCAAAGCTATTTTGGTGTCTATCAAACGGGTGCAATTCTATTCTATCAGACCATAACCAACCTGCTGTACAACATCCCCGTACTCTTACCACGGAGGGTTTTTTTTTTTAACTTAAGACATTTTTATATTACTTCTCCAAATGAAATAATTCTCCCTCCAGGCCAACGACAAATTCAATGCAATTTGATTCAGTGCAATTTGACAATAACATGACAACAAAAGTAATTTCACACATAATTCAGAATCCCAGCAGCTACAAAAGCAGCATCAGATATATGAAACATCGAAATATCTGTCTAACCCAATTACTTCAAAGGAAGAAAACAGGGCCAGGAAGGCTGGAAATTATGGGAATAGTAGTCCAATACATCTGATGTTCCCAGGCTGGTGATGGTTGAGGCTGCCTGGAAAATGTCTCTTTAAGGGGTGCCCATAAATGATGGTCACCACCCAAAATGGCTTTCCTGTATATCTTGGCCAACAGTAAGATAATAAACATACCACCTCTTTAATAATGTGAACCAATTTTACAAAGGGACATTTTTGAAAATGACTATATTGGACTGACTATGAGACGAGGACATCAAAGAGGCAAAGTACCTTTACCTTTGCTGTTTGATGGATAACCATAATTCAACATTTGATTATTTTCTCAGGTCTCCCCTCTCCCCATGCAGGTATGCAAAGATTCTTAGGAATTGAAGCTGCTATCCCACATGGACGGTGGAATCTACATATATTACAGTTCTGTTCCGTTGTTCAAGACAACACTCTGTGAATGCCGTCTATGAACAAACGCTTCCCTATCTCTTGGGCCCAATTAGAGGAAATACATTGGAAAGCCATCATCAAGGATGAGTTTAAGAAATCTATAAAAGTGGAGCATAGAGTTAAGATTCTGTAGAAAGACAATGCGGTGTTGTGATTAAAGTGTTGGACTAGGCCCATGGAAACCCAGATTTGAATCACTACTTGGCTGAAGCTCAGTGAGTGATCTTCAGGCAACCATGATCTTTCAGTCCAATTTGAAGGGATGTTGTAAAAATGAGGAAGGGGTAAAGATCAGGGATATCACCTTGAGCCAAAGCCAGGATATATAGCATCTTTAAGAGATCTCAGAAAAAAAAAAGCCACATTATTTATCACAAATGAGCACGGAATTAAGTAATTATATCTGTAAGATTATTATCTTCCAGCAGTGTGCTAAAATAATATCTCCTTTTAAATTAATATTAATTTTTTCCCCTCTAACCTGAATTTCTACTTAGTTACCTATCACCTTGAAACCATATACCTCATTTTCTACCTGATCACCTTGTAGGCATCAGGAATAAAGTGAACTTGAATGTAATTTTTAGAAACCCTTTAAGAGGCTACTTTGCAAGGAGAGACCAAGGCGTTTTGAGGGACAGTAGCAATACTTTTTTTAAAAAAAATTGCCTCTGCTCCTATTCTAGTACCTTATAAGTGGAGACTTTAAAACATAAGCATCTTCTTCCAATGCTATTAGATGTGCCAAGTGAAAGAAAAATTCAAATTGGTAGGTACCCTGTACATCTGCCTTCCATTATGATGTTTCCATGGATTCAACTTAGAACTTTGCAATCTGCAGGTTTAATAAGCATTAGGGCTTTCATTGTTTTAGACACCCTGGAAGAACTGAGACCCTAGGTTTCTATAGTAACCAAGTACAAAAGGAAATTGAGCAAATACTCCAGCATCAATGCTGCAGAGCCCTGCAGATCTGAAATAAAAACCCTTCCCCTGGCAAGTGTCAGATTAGGGGAGTGTGGTTGCCTTGATTGAAAATTAAGATGCAAGTGATATCTTGCCATACTGGAAGCAGAGGGACCTCCCAGCACTTTGGGGTATTAATCTTTCATTTTAAAGAAAGCTCCTTCAGCACAGTAGGCTTCCCATATGGAAAACTCAATTAAGGTGGTGTGTGTCGGCTAGGCAATGCAAAAATTGCTGAAATGGCCCCAAGAAGAAGAGTGAAAAGTTAGAAGCCTGCTGGAAGGAGGTTACTGGAGCAAGGATGCCGGTTTCTTTCTTTCTTTTCAAAAAAGGGCATGGCTTTTCCGACCTGCTCTTTCCTCTCTTTGGAGAAGCCAACTAAGAGAACACTCGGGGATTTGAATTCATTTGGAAATGGGGAGGAGGGTGCGGGGAGAGACCTGCTTCGGTTAACTTCTGCAAAGGGCAAGGCTGAAGGGGGAATGCCCAAAGGACGGGGTGTCGCGAACCCTGCGGAACACGATCCGGAATTTCGATTCGCGCTGTCATTCTCGCGGGCAGCATTATTAGGGGGGTCGAAAGAAAGGGCTTGGTTTTGCCCCTCCACCGGCCACAAAAGGGGTCGCTTGCCTGCACCGACTCGTGCCCCAAGCGGACAAACCAAGCCAGCGAGCGGAGATTCATTTCATCCCCCGGAAAGTTTTCCTGCTCAAGCTGCTCCTTGCACCCGGCTCCTTGGGTTTCGCAGAGAGGGGGCTTGCGCAGGAGAACTTTCCCAAGCGCTGGTACCGCGAGCGAGCGAGCAATAGCCTGGCCACAAGCTGCTGGCCCGCTCGAGCTCTCCCTGCCCCTCCCCGCCCCCAAGGGAAGGATCTGGAGAAGTTACCTGAGTTTTGGGCTGGAAGCCTCGTCTTCCTGGGGCTGACGGAGGAGTCATTCTGCTCGGGTTCATAGGATGCAGAAGCAGCAACCGCCAGCAGCAGGAGAAGCGTGGGCTTTTGGTGCATTCTCTAAGTTTCCGCCAAGTTCGCGCGGCGTGCTCGCTCGAGAGTCTCTCTCTCTCTCTTTCTCTCTCTCTCTCTCTCTCTGCCCACTTCCTTGGCTTGAGCAAAGACGCGGATCTGGCTGTTGTGGGAAAAGAGAGAGGAGGAAGAAGAGGAAGATTCGCCGAATCAGCTCAACCCAAAGAGCCCCCTCTCTCTCCTTCGATTCTGGCTCCTACTAGCTGCAGGTGACCAACCTGGAGCTTTTATAGCCGCTCTTATCTCCCCCCACCCCCAAAAGTCCTTCCCCGATCAGGAACCAATCGGGGGACGCGGTGGGCGGCCAATGAGAAGCGATGCTCATTCAAGCACAGGACGCCTGGAACTTCATAGGAAGAATATTTTCCAACCCATTAAAAGGACCTCCAAACGGAATCTAAAACCAAACAGACACGCACGCACACACAGACACACACACAAGTTAATTTTCGTTAATGTAAAAGAGGGAGCGAGAGCTTAGGGAATTGGGTTCAAACGCTGCTCTGTGCATAATCAAACTTTGGGCATTAGTTTCTGAACCAATACGGACTTCCTCATACACGTGAAAAATAGCAAGGAAAGGTGAAATCTTTTGCAAAGAGCATCCGTGTTCTGAACAGATGGAAACGGTAGGGGTTTAATAGGTACTCCCCCAAAGTAGGATGCGACTGGGAATAAAGGCAGTCACATAAACAGGCATGGATGAAGACAGCATCTCCTAAAGCATTAGGATCAGTGTTACTATGCAGTTCCTTTACACTCCCACATTTATAAGTGATAAAAATACATATCTTAAATATCACTGTTTCCTACCCTGTTTCTAAGACCTAAAGTTTTTATAGTTACTGGAGTTGGGTGACAGGATTCTTGCCATGAATAGCTGCCTTTGGGATGTTGGAAAGTTAACCAGTAGTTTCCCAGCGAACAATCTGGGTTGCAGCATTCTGGGGAGCTCCAGGGACTGTCCAATTTGGTGGACATTAGCCTGGTAGATACATGTCCAACGTCTGATGACTAGCAATTGATGGGGCTGTTGACAGAGTCATATCCTCTAGATGTTTGGATTACAACTCTAGAATCCCTTGCCATTGCCCATGCTGGCTGGGATTCATGGGAGTTGAGGTCCAAAACATCAGGAAGGTGTTGTGTTGCTTGTCTCTGATGTGGACAGTTCCCCATTGCTACTCAGCCCATGATGGCTGTTCATTTCCCTTAAGCAAAGTGGTTCTTTATATTGCGGTGATCTGACAATCAGCATATATGTGTGAGCCTGCAGTACTTGGTGCTTGACAGGGGAATGTGAGAACAGAATCTACTAAGATGTATTTTTTTCCCCTAGAAGATACAGCATGGTCATTTTTTTTGTTTTTGTTTTTTGTTTTTGTGGTAACACATCCGTAGAGGCCTACGAACTGTGACTTGATTTTCGAGACATCAAGTAGAAGCAGGTATGTATGAAACAGCCTTGCACTTCTTTGTATAAAAAGCTGATCTACATGTTACAGCTCCTATATTTAGGCTGCCCTAAATATTTGTGTATGCCTTTGAACTGTGGTGCTGGAGAAGACTCTTAAGAGTCCCCTGGACTGCTAGGAGGTCAAACCAGTCAATCTTAAAGGAAATCAACCCTGATTGTTCATTGGAAGGACTGATAATGAAGCTCAAGCTCAGATACTTTGGTCACCTAATGCGAAGAGAGGAGTCTTTGGAAAAGACCCTGGGAAAGGTTGAAGGCAAAAGGAGAAGAGGACGGCAGAGGAAGAGATGGTTAGATAGCATCACTGAAGCAATGAGCATGAAACTGAGCAAACTCAGGGAGGCAGTGAAGGACAGGAAGGCCTGGCGCAATATGGTTCATGGGGTCACGAAGAGTCGGACACAACGACTGAACAACAACAAATATTTGTGTGCAGAAGCTGCTCAGTTCCATGGAGAAACTTTCCACCAACAATCAGTACTGTTGGAAGTGAATCCACAAAGTCAAGGGAAGGATTTTTGCAACACATATAATGGATGCTAAAGGTCCTAGGCTCAATCTCTGGCCAAGGGTCTGGAAAAAGATCACTGCATGAAACCCTAAAAAGTTGCTGCAAACAGTGCTAAACTAGATGGACAAATCAAGAAGACATCAAAAGAACCTTGCTAGGTCAAGCCAAGGGCTCATTTAGTCCATAGGAGACAACCACAATGGGACATTCAGGAAGCCCACAGGTATAGGCAAGATGAACAAGCATGTCTTTCTTGATATGAAGTCACTTCTCACATTCCCCTTATTATTGAAAACCTTCCCCAGCCCATGATCCTCTATATGTTTTGGACACAATGCCCATCATCCCTAGCCATTGTGTGAAGATGTTTGCTAAGAGGGATGGCTAAGGAGGGATAGGCAGGTTGGGCAATGCTATATTAAGCAAAGTTTATGTTCAGTTGGAAAGAAAACAAATATGCCTTTCACCAGCCCTTTGTTCTTCTTTCACTCTAAAAGTTTGTAGAAAATTCCATTTGCAGCAGCAGGCTTTCCTAAATCAAAAATATGGATGTGCCATTTCCAATATATGACTTAGTTGTATTCTTTACAATTGCAAGATTCATGTAATTGTTCCAACCCAAGAGTAGAGAAAGGAGTAATAAAGGATCTGACTAAACCATATATAGTATGCTCTACAGTTCTTTTAAAAAAGTAATTATGTGAAGCAATGATCCCCCTTTATTGTATGGGTAGAGTACAGTAAAGACTGCATTTAAGGGAAATGAACCAATTGTGGGGACACCTGTTTGTAAGGCCCAGTTGCTCAAGGCTTCTTTTCTTGGTATTGGAAAGGATGATCTCAGGAGACCTTGAGGAAGACAGGGTTCTGCAAAGCAGTGTGGAGACATTACTGTATTAGGCACGAAGAAGTGTCTGTATAAATCATCTGACAGATTAATAGCTGGTAAATTACAAACAAATAGACAAACAACCTCAATTGAAAGGTAGGGGAGGCAACTCCATTCCAACTTTCTAGTAATTCTAGGGTGGGGAGAAGGGTCATGCAATTAGCCTTAGTGTTCTTATTTAGTTTTCCTAGCAATGACAATATCATAAATTCTCCAGTGCAATTTAGGAAGGAAAAGGGGTAAACCAATGAGGACCCCCCCCCCCCAGTTGACAGTGATGAATAATATCTTCCAAGATTGAACAGTAGCATTTCCATTTTTGTGACCATAACCGTATTCTGCTTCTAAGTCTGGTTATCCTAGAGATACATAGAGATGAAAGTATCATAATCAACACTCAACATAATGTAACAAGAGTTTCTGCTGGAGAATTGATGAAGACAGGACATTCTCACACACAGACTGGCCATCTCATCCCTAAATAAGTTCAGGAATCCCCTAGTTTATTTGAAGTTTAATGGAAGCTGAAATAATCTATTTTGCTTCTTAGGGCCATGAAAAGGAGCCCAAACGACACATTTTGGGGGCTACAGGATAACTATCCCAGATTTTTAGACTAGGGTGCGATCATAGGTGTCCATTTGTAACCACAATGACACCAAAATGACAAAAGGGTATTAGGGTCATGACATCTCCACTCCTTTGTGCTGGCATCAAGATGTTATATGCAAATATGTTAGGGGTAGAGTTACTATCTGAAATCATGACACATGTTTTATTGTTTGCCTCCTCCTTGTTCCCCTCCTACAGATGTCTATGGGGTGACATTAAGAGGCTTCTTGTCAAATTGCGAAATTGAGTCTTTTTTTTTTTTAATCTGCACTCAGTCGTTACCGACTCTGCAGTGACTGCTTTTGGACGAGTCCTTTGCAGTTCCATCTCTGATCCATAGTCGAGCCATGTTTTCTTAAAGACCATTTTAATAAATAAAAAGAAAGGAGATGAGCAGATTAAAGCATAAAATTAGGCACTTCAGAACAAAGAAATCAGCAAATTAATGTGGAGATTTCTCCCTCAACCTATTTATCAGAGCCCTGGAGTTCTTGATGGATAATTTCCACATGCCATTAACAGCTGTGAAATTGGTGTCATTCTTAAAGGTTAAAATAAAAACCCAACTTCTCAGCTGAGCTGCCAAACATTTCTTTGTCAGATCACCAGTCAGAGAATTCTGAATCAGTGATATTCTTTCATCCTTCCATGTAAGTGTGTGGTATTGAGGCTGATGATAGCACAAATATTACCTCTTGTATACTTTTTTCAAATTGGGGGAATAGTGGGTGATGTCAGTAACTTCACACTTTGGATGTAATGGTCTTATTTGGGGGTCTTTGTGGATACTAACTTCAAAATGTGGTAAGCTAGCTCGGGTGTGTTTAGGCGTCCTTCATTCTGGTGAACAGGGCCCTTCTGAACAAGGCCCCAAAATATGGATCTGAAGTCACCACAGGGTGTTGTTTCTTCATGCTATGACAGTTTCATCTAAAGAATTTGCTGAAATCTGCCTTGCAATTTCTCAAAAGTTTCTTCCCCTTTAAACAGGAACAAGAACAACAACAAGAAGAAGAACCTTGCTCTCAGAATGCTTGATTCTGATAAATCTTGGTGGTTCTTTGAGATTTCTTTATCATTGGAAGTAACAGTAAAAGCCACTCCTGGAACTGGAACTGTTGATGTCTGTGACCTATCTTGCTATTCTTCTGAAGATTCCTAGCTTCCCCCCATTTCCCAATCTAAAAACTGCCTAGGAAGGAGATTTCTTATGCTGTCTCCTCCTCGGGTTCAGACTGCTAGAAAGAGAGCTACATGCTGAAAGACAGAACATCCAAATTCAGTCCATGGCCAAGTTGTCACTCCGTCACAAACCCCACATTCCACCCATGAGAATTTTACTGAACTTCTCCTTGGAAAGAAATTCAGAAAGCAGAATACTCTTTCATCCAGCTAAATGAGAATTAGAAAAAATGAAGAAGCATTTTTATGCATGGCATTCATTTCATTCACTGCTGATTTCAGAATTTTTTTGGGTGGGCAGGGCTAAACTCTGTGTCTGTTGCCCCCACCCCCAGCCTCTTTCACTAGAGCCAATCCATGCCCTCAGAATGTTAGTCCTTCGAGGTAGTCTAGACTCAATCATTATTGTAAGGTTACATGAACAGAATCTTGCAAAACTGGAAGGATTTCTCCCCTCCTTTCCTTTTACTCTATGGAAAACTGTAGTGTGTTGTCTTTTTGCTCTCCAGCTCCAAGGCAACACCACAAATGTGACATAGCTGATTAAATCTCATTTTTGTCTGATCATTTCCTTTTATTTCCAAACTTAGGTTGGTATCTAGCCAGAACTGCACTTCTCTCACAGAGGAGACTTGTGAAAATTCCGGTTTTGCAAAAAGACACTACCTTAAACAGCAACATGTCATTGTAGTATGAAAACATTTTTCTAAAATCACCCAAGTACTTGTTTCCCAAATATTTTTGGACATCATTCTTACATTATTTTTAACTAAATTAGCAATTCACCCAGCCAACCAATTCATTATTTCCCCAGTAAATCTTTAAAAGTAGAAAGGGAAACCAAAAGTAGAATTTTCCAAAAGGCCAAACATGAATCCTTCTCTTTCTATTCAATATGAAGATGGAAACACTCTTGAGAAAGGGATTACAGAAATAATGGCAGAAGGTCACCATTGCAGGGCATGGCCAGAAGGTCACCGTTGCAGGGCACGGCCAGAACGAAGATGGAACACTGCAGAAGATTTCTCAGAAAACAAATTCTGAACACTCATAGCTAGAGTTGGCTTGAAGTGCTTTGGAATACTTCCAAACAAGTTTTGAATAAATGACTTTTTCCTATGTTATATAGGAAGGCTGAGAACTTGGCTGATGTGATTCAGACAAAGCAAGAAGCTGAATGTTCGGAGTTCTCAGTGGGAGGATTAAGCAAATATAAGGCCATTTTACTGATATCCATGAGATCCTAGAAATAGATAACTTTAGTTGGATTATTACTGCCCTTGGTGCTATTCATACATATATTTATTAATACTAAAACGATGAAGTCTTTTTGGAGTTGAACTTGACTCCTGATTGCTTCAAGGACATACACAGGCTGTTGTCTCAACTTGCTATTTTCTTTCTCTAGAATGTTTTTTGCCTTCCCAGTCTAGCCTACAGCCTAACATCCCCTATAGTGTCCCGTGCAAGGACTAACCGGGCCTGACCTTGTTGGCTTCTCAGCTCAGATACCATCAGCCAGATGCTGCTACTGAGTCTTATTAATGCTAAATCATTATATCGCTAATGATGGAATTATTACAATGTTAATAAGAATGTTCCTGGGTTCCTGCTACATGAGATAGTGCTCCTGGGCTAGTACAGAAATTAACAAGCCAGCTAAAACTGGAACAGCAGAATGTCGTGATGTGGCTCCATTTAAAAAAGGGGTGTTTGAATTTAAAGAAAGAAAAGGAGCAAGGCTATGGGTGCAACCACTGTTTGCCTTCCTATAAACCAGTGTTTCTCAACCTTGGCAACTTTAAGATGTGTTGGACTTCAACTCCCAGAATTCCCCAGCCAGCCATGTTGAGAAACACTGCTATAAACTTATCAGTGTCCCAAACCTTCATTATTGGTTTATTCACTGGAAACAAAAGATCACACAAAAATGGCGAGTTATTATTGGTGCAGTAAATTCAAGCCCGCACACAGGGATTTCAGACTTCATTAAGAGATTCCAGTCCAAGATTTGATTAGGTCTTTTGATGGAATCGACTCTTTAAGTCGAATTGGGTCACCCTGTCAATTCATGGCATTAAATGAAATGGGAGATTTCAAATCTTTTGACCATTCTTTGCCCAAACATCTTTTTTTTTCTGACTCAAGTGAACCACTGCAATCAACGTGATTCAGCTGTTCAAAGAAACGGGATTAAACTTTTCAGTGCAGTGTTTCAAGAGGAAAGCTTGACTGGATCAATATCCAAACCCTTGTGTTCCTCTTTCTTTTACCTGTTTGATATGATGGGCAACTTGACCCCTCTTTTGTGTAGGAAGTCCTGCTTCCAATTGTCCCTTGTTTTGATAACTATTTATTTATTTATTTATCATTGCCCATCTCATTAAAAAGCAACTCTGCGTGGTTTGCAGAGGAGATAAAATCAATTAAAATACAATATTAAAACAGTCTTCATTAAATAATAAATAAGTTCCAAGGATGATGAGATTGGTGAATAGTTCAGGGAGTGACATCAGGGCACCAGCCACCCCCTGGATTGATGAAAACTCTTATCACTCCATGCAAGCTGGCAGAGCCAGGTCTTAAATCCTTTCCGGAAAAGCAGGAGGGTAGGGGCCTGCCACACCTCTGGGGGGAGAATGCTCCAAAGGGCAGGGGCAACGGCAGAGAAGGGCCCCACCAGCCAACCTTCTCTCGCTGACAGTGTCAGGTTGAGCCCAAAGAATTCCAAGAGACAATGCAAATACAGTTCTGTTGTGCTTATTAGCTTCAACATCAAGACAGAAAACTTCCCAGACCGAACCCCAGTTCCCAAGCCAGCCAGCCACAACACTGTGAATTCCTTAGGGAGGTGCCAGCCTCATCTTCTTGAACTTCCCACGCTCCTGTTGGGGGCTAAGAACACGCTTATCTCCCTGAGCCTGGCCTTCATAAGTCCATTCCATCACAGATGGGGGCCACAACATGCCCTTTCTGCCTGACCGGGTAGGCTGGGTTGATGTGAAAAATTATATCATTATTATAATTTATTATTAAATTTATCTACCTCCCAACTCCCAAGAACTAGGCAATTCAGTATCCGATTGTTGTTCTTGGATTACATGAGAACTAACTCTCACAGTAGGTGGGTTTTGCAGGACCGAAGGAGGGTTAGAGGCCAGGTTTGTTGGGTTTGAAATGAGATCTAGTTTATTAATCACTTCTGTATTTTTATGTGGCTGCATTTGCTTTGCTTCCTTTCCCTGTTTATACCACAGTTCTGTAGCTGAGGTGAAGAAGAGATTTGCAGGCTGGGTATATGTCTTCTATCTTCCTCCAGTGTCTGTTCCCTTGCTGGAAATATGGTGGAAGGAAAGAGGTAGATCTTCAAAAAGAAGGAATCATTTGGCTATAATGGCTGCTACTTTTATCTTCTGTCCTTACTGGTAGTTTAGGGAGTCAGGCCAGGCTAACAGAAGTGTTGATCTTGGTCTGATTGAATGCCAGGTTGGTCCCTCATGAAAATAATAACGTTGATAACAATTGAGAGCCAGTGGTGTATCATGGTGAAGGTGCTGGACTAGGAGTGGAGAGACCAGCTTCTAATCCCTCTAGCAATGGAAGCTCTGTGACAGACTCAAGACCAGTCTCTCCTGCTCAGACCCAGACCCAATATGGGGGAGTGTTGTAGATGCTGGACTAGGAGTGGGGAGACTTAGGTTCAATTCCCACCTACACCCCTCAGCAACAGAAATTCCCTGGGTGACTTTGGGCTAATTATTCTTTCTCAGTCCAATCTACCACACAGGGTTGTTATTGAAAGGAAAAATGGGAGAAGAGACTGATAGGTACACCACCTTGGGCTCCTGAATGAGCTCAGATCTAAGAAATGTTTAAATACACATCATTTGTGATATAATAGATTAAAGGGCTGAGTTGCTATGCATTATGGCAAGGTACAGTGGCTTTGGGGCTACTGATCACAAGCCCACTTACTTCCAACCAGTTATCCTTGACTTGCCAGTTCTCTTTTTTGCTCTCTGGCCCTAGCACATCACTGAAAAGCTGAGTGGGCACCTGGTTTGAACAGAAAATAAAAATAAAAATAAAAATAAAAATGATGTCCTCATGATTTGAGGCAGGACTTTCAAGCAACAGCTGTGATCCAAGGTGGCTCTTCCCCAGTCCTGCTCCTCCATCCCCTTCTCAAATAGATTATCCATCTAGACTTCACACTGGATCCCCTGGGTAGATTTATTGAGTAGATCAGACTTCGTTTTTGCTTAAAAGCATCACATTTATTTGTCTGGTGAACAGAGGAGGAGAATGAGAAGGCACGTTGAGGGTAAGGGAAGGTCTCAAATTGTTGTTCTCTGATTGTACCTGGGAACCAAAGGAAAAAAATGATGTTCTATGTCAAAAATATTATAACCTCCAAAACCTTCAAAAATCTAATTACATAGCCTATAAATAGTTTGTTTCTTATATTATGAAGGTCCTTGCAGGCAGAGGCCTGGGTTATTTCTTTCTTTCTATAATAGCCTTTTTGTAAAGTGGCTTATGGATGAAAATTATAATTATTATGGTTGGTTGCATAGTCAGCCAGATGTTTAGACTGGATTTGGTATTTTTTGTTCATGTATTGGATCCTTCCCAAGGACCTGGGATAGATAGATGTTGCTGTTTGATGACATTAAAGGTATCCTTGCAGGATGTGAGCTGTTCCAAGTCAAGCTGCCTTTTGCAATGGACTGATGGTGATTTTGTCAATGCCGATGGTTTTCAAGCGGTGCTCCAGATGTTTTGGGATTGCACCCAAGGCACCTATTACTATTGGGACTATCTTTGCTTTCTTTTGCCATAGTCGTTCTACTTCTATTTGCAGGTCTTTATATTTTGAGATTTTCTCCAGTTCTTTCTCTTCTCTTCTGCTTCCAGGTATTACAATGTCCACTATCCAGACTTTTTTGTCTTTCTTATCAACAATTGTTAAGTCTGGGGTGTTGTGTGGCAGGTGCTTGTCTGTTTGAATTCTAAAGTCCCAGAGCACTTTATTGTGGTTGTGACAATAGGCACTGTCCAGTTTCCCAGCTAGTCCTTCAAACATTCCAATTGTGTAAGATCTTTTCCAGGCTATTTAACTTTTGGATCTGAAGTTGCATCCATTTTCTCTCTCCATTTTCAATTAAAAGTTAGCCTCCAGGCTACCAGGCTGCTGATTCACTCCTCCACAGTTATACAGCCAGTGGCTCATAAAGAGTTTGTATTAATCTGATTCCCTAAATAGCTCTGAGCTACATCACAGCCACACTGGTGATTTGGCTTCCAAAAATCAAAAAGTTTATTCCTTTGAGCCTCCAAAAGTCACTTGGATCCTCATCAGAGGAACCTCATCAGAGAGTTCAAAAAGAAAAAAAGCCGGATGGTTATGCCTTGAAAATGGGCAGAAGTGGTGAGTGAAAACCCACTGAAGGCAAAAAGATCCTTGCTAATATTAAGGGTTTGGAATTTGAACTGCAAACGTTGCTTTTAGTCTGCAAGTAAGGGGCTAAAGGCATATACCAGTGCTTGAGTTATAAGAAAAAATGGGGGCCTATTGTAAAATCCCATCTTCTGGCTGCCCTCCATCTGCTGCTGCCATTTAAGCAAATCATGGTCTTCACAGTCACTGACATAGCAGGAGAAATGCTAGGAGGACATTTGGCCTCTTCAGGCCCCACTTGAGTTACAGTGAAGTTTCCCATATATGGGTTGCAAAAACCTAGGCCAGAGTTCCCCAAAGTGGTCAATATTGACCCCCAAGGGTCGATGGGACTATCCAAGGTTGATATTATTATTATTCGTAACACTATTAATTAAAGTAGCATGGGGGTTGATGAACAATCGGAAAGTTTATGAAGGGATCAATGAGCTGAATTGTTTGGGGACTCCTGAGATAGACAGATAATGCGTGGCAATAAAAATGTTTAGAAAGATCGAACACTTTATAGTCATCTAGTATTTGCAACCCCATTATGACTACTACTAGTTATCATGCGGTTGAGAATATAGGAAGATGCCATATTCTGAATCAGAGCATTGGTCCATCAGCTGCTGTCAGGCCTAGCCCAAGGAACTCCAAGAGACAATGCAAATTCAGTTCAGCTATGTTTATTAGCTACAACCTCTAGCAAGAATCTTCCCAGAATGAAACCCCAGATCCCAAAGTCAGCCAGCCACAACAGTGTGAATTCCTCAGGGAGGTGCCAGTCTCATCCTCTTGTATCTCCCACGCTCCTCCGGCAAGCTAAGAAAATGTTTTTCTCCCTGAGCCTGGCCTTCATAATTCCATTCCATCACATCTGCCCTTGTTCAATACTGGTTAGCAGAAGTTCCAGAGGTTTAGGTCACAGTTTTTTCAGTCTGTCCAGGACCTCTGGGGACTGAACCTCAGCAATAAATTGCCTGCCTATTGTGCTTTGGACCTCCAATTGAAACTAGTGGGAAATGGGTCCTGTAGGCTGGCAGCGCCTCTTCTAACCAAGAGTTTCTACCTGGTGTCCTTCATCCTATGGCTCATCACTACTGTCTGGAGGGTTTCTAAGTGCATAATGGCCTCATGTGAAGCCATAATTGGCTTGATTGTAGTTTAGCCCTGTGTTTGATTCCACTTGCTGGGGTTGCTTGCTGTGTGTAAATCAAGCTATTGTGTTTTGTTCAACAAATGATAACTAAAATTCTTGGCTTCCTTTCACCATATTGTGTGTAAAGGAGTTTTTCCTTTTGCCCATCCATGTAGTTATTTCTAATCAATTAAATTGGATTATACTAATTTCTAGGATTACAGGGATAAATACATACCTATCAGGCTATATTCCCTTTTGAGGTAAGCCACATTAGGCAAGGTACATGAAAGGAGTGTGATTTAAAAAAAAGAAAAAGAAAAAGGGAATACAGTTAAATCTAACCTGTACCCACATCATTTACCTTTCCATATTTTTTTCTTGCAAACCATCTTTTCTTCTGCTTTCCAGATGCCACTTCATATATCATATATTTGTTCTTTAAACTTCTCACCTTTCCCTTTCTGAGGATCTCGTCAACTTTTAAGGATTACCTTGTAGTGATAACACCAGCATAAGTTAGCTATTTTTCCACTCCATGGATAAGTGTCCAATGGCATTGTTTAGGGTGACTTAGTCTCTTCCAGGTTAAGGAGGGGCTGGAAAAACAACTCCAAGGGCACTATGAAGGCCACGCTAGGCACCTGTTGGATAAAATTGCTCAGATTCACTCTAAGTTAGACTGTGGCTATGCAGCTCTTTTGGAATTAACTGAGGCACAATCTAACATGGTTACCTGGAAAGAGTTTTGAACCTGTTAGTCCTGAGAAAATGGACAGGGTCCTCAGGGCTGTGCAAGGCCCAGCCCAAGAACAACGGTGAAACAGTCCAGTTGAATTAAGTTCCTTTATTTGCTTACACCTTATAGACAGAATCTTGCCAAACTAAATCTATACTACAGCAACTAGTGGATATACCCTGGGAGATTCTAGGGAGTGGCTAAACTGAACCTCTTACTCTTCCCATGCTCCCCTTGTGGACTGTGTTGTCTTTTGTCTCCTTTCCCTTCCTGGAATGCACCTCCTCCTTCCTGATAGCCTTGGTCTCTGTTGCTATCCACCACATCTGTGAGTACAGCAATCTGTGTATTAGACCCATATTTTCTTGGTTGGTTAAGGCCTTTTGGGAGAGAACATATGCTTGGGATCCAGGTGGTGGTAAATTCATTCTTGAGGGAGGCAGTTCTTCTGGCTCTTAAGAGTTAGTGGTCTGTCCCCTCCTCAAGAAGCCATCTGTTCAAACTTTTTAAAAAGGTTGCACTTGTAGATGATTTTTGGTGGGACTGGGATGGGGGCAGTGCATCCATTCTAGCCTTCCTTGATCTCTCCACCACCTTTTGATACTGTACTTCTGGACTTGCTTCAAGATTTGGGAGTGGGTGGCATGGTGTTCTGATGATTCTTCTCTGTTTTTACAGGGCCAGTTCCAGATGGTGTTGGTTGGAGGAAGAGAGGTTTATCCAAAGACCCCTGCTTTGCAGGGATCCTTGGAGCTTTACTCTGTCTCCACTCCAATTTAACATTTACATGAACTGCTGGGTGAGGTCTTTTGTTGGTATGGGATCAGGTATCATCAATATGCTGATGATACCCAGTGATACATCTCCACCCTGTTTGACCAAGTGATTCTGTTAAGGTTCTTTTTCAGTGTCTGGAAGCTATGGGGGTCTGGATGGGCAAGAAGGGGCTTTAGTTCAACTCAAGCAAGACTGAGTGGCTGTGGGTTCTGGGGACTCTCTACTTTGAATTCTGGGTGGGGTCACACTTCCCCAGACAGAACTCACGTCCTCTCGGATCTCAGCTCCTGGAAGAGGAGGTAGTGGCTGTGAAGAGGCCCTTTGCATTAATCCATTTTGTGTGGGAGTTGTGCCTGTTGCAGGATTGGGAGGCCATTTTCATGGCTACTCATGCCTTGGTCATCTCCCATCTAGGCTGTTGCAATATGGCCTACAGGGGCTACCCTTGAAGACCACCTGAAATCTGCAATTGGTCCAGAATGCAATAGTGCAGGTAGATATGGGTTTACCATGATAAGTCCATGTTACATCACTACTTTGTGAGCTGCGCTAGCTCTCTATAGGCTTCCAGGTATAATTCAAAATGTTGGTTATCACCTGTAAACCCCTTCATGGCACAAGGCTGGGTTATTTGCTGGATTGTCTGTCTCCAGTTGGCTCTCCTTATCCTGTGTGATCCAGCAAGGTAGGTCCCCTCTACAAAATAATGTCACTGGTGGGACCAGAAGGTAAATCTCTGTTGTACCTACACTATAAAACAACATTCCCCTGAGATTCAGATGTCCCTGACCCTACTGGCCTTCTATAAGTTGCTTAAAACTTGGTTTTCCTCCAGGATTGGGCCAGAGCAATGGTGACTATTTTCCTTGAGAGTTGTTGAGAGTTGACTGGCATACAGATTTAATAAATTGTTGTTGTTACTATTGTTTTCACATCCATCCACCTTAGTGCATCATACAGTCTACCCAAAATTCAGCGGAAATAATTTGTGTTTGCGGCCAACAACATGGTATCACTTTCATACCGAAGTACAGGCACAGTCATGTTCCCAATCAGCACATCTCCTAGTTAGCTTGATGCAAGCAACGTCATGTTGGCTTGCAAGGCAGTCTCTTCATTGCATAATACCATAATCATTCTTGGGGTAACCGGACGTGGACCTGTGCAGGGGGTCAAGGGTGCCTTGTACGTCCTTATAAAATTGATGCAAATGATGGAATTTTTATAACAAGCTGAGGCATCAGAAGCAAATCATATCATTCTCATGATTTGCACATTAATGGTGCTTCTGGTGTCAACATGGCTTGCACTAGATACTTATGAAATTGGCTGTGCTTGTAGCATATTGACTAAAGTGTGCCAATTGATGAATACTATCTTGTCTTTACTCTTCGTAGGTAATGCTACATGTGTCCCAACTAAGGCTGCTAACCAAGTGTATCCCTTCTCTACATTAATAAAAAGTAATTTGGCCTATATAAGGATTATGGGTATGGACAGGAAATTGCTCAGGGAAAGAATAAAAATCTCAGGCAAACATTCAGGTATATAAACTGTGAACTATAGCTCAATGGGGGAAGTCATAACTGGAAAATAGGCTTAGTCCTTTAGGTAAAATGAGTAATGCACTCTTTTTTTCCTGCCTGAGTATGCTGATATATTCAGATGGATATAGATATCTCTGAACGATGTGACTGCAATTTAAAAGAAAAACCAATTTCAATAAAATAAGTAAGAATATCAGGGGGTTACAGACAAAGTGCCTTCCTGCTATGATGTTAAGTAACCAACTTTGCTAATCTATTTTGGATGAGATATTCCTTAGGCTGTATCACCACCCAGGCAAAGAAATTGTCTTCCCTTTCTCAACACCTGGCAAACAGCCTCTTGTCTGGTAGCCTTCCTGAGAATTTGGCCAACTCAAGGAGAGGAAATCTGAGCTTCCTTCAGCATTGTCATCAACCTGAAAGCAGTTTGACTGTTGCAAGCAAGGGAAACTTTTTTGTTTGGCTCCCTGGCTAGAAAGTCATGGAAAAACGTTTGGGGTGGGGGTGGGGGTCATATAATCCTTCCTTCCACCAGGCCAAGACTGTGTGCTTCCTACGGCTTTGTCCGATCACAGTATTAAATATCACGAGCAACCGAGCTTCAAAATGCTTTGCTGTTTTTGTTTAGGCAAAAATCTTTTCAGGCACAGCATGTTTCTAAAGAGAGAGATGAGAGAGAGAGATGCCATAAGAAGAGAAACCAAGAAGGTATGTCTCCTTCATGAGAGCTTGGAGAGTGATTGTGTTTGTTCCCACTTTGGAGGACCTGATGCAACTACCATCTTGAGGACTGGTAACACTAGTAAAGATTGGGGGCCCTTAGTGGGTTAACCTAGGCTTAGGCAATGCAGTGTCATAGATATAAGTGAGGACTTCCTTGATTATCTATCAGGTTTCTGCCTTACCCAACTTTTAGTTCTGAATGACTGCCCTGAACTCCTAAGGCAGGAGTAGGACCTCCAGACTTGAGTTGGAAAGTCTAGATGACTATCAGATGGCAGCAAGCACCCCCTTACTGGCCTCTAGTGGTTGCCCAGTTTATTGGTAGCCTTTATTTGGTTGGCCTACCCATGTGTATATTTTTTTCCATAACTTCTTTGCTGATGGACAGTGATCACCACTGTGTGAGATTATTGCTTTCCTTCCTATGGTTTATTTAATTAAAGTTTAGAAATACAGGTTTGCCCAATGGATCGATTGTGTCTGCTGCCTTATTTAATTCCCATATTATATCAAGGTAGAAAACAGCTCTTCTGCATTATGTGAAACAACTATGTTTTTAACATCTGCATGTTCATGAACAGTGTTTGCATAAAGGGGAGCTGTTCAGATGCCCACACTCTGACTGGGATCATACCTTGTTCTAAGCTATGATTCGCTTAACCAAGGCTTGTTGAATAAACCACTGTTGGGTGGAGTCAACTCATCAGAAAGGCTGACTTCCTAGAACACAATAAGACAAAAGCAAGCGAGCCACCTTACAGCTTAATGTATTGTAGGAACTAGTCCTCTGTGTTCTCATGAATCTGCCTGGGCACTTGAGGGAAAAAGAAGAATAGAGGCTATGAATTCTTGGTGTTTCCAGTCTGAAAAGGATGGTGTGCAAAAGAGATGAAAAAGTCTTGTGTCTGAGCCAGGACAGCTGTGCTAATGAAGAAGACAGCCTTGGGTTGATTAAGAGAAGTTGCATACTTAAACATCTGGAGAGTACATAGTTGCCTGCTCCCTGCCTACTTGTAACTATCTCTGTGAGCATAAATCCATTTTTTTTGGTTCTCTCTGCTTGCTCTTAAAGTAAGGTGCACAGCCAGATAATATTAAGGAGGACATACGTTAGGAGTTTTTTGAGCTCCAGGACATATGCTTTTTTGATTGGTGGTGATCCAGATTTGTTAGGAAAATGAAAATTACAGTTCATTAATACTAGGAGATCCATGACTTCTTAAGGCCCCTCCTGATTTTCCTCTTCTCCCCTAACCATTAACCATCACTTCTTCCCAGAGTCAAAGACTGATTTGGAGAATCTTAACTCCCACATCCCCCCTTCACAGCCCAGTTAAGATTTATTCTTGGCTGTTGGCTAGAACCCCCAACACAGATGCTGTGTTGCAGGCTATATGGGTGCAACCCACAGTCTGCAGTATCTGTTAATGAGCTGTAAATCCTTTGTCTCCTCCAAGAAGAGTCAACCACTTCAAACCTCTCAACCGTCAGATCATCTCAGGTGACCCATTGTAAGAAACTCATTCGCCTCTGTACTTTGGCAGCCAGAAACACTGATCCGAGAGGGAGGAAAGGAATGCAGAAAGCCGCGTTGCCTTTTGCCCGCAGCCAAGTTGGCTTATATGGGAAAGAGCACTCAAGTCTGCCACCAAAAATGACCCCAGCGGTTTGGGCTTTGGTGTCCTACCAGCAAGAGTCGACACTGAAGGATTAAAAAGTGGAGGAGGGTAGACCAGCTGTCTGCCTTTCTTAAGCCAAGAGATCAATTATTCTTTGTCAGCATTTCTGTGGCAAGTCACCTGGTGCCACATTGCCTCAGGCCTAAGTTCCCTGGGAAGTTGCTGCTCGGCTCCAGATTAAAACCAGGTATTTCAGGGTTGCCCACGTCCCCCTAATCTTGCTCAGGTTATTTTTACTGGTTGAATTATTCTCATTGATACAATAAATCACAGGCAGGGAATCATTTTCGGGCCAAGGCTTATACTAGGCATTTCAGAGGATGTACTTAGATTTGCACTCTCTAAATTGGGTGGGACTGGTCTATGACTAGGTGTGGCCCTATTAATAGTGGGCAGGGCTAGGATTTTTTTTTTTTTTAATCCAAGGAATACCCTGCCTTTCCTCCCATATTCTTCGTTGTTTCAGCTGGCTTCCTGCTTTAGCCTATGTCAGTGTTGTCCAAACTTGGCCACTTTAAGATGAGCGGACTTCAACTCCCAGAATTCCCCAGCCAGCCATGGAATTCTGGGAGTTGAAGTCCACTCATCTTAAAGTGGCCAAGTTTGGACAACACTGGCCTATGTTCTTTGGTCTTGACTATGAGTTCTTCATCCTTTTTTGGCCTCAACATGGTTTCTAACATTTACTTCTGCTTCATCTGCTCATTTGTATAATCTAATGCAGGGCTATCTGTAATGTCAAATGAAAATTGTGGGAAATATAAAGGAGAATTTGCAATGGATTATGTGTTCTAATGAAGATACAGCCTTTGTTACATCAAGTAGGTGGTAAGCAATGTTATTTCAAGTTATTACTCCTACATTCTGAGACCAAGTCTTTCACTCTGTGAAATTCAGACTTAGACTGGAGATAAGAGGGATTCTTTTTGTTTTTTTTTTAAGAGAAGTACACATTGGGTAGCAAAAAGACAAATTTCATGTGGCATACATACAATCTTTCTTTTTCCTGTCTTAGAATTGGAGTCAATAGGAGTGTGACAATCAGCTATGAGTCTTCTGGATGATTCAAATAACTGAAATAATGCCATTTGAATTGTGGATTTGGTTTGCAAAACTAAGTCATTTGACACATGGAATCATCAGACTGGGTTGAACCAATTCAGAGTTTTGATTAATAAACATGTAAAAGCCCTTCCAAACTGTTGAATCAATTCAATTCAGTGACTGAGTCAGAATCTTTAAATGGTTTCATAAAGTCAATTCGATTAGGAGGTTTAATTAAATGGAACCTGGAATCTTCATGTTGAACCTTTCAGCAGGTTTACAATTTAACAACAGGTCATTTAATATCTGCATGTTGTGCTAGGTTCACACAACAAGCAAAACCCAAAAATGGATTAACAGCACACAGTTTAGTACTACGCTCAGAACAGACCCTAGATTATGTTTTAATGATGTGATTCGTGCAACACACTAAGACAATAGCTGGCTTTTCCCCAACACATTGAACTACAGCCTATGCATAGCACATTTACCTAATTTACTATGCTGTGTGAACCCTGCCAGGGTGTTGTTCTTTATACTATATAATTTCATGCTGTTGATTTCGGCAAGTGGCTCAGGTACATTGATCAAACAGCCCACCCTTGTTTAATTCACTGGTTTGGGATTCCTTCGCTTCTACATGGAGATATACAAGACTGCAAAAGATATTTCTGTCTCTGGACTGGCTGATAAACTCAGAATTGTGACCCCTTCACTTTAAAGGCAACTGTAAAGGCCAAGGATTTGGTAGACTACCCTTGGCTGCTTTTCTGAGTTGTGGAAACTGGGTGGGGTCTCAATTGACTCCAGCCCATGTATGCAAAGCATAAATCCAGCTCCTTCTAATTTTGAACTACCAAGTTTTCCAAAACTACCATGGAAACATTTGACACTTAAAAAATAGAGAAGGGACTGAAAGCTTCTTTGGAAATGTGGTCAGCGCTGATAGCATATTTGGACATACTTCTATTTCTTTTTCTCTCCGTCCCCAAGAATTCTTGCGATCCATCGGATGTTTCAAATAGGCATCGGATTTGGGGGATTTGAGGGCTGTGTAATAAAGAGACGAGACTCTTTCACAACAGGAGCAATGCCTTCCTTAGCATGTGCATTATTCTAGCTATCTGGAGCAGTTGCTTATTCAGCTTGGAATGAGTAAAGAGTGTTGTTTACTTTTTATTTACATATTTGTTGTTTTATTTATTATGCATGTGGAAGAATTTTGCTGAAGGCAAGTGGATTGTTTGTCCTTTTTATTTTAATTATTACTTTATTACTTTACTTTTACTTTAATCGAGTATGCCAGGCAAAGGAAAGAAAAGGTTTGAAATAAGGTTCTTTGAGGGTAGGGTCATGTAATTGAATAGACAGTTCTTCATAGGAGACAGACCCAAATACTGGTGACCATCCTGATATTGCCAAACATCTCCATAAATTCAGCATCTTTATCTATCTATTTATTTAATCTGATTATACGGCTGCCCATCTTGCTAAATGTGACTCTGACTGGCTAACAAAAATTAATGCAATAAATAAGAAACAACAAAAGCAAAAAACTTAAAATAGTTGCTGAAGAAACTCCAACAAATATGGAATCAACTACTCTCCTGGTTCCCACACCCAGGAAAACCACCAGGTCTTAATGGCTTTCTGGAAGTCCAGCAGGGTTGGGGCCAACTTAAACTTGGGTGATATGCAATTCCAAGGACACCATGGCTGAAGATGGCATTCTGTAATTGATAGAGTTAGGGTTGGAGAAAGTTGGTCCTTCAACATTTTCTCTGTTGATTGGGGTGCTGGGAATCATAGGCCATGGTCATACAAAATACTTAATTTTGTTACTGAATTAACCCATTTACATGGATCATTCAACACCTAAACCATAAACTCATCAAACTGACTAGATCAGCATACTGTGCTAAGACATCAAAACTAATCAGGTCAGCATTAACCAAGCTTAGCAAACTGGGTGAATGAAGCTGGTTGGCCTCTAAATGATCACATTAAGTGTGCCATGTGAATACAATCATGTTGAGCAACATCTGAAGGCCCATTAACTTTCCACCCTTGCTCAGCACACTTTCTTAGGGATATGACTGCAGCAGAATTCCACCCCCACCTCCCAAGCTGGGGCTTTTATGGAGAGTTTATGTAATCTAGCGAACAATGCCATTTGATAATTTCAGACCAGGGTTCTCAAACCATGGTAGTCTTCCAACTGAAAAGGCTTTATTTCTCAGAATTTTAAGTAATGTCCATGCTGGATGGGGAATTCTCAGAGTTGAAGTCCACACAAACATAACATGCCATGACTGGGGAAATTTTTTTATGCCTGATCTTAGATTCAACCTAGATTCACAACTGCTTCTACAATCTTCATGCATTAGAGCAAACACGAACACTAACTGATTTACCAAATCTGATCCTTTTTTTTTTTTTTTAAGGTTGTGAGTCCATACACGTTTGCATCCTAAACTCATTTGAATAATCATAGTCTTGTCTACAGGGATAAAAATGTAGCCTGCATTTGGAAATAATGTTATTTTTTGTTGCCAAAAAAGGTGTGTGTGTGTGTATGTGTAGAAATAAAAGTAACATCTGGAACTATGGTAGCTGATAGCTGCTCCCTAATGATATATTGGGCATTTTGGTCTCCAATGCTCATGTTCGACATGTTTGTGTTCCCCCTCCCACAATCTCCCATTAGCTGGGAAATCAATTGATCTCCATTGGTCTATGGGTCAAGGACATCAGTCCTGAAATGCTACCTTGGCTATACAACAGAAGAGAGCTACACAACTTCTAACTGGTTATTATATACTTACATTATATTTAATACTTCAAATCTAAGGAAAATTCCAGAGTTCAGGGGAGTCTTCACCCTGATAAGAGATAGTACTGGGTGAAGCCCATTTCTCTGCATATTTTTTGTTGTTAGCTGGCCTGCGTGCATAAGCCTTTCATGTTTCCATTAGACAATTGTACCTGGCTGTTATCCTAAGTTAAAATCCTGGTTTTCATTGAAGAATCCCACAGCAATAACCAACAGCAGAGGTCCTTTGGTGGCAAAACTTCCAAAGACCTCCAGAAGAGCACGCCACTTCTTCTGCAAATCTGGTGCTTTATGGAAGAATCCAAACTAGGAGCTATGCATTCTAAAGGGGTTGGGGGTGCTCAGCTACAAGGAGATAAATATTGTATGATGAAAAGATGAACATATATTCACCAGGTGCAGAAAAAGTTATCTACATTTTCTCCCTCAAGAGAATGGAAATTCTTCACAATTTCTTTCAAAGGTGAAGAAAATATTGGTGAAATTTTCATGAGTGGAGTGTTATATTCTAGTCTTTATTTAGTGAGGAGATGGCCAAGGGATGAATGTGAATATCCTGTTTATCAATGTACAGTCATCTCTCCAGCAATTTGCAGCTGCAACGTCTACAGGATCTCACTCATTCTGATGAAAACAGCATCACAGCATCAAACTGCAAGCTCTGTCCTTTGGGAGGTGTGTGCAATGCTACAACACAGATGACAAGGGATGGAGCAGTGCGACAATGCTGCTTTCATCAGTCTGGCCCCTTTGCTGACAACGTTGGTTTACAACCTCCCAATTCCTCACCCTTTCATAAATCTAAGGAAAGATATTGGAAGGGACCTTCTCCTGAAAGAGATATGTGTGGGTGTGGGTCTTCTTCTTTTACCTTCATTCGGACTTCATTAAATCCGAGGAGTTAGTTTTAAGGCTGTGTGAGAAAGTTATGTTAGCAGACAATGAACCACAATCCACAGTAGCTTAACCCTAACCCTCCATCACCAGCAGCAATGAAATCAGCTGAAGAACACCATCAAGATAAATCTGAAAGAGAGTCTCAGGCATCCTGCAGGAGAAGAACAATTTTGAGAAATGATAATGCAAGTTTCTGCATAGCATTTCTCTGGTAGCAACGGTGCATTTGAAACTCACGTGTTGTAAAAGGAACTAGAAGAATTCTCCTCAGGGAGAAATCTGTAATGAAATTATCCTGTATTGTGCATGCAGATCATGCATGTTGTTTGGGGAAATAATACCAGGATTTGCAAGAATTGGAAAGTGGGGGGGGGGGGATTGTATTTCACTCTTAAAAAAAAGAAAAATCTTATATTCAGCAGTAGATTGCACAGCGAAATATAAAAAGCTGGTCCAGATTACTGCAGCTCTCATTAGTTTCAATAGGGTTGTACCATTTGGCCGTGAGTAAATCTTGCCTCAATCCCACCACATTTCTCCCCACCGTCAGCATCTGGAGTCCATGTGCTTCGTCTAATTGCGCCCAGCCTTGCGTATTTGCACTCCTTCTCTGTCTATGTGCCATGTGCCGCCGTTTTCCGACTCTCAAGCGTGCCTAAATTATAAAACAAAGTTGCAGTTTCTCAGTGGTGCATAAAGCAGTTATTTATAGGCTTAAAAAACAACAAACCCAAGATGGTTATTTATTGCACAAAGACAGTGGAAAATTCTTTTGCTGGGGTCATTCTACAAAGGGTGGTGGGTTTCTTTGGCTTCAATTAGTCTCATCATCTTTTATTCATTAAGCCCTTAATTTTAATTGATGCAAGTGTGTGCAGAAGACCGACTCTCTTCTAACCCATGTCAGTGCGACAGATCTACTGCTGCCTTCTCCTCTGAAATATTGATTAAGCAAACAAAACAAGCCCAACTAAGGTTGTCACTTGTGATGCCCCAAGTCCTCCACTGCAAACACAAGCTGATTTTAAATCAAAGCCTGGAGCTGTGGATTTGTGGGTGGCTGTGCCAATTACAGAGTGGGATGAATATTGTATGGTGGAAAGATGTCTGTCATCTTGTCTATGTCTGTGTGTGTGTGTGTGTGTGTGTGTGCATGTGGGGCAGAAGAATTCTCTTGCATTTTTCTCTACTACCAATTCTCATCCACTCTGATGGAAGGAAATGTGGTCTCATTTTCTACTGAAGGAGAAGAGAATTTTGGTGAAATGTTCCTAAGTGGACAGCTGTGTATTTGCACGTATTTAATGATGAGGGGGCCAACAGGTGAATGAGAATGTCCTTGTTTTACTGCACGGTCTTCCCCACGCAGTGTGCAGCCTTTCTGGCTCCCACACTTCCATGAAATCTTGAGGGAGGACATCAGGAAATAACTTCTTTTATGGGGCTTTTTTCAGACCGGGAAGTACAAGCAGCCAGGGAGGCTTCTAAGACATGGAGAGTTGCATAATGAAAAATATTCTCAGCAGTAGTGACCTCTGCTGCCTCCAACATTTCCAGAGAAATTCTCAAGTACACTTGCAATAAAATAGGACAAGGAAATGGTTGAGAAATTTCAGAACAGATTGGGCTTAGTATTAACCAGCATTCATTTAATGGATAGCCATTATAACACAGGAACTTCTTCCACAGAAAGGGAACTCTGCAATGTATGAAAATGGTTTCAAAATGAAAGTAGTTCCAGTGTGGTTTATAATACAAAATGAAAGTGGTTCCAAAATTTACAATAATTAAACTCTGAACTTTCCTAGAGTCTTTATAAATTTAAGTAGTTTCAAAATTAGCCACAATTTTTAATTAAGGAGGCCACAGAGCAGACTGAAAATCAGAATTGGCAAGCAGTTAGACAGTCTCTAATACCTGTAATTTACAATCCACAGATGGAACTTGAAGCATTTGAGTTTTTGGCTCTTTGTTAGCAGCAAAGCATTATCTTGTGGAAATGTGACATCATAATCAGAAAATGGAGGGGGAAAAAATGTGCTTTTGACGAGTTTTTATTTTTTTATTCTGCCAGATTTGAAATCCTCATTTAACCACATCGTCATTGGGCAGCTTCCTGAAGCAGGCAATTATATGGAGGAATTTCCTACTCTTCAATAATTTCTTTGGTGTCTTCCTACGGCTGCCTCTGAGTTCTTTCTCATGACTGTCCTCATCGGCATTCCTCCAGGCCTTGAGTCAGCAAAAAACTAATCTGCATAATCTGTGCAGCCCTGATAGCTGAACTCTGTTTCAGTAAGTAGACTGAAAAAGGTGCTGTCCTTAAGGCAGAACAAGTGAAGGACAGTGATCTGTGGATTACCATGGCTGTGTTTCTCCTTTCACAGGGTCATCAGTAGGTAAGAAATCAAAACAGCGAACTGTTCTTTTTAACAGGTAGTGGGGCAGGTTTAGGTGAATGGGGGTGGGTGCCTGAGACAAAGGCTTTAGCCAGCTTTCAAGGTCCCTGAGTGACAGGTTGCTGGTGTAGTGATGTCCCACGCTGGCGACCTGTCAAATGTATGTCACCTGCTTTTCTGGGACAACACATCAACCCAGCTGAGCAGGATCAAGAAAGCAAGAGCCAGCAGACTTTGCTAAAGCATTTTGAATGCTAATCTCGGGGTAAATGCAGGATCCTGAAAACTGCAAGAGAAATTTCCCAACCACATTTATAATGAATTCATTCAAATGGAACCTCTCTGAAAGGTTTGAAATGCTTCTTCCCAGGTTTCTGGCTACCTGGGCTGAGTTGCTGTTTACAAGACAAGCTGTCAGCAGATACCTCTTCTGTCTCTTAATTGCTTAGGTCTACTCACCTTTCCATTACTTTCCCAGTCTCCCCACACTCTCCCACATAGGGCTTGATTATGTCCCAAAATAGCCAAGCTCTCAGATTGCGGGCATGGAGGAGGGGTGCAGGTTTAATTGGGAAAAAGGTCTCCATCAGTGCACTGGGAGAGCTCCCTCCTGCTTCATTCCATGTACCTGCCAGCTAGACTATCTTTGCACATAGATTTACTCCTCCTTCAGAAGTGCACTAGGCTCATGTTCAGAACTAATGCAAGTTGGCAGGTTGCTGGCTCCATGAAATTGTGGCAAGGAACATTGGAAGCTTTCTTGCTCACCTTACCCCACTCCCCTCTGCTGTGCCTTTGATCTGCCACTGGGGTGAAAAGGAAAACAGCTGAAACTCTTGTCAATGTTACCCCAGCTCACAAATCAAGGAGTGGTGGATGGGAATAGCAGTGTTGGTAGAGAGCATCCAAAAACAGCATGTGAAGTTGCAAAATGACATTGGGATAGACAAATGATACCACTCCCACAAAGAGTAAAACCCATAGGAAGTAGAGCTGCATAAAACCCTTCGTTGGAAGAAGCAGTGGGAAGACTATAATGTGTTCTTTTGGGACACAACCAGCCCCACGTAGCTGGCATAACATGCATTTCTTTACCAGTTTAAATTGAGCTCCTTTGCAGCAGAGGACTGGTAGTCTCCCCATGAGAGCGAGGTTGACTTTGGTCAACCAGGCAGACATACAACAGTTGAATGCAGATATTCAGCATCAACAAAAAAAGAACAGTAAAGGTGTCTCAGTTATGATTATCAACCAATAGAGGAAAACAACAAGGAAAACCAAGTGAGAAATCAGAGGAAAATATCTAACTAAGGAAAGAGTACTTAAGAGCAATTGCCAAAGAAATCTAATAGAGGCAAAGGAGATTGAAAGAAGATGGAGAGTCTCTTCTGCAACAAATGGGATTATAGAATGAATATATATATATATATATATATATATATATATATATATATTCAGAAGAAGAGAGGGGATGTATTCAGGAAGTCTATTTGAAAGTGAGATATGAGAAACCAGGTGTCAAATAGGGAAACATCATATATTTTGGGTACATGATACAACTGGATTAGAAAAAGCAATTATCCTTGGCAATGTTGAGGGACATAGAAGAAAGGTGAGGCAGTGCAGATAATGCGGATGGATGAGATAAGGCAGATTACTGGCATGTCCTTAAAAGACCTACAATTTATGGCTGGAGACGCATCAAGATGGTGGCCATGTATCCCTACAAACATCAGGGGTTGCACCTGACCTGACAGCACCTAACGAATCCAAACAACTCAAAACAAATGTACTCGAAGAAGCTTGACACTGGAGCTTCTTCTGCTGTTGCTTTGAGGCAAATTCCACAACGTTGGTGGAATTTGTAGCTAAAGGCTGTGGAAGGTTCCTTCTGATTTCCCTGCTCTCCCTTGTAATCATTGCAGCAGGCCTCCCCTGATGCTTGTATAGTGGTAGATCTTGAATAAAGAGTGACATCTTTAGCAGCTGAGTGGAAGGAAGCTTTGTCCCTAGACACTCCACAACTGTGACAGGGAGGAATCAGGCATAAGACACGGGCAGATATGGTTGCTTGTTTAAACTGTATTTTTTAACTGCTTAGGTGTAGCTTTGCAGAAGACAGGAGAGAATAAATGAATAATAAGAAAAGGAGAGCCTCCAAGAAAACGTTGAAGCCCCAAATGCTCCTCTTAACTGCAGCTAGCGAAACAGCCAAGCCATCTTTCAGGATCTACCGTTCCACTCCTTCAAGCAGGTAACCAGCATCTTGTGCCCACTAAACATGCTTTCCTAAGCACTTTTCAACAAATTTCTGAAAACACTGGGATTCCCAGAAGCTTGTTAATTTCTTCCTCTTACTGTTTTGACTATATAAGCCTAGGATTTGAAGAATGAGGATAATAGAATCCAGCAATGGGAAGCAATTTTTCCAGAGCCTGAGCTCAGACGATGCTTTATTTTTTTATCTCTTTCGTTGATTCAAAGGACCACAGTGGGTGAACACACCTAACATAGGAGAACTGTGGTTTTTCTGGGTTTTTCTAATACACTTATTTCTTCTCCCCTCCACCTCTTATTTTTGGAAGGAAAGAGGGTTAAATGTTACTAGCATTTCAGGCTTTCTCCTTTTGGGGACATCCTTCCCAACAACTTCCAGAGTTGTAATCACTCATCGTTTGTATTTTCTAAGACTGCCAGTGGTATTTATGTTAAGTCCAGTATTTTTTATTTTCTGAAAACAAAGACCATGCTGTGCAATATGCTTGTTTCACATTCAATTTATTTAAATTAAAATATTCCTTTTCTTTTAAAAAAGTCAGGTTAGGGAAGAATGCACCAAGGGAGATATCATCAGGCACATTGGTGACCGGAGCCCAGAGATTTGGATGGGACGGTAACCATGTCCCATAATTACTCTTCATAGATTCCACTGTAGCGTCACGGCAAAAATTCCTCCTGAATGTTGGCCCAGTGACTAAATAGTAGCCACCAGCAACTTAGGAGATGAACGCCTGAAGTTTTCTAAGTCTTTGCCAGTAATCAGCTTCGGTGTTCTGATAGCATCTCTCCCCCCCCCCTTCCTCTTCCTGACATTGAAATCAAAAGCCAGCAGGTTGCCCAGTGAATTCTGCTTCTCAGCCTCTTGGGATGGCCGTTCGCATTTGTCTCCTGCTTCCTTTCATGGCCAGCCTGAAGAAAAGGAGGGAGAGGTTCTCCACGGAGAATTCAATTCGGCACAATTACGTCCGCTTCCAAGCTCTCTCCCACGCACTAACTGCATTGCCGGTGGCTCCCAGCCCAATCGCCGTGCAGCCCTAGTTTTGTGTTGGCTTTGATAAACACCCCTGTGTAATCAGCAAAGCGACGGTTAGCCAGCTCCGGTACAGTATGATTTCCCTTTGCGGCCTCTTCAATCATGTTTATAATTAAGGCAAGACTCTTTGCAATGCCAAAGGCTACAGGGAAGTGGGGGGAGTTATAAGTCATAGGAAAATGACTCGCTTTCAAGATCTGACGGTTGTTCTTATTTTTCTAGCCCAGCATTTTATTTTCTCTTTACTTTAAGCGCCGGGCTTTGGATCTAAGTAGATTTTAACACAGAAAGTGAAAAATTGTAGAAGATACACCCGGGCAATGGGAAGGAAGATGCTGCTGTAGGCTAAGATTAGAAACGACATTCTTACAAAAAGCGATGGGATTTTGTCACAACGTGCCAGGCTAAAGAGACTTTTCTCAGACAGGTTTTCCAAAGCCTGTTGGCAAGAGGTGGGAAAAGTCATGCAGGAGATTGACTAAACTTTGCAGAGGACCAACATAAGGAGATGCTGGCTGGAATCACATATAATTTTAAACCATCTTTTGTATTCAATTTGATTTGTTGAATAAGCCACTAAATAAAGTCTCATGCCTGGTTTACAAGCACCGTGTTTGAGTTCACGGAACATGTCAAATCAAAACTAAACCACATAATGGTAATGTAATGAGTGAACCTGGCCACTGTTTATTCGATTAAAATCGTTCCCATCACTGGTCTTTTGAACTCATCATGGGGTGCCACGAGTTTTTATAGAGTTTTTATTGATTTTATTTTTTTGTTTGGGGGTTTTGCTGGTTTTACTGTTTTGTATGCTGCCCAGGGTTGTTACTATGATATGGGCAGCTATATAAATCTTTTAAATTAAAATAAAAATAAACATGCCATGAATTGAACCTGGGATTTTGTTTTATGTTTTTTTGTTTACAAGCTGAACTAATTAATGATGCCCTTTCTTCTACTAACGGTGAAGGGCTAAAAGTACCCCGCGCAAGGGAGTAGTGTAATAGGGAAAGTGATGATATTTGCTGCTAAGTTCTATACAAGCAAATCCAGTTGGGTTTCCTGCAAACCTGATGTTTTCTGAGTTTAGTGATGTGGTTTGAAATTCTAGAAAAAATGCATAAAAATGCACATATTGAGAAAAAAATATTGGGGATTTTTAACTGTTGATGGGGTTTCTGATTTTAACTGTGAGCCACCCAGAGTCATCCGTTGGGGGGAGATGGGTGGCATACAAATGTAATAATAAACAAATAAATAAATAAAATTTTTTAAAAAATATATATATAGACATACATATATGAGAGAAGTCAACATTCCCAAGAAAAACATTATTGTAAAAAAATGTGGATAAGAGGACAAGTGTCTGTTAACCTAGGTATAAGGAGAAATTGGCACAAATATGTGTTTCCAGATTCATTAACTGAGGCAGAAAAAGAAGTGCAGTGAGCTGGTTGATTGGAAAAAAATGAGAAATTCAATGAAACTGAAATCAACACATCAACCAGCCTATGTCCTAGCAATCACTTTTGGGCAGAACTTGGAGCAGGTGCTCTTGGTGACCATCTCTCCATTACTGGCCTCCTTCTTTTCCTTGCACTCTTGGTTGCTGAACTGTTTATCACTTCCTGCTGGATCCTATCTACACAAGGGCCAAGATGGAGAACTCATCGTGAGAGAAACATGCTGCATTTTTTTCACTCCTTGTTTGATCAGAAGTGAAGAATAATCACAGGAAGGAAGACAAGGAGAACAATCAGCAGACCTTGAACTTAGCAGTAAGATCTGGCCCTCAAGGCGGCTCAGTGGTGTCAAAGTCAAGATGGCAACCATGACAGTGTGGTGAAGCTCCACCTGTTTTTGCTTGCATCACATGGATGAAGGTAGAGGAGTGGGACCTATGTGTATACAAGTGATAACACACCATATCATTCATGTGATGGGAGGAGTGCCTTCTCCTGCTTGTGCAGTTCACTTCCCTATGAAGCTACAATGACCAGTCTAACGTGCACTGCATTTTGTTATCCCCATTCCCTTTCTTGCCCTAACCTTGAACTTTTTGCAATGCCTTTAAAAGAAATGGGCATGATGGAAAAAGATAGATGAATCCCCATCTTGGTCTACTCTTTATTCCATTGAGTACTTAGCATATGATGAATCCGGCTCTTGTTAACGAGGTGGTGCCTTATAAACGATTGGAATGGCAATAAATCCATTTTGCTCAATTCTGCATGTTCAGGGAGTCTTAAAATGTAGGTGCTCATTTTTTAAAATGCAGCATACAAACTATTTTTGGTGACAAGGTCAAGTTGCTAACACATTCGGATGAGAAACTGACATACAATGGAATATTGTAGCGGTATTCCCATGTTTTAGGCAGTGTCGTGTATGATCTTTCAGAGATGTAAAAAACTAAAGAAATATGCAAGAAGTGTAAGAAAATGAAAAAGAATGGAAAAGCAGACATGTCTTCCTTTCATTTACTGAACCACATTTCATTGATTCCCATGTCATAAACAAGGCTCCCAAGTGCAAAGTTTAGACAAGAACCAAGATCTTTTTGAACTGTTATATCTGACACAGAGCTTCCTACTTAACCACAGGAAGGAAGAGACAAACGTAGAATTCATAAGGGAGAAATGAAGGCTCTCACTCAAATCAGTCCTGCAGTGAGTAATAAATGTGTCAGCTATTGAAAGATGGTTTTATATCAGTTTCCCCTTTTGCACATGCTTCGGGGTATGCCTAGATCATTTCATCAAAATTAAATTTACTGAATTCAACCAACTGAAAATTTACAAATCTTTAGTTTCGGTGATAGATGTACAGATCAGTCTGAATTTGGCCCATTTTATCGTCCTTGTTACTAGGGGAGTATTCTTGTCTGGCTTTTTCAAATAGCTTTTCAAATAGTTCTATTAATTTTAGTCACTATGCATCTGATGAAGTGAGCTGCGGCTCGCAAAAGCTTAGGCCCTTTAATACAATTTGTTAGCCAGAAAAAGTGCTTGCGGGTGACTCCTGATTTTTTGCCTGCATGGATTAACACGGCTCTCCTCCTACGATGTCTGTTCTTTGCAACTTTCCATAAGTTGCATTTCCTCCTAAAGTAGATAGCAAAGCCCTTTTGTAACGCTTCTGAGTAATGAAGGCACTTTCAATATCTATTTATCTATAGACTGTCCCTCTAATTTGATCAGAGTTTATGCTGTCATAGTCACACACTAGGCTGAAAGCCACAGGATTTGAAACCCTAACAAGATTTGAAACTGATAGTTTTGCTTTAAGGAAGCACATGTGCATCTTGGAATATCCACATTATCTGGAATTTACTGAAGACATTTTTAACAAAGTAAAAACCATAAGAGAAAATAAAGATAATAAAGAAAAATAGTAAGTAGTGAAAAAAGAAAATAGAAAAAGAAAAGAAAAGGAAAGGAAAGGAAAGGAAAAGAAAAGAAAAGAAAAGAAAAGAGAAAAGAAAAGGAAAGAAAAGAAAAGAAAAGAAAAGAAAAGAAAAGAAAAGAAAAGAAAAGTTTATAAAGAAATGGCTTCCAACCTTCTTGATAGTGGGTATAGATAGATTTATATTTTGCCTTTTCTTTCTAAAGTTGCATCATAATTTCCTTCTTTCCATAAACTACCCTTTTTAATCTTCAAACCCATAAATCACAAGTTTATTTTTCTCTTTTTTCAGCAAAAAGTCCATAAGGGCTTTCCAGTCACTAGTAAATGTAATTGTTGATCTTTCTCTAATCAAACAAGTTAATTTTGCCATCTCTGCTAGTTCTGTCATCTTCACCAACCATTCCTCCATTGTGGGTATTTCAGAGTCTTTCCATTTTTGCACATATAATAGTTTCACAGCAGAAATCATATATAAAAATAATCTTCCCTGGCTCTATTTTTAATTGACTGTCCATTAATCCCAGCAAAAAAAGTTCTGGTTTCAGCTGAATGTTAATCTTTAAAATTCTTTGTATCATTTTCTGTATTTGAACCAAAAAAATTCTGGCTTTTTTACAAGTCCACCAGGCATGATAAAATGACCCTTCATGTTGACAACATAAATTTGAAGCACCTTTATACATTTTAGACAATTTTTCTGGAGTCATATTCCAATGGTACATCATTTTATAAAAATTCTCTTTTAAGTTACAGCATAAAGTAAATTTCAGTCCTTTTAACCACATCTTTTCCCACTGTTCCATTAATACGTTATGTCCAAAGTTCTTAGCCCATTTTATCATAGTCTTTCACTTGTTCTTCCATTTCAAGTTTCAGTAAAAGTTTATACATTTTAGCAATTACATGCTCATCATTTATACATAGTTCAACTTCAACTTCAGTCTTCTGCTGCTCAATTCCAAATGTCCTATTATCTACCTCAAATCTTTCTCTTAACTGTGTATATGAAAACCATTGAAAACTAAATCCCTCTGCAGCCAGTTGCTCTTTTGACTTCATCTTATATTTTCCATGTTCCTGTTCTAACACCTCTCAATAAGTTAACCATTTTTTTTTAACCTACTGTTTCTTTCCTGTAAAATGCTTCTTGTGCTGAGATCCATTAACATATTTCCAGGCACAGTCTGGGTTTATATCTATTCCATATTCTCAATATGGCACTTCTAATATAATGATTCTTAAAATCTACATTAATCTTAAATTTATCATACCATAGAAAACCATGCCATCTGAACCTCAGATCGTGCTCTTCTAATTCTAAATTCTTTTATTTCTCAGCAAAACCCACCCTTTCGTCCAGATTAATCAGTAGGCTGCAAAATACAATTTCAAATCAGGCAGTACCAATCCTCCTCATTCCTTTGCATCTTGAAGTATTTTATATTTAACTCTTGGTTTTTTCCCCTTGCCCTACAAACTTAGATATATCTTTCTGCCATTGTTTAAATGGTACATCAGGTGTCACGATAGGTATCGTTTGAAACAAAAACATCATTCTTGGCAAAGCATTCATTTTTATTACAGAAATTCTCCCTGACAATGACAATTGTAATTTCTCTCATCTTAACTGTCCTTCTTGATTTCATTCCACATCTTAACATAATTATTCTGGTATAACGTACAATTCATATTAGTCATAGTGATACTCAAGTATTTCACTTTTTTCTCAATCTTAAAACCAGTTTTTTCCATCAATCCATTTGCTTTTCAAATTCATGTTCTTTGTTAACATCTTTATCTTTTGTTTATTAATTTTAAAGCCAGCTAATACTCCAAAGTCTGGAATAAAAATGGTTTTGGAGTTGCTTTGTTCATGAGATTCTCCTCTTCTTATTTCTGTCTTCTCCCATATTACTGTAACATCACATAGTTAATGCAGTTGTGGGTGTATGATTTTTTTTCTCTGAAATCATAGTTTGATATAATATCTTTTTCTTTTGAATAATCAGGCAGGTAAGTGCTTGTGGGATGGGGTAAAGTCTCCCTTGACTCAAACTCAGCTCCTTGTAATTACTTGGCAAGAGTACAGAAGTGGTTTTCATTATCTTCTTATGGGATGTAGTTTGTGATTTCCAAGTTTAGCCTTCAGCCCTGGGATTCCCTGGGAATCTCCCAACTCAGTACAAATTAGGTTCAATCCTGTTTAACTTGAGCCCAGACAGGTCAGCCAGGAGTTCCCATCTGCATAGAATAAGGAAAGTCTATGCAGTGCTTCAGATTTGTTCTAAAAGGATCCTTCAGAGTATGAGCTGTTGCAAATAAAGCATAGTTTTAGAATGGTCCTTCATGTTCCAAAGCCCTTTTTTCAGGACTATCTCTGAAGTGGCACTCAGTTTTGGTGATAAGGAGGGAGAATTCCAACAGCTCTTAGCAATGAATTCTTTATGGTAATAGAATGGTGCACAGTTCAAACTGTCATCATATGAACATCACTAAGAGAGGTGCTTGTTGTGTCTGTTCTCCCCACTCCTCCTTCCCAATATCTTTTAAATTATAATGGAGGAGTCAAGATTGCCTTATTTCTGATTTTTGAAAACCATCCTGAGAGTCCTCTCCTTTTTTTCAGCTGAAGAGCAGGTCAAGACAGCTTCAAACAATGCAAATGTGAGTTAAACCCTATGTTCTAAAGTTGATTTTGTCTTTTTTAAGAAATGAATCTCAGAATACATTCGGGAATGATTTTGGAGCTGACAACTGTTGTGGTTAACTGCTGGGAGGTTTTGGAGATTCCAGTGGTATCTGAGGCATCAAGAGCAAAGGATGTGTGGGATGACCTTATGAGTTTGTGTCTTGACATCTGCCACGAGTGCCTAAGTAGCAAGTTGTGTACTAAGATGGTACATTGCATGTTTTGTGACTTGCCCCACCTGAAAAAAACTGTGGGAAGCATATCCATTTGACTAAATAAATACAAGGTTCCAGGATGTAAGACAACTGCAAAGGCTGTTATATACCTAAGTCCTGATTCACCTTGAGATATTTGAATCAACTACCTTCACCAAGACTGAACCCCTCAAGCATTCTCAGGATGGCTCCATACAATTTTTGGTATAGGCTAGTTTTCCCCTGGTAGTCTTCCAGATTACTACAGAAACGTTCTGGACTCACCATTTCTGGCAATCCAAATTTCAGTTTGAAAAAGGACCGTTGCTCCCCCCCGCACCCCTGCCTGGCCCCTTTAGTCCTCATTCATCTCAAATCACAAACTTTTTGGTTTTGGATTTTCCTAGCAACAGAAAATTGCCCTGCTTGTGCAGTTCTCTAATATCTAGCAATTGATGGATCAAGCTCTTTGAAATGAAACACTCAATGGGGTGGAACATAAAGCAGGAAGGGGCTAAGGGATTTAATGAAAACTTTTAATAAGGACAGTCTTCCTTTGCTGGCTTGGGTTACCATATAAAGCAAATTCATTCCCCATTAAATTGAAATGGTTTCTTCTCCCTGAAGAATAATTTGGTTCTTGCTGTATTTCTCATTGATATGGGGGAGGGAAGAAGAGAAAATAGCATGACAAATCAAGTTCTTTTACTTAAGGAGCATGAATAGGCTGAAATCTTTGTCTTGAAATTATCTCTAGGTTGCAGTACCAATGGGGCATTCCTGAAGTAAATGACTTGAGGATTGGAGCATTTATATTAGTCAATCTATAAAAAGCAGTATTTAGAGCAGGCTAAAACTGTATTTTACGAGCCTATAATAAATCCTTCTGAAGAAAGGCCATAAAAACTTCAAGGTCACCAATTTTTATATCAGGTGATAATCCTGAGATCCAAACCATTTCTGGATACAAAACTAGTATCTCTCACCCCTTTGAGAGCATTTATCATCATGGCAAGGACATCCATTTCGATAAGCCATTATGTTAAATGGTTTCAATCTGCCCTCCTCCCTCCTGCAAATCTGAAATTTTACTCTCTTTCCATACAGTCCGTGTTGCTTCCAGATTCAGTGATCTAAGACCCATTGTAATTTTGTTTTGATTGATGATGAGACAACGATGGTAGAAATAAAGTTTCTGAAATAGAAAGCCTTTCTCCACTTGACCTGACCAGAATACGAGCATGCCCTGGCAGTATCTTTTTTCAGCCATGTCACCATGACATTGCCTTCATCTTATTCCAGCCATGAGCAAGGCAGGCTTCAGTTATGCTGCTCTACTGGTGTTAAAATAGTATCTCCCCCTTATTCTGATACCATCCAAAAACAGCCACAAGGTGCATAAAATCTTCTAGGGCTATGTTTCTTTCCTTGCTTGGAGGGAAGTCAAGGGGCTGACACTAACTGGGAAAAGAAACTGGATAAGGATCAGCAAGAGCAATAGACATTTCATGCCAGTATTTTTCTGTCAGCTCAAGGAAGGATGGAGAACAATGGGGAAAGGCCCATAATTGGGGATCTTCTCACTCCATGCTGCTAATTTGAATTGTTTTCTCCTAAGCTGCTATTTGGGAGAAAAATTCATGAATTTTCCCCATACTACATCATCTGGGGCAAATAATGCTTCTGATATGGGAATTAAATTGGAGAAGCATAGAAGGGGGAAAAAAAGGTTGTTCTTCTCATCACTGTAGGTGTTGTCCAGTCTGGTACCCTAATTTTCCTTTCACCTCAATGTTCTGGGCAATAGAGTAATATATTTCACACCTTTTTTTAGCAACAGGCAGAATTAATCTTGTGAGAGAAATCATACTTCCTTGCTTTGCTGGAATATCACAAGATGCACCAGACTTTGTATGATGTTAGCAATTTCACCTGTGAAATCTTGCAACATCGCAGTTGAGAACAAGAAAATATTTTGAGATTTGGTCATCTTGAGGCCATTAAAAAATGAATCACCTTTTAGAAACCATCTGAGGTTCTATGGATACATGGCCAGAAGGAAGAACGGTAATATATCAACCACTGTCACATTTAGTTTCAGATGGTGGCAACTCTTGATGATTTGACAGGAACTGGCAAGTGTATTGTTCATACTACTTAATAATTCTTGCTAACTAGACTGGGTACTTGTTTAAAACTTAAATGACTGGGGAAATAATAAAAATCAGTATAATTCACTGAAAGCATTTAGAGAGAGGCAGAAAATCAATTTGCTTGCTGTAATTATACAACCAGGGCCAGAGGCTCTTAAAAATATAAATAGCAGTCAAAGCTAATACAGGTTGTGTCCTCGGCTGCTATTTAACTCTACTGCTTACGTGTAGATTGTACTCAACCAAAGAGCAGAACAAGAACATCTAGGAACACAGAGGGAAAATGCTTTACAATCTGAAAATAAATAAATAATAAATAAATAACACTGAAGCAAGTATGATCTGAAGCATATTTCTTGAGAGATAACTCTTAGTGCCTGCCTTCACACATTTAACTAAATCAGTTAAATGCCCAGAGGCTTCATCCATAGAACATGCTCAACTACATTGCTATAACCTTGGTTGGTGTGTGTGGGTGGGTGTGTATTTTTTATTTTATTTTAGTCCTAGTGTGTTATGCAGTGTATTGTAGAAAATTAGAAGATGAGTTGATTCAGCATCCAGGTTAACTATGTTGTATGAATGGAGTCAGTGAGTTCAGAATAGGCTTATTCTTGAACAAGTGCACATCTGATCACAGCTTCATTGAAAATCATAATCAGACAGACAAGACAAGTATACCTGGAGCCTGTATTCAAGGCTAAGATATAAGACTGTAGTTCTAAGCATATATGAGGGTCAGCTTGGTGTAGTGGTTTAAGGGACCAGGCTAGAACCCAGGAGACTGTGCGATCTAGTCCTGCCTTTGGCATGAAACCAGCTGGGTGACTTTGGGCCAGTCATTCTCATTCAGCCCTGGGAAGAAGGCAAGGGCAAACACTTCCATACAAAATTGCCAAGAAAACTGCAGAGATTTATCCAGGCAGTTGTCAGGAGTCAAAACTAACTCAAAGGCGTGCGCGCGCACACACACACACAAAGAAAAGGAAAAAGGAAGGTCTACACACAGGGTTCCTTGCATGAAGAAATTCCCCAGTCCAATCCTTGGTATCTCAGGTCTAAAAGGATGAGATAGCAAGAGATGGGAAAGACTTCTTCCTGATACCAGGGAGAGCAGTTTTTAATCAAAATATATCAGGGTAGCTAACTTGGTCTTCTCCAGGTGTTTGCAACCTCAGCTCCTGTCAGCTCATCATGGCCAGAGGCAAGAGTTTATGGGAAATTTGACATTCAGCAGTTAAAAGCCACAAAAAATAAGTCAAGAGGAAGATAAGAAGCAGGGAAAAAATCACCTCCTCCTCCTCCTCCTCCTCCTCCTCCTCCTCCTCCTCCTCCATAAAATCAGGAATATTGACTAATCAACAAGGTCTCAAAGATCCTGAAATGGTTATATATGAAAAAAGGTATCTCCTCATATACTGGCCATGAAGAATTTTAAAGATAAGAGCTGTACACTAGACCTGGAAGTCAAAATAAAAAATCTGGAAGAAGGCAATGACAAACCAGCATAGAAATAGAAACTATTTCTGTATTATTGAAGAAAACAATAATGTGTGCAGGTCCATGTAGTCACACCAGGAACCAAATTTGAAGTTTGTGGACAATGTTTTTGGGGTGGTGGTGGACATTCTGTATCCAGATGTTGCTAGGTTGCTTACCTCTACATTTAGGGATTCTGATGAAATTCTCTGAAATGAATTTCTGGGATTCACAGATGAAGGGTTCCTGAATAGGATTATTTCTGACCTTCCTTCTTGGACTGAAAAGTTGGAGGTGAAATTAGCATACTGTAGGAATACTGGAAGCCAAGTTGGTGTGGGCCTCTTCAGGTTTTGCACCCATGAGATAGAGAGAGGGTAAAGGAGAAGTCTTTTGAGGAATATGGCAGACATGGATAGGGGTGGCAGGAGGGCCAGAGGTCATAAAATATTGTACATGTAAGTGCAGTGGGAAAGAATTTAGGTGACTGAGGTGTGGCCTACAAACTGACTCCATTCTTTATTTTGAATTGGATGTCTGCATTATTACCCTAAAAACCTAGCAAATTTTAACCTGGGGAGTAGGAGTTGACTCCAGAGCAAACATTTATCAAATACTCCAAATGGTTGCCACATGTTCCTATAGCAGGAATGTAAGTGAGTTGCTTTTCAAAATAAGCACTTCACAGACAATGGTTGCCTCCAGCTCCATGTTGTCTCTCAGGGGATCAATCCTTTCGCTATTTGGGAGGATGAAATCTGAGAGCTTTTAAATTACCCTAGGATAAATATTTAAGGTAAAAGTAGAATGAATGCACATTTTTCATGTTTGTGACCTTTGTTTATTTATATTGGTGAGAGCCTGTCAAGAGGAACCTGGCAGTTTGGGCCTTTTAAAAGAAACATCGATGTTTGGAAGAGCACAAAGGCAGAAGGCGTAGCTCAGACGCTCATGCCCATCTTGATTAGCACCGTTGCTAAGTCAGGTTGCAAAAAGCAGGGAATTGAATATAAGCTTTTATCAAAGGCTGGGCTTTGCATTACTGGCCTATCTGGGCATTTGTTTTCTGCACAAAGTGTGGAGCACATTCGTGATGGATTCATGAGACAGATATTTTTTAGATACTAGGGCTGTGCATATTTTGAAAATGAGCCCCACACTTCTCTCCTATTCACTAAAGTAGTAAATGGTGTATGTCTTTTTTCAAGCTTCTACATTAGTCTAAAAAAAAAAAGGTCTGGGTGATTTGATGACTGGATGGATGGATGGTTAGAGTTATACCTTCTAGAATGGGCATGCACACACACAGAGAAAGACTGTTGGCAGGTTACATACTTCCACAAACATAAAATAAAACATCCATGCTATTAAGGAAACATAATTACACATAAAACACACAATCAAAAGAAAAACAATCAAATTATACCCCCAAAGGCTCTCCAAAACAATTCCATTATTTAATAGCTTAGGGAAAGCCAAAAATGGGGTGGATGGATGGTTGAATTTTTGGAGGGATGATATTTCAAGGTGTAGGTGCACCAACCAGAAAAGAACATCTATGCGTATCCAACTTCTTCCAGGAGTTTTGCTTCGCAAGTGCAAACTGGTTGGTAAAGGTGGTCCTGCACGTACTCTGGGGCCAAGCCAGGTAGGGCTTTAAGGGTTAAAAGCAGCCCTTTAAGCTTCTCTTGGAAGCTGAAAGGGAGCCAGTGCAGGGCCCAAAGCACAAGGGGAATGTGCTCATGTTGGCAACAGCCAGGCTACTGCATTCTGGATCAACTGAAACTCATGGGGGCATGAATTATAAGGTCCTCATGCTCCAGGCAGGGCTGCAACTAGTGTACCAGGTGGACCTGGGCAAGGGTCCTCCTGGCCATGGGTTCAACCTAAGCACCCAGCAGTAGATACAAGCCAAGGAGCCCCTCCCCCCCAATTCACAGACTTAGTCCTTCAGGGACAATACTTCTTCCTCAAAAGACAACAGTGGAAACATCAAAGGGCCTCAGTGATGAAACAGTAATTCTATCTTGCTTGGATTCAACTTAAATTTCTTTTTTTTATCCCATCCCTACCATCCTTTGCAGCTTCCAGATATTGAGTCACAACATCTTTAATATGACCATTAAATCAGTCACATCTATTTTCAGGCTCACATAGAAACCTGAAAAAGAGGCATCTGCTTTAATGAAGCCTGGATCACTTCTTCTGAATCATTTTCAAAATGTGTGCAGCCTAATTAAGTATGGCCACATAGATGAGCTGGACCTGCCACAGGCTTGTCCTTCACCCTTACATGGGGACTAATGACCTTTTATTTTTTATTTTTTAAATATAGAACAGAACAGAAACTTTATTGATTTAGTTATCTGACCATATCAAAAGTATAAAACCAGTACAAGTATACAAGGAAATCTCTCTCTCTCTCTCCAAAGATGTATGTATGTATGTGTATATACATATATATCAACAGAACAAATTCATAATAAGTCATCACCCCTGCAGTTAACCCCAATCTGATCCAAATAGTCTGTCCTCTTCAAAATCGCCTTTGATATGAAGAGTGCAGTCTTACAATATATATTGATTGGTAAGTATAGCAACCAGAAGACACGATAAAGATATTATATTTTCCAGGCCTCCACCAGAAGTTTTCCAAGCCCCTGATTTTGTGGGTTTTTGCAATGAGGTGATCCAAAATTTTATGAGACATCACAGCTATCTGAAATCTTAGACACCTTTATTGGCTATGAGATTTCGTATTTTCCTACCATGTTTCCTGCACATGTAGCTTATCTTTTGTGTTTGTGTGTGTGGGGAGGTGATCAAACAGGATGGTATATATATAAATGTGTGTGGGTGCCTCTAAAGTATTCTTAGTTCATGTACCCCCAGCATGTGCCTCAGCAGAAGGGAATCCCATTTAGCCTACAGACTTCTCTCTGGCTTCTTTCTTTTCTTTCTTTCCAAAGCTGTCTGAAATTGAAGAACACTGTGTTTTGGATGGAACCTATCACGGAACACATTTTCCACAGGCTCTATTCCCCTTAAGGTCACAATATTTAGGGCTACCATATCTGGGCTGCAAAAGTCCTAATAGTCTCCAAGTGGCAACAGAAGACAGAAAAATCTCTAGCTCCTTGCTATCACCTAAAGGCTGTTCAGGTTATTGCAAGTTTGTTACAGTAATACTATGCCTATATGAGGAGATGACTTATTAAGCACTTTCCTTATTGCTTAAAATGCCTTCAATGCACCCAGGACCTGTCTATTTAAAGTCCCTTCTATTTAAAGTTCTTGCAGTTGGCTCCCATTTATTCAAATTAGATTTGCAATTTTCCACAGGCGGCTGCTGGTTTTTCTGCCTTACAAAATATGGAGCTGTTTACCGCGTAGGATCTATTTGGTGTAAGACAAGTGGAGCAGTCACCATGCAATCCAAGGGTTTTAATTTGCAGGAGATGATGGATGGGAATTAGGGAAGCTTCAGAAATATTTGAAAACTGACTGTACCAATAGAAGAGAATATATGTACTGTAGCTCAGGGTTGAATTGTGGAGTCCTTGGGGTTGGACAAAGAGTACACCCCTACCAACACTTTCAGGGCAAGCTACTGTATATAAACAGAAAGCAAACCCCGCTCTCTTCTAGCATTGAAGATGTTACCTAGCCAGGTAACAAAGCATCTGCAAGAGAACAACCAAGCTCAGAGAACCCCAAGGACTCCACAGAACTGACTGTTCTAGATCAGAACATAGGGCTGTTAGCTCAGAACTCTTATAGCGCACGTAAAATAGCGGGGTTCCCAGTGTTTGATTTTTCAAGAAGTTGGTAAACCTGTTTCTGGACCACATCATTTCCAACAGCAAGTGGAGCTGTATGAAATTAATATTCCATGCATAAGAGTTGGGGCATGGAATATTAATCCTTCCTGTACATGTTGCCATTTTTCTGACCTTCTTTTGTCCTATTTTAAATGCTATCATCCCTTCCCCTTCCCCCAGGGGCAGTCCTGCAACTAGACATAGACACAATTGCCCCATGCCTCAGGTGTTTGTGTGTATCTTTTAACAAGTGTGTTACAAAGGGGTAAATATGCCAGCATCAATATCTCACCTTCTTGTAGTTTAGAATCTGCCAAGGTGAGTCAGTGAACTTAACAGTAGTTTTTGGTTCAAGGTTGTACTAAAATTTGCATATGTTTTGATGCTCACTTCTCTAAACTTATGCCTTTTGGTATGCAGTGTTACTCAGATGTACAGTTTTTGCCAAGAGTTCTTCCTAAGACAGTGCATTCTTCTTCATTATTTGCATTTTTGTACACCTTTTTCTTATGATACTTTCTCTGGACTTGATGCAATGTGTTGCAAAATTCAGAATGAGTTTTGAATGCTAAGCAAGCTTCGTTTGGTGCCTTGTTTTCAGAAATGGAAAATTAGGTGAGTTCATATTCAAATAGAGATGAATTTCTCTCCCATCCTTAATAATAGGTCAGGGGCATTTGACTGGTCCCACAACTCCTAAATTCATTTGCTAAATGTATATTGTTCTCTAGACATTCCAGATCACCTGCAGCCAAAGGGGATTCTGTCTAAGGATAATGGGGGTGGTGGGGGTAATTGAGCATATGTGGAGGGTGCAAGGGAAGATACCATCCTACTATTAGCATTGGAGTAAGATTCCATGGTAATTTCATTGGCTTCTGCAGATTGAAAGGGAGGGAAGAAATTGCCAGTTTAAACCACAAAAAATCTTGGACCAATCCTGTTTCCCTCAACCCAGCCCAGTTTCCCTTGCTTTTCTGCTCCTTCTTTCTTTGACGTTTGTTTTAGTTCTCTTGAATCTTTTGGTGCATCTTCTGTTCCCTCCCCCTTTACTGCCACAGTACAGCTGGAACATCTGCTTTTGTTACAGCCACAGGTCAGTGTCTGCTGACTCTAATGAAGTTCTGGATCTTCCTTTGCACATGCATGAACCACACACATGCACAATTGATTACATTTAGCATTGCTAAATTGCTGGATGTAGTTTATCTATGGAGAGGGGAAAATTGGAGAATTCTGATGGAATTGTCCTCCAATTTCTCTCCCTCAGAATTTGATGGACAATTTTGAAGGTTTAGTTGTGTCCAGATTTATAATTCTCAGGGTCCATTAGATCACCTACACCTGTGTCTAAAGACAATGCTTTGATCTAATGCAGTGTTCCTCAACCTTGGCAACTTTAAGATATGTGGACTTCAACTCCCAGAATTCCCCAGCCAGCCATGATGACTGGGGAATTCTGGGAGTTGAAATCCACATATCTTAAAGTTGCCAAAGTTGAGGAACACTGCATTAGATCAAAGCATTGTCTTTAGACACAGGTGTAGATTTTCATAGCGGCCACTGTGTACAATATTAGTGGGACTATTGTGATCACAGTTACACCAACTCCGGAAATGAAGAGCAGCAAAGGAATGATTAAAATGTCATCTTTCATGTACAGAACATTCCCAAGATTATTCTGATTTGTTGAATTTCAATCTACTGTTAGCTGGTTCTTTATGTAAGTAGATCTTATCCCAATAAGTGCTTAAAGTTAAAGGCTAACATTTCAGAAATCAGCAGAAATCTGGATAGATCAATTTTTATTTTCCCAGAATCCAAAAAAGTGTTCATATTTTTTCTCTCATGCAATACATTGCAACAGGCCCTTTTAACATGCTTTAACTTTTATTTGGATGATGCATAATAATATAACATATAAATTAATATAAAAATGTGGAATAGTTTTGCCTGCCTGCCTGCCTGCCTGCCTGCCTGCCTGCCTTCCTTCCTTCCTTCCTTCCTTCCTTCCTTCCTTCCTTCCTTCCTTCCTTCCTTCCTTCCTTCCTTCCTTTTGCAGAATCATGCTATAAAACACGCTTGAGGGAAAGCATTTAACTCCATTTCTACACTTTGGATGGAATCAAGCTTCTTTGATTTTTTTTTCCTCCATGAAGCATTTTATGAGAAAGTTTATTTGATTATCTTAGATGAGATTTCCAAAGATATATAAAAAAGACCATCAGAAAACTCACTATTTGACTGGAACAATAAACACTGCTTCATGGACAGAGAGTATAATAAAAAAGGTTTAAGTCAATTGTGAAATGGGGGTGTGGGGTGGTTAAGCTTGAGAGGACAAGATATCATTTCAGTTTTAAAAAGAAAAGGAATTCTTATAGCAATAAGAACTCTGAGAGCTTAGTACAACGTAGTGTCTTTTTGAAGGTGACAAGAGTAACTCATGCCCTTAAAAAGTTCTCAGATAAAGAAGCTTTTAATAACATCTTCATTTTATTTGTTCTTGGTTTCTGAAAAATGCTTCTTGTCCCCATAGTTTTGGTGTCTGGATACTTAGGTTAGAAATATATTGATAAGAAGTACTAAAACTGAGAATGGGCAGTCATTTTATGACCAGAGGCTCTACTTTTTGGGGGGAGGGATAAATTCTTTTCTGGTTCTAGTGGCCCTAATGTTGTGTTGTCATGCCAATAAATAGTGCTGATTTAAAAGGTTTTCTAGAGCTATGTTCTCCTCCCCTCCTTCTCCTCCTCCATTTTAGTTGTGCTCGTCTTATCCAAAGTCTTCAGAAGATTGGGGGAAATTGTGCCACTGATCTTCAACTATTTATGGATGAATTTCAGGAGATTTAGGACTGGAAGCATCCTGCAGGCCATGAGCTACTTAACTTTATGTGAAAGGATCATAAATGAGAAGGTCTAAATTCATGTTTTTCAATTTATGATATTATGTAGTTATTAAGATTTTCCAACACTTGATTCAGAATAACCACCAGTTTAGAAGGAAAATGCCCTGGAGCATCACTCAGGATTGCAATTTTCATGCCTATCTTTTATGATGATAATGCATTCCAGCAGTTCATTCACAGAGGCTTTCTCATTCAATCACACTTCTGTTCTCTTTCCCATTACAGCTCATTTTCTTCCCCAGCTAACTTTCCAAAACTTATGTTGAATTTACTAAAAACAAAAACAGGATTTGGAAGCGGGAATGGGAAAAAAAACAACTTTTTCTTTCTAGGGATGGAGAACATTAGCTCCATGCCCCACAGAAGGAATGGAAGAAGGACCTGCAGGTAAGTCAGTAAACATCCTAGGATCCCTCACCCACTGAAGTGGATGGAATATAAAGTTATGAATACTGAAATGCCAATAAGATACAAACATTTTCAACTAATCTGATTTGGTTTAATCCCATATATGCAAGATTTAGATAACAGCATGGTTGGTTATCTAGAAATGCTCTAAGAAAATTCATAATAAAGCACATTGATTCTGAAATGAGTTGAAGAACAGGTATCAGTTGTTAGGAAGTAAATGATTCTGCATCTTGAAACATGCCTCCAATATATTATTCTGTTCTATAACTGTTGAATTTCTGATTTATGACACATTTCTTTAAAAGGAGGAGATACTAGCGATAAAAAGTCTGCTAGAGCCAATATCCAATTCCTATCTTCTGGATTTGTTCTGGTTTTTACTGTCATGCATTCTAATTCATTAGGACTGCTATAGTTTTATCTGAATTATATTAACATTATTGTTTAGAGCTAGCATTGTGTAGTTTCTAAACAGATGGGCAATGGGTTAGAAGGAATTTGGGCTATCTCATGAACACCCAGTGTGACTTTGAATGAACAACTTTGCCTTGGTCTACCCTTTCTACAACAGTGAAATAATAATTCTGATCCTCCTTACAGGTGTATTGCAAGGGTTCTCATGAGATGGCATCTTGCAACCCTTTTGACCACCCAGAGTATTATTTGAAAATATTGATGGGTATATCTTATACATTTTATAAACATTTCATCTTATGGGAAATGATATCTGTGAATCAGAAGGCTTCATATGTGTGGGTGAGAAATCAAATCTTTATTGGGATATCCTGATTACTAATAAAATGAGTCTGTCAGATTGAACCCATTAGAAAGAAAGGGAAGGAGGGAAAGGTAGAGCACAGAGACACAGAGACAGATTCACTGGGGTAGTCCTCCACAGTGTGAGGTCTTTCAGTAGCCATTCACTCAGAACTAAATGTGTGCTGCATTCCTAGAGGATTCTAAATCTATGCACAGATGGATGCCCTGTACACACAAGTAACAGTTTCATAATGAAGTATGGTCTGAATCTGCCCACCCTGGCTTGCCGTTGAATTGATGTGGACAGGAGGGAGTATGAAAGAGATATCTGAAACAATTTTAGGCCAGGGATGAGCAGACTTGGATCTGAATTTCCGCAAGATGCAGTGAGAAAAGGGAGCATCCAGGCAGGCTACAACAAGCCACAGCAAAGTAGATGATTTTTTTTTTAACAAAAAAACAATGGTTCCAGATTGATCCCTGCACAAACCATCTTGCAGTTGAGCCAACATCTGATAAAATAAAATAAAATGTAAAAACAAAATAAAAATAAAATAAAGTAAAAAATAAAATAAAAATATAAAATATAAAATAAAATAATGAAATGAAATGAAATGAATAAAATAATTTGGTCATTAGAGGAAATTACAAACCGTGGTTTCAGGCATTCAGGAAAAAAGGCCACCTTTATAAAGGTAAGAGTTAAAATGAAAAGGATTAATTGTATCAGAGTCCTCCATGGCTGACCAAGTTAAGGAAATCTGATTTAATATACTTAAGAAGTGTCATTATTATCCTTGAACTCTGCTACTGAATTGGCATGACGGGAGGGAGAGAAGAAAAGTTTGGTGGTTCCTCTGGGTTAGGCTGATCCACTTTATGGAAAATAGAGAATTCAATTCCTTTGTTTGAACTTCACTAGGCAGAATATGTTCATTTGGAATAAATTAAATTCTGGCATGGTGGAAGTTATTCCATAACAATGGACTTGGGAACAGAAAACAGCTATTCCTGCATAGTACCATGATTAAACATCTAGATTTCACTTGACCATTGTTCCGTAGAATGGGAGAACTAATAGTTAAAGCTAAGGATAAGCCAAATGTTTTCCAAAGATAACTCTTGGTTCAAAAATAACTGGTAGTATCCTGCCAGAAGTTGTACTGCCAGTGCTTCTCCCCATAGTTGAATTGAAGTGCACTCAACCTATCCTTGGAATAGAGGGAAATGATATTGCCATGAAATTGGCCATCCCATTGCTGATTCCTCTTTTATCTCTATTCTCCCCATCACTATAGTCATTAGTAGTGCAGTCAGAAGAGTGTACTCAGAAGAGTGCAGGGCTATGAACAGCTAAGTTACTGTGGAGAACCCTCAAACTCTCAGGCCTCTGGTAGAGGACCTGGGATTGAGGGAGACACATCTTACCCATAGGGGTGAGAGGCGATTTAAAAAAAAAAAAAAATATATATATATATGGAATTGTCATCCTTCATTCTACACACTCCCTTCCTTCCTGATGACTTTAGTAGCTTGATTTTGAAAAGCTGGAGAAAATCCCAACTGTGAGCAAAACTGGTGGGTGGTTGACTCCAGTGAGTCACAGGAAGCCCCTGTGTTCTAGAGGTTTTTTATATTCCAGAGCTTCTCTGAAATGCTGAGTAATCTTTTGCTGATATTGGTTTGAATTTTTTTTTTAAAAGAAACAATGCTATTTTTATGACACCAGAGCTTAAAGCTAATAATGTGGTTGAAGCTTGTCTTTTTTAAAAAATAATTATATCCCATCTTCTTGCTTTCCTTTATTGTTATTTGATGTGTGAAATAACAGTAACAATAGCAGCAAACCTGCAATTGAAATCAATGAGAATTTAAGTTTCAGGCTGAACATCATCATTGTACAGAACCTTGTGAAAGATCCATCTGCTTGTCCAGGCAACTTTGCCACTGAATGAATTATATCCTGAGACCCAAACATGTCTTTCTGAAAACAAACATGGTGACTTGCTCGGACAAATGTCATACAGAACTGGATTTGATTTGAAATTCTTCTTATGTAAACTTTAAAGATGCTCACTAAGATGGAACAAATGGCTTCAGGAGCTATCCCTTTTAGTAAATTGCTTACTCAGTGAAATCTGTAGGTGCAGATGATGGGACCATATCATATTCTTGACATGTATACAGTGTGGGTTGCATCCAAAGTACACAAGGAAGAGAAAGGTTGAGCTTGGAGGTCACCTGAGAAAGATGGATTTTGACTTATCCATGGAGGGGAGGAGAAGGGTGGGGTAAGATAACTCAGAGACTCTTCACATGAATCTTTCTTTTATTGACAATGTTTTTACATTCATGTTTTAACTAAAATTTTAATGCCATTCTGATTTGCATTTCCTAGTGAAGAGGACTGTGTGAGGGCTTTCAGCTGAAAGCTTATTCTGAAGGTGGAAAATATTTTGGGCAATAACATAGCAAAAATAAGAACCTAAATGCAGTTATGAGTGAATGTTGTCTTTCACATCTACAAGAACATCATAACAGACACCCTCCAACTATAAGAAACACATACACATAAAATAGGAGTAGGGAAGGATAAAAAAAGGAAAATGAACATTCCAGTACTCAGTCACATTTTCCTATTCCTGCATGATACAAGATGACACATATTAACCTGTTTAAGGCCTTCAGTGTCACCATTGTTATGTGAATGGAAGGAACGTATAGCCAGATAGTCCCCCCACCCCCGTTATACTTACTTTGGTCCTATGATTTGTAAATATTTCAGCAATTGGTTGTGGTGAAATGGAGATTTCTTCAGTTTGCCTTGGTGAGAGGTTTCCAGTACTAGTGGCAAAAATGCATTTTTGTTGTTTTGGAGAAGGCAAACACAGCTTCTGCCAAATTGCCTCCTTCTGAGTTGTTTCAGAGGTCTGTGAGTTCAAGGGCATTCTTGGAGGAGGGAAGAGCCCTCTCAGCCCACTTTCACAGTTGCATAACTGCCTCTCCAAATATGCTCCATATTCTTCAGAGACATTGAACTACAGAGAGACTTGTTATGTGTTCTGCTGATGGGACTTTCCTGTCTGTGTTTAGTCTCTGACCAGATGTGCCACCATCTGGATCACATGACATGATGTGTCAAAAGCAAAGGGGTCATTTGATGTCTATGAGCTTAAAAATAACTCACATTCCACCCTGAGGTTCTTTGAAACCAATAAACTTTTCTGTGCAGCCAACCTCCCACGAAGTTTGGTGATGGTTTTGTAATGTCACTGAGATGGTTGTCAAGAATGTCACCACAGCATAGAGTCATCCTAAACCCTTGGTGTAAAAGTAAGGTAAAACCAAAATAAAATATATAATTGGCATTCCATCTCACCAATACTTTTCCACATTGGTTCATACCAAAACACAAGCTAAATTCAAAATCCTTGGAAAGCTTGTTAGTGTTATAGGTAAGTGTGATCATAGGCATATGTTTCCCAATAGGGAAGAATTATGGCTAAGGGATAAGATCATGGGGATACTGGGCTATTTTGGATCATCACTGGAAACTCTGGAGTTAAAAGAAACAATGAAGTTCAGCTGACTTTAGGCAGTATAGACGGCTGTTCTTCTGCTTGGTTGTATGAACTGCTCACCAGGGGTATCTACAGAGTATGGTGAAAATGTCAAGATGGTGACCTTGATGGTGTGATCAAAGCTGTCTATTTTATTTTATTTTTTGTGCCTTCAAGTCAGTTTTTGACTCCTGGCAAGTGCCTGCAGTTTTCTTGGCAAGGTTTTTCGGAAGTGGTTTGCCATTTTGTCCTTCTTATGGCTGAGAAAGAGTGGCTGGCCCAAGGTCACCCACCTGGCTTTGTGCCTAAGGTGGGACTAGAACTCACAGTCTTCTGGTTTCTAACCTGGTGCCTTAATTACTACACCAGACTGGCTCCAATATATCTCCAATACCTGTCCATACATAAGGTAGAGTTCTGATTGAGCTGTCACGGCTGCCATCTTGACTTTTTTTTATCATAATCTGTGGCTGCCGTCACTGCTCACCTTCCTAAAACTCTTCAGGCTGCATTGGAAATCCACCATTTTTTCATTGGGGGAAGGGGAATTTGTGAAATGATTCTCTCTCAGGCAAAATCCAATAGCTCTCAAATGGGAAGCAAATTATGGGGAGAACATTAGAAATACCGGGGGTTTTTTCTTTTCCTTTCAATGGCCCTGGAAAAACAGAGAAGCTGTCACTGTGGGAACAAACAGAATAAACCCTGAGACTGCAGAACAAAAATGTAATCACGATAGGGGAAAAAAAATCTCTGGTAATCTGTATGACAAAAAGCAAGCTTTACCATTGCTAATCAAATGAATATTTTATGAAGTACCTATATGTGGCTGGATGTTGTTAAACACACCTGTGTGCAATGCACACAGACACACACACAGACTGAACTTGGCTTGGAGCGAAAACATAAAGACAATATTGAAAATCTGATTCAAAATACTTCCAATTCATGCTCCAATTATTATTCCAAATGTAATATACTCAACTGCAGTTCTGGTATTCATTTTAATATGTACAATAATGTTCCTATGGAAACCAGAACTTTCATCTCACTCTTTGACTTGGGCAGCTGTTACCAAAACAAACCCTTCCTTCCTTCCTTCCTTCCTTCCTTCCTTCCTTCCTTCCTTCCTTCCTTCCTTCCTTCCTTCCTTCCTTCCTTCCTTCCTTCCTTCCTTCCTTCCTTCCTTCCTTCCTTCCTTCCTTCCTTCCTCCCCTCCCCTCCCCTCCCCTCCCCTCCCCTCCCCTCCCCTCTTGTTGTAACCTGGGCAAGATTTAGACAATAATTTGACTGAACCCCCAAAATTTGCGTATCAGATGGCACAGCCCCTCTTTTAGTTTTTCGCGTTTGGGGAACAAGTGGGGGATTAACTTCCCAAATCCTGTCTCCCTCCAAACAGTCCTGCTCATTCCACAGGGCCATAAACTTGTTGGTGGCCATATGTCCCTGCAGGTTGTAGCCTTTCCACCCTGTCTTAACAAATCATTATTTCCTCATCAGAGATAAGGAGATCAATAATCCACACATACATAAATCATCGTCAAAGGAAGAATTATTCTGTAACTTCATATCATATCCAAACTTGGAGGGATGTTGGAAGGATGTTTTAATGCATAGGATTAAATAAAATGACTTTTGTTTGAATAAATCTTCCTTAGATAACTGGGGGGAACTCTTGATTTAAACAGGTTAATTGCCTCTGTAGCATGAAGCCAAGAGTTAAGGGAGTAATTTCATCATTCTCATCCAGGAATTCAATAAAATCCTGTGAGAACGAAACCAATTTCTCCAGGAAACTGCCAAAATTCATCTCTGCATGTGTAGGAAATATCTACCAATACAACTATGGCAGAACAAGATCTATTCTTTAGCAGAAGACTGGCTTACTATGGGGATTTTAAATGATAATGAATTGTGATCAAATTAGCTCAGCTGATTTTCGTCATTTTTCACCTATGGTTCAGCAATCAAATATGGCTGGGTTGTACCAGTCTTTTGATAAAACTGAAATATACCCATTTCTCTCCAGGGAAGATAGTGCTACAGACCTTTAGCATGAGTCCTAGAAGCGTGTCATATCTCTAGACTTAAATCTCAACTTTATGAAAACCTAGATCCCAAACTCTACTTTTGAGACATCTCAGATCCACGTGGACCACAAGTTCTTGAAATAACTTACATTTTAGGATTGAAAATTACAATGGTAAAGAAAGTATGAAAATGTTCTGTTCTTTTTTAAAGTAAGAGTTTTAAAAATTCCTTCAGACTCATATGTACCCCAGTGTTAGGTTAAGGAGAAGATTGTCAAATGATGGTCTATGTGTGTTTATGTGTGTGTGTGTAGGGGGGGGGACAGGACAAAAGGAAACCTCTGTGGTTTTTGAAGCTTAGCGGGCTTTGGTCCAGCCAAGTTGGACTGCAGCTGTATAAAAAAAGAAGATCCTGTTTAAAGTTCCTGCTAACGTATGCTTTCATTTGCAAAAATGAAATAGGACAGTAAGACAGGATGTGCATCTGAGATGAGGAAGGGTTAGTATGATTGTATATTCTGGATTATAGTCAATCTAGGTCTTGGGAATGCTGAGACATCTGCCTGAATCATTACAGTATGTCTCAGGAAGAGATCATAACTCACTGGTGAGTACATGTTTTTTATGCAAGGGGGGGCGAGTTTGTATCTCCACATGGGAAATAGGACACAGAAAAGAGACATCAGAAGTGGCTTACCTTCTCCAACTAGGTGCCCTCCACATGCAAGTCCAATTGTTGTGGGCAGTGGTCAGGGATGGACGGATTCTGTGTTTGCAGTTCCATATCCCCGGGGTAGTTCAGATTGCAGAAGGTACAGAAAGAAAGAAAGATTGAAACAGCTAGTATTGGACTAGAATGATAGAAATATTTGTCTAGATCAGTGTTTCTCAACCTCAGCAACTTTAAGATGTGTGGACTTCAGCTCCTGGAATTTCCCAGCCAGCATGCTTAAATCCAATCTCATCTGGAGAATTAGACCAGACTTAGGAATGTTGAGTTAGTCCAATTACCAAACAATAAATAATTTTGCAATCTTACATACCGTTTAGCGGGGATAAACACCAAGGGCATCCTAAGAGCTATCTCAGAATGAACAAATATAAAGTTAGGTTGAACTCAGAATGATTTAGCTTTCTTGGGGCTAATTTAAAATGTATTCATTTGGATAGTATTTATTCTTCCATCAAGCTGATTTTTCCCTCTCCCAAAAGAACAGAGTATATTCTTGATAGAAGACTCTGAGTCTAGTGGCAGAATCTCATTTCAAAAGCTTCCTGGGGAGGAAGGGATAGAGAGAGAGAGAAACCTTCAGCCAAAGTGAAAACTGCATCTCAGAGTAGAATCAAATAACCGAATGAGATGTTGTAGGATGTCTTATCTACTCTTCTCTAAGTTGGGGTGACCTTCAGCTCTTCTGAACTTCATCTCTCATTACCATGGGAGCTAAATTTTAGCACATGGGAAGAGTGCATGTTGGAGAAGCCTAACCCTTTGCTTTATGCAGGAAAATCAGAGTTAGAGAATCTCACAAAATGATCGGTCAGCTTGAAGATCTCCAGTGGCAGACAGCTTGCCACACTTCTTGGTCGAGTGTCAAACTGTTCTTGCCATTCAACGCTTTACTAGCATGGTAAAGTCTAATGTGTATCCATGTTCCATTTTAATATCATTCTAACATTTGCCTGGCTTTCTCTATAAATAGCAATGCTGGTGTAAAGCCACTTGATGGCCAGTTCAGTAGGTGCTGAATCCTACTGAAAGAGATAAATGAGAGGAAATGTATAAATGAGAACATTATTGTCCATTTGTTATCAACAGCTCTTCCATCTGTATTAACAATCTTTGTAATTAAGAATTTTTTGTTACTAATTTAGATAGTGTTTGAAGATGTGGCAAAAATGATCTTCCCACAACATCAGTTACATCAGAAAGACTTGTTGTGGCAATTTTCTGTAAAGAAGAAATTCACTTTCTAGGCCCATTGAATGCTAAAAAAAGAATTTGCTCTATGTTCTTTCACTGGGTCTTAGGTCCCTGGAAAATTCATGAAATCTACTGATGGTAATAGAAAAAGCCAATGTTGATTTGTAGTGGTTAAAGTGCTGATAAGATAAAGGAGATCCAGGATCAAATCCCTATTCAATGATGGAGCTTACTGGATATCTTTCTTCTCACTGTTATTCCTTGCCTAACCTGCTTCCTAAGACTGTCATTAAGAATGAAAGTGGAGGAGGGGAGAACTCTAGGACTTTTTGAGCTCCTTGGAAAAACTGCACTCTTACATGTAATAAATAAATGAAATACATAGGGACAATATTGTGAAAATCTATTTAATTTTGCTTTATAAAGGAACTGAGTCTCTATTGATTACTATGACACAATAGCATGCACTTAATAGACCAATTTGGTCTTGTTCTGTCTCAACTGCTATGTGAGAACTGAGAAGACCAGATTTCAAGGCCACACTCATAGAAGCTCCCTAAGTGACCTTGGGTGTCTTTCAACCCAACTTACTTCCAGGATTGAGAGAAGATGGAAAGAGGAAATGTATGCATGCATGAACCTCTGGAGGAAATGTGGGATAGAAATCTAATGAATAAATAAACTAAAGCACATCCTGAAGATACATGCTTTTCAAAAATTACTTTTGGGAAGTCTTAAATAGAAGGTGTTGACACAAGAGGATATATCAGGAAGTGGAAAAATCTAGTTGAAGCATTCACTTCCTGATACCGCCCTCCCTTACCTTTCCCTATGCTTTGCCAGTTGACCCCTTGCTACGTATCCAGTGGTTACAGCAATAATTAATTCTCAAAATTCTGTGTTACAATTTAACTCATTCTAAAGGATCTAGCTTTGTTTCTTTCCCCTCCAAAAACAGAACACAGAGAAATTCATCCAACTTTCTGATAACAGATGTATTGTTTAATCAGCAATATGATATGTTACTTCCTTTTATTTTTCTTGATAGAATGATTCTTCTTTTTGCTCTCTCACTATTCTGGAGGATCTAAGAGAAAGATGCTGATGTGTGTCTCTGCTCAGATTCACTAAGTGCTTGGTGGTGCAAAACCCTTCTCGATATGCCTTCAGATTTAGGAAGACTAATTTTCATTGTCCTAGAAAAAGGAGGGAAGAAAAGGCTTTTCTAAAAGCTGAATTAGTCAGACCACCCATAACTTCCTCTTCACTGCTGATTAAATGAACATATAGTGGACTTTAATGTAATAGCAGTGGTATGGGTGAGGTCTGCCAGAACCAGCTTTTCTGCACTTGAGTAAGACGAAGGAAGACTCTAATCAGCAAAAACTCATTCCGCCTCAGCCTCCTTGTTCAGACCAAGAAGTAAGATTGACACACAAGCTTTGATAAAAATCAGAGAAAATACTCTGACTAGGAATGTAAAATGAGTCAGCCGTGAATACATATTGCAATGAATCTGTGAGATCCCCCCAAACAGATTCCACTACAGCACAGATGGGAGCACCTGTCTTCCTTTGGTCCAAAAGCTGAATGAAAAACCCATTTGTTTGTACGGTATGTATATGAAGAAAGAGAGAGAGAGAGGAAAAGAGAGAAAGATTTCATCAAGGAAATTTACACTGGAAAAAGCCCATACTAGGTAAATCTAAAGAAGAAGGAATGACATCAAAAATTCTGTTAGACATTTACATTAAAGACTATGTAGTTCACCTGAAGTTGTGTGGCAAAGCTCTTTTTAAAAAATGTTTCAGACACAAATCAGTGCAAAGCGGTCATTGCTTCTGAGTTTGTTTTAATCTGTTTTAAAAATCCAGGGGACTGAAATAGTACCCTTGTAAGGTAGACATCAAAACGCACAGCTTTATATACTGTGCAATACATCCATATTAAAATCAATCAGGGTTATTCTCTAATTAGCAAAGACACAGCCCCCTCCCCATGTGCTCAGATCAGCCAAGGAGTCTAACCTAGAAATTTTGTAACCCATTGGGGAGGATCACCTGCCCTATCGTGGCTTATCAGAGCAGGACTTTTCCTTGACTGACCCCGGTGGCATCAGAAGCATAGCTCAGACAGGTAAATCACCCAAAGCTAAAGGAGATAGAAAAAAGAGCCTGAAGATCAGAAGTGAAGGATGTAGCCAAGATGGGCTGGTGTCCAGTTTCTGGAGCAAGGAGATGATCTCTTTAGCATCCTTGCTAAGCAAGTTGCTTGGACTGGGGAAGAAGCAAGCAACAGCCTTATATAATGAACATTCTTATATAAATAGAAGTCACTTCCCTGCGAGATGGGCGGTGCTTAAATTTGAAATATAAGTAGGTAAGTAAGTAAGTGAGTAAGGAAGCAATGAGAAAAGGCTGGCTCTACCATCAGGCAGGGTGAACCACACACCTTATTACATTAGATGCTGGGGGATACGAAGTATGTTGCAAGGGAACAACTCTGCACCCACCTAACTATGATGGTTCTTCCTTGTATCATGAAATACCATAAGTCTTTAATTATTTCCCCCTTCCTTCATGTTTAACTGACAGTTTGGTGGCAGAAACAATTGTGGGGTTATACCCAGAGTCAGAGCATGAAGTTCTGCACCATTGCTGGGGTTTGTGGGCTTGCATGAACTGGAATTTTTTCCATTTGGGGGGGTGTTTTTGAGAAAAGGCAGGTCTCCCTTGTGAATGGTTCTCCTTATCCCTGATGTCTGCTTTTAATTAATGAGGATTTTTGGGTTGCATGCAGAAATCTTGCCCATTAACCAACCCATGGAGCCCATTCAAAGCTGTTTAGCTTTCAGAGTAAGCCATAAAAATTAATGGGATTCATAAAGTTTTAATCTCCCTGAGCATAGCGGGGGGTGGGCTGAACTAAAGGGAAAATGTTGCTCTTTGCAAAATGCAAGAATGTGGAGGGGAGATGGGGACAGGGAAAGAATGGGATTCATTTTCTCTTCAGTGAAGTAGAGGGGGTCCTGAATCAGGTTCAATCACTTTTCATATTCTGTGTGGACTGGAGCCCTTACAGAGTATGAAAATAAACTTTAATCATTGTGGTTTGTAAAACCATGGTTTATGGTTGAGTGCAAGGATGGGCAAGGAGCAGCCTCAGGGCCCCATCTGGCCCAAGTCTCTTTTTTGTGGTGTTGGAGCCCCCTCTGACCAGGATGGCTGAAAATAGACATTTCTTCTATCCATCTTTAGATGGGAAGCAGATGAAACCTATAATATAAGCCCCAAAAGACTCAGGCATAGTTTTAAAAATTATGGGATATTTGTGACTTGGGTCCTAGATAGCTCTGACAGGTAGAATCTGCCTGTCCTCTATGTCCTGGCCCAAGAGGTTATGTTGAAAATCCCTCTGTCAATGAGGTTAAGAGGAGGGGGGTTGGCCAGAAATAGGCTTTGACTTCAGAGTGAGCATGGCCCCCGCCCTGCTAACATTTCAGTAGGCAGTGAAAACTGTTCTTTTCTAATGAATCTTGAGGAGGCATCTGTTTGGGGGTGGTAGAGCAGCATGATGCCTGAACTATGATATTTGAATGTTTTTATTGGTATAAAGCCATCAGGAATCCATTGAATACATAATAAATAAACAAATAGATTCTCCCCAAGCCCCAATTTAAAGAGCACCTGCACACTTTGTAGATCTCTCTCGATGTTAAACTCTTGTCCACCAAACATTGCCTGGTTTAATATATTGTACACAATATATTAATTCTCTGTAGGAAATTAAGATAGCTGCTCTTGGACAGAGGTGCTTAGTATGAATTGCAACACCAGAGCGTGTCTACGTGTGATTTTGTTTAAAAGAAAATACCCCATAGATGGCCTCTGTTCAAGTGGTGGGGCTTTGCTAGGCTCCCCTTCCCACGGTAATTTGAACATGCATCTAGGATTGGATTCAGCACCTGGGGTCACCTAGATGTTTGACTTTCAATCGCTATCAGCCTCAGCCAGCAGTGCTGAAGGCAAGGGATCATGGAAGCATTGGTCCAGAATGTCTGGAAGACAACTGATTGCCTACCCTTGGTCTAGGTTGTATCACTTATGGGACTGTTTCAAAGCCAAGTGCACACAGGCATCTTTGCTAGGTTGAGCACTCTATTTAACAATGTAAAAAATGCAAAACAGTTTAAGCAATTCTTCAAACTACAGCCAAAGTGAAATACAAGGACATCTTAATTTTTTCCCCATGTATTTTGTTCCCCTGATTCCCTCAGGTACCTTTAAACTGCCCACCGTAAGTCCAATATGGTTGTAAACCACTGTGTTTAAACTGTGCCTCAAGAACTCAATGACCCTCCATTTCTCAACAACATCAAGTCACTTACCAGCTTCACTGCCTAATAAAGCTAATAAGTGGCTTTTCCACTATTGGTGGGTTCTATTTTTAGCATCCTAGAGTTATTTTTAGGTTCATTAAAATGCCACTGGGTTGTCAGATAGGAAATAAACCTTACAGTGAGGTCTGACAATCAAAAATGCTCATGTTGGGTCATGAATGAACTCTTTGTCTTCATTTTTTTTTTAACCAAGATGTTTTTGAGCCTGCAATCCTGCATGCATTTATCCAGGAATTAGTTCAACTGAACTTCACGGGGGGCTTACTTCTAAATGGATGTGTACAAGATTGTGCCACAAATATATTTTAATATACAAATATGGGAGAGAGGGGAATCATACAAGAATATTTAACCCTACATGACCAAGGTGACAGACCACAAAGCTTGAACAAATCAACTTGTCTGAAGTTACGCAAGAGCTGTTGTGAAAGCTTTTTACCCAAAGAAATTCTTTTTCTATTTCCCCTTCTACTGACCACTCAATAAAAGTTCCAGGGATGAACAAGTTGAAAATCAGATTTATAACTTCCTCCTTTCTCACGGCCAAAGGAACAAGAACAATCTTTATAAGCTCTCTCAGATGGTGCATCATGTTCCAACTTTGAGTCCAAATTGTGGGGTTGCACGTCCCTTTACAAGATCCATTGATAAATTATTGAGATTTTATCATAAAAGTGACACACAGGATATGTTTATGAGGCTAAGGAGCATAGGGTTAAAAGGAGTTATGTACAACAATAAATGTTTGGGGTAAATAGCCTGTCCGTTTATATGAGCAGCACTATGTGAGTTGCTAGGTTCTGGATGTTTTAAACCCCTAAAGAAAGGATAGTATTTCTAAAGCTGATACTGCACCCAATTTACTGTCTCAGCAATGTTAAAATGAAACATAATAAAAAAAAGTCTTCCCATTTTGTGTCCTTTTCTCTGCAGCACCTCTTGAAAATATTTGCTAACTCGTTTATATTGCCTTCAGTGATACCAGCATATAACTCAATGATCTGAATCTTCAGGACCATGTAGGGCTTCCTAACACCTTGAGTGCAGTTCCCAGAATCCTTCAAAATGTAGGGATTGCTTTTTAAATGCAATACATTGGGATTGTTAAAGATACAGAGCAGAATCTTATTTATTGCACTTAATTGCACTTAATGTCAAATAAATTTTGATTTTGTTTTGACCATTCTCACTTCCTGGTGCACACATCTTGTAGGTCACTTAAACATTGAGTGCAGATGCCAGACATATTTTTTTTTTCCTGAATTTTTAAAAACAGTGTTACATTAAATCCCAAAGGGAGTCATTAGGAAGGAAGTTCTCTCATGGGACTTTTCCAGTAGTGATGTTCTTGTCACCACTAAAAGGAGATTTTTTTCCTTCCCTTGTAGGAATTTAGAGAAATTTCTAATTCAACCAATGAAAGAAAGAAAGAAAGAAAGAAAGAAAGAAAGAAAGAAAGAAAGAAAGAAAGAAAGAAAGAAAGAAATTTCCATTCCTCTGCCCTCAAATTAGGAGAATTTTGAAAAGCCATCTGTGTCCATTTCTAGTCAACTGTGCATATAGTCTGAAAAAGGTGGTGTCTCCTTCCCTGATGATTATTGGAGAAATCCAACAACTTCAAGTGAATCAGCAGAAGGTTACATTAGGCAGGTAAGAAATAGGTGGCTTTGACTAGAACATGAACACATATCTCATATCAGGGAGCTGAAGTTAGTTTGAGGTCCATGTGACACTAGCTCAGGCTACACATTGTTCATTCTTGCTTTAGATATTTGGCATAACTGGGTAATACATTAACAGGTAACCTGCAGACAACTTGGTATAAGTCATCTTAAAAAGAACCCGGACATTTCTATGCTTATTACAATTTGTCAGATCACAGTTTCAGGGTTGTTTAATAATAGTTGGCCAGCATGTTTCAAATTGCAACACACAGGATAGAATGATTGATTGATTGATTGATTGATTGATTGAGTGGTTTATCTGAAAGGTATATAGCCTCATACTGTGAAATGGAATCAGTGGTTGCAGTTTTATCCTTCCATGCCAGTTGGAATGACACAAATATGAATATGTCGCTTCGTGTTGTGCATCAGCTATGCCCCTTCCTGGATTGGGAGGCTCTCTGCATGGTCACTCATGCCCTGGTCACCTCCCAGCTGGATTACTGCAATGCGCTCTACATGGGGCTACCCTTGAAGAGTATCTGGAAGCTACAGCTGGCGCAGAATGCAGTGGCATGGACAGTTCTGAATGCCCCTGGGGGCCCATATAACACCTCTATTACACGAGCTGCATTGGTTGCCGGTTTGCTTCCAGGTCCAGTTCAAGGTGTTGGTTATTACCTTTAAAGTCCTTCATGGCACAGGACCAGGTTATCTGAGAGCTGTCTCGCCCCTGTTATATCAGCTCGCCCTACTTGGTCTGGCAGAAGGGGCATGTTGCAGACCTCACCAGTCAAGGAATTTCAACTGGTGGGGTCTAAGACGAGGGCTCTTCTGCCGTGGCCCCACTCAGTGGAACAACTTACTACCCGAGGTGCGGTGTGCCCCCACTCTCATGGCCTTCAGGAACAGCGTGAAATCTTGGCCATGCCAGATGGCCTGGGGGCCAGATGGGGGCTCGCACCAGTGGAAGTGGCTTGTGGGGTAATTGATTCTACCCTCCCGTCATCTTGAATGTTTTTAGCCTTTTAATGTATAGCTTCCTTTTATATAGTCTGACTTTTTAACTAATTCATGTGAGTATTTATTTTTTTAATTGTTTTCGGGTTTTATTCTAACTGTGAGCTGCCCAGAGTCACCCTCTGGGGGAGATGGGTGGCATACAAATGTAAGAAATAAATAAACAAACAAACAAACAAATAAAATCAATCAATCAATCAATCAATCAATCAATCAATCAATATAGTATTGTAAGATGTTGAGGTTAGGGTTGTGCTTTGTTTTGTTCTGGCTAAGCGTGTTGTGTGAACCCAGTCATTGTAGCATTCATAAACCTGGCTTATGGCTTAGCATGTTTTGTAAAGCATGTCACAGGTTTACAGTTTAGTGCAACTTGTAAACTCAGCCACCAATTCTAAAATCTTCATGCTGTGATAACTGATAAATTAGGTACCTGAAACTCTGCTATTTTTGGAAGACACAAGAGCTGTATAACAAGCATTAATTTGAGGAACCTCAACCTAGGTGGCAGCCAGAATCACTATCTCTACGTTGTTTAAGAGATGGCAAGAGAATTTAGGAATTCAGATGCATACCTCTTCCATTGTGTAACCCCCCCCCCCCACAAAGATCATTACTCATTTCACCTAAAACTTCGAACAGCTTCTAGAAAGTAACCATGGGAATCTCTTACAGCAAAAACAAGGTCTTGTGACACCATAAAGAGAAGCAAATTAATTATTGCATAAGCTTCCATGGGTCATAGTTCACATTATCAGCTGCATGATCAAACTTATAACCTAAAACTTGCTGTCTCCATTTAGGGACACTTCCTGCCCAGGTAAATCTCAGGTTATTCCATCGAAATTGTGAGAGTCATGGGACGGCCTTGGTGTAAGAAAGCAACAACCAATGAAAGAAAGAAAGAAAGAAAGAAAGAAAGAAAGAAAGAAAGAAAGAAAGAAAGAAAGAAAGTAAGTCGGTCAATTAAAGTATAAAGTTAATGGCAAAGGAGGCTGTTTTCTTGCCTTATTAACCAGCTCTGCCGTTGCTAAACCCCTCTCATTTGCATATTGGTCCACTTTTGTTGTTCTCAACAAAAGATTATGGTGAAAGTTGCTCAGGAACAGACTGTTTTGCATTCTCACCTTCAGATTGTTCTCTCAGAAAGCTGTTTTGAGGAGGAGTATCTCTACGGTTTAGATGCTGTATGATCTGTTGATCCCTTCATCAGGATTTTCCCAGGCTACTAATGAAAGAACATGAGAGGACAAGGTACATATTATATAATAGGTAGGTGGGGTGGGTTTGTATGGAGAAGGGAACACACATAATGTGCAATTATAAATTAGTTACACTCAGTCATGGAAAGGAATCTTGGAAGAGGTGATAAATAAATACTTTGAATGCTCAAATTCTGCCAGGATCCTTGGCCGTTCACAGAGCTGTGATTATTGCCACATTTATAAAGTACATGACTCTAAACCATGATTTTTGATATTTTTGTGAAAGGGAAGGCAAATGTTCTACTAGCCAAGTCGGGAGGTGGAAGGAAAGAGAAACGAGAACCTGGAAAATTATAAAAGAAAGGCTACAGCAGCCTGACAATAGATATGTTTAGACCTTTTGCATAATAAAGCCATTATGGATGTCAGAGTACCAATATTTACTGCAAAATCTCTTTTATCAGCATCTCAAAACATTTTCTTGCTAAATCCCTTTTAGAGGAAGGGGAAAACAGTTTTGAGGACTTCCTCTTGAAAATTAAGAGTTAGCACATCTGCCATGTGCTTGAACATGTGCTTAAGCATGAATTTAGTGGCATAACTGGGATGCTCCAGGACCATGAACTAGCTGGGGACTCTCCATCCATACCATACCATGCTGTGGGTTAAAGCAATTCCATGACAATATCCATTATTATCAGTGACACAAACCTACTGTGTGCTGAGAAAGGAAGGGAAGAAAAAGAAGGATGAGGGAGATTGTTTCATGGGTCCAAAGGTGTACCTTATCATGAGTAGAACAAAGAATAACTCATTTAATTATTAAGGTCCTCCTGGAAACATAATTTATAGTTATGCTGTGAACAGTGAATTTAAGAGGTGGGATTATGAGATGTTAAGGCCTGGGGATTGTGTTCAACTGCCCCATTCTATCTTGTTCTGATCAAAAGTGACCTGGGGAAAATAGAAAGCTGGAACGTGGGAAACTGTTTTCTCTGGAGTTAATCCAGCTAGGTCTATATTACTTGCCTTGGCTATAAATGGGTCTCTAAGTTTTCAGATAGAGGTTTCTCCAATTTCACCTGGAAATATTGAGGCCTTATTTGAGCTATGAGGCAGGGAAGGTCTTGGAGTAGAAAGATTTAGTCTTTGACAAGAACTTTCAACTAGGCTGGAAAGGGGAACATATTCCAGGGCAGAAGGAAATAGTCTGGATATCTTTTTTAAGGTTCCAAGGAGCCAGGCCAGTTATTGCCTTCCATTGTGGACATCTACAGAGACAGTGAAAACCCCTTATAGACAGTAGGATGCCCATAATGCACAACAGCTCTTCCTGTCAAGAAGAATCTGCCTTGCTGTAAGTTCATTAGACTTAATCTTTCTTGCTATTGTCTTCTAAGTGATAGTCCTTCTGATATTTATTTGAAGAGTGCTATCGTGCTTCATTTCCATTTTCTGTTTGCTAGACTAAGTATGAACAGGTTGACCAACTTTCCTTCCAGGAATCTTTTCCATATTCCAACTGTCTCTCCTGGACCTCTCAAACCATCCATCTCTTGCACATGGTCTCCCTCTTTCTCGCTCTCTTCTTCCCAATTCCTAAATTTGCTATTTAAAAAACCCTATGAAAGCCTATCCCATATTTTGAACTTTCATGCCTGAATAGTTCCATGAAATCTGTGCATACCAGTTTTGGGGACAAATTTTCCATTTGTCAAATAGATAGATTATGCTTCTATTTTCCAAATGCATATATGTCATTTCTTCATTCACTAAATAGTCTACAGTTCTAATGACCTCAGTCCCTCATATATTCAGACATTTGTTCTTTCTGCTACCTAAGCCATAATTTTCAGCTCAGCCATCTACACATGCTTTCAATCTGAACTTTTCAACATTTTCCAAAGCTCCCAATACTTAACCACAAAAATGTTACATTTATTTTTCCTTTATTCCCTGCTTAATCCACCCAATCTGATTTTATATCTTAGATTTCCTTACTCATTTCCACATCATGCCTCCATCTCATAAAATGCTCTACTGGCTAGTGATAATCTTGGATAAATGAATTGGGCTATTTCCAGTAGAAGTGAGTTGTGGATCAACCTTGGCTGTTCTTTAATGGAATAACTGGGAAGCAGTAAAAATGATTTGGGAAATCTACATGCCTTTTTTCTTCCGCAGTCTGCTCCCATTTCAAAACAACAAACCATATTAAAGGATTTCATGCTGCATTTTGAATTGTAGCTATTGCAAAACCTGTAGCCTTCTCCCATTTGGAGGAGAAGGAGGAGAAGCAATGCCCAGGAGAGGATTATGGGCTCCAACTATGTTAGATCACAAGCCCAATAACTCTACAGAATAGGCCAGTATTTTATGAGAGGAGGTTAGGAGGATAGGACTGGTTTGCTAAAATTGTCCAGCTGTTGTGTGGCACTGATAGCAGTAGGGCCTACAGTGAAATCACTGCTTAGTGAGAAGCAGTGGTACTACTTGTCTGAGATGAATTTGCTGCTCAGTAAAGATATAACAGCAGTAGAGCACTACATATGTTATATTTTAAATATGAAAAGGAAATGGAAACCCTAGAGACACTGAGGATCTTGCCACTGTTTTTCCTTAGTGGTTGCTTTAGTCTAGATTTTTGGTATGCTAACATGCACAGGTTTAAGCTATTGTTCATTCCTATGTATTTGATGTAGGATTTTTTTTAAAAAAGGAAAAGTTTCAGTCTTTTCCTGCCCACTAATTTCCTGGAGAAAGCAAATATTTCTTTGCTCATTATCCAAAGAGTTTCACAGTTCAGTTTTATCAGAAGTACAACCTACTTAGCTTCATAATCCCTTCTAATCAGTTTCACGGTGCTAAGTCCCTGACTTGATTTTCCTAGCATATCATAGTCTGCATTGCCTCTCAAGTACAACTGATTGTCCCGCAATTGTGAAATGCCTTATATGCAGGAGCACATGGAATCACCAATGGTCCACAATGCTTGTCATAAATGCAATCAGGGTAAAGGAGAACAGAGTTCTGAAATAAAAATAATTCAAGAGGATGGATGGGAATCTATACAATGTGTTCCTTGAGAGAGGCAAACATCACAGTGGTTCCTTGATGGGATATTCATCCTTACTGCATGGCATCATGGCTGAAATCCTGTCCCTTGGAACAGAGGTGGGGAACCTGTGACTTTTCAAATGTTATTAATTAATTAACTAATTAAAATCAAAATAGGGAAAAGAGTACGACAAGGCTGTATACTGTCACCCTGCTTATTTAACCTATATGCAGAGTACATCATGAGAAATGCCAGGCTGGAAGAATCACAAGCCGGAATTAAGATTGCAGGGAGAAACATCAACAACCTCAGATATGCAAATGATACCACCCTAATGGCAGAAAGTGAAGAAGAACTAAAGAACCTCTTGATGAGGGTGAAAGAGGAGAGTGCAAAAGCTGGCTTGAAACTCAACATTAAAAAGACGAAGATCGTGGCATCTGGACCCATCAATTCCTGGCAAATAGAAGGGGTAGAAATGGAAGCAGTAACAGACTTCATTTATTTGGCCTCCAAGATCACCGTAGATGAAGACTGCAGCCATGAAATTAAAAGATGCTTGCTCCTTGGGAGGAAAGCTATGGCAAACCTAGATAGCATATTAAAAAGCAGAGACATCACCTTGCCGACAAAGATCCACATAGTCAAAGCTATGGTTTTTCCAGTAGTAATGTATGGCTGTGAGAGCTGGACCATAAAGAAGGCTGATCGCCGAAGAATTGATGCCTTTGAACTGTGGTGCTGGAGAAGACTCTTAAGAGTCCCCTGGACTGCTAGGAGGTCAAACCAGTCAATCTTAAAGGAAATCAACCCTGACTGCTCATTGGAAGGGTTGATAATGAAGCTCAAGCTCAGATACTTTGGTCACCTAATGCAAAGAGAGGACTCTCTGGAAAAGACCTTGATGCTGGGAAAGATTGAAGGCAAAAGGAGAAGAGGAAGGCAGAGGACGAGATGGTTAGATAGCATCACGGAAGCAATGAGCATGAAACTGAGCAAACTCAGGGAGCCAGTGAAGGACAGGAAGGCCTGGCGCAATATGGTTCATGGGGTCATGAAGAGTCAGACACAACTTAATGACTGAACAACAACAACAGTAACTTAACTAATTAATTAATTAATTAACTTTTTGTGCCTTTGAGTCAGTGTCGACTCTTGGTGACTATCTGGACTATTCCCTGCAGTTTTCTTGGCAACGTTTCCAGAAGTGGTTTGTCATTGCCTTCTTCCTAGGGCTGAGAGAGTGTTGACTAGCCTGAGGTCGCTCAACTGTGCCTAAAGCAGGACTAGAACTCATGGTTTCCTGGTTTCTAGCCTGGTCCTTAACCACCACACCAAACTAGCTCATTGTTAAATTACACTTCTCACATTCCTGAATAGCATGGCCAGTGATGAGGGATTATAGTTCAGAAACAGGATACCTATTTCTTCCTCAGGAATACATGCAAGAGTGATTTAGGAAAGAACAGGAACACAGTTTGATGAGGTGAGCTTGAAATTAAATATTTCAGTGGCTTCTCCATCCAGTTTCCACATCACTTGACCTTATACTTTTTGCATTTCAGACCTACTGCTCAGTTATGGATTTTCTATTTTAGGATAAGCTGACATTCATTTTAACAACACAAGTATATATCAAACCATAGTTTATGAAGTTGGCTTGCTTTTTCTAACCAATGTTAAAAAGAAGTTGCATGGGACTCTGTTGAAGTTAATCCAAGGTAGAAGTGTTCCTCTTGAGGCCCCAAGATTGCATGGGACCCCAAAGTCCCTTCAGAAATTGCCACCAAATTATAAGTTAAGTCAACCTTAGTTTTTGTTCTAGCACCACCCACTTCCTTGTCCTGGTTGGCTGATATTTTAAGCCCTTGACATACTGTTTAAAGGCTAAGTATGGCCCTTGACCCAAAGGAAGAAGTTGTGCACCTTTGATTGAAAAAATAAGCAGGAAAATGTGGAGGGGTAAGTTTGAAGAGCATTGGAAGCTTAGGCAGAGAGAAGTTCATTGTCATAACATGAAAGCAGCCTTTCCTATCCTGATGTACTCCAGATGTGTTGGGACCACACCATCCACCATTCCCAGACAGCATGGGCTGGAAATGCTAGGAAATATAATCTCAGCCTATCTGGAGGACACCAGGTTTGGGATAGGAGAAGGTCAAGTGAAAACTTGGTCCCAACCCAAGCAAGGTATGGTGCTGATTTCTAATTATGTAACGTGTGCTCCTTTATTTAGCTAGGATTAGTGTGCGCCCATCTTGTTACAGGCTTTTAAAATATTTTCCTGGTGGGAATGCAGCATTCCTCATTTCATATGGAGCGATGTAAGTGTTTGCTTTTCCATTTTGCATTTTTTTTTCAGAAAAGAAAGAATGGCAACATATGTTGCTGTCATCTTTACAAACACTGCCGCCTCCCTTCTTTTCCAGTCTTCCAATTGTACAAACAACTTTCTGGCACATGGTGGATAAGTCCTAACAGGATAAAGGAGAGATACTGCCAGCTGTTGATTCATCTGGATTTGGGATGGTCACCATCATCCACATCCTCCTTCAGCCTATCAGGAATGAGCAAATGGATGTCTAATTGGTGACAGTTACTTTCAGACAGTTTTAGTTCATGCATTTTAGCCTGAAAGGAACAACTAACGTCAAAACAAACTGCTTATGTTGAACTGAGAGGAAGGGGCTGATAAAACCCCTTTTCAGTTCTCACTTCTTTTTCCCCCAGATCCACCCACCCCCATTGCCTTCACTTCTTGACTGCTCCTAGCAAATTCAGCCCTACTTTCCCTTTGCTTGGAATTCTATGAAAGCAGAAGCAATTTTAAGTTGGTAGGTGGACCCTCTTTAAGATAAACTGCTCTCATGACATGGCCAAACTACAAAGCGGATGCCTCTTATGTCATGGAGCATTGGCTCCAAAGATTGTTAGATGAAGTTCAAGAAGCTCCATCAGTGCCTGTCGCTATCTGTCCTCAGAGATTCTCTGTCCTTCCTTCATGCCAATGTTTGCCTTTAAATACAGTTGTATAGGGCATAACTGCCAAACATGTAGTCCCTAAGGCAAGGAGACACAATTTCATACCATTGGCAGAGCTCTGCAGAAGTCGCCCCCGAACTTGCCATTCTTCACATGGCAAAAGAAGGAAACAATTATGTATCTGGAGAGTTATCATATGAAAGGCATTTAATGTATTAATCTGAATTAATTTCAAATGGCAGTGAAATAAAGTTCAGTTTCTATTTTTGTCCTGGCTTTATCTGTGCTTTAGTATATTAGTGGATTAGCACACACTCTTCAAAGGCCAAATATGGCCCTTGACCAGAAAGAGAAATGATTTATCCTTCCTGGTCTTAATTTTCAGCTCAGCTAGTGCTCCAGAGAAATGGCAGCACTTTATAGCATTAGCTCTGGAGTCGTGGGAGGGGGAATAGTTGCCCATGGCAGAGACCCCCCAGGTCCTCCCCTTGACCTTCCATGTTGCTTCTGGTAGCCAGATGGTTTCGTCTTTGTTTTCCTCTGCAGGTAAAAAGAAGCATGCAAGGAAAAGGCCAGGTTGGGGATGTCTGTCATTTTCTGAAGTCCCCCATTGGCTGGTTGGAGAGTGTGCTGGTCAGTTCAGTGGGGGGACTGGGTTCAGTGAGGAACTAGCAATGAGGATTGCCACTTTGAAGTGCAAAAATGATGTGGATCGTTAGGAGAGGTAGTTACTGCCTATGTGATAATACCCCCAGATAGTTTTAGAGCCAATGTAAAACTGTAATCCTAGCTTAAAAGAATCTGTGGTTGATGGACTGAAAATCACGGTGGGGTTAATGCATACTGGCTGGGGAATTCTGGGAACTGAAGTCCATGCATCTTAAAGTTGCTGAGGTTGAGAAACCCAGGTCTAATGACTTTGGGGATCTTGGGGCAGGACAAATGCTATGGTATGTGGACCAGTGATGGAAGTGCCAGTCTTTTGAGGACAGTAAGGTCAAGAAACAGGAGCAACAGGGGATTTAGAAATGCATTTTTGTTAATGGGTATAATAACAGAATTCTGAAAGCCTGTCTTACACTAAGCAAAATCAACATGGGGTTATTTTGACTTTCTTTCTCATGTTTTCTTCTTTCCTAGGACTGAGTAATCTTTCTGAACTTTCTCCCTTCTCCTTTACAGTTTGTTCACATAGGTCATGTTCGCACAACAGGTTTAGTCAGGCCAGTTAAAAACAATAGATGCATTTGCACAAGATGCTTCACTCAGTTTAGTATTAAATTTGGTTAGGCTTTTTGTGGTTTACTGTGCTGCATAAACTTGAACCGTTTGATTAATTTATGATGCAATGTGTTTTGCAAACAACAACAATAAGAATTTCAGCAACCAGATTAAGCATGTTGTACACATACAAATATAAGAATGAGAATAATTTTTAAAAATCATAGAGGGAGCATTTAGGTGAGTCCAACATCCTGCTCAATGTGGGTAGTCATCCATCTGGATGGATCCAGAGGCTGGATCCATCCAGATGGATCCAGAAGCTAGTCATCCTTCCAGATGGATGGATGACTAGCCTCTGCCTGAATACATTGAGTTAAGGGGTAATGCTCACCTCTTATCCTCAATGGATGCAGTATCAAGCTGCTCTTTCAGTTGGAATCTGCCAGTCTGTAATGTAATATCATTGTTCCATGGCTTGCAGTCCAGGAGGATAGGGAAAGGATCATGCCTTCACCTTTGAATGATCCCTTAAGATGTTTGAAGAGCACCCCACTCTAGCCATCTTTCACCATATTTTCATTCCCTTTACATGGTTCCAGCCCACTCATCGTCCATCATCACTGCACTTTTCTTAACTTATTCCAGTTTGAGTGATTCCTTCTTAAACTGCCCAGAACTAGATTTCATATGTTATGTAGGGTTCAACCCGCATGTGGCTGGGGCCATGATTTTCCGTTCCTCATCCCTGGTGTTTAAATTTGTTTTCGTTTGCTTTTAAATTGCTAGGCTTATTTAAGGGGTTGCACTACAGTTTTCTTGTATTCCTCACTTCAAAATAGCAAGAATTTGCACCTTCACGTTTAAGCACTTTGGAGTATGAGGACACATAAAGGAATCTGGGCCCTGCAGGTTGAACCAAAAGCCATGGAACCAAAAGGGATCCAGTCTTCTATGACACCCAAAACTGATTCTATCGTAGAACTCATTGGAGCAGGATTGATCAAATTTGAGGTAATGAAAACTCTCTTCACATCAAATCACTTTTGCACAGTCCCTGCTCTGTTCCCTGGAGCTTGCTTTTCAAAGTCTTTGGAAGATGTCTGAAACTGAAAGTGCTTCTTTTCCAACCATGATTCTCACAAAGTTCTTTTTAGCAAAATAAATTGAGATGAATGGGATAGGTTACAAGAGTTCCAGCAACAGAACCGTTTTCACTTTAGAACCAACATATCCCCAACCACATTTTTAATTGATTATGTGCCATCAAGTCAATGTCAACTCTTACCAACTACACAGATATAACTCCTCCAGGACGATCTGCCCCTAACCTGGTCCTTCAGTCCTTCAATACCTAACCAGGTGTTCCAATGGTACTTCCATCACTGCTGGAATTAAGCCCATCCACCTTGCTACTGATTGTCTGCTTCTTTCCTTTTACCTTTCCCAACATTATAGACTTCTCCAGAGAACTAGGTATGTACATAATGTGTCCCAAGTATGACAATTTGAGCCTGGCCATTTGTGCCTCAAGTAGGAACTCTCGGTTGATTTGTCTGATGATCTGTTTATTTTCTTGGCTATTCATGGGATTCCCAGGAGTCTTCTCCAACACCACAGTTCAGAAGTGTCAATATTCTTTCTGTTCAGTTTCTTCAGAATCTAACTCTTGTTTCCATAGAGTGCCACAGGAAAAACCATTGCCTGAATGATTCTGATCATCAGGTATAGTCAGGCATAAACACATCATGACATCTGAATACCTTTTCTAAGGCCTTCATTGCTAATCTACCAAGTGCCAGTCTGTGGCATATTTCTTGACTGCTGGTTCCTTTATTGTTGACGGTCAATCTTAAAAGGCAGAAGCTATCTGTCAGCCTTCCCAGGTAGACCAGACAGGAAACACAACCAGATGAGCTAATTCTACTTTATTGTAAGGCTACATTAATAGAATCTTGTAAGTCTGAAAGTACAAATCTCCCACCATCTCTTTTACAGCCTGATAAGTTAGGGAGGTTCCTTTCTGAGTTGCTTTCTCTTCCCGTTACGCAGCTGGGGGCTATGCCCCCTCTTATCTGATTGTTCCCTAGGCAGCATCTCTTCTATCCATCTCACAAAGTAATTCCCACATACCATTATCCTTTCCACCATTTCCATAGTTGGATTGTCAGTTCTAAACATGGTTACTGTACCTGTTGTCATTAGTTTGGTCCTCTTTATATTTAACTTACTCTCATTTTTTTTCTCTGTATTTCTTGACTTTCATTACTACCAAAGTACATTAGGGTGGAGACTTTCTTATTTTCTTTCCAACAGCTTCCTGATGATCTGATGAATAGGTGGGTCTCTTCACCGATAACAGAGAAGGTTGAAGTTGGTTGTTTATATAACAGTCTCCTGAATTTTTATCAGTCTGGGAAACATCTCTTACATGGCTTGTTAAGGAGAATGGCTAGTTGGCTGAGCCCTTAGCATGTTTATTGTGGAGCTAAGGAACATGTAGATTGGGGAAGGTGAGTTAAAACAACAACAACATTCCACCAGTTTTGCACTTGAATAAATGAGGCTTGATGGATAAAATATAAGATCTTGACTGGGAGAAGGTGTGCAGAGGAAAGTAAAAGGCCAAATATGAAAGTCCCGATGACCTTTAAAACAGGGAGAAAACATAAGCAGGGGAAACATGAACTCACAGTGGAGGGGAAAGGAATTTATATATACTTAAAAGAAAGAAAACGTGGGGACATTTCACTTGGAATGCCTTTAGCGTGCTATTTTCCCTTTGTTCCTCAGAGCTGTTATGAATTATATATCGTAAATATGCTTCTTGTTCTTACGTGTGATGTGCATGTGCATGTGTGCGTGTGTGCGTGTGTGTTCTTGCTTTGTTTTCCTATGGTTGATCAAATAATTGTGTGAATGGAGTTTGTTTTGTTGTTTTTAAATGCCAGTCCTCCATTTGTATTCCTAAATGTTATTAATGAGTGTGATGGGAAAAATGCTTTCCACTCACGTGGCATCTTCCATTTCAAACACATTTTATGGAGAAAAGTTGGTCTCCCCCAAGGAAGTGAGGCATTGAGCAGGAAGGGCTGAGACATTTTCACAGCTGTGATCTTACCTTCAGTGTGTTTGCGTGCGTGGGTGTGGAGTAGTAAGACTTCCCATCACTGGGGAATCCACGATTCATGTATTCTCTACTATTGCTAATCAACTGTCAGTTGTGTGTGTGCTTATTTCATTTATCGGTTTTTGAAAAGGCAATTTTATCTGCTAATTTAAAAATGACTCAAGATGTTTTTTTATGGCATAGATTTATGATATCATCATTACTTTTTAAAATTCCTTTTTGATGTAGATTTAGACCTTTGTTTGACATTTTGATTAATATGTGACCTATAGAATTCCCCTTTCTGCTTTCTTGTTTTGTTTTTGGTTAACTTGGGTGTTGGCATTTTTGTTTTTTGCAGATTTTCATATTTTTTGGTGTATTTTTTCTATTTCTTTCAGTAAAACTTACTTACATAAATAAATAAATAAATAAATAAATAAATAAATAAATAAATAAGTCAGCTGTGTGTGCTTCCTGGGGAGAGAGACTCCTTTAATTTGGGGGAATGGGTACCATTGTAATTTTAAAATTCTCCACCAAATTTGTGATGGATTAAATGGATGATTTCCATTAATAAATCCAGGGGAAGGAAAAATGTTCCAGTTATTTTTCAAGGCTAGAATTCCCTTTAGGGGTAATCGTAACAGTGCTATTCAAAAGTCCCATGGAAAGAATTCTGTTGTGAGGTTTTCCTTTGAGATTTAGCAGAAGCTATGGAGTCTGCACTCCATGGAAGATAGGACTGTACCATGAAAATAGGATACACTTAAAGTTCTTGGCCACCTCAGGATAGAACAAGTGCACAGATAGCACAATTCACTGATAAGAATTTCATGGCAATCTCTTTTTCTTTGAAATAAATTTTGAGAACAAATCCTCCATCAATAAATTGAATAAAAAATAATAAGGGGAAATAAAACCCCTACACATATGAACCAGCTTGCACCCAAAAGTGAACTGGGAAATCTTAGCAACTTACAGAAGATTCCAAACTTCTGAGACTAGTATTTATCTGACACTGGGGATGGTAATATTTAGGGGTGGTGGGGAGAGATCAAAAACATCAGGGTGACAACACCATCATGCGATTGAAGCCCCATTCCTGTTTATATGTACGGAATACATGTTAAAAAGGGCAAGGCTTCAATTGTGCAGTTACAATCATCATTTTGACTTTTTTTTTTGAATGAGGACACTCTTGGTAGCAACAGGTAATGGATCCTATTTTCCAAAGATGCATCTTCCAAGAAGCTACTCTGAATTACCTTTTGTAACACCACAAAGGATAATGAAATGTGCCTTAGAAGCAGGATGCAACAAATTATTTGTGTTAACAGCATACTTGTATTATATTCATTCAGCCTTCTCCTATCTCTGATCCTTCAGAGAGGCTTCATCTCCCAAAATTCCTAGCCAGCATCCTAGCTGGGAATGTGGGAAGCTGATCCTAGCACATCTACAGAACTCCAGGTTGCTGGAAATGGTATTCAGTGCTTTGATGTATTTGAATCAACAATACACTTGTGTATTTTTACATTATGGTTGTGGATTGCTATTTGTATTTTATTTACTTCTTTTTCCAGGGAAGCTCCTTAGTAAGCACCTCTTCTATGCAGTTGTACAAGCATCACACCTAGCCATGATTCTCTTGCAGTTGACCGTTCTCCACTGGGTGAATGCCAGTGTTCAGCAAATTGCTCTCGTATGTAGTTGAACATAAGGTAGCCCCTTGCACAATTTCTCCATATAGAATTAATCTGACTTCTAAGAAGGGACCCAAATAATACATTTAGTGCCTTCCCATGGTTAATACTTTTTTTTTCTTTTCCACCAGTAATAATACCTGAAACAAAAGGTTATAAAATATGATACTCCTATTCATAGTTTTGGCTAAGCTGTTTCCTGGAATTCTCTAGAGCTTTTTATGTGTCTGATCTAAGCTCAGTTTCCTGTGAGTATTCAGGGAGTAATATACGTTGAGAGGACACCTCCAAGTGAAGAATGTATTGGTGGTCTGGTCCTATGTGGATACCAAAGGCCTTAGGAATTACAGGAAATTTATGGATTGATGGGAAAGAGGAGAGGCCGTTCTATGACACAGGAAGATATGTAGTATTGAGATGGTTTCAGCAGTGTCCCACAACCACATTGCCACCATCTGGCCAAACTTGAAATGCAGGACTGAACCTTTTCTGTGGTCAGAAAGGCCAGTCTAGATATTCTGTTATAATGATGTCCATATAAATGCAACAAATAAAACATTATTTCACCACTGGGAGGATTGGGCAAAAAAAGAGGGGGAATTGAGCAAGTTGGCATTCAGTTTTGTTGTTCTTTTTAAGAACCCCTTTCTTGATTAAACCCAGATGTGTCCAGGAGAGAAATCAAAGTAATAGCCAAGCAGTATCAGGAATATAAAACCAAAAAGAAAGGAAGTGTTAACAAAAGCAGAATATGGATGAATATACTCACTCTCTCTGTATTTTTTGTTACATGTGAATAACTGCATTTGTGAACTAAGGATGGTCATCTGTGAAAAAAAAGTCTGTTGTCAGCTTTGCACCGTCTGGAGACAATGACAGCTTTACGGAAATGGCAGGACATCATCCATCCATGGAGTTCATGTGGATGATAGAAAGTCAGGGGAGACAGAAGCTCTGGAGGAACAAGTGGAAAACTGTGGGATGTTCCAGCGGTGAGTGCCAGGAAAAATGAAAGCAAAAATGACTCCCTCATGAAATTGGGAGGGTAAAATAGCATAGAAAACTTTTAAAGTTTATGGAAGTGAAGAAAAAAACTGAACTGATATAATGAGTAAACTCCCTGGCCCTAGACCTCAGTTAAGTTGGGAAGAATTTTGTTCTCAACGGATGTCAAAATAATTCTGAGAGGGCTTTTTTGATAATGATGATAATAATAATAATAATAATAATAATAATAATAATAATAATAATAATAATAATAATAAAAAATAACAACAACTCTCTCTGTCTCTGTCTCTATCATCTCCTCTATCTAGTTTTCTTACATCTGTAACAGAAGAGAAAGACAATAACCAAGTAGAGTAATAATACAGAAAGCAAAATTATTCTTTGATAATGTGGACAGGTAGAAAAATAAAATAAACCAGAAAATAGTTAAAATGTAGAGAGAAAGATGAAAAAAACTTTGATACTTATTAAAAAAAAATTAAATGCATGATGGTACTCAGATCTTAAATAACAAGGAATTATATTGATCAGATTTCCTACCAACAGTGTTGGTAGAAAGTCAGATGATATATAGATTATATAGGTACATCTTCCATTCAGGATTTTAAGCTGGATATATTTGAATCTACCAGAGGAGAGCAATCTTCTTAGCTGCTCCCCACACATAATAAATTCAACATTTTTCATACTTTGATAGGTTCCAAATTTTAAGTTTATAATTCAATGTCACATTCACATCTATGACCCATATTTCTTTTCTGAGCACCCTATTTACAACCCTCTGAATATTAAACCAAAATGTTAATATGAAACCAACAGACAGCAAACTCAGAACATGATGAGCTGGTGATTGCTAATAAGGAAAATATATGGCTTTGGGCAAATGTGTCTTAAAATAGATGCATTTTTTAAAAGATTATGAGTCAAGATTTGCATTTGTTTGCAGATTCAACCCTGAATCAGATATCTAAAACTGATTTTTTTGGGAGGGGGGATGATATTCAGATATGCTAACTGGGATCTCAAGCAGTTCAAGGAAACTGAAAATGTGCCCAGCTCAGAGGAAGTTCCCAACACCAATGTTTCCCATTTCAGCCAGCTTTTTAGAGTTCTGGTGGTTCATTCATGGCATAATACTTAATGCTGGTCTAGCTAACAGTGGTACAATAAATATAGATTCTTGACTTAGTGACCTTACAGCAGTGTTGTCCAAACTTGGGCACTTTAAGATGAGTGGACTTCAACTCCCAGAATCCCCCCCCCCCAGCCAACTCCAATTCTGGGAGTTGAAGTCCACTCATCTTAAAGTGGCCAAGTTTGGACAACACTGCCTTACAGGAACCTTCTTTTTAGATTATAGTAGTAATTATTCCATGTACTTCAGACTGTGTTAAAGCAACTGTTGGTTTTTTTGGCCTTCCTTTTCACTCCACTGTATGGGCCTAAAGTCCTACTTTCATGGCATCACCGATGGCCAGTATACTCACTACTCACACACTCAGCCATTGTACTCTCTAATACATATGTCTTCTCCTCTATAGGAGAAGAAGCAATGGGAGATGGCAAAAGTCATGGTTAAGAAGTACCCCTGCTCTTCTGATGCTCAACTTCTCTCTCCATGGTCACTTTGTGTAAAAAAAAAAAAAGAAGAACCAAACCTTCTTGCAATTTGAGCCTGACCAGCTGAAAGCAAGCTCTCTCCATATCTGAGAAATTATTTTTTCCTCATGCAATTCAATTAGTAGCCATTGGATGGCAGAAAAACATTACAGAAGTACAGGGGCAGATTTTTCGTTAATGCTGGGTGATCTTATTGTACAAGATGCTTTGGAACTAATGCACCTTTGGAAGTCAAGAAGGCAGAGATAGATTGTGACCTGAGGTTTGAATTAAGAGATCTGCAGGTTCTTGTTTGGTCTGCAAGGCAGACTTCTCTACCCTTCATCTAGAACAATGTTTCCTAACGTATCAACCTCCGGATATCAGCTGGAAGTTCTGAAAACTGTACTCTCAATTTGCACAGATGAGGATAACTGTTTCAGAGTCTCTTTATAAGAATGGGCAACCTACAAACCCATAGCCCTTAGACTCATTCTTTTGTGAAAGGAAACAAAGACAGAAAATTTAGTACCAAGTACAGTACAGTCCTCACAATGCCCTTTAGCCTTAGGAAGCTGACAGGAGTAGAGCAAAGTACAAAATGGAACTTGGCTGTTGGCTAAAAGAAAGTTCCCCACCATTGCATGAGCTCATGAAATGAATTAAAAGCACACAGAGGGCATTTGCTCTGTGCATGTATCATACACACATCAGATTGGGCAAAGCTATATATCTCCTGTTACCAGTTCCATATATGCCATAATCACATCTCCCTTATATTCACCACAATGCCCTCACTTGTATTGAAACGTAACCCATCAGCCTCTTACTCTGCTTTATTGTTTGTGCTCAGTTGTATATTATTTAGCAGCTTTTCACCACTCCCTGATTAATTTCTTCTGGATTGAGAAGGAATCTGATACCTGTTTTAAAAACTGATGGAGTTCCAAGAACCCTACTGGTTATTGTTTGAACTTCTGAGATTGAATTTTAACAAACGTTCCCATCGAATATTTGTATTTCATTTGGCTTGGTGAGAAAATCCAGCTTACTGTGCCTACATGGGCTGCCAACATGGACAACGTTCTAACGTTCATCTCACTGATAGGCTGCCAGTTACAATCCAGTGGTTTACATACAGATCCAGCATTCTTCACATCACACACATTTTGTTACTCTTCATTTTCATTCCCACAATAATCCAGGGGAAGTCACTTCACTTCACTTCACTTCACTTCACTTCACTTCACTTCACTTCACTTCACTTCACTTCTCCTACATGGGCTACAGGAAGCATGGTGTTGATCCAGTTATATCACTTGAGAGGATGGAGTCACCAATTTTCTGATTTAAGTATTTATTTATTTTGCTTGAGGGGAAGTTTAAAATGCAAAATAGGTGCACGTGTGCCTGGTGCAATGCAATTGTCACATGTGACCATGAGGATCCATTCCAAGAGTTCTATTCTAGAACTCTTCCTATGGATGGGTTTGAAAAAATACAGTTTTATAGGGTGTTTTTTTTTTTTTTTTTTTAGGAGTAGATTTAAGGAGCAAAGTGGAAGCCTGAAGCTTTGTAAAGGCTTAAGTTACCATTGATGCCTTTGAACTGTGGTGCTGGAGAAGACTCTTAAGAGTCCCCTGGACTGCTAGGAGGTCAAACCAGTCAATCTTAAAGGAAATCAACCCTGACTGCTCATTGGAAAGATTGATAATGAAGCTCAAGCTCAGATACTTTGGTCACCTAATGCGAAGAGAGGACTCTTTGGAAAAGACCCTGATGCTGGGAAAGATTGAAGGTAAAAGGAGAAGAGGACGGCAGAGGATGAGATGGTTAGATAGCATCACTGAAGCAATGAGCATGAAACTGAGCAAACTCAGGGAGGCAGTGAAGGACAGGAAGGCCTGGCGTGATATGGTTCATGGGGTCATGAAGAGTTGGACACGACTTAACAACTGAACAACAACAACAATATTGTCACCAGCTTGACTTAAAGGGGTTTTTAATTTTTATGGTGGACTACAATCTTTCAGCTGCTAGTGTAATAACAAAACTAATAGTGTGTTGAAGTCTATCTTCCAATTTCCCCAGTGGTTTCTTCTTTTTCTTTCTCCTGCTGTATAGTAAGGCTTGGCAGCCAGTTTTTCAGGATCCTATAAGAAAGACAGACAGACAGACAGACAGACAGAAAGAAAGAAAGAAAGAAAGAAAGAAAGAAAGAAAGAAAGAAAGAAAGAAAAAGAAAGAGTCTTCTTTTTATTTGTAAGCTGCCCAGAGTCATCAAGGAATCAGGTGGCACTGAAATTTGATTAATAAAATAAACAATAAATCCCAGTCCAAGCCTACCCACTAATGCAAGGTGATCATGGTTAGTAATGTACAGTATATTTCGGTTTCCCCATATGAAACAAACCGAACCAGATGATTATTTGTACCACATTTGTTTCTAAAATTTAATTGGCCTCAACTGGACCAAATGGCCCAAACTTTGCAAACCTTTAATCAACTCTGAATAGGAACTGAACCAAAATATCTCACGGTTTGCCTCCTTTGCTCCTTTGCTCATTGTTCATTTTGATGACATGCACACAACTTCACAAGATGGATTTGATGTTTGTTTTGGTATCTTTCCACCATTGTTACAGTATGTACAATATTATTAGTATTATGATTTTCATTTTTTTTTAATAAAAAGCGAAATCAAGATTGGGTGTAAATGCTTTAAATAGAATCCAGCTCTGTTCTTGGTCTAATCCAGAATGGAAAATGCTAGATATAGCCTTGCTGTGGTTTTATTTTGGCAACCCTATAGCTCCCACCACCGCTTTTCTTTTTTCTTTTTTCTCCTTCCTTCCTTCCTTCCTTCCTTCCTTCCTTCCTTCCTTCCTTCCTTCCTTCCTTCCTTCCTTCCTTCCTTCCTTCCTTCCTCCCTCCCTCCCTCCCTCCCTCCTTCCTTCCTCCCTCCCTCCCTCCCTCCCTCCCTCCCTCCTTCCTTCCTTCCTTCCTTCCTTCCTTCCTTCCTTCCTTCCTTCCTTCCTTCCTTCCTAGGCAAGTCTTTCCTTCCTTCTCTCAGACTTCCTCTTAGCTGAAGTGGCTGGGATTTATGACTCTGGTTTCTGTCATAATAAAGCAAGAGGTGGGGAAAAAAAGCGGAGGGAGGGGGGAGGTTAGTTAGGTACAATACAGGCCTACATTTTTTGTACAGTGCTGTTACCATTGTTTAAAAGTCATAATAGTCTGACTGTCTTTCCACCCCCAAACCTGAAAAACAGGGTAGGAAAACAAAATGCAGCTCTTTCCATCTGGGAAGCAAATTTACCACCAGGTTGATCACATTTACAGTATATTTATTTAACTTAGCCTGTAGGGCATTTATTTCAGGCATGAACTTGTTTAGGAATTTTCTGCAATTGTAAGCATTTTGTTCATTATGCAAAGTTGCTCTATAGGTTATTTACAGGTATGATCAATCCCTGCAGTCTGATGTCTGTACCTATATGGTAACTGTGCTTGTTATGTTTATTTCTGGACTCTCTTATTCCATTTTTAACTGTCCATTGAAAACAGAGGTGGGTAACTCAGCCCCCCTTTTCTACTTGTCTCTGGAGATCCCTCGAATAGGTTGCTGAAATTTGGTGGAAAGATTTGGCGGAAACAATTGGGAGTGTTTTTTGTTTTATTTTTTTAAATAATAAAATGAGAAGCAAAATCGGTACATTAATCCTCCTCTAATTTTTATGCACTGATTACACATAATTTTCCACAATCTTCTGGGACTGAAATGTTCGGTGACGCCACTTCTGATGGCTCCCTGCTATGCCAGCAATGGCTTTGAAAGTAGAAAAAAAATCTACATGTACCTCTTTTATGTACATCATTCATTGGGAACAATCTGGACTAAGAGTCAGACTGTACCCAACCCTCGTGAAGTGAGTAAGAGAAGAAGGTAGAACTTCAGAGAGACAAATTCCTCTTTTTGATCTACCCCTCCGCTGTCAGTTGGTTCTCCTTTTCTGTGGTTGTTTTAGAAATACCTTTCCCCATCAAGGAAGCAATTGGGACAATCACCCCAGACTTCTCATCATATGGAAACAGGGATCATCCTCCTAACCTCCTAACCATGGTGTGAATATGCTCAGATCACTCTTTTCGTATGACATGTCCTCATAATGTTGCCTTCATCCCATTCCCAGCTCACAGTTAAGGCAGCTTGAAGTTGTCTCGAGGTCTTTCAGTTTACCCTCTTCTCCTGATGCAATTTTCACTATGGATACAATTGGCCATACTTTATCGACAATGTGGTTTCTGATGTGATTAGGGATAGGATCTGCCCAGCTTCTCTTGGCTACTTTGGGCTGATGAGTTCATGAACTTCTCCTCCAGATGTTAGGAACTATCCTCCTCTCCATGCCACCATACAGCCTGACCAGGACTTTCTGAAGTGCTTGTCATGAATGACACCAGCTCCTTATAAACATGGGTTAAATTTGGTTTTGAGAGGGTTCTAGATCAGCGTTTCTCAACCTTAGCCACTTTAAGATGTGTGGACTTCAACTTCCAAAATTTCCCAGCCAGCATGCTGCACATTTTTGCACAGCCTTACTAAAGATAGTACAAAAAATAACTAAACTCTTTAACACTCCTAAATACATGGAAGCAATAGGATGTTTTCACAAAGACTCCAAAAGATAATAGTATATGGGCCAGGTGAGCTTCTTTGGCAAGGGAATTCCATCAATGGGGTGCCACAACTGAGAAGGTCTTGTTCCTTGCAGTTACTGGTTTAACTTCATTGGGTAGGACCCTATAGAAGACAATCTAAGATATATACATAGAATGGAAAATGTTCACATCATATGAACTGAACTATATTGAGTATTAGTTTGAGGCTCCACCTTTATTTGCTTGTTCTGTTTATTTAATGCTCTTTCCTCTCATTTCTCAGGACCTAACTGATTTCTGAGACCTACTTTTTCTTTAGTCAATGCATGCAAAAGTACTAGTATGGTTAACAAACTTGGGCAGTTGCTTAATTTTTTTAATTAATAATTAATGAATGAACTATTAAGATTAGATTACATTTAACAAGGAGGTTTAAAAAGCCCTATTGTTAGCTGTCACATGTATTATTGCAAAATAGTTGAAAAACAAAATAGATCCCTCCATGGTATTTAAAGGTGTGGGAAATGGATGTTGAAAAATAGATGCAACATAAATGCGAAGTCTACAATAAAGAATAAACTGACTCAACTCTGTCACCATTTATTGGTTATCTTAGCAATGTTTTTCATAATAGACTGGATGTTATACTGGATAGAATATTGAATAATGGATGATTAAACTGTTTGTATTTCATCTTTAGCTCAGAGAGAGAGAAAGAGATGGAGCGTGGTTTAGTAGTTAGGGTGCTGGACTAGGAGTGGGAAAACCTTGCTGGTTGGGTGACCCTGGGCCAACCATTCTCTCTCAGCCCTAGGCTGAGAAGTCAAAAAGTGTTTTTCTATCTACTGGACCAGGATGGTGGATTATGGTCCGTAACCTTCAACAAAGAGCTTTTCATCCTGCAACGGATGGGTTTTGGTTGCTGCTGATAATAATAATACATGCAAATGCACATACATGTACCAATTCATATACATTCACAAGTTTTCCTTTCTTTTTTCCTGTTTATTTATTTATTTATCAGATTTACAGTATATAGCTGCCCATCTCACAAAAAGTGACTCTGGGTGGCTTACAAGCAAAACAACAATTAAAACCATATCACAATATATATATATAAAAAATCAGACATAAATGAGAACAAAAATAAAAAACATAAAGGAATAAAACATAAAAGAACCCCAAGATAGCGGGAGGACAACCATCATTTAGCTTTATTTAACCACTGTGCAGGCTCGCCATGGGATCCCCAGGGTTGATGGAAGAACCACGTTTTCAAGGCTTTCTGGAAGGCTAACAGAGATGGGGTGAACTTCACCTCAGGAGAAATGATGTTCCAGAGGGCAGGGGCTACAGAAGAAAAGGCATGTTTCTGGGGTCCCACCAGATGGAACTCCTTCACAGGTGGGACCTGGAGCATACATCTGCTGGACCTGATGGGACAGTTATATGTAACAGGGAAGAGATGGTCCCTCATTGCACAACACACATATAAAAAGAGTAGAGCTCTGATTGCACGGTTGTGACCATCTTGAGTTTTGACCTCCAAGAAGGATGCTTATCTTGTGCTAAGCCCTTTCCTGGTCCCTACTCATTACTGTTACTGCTTCCCCCCCCCCCCTTTATATTGGTTTATTTTCCTTTTCAAAGCTGTATTCTTGTAGTTTGGTTGGTTGGTTTTTCCAACATTAAATATTGGTTTGCATTGATTTACTGGCATTCATTCCAATCACTTCTTCATCTTCCCATTGCCTGTCAAAATTACGTTCAATTATGAGCCTTAAATGTGGAGCATTTTTTTACAGGTATCCATATTACACTTAATATAGCTCTATTTCTGGCCATGCAGATTTATGGACACTATCTGAAAGCATCAGACATATTGTTCATGACATCATCACATCAAAAAGCTTCTATGATTTTTTAAAACATGGGTACTCCCTGCAGAACCCTTTCAAATGTGCTATGAAATTGTAATTTTTTAAAAGTGTGACCCTTAGCCTGAAAATAGTTGGAGACTCTTGCATTAAAAATGTAATTTTCTTTTTAATATTTCCCAAGTCCTATTAGTGCATGAGATTGGTCAGCTTCAGAGCAGATATATTGCATATTTGTGGTTGGAGCAATCTTTCAACTTCTTTTTTTTATAATAACTTTATTAAATTTTAAAAAACAGAAAGATAAAAACAAACAAGAACTAATAACCAAAGAAGGGGAATAGAAAGAATAAAGAGAAAGAAAGTACACAAAAGTGCAGAAAAAGGAAGGAAAAAAAGCAGAAATACCAAAAAAAAAACAACTTCTGACTTCTTTTGCAGCAGATATAAGTAAAATATACATTAAACCCTTATTCTAAGATTTCAACTGATCATCCATTTTTTCTATAATCTATTAATTTTACTAATCATCACACCCATATATCATAACTTCATTTTTTTCTGTTTTCTGCAAAAAGTCTATAAGATGGCATAAAAGAAAATACAGTATATAATACAAAATAGAACCTAGCATGCTAGCATGCATGGCAAAAATGCCTGTAATCATCCTTAATCTGTTTTGCAGTTAACAATACACACTACAACAGCAAGAGATATCTTGGGATCTTTAGACACCCAAAGAAGTTGCACGTAGAAATCTTCTGTTTGACAGGAAATGGGCTGAGAAGAGGTGTTAGCAACTCACGTGGTTCGGTGAGTCACTGCTCCCATCTTTTCAAGGGCAAAGCCTTTCAGCAGAGGCTTTGCAGTTATTTACCCTCTGACACTGTAGACAGTAAACCACAATGGACCCTCCAAAATGTATTGTTTGTAAGTTAGGCCAAACTGAATGCTGATTTGAAATATATTTTTTTTGTTTCCCAACAAGAGTTGCTGTTGAATCAATTATTCTGAATACGTCTAGTGGGCTAGACCCACTTTGTGGTAGTGGGTTTTATTTCCTTTTTATAACTGTGTATGCCACTACTTTTTCCTCTATTCTGCTTTTGATCCCTTCTTTAGTACTGACCTGGATATCTGAGTGTCTTTAATTTCAACTGTATCTTCCAAATGTGCTTCAAATAAATAAAGCTTTAGTGAGCTTTATCTACAGTAGCTTTGCCTAAAATAGAAGTCAGAAAAATGTTCTTGCACCCCAAATATTGTCTCAGAGGTAGAAAAAGGGGGGGGGGGAGAGAAGACAACACAGAAAGTGATCACCCTTGGGTCCCTGTGATGCCAACTGGAGAACCTGAACTAGGTGATTTTTCTCCCAGTAGCCATGCTTTGCTGCTTCAGAACATCTTGTTCTTTGATGCTATTGTTTTGCTCCTTCAAGAATGCAGTCCTTCCTACAGCTCCTGTTCAAAGCAAATAGCACAGCAAGAGCCAAGTTAGCAATGCTTGTCACAGAAGTACGTGCTTACTATTCTGCAGCTAGATGAACTTGAGAGAACATTCACTTGTCTTTATCGTCTTCTTCTAAAAGTGCTGGGCCAACTATGGCAAATGAATGGCAACCTCTAAGGTGACACCTTAGTGCTGTTTTTCAACCGTAATTTTATGTCCAGATTTTTACATCAAATTATTGCTTAATGATGGCTGATGGGAAAACATATGTAACAAACGATGTGTCCCTTTGTATTGGATTTACTTCTATCACATTTCCAAAAATTATTATTATAAATTCTGAGATACACCAATTGGCAAGGGGTTCAGTTCCACTTCCGTGATGTATCCTTGCAATAGAGAAAAGTGTCTTTCATCTCAATCAATCAATCTCCATCACAATTTCTACAGGAGCAGATTCATCAGATGTGCTATGCTGAGGTATCGCTGTGGCATGGACAGCTGCAGTGCATGAATTTCGGGCATTGACTGTATGAACAGCTGCAGTGAATGAAATCTGCTAACAGCCTCTTTAGTTAACATTTCACATCAATCGATTCTGCATAATAGAGGGACCCTGATGCCTTCTAAATATCTTTTGTTCTTTGTCTTTATCTCATGTTGTCTTGGAACTAATGGAAGGTGGAGTCCATCAGCATCTGGATTGGTGTGGGTTCTCCACTCCTGATACAGAACAGCTCAAAACGTTCCTCTCACAACAGATTAACAATCCTGCAATCAGAAAAGAACAATTATCTTTCTAGCTGGTGTTCTCTACTCTGACTGGCAGCATCAATTGAAGGTTGTAAGCAGGGAGAGGCAGGCCTTTCCTGGCACCTGCTGCACATTTGCTGAAACTGGCAAAGCCAGGAATTGAACCTGCAGGCTTGCCTTGTGGAAGCAAGCCATCTATCATGGAGTTGCATTCCCTTGCTACATATAAGGGTTGGCTGGCTTTGCAGAGAAGTTGTAGTGGTTACTAAGAAAATGATGCAGAACTTTTTGAGCAGTCTAAAGTAAATGCAGTAGATGTCAAAGGGTGGGGTTAAGAATGCCGTGGCCGATCAACAGAAGAGGGATTCTGTGGTTCATAGGTATTCTATCTTTTTCTTTGTATAAAAACAGCAATTTCTTAAAATCAAGTTAGAATTTCTTTTAAACATTTCTCCTTTTCCTTCTCCTCCTGTTCCTTCCCTTCCTGCCTGTAATAACTAGATGGATCTTTTCTTTTCTTTTCTTTTCTTTTCTTTTCTTTTCTTTTCTTTTCTTTTCTTTCTGACTAACATTTCCTCTGAGCAAGTGGGTGATTGCATGAGGCAATCACCAGATTAGTCAGCAAGAATAACTCATTCAGTTAAAGCTACCACCTGCAAAGTTTAATAACAAAATGCTTCTTAAAAACAAGTATTCGATCTCTTCCTAGCCTTTGCTTTCCTTTCATCTTCAAAAGCTATCCATGGAAAAACTCCAAATGTGTCTTACCCGTTGGAGCTGAGGGAGCAGAAGTAGACCAAATTTCCCTAGTCCTGAATCACATTGCCTTGTAAGTATGCCAAATCAATCTAATTCTTAACAAAAGGGTAAGCTTTAAAGTAAAGAAAATGAGGGGCTACCATAAATATATTTAGTAATGTACCTTAGGTTCTGGAGTTATTTTACATATGTTCATCACTGTATTTTTATCATTCCTTTTCTCTTGGAGCTCAAGTCAGACCAGAGAAGGAGGGTGGTTCTTCTCATTTTATATCCCCACAATAACTACCACTTGAGGTAGGACTAAGAGGGTTTTTGGCCAAAAGTAGTCCATGGTTGGGGATAAACTGGAAGTTGGATCTCTCCAGTCCAAACCCAATACTTCAGCTGCTACACTATATTTCCTCCTCTCAATGGCAGCTGACTCAGGCAGTGGTAATCGTTACACTTACAGCATGGATGGAGAACTTTTTCCTCTGAAGGCCACATAGCTTCTGGAATTGGAAGTTGGAGGCTACAGAGACTGGTCTCCCATTCATAAGCATATCCTTGTTCACCTTCATTTATGCCAAAGCCATTCATACACTCCGGTCTTGGTCTTTTTTTCGTCACCTCTCCACCAATCCTGAGCAGTTTCACTGGGGAGAAAAGAGAAATGATGAGTCTTCCTCCATCTTCCCAGTCATCCATTGAAGATCACTGGTTCCTTATTGTCATTAGCACTGGGAACCTGGTGACCCATTCCCAGTTAAACTACTAATCAGCTGTATAGCAGAAGTCAGATTGCTGATTGCTTTCCATTAATGGTAGAAAGAATCTTGTGATCTGTTTCCTACTGATCAGCTGATCCTGTAAGTCTTGGGTGGGTAAGCAGCAGGTCCTAAACCACCCAAACTTTAAAAGGAAAAATAGGAATCCCCCTCAGCTTGATTGTCCTGTTAGAGGTACCAGCAAGTTCAAAGTATATTGCTGGCTGTCACTGAGGAAGTTTTTTTTTTTTTTAAGAAATGAATTAAAAATAACCAAATATGTTTTATTTTAATCATAGAAATTGATGGGATTCCATCATTCTGCAAAATGGATTCTAAATGAGAATGGATTTTAATTTTTTTCCCATCCAATCTGTTGAAAAAACCTACACAGCTCATAGCAAGTGTTAGTTCACCTCAGCCTTGATCCCTCACCTTCCATTGCTGCTTATTAAATAATAAATGAATAAAGATATTTATTTATAAATAATATATAGATAAAGGCACCCACTACAGATTCTTAAAGAATCTGACCTCTGCTCTTTTCAGTATAAAAACAACAACACATACTTTGTCAGAAGCCATTTCTACTGTGGTATTTACCTTTCTCTGAATGTTGCAATAGTGGTCTCCTCAGCAGTTTCAATGTGTCTTTCTTCATGGGTGATACCATGTGTCCTTGAACATTATTTTCCCACACTATAGAACAATAATCTCAAAGGAAATTTCCAGTTTTGTTCTCTGCAGTTTGAGAGGGTGGTGATGGTAAGATGTTAATCAAAACATCCGATATCAATTCTCATTTTGCAGACCTTCCGATGGTCTCTAATGAGTAGCAAGATGATTCAAGTCTCTTTGAATGGAAATGATAGAAAATTAGGGTGAAGAAGCATCCTGATGTGGACATTTTTCTGAAGCCTCTCCTTTATTTTTATGCCATTCACCTACTCATCTTCTTTGGCTTTTAAGACTTTCAAACTGCAAGGGCTAAGATAAAGCTGTTGAGTCTGTCCTGTAAAATGATGTCACTGAGGCATGAAATTAATTGTAAAAAATAAACCAGCTGTATATACAAAACCTGGCAGAGCCTAGTGAATTGTGGAAGAGGTTTTCATGACTTTGGGGATACAAAAAGTATTAAGCATATTTCTGGAGGAAATTGCAATAGCTGGTGGTCATGATAGCTTCCATTCACAGATGGTGATAAAGATAAGACAGTTCTGGGCATGTTTTTACTCAGACATAAGTTGTGTTGAACTCAGAAGAAACTACTGCTGACTAAGCGTGCCAAGGAAGTAATGTTTCTAAAAATGAGCTTGGGAGAGAAACCATTTCACAAAGCTATTTCTCCTTGAATTGTTGGCTCAGTTTAACAAACCATCTTTCTCCCAGGGCCATATGTAGCCCCTAATAACCTTCAGTTTGATTCCACCTCCCCCCACCCAGCATTTCCAACAGCTGCTACCAAACTGTATTTTATAACTTGATAGAAGGGGCAACAATCCTATGAATTGCATTTAATTAATTTAATACATGTAGAATTCAATTAGTTTTTATCCTGTTCTTTCCCATTGTTTTGCCCTAACCCTACCTAGGACAAAATCAATCAATGTTTGGTTCCAAAAATTTGAGTAGTTCTTAATTAACCATCCCCTTGACAATCTAGATGGAAGTATTTACTCTGTGGTAGCAGCTAGAACAACTTTCCCCAACCTGATTCAAAAGTGTAAGATTACAGCCTTCCAGGGCTACAGCTTTCACAAATCCCAGCCAGCAAACACATCTGGATGGAAATTGGCTTTAGACCATTGACTGTCTTCTTCTGGTGATATTTGGCAACAGGATGCTTGGAGGTTCCAGGGGTCAGAAGAATGCCCATGACCTCACAAATCAAATCCAAGTATATACATCTTTTTTTTTAAAAAAAATGCTGAAATCTGGAGATCTATCTGAAGAACGCTAACATGTGAAATCATAAGTATGAACCCTAAAATCTTGAGATAAGCTTTGGTGATGCTGTGAGGTTTAGGATTATTTTTTTGAAGAAGAGCTGGCCATTGGATAAGACCGTAAGATGCTATTAAATGCCAGGGGGAAGAAAGCCAATCTCTAGGCAGCAGTAAGATATCGCTAAGGGTTTTAGCTTCTTCATTTCGTTAAACAGTTTCCTTTGCAGCAGTGACCAGGGTATATGTTTTCATATTATTTCCTAATCTCTCCCATGAGAAAATCTAAATGCCAGAGTGAGTAGTTATTCATTACAGGTATTTGACACAGATGAGATTTACTGTGCTGGATTCTTTGTATGTGTTTTTCAAGGATTAGGACCACCTTCTTTACTGGAACTCTTAGTTATTCCAAAGCTAGTGATTAGACTAAAACAATATTGTGGCAGCCACAGCAGAAATTTGATATGTAATGCCATGGCCTAGCAGGAAATGGTAGTGGGGAAGACCAATGAAAAGCTATCACAGGGCATGTGAAAGTTTTGTAAAGAAAAAAGTGGACAATGTTATGTAAGGCTATATGGACAAGGCCATTAATAAGGCAAAAAAGCTAAGAGATGTTCTCTTCTTCTGATGTTCTTTTGATCCACTGCCCTGAATGAGGATTGTCCAGTCTTTTAAAATGAGAGGGCAGCGTGGGAGGTAAACAAGCACAATGTTCAGAAATGAATGTTCTTGAGAGAGTAATATGAAGAAGAGCCAAACACAAAGGGGTTCATTTCAAAAGAAATAGCTTTTGAGACAGTTTGACATGTTTATTTATGTACTTTCTGAATATCACTATTTATATAACTCTCAGGAACAAAAGGATATGAATTTAAGAACATAAATGGTGCCCTGCTGGTTTGGACCTCTGGCCCATCTAGTCCAGCAGTCTGTTCTCCTACAGTGGCCAACCAACTGAACAAGGGAGCCCACTAGTCTCCCAGCAGATGGCCTTCAGGGGCGATCCCACTGCCATCAAGGTTAATAACCATTGATCCCTGTGACTTCCATGAATTGCTCCAACCCTTTTTTGAAGCCAACCAACCTGGTACCCAGCATCACATTTCAGAGTAGCAAATTTCAATGTTGAATTATATGTTCTGTAAAAAAAAAGAAGAAAGAAAGAAAGAAAGAAAGAAAGAAAGAAAGAAAGAAAGAAAGAAAGAAAGAAAGAAAGAAAGAAAGAAAGAAAGAAAGAAAGAAAGAAAGAAAGAAAGAAAGAAAGAAAGAAAGAAAGAAAGAAAGAAAGAAAGAAATATGTCCTTTTATCTGTCCTGATTTTTCCAGGATTCAATTTCATTGGGTGACCTCTGCTTCTAAATAACCTCCCCGAGTTCTTCACCCTGTTTATGGGCAGAGAAACTGGGGTGAGATGTCTACATAGGTAAGAGAAATTCTCAGATTTTCTATAAATTAGAATGGTCATGTCTGATGAAATCTTCCATTTTCAGAATGTTATCGTGCAATTTGCGACTCATAAAATGCACATGAAAAGGTCTATATTAAAAAATAACTGACACAAAGATGCTCATGTACATGCATACAGATTTAATGCAGGCTTCTTTTTAATGCAAAATTCATAATGGTTGATTTTAACCACGATATGCTCATTTACTTATTTGACTTGTATCCCACCTTTCACCTCAGATTAATCCTTAATGCAATGCATGCACCAGAGCTATCAGATTAGGTTAAATAACGGAATAAAAATCTCTGCAAATCTTTAGCCAAATATCAAAAATTCACTGCATAACAACAACAGCTGTTCAGAACCCTGGCAAGAATGATCTGTCTTTTGTCTTCTAGATGCAGAGGAAGAAAGAATGAAATAAGGATACTGGAAAACAAGGGAGAAATAGATAAATTAGACAGAGAGATTGAGAGAGAATATAGATGCCCCCATGAAATTTTAGCTCTGCCTCCAGCCACTAGTTTGTCCAATCTTGCCCATTATTTGTGCAATGCTTCTCCTAATTGAGCTTCAGATGATGATGATGATGATGAACAGAAAGGCAGGAGAACTGATGTAGTTCTGCAAATACTATAATCCCAAACAATCATTCAGTAAATAAGTAAATACGTTAGAGCATATTGAGCACACAGACAGCACACAAAGGAATATATTGGTTTTGATCTTTTAAAGATTGACGTCTTTTAAACAGTTGGAGTAATCCTAGCTGTTTCCTAAATGTGAAGTCTATCATCTATCTTCTAGTGCAGTGTTTCTTAATCTCAGCAACTCAACTCAGCGTGTAGGCTGAGATTAACTCTGGAAGTTGAAGTCCACACATTTTAAAGTTGCTGAGGCTGAGAAACACTGTTCTAGTGTCAACATGTCGTGGCATAACCTGTACGGTGACGCTTACAGCTGGCTTTAACATTTGGAGCAGAACGATATGGACTGAGATAACTTTTTTCTTTCACATTTTACATGAACTTACCCCATTTGTTCTCCTAAACTTACTTTGGATGGGAAAAGAAGCCCCAATTTATTCTTTTTAGAGTTTTGCAATGCTGTTACAAAGTGCATTTTTATGCTGAAATTTGCAATATTCTGAATGTTGTGATTCAGTTCACTGATAATATAATTACTTAGGAAAAAGCATATGTAAGAAAGAAATGAGCACCATATTATACATTTGCATATTTTAGGTAAAAGTCTGCCCAAAAATACAATATATTAGGGAAAATCATGTGTAAAATGTCCATGTGGAGACAGAGAGAGAAAGAAAGAAAGAATATTAAAAGTATACAGAGTAAGATTATTTGGAGAAAGTCTATAGAAAGAACTAGGAGAAAGGTGCATGATGTGGAATTAAAAAAGCAACCTGATTCAGGAATGAACTGAAAGAAATGTAAACCTGGTAAAACAAGAGCTTCTGACAGGAATTTAGGGGAAGAAAAGTCATATTTCCCATTTTTAGTATAGCCTCTCAAAATGATTGCCCCAGAGTTTATAGTATATTGCATTCATCTTGCTCTGCTCTGCTCATTTGCTTCATGAAATGACAAAAATAGAAACTAAAAACTTTTTTATTAAACAAAATAAGGACCCACACGAAGCATACAGTAAGTAACTAAAAGTAGACATGCTTGGTATGCCTAGAATTTGTCTTTGAACTACGCTTGTTGACTGCAGCATTCCAGGAATTGGGTTCCATGCAAGAAAAGACTGCTAAACTAAGCAAAGGCTTGGAGAAACTCTGCTTCCTGGGGGCCAAACGTGGCATCCAGGAAGCAGGAATCCATCAGTGTAATAAATTTATCCCTTCCAGAACTGAGCCGAGGAAAATAAGCTGAGGCTAAGGAGACAGGGACAAGGATTATAAGTAGGAGAGGGCCGCAGCGCTCTTCCTCTTTGGCCACAGCTCAGAGATAAGCGCATTCCGTTCCCACTGGCTCTATTGAATGTTCCCACCATGTTCCAACAGCAAGAACACTTTTGATGAAATTTCAGGAATGACCTTCTATTTCTCACTGAGAAAAGTGCCCAGAGCGATTCTCAAGATGCTACTAGTCTTGCCAGTTTGGTCTTATATCTTTCCTTGCAATATCCGGTCTACTGAGTGCTGATAACTAATGCTTTTGGCACTAAGATTGTAAGAAGTGAAAGACCCATTGCCAAACCCCTCCTACTCTATCTGGAGCATGTTTTCATCTGGACATTCTTCATTCATTGATGCGAAGTATCTGAGAAAAAATAAATTGTGTGCTTCAATGTGCATTCTGAATAATGGATTGATGGGCAGAAATGTTCAGTGAAAGGGTGAGATAGAAGTGGTGCTCATAAGATAGAGGTTGCCTCAACCTGGCCTGTGAGCAAGGAGCAGGGAGCGACGCTTGTAACAGTAGCCATTGTCAAATGTTTCTATCATTCCTAGTTTATTTTACAGCACAGCAGTTCTGGCACCACACTGTCTTGTGATCTAAGTAGCCATGTTCCATTCATTATGGTGGGAGTAGTGGTGGAGACCCAGGAGGACAGTGTAGGGACCACATCTTAACAATGACGAACAGTAAATTGGTGTACACTAATGACATGATAGTTCAACAAAGATGTTTTTATTGTTAGAGTTATGGAGATCCCATACACAACATTTAATTGTTTGATATATAGTGGATCAAGTAATATCTCTAAAGCTTTAGAGATGGAGCGTGCATGATATGTCCTACAAATGTGGTTATAGTCACTTGGATACTACCCAGTTATTAATGTATGTGTTTCATTAATGTGTAATTCACTTTCCTGGAACAAAAATATTCAGAAAGGTTGGCATATATGAAATACAAATAGTGATGGAGGTGTTTCTTGGTATGAGAAGCAGCTAATTTTGCCATATAATGTTTGATTCTCTCCTATCTACTTTAACTTAGTAATTGTAACATTGATTATATGTAATTATATATGTAATTGTAATATTGCAATTAAGATTGTACTTTGAAATACCCCTTATACATTGCTTCAAAACAAGGTTCGTATGGTGAATATTTCAAATGAAAATCACTTAAAACATAAGAAGAATTTTCTCACCCCTTTCTTTCTCTCTCTCTCTCTCCTCTCACACACAGACACCCAAACCCAAAACTAGTACAATAAAGCTAATTAAATTATTATTATTATTATTATTATTATTATTACTATTATTATTATTCCAATTTATATAGCCACCCATCACAGGTGACTCTGGGCAATGTACAACAAAGCTAAAAACAGTCAATAAATACATTAAAAATATAAAAATCAAAAGAGAACAGAGAGTAAAAGGATGCTAAAAATAAGAAAGCCATCTCAGATAACTGTAATGTTTAACTAACTAATTAATTAATATATCAAATTTGTCACCGCCCATCTCACTGTGGGGTGACTCTGGGCGGTTTACAGTAAAAATAGAATAAACGTTAATTAAAATAAATAAATATTAATTAATTAATTTAACATATAAAATATGCTAAAGACCAAACTTCCTTTATAATACTTCCAAGAGGCTGATGTTAATTAGGTGTTAATAAACTCTGGGAGCATGGTCAAGGTGCCAGCCATCTCCAGGGTCGATTGTAACTTTCCTCACCCCACACAAGTTGGCAGAGCCAAGTCTTCAATTCCCTCTGAAAAATTGGGAGGGTAGGAGCCTGCCTCACCTCTGGGGGGAGAGTATTCCATAGGGTGGGGGCAACGGCAGAGAAGGCTCTCCTCCTAGGACCCGCCAGTCGACATTCTCTCACTGATGGGATCCGCAACATGCCTTCTCTGCCAGACCAGGTGGGACGGGTTAATGTAATGGGGGTGAGAGGTCCCTCAGGTAACCTGAACCCATGAACAGGAGGACACTATCTTGTGTCTTGTGCATCTAAAAGTTGATATTAACAAGCTGAAGGTAACATCTATGCAAGCATTCTATACATTCTATAATTTGCCCTGTAGTATGCCATTTGGCATCTGTCTGATATTTATCCACTATCTTTCTTAGACCAACAGGCAGACTGAAATTCTGGTCAATATATCTTTGGCCAGTATGGAGGGAGGGCTTATATTTTTCATAAGATCCAACATTTGGAACCAGGATCTACACCTGAAGTAGGACTGTGTCCAGGTTTTAAAGGGTCCTCAACAGATGTATGACTTTTGTCTTTTCCTTTCTGAACATACAGGTTGTCCCCAGAGAAAACAGGTTCAAGTTGTTTCCTTTCTTTTTCTTTACAAATGCAATGTGCCTTATTTTCGGATTCTAGTGCATTACGGACTGCAACGTGATAGCCACTGCTAGCTGATATGTTCTTTGTGATCACAACCATGGTTGTTTACATCACAATGAGAAATGACTTCACAATGCATTTTAGGAAAATAAGGGCAGAAGCTACAAGCATGGCCGGCCATGACACTGGAGTTGGGGGTCCATGACAAGTGTCCTCTGTGACACGGTTTGGTGCATTCACAAGCATAAGCTGCTAAAAGGCAGCACGATATCAGTACTGTATAATAATAACTTATTTCCAAGAGGTTAAGCATAATAATTGTTTCACAGTTGTTTTGCCCGGTCTCCTGCCAGAATCTGATTCAAAGAAGCAGACAAAAGGAGATGAATGCCAAGGAGAATGTAAGAAGAAACCAGTTCCTTCCCTGATCTGTTTCTTTATTTCTTTTCACGTCCTTGCTTGTTTTTGTTATTCTATCTTCCAGAGCTGTAAAGGGTCCTCCTGCGGCTTATGCAACGTTAGAATTAGCGGCCGTCAAGAATGCACACGTTTTTTAAGTGAGGCTATGGGAAGAAGTTTTTTTTATTATTATTTGTAACTTTAAAAGAGGGTGAAAAGTTAGTATATTAGCTGATGCTTGGTGTGATGAATCCACTTCTTTATTATTGTCTGTGTTGCCTTTTTTTTCTCTCTTCTACTTTTTTTTCCCTGCACCTTCCGAACTTTTCTTTTTCTTTTTTCTTCTAGTTTAGTTCGTATTAGTTTTTACTAGGTTTATTAAAAACTTCAATAACATTATTAACAGAGAGAGAGAGAGAGAGAGAGAGAGAGAGAGAGAGAGAGAGAGAGAGATGCACACATTTTACCTGCGCATATAAAAGAGACAGGGCTTTGATTACATAGTTGTGGCCATCATTTTGACCTTCTTTTACTAACCCCCTCCTGAGGATGCCCATGGTTGCAGTTAAAACTCATGAAAATCACTGGAGCTTGTTAGTGGTGGTTAGGCTTGGGAGAGAAGTTCATTAATAAAACGAATAACAGACCAAGAACAAAACTATCTATCTATCTATCTATCTATCTATCTATCTATCTATCTATCTATCTATCTATCTATCTATCTATCTATCTATCGTCTATCTATCTCTATCTCTCTCTATCTCTATCTCTATCTCTAATCTATCTATCAATCATCTATCCTGCTAAAACTCTCATATCGTAACCTTCAACTGGGCAAAACGGTGCATCACAGGGCGACAATTTTTGAACCAAGGGACCTGTCAGGCCTATCCCAAGGAACTCCCAGAGACCATGTAAATTCAGTCCAGCAATGTTTATTAGCTACAACCTCTAGCAAGAATCTTCCCAGACTGAAACCCCAGCTCCCAAGTAATGCCAGCCACAACATTGTGAATTCCTCAGGGAGGTGCCAGTCTCATCCTCTTATCTCTCCCTCACGCCTCAGGAGATGAAAGAAAATGTTTTTCTCCCTGAGTCTGGCCTTTATAATTCCATTCCATCACAGTACCTCAAATGGGCCAGCTTATGGAACGCATCCAAAATCCGGGACCCGTGACTCCCGTGGGATTGAAATTTGGGAAATTTGTGGCCGCTTCAGCACCGCTGCGCTGCTGCGCTGCAGCAGTCAGCTCAGGTCACGTGATCATCATGGGTGTGTCTCCAACCTCTTTCCTGCCTCCCTCTGTCCCCTGCGCCCAGATGGCTGGCTGCAAGGCCCAATGGGCAAGCGGCGGTTGGTTGCTTTGGAAACGAGGCAGCAATTTTAAATCTCTTAACAGTGGTGGGCATTGAGGGAAGGATGAGGGAGCAACTCGGATGCCTGCCGGCGAGGTAGGGCTGGCTGGGGGGCGCCGGAGGTCGCCGTGTGAGCCTCTTCCTCCCTTGAGGGAGGGGCCCTTGGGGATACACCAGAATGGGGAGTGGGGGTGCAATTTTCCTCATGGTCCGCGGCTCCCTTTGTTCCACTTCCCCTCAGCAAAGTGGCAGGCAGTTCTGCTGGTTAGCTAAGGAGGAGGAGGCTTCACAGGGACTCTCCTGAGGGTTGTGAGGGGAGGGCAAATGGCACAAACCTATATTATATGTGGAAAGAAAGGAAAGGGGGGGGGAAGGAAGAAAGGAAGAGGAAGGAAGGAAGATATCTGACACTCCCTGCCAGCTGTGGAGTCCTTGGTGTTCTCTGAGCTTGGCTGTTTTCTTGCAAATGTTTCATTACCCGGCTAGGTAACATCTTCAGTGCTAAAATGGGGTGGGGTTTGCTCTCTATTTATGTGCTGGTGGGGGTGGGGGTTTTGTTTTGCTCCTCTGGTAGTTCCTTGATTAGCATCTGTTTACTGCTTGATTGTGGGCCTGGTGGTAACCTCTGCTTATCTGGGTGATGATTGCAGGTGAGGCGATCAGAACCAAGCTCAGAGAACCCCAAGGACTCCACGGTTCAACCCTGAGCTACACATATCCGCCTCTTTTGGTCCCTGCCAGCTTCCCACAAGCAAAATCAGTGGGGAAGCTGGCAGTAAGTCATAAGTTGTTCACATTTCTCACTGCTTTTTTTGCCCTTGGTCATTCTGTTTAGGTAAGGAAATATCTCTGAAATGATGACTCAACAGATCACAGGCTGTCTAGTATATTATATAGGTCTATAATTCTATTATGGGCACTGCACATTGTCAACAATGCCGATATTCAGGGGTCTCCAGTTATGAGCCTGGTCATGGCTGTAGAGAGTTTAATCTGGCCCTTCTTTCTTCAGATGCCTAGTTTCCAAGACAATTAAGACTTTAATCACAGTGCTACTATGCTACAAGGGTATTCTAAATGACTACTGCCAGCCAGTTATGGAATGTTGTGGTTTGGCAAGGAGCCATTTCTTCTCAAGTACAGTAAAACATCACCCGCTTCTCCAGGTGGGATCTCACAGAAGCCTTTGGCTTTTTACTGACAGCTTGTAAGTGACAAACAAAGCTTTGTTCTCCATTCTTTTCTGTTGGTGGTGTGACTCAGGAGGGCTTGCTGTCAATAGCCTGCAACTTTTGTGCCCACACAAACCTTTTAAGTTTTCCTTGTCCTGAAGTGAAGTTTCTATCAGTTGGTGAGTGGGGTGGAAGAGATATTAGCTTCCTGGAGAAAATACTTCTCAGATGTTCCCTACTCAGCTTTTTTTCCTTTTTTTTTAAGGCTAAGTTGCAAAAAGGAAGAATGATCCAGGCATGCTTTGAAACATTTGCAAATTTGCTGAGACCTATCCTAGACATTCCTACTGATTTTTAAAATTTATTTTATTTTGGTATCCTTTTGGAGGGCCAGTATACTATAGGTTAAAGTATTGGATTGGTTCAGGATACCCATGTTTAAATCTCCACTCACCATGCACTTCATTGGGTGACTTTGGACCAATTATTTTTCTCAGCCCAGCCTAATTCACAAGATTGGTGCTGTGAGGATAAAATGAGGGGTGACCTCATGTATACCATCTTAAGCTCCATGGAGGAAAGGTGGAAGATTAATGTAAGAAAATAATTGAGATTGTTGATTATAGCTCTTCTCATGCAACCATTTTCTTAGGTTATACTGATGAGTTTTCTGTTTATGTTTCCTTTCTTTGACCAAGAGTATAATATATCATATGATATAGTTCCTAGTAACTCCTAGCATATAACAATAGATAATGTCTCAACTAGCATATTTGATTGCTATAATTTTTAGGGAATTACCTAATCTGAACAGATGATTGTGTAATTTATCATCGGTGTTTGAATTCTATTGTACTTCTACTATTCAGCTGTTGATAGTCAGCAACCATGATAAAAACTGAACAAGAAAATATGGAATTAAGGTTCCCAGTACAAGTAATTTTATAGAATCTCAGGTATTCTCTCAGTTTTGTAATGACGTTTGCAAGGATATTTTTCTTTCTTTCAAACATGCTACTGTTTTTTTCCTCTCCCCCCCCCCCCGGCCGAGAAGTTTCTCTTAAGGTAAAACAGTTTGATACTCCTTTTAAAGACACTTTTTTCCCCTCTGTGTTTTCTTTAATATACATATTTTTAAACCATCTCTTTTAGTTGTAAATTATGTAGCAAAATACTGAAAAATTGTATAGTGGTACCTCGGGATACGAACGCCTCTGCTTACGAATTTTTCGAGATACGACCAGCTCCGGCCCCAAAAATTTACCTCGAATTGCGAACTCCGCCTCGACTTACAAACCGGATCCGCGGCCATTTTCCCTGCTGCCACATGGTCGCGGCTTCCTGTGGGCGAGATCGCAGTAGCAAGGAGACGTTCGATAAGGCTTGTGGTGTGTTTTGTGGCGTTTGGAAGGTTTTTGGTGTGCTTGTCAGCATGTCATTTCCGGAGGGTTATGCAGCGCAGGAAAAACAACTGACTTTAGACAGGTTTTTCCCCAGAACTGAGCCTGCAGCTAAGAGGCAAAGAAGAGAGGAAACCCCTGAAGGAGATCTCCCCAATGTCCCTTTGGAGGGGGACTCTCCCTCCAAACAATAACTGCCTCCCCACCCCATTCTCCCTCTTCATACTGTGCTGTACTGTACTTTTTTTCATGTTTTTGAGGTTTAAAAATAAAATGCATGTGTTTCAGAACTGTTTAGCCGTATTTACATAGAACCTTATGGGGGAAATTTACCTCGGGGTGCGACCAAATTCGGAGGGCGGAACGGATTAACCGTATTTACATCGAACCTTATGGGAAACTTTACCTCGACTTGTGACCAAATCGAGTTGCGACCAGAGTCACGGAACGGATTAAATTCGTAACCCGAGGTACCACTGTATTTGATGTGCAAGAAAATTCCAATTCAATTAAAAAAAAATTCGGTTTCACATTAGGTACATATTAATATAATTATTAGGAGTGGATGGACTTTTTAAAATTCCAGTTGTGATATTAAAGAGATAACTATAAAGATATAATATCAGGGATGCTTTCTAGAGTAATACTGAATTGGGAATATGTTTGCAAATATAGGCAGTCCTGGTTTAGCGACTGCCTCGTTTAGCAACCATTCGCAGTTACGAAGGTGATGAAAAAGTAACTTTACGACCAATCCTCACATGTATGACCTTCACAGGTCTCTAAAGCAAAGGAAAGCTGAAGTGAGATCATAAACACAGTTGCGTTTCACTTAGCAACTGCTTCATTTAACAACTGAGTTGCTGGTCCCACTTTTGGTTGCTAAACAAGGACCACCTGTTCCCACAATGGTAGCAGGCATAAATACAACAATGGTAGAAATTATAAGTACAATGGATCTAGAATAATCTCATCCACTGCTTATCATAGCAATTCCTTTATTTATTTGTGCTGTTTTCATATTAAGTACCGAAGTGAAACGATCGGATAAAATTAGGATAAAATTTTAGGATGTCTTTCAGATAAACAATCAGATAAAATTTAGATACAATTTAGGATGTATTTCAGGTTGGTAGAGAAGCCTTGCAAATCTATCGAACTGTTTCTGTTTTCCCCATTGTGGGAACTAAATAAGAAATCACTTTATTTTCTTCAAACTCACAACTTTCCAACAGTAGTAGTAGTATACTTTATTGATTAATCATTTGACCATATCAAAGCATAGGCATCAGCCAGAGCAAGACACAATAAAATGGAATAAAGTGAGGTACAGTAAAATAGGATAAAATAGACTACAGTGAGATAAAATAGATAAATAAATAGGTAAGATAAAGTAAGGATAAAAAGAAGGATAAAATAGTATAAGATAAAATGGAATGCAGAGATATATAATAAAATGAATATTAAAATTTGAAAACAGTATGTGTTAGATGAATTCATCACCTTTGCATGCAACCCTGATGTGTTCTATAAAACGTGTTCTCTGTTGGATAGCCCTGACTATAAATTTGACAGTTCTATTGGCTACATATTTGTTTGTGCCCTGAAGAAAATAAGATAATCTTTTGTTAGAGTCCCAATATATGGTTCTGTCAAGTAGTGTCTGTAAGTACTGAGCCCTTACTGAGGCATATAATTGACATCCAAAGTAGTGATAACAAGGGGGCAGGATATAAAAGGAGGAAATAAGTGTGTAGTTAAATCTGCCTGCACACATCACACACACATGTAAAGCTAATGAGGGAAAGGAAGCAGTCTTAAGAGAGATATTTTGGAAGGGCAAAATCTGCCATTATTAATATTTAAAAAGGTATGAATCAGTCTACATTAGTTTGTATCAGCATAGCATGATTACTTCATGCTGTAGATATTTTGTGTTTTTCAAGCCACAAAAATACTTTTTTCTTCCATACACATTTTGCTTTGGACAACCTGGGTATTCTGGCCATTGCCAGACCCTTCATAATGTTTTGTTGCTTGATCCTTTCTCAGCAGAAATGTTTTGTCTTGATTCCTCATTAATTGGTATCTTTGCCTACTGATGTGTTGTGCTGGAATTGTTTGATATCATCTTTTGCCTAGCTTGATAACACTCCAGACAGAACAGTGAGTTTCATATTCTGTCTTCAAAGACTGGGTTGTAAATAGACATATTTTCACCAGCCTGACCTCCAGCTGATGATGCTAAAATGGCACCTTCAAATAGTTGATCTGGTAATGTCATTAACAATCAGCATCAATGGTGTCACAAAGAAGTTATTCTGCAACAGATAATATTCACCTGATATAAATGATAGTTATACTGGAAGAACTGAGCAGGGAATGGGTTTGAGGATGAAGATGGCTTGAAGGAACTTGTGTCTAGCTTCCATAGGTCTTTATGCCCATTTGTAACTGTGGTGGAGGCCCATAGTAACCATTTAGATTCCCCAGTTCCATTTATCTTGGCAACCATGAATGTTTGAGCCTTTCCTTACTCATGTCTTACCACAACACAAACACTGCCCTGGCAACCATTTTTTTCCTGCTGTCTTTTTATGCCATTCCTTTCACAGAAGCCCAATCCATACCTGAGGCAGCTTAAAGTTGTCCTCACAACTTTCGTATTCAGGAATTAACAGGCAATTGGGTGCTGCGGTTTTATCAGGGTACAATCTGATGCATTTTATCAACAATTGGTTGGCATCAGATGACCCCAAAGAGGTCAATCTGCCTGCCAGCTATTGGTCAGTTTAGGCTGCTGCAGACATACCCCATCTTTTTCAGTTTCTAAATACTGTCCCTCTGGGCTATTCTGCTTTGGGAAATGGGAAAATCCAGAACTTTCAGACTGTCCTTTCCACCTCCTTCTCACCAGCATTTTGAGCTGATCCCTGATAGAAAAACATGGCTATGAAATAGGGATCAACTTGGCCAAAGGTGATAGACAAGGGGGAAAGGGAGTCTGTGCAGTATGGTGGAAGGGAACAATAGCACCGAGCAACCTTCCCTCTGCTTGTTAATCAGGTTATTTAAAACAAGGGTTTATAGGGGGTTATTTTGGGGGGTGGGGGAAGAACGCTAAATTCATGTTTTAAATAGTTTTTAAACAGGGGTGTTACAGAGTGAAGTAGAAGGGATCTGATCTGAGGGCTTCACTGACAGGAACTGAGAAGCTGTGCAGTGATTCTCAGGATAGGAGGAGAAGCAAGAAGAGCTAGCTTTTTACCAACCAAGTCTTTAACCCATGGATCAGCTACAAGATTTTGTGGATTAGCTTTGGAGACCTCGTGGATAATGAGATAGCTATTCCCCTTCTTCTACCCCTCCCAGCCTTAGCATTCAGCTGCCTTGATTTTGTGAAAACCCTGTAGTAGCTTTAGACATAAGGCCAAATCTGCAGCTCTATCTGTCAAAATGTGCCTCCTTCCCATGCCAGACTCAGTGATTGGTAGATGCTGTGGTGAAGCTGGTGGAAGGGGAGGGGAACAAAGCCATGAAACCCATAAATCTCTTTCCTTAATATGCCCTACATAGATCAAAATGCCAGCCTTTCCTATGCCAGGATAGGGACTGGCAGTTTAAGTAGGAAATGTTATATCTGTATAGTTTTCTGTCAGCTAACGAACTGGTAGATAGCACCATCTGAGATATGGGGAAGAACCATCTCTTTCTCTCTCCCAATAGCTACCATTGTGTAGACTGTAGAGTTTAGCGGCAGCTCCAGAACTAAGAGCTTTGATGCGCCCAATATGTCCTCCTTTGCAACGTACACATAAAATGCTTTGTATAAGTACAGTGACCATTATGGGGCAATGGATAGCAGGTGACTCCTGACATTAGCAGTTTGTGAAATGAACTAATTTCCACTCTCTGTTTTGCATTACCAACGTTGTTGGTTCCAAAAAAAGAGAGGAGTTGAGTCAACCAGGAGAACGTTAGCAAGCTTTTCTATTAAGGAAGAATGACAGAAAATGTAGTCAAAAAGACATGACTGTGCTGAAAATGCGGTAGGGATGGAAGAGGAAGGAAGTTGAACACAGTGTTTAGCATCACTTAATTTTAACAAGTCATCCAATTGGGTACTTGACAACATGTTTACAAAGTTATGAAACGTTTGAGAATTTCCAAATACTGAGCAAACCAGAGGGGATAGGAGGGGGAAATTGAAAGCCTTTTTGAAGTTGTACTAGCCAGATATATTTCTCCTTTTCTTTTTTAGCTTCTTGTCAGCCACAACTAATTTTGTATTATTATTTCCCATCCTATTGTTTCCAGTGATAGCGAATTGACCATGTCACCAATTCCCAGATACTCAGTCACTTGGGATCTAGTGATGGAAATGTACTCCAGGAATACCCTAATACACCAAAATGTTCATCATACTTCTCTCTCTCTCTCTCTCTCTCTTTGTGCATTGATGTCATGTGTTTATACAGAGATGGGGGGAAGTATCTGAACAGAACTTAAACATCAGCAAAAAAGGTTGTTTGGAACTTCTTGATGAATGTAGAAGGTCTAAGACAGAAGGTGGGAGCCATTGGTTCCTAGTCTGGAGAAAACCATGAAGCATCTTTCACCTGCTTCCTGAGCCAATCAAGAGATTAGCCAACTATTTGTGAATTTAAAAGGGCAAGAGAAAAAAAAAAGCCTAGAACTTCAGCTCTGAAGTATAGAAGCTCTGATTTCTTAGCACTGTTAAGAACAATCAACTGTTGAGTATTAGGCTTCATTCTTGTCTGCAGTGAAGACCCTAATCCAGTGAAACCATTCCTGAGAGTCTTCTGCCAAGACAAGTCTAATTCTGAATCAGGGGTTAAGTGTCTGGAGAGCTGTGAAAATTGGAGAGCTGAAATCTGACCATCTAACCTGTTCACAATTCTCTTGTTGCCTTCACAAAAATTTACTTGGGCTTAAGTAAAATCTTGCAGCATTCTAAGAATGGGTAGAAATATTGTTGCCCAGAGATAGTCAATATTTTGGCGAGATCTATAGACATTTCATCAAAGAAGTAATTCCTGCCTTTGAAATTTGATTTAAGTGATATGACAACTCAATTATTTATGAAAATGTCCACTAATCTGACAACTATGAGAAAAAGTAAAAAAAAACAACAACAGACCAGGTAAAGAGATCAAACAGTGAGATAGGACAGTAAAAAGGCAGGAATTATTTCTATGTGATCAGGTCAGCTGCTTATGTAGAACAGCCATATAACAGAGAACCAGGAACATTTATTGAGAAGTGAGATAGTGGGGAATAACAGTTATCATGAGGACTGACTTTAGATACTAAGATTAGAAAAACATATTGTTTGTAAGCATTCAAAGGCTTTTCCATTTCAATTGGCTTAATATCTTAGGGTAGGAATGTGTTTGGTTTAATACAAAGGTGTGATATCTAAACAGCATTCTATTGCAACAAAATGTTGCAGCATGTTCCTTTGTGGTTTTTAGGTTAACTTTATTTTCAATCAGTGCACAAAACTGTCTTCCTAGTTTTTTTGTTTACTTAGCTTTTGAAAGTACAGTTGTTGCTTAAACTGGAAGCAGTAATGACAAAGCCACCAAGTACAATATGATAGTAACACTGGCACTGATTGAAATACCTGATTTTTTTCTTTACTTTCCAGAATTATCTGTGCATCTTTTTGCAAGGATGTTTATGTAAAGACAGCATTTGGAGGCACAAACATTTGCCTCAAGGGGTTCACCTCATAATATAGTTAAAAAGAACACACCGATCATTGAGATGTAGCTTCTTGCTCTAAAGTCTAAACAATGATTGAAGTTCTGCTGATAGTTTGGGTAGCTTTCTCCAACTTTGGCATCTTCCAAAGGTGTGGACCTTATCTTCCAGAATCCCCTAAACAGTGTGATTATTGTTAAAGAATTATGAGAGTTGATCCACACATCTAAAAAGTTCCAAGGCTGGGAAAGGCTGATCTGAGGATTTGCGAATGCCTTATGTTATTGAACATATAGCCCATGAGTGTTATTTTGTATAAGCCTTGGAAAGCAGACAGACAGATGGAGGCAACACTTTTAATATCTTCATATAGAACCAACCATATAATGAATGAATCTTTATTACAGCCAAAGGCCAGAGACCAACTGTATATGCCTATGGCACCAATATGCGCATAAATACATGCCAAGACAGCATAGACTAGTAAAAAGCTACATTATGGGTAATCACTGGCCTGTGCATTAGATGTTGCTTGTGGTAGGTTAGAATTTGGCTAGCAGCTTCTCCCTCCTCCCCCAAACACAGTAAGTATGCTTAAGAAAAAAGTGTGTATTCTTTCTAAGGGTATTGTATTGTCGCTCACTCTGTCTATTTATCTATATGAGGAATGATAGCTGAGGTCAGAATGATTAAATCTAATGTACCCTGCAAACGCCTGCAAATTGTCTCAAGGTGGCAATCTGGCAACATTTTGCATATTTATTCTAATGTCCATTTTTTGCTTTTTTTAAAAAAGGAAAATGGCCCATAGGAGAGATTTCAGGGGAGAGAGAAGATGGAAAGAATGGGAGGAGAAAAAAGAGAGTAAGAGAGAGACACAAAACAGTTCAGCAAGACTGAGCCTGGTTATTATTTGGACTTCCAGGAAATTCTGTGGAAATAAGCTAGACTGGTAGAGAAATCCCAGAATGTGTTTTTTGCCATGGCAAACTTCTTTTGTATTATTGCTGCTGAGAAAGCTACCTGGAAGCATGTATGCATTAATTAATTAATTAGTATCTGCCAAGCTTGGCTTGAAGCAGACTGTGCCTTAAGAGCAGAAAAAGGCCCAATACTGACCTTACTTATTTTGGCATGTGAACCTAATAGAAATTCTCCTGAACTTAATGCATGCCCCAGTGCACATCCCTTCCTCTTTTCCCTTGATTTCTGTTCCTTTTGTCTTCTGAGAATTTGTCTCAGAGGTGACCCTAGGTGGTGAGTTATCATGTTGTAATCAAAGGTCTTGACTTTAAGCTATCTATTTCTCAGATTTATGGGAGGATGTAACTGAATTTGACATCAGTGGAACTCTTCCTCTGTTAGTCACATTCATCATTCCAACCAATCAGGGATACTGTTGATATAATGACTTCGTTGTATAAGTGCAAAGCTAATTTTCTGTGTGTTTGTGAGTGAGTGATACAAAGAGAGAATGCAGGCAAGGATAAAAGTAAACACACAGGTGCATATTTGTGCAGATTCTGTTTTTCAACAAGGGGGAAATGAGAGAATTTTGGAAATGCAAAGTATATTAATATTGCTATGAAACTTCCTTGATGAAAATGCAACCTTATTCTATCATCCTTTTAAACCTTTATTAAACCACCATACAGGGGTTTTATACGCTTAAAAACCAATGTAATCCACGAGGACTCAATTTTCCTAACCTCTGTTCTTACTTATCTGTTAATAAACTGAAATGAGTAGTACAATCTTAGGTGATCATAGAAAAGTAATGATGTGATTGAGCTGTGCAAATGTTAGCTGTTTGGGTCACTGCTACATTGAAAACATTTTTAGTCTGCTTGTCCCCAAACCTCAAAATATTGATCTACCTGAGTAAGAGTGATAAATTATCTTTTATTGTACAAAACAGCATTACTCATATCTGCAAAAATGATTTTAGCTTGGAAGGAGATCAGTTTCTGATTGCCCAAGGAAACTCAGTGGTATGAAAACTATCCATGAGTTGTTTGCAAGACAGTCGATGTATGAGTGGCTGTTAATCCTAGCAACTTAATCCTGCCTACCACCTTCACTGCTCAGCCCTGGGCAAAGAAGGGACCTCCAGCAAATTGGCACCCTCCCTTGAGAAATCCTCCTTGTATTAACATTCCCAAGCAAGAAATAGGAAGCCAGTTGCAAAAAGGATAGGGGCTTGTTCGGTTTTGGTAGTTACCTAAAAGGGAAATTTAACAGGTGTACAGTAGTCACCATTCATACGAACTGTTGTTTCATGCAAATCTCTTTTGATACAATTATTAAAGCTGTGGGAGCCCTTTTTTTCCTTTGCATGTGGCCATCCTAATATGCAAAGTTCCCTGATTGCAGTCAGAGTGTTTGAATTAGCCCTGTTTACTGGCAGGCACGATAGAGTGTAGGGAATCGGAGAGATGACCTTGATGGAAATAGGCAAGAATGGTTGTATGAGCAAAGAGGGCTGAAACATTCCTTAAATCCTGGGAAACAGGCTAGCATTTTGAAGAGTCTCGGGCAGGCTTCTCCCTGATGCACTGGGATATGAGAGGGAGGGGAGGTAAAGCACGGTCAGGCTGGAAGATTGATGTCAGCCTTTTGGGGTGGACCGTGTACAGTTTGAATGAATGTTTACCTGTTGCTCAGATGACATTACAATGACTAAAGGATAGAATAAAAATTTCAGCTAGTTAACTAAAGCATTGCTCGTAACACTATTAAATATGGGGATTTTTGGAGAACGCAAGAAACATGGACAGTGTTTCTGAGAACGTGAAGCAGAAATGTCCCTGTGGGAGAATGACATAAATATGTTTACGACAATACTGTTTGCAATACTTCTTGATCTGACAGACATCCGTTATTATGAGGACAAATGACACATCCTTCCTGGATGAAGACACTGAAGATCAACTTATTCTGAATGCAGATTCTTTACCACCAGCTTCTCTTGGTGTTATGTTAGTACAGGTCCTCCAGATGTTGAGGCAGTGCTAACCAGTGTGGCTAATGATGAGGGATGCTGAGAATGGTGAGGTGCTAGCTCAACATCTGGAGTGGTTCAAGTTGCTTCTGCTAGCATGGAATAATATTGGGCCTCCATGAGATGCATCCCCTCTCTCTCCCCCAGAAAACAAAACAAAAACAAAAAATCAAAATCCACCGTGGATTAATTTAGCAGATGAAGAAGGAGCAGTTATTTGGAGTTCTCTTCCATGGGAGAATGAACCCTGCTGTTTTTTATCTGGTGATTGCAGAATTAGGACAAAGCCAGACCAAATTTTTGGAGGAGGCTTTGAAAATTCAGTTCTCGAACCCACTGTTTGACACAGGAATTCTGAGCTACAGCACCCTCTACAGATGTTTAGGGTCTGGGTGAAAACCTCTGGTGGGAAACCCTTCACCTCCTCAGCTAATTGGATTCAGTATCAACTTTCTCATAATGTTCAACCAGTACCAGTCCTTGTGTAACTTGCAGCCATCAGAGCCTGTCCATTTTCTGAGACAAACAATAAAAATTGACCTCTCTCTGTAACTTAACATAACAAGTGCCTTCATTCCTTTCTCACATGACTTGTTCTCCATATCTATGACAATTTCTGTTGTCATTCCCTGAAGTGGTTCCAATTTCTCCACTTTCCCCTTGAATAGTAGAGACCAGGACTGAACATGATGCTCCAGATGAGGTCTGAACAATACAAGACTAAAGTGAAACTCCTCCTTCATGGAATTTTGGAATTATATCACTAATAATGTACCCCCAAAACATAGTGACTCTTCTGCATTACATTGAGCTCAACCCCATTGCAATCTTGGGGACTTAAGCTGCTACTCACCAAGAGCAAACCAAACCCACTGGTTCTCTATTATACCATGGGGTGATGTGCGTTTTACTTGCATATGTATGCTTTTTTTTTCATTTCCTTTGTGAAAACTAGCATTTTTATTGCTTTTCTCTCTTTAAAACTGTAATCCAGCCAGAGAACGTCTGCTACTGGGGAGGCTAAGAGTATGCAGATCAAGTAGAAGTGCCAGTGAATGAATTGTATCAGGAGTATTAATGGTTTCCTGTATCATTTTCCTTACATTTTAAACTACACAGTAACTGGACTTCTCTGGGCAGTTTACAAATTAAAAACTGAAAATATAGGAAAATAAACCAAGGGCAGCAAAGTAGATCTGATGAATAAAAGCAGAATGATAAAATCCCAAGGAAGGGTCTGTAGGAGAGATAAGAACACGGATCCGAAACTTTGGTTGACTTGCAAACATGTCCAGAGGCTTAGTCAAAAACAGTTGGAAATCATATCCAAGTGCTCCTAATTTTTTTTTTTTTTCTGGAAGGGAGTTTGTGGTTTGGAAGGTTTGCAATGGGGGTCTTAAATCTCTGCAAGGCGTAAGACATTCATCTTGCTCCTACACATCTCTCTCCAAGCAAAACAAAAATGAAAAAAAGGAGGGGTTTTTGGTTTTTTGGCTTCTCCCATTAGTGTCCTTTGAGGGGTGCAAAAGGATTGCTGGTAAGCCAGGCTACCCTTTTTGCATCTGAATTTTAATAAACCTTCTTTCTTGGACGAGGTGTTCTACCTTATTTGATAGGGGTAGCTAGCAAAGAGCTTTAGATTATGATCTTAGGTGTCTCGAAGCGTGGAAAATGGGAGTGCTGACTGTGAGAGGAGGTTGGGTTAACAACAGTCTTTCTTTTTTCCTTTCTATTTTTCTCTCTCCCAAACTTTATTCTTTATTTTAGAAGATTACAAAATATGAACAGACTACCAGAATACACAATAGCTGCACACAGCCCTTGCACGCAAAATGCAAGATACTCCACCCAGCAGAATTTCTTCTTTGAAAGGAATTCTAAACACATTTCCTTTCACCCACTTGAATAAAAATAAATGCCACAGCAATTTCTTTGACTAGCACTAGTGACTTCCCTAACAAAAGTTCTATACGTAGCTTTTCTTCATAGTGGGGGAAAGAAGGAAAAATAGATGATGATTTTACCAAATGAGGCAGCATATGGAAGGAGAGAACAGATGGGGAACCCTAAAGCCTAGCATTCCCCAGAATGTGGGAGAAGAGGTGGAGAAAAAAGGAACTTGGACTGAGCTAAAGAAAGAATTGGAAGCAAATTTAGGTAAGGGGGGGGAGTTGAGGGAATGTGTTGGGCATAAGTGTCAGCAGATGGATTGAATGACTAAAAATAATACACAGAGAATTGGCCTAGGGAGTAGCTAATTCAAGTCCGTCAAGAAACCTCCTCATAGTCATTAACCAATTGATAAAAAAGAAAAAGACAAATTCTACTTCTAGCAAATGGAACTTCAATAAAACTAAACATTCTAATTATTAAATGGATGTAGTCAAAGTACAACATATTTTACAACTAGTAAAGCAAGACAGCCACATTCAGAGAAATGAAATCACATTGGTCAGATGATGATAATTTAAGTGGAATAAACTGGGACTTCTGGATATGAACAACAATTATTGTAAGGAGGAAATATGAGATGATCTGGAAGTATCCTTGTCCATAGACTTGGGAGTGATGATCTCTTCTTCAGAAGCTAAATACAAGGAGACAAATTATTGGGGGAAGAGGTTGCTCAGTGGAGTAGTGAGTAGGAGGAATGACCTCAATGTGGAATGCTGTAGTTTTTCATCTCTTCACACTTTGATGTTCTAAAACAGAACCAAGTTGGATAAGTCATTTTAAGGTGTCTGCCAAAAAGCTGGCAATGGGAGTGGGTGGGAAAGCTTTTTCTCCTCCTTTCTAGTATGAGGGAAGAATTAAGAGATTCTAGATCAGACTCGGCATCAAGTTGAGCTAACAAAGGCTCAAAAGCATGCATATATTTGCAGAGGCATGCATATATTATAACACTGGTTTATCATTTATTTTCCCCTCTAGGTTAAGCAGAAAGGTTAAAATCAGCATAAGATGTGGCTTGAGCCTACTGTTATAGCTCTTCCCCTAGACAGGCTTTGCAATTTTAATTAGCTGGGTGCCATTCAGCCAGGGGACTGCTGGTGCTGGTATGGGCAGAGGTACTGAAAGAAAACAACGGGGCCCCCAGAGATGCTTTCAGAGGCTCAAGCATCTTCTTGCCTTGAGGTTCTGAAATGAAAAGAAGCTGCCTTTGCCTTTGCTCTGCTGGAATGGAGCTGCTGCTTCTACTGTGAGCTCTCCTCCCCCCATAATTGCTTAACAGAGTAGTAAAAAGTTGATCTTCCTCTTTTTCTTGTCATTTACCAAAGATTTTTGCTTTGCCTTAATAGGAGGGTGGATTCTACACCTTTCCCCCCATCCTTATTCTGGCCTTGTAGATGTCTATCACAGGTGGAGACATAAGGGGGATTATGAGGGAAAAGGGGGATCCTCTTAAGGCACTGGGAATGATTCCCTGTGCTCTGTGATTCACCTCATAGTTCCTGTTCCAAAGCCCTTTGAGTGTATGTTACTTCAGCTGACATTTTCACCACCAGCAAATGCATCTCCTGTTTCAGAAAATGGAGGGGCTGGTGGAAGTGTTACACTAAGAGAAGAACAAAGGCTCTTGGGATCTCTTAAAAACTGCAAGATCTATTATGGCATAAAGTGTCCCCCCCCCCCCCCCCATAGTGGAGGCAGGGATCCCCTTGGTAGGTGAATTGACATGGATTCAGTCTATCCCCCAATAACATCATTTTCAGAGGCTACAAGTCAGTTCAATGTTCTTCCTGATTAGCAACTAGCACCAAGTGCTAGCAATAGAGATTGTCCAAAAAGTGCCTGTTACTCACAGAATAGGGTAAAAGCCACTCATCACTGTCTCCTCCTTTGCAATTAAAGCCCCATGCACAAGAGCACCCAAATTCAGTTGTATTAACATGCAGGCCAGTGAGGAGCTCTCCTGTAACCAATTAATCCCCTCCTTTGAACATTCACTTTGAGAGATACCTTGAAAGAACTCTTCCGTCTATCATTGTTGGAGTGACATGTGCTAAGCCAGCTGGAAGATCTGCCCTCTAGTAGTGCTGTTGCAACTTGGAAGTAGTGCAACACCTTTAGCAAACACTTCCTCATGTAAGGGCAAGAATAAAGCTGAAGGACTCATTACTTGCTTCTCACAGTCAAAAGGAGAACAGCTGAGGTTGGCACACACTTGCTTGAAAGCAGAAAGAGGTTCCCTGTCATCCGGTCAAATCTAAGTTCCAAAATGATTCAAGCTCTCTTGGTTATTATATGCTTAGCAGTTTTTCCATATCAAGGTAAGATTTTGTTTGTTTGTTTCATTTTTCAAATTCTTAGTGCTAAATGATCTGAGAGGTTTCTATGTTTTTTTTTCTTTTGATGATTAACAATGACTTGCCCAACATCAGTTTCTGTAGGCTCACCAAAAGAATGCTCTCAAAATGTAATTTTAGAATAAAATTACACAGATGGTTTTTTGTACTTGTGTATCTTTTTTCGAGCTGGAAACAGAACCTGAGAAAGAAAAGTCCTGAGCATGTTCAGGTTGGAGAGAAAGTTTTTCAAGAATGTGAGTAAAAAGGATTAAAAGACTGAAGAGGAAGTAGAGTTTGTTCGAAGAAAATGTCAGGAAGCAAAATGTTAAGAAAAAGATAAAGTGCTTTTCATTTTAATTTTCATCTAATAGGTCGATTAGACATCATGTAATTAAGCTGACATAATATTCAGCCAAACAGAAGCTAGTGTTATTGTCGTTCTAGAGAATCTTCAAAGTGAATTCCAGCTCATGGGATGCTACTCTTCTCAATGCAAGATTTTCAGATTTCTGCCAGTTGGCAGCACAGAAATGCAGATTTTTTTTCAGTTAGCACCAAATGGGTGAATATTCTTGAATGGATGAACCCATGGTAACTTTGATCTTAAACACATTCCCTTTCATATGAAACTTCTGAGAAAATTTGTTGATCTTGGTATGGAAAGCTGTATTGATGCAACATGCTTAACTACGTTGGTGAAAGTCCTAGTAGGTGTCCCACCAATAGAGTAAGCTTGATTAGAGCCTTGGTGTTCTGGTTTTGGAGTTCAGAATATTTGTAAAGCAGTCTGGTTGGTAAGTTCAGGTAGGGTTCAGTGTTTTGTGCTGGGTTAAGAGTGTTGCATGAATCCCTTTCAGGTCAGGATTCATATGGGGGTACGGTGTGGAGACATACTTTGGTCATGCTTGTTTTTGAGCCTGGGATGTGGGCGGCGCATTCATGCTGGCTCCCTTGATCTCTCAGCAGCCTTTGATACCATCGACCATGGTATCCTTCTGTACCTGTTGAGGGAGTTGAGAGTGGGAGGCAGCATTTTGGCAGTTGGAGTGTTTCCATCTTTGCTTGTGGGTGAGGTGGCACTACTCCATTGAGACCTGAGCAATCTGGGGGTTCTCTTGGATTCATAACTCCACCTCAAAGAGCAGGTGGCAGCTGTGGCCAGCGGGACCAACGTATAACTGCCTATCAAAATAAAATTGGGGAGGTCAAGATCCACTGATTCATGAAGTTGATGGAGGACTTTGCACCCATTACTATCTCTCAGCCCAATCCACTTTGCAAGGGGGTTGTGAAGATAGAATTAGAGTATAGGGAAGAATCGGGCTCCTTGCAATAAAAGTAGACTATAAATATAAGGAATTTTTAAAACATGTCATGAATTAAAATGTAATGAGAGTCTCTGAGGTTCTTATGGCTAAGTAAAAGTACTTTCATGACCAGATCTTCCCCATTTGCAAAATAAGTTGCTGTGATCTATTCTGGATTCTCCCCTCCTACATGTTCAGGACAAATGATGGTGAACATTTGTTTAAATCCATGTGGTGTATTTGCGCAGGCACATGTCTTTTCATTTGTGGAAAACTGTGCCTGCCTATGCTTGCATACCTGTGCCTATCTATCTGCATCTCTCTTTGTGAATATGAGCCTGTGTGTCTCCGTATTTGCATCTGTGTGTTCGTGCATATTTCCCTGTGCCTTGAGAGTACATGCATGACAGTCTTAGGAACCAGTTCCCATGCTTGAAAGCACCCATGTGTATCAACCTCATCAACCTCTGAATATGTTGCAAGCTTGAAATCAGGAACGTGTATAATAATAATAATAATAATAGAACAACTGTGGCAAAAGAAAGTAAAGATAGTAGCAATAGCAATAGGTGCCTTGGGTGCAATCCCAAAACATCTGGAGCACCGCTTGAAGACCATCAGCATTGACAAAACTGCCATCAGTCAGTTGCAAAAGCCAGCTTTACTTGGAACAGCTCACATCCTGTGACGATACCTTTAACACCATCAAACAACATCTGCCTATCCCAGGTCCTGGGGAAGGACTTGATAGGTGGATAAAAATGCCAAATCCAGTCTAAACATCTGGCTGACTATGTGACAAAGAACAATAATAATAATCCCATGTAAGTGACAAGAACTTTTTCTTCATCATCAGTAGCTGCACATTTATCTCCCTTTTTTAGTTTAAAGCAAATACATTGTTCCTGGATTTTGTTTGTTTGTTTTGGATGGTGGTTTAGACTAGCAATGGAACTTACTTTTAAGCTGCGAACTCTTCCATCTCCTTAAAGTTCATGGGTAGAGGAACCAGGCATGACATCATCTGATTACTAAGGTGATCATATGCTCAGGTTTACAATGGAGAACCTCTGTTTGAAGTGCCTTCAGAGGTTGTCCTTGAAGACCTATTGCTTTATTTAGAGAGAGGTTATTTTTAGGTTCTTATTCACAAAATAGCCAATCAGATCAGAATAAAGCCCATAGTAGTCCAGATTTTTTGCTTTCTACAATGGCCAAGCAAATGAATCAGAGGGTGCTTGCAAACCAGAGATGGAGACATACCCTTCTTTGACATTGCTTCTCTAGTACTTGGAGATAAACTGCTCCAAGCTGGGTGGTAACACTGAGTCTTCAAGACTGAAAGCCTTTGATAGACCAGTTCTCCATGAAGTTATCCGTTTCCCTCTTGAAGTCATCCAAGTCAGTGTCCATTACCACATCCTAAAATATTGAATTGCACAGGTTCTTGAGCAAGTCTTCTCTGGCTTTGACAGCAGGCTCTTTCAAAATGTCCACCCAAAGACACCCCTGCTTGTTAGAAGAACTATCTGGTTCTAGTTGGTTTAAAGATTAAAAAAAAAATAGAAAGAACGTGGCCCTGAAAAATTGCTCATGGACTATTCATACCTAGCGAATTGACTGAGCTGACAAATTGATCACTGATTTACAACTCTGCCCACTAAAATGAGATGCTTTGGTAAATAATTTATTATATTATACACAATCTATGTACACATTAACAAATTATCTGCATCCACTTTTTATGAAAACCTGATATTGCTTTGATAATATTGAGGAGGGAGTGGAACAATTGTTATTTTCTGAATTGCATTGAAATGACCACCTGCTAACTATACCCCTAGCAAGTCTCCCTCCATTCAGATCTAGGTTTCTGGACTTGACCTACCCACCCACCTCCCAAAAAAGGTACCTCCATCCCACCCCACCCTCCTTGCATTTGTACTTCTTTCCTTTTCAGGATAGTGTTAGGAAGGAGAAAAAAAGTTTGGTGTGTTTTTTGTAAGTGGAGGGAGAGACAGGTTGCTTTAAGAAATCTGATGGGGGTGGAGAAGCTGGACCAAAAACCACTGTTTAATATGCATGTTTGGACCCGATCAACCCGAATTAGCCCTCTCCCACCTCCTCCTCCAATCCTGCTCTTTGCAATGGACCACGCGTGGTTAACTGGAATTTGTGACACTACTTCATCTTCTAAGCTCAATTCCTCCTGATGCACCTATCTGCATCCCAGTATGTTTTCCATCATCCCAAGTGCTGCTTCTCTGTCCCTCTGTGAAGCACAGTTCTCCTGTCTGATCTCTGTTTCCTCTTCTCCAGCTGTTCTGCCACCTACATATTCTCATCCCTCAGACTGTACAGCTATCCAGATGTTAATATCCAAGTCCTCTAATGTCCATCTTTCCCCCAAAATCCACCAGAAAGAAAATCAGGCTACTCTAAGTTCTGGGAAGATTGCAGTATTTTTTTTTAAAAAAAGAGAAAGCTTATACTTAAAAATTCTACATCAGTGAGAGTGACATATAATAGAATAAAACAAGAAGGTTTCCTTTTTTAAAAAAAAAAAAACCCATTTTTTAAATGGTTCTTGAGCAAGTTACATTAATAGTACATCAGTTAGGTGATTTTGATGAGTTTTCATATGTTAAAGCATGTTAGAAACATAAATGGCTCCAACATTTTCTACAATTCTTTCATTTTCAAATCTGTAGAGGAAAACGGGTGGATCTGAATTCCATATATCCCCATTCTTCTTGTAGCATGTAGTGGAGCCTTTCTAATGCCGGTTGGGGGCTCGGGGAGGTCAGGAAGACTGATTTACTATAAGTAAGCATACGTTGAGCGACAGCTGCATTGAACATTCCTGTCCAGTTGTGTGTTGTAGACTAAAAAACAATCCAGTGCCATCACAACTCACATCGTTTTATAGTCTGTGTAACCAAGTTGGAGGGGGGGGGGACAAATCCTGGAAAAGATGCAAATCTTTGAATAATCTCTGTCTTCAGGACCTGGTGTAACAGCTGCACAGCAGCAGCAGCGCCCAGCAAAATTTGAAAGACTGGGGAGCAGGTGAGATGTTTCCTTTGCCAATCTCCTCATATAACACTGATTGAAGCAGCCAACGCTTCTGCTTGCCTCACAGATGAAACCCTGTGCTAGCTGTTGGCATGTTCTGTTCCCCAGGTTGCTGGTGAATAATTTACTTTCAGGTTGCCTTACCAAAATAGATTCTGGACACCCACACAGAACCTCTTTTGTATCCACTTATTCATATAAAATCAGCTATAGTCAAGGCAGAGAGAATTTGCCACCAGAGCAGAAGAGTGATCATTCGAAAACACCTGATTCCTTATAAGGTGATACTTGAACAAATGTAGAAGTTTCACTTCCAGCAGATTGATGGCAGGACGGTGCTGACGGATCTGACCAGAAACCTACTCCCAAACAGAAAATTTAGCACATATATCCTGATTTTCTAACTGTGATTTCTTAAGTTCTACTTCTAAGTTCATTTCTATGAAGCCTGGTGCCTGGGGAAGAACTGTTATGGCTCCTGGAAGTGTCCGTTGGAACATTAGACATCTCGTATATGGCAGATAAACAGCCACTGCTCCCTTTGAGGCTCTTCTAATTAGAAGTTTCTGAACAAAGTAGCAAGGTATCTACTTAAAAAGCAAGTTCTTAATCAGACAAAACAATGATTCCACCCAGGGAGGGGGACATGATATTATTTCAGGCCAAATTATTCTTTGTGTGAACCCCATTTAGGGTTGGCTCACTAGGTCTTCACATTGATCAAATTTTGTTATAAAAAAGCTAAATATGACTTCATGCTATCGAAGCACTCCAGAGCTGAGAATTTGAGCTCTACCACTCCCCCTCATAAGGTAATATAATGGCTGCTTGCTAGCAGGAAAAAATGTTCAGAAGAGGATCACTGAGAAATAAGAGGGATTAATGTACCTAAATACCAATTGTAGCACTTGGTGGGGGGAAAAATGTGCACCTCTTTTATAGGGATTGTTTTACACACCCTCAACCACCTTCTTCATGGTGTTCTGAATCTGTTCTGCTTGTTTATGTTCTTCTGAAGGGGTCATACCAGAGACAACACCTTTGGCACACTTGGAACCATTCCCAAAATTCATAGCTTGCTATGTAGGATCCATACTGTGGATATATCTTGCTACGTTCATTATCTAGCATTCTTATGTAATGAGCTATAATATGGATCTACGTATTTACTCCCTAATTAGTTTCCTATTATTCAAGCTGAAGTGTAAGTTCTCTGTACAGTTTTTTAAACTCCTCTGAATTAGTCACTACTACTAATGTTTCATAGCTTCAGGCTGGCATTATGGCTTAGGTGTTATAAATATACAAGTGATTTCCAAAGAAGTAAGCAGATGAATGATCTCTTTTACTTGTAAGGCATGTTTGCTCATGATCTGTGCAAAAAGAACAATCCTTGTGAAACAGTCCTTGTGGAAGCGATGATTCCAGATTAAGGTAGCCCTTCAGCCATATTTGGCCCACAGCTTAATTTCAGAGGCCCTTTGTGAGTGATCAGATCTCTGACAAAAAGCCACCCATTCTCCTTTTCTGCAGCCTGCTCTGTGAGGAGGAAGGCAAAAAGGAAAGGGAGCATTGGAGAAGGAGAATGGTGGATGGCCTACTTGCTTTTAGCTTTGTTCCTGTCCACTATTGGTTTACATCTGGCCTCCAACAGATTATTTTTGCGGGAAAGAGGCTCTCCACAGAAAGTTGTCCCCGCCAACAAAGTATTTATGGCATTTACACACAACAAGTTATGATTTGTTAAGCTATTTGTTTGCTAAAATAAACTAGAGTTATTTTAGATAGCCAGTGTGATACAGTGGATAGATGTTAGACAAAGATTGGGGAAGGTCATGTTTAAGTACAAGTTGGGAAAGCCCCTGCATACGCATAGATGTATGTGTAGTGTAACTCTGAATTAGAAACAAAGAGCTGGAACATTTTATCTCTGTGTTCAAATACTCCCTTCCTTTAGGATTAGGGAAATACCCTAGTTGTAGAGAAATATCCTAGTCTTCGTTGGCCTCTGATGAGAAATAGAGGATGCAGTTTCAGGATGGATGTGTCAGCTCATCCAGGCCCTCCCTGAGACTCTGGGCCACAAAAGAGGATCGTGGAACTGCTGAACAGACTCTCAAAGATTCCCAAGCATGAATGCACATAAGAATTCTCTATCAATGTGCAGGTGATTCATAACTCCCTCTCTGACCAATTTATCCTTGACTTTACACTCTTGATAAATAAGCTTATACTCATTCACAGCCCAACCCTCACCCAGCCCTTTGATACTCAGCCTGTTTACTTTGAAAGCTGAAGGCAGGGAGATTTCTAGTTTCTGGATGAAGAGCAGTTTGTACAATGGCCTCAGGCCTTACGAACACCTACATTTTACTTGGAGCAGGAACAATGATGAATGGAGTAAAAGAGAGCTGGTCACGTATGTATATCTTTAGTAATATTTATAAGCTGCCCAAAAGCATACCAGCTCTGGGGCGAATGCAGTAGTTCAAAATACAAAGCAATTAAAATAATGTTAGCCCTTTGAGGTAGTCCAGACGGGAAGCACGACCATGAGTATTAACTTTATCTTTATTGTAAGGTCACATGAACAGAATCTTGCAAGACTGAAAGTATTTCTCCCCCCTTTACTTTCACTTTCTGGAAAACTGGGGGGAGGGTCCCTTCTGAAACACTTCCCATATCCTCCCTCCTCCTGTGGGCTGAGATATCTTTTACATGCCAGTTGACCAGTCTGTGGCTCTTCTTCCTGTCTCCAAGGTCATTCCCACATATCATTATAAATAATGATATTGAACTGGCTAAGATGGTTGTCCAAACAGAACTAAAGGTCAGAAGCTTGCTGGAGTAGTCCCGATATTTTAAAAGCAAGGAAAGATGGCGTTGCCTTTACAAAGAGGGCAGCCCCAACAATTACAACAGTAATTGATGGAGGACAATAAGGTAAAGAAGAATTGTAGATGGAAGGGAAATTGCTGCTTTTTCTGTGCTCTAAGTAAGAGAAAAATAGTAACCTTGTTTGGTAGCAGGGGAGTTGAACCCCTCCCATGTTTCTAGGTGCATCTAGTACAAATGGGGTAGGTACATAATAGTACGAGCAAGAGTTAATCTTTTGCCTGAGGCTACCTCTGAAAAATGTCCCTCAGTCTTAGAAGATACATTTGACAGGCCAAGTGCTAGTTGTGCTAGATTTTAGTTTGTTTCTGAAATTGTCACTCCCTACCTTAAGAAATCTGGTTCTTTTTTTTCTTTCTCTCTCTCTTTTGCCTTGAAGCAGACTATAAACACTGTCTCATTTCTCTGACATGAGACAAGATTTCTGTAGGTGTTTGGATAGCAGGTTTTTCCCCCCAAACCCTGTGGCTATGGATATTTCAGTTTGACTATTGTTTTGTTTCCACTTGCAATTACAAGTATTTTATTGTTGTACTTTTTTTTTTTTTGGTATGGGGGGGAACTTAAATGTGCACAACTTGGGAAGCTTTCATGATAGAAAGACTGGATTAAAAAGTAAATAAATAAATTTCTTTGTCCGTCTCCTAGTTGCAACCTCTACCGTAGGACAAAGAATCCTGAGTTGAAGCAACTTCTGGTATGGCCATGTAGTTTGCTTGGCTGCAGAATGGAAGTGGTTTTCCACTACTTTCTTCTGGGATACTTTCCCAGTTTCCCAGTGTAGTCTGCAGTCCTGGGATTTCAAGTTTTAAAGAGATCCTACCCTGCTTAGTGTTGGGGGAATCAGCAAAGACCAGACAGACCCTGGTGCCTACTGTGGCCTGCAACATTTACAAAACATGTTAAAGGACAAAGAGCAGGTGATCATTGAATGTCCATATGGTGACCAACTCTAAATGCTTCAAGTATTGCTCTGACTCTGAAATCACTGAACTGATTATGTACATGTTCTGAGGTGCCCAGTGTTAACTATGACGGAATGGACTATCCATAGATATTTTAATTACTGAAAGTGAAAAAAAGAAAGAAAAGTCAGCGAGCCCATTCTGAGGGAAGTGAGAGAGCAGTTCATCTGAAAGGAAATCCTAAGAAGCTGCATTTGCATAACAGACTAAGTTTGCTTAGTTTTTTTTATTTATGGGTATGCTAAACCATAATGTAGTTTGCTTCATTTTGGTTTACTGTATTGTATGACTCAGCTCATATTATCCTGCTATGTCTTCTAGGACTCATCATTCAGTACACAAATATGCACAGCTGTTGAGATTTTCTTTCTTTCTTTCTTTCTTTCTTTCTTTCTTTCTTTCTTTCTTTCTTTCTTTTTCTTTCTTTCTTTCTTTCTTTCTTTCTTTCTTTCTTTCTTTCTTTCTTTCTTTCTTTCTTTCTTTCTTTCTTTCTTTCTTTCTTTCTTGTTTTCAGCTTCCAGCTATGAAACACCATTCAGCAAATTGGATAAACACAGAAAACCAGGATTTCTGTCTGTGTTCCATTGGAAAACGATTCCATGTTTCATTGATAACAGAAAGACAAACTATGTGGTAGATGTGAAAAAGGTAGATTAACATGCCAAAGTAAACCTTTCTTTTTTTCCTTATGAAGGGAGCTCTACAAAAGAATTCTGGAGGGCTAACCATTATGAAGTAGTGTATCCACGAAAACTCCATGCATTGCACAGAAGAGATGTAGGAGAAGCTCAGAAGCCTGAGCAAAAGGTAAGAAAAATACCTTCTTGTCATCAACTTATTTATTGATAACTTTGGTCCTGAGTTTTGTTCAAGATTTATGTGATGCAGAGTTAGAATTAGAACTCTTCTACTGTCAAAAGTTTGTCATCAGGTTCTTTGGCCAAAGTGCTAAGAAATTCCCAGGGGTTCTGTGGTTCATTTTGAAGTTTAGGTTGTCCTGTTTTGTAAAGGGAGAGGTTTATAAAGTCACATATATGTCAGAATTAATAGAATATGACAGGTGATGATGGGAGAGAGGTTCTAACTGGGAACCTATCACCTTTGTTGCCTTTTAGATCAGATCTGCTTAGGTCTATGATCCTAGTCTTATCCAAGACCTTGAGATCTTGAATAATATTTGCATAGATGGATTTATAGAGAGAGATGCAAATAAAGAATGCTTTACTCTTTTTAGACAGACTTACAATAAATTTCATAAGACTGCATAAATCTTCAAAGGCATGTTTCACTTTCATCAAAGATTTGTCAAAGTGGAGTAGTCTGAGAAAAGTCCAGGCACAAAGGCTTCTGTGCATGATCAGAAACCACTCATATCGAGACATATGGTTTGGGTGAAACCTACACAGCCCTAATATTTCATGGGAGCAAAGAGTCTGGGCTAAGTCTGGATAACCACTAACTGTCAGCAAAGAGAGCTTTTAGTATCACTTTGCTGCCATCTAATGGTTATCTGGATTTTTGCACTGCTAACATTGCAATATGTGCCTGCTTGGATATTGCTGCTGTTAACAGGTAACTTTGAGGGATCTCTTCTGCCTTTTTTTGCTCTTGGATCATCTTTCATATAAGATGATGGGCAGCTGAGACAGCTGTGAACCATGGGATAGGAAATTACCATCCTTTCTGGCTTCCCAGAATGCACAATTTTGAAATATAACAATGGTGTCTTTAGGTGAAGATGGCGTAGTGATCACAGCTTGAGGTTAGGACTAAGAACCAGATTCAAATCCATCCTCAGCTATGGAAGCTCACTGGGTGACTCATTTTTGAGTCAGTCACTCTGTCCCAGCCCAGCCTAATTCACCAAGCTGTTGTGGTAAAATTTGGAGAAGGAAATCTTGAACTTGTGCAGGAAAGTTTAATTGAAGTTAATAAGGTTTTACTGTGGCTTTCAAGCACCAAATAAAATAATCCAAACTTCACAAATGAATTGAGTGTAGCTCTCCATCTGACACAGTTGTTGAGTTGTTAAGAATGTACACGTTTTATCTGCCATTTTTTTTTGTAAAAAGGGTACTCAGCTGTTATTTATCCATACACTGAACTCTTTGCATTTCAGACCAAGTATGAAGATGCCATGCAATATGAAATTAAAGTGAATGGAAAGAAAGTGGTCCTTCACCTAGAAAAAAATAAGTATGTTAACTGAGAAGTTCTCTTAACTTTACTTAGACACTGTGAGACAGTTATATCTGGGGACATAATCTTTTTTTTTTTTTTTGAGAGAGAGAGAGAGAAATATTAATTGTATTGTTTGTTTGGGAAATCAAAACTAAATTAAATGATACTGTATAGGAGAAGTGGATATAGTTATTGAACAAACATGAAGCTGCTGATTTTCAGTGACTGGTTCACACATATTCTAAACCATGATTTAGTTCACCATGGTTTATTCAAGAAACCACAGTTTCCTTGATGTTATGCAACAAACTAAGCATAAAAATAATTTGCAAGTCTCAGTGGTTGGTTTCACTCAACAGACTAAGTCAAAAACAGGCCATGCTATGGATAAGTATGGCACTGTAATTGTAATTTGCAAATTATTTATGTGGCTTGTATTATGCTAAGCCTAATGAATTATGGCTTTTCCACTGTCATTTTAAAATCCTGAAGTCCAGAGAGTAAGCAAAGAGGGCTTTTGTGTGTTTGAACTAGTGAGACAATTTTTATTCCTCCAGCCCAGGGGAACATTGGGAAGAAATTATGTGAAGGGTTTCAGGACTCTGTCCATCTGTCTGTCCACAAGCAGGAATATCTCCTGTGTCCCCAGGAGGGCTAAGGAGACAGATTCAATGTCTCACTTACTTATGCCTGATGTTAGCACTGAAGGTTATGTTTTGCGATGTGATGCACATTTTGTCATCTTTAATCACAGTTTATGGTGGTTACCAAATTAGGATAGCTTTCTAAAAATAGAACAGGACAGGGCCAAATCTAGTGTTGTGGGAGAAACTGTAAAAGAAATACCATTCAAAAGTGGCTGGAACTAGTTTAGGACAGCGGAGAAAAACATTCCAGGAAAAATCTCCCAATGCTTGCTTATGGGGCAGGCAGTTGCGCCAACTGCTTCATTCTAAGCCTCCGTCCTTTCTTCCTCTGATCATGTGACCCAGGGTGGAGCACACACAGCTGTGGACTTCCTAGTGCACAGGTACACAAAAATAAACACAGATGCAAGGGTCTATCTACTTTTCCTAAGTTATATTTTTCATAGCAGGGTGCAAATATTCATTTTGAAGGGCATTCAAGTGGATCTCTTAATCAAAAGTTTTTTTCTCAATCAATACAGCAAGTTGATGTCAAAATTCAAATTGGTTTTGGATTATTTTTGCACATCTGTAGAAATGGTCTCCCTCTCCAAAAAAAAAAGGGGGGTGGGATTCAAATGTCTAAATTCATTCAACTGAACAAAGGTAGCTTTTTCAAACTGAACTAAAAATTAAAACACAATTAGAAGTTCTGATTGAATCTGACCACAAATCTAAATTGAATCCATGATTTGAACATGAGTGTGCCTAATTTGCACAACTCTAATTTTAAAGAATGAACACCTAGAATGAATAAATGCATGTTGATTATGTCAGTACAGAACTGAGAATTTTCATTCCTGCTTTCTGTGCTACACTGCTGGACCATACACAATTCTAGTTAAAGTTGAACCATTCAAGGGTCATAATCTTGTATTGCTTGAATCACCTAGGTTAGTTATGAAATATTACAGAGATTTAAAAATGATTGCTTACACATTTAAGCTGCTCCACAGACTCCCCATCAATCTGTATAATGTTTCCTAAGAGCCCTACATAGCTGTTCAACTTGCATCAGAGTTCACATGTTAAAGAATGAAAGGTATGAAATTTCATTCCCTATTAAAGCATGAAAGGGGACATGACCTAAACAACCCCAAATTTCAACACATCCCTTTAAAACACACACACACACACACACACACACACATACACACAGAGCCTGGTCTTTCTTCAGAACACCATTTCAGTATTCTCAGTGGTGCTGCACTTGAACTGTAAATCAAGATATTAATAAAGATAAAAAATAGACTTGCCACTTGGCTTATATCTGCATAATAACTAACCAGTAGAACAGGTTTTTTGTCTTTCACTGACTGGTCTAGCCAGGCCTCAGCATTTTTATTAGCAGCTTTGTTGCAATATTGGGAATAGACATGGACTGAAATGATTTCTGCCTTGTAAATAAGCTACTAACACACCTAAAAGAAGGTGTGCCATTTTCATTGCCCTAAAACTAGTAAATGCCACCTCAGGGTGAAATTAGTACAGCAGTCACTGCATTGTAAAAATGGGAAGAGTTCTTTAGAGTCTCTGCAGCCCTCTGATGCAATTTAATGCACCATTATAAATGCAATTTAAGACCCAGATACACACTGGGTGCATTTGGAATGACTCTCTGGCTTTCATGTGAGAACGTCTTTTTGAATTAACCATGTTATATGTGCCCTCTAAAGATATGCTAGCCTTATTATTAAGTATGAGCTATAAAGAAATTGCCCTAGATGTGTGTGTATATCACTTCATCTTATCCTGTTGGAGACATTTCATGTCAAATTAGAGGATGTGTGGTTTAGAAATTCTGGTGCTCCCCTTTCCGTTTGTTTAAATATGTAGGCTGTGTAGAACGTCAAGGGTAGCACCTGGATGACCTTGTTTGGGCTTGGAAGTGAAGCAGGGCTAGAACTGGTTAGTCCTGAGAGGGGAGACCAGCAAGGAATATCAGGGCTATGGCTAGACTGGAAAAATAGAAGAAGGCAATGCCAAGAAAACTGCTTGGAAGTGTCTGCATAGTCACCAGGAGTAGAAAGTGATTCCACAGTGTTCGTTTAGAAGTTTAAGAGAGGGCTTCCAAATGAAGGTTCAAGGCATCCATCCCCTTGAGGTTGCTTCATGAAGCTACATTGCTGTTCTCTGCAGACGTTCCAGCTTCATCTGGTTGTTGCAGAGGCCAGAAGAGTCAAAGAAGAGGCAATACAAAACATCTTCTCCTGATAAATCATGCCACCTCTGTGCCTTGATGAAGAGAATTGCACAGCTTCCTTGGTGCAAAGCTCTTTGCTGAGGCAAATCCAGGCTGCTCTGCACACCAATTAAATCAGCACCATGATGAGATTCAAATACCTGCTTCTCTCCTTTGATATAGAAAAATATCCTTAAAATGTCATTATACAGTAGTTGGGGACTGATTATGCAATTATCTCTGTTCCTACTTAATTCCTGGCTTAGATAACGTCTTCTTTGTATTCTTTCCAGGGGACTTTTTTCCAAAGACTACAGTGAGACCCATTATTCCCATGATGGCAGAGAAATTACAACAAGCCCTGAGACTGAGGTAATACCCAGAGCATCTTACTTTTATGAACTAAATTGAGAAGAATATTTGTACAGAATATTCCCAGTATTCATGTACCAGACGAGGCTCCTCAAACAAGAAGGTCTGTAAATCTATGAGGTGTCTAATACTGAACATGTTCTGCATCTGGATGCCTGGATTGTTAAAACCCTTTCTCTTTTACTCACTGAATTAGTAGGGCAGTATTCCAATCAACCAGTTTTTTCCTACTGATTGAAAACAAATATGTTGGGGAGGGTGAGCCCCACAAATAGGTTTGTTGCACGAATGAGAGTTCTCCGTCTTATAGGGTCTACTTTGCTTTTTAAACTAGATTAAACTGATCAATGCAAAATCATTTGTTTTGGATACCAATAGTGATAGGAAGTCATTTTGCTTTTCTATGGAAATCCATTCTATGTGTCTCATGCTAAAAGGAGTCAGAGCTTATGGCTCCCCCCGCCACTACAATATCACAGCCCTGACGCTTCCTGGAGTCCTTAGCCAAATCCCCCCCAGACTGATCCAAAAGTGCACCCTGTGTCTCCAAAAATTGCCTACTCCTGGCTTAACAACTTCAAAGATTGTACAAACTGCTGCACTTTTTCCTACTTAGTGTGTAATAGAAATCTCCTGATTTTAATTTCCACATTTGTGCTGCTTCCAGGAGATGCTAGGAATCAAAATTCAACACTGCTTGGAATCTCCCAGGGTACATGGGCATCCTGAGCATAGTGTTAGTGTTGCATAATTATGCCTCTGTTGTATGTTTCTGAAAGCTTTCATTGCGTGGGCTCAAGGAAACGATCCTGTAATTGATATCATAAGTAAATGTGGAACTTTTCCTACATTATGATAACATTTCAGAATGCAGGACAATCAGCAGGTCTGAAAGTTTGTTCTGCAAATCCTGTGGTGCAGCACTAGAGTTGACCTCCAGGAAGAGAAGTTTGGTGAGAAAAGGGCTTGTAACTTGAACAGAACATTTTATATTCCTTTGTTGATTGTCTGCCCTTTTCCAGAAGTTCTTAGCTTTTGCCATCAATGGTGCTCCCCCTGCAGTGATATTCTGCTCTTCCAAATAGCCAAGAGTTATTATCTATAAAACGTATTTGTTTGAAATTCAATGTCTTTTGGCATTTGTGTACTGCACATGATATTTCTCTTTGTTATAGACATTCACTTCCTTCCGTAGATTCAGAACAGTTCAAACCCAGTTCTATTTGAGAACAAGCATTTGCAGGCCATATCTATCTCACTTTCAATCAGCACTGATTTTCGTACACTTGAAGTTCAATTTCTGTGGGAGGAGGACAAGCATTTGCAGGCCATATCTCACTTACAATCGGCACCGATTTTGCTCCACCTTAAGTTCAATTTCTGTGAGAGGACACTTAACCTTTTTTGGGACTGGGTGGCTTTGTGCTTGCTCAGAGATCTCAGCTTTGGAGCCTTATCACTTGGGGAATAGGTTTTGCTCTCTGCACCTCAAGGCGAACCTTACAGATGCCTCCCCACCTCAATGTTACTGATCAGTTAAAGAGTGCAGGGCTTGGTGGGGAGAAATGGTAGCAGTGGCAGCAGCCAGGGAGGCTCTTTTGAAGGTGGAATAGCACCCACCTGTTGGGTCAGTACTAGGGCTACAAGTCCTGGGCTGAAAAAATGTAGATGACCACTAGATGTCAGCAGTGAGATGGAGTTTTCTGTATTGCTTTGGTGCCACCTAATGGTCACCCTAATCAGAATGCAGGGAGGTTGGCTACCATGTTCCCCCATAACCTGCTTCTACCTGCTGTTTCAACTAACATATACAGATTTAGGCCCACCACCTCATTTTTTTCTGTTTATCAATTCTTACTAATTTACATGAACTGATTATCTGGAACAAATCTGTCCTCATAACAGAAACATCTCGCCTGCTTAGGGAGTCAGTGAATTCCCATAGAGCAGTGTTTTTCAAACCTGGCAACTTCAAGATGCATGAATTCAACTCCCCAAATTCCCAGAATTTTCTGTAGAAATTCTGTAGATTTTCTATAGAAAAAGACACTATGTCATAATATACGTGAGGGAGTCATTGCTTTGAAGACAGTTCCAGATCTGGCCTGTGAAAATCAGTAATTGAAATAAAAACACAACAAAACTGTGTCATGTTCCTCTTCCTTTTTAGAACTTCTTTCTGTAGAAGTTCATCCCACATCCTTTTTTGACAAGTCCAAAGAGCTTTCTATTTTTATCCCTCCTTTGTGGTGATATCTGTTTTGCACAAGGCAGTTCTCTTAAAGAATTCTAGAGAACTTTTTAAGGAAATGTCAACAGCCAATTAAATGTTACAAAACTGTTGAGAGCACAGCAGGATGTGAACTGAGAACAGCTCCATGCTGCAACACAAGCTAAAGAACCTCATTTAAGTTAAAATGAGCAAACACCTGTTTTGGGTCCTAAACACTGCATGGACTATGCTGGAAAGGGAGTTGATTTTTTTTTAAAAAAACTTATATTATAAAATTCTGTGGGTGCCAATCAATTCCACTAGAGAGCAAAGACCTGCCTGTGCCAACTGGCATGAGGTGAAAAAAAGAGCAATGAACCCTGGGGGTGGCTAGCACCTTGAAGATGCTCCCCTATGTTAACATCTTACTGACCATCAACATCTTGGAAGATATTACTTGTGTATGTGTTTGGTTTTATTCTATTTTTACTGTATTTTATATTGTTTATTGTATTTTAATATTTATTGCTGTTTTATTGCGAACCGCCCAGAGTCACTTTTTGTGAGATAGGTGGTATCTACATTTGAAATATATATATATATTTCAAAATAAATATATTTTATTTATTTATTTATTTGTTTGTTTGTTTATATATAAACAAACAAACAAACAAATAAATAGCCTTGGTGAAAATATGCAGGAACCGTTACCTAGACAAACGGGGTGGGAAATTATTGAACAGGGAAAGTGAGGCCTTTGATGGCGAATGTGGAAGATTTGAAAGTGCCACACTGGTGCATCAGATAGGGACTGAAGCCGTCATTTCATTTCCCTTTAGTTTCTTTTCATGCATTGTTTCTTTTTTCTTTTTTTTCTTTTGAAATCCTAAGTAATTTACACACTTACATGCCAGCACCTCCTCAGTAGTAAATTTAAATCCATGTGTAAAATTAGAGCTCAACTATTTTTTTTTTACAGAATACTTTTTATGGGAACTTTTTTGAGATTTTTTTTTTATGGCCTCAGCCCAGAAAACATTTCCCCATCCAGGAATGATGGCGTCAGAATTCTTGAAATCTGGAGGATCCCATATTCCCTAGTTCTGCAGTAGTAGTAGTAGTACAGAATGAGAGTGTGCATCTTCCGTAGAAACAATCTGATGGTGACATTAAAAAGGAGTAGTTGCCTTGATCCAGGAATTTGCAGCACCAGGAAGAACGATAGAATGGAATGGGGTTAGATTCCGGCAGGTTGTCCAGAGAGTATGGCGAAGAAAAATGAAGCTGGCAGCTACAAGGGTGCAATCAAAGCTCTGCCTGTTCTTTGTTGCATCGTAATGGTGCCACCAACTTGAGTTTTTCGACAATACCCTGTGGATTCCCCTGGGTTCAGGTTATGCAGCCCAAAGTTCTCCCATGTAAGCTCCATTGAAAGGTTCAGTGATTTGGGAGCACGCTTGTGCAGTGACACTTGCTTTTATGGAGACTTGTGTTGATCCTGTGTTCATCTTGGAGAAATCAGTACGAGACAGGTTTTCTGTCCCCCTGACTCAAAATATTCTGGACTGGTTTCTGTCTTCCTCGTTACTTCATGTATGTTGTGGAATACATTGGAACTGTACTCCTGCTCACCAAATCACACTCCACACTTTGCCCAGTGCAGTTCTCTTGCCTCTCTACAGGATCACTGCTACTATGATGGTCGCATCCAGAATGATACTGGCTCGACTGCAAGCATCAGCGCGTGCCATGGCTTGAAGTAAGAGAGAGTCTTGTCTTTTACTTTTTTATCAAGAATGAAGATGTTGCTATTATTATTGCTCTTGAAGATGTCGCAGTTAAACAGTAGAACATGAGTTTTTCATGCAAATTAGTTGGGTTCTATCCTAGACATCTGCAGAATTAAGAAAGACTTTAGTTGGATACCAAGAAGAACTGCTGCCAGCTAGTAGAGACAGGATGGAGCTAAATCATTTATGTCTAAAGTAGCTTGCAAGCCCTTGTCCCCTTTGTATATAGGAGGTGATATTACAAGGAAAGAAGATAAGTAGAAGTTGCCAGATTGGGCACTTTGCTAGAAGGTTTATAGGAGGGAAATATATGGTTAATAGCACATACAATATTTCACCCCTGTGAAATAAAGACATGCATGAAAACTGTTTGAATCTTAAGACTTAAACTATCTCCATACAGATATTGTACAGATATTTCATCATTGTATTGAGAATATGGTGTCTCCTGTATTCTTCTGATCATAGCTGTACCTTTGAGAAGCAGGAGAAAATGATAGGAATGCTGGGGAAAGAAAATAAGTCTCAGGGAGTTTTAAAGAGGGATTGAAAAAGAGAGGAGATGTTGGCTTGGTTAGTTAAAACTGGTTATCCACCTCTGATGACTCTGTTGAAAAAGAGTCTACAATTCTTTTACAGAGGGTATTTCAAGAGCGATGGTGAGAAGTATCTTATTGAACCCTTGAAGCTCTCAGACAGTGAAGCCCATGCAGTCTTCAAATATGAAAGTCTAGAAAAAGAGGATGAAACCCCCAAAATTTGCGGGGTAACCAACACTACTTGGGAATCAGATGACCCCATCAAAAGGACCTCTCGGATAAGCACAAGTGCTGAAGTAAGTCTCATATTAGAACCTCAAGCATATACCATGGTTTGAGAACAAGGGTTCATTTACTTGTTTCTAAATTGTAGAGTAAAAGAGAAATCCTCTAGGAGCGCTTAGAAAGAATTCATAGGAGAGGAACCCTCATTCTCAAACACTATTCAGGCCATGCCGTCCGAGACAGAATATGGAAACCAGATGAACAGAAAAACATACCCCAGGTTTATCGCATTTTCTACGGCCATGCAAAGCTTACTTTGGAGATTTGGGTTCAAAACTGATTTAATTGAGTCTCTAAATCATCTCTACTTTCTGAATTGGTTTAGAAACTTTAATCAGATTATCAAACCGGATCCCTCTTTTATCCATGCAAAGAAGACTCGGGAAGGGAGAGAAACTGGTCTGAAATATTGATTCAAAGTGCTTTAAACTTGACTCAGTTTTCCAATTTGATGTGAATCATCAAACTGGATTGAAGCAATGATTTGAATCAAAACTGACAAACTGAATCTGGTCACAGATGATCCTCATAGTCGTAATGTTTTCCTCCTTTATCGGAGGCAGAAAAAGTTGAAGACAAAACGGTCCGTCCAAAATCCCAGACATGGTTCCTTCCTTCCTCTGGTGGCAGAGGTTGAAACTGGCTGAAACATATCCAGAAGTTCAAAACCCCAAGTTCTTCAGCTGAAATATGATGTACTTGGAATAATGGCTGTTGTTGCAGTGCAAATACCAAAATGCAAGTGCAGATTCCAGAAATGACTATGAAATCTGCTGCTTGCCCACTGACCTGATGCTTGGTTTCACTCTTTCTGGCACATCAAGATTGTTTATCCTCAGCAAGTTGTGGTTATATATGTTTTATTGGTCAATTATTTGATAGTTGTGTCAGACTTTGAATATTCTAGTCTTAATTCCAAGTCATGGCATCTTCATTCAAACTAAATCTTGTGCAGCAGAGTTAAGAAAGAGGTAGTCAGAGACCAAGGAGACAAACTGTATACTGGAATTGGCAATCTTGGGCCCAACAGATGAGCTATCCGACCCTGCATGTAGTAGTTCCATACCCTGAAAGTCATGAGTGCACTTGCCTAGGGAAAGAAGCAAGTAATGCACCCTCACACATTCAGATTTTAGCCCTCAGTATTCATCATGAGCACTTTGGGTAGTCTGAGACAATATTTCAGTAATTTTTAAAGGGTTACATCAAAAGAAATAATTAAGTCTTTGCCCATTTTGAGTGAGGTCAGTTGAACAAAACACCTGATTGCCTCCCCCCCAATTGTCTTTGTTTGCATACTGTGATGTCATTGCAAGCAAGATTTAATTGGTTACATAGGATGAGGATATCACCATGTTTGTTACACAATTGGTTGGGATCCTTTGAGAAAAGGAAGGAAAAGTGAGAAGGTCACAGGAGCAGCAGAAATTTTGACGGGCTCAAAAAAAGGTCAAATAAGTGATTTCTTTACTTGCTTGTTCTTATCCCTGTTAGATTCTATGGAAAGCTAGGTATCCATATACAGATTTATCTCTAAATATAGGCATCATAAAATTTTCAAAATGGGTGCAGTTGGAAACAAGTGCCACACAAAATGATATACAAAGAAAGTGATTCATGACACTAGAAACTTTTTTTTAAGATGTCAGGTTTTGTTTCTGCTTGACAATTGATTTTCTAATGTACCTATTGCTGAGAAATTTCTCTAAGTGCTAAAGTTTTAACAAGCTCTCTCCTTATAAATATCTTCTTCAAAGAGCCAGTATTTCTGAAATTTCAAGTACTTTGACCAGGGAGTAAAACAAGCAGTTTTCTGATTATCTGATGACCCAACATTCCTTTTGGCTGCAGGAGGCAACATGTCTAAACGATCTTCTGTTTACTGTTTGGTTTAGAAACAGGAATATTTGAAGGCCAAAAAGTATGTTGAACTTTACATAGCTGTAGACCACACAGTGGTAAGTATCCTAGATATCATTCTATTTTCTTTCTGCATTGAGCACAAAAATTTGTTTCTGTCTTTTTTAAGGTGGGCATTTTTGAAGACATTACCAAACACAACATTCTAACTGGATTTTATCTTAAAGTGTTCTTTATAATGTACTCTGATAATGTTATTTGACCCAACCAGTATTTACAACATAAGAGATGTGTGAAATTTAACTATTCTCTATTCTGCATATTTGTCCTTCCTGGACTCAATCTAAATTTTAATAATAGTTTCTCCAGAAATGTCAGATCAGGAAGTTGAAGTTAGTTAACATGGAGAAGAGTATATGAGATTTTGAAATAGAGAAAAGAGCTAAGGAGAACCATCACACGCCTCTTCTCCCTGGGCAATCAACATTCTCAAATCCAGAGCAAATGTAATGAGGAGAATTTTGAGTTAATCAGTGGGTGGGTGGGCAACTCTGTAGTATGTTTCACTTTCCTGTATTTTCTCATTTATTTCAAAACGGTTAAATTCAGTTTGTTGAACTTGCACTGAAATATAAATATATACTTTGGCATCCATGCCTCCCAACATACTTTTTTGTTTATACTTCTGCTTCATACAGTTTTTGCAAATACATTTCCCTAACAGAAAACATTTTAAACTTATTTTTATGAATATATTTGAAATTGATTTCCTTCATATGTGTGTGTGCATGTATGAATTTCAACCTAACTGAATTTCAGTTAAGGAATTAGTTCAAGAAGTCAAAATTACATACTGTAATTTTCATATTCCAATGAAAATTACATAAATTTCTCCCCTACCACTGGCTCTAACACATTCTAGCCTTTGGATAAAAGACAAGAGCCACATTTGACTTAGCCAATCTCATTTGCAGCAATGCAGCATTTGTGGAAAAAGAACTCCTGGGGCTTCTTAGAATACGTGCACATTTTTTCCCAGCAAAATAAAACTATGTTCATGACCTCAAAAGGAGCCCATGAATTAAGATATCTCCCAGATACCAGTCTGAGCTTCCTCTTTTAGCACTATAACAAAAGGGAACATCTTATGCAAATTCTTTTCAGGGAAATTCGTCTCAGGCTGATGTCATTTAAATTCAGTTTCTTCCTCCTCAGCAGTGTGACTACAATGACATTGTATTTCCATATAAAGTTATTTACTGCAAAACTGTAAGCTCCTTATTCTGCTGTAAAACAACTATCCGTGTGAAAATGAAAAATGAAATTTTGTTAATTCAATGATTTTTCACCAAAACTCACTGTCTGCAAATTTGCAAACAGTCCTTTACCTGCTATTCACTTAGTTTAATGGTGCTCATTCCACCCAACATTGCTCAGTCAGCACTATGATTTCAAAACAGTTTCACATTTCTTTCTCGCATTGGGATGGAGAAAGCTGGCATAAAAGATAATTTGTAAAAGCGTGGCTGCCTGTGTGATACTCTGTGAGAATGACCTTGGGAGGCAGGAAGAAGAGCCGCAGGCCAGACAGTGGTCAGACAAGAGGCTGCTGGGTCTGCAGGAGGAATGGGGAAGGGGCCAACGCCTCAGAAGGGACCCTCCCTAGTTTCTTGGGCTGTAAAGACGGAGGGGAGAGATTCGCTTTCTGACTTGCACGATTCTATTAAAACTTACAATAATGTTAGAGCTAGTACTTCTAGCTCTTAAATACTTTTTCTCTAACAAAGAGGAAAGCCATGTGTGGTTCTGAAAAGTTAATAATGTGAATATATTGATGGCAAAAAATGTAGGTAAAAAATCAGCACAAAATAATTGATATGAATGCTTGGATACAAAATGATTTTTTTAAAAAAAAATCTCAATCACGAAGTCCACTGATTTTTAGGTCTCTTCCTTTTCCTCACATGTTCTTTCTCCTTCTCCTTCAATCCCTTCACCCCAAAATTATGGTCTCCTCTTAACATTTTTGTCTTTTCTGTAGTTCAGGAAGTACAGCCGCAACATGACTGGAGTAAAGACGAGAGTATTTGAAATAGTCAACTATTTAAATGTGGTAAGAGGACATGGCAAAGGTTATTTCACTTTTTGGATTTAAAAAAACAGCCACCACCACCCAGATTTTCTCTGGCTGTGTTCACACAACAAGCTTAATCAGATGAAGAGACCCTGGAGATGCACTTCCACAAGCATGTAACTTTCGTGGCTTCAAGTGCAGTGAACCTAGGTCATTTGGTAAGCTTGTGATCCAATGTGTAAGGCAATCCCAGAAAATGGGTTAATTCAGTCACCAGGTTACTAAGCAAGTTATGTGAATATAGCCGCTGTGTTGGAAGAACGTAAGTCCAAAACTGTTGCATGAATTCAATCAGTGAATCTGTAGCCTGATGCTTTCAGGGCTGTGGTTATTGTTCTGAACTTGGAGATTAGAAAGAAATGGATCAATAATGCTAATCTAAACTAAACTGATTAGTGAACATGTTCCCTGAAAAGAAAGCAGGAGAGAGGAACCCAGACTGTGGCACTTAGGAGGAAGTTTAATCCACTCATCTTGTACCGCTTCCCTCCTATTAGCCTTGTTTACCATCTTCACAGTTGATAACCAGCTAAAATCAGGGAGGCAACAGGAGGATCAGCGGGTCAAATCTCCCTCTAGTCCTCCTCCTCTTCTGTCTCTTGAATAAAGAGAATAATCACCTGGTTCTTCTTTATCATTTTACTTCTCCTGCTTAATAAATTATTATTATTCCCAAATATATTCCATTTCACCTGCATGTAGAGGTCAATGTCAGTTGCCTTTTAGTCTTGAAATGTTTCTCAAGGTTTACTTGTGTCTGAGTTTCTGATCGAAGCTGTGTTCACCCCACAGGCTTACAAAGCTTTACGTATTCACATAGCATTAACTGGGCTAGAAATTTGGTCCGACAGAGATAAGATAGTGGTGGATTCATTTGCCAACATCACTTTGCGTCGCTTTTCAGAGTGGAGGCAGTCAGTTCTGCTGAAGCGCAAAAGGAATGATAATGCTCAATTGCTCACGTATGTCTCACTGCGGGGAAAGGGAATGGGGGTGGGCAGGAGTGGAGGAATATGGGAACGTTTAGTGCTGGCGCAGAACGTCTGGTCAGTGCTGCCTGTTTTAAACCACGTGTGCACACTTTTTCTGCGTCAAAGCCAACCATTTTTTCTTAGCAGAGAGCTAGTTTTGAGAGTGGCCAAAAACTCAGCTTGATTTTATTTCACCTGGATTTAAAATTGAAACTCAAATTATTACCCTGTCATGAATGTCCTAATTTTCATCTTCTATCATTTAAACATTCTGTTTTGGTGAGAACTTTAATGTGCTTCTGAATGTCAAAATGTTAGAAGACAGAGACTGTGTACCAGAGGCCTCGGACTGCGTGTTTCTGGTTTAAAAGTCACAAAAATATTTTTTGCCATCCTCAGAAAGATATCCTGAGATGTTAGAATAAAGCAGGCCCTGCCAGTCTCCCTTTTCCAAGCTCATCTACTCTTTAATAACACCACAGCAGAAACCTGATTATTAAAGATACCTGCATTTGGGGTTTTTACAATACATGGAATGTAAATTAACCTAATGGGCTGGATTCACACAAGATGCTAACCTCCCTTCCCAACCTAAGCAAGGTTAACACCAGCTAAGCTTAGCGTATAGTGCAAATGTATCCTGGATGTGTTTAACAGACCCGGTTAAAAGGCTTGTGTGAGCACAGCCTAAATTGAATCTTAACTTCCTGTAAGCTGGCATTAACTGAGGATGGAGCTAGGGGCTTTGCAAAAAGCCATAGGGGGTTGCATATGCCCCCGGGGTACAGATTGTGCTCCCACATTCTACAGATTGTATCCCCCCTTCTTTCTTATAGGGATATTGACTTCACTGGACCAGTTATAGGATTGGCTTACGTGGGAACCATGTGCAGTCCTAGCCATTCGGTGGGAGTTGTTCAGGTTGGTGGAAAGGATACCTGTTACCTCTTTGTGGGCAATGAAAACTTTATTCCAAGAAAGTTAGGATCTAGATTGTGCATATGGCCGAATTAATATACATTGAGAAAAGGAGAGGATTTTAAATCTGTTAAAGCTCCAGTATTTTAAGATCCTGTAAGAAAACTTCTTATTAGTTAAGAAGTTGTCGCTATACATTTCATGAAAAACATTTTCTTAGCCATGTTAGAGGGAAGCCACATGGAGGTTAAATTTTTTTACTCCTTAATAAGCAGGATCATAATAGTATAGGGTAACCCATAGCCTGTTTGCTCAAGAAGGTCTCATTTTGATTCACAAAGAAGGATCAACTCTCCCTTAAGACTGTTTAGGACTGCAGCTTTCATTCTGGAAAGCTGGAAATGGGGCTGTGTGGATACTCTGAAAATGCCAGCTCATAGCAAAAGGCACTGAGTAGTTTTCAGACTGAAGTTGCATTTTGTTTATAAGTTTATAAGCTGGAGTTTTGGTAACTAAATGAATGCCGACAAACAGATGGATACATAGCTTTTGGCTTTTCCTGTGCTGTAGCTGCGGGGCTTTTGAATTTTTGTTCTGAACACAAGTGTGTGCGCATGTTCTGGAATCATGGTGCACACATGCATTCAAAGGAGGTGGAGGCATGCTGAGAGGGTACAATCCTTTTGTTTCAGGCTTCAGACGAACAATACACTTTCCCAGCCCTTCTCCATGTCAAAAACCAATCAACAATAACAAAATTTGTTGCATATAGAAAATTAGCACTCTGCAGAAAGGTTCTCACCCCTTCCAATCCCTGTGAGGCTAGTTTTCTACTTACATCTCACTTTTTAACAGAGAAAAATAATAGGAAGACCCTATCGTATAATAGCATTCCAGTGAAATCCACCTCTACCCTACTAAAAGAACAACCAAACTTTGTTGCTTTGATGGAAGAAACAAAGATGCCATTACTTTTTGCAGTAAACCAATCACCCCTGCAAATTATTAATCTCTCTCTTTTTTTTACTCTTTATTTTTCATTAGAAAGTGCTTGAACAAAGGTTTCAGCTCAACGCTAGTAATAACTGAATTCACCTTTGGTTTCCTGGCTGAGTAACAAAGTGTTCTCTTTTGTTCAGGATCACAACACCAGCCCAATTGCTATTGGGGCTATAATGGCCCATGAGATGGGTCATAATTTTGGCATGAATCATGACAAAAGCTTCTGTACCTGCAGGTCTGACTCTTGCATTATGGCTGCAGAGCTCAGGTAAGGGTTCTGGAGGTTTTAGGAAAATGTTAATGTCTTTCAGATGAAGTTATTTTTAAATGGTTGCAATTCATTGTTAAGTATGCTGAGAGCTTACACAAATGAAATGATCAGGGAGTTACAGAAGAGTGGTGTTTGGACAAAGGAGTGCCACTATACTGTGTATAATTAAAATGTCTCTTTTTTGAAAGGTAGAATTGCTCTCAACAACTGAATAGCCATCATTCAGTGTCTTCCTCTAAAGCACAACATTTTAAAGAAATAGCACAGGAAGTGCAGTAGAAGAAACCTAATATTAATAACTGTGATGGATGAAACAGGAAGCCAAGTTAGACATTTAAGGCCTTCCTAAAGCAGGATGAGAGAAGTAATTCTGAACCATCCAACTGCAGGAGGAGAAAGATGAAGTAGCATCTGTTAGGTGGGCTTGCTTTCAGCTGAACATTGCAAATGTTTTACAGAGGTTTTCCCCCCTTGCCCTTTTTCAAGGTAGGAGACATGTCATGTCTCTCCCTATATTGCAGCCTGCTGAAATCAACAGGTAGCAACATATTTTCTTGCTGTTCCATGTCTAGTTTTGCTTTACTTCATAAGAAAAAAAAGGAAGGGAAAGGGAAAGGGAAAGGAAAAGGAAAAGAAAAGAAAAGAAAAGAAAAGAAAAGAAAAGAAAAGAAAAGAAAAGAGTCTTGTCTTCTCAGGAATTGTCCTATTACAAAACTCCCCGTGATCTTTTGTGTAAGACTTTTGCATAGCCTTAGCAAATGTGCCACCTGTTGGGAAATTTCTGATTTCTTCTGCGAAAGCCCTAGGACTTTGTTGCCTCATCTTTTATGCAAGGGCCACAAGGTCAGGAAGCTTATTCTGGAGAATGCTACGCAGCCTTTCCTGTCCTTATCAAAGGATTTCTGTGCGTCATGCTCACTTTTTACACTTCTAGGTTTTTTGCACAGAAGGCCTTGCTTAGAAAACATCTTTGCTCAGTAAACACCCCCAATGGGTCTGGTGCACCTTTGAGCTTGAAAGAAGCCTATGTTGTCCACTCAGTGGCCACCAGCAGGTGGTCTTTGGGTTCTTGCTTTCACCCACTAACCTGAGCCCCAGCAATGACTCCTAATGGTTTGCATTAGGAAGGTGCTCGGGTGGGCTTCTGTTACAGCGCTTGCTCCTCTTTAAGTAGCACTCTCAAAATTCAGTGGTAAGCTGCTGATGTTATGACCATTTCAACAAAAGAAGTCAAATAAGTATCATAAGTCTCCATTTGCCTTAAAAAATCCATTTGTTTTAAAAAGGACCACCCCCCAAAAAGAAGAAAAGAAAAAGAGGGCCAAAATTCCACTGTTCTCCCTTTAATGATATTATTGCCACACCTTCTTCGCCCTGTCAGCAACGTCACTCTACAGTATCATTTCCAGACTCCCACGTGGAGGCCGAGTGAAAATGAAAATGAAAGGCAGCCCACCCGACACAAGAAGGAGCTTCAGCCAGTATCATCCCATGGAGCTCTCAGTGCAAATTCATTTTGTTCGAAAAGAAAAGAAAGCTAGTGGAATTACAACTGAGGGAGCAGAATCTGGGAGGAAGATCAAGCGGTACAAAGAGATCTCTTAGCTGCTTGGTTAGCCTTAGAGAAAAATCACAGGATTTGTTCTTTAGCCATCCCTGTTCCATCTTATATGTTTCTGCAATGAATTCTGTCCCTTGTCCAAAGATGGATGATGTCATGGTCTGTGTATCATTTCATCTTTACAGCTATAAGACTCCCCAGCATTTCAGCTCTTGTAGTCTCCAGGATTATGAGAAGTATATCATGGATCGAACCCCACTATGCATTATCAACAGGCCCTTGAGCAAAGAAATTGTTGCAACCCCAGTCTGTGGGAACGACTTTGTGGAGGAGGGAGAAGAATGTGACTGTGGCTCTCCAAAGGTATGTTTTATGAACAGGGGTGGTTCCAAGAAATTTTTCAAAAATGGGAATGCTTGCAGAAACATCTGGCCTTTTAAGTGACATGACCACCTAACAGGTTGGTTTGTGAATGGCATCAGTTTGTGTCCTTTATGTACATGCATGTATGCAATGGTTTCCTGGGTTTGAAGAGAGGAATGGAGAACTGATATCTCACTACTGTTTTGGGAAGGCAAAGCATTTTTAGAAATGGGTGATTCACCACTCCAAGAAACATCCTTCCCCACTGAAAACCCCTACTTTGTTGACATGACCATATCATCTATCCCACTATTGTCTTGAGTGCTCCCTCCCAGAACTTGCGATCTTCAGTCTCTGCTCTAGAAAATGGATACTACTCTCTAATAGTAATTTGAGACACTAACAGTAGTTTAGCAAAATGTTCTCCTTATATTTTTAAATGGTGTCAATACACATGTAATGGTCTGTGGAAATGTCCTTGAGAGACAGGAGGAGGAGGACCAGACTAGGCAACGGTCAGATAAGAGGCAGCTTAGCCCGGAGAAGCATTGGGGCATATTAAACACCTCAGAAGCCCCCTCCCCCAGTCTTTTGGGGCATAGAGGCAAGGGCGGGGGGGAAGAGATGTTTTTTCAGGCTTGCAAGATTCTGTTACTGTAACCTTACAATAAAAGTAGTGTTAGTACTAATGGTTGGTGCTTCTTCTCCTGACAACCTCAAAGGGCTGACATCATGAGTAGAAAATCCCTCATGAATAAGCAAAGAATGTGGGCTGCAGGTTATGTGGGTTTCACAATTAGGAGGTGCAGATGTTTTTATTTGTTTTATTCTTTTTAGCACAGGAAATACAAAGATAAGTATGTGTCACATAGGCATGCCATCATCTGTTTGTAGTAAACTAATACTCGGGCTGCCTTCAGCATGCTATTAGTCCCATTCATTTGCTAGCACAAGCCCTTAAGATGAAACCCATTGCAGGAATGTCCTTTTCCTTGTGAGTTTCTCTCTTCAAAGTAGACCAACTAAAAGAGATTAAGCAGAAAAGCCTATAAACTCCTGTGATAATTCTTGGTTTTCAGGACTGTAAAAATGAGTGCTGTGAAGCTGCAACTTGTAAGCTGAAACCTGGTGCAAAGTGTGGATATGGCCAGTGTTGTGAGAATTGCCAGGTAAGTCTTGTTTATTGTTAACAGTAGGAGAGATTTTACCCTGCTCTTTACTAGCCAAATGAAAACGTAATATCTCGGTGCTTGCTGTGATCAAAAACATGTTAACCCTATTCTTATCCCTTCTTCCAGTTTATCTGACCCTTATGAACATGTCCATGTGGAGCACATTTTAGCAAAACTTCAGCACTGCATTGTCTCAATCTAAAATACATTCCTTTGGCATGTTGATTGATTTCTGTGAAGATAATATATATCCTTCTGTGACTGAGTTTGCATGGAAACCCAGTTTATATATATAATTTAGCAAAATGGTTGAGGCTGGTGCCCCATGAACACTTCAAGGAAATAAAAATATATCATGCAGAAGTTCAGCAATTAACTTTTTGCTGCTTTTTCATGACAGTCAAAATGACTTTCATTGACAGCTTCCTCCCTCTACTTCATGGTCAGGCCAGCCCTGCTATTGAGGTCATCAACCTCCAGCAGAAGTCAATGTTATAATTATGGCATATTGTGGCATAGCAAGTATATATTTTTTGTAACATGTAGAGCTTCTGTTTCAGGAATATAGCCTTTCGTGCCAATCATTTTCTCATAGCAAGTAAGATAGATGGGACTTCTAAGCACTACACACAATGTCTTAAGACCTGGAGCCAATTTGTAGCATGGCAGGGATGCCTTGCTTGGTAACCTTCATGACAGATGAAGAGGAGGCTTGAAATGTGTTGAAAATCATGGCTGTGGCTCTTTGATCTCCACTGTTAAAGAGTGATAACTGGGAGGATTTTTTGTTTCCACCCACAGCTTAGGCGAGCAGGAGCGGTATGCCGGGCTGCAAAGCACGACTGTGACTTGCCTGAATTGTGCACTGGCCAGTCTCCTCAATGTCCCATGGATCGCTTCCGCATGAATGGGCACCCATGCCAAAACAACATGGGCTACTGCTACATGGGGAAGTGCCCCACCTTGGCAAACCAATGTACTGCTCTCTGGGGGCCAGGTAAGTCAATCTTAGGATTTCAGAAGAGCGGCATTGAAAAGGATTAAGTCATTCTCACTGATCAAAGATACGTCCTCCTTTCTACCCATAGTAAATCATCATTCCATTTCTGTTCTATTAGAGATGGAATAATTGTCATTTTTCAAGGTTAAGTTCTTTCTTTGGCGCCTTTAGAGCCCGGTTGTCCAGGCTTTTGGTTTAAAGCGCCAATCATCCCTAGTGGACATGGCCACCAAAGATGATGGCAGTTGTCAACTGGAAATCTAGAAAGACTGATGTAGTGGGTTGTGGATGGACAAAGATCTGGGTCAATATATTTGTATGTGTATGTGTGTATGTATGTGTGTGTGTATATATGTATGTGTATGTGTATGTCTATGTCTATGTGTATGTATGTATGTGTGTGTGTGTGTGTGTATATATATATATATATATATATATATATATATATATATATCCCATATATAGACTGCTATTTTGCATATTACAGCAACAGCTCAAAATTGTTCTCTAACACTCTGTTTTAAATCAGCAGGCATTCAGTTTCCCCTACAGCCTCTGATTTACCAAGTGGTCTTGTGCAAGTTGCTAATAGTGCCTTCTGCTTTGTGTCCATAAAAATGGAATAAGCAACTTTATTGCAACACTGTCTGGGCTATTGAATGCCTTATGCATAATGAGGATTAGATAAATAACTGGTTACAAATACCAATTTTAAGAAGTGAATATTAACTACACATATTCCTAAGTCCTTTGAGATATCTTCAGCCATTCTTTATCCTGCTGGCTTGTTACAAACTCAGGTGTTTGTCTTGGTTCCCCCCTCCCTATTACAGGTGCAAAAGTGGCTGCAGATTCGTGTTTTACGATCAACCGGAATGGGGTTTATTACGGCCACTGCCGAAAGGCAAATGGCACATACATCCCATGTGAACGAAAGTAAGCAATTCAAATTATTTCCTGCTCTGATGCTGATGTCATGTAAGGGTAATATAAGAAAGATTTCCAGGTCACCATCTGTGGGAACGTGATTCTGTCACCTTGCTAAACCAACAGAAACATGAGCCATGGCTAATTGTCCTGCGTTTTCCATCTTGGGTTACAAGATGGAGCAAAAGTGGGATATAAATGGAGTGCCATGAGAATAGAAGTGCTGTGAGAAGATTGGGTGAGAAAGTATAACGAACCTTTCTCTCTGGACTCTCGCTACCCAGCAATACTTTGTTTAACTGCATGTGACTGAATCAGCCCCGTTTGTCTGAGATCATGAATTGCACTCAGCCATAAACCATGACTTACAAACCACAATGGCTGGTTTAACCACATGTTAAACTAAAATCAAGCAACAAGCCACATTATCTTTTAGTGATATGTGTAAATCCAGATTCTGCCTCTCGCTCTTACACACACACAGACCCTTGTGCCATTTTTCCTACTAAAACATGGGCAGTCCTTATTTTATACATCCCTATTTAAATCTGAATTCCTTTTTTCTCCTATCTTTCCTAAACTGAAAGGGAAGAACTGCCATTTTTCAGGGCAATTTCCCTCTCTAATGTTTAATGCAGCTGCCCCTGACCTTTAGATTTCAGCTGGCATCATCCTGGTCATCCACTGGTCAGAGATGATGGGAATTGTAGGCTGGGAATCTGGAAAAACCAAGGTGGGGAAATCCACTTTATCAGTTATCCAGGTGGATAAGGGACACATTCCCTGCTCTAAAGATAAGAAACCAGACCCAAACTATCCTGACTCTCAAAAGCAGGGAAATCATGTGAGCTTGTTGCAGATACAGGAACTGTGTTTCCCTATTTTTTCAAATCTTGATACACCTCTTGAGATTTTTCAATTATCTGTTAGACAACCCAGTTCATTTTGAGGCTGAGCACACTTCTGGTCATCCATCTCTACTTTTTTAAAAAAGATGTTAAGGTTAATCCAAGAACAACTGATGTTTGCCGATGAGGGAGGAAACAGACCTCTCATTGATCCATTCTTTTTAATAAGAAGGAATTGGCTGTTTCCTTTTCAGGGATCAAAAATGTGGCAAGTTATACTGCACAGGTGGGTCAAGGATGCCTTCAACTGGAAGCCTGGTGTCATTTGATACATGCAAAGGCAGCTTTCCGAGGAATAATGAAGAAGACGCTGGAATGGTTGGTCCTGGAACGAAATGTGGAGAAGGAATGGTTAGTAAAGATTAACTCTAATTTTTGTGCTGTAAGGTCTGATTCCCAGGCTGTTCAGTAAAATAATTTTGCAATGGATCTTACTGAAAGCTAGTTTAAATTTTCTATGTAGAAGAAAAAGAATCCATCTACCCTTCTTTTTATTTTTGATTTGTTTTGTTAGTTTTTCCTTCAAGCAACAACAACGACAACAAAAAATCAGGTGAATGTCCAGGGCTGTTTGTTTCTTCTAAGAACAAAATGCCTGGCATTCTCATAGCATTGTGCTTCTCCCCTGAAGCACTTTCTTGGCAGATGGTTGAGAGGTGGTCCTTTCTCTTAACTTGCAGGTATCTCCATAGAGAAGATGGAAGAGAGATGAGAAAATCAGGGCAAGAGCTGGTTGTGACCTAAAGGTCACCAGTTCAAAGAAGCCACTTAGAAGTGCTGAAGCCATCCCAAAGCTTATTTGAAAGCATCAGGAATCACTTCCTCCTGTCTTGTTATACAGTGTGGAACCTCAAAGTAGTCTATTGAGTATCCTGGTTTTGTTCTAAGGAATGACAGACTTCAGCTGTATGAGAAAGTGCTATCTTGCTCTTTTGATAACGTCAGAATTTGCCTTTCAGGTGTGCAGCAACGGGCAGTGTGTTGAGATAGAGATGGCCTACAGATCTACCAACTGTTCCAACAAATGCAAAGGACACTCTGTAAGAATTACACATTCTGGCTAAGGAATGCTACATGCGCTTTAGCGGGCTTTAAGGCTGTTCTGCTTAGAGATAGGGCTCGGGAGAGCTTCCTCTGTTAAGCACGTACGCCTGGCTGTTTCACCTTTTCCTTTGCAGTATTCTCTGCTCCTCTTTCTTCTTCTAGTCTTTTCCAATGTGCTCTTTGTTTCATTTGCTCCTCTTGCCACACCCTTTCTAGAATAATGCATATGTTGATCCCTGAAAATAAGCCACACTTTCTTTTTATACTGGCATAAATCTGAAGCAGCTGCAAATAATCCATTAGAGTTTATTTGTAAATATATTTGGGATATTTACATCTATATCTAAATAACAGTTTGTTGCACTAAAAAAGGAAATGAGGAGGATTGACCACAGCGCACTTCAACCTAAACATGAAAACAAACCATGAAATGTATTATTATTGTTATTGTTATTATATTATTATTAAAATCCATCATGAAAGTCAGTTTCCATCAATTAAAGGCAGAATCAAAACTACCTATAACAATGCTTTTGTTGCACAGAGATTGGGGTTAGGTGGAACTGTGTGTGTGTGTGTGTCTGTGTGTGTATGCCTTTTATAGGTAATTTACATAATTTCTCTTTATTGTTTCCTTTTTGGTTCTCCTTTTTTATTTCTCTATTTTTCCTTCTTGGTGTCATTCTGTATAATGCAAGTTAGATACCTCAGAAAAGATTTACTTCCAGATGATATTACAGTCTAGATTATATTTGTGACTTGCTTTTGGGCCTTTTGGCTATATATGTACCCTCACACATACACACATAAAGTGTGTGTGTGTGTGTGTGTGTGTGTGTGTGTATGAAATTACATTAAATAAACTGGGAGGGAGGGAGGAAGGAAAGAAAGAAGGAAAGAAGGAAAGAAGGATGGATGACAGGTGCATCTGCTCTAAGTTAATGTTTTCCTGATGTCTTTGACCATCACAAGAAATCTCAAAGCTTGACTTAGTCCTTCTCAGACTGCTGTCCTGCTCAAGTGCGCTGACCACAGCTCTCATACTAACCAAAGAAGAGTGCCCTGCTGTTGTTAGGCTTAGTCTTATGACTCAGCCTAGCACCAGATTGAAGAATAGTGACTTGGCTGTTCAGATAGTCTTTGGGACTGCATCCTGAACAGCACCTTTGGTAGAAACTCTTCATTTCTTTTTCTCTGTCAGAGGCTTTGGGGGGGTTTCCATCTTTTTCTCTGTCTAATTTGGTTCAGATTTTAAACATAGTTTTATGGTTCAATACTCTCTGGCTGCTTTGGACTTCATAAACATGCAGAGGAAATGTTGACTGCTTCTTTCCCCTTTATCTGCTCTGAAGCCAAATTCTTGGTCTGTGCTGTCCTAGGTATGTGACCACGAACTGCAGTGCCAGTGTGAAGAAGGATGGGCGCCACCTCACTGTGATGACCCCACAGCAAATAGATGTGAGCTAATTCAGGGGGGCACAGCGTTCTGGGCTTTCTTCTCAGAATCTACAGGATGACTAGAGGTTATTTTTGCCCCTGGGATGAGCGGAATGTCCTAATAACATTTGCCACCAAATCTGGAAAGGCTGATTCTGGGCATTTTGGAGGTCTTTCTTTTCTCAGTGGATTGTATAGCAAACGTACCCCTGTATGATTTCTTCATCAGTAAGCAGAAATGATGGAGGGAACTCTTTTTAGCTGCTACCAATTAATGGGTCAGGGGTGTCTGCAGGATGTGGTTAAAAAAAAAAAAAGGTAAGTTGGCGGCTGCAAGAGTGCAATTGAATCTATTCTAATTCTAGACAGATTAAATAATCTTGATTCAAATTAGGGTTCGAAATCTCCGTTTTTGTATTGTGATATATCAATTGGGTATTGTTAACTATTAGCAAACTCTACTTTAACTGGAGGGCTATTTTTTGTCTCATTATGCACATGAAGGAGAAAGAAGACGGGGAAAATGACTAAGTTTAAGCCTTGCTGCAATTTATTTAACCTAAGCCATTTAACCATGGGTAGCGAGATTGTGATTAACCTGAAGCTACCTAGTGGTGAAAGTCCAACTTCTTAGATCATAGTTTGGTTCTTAATTATCCTGCTACATCCATTCACATGACTATCTTGGGAGACAGATTAGAATCAACCCTTCCTCAGTCCAGAATTCTTAGCCAGCATGGAGCTGAAGTCCCAACACATCTAGAGGTCCTGGAGTTGGGTTAGGCTGTGTTAATCTTAAAAAGTGATGACTAGTGAAAGACATTCATGAAATGAGGCTTATATTCCTGGTCTTCCTAAGTTAAATCTGATGCCCAGAGTTGGTTTAGAGTTCGGTGGCACCTAAATTTAAATTAATTAATTAATTAATTAATTCTGGCCAATTCTCAACAGTGGCTGTTACGAAAATCCCATCTCCTCTATAAGAAATGCCAGGGCTTGGAGCAACAGAATTGTCTCCCATGTTTCCATTGTGACTCCATCAATATAACTTTAAATGTATTCATGGCTTTTTCTCTTTTTCCTTTAGATATCATCATCATTGTTGTAGTTGTAATAGTAGTCTTAGTAGTCATTGCCATCATCCTTGCAGTTGTCTTCCGCTACTACATTTTAAAGAGGAAACAAAGTCAAAGGTGAATTGAATATTCTTTTGAATGTTCTCCGCTAAGTTTTTTTAGGGGTGGATTACCAGGTGAGCTGAGTCCCATACAACAGCAATGGTGGGTTCTCCTGACTGAATGGAGAGGCCGAATGTAAGTTGACTTGGAAAAAACTCTGTAGGACTGAATATTCAGTTCCAGAAATCTCTCTGGCTGAAGTTACAGATTTTGACTGAAAGAACTGCATTATATATAGAAAACAAGTTCCAGGATATCTGTAGGGGACTAGTTATCTCAACAGTCAAAGAAAAAGAAGTATTTTAAGATCGTACAGAATCTGAACCATTAGTAGAAATATTGGGAGTGCCAATTCTGATATCATCATCATCATCATCATCATCATCATCATCATCTAAATTTGTTATGTCTGCCTCAACAGTGTATATCATCATGTAAATTCTTTGTAATTTAATTTAGATGTTTCACAGGACCCTTTGAACTAATGCATAATAAAGTGGAAGGGAGGGAGGGAAAGACAGGCAGACAGACAGACAGACAGGCAGGAGACATTTCACGTATTTCCATGTTTACCTTGACTTTGGTCTTGGGTGTAGTTCAGAATTCTCTCCTCATTCTAATCTTCTACTACTTCATGGCAGCACTCACAAAAGCGTAGCTGGAGCCACGAATCCTGCCTTCTCTGGCCCCGATCAGAAGAGGAAACAGCATCTTGGCCCAGTGTCCGGTCATTCCGAGGTGAGAGGACAAATGGGCACTCAGAGCTGGGTAGAACTCAAAGACAGCAGCTGTATAAAATGCCCAACCCATTTGTTTCGTGTGAAGCAATAAGAAGCGTGATTCTCCAGTGGCAGTTTAAGGAATTGGGGGCCCAATCTAGGTTTGGAGGCTCTTCTCCCTGCCCACAGCCCCCGGAACAACTCTACAGATGGATTTCTGCAAAATGCAATGTTGAAACTGGGCTAGAACTGGGAAAGGGGCCAAAATAGTGCCTGAACATAGTTTGGGAGCTGTTCAGCAACATGCAGGCAAAACGCCTGCATTTTTTATTCTTTTTTCAGAGAAAGAAAGTTGTAATTGTTGTCTTTGTAGCTGTGGTTGTAAGATAAGGTCAAACAGTCTGTTATCAGTGAAGATGTACCATAATCCTTTGTCATTTTCAAAAACAAGAATAACACAATTGCTATAGTTACTGGACCAACCTCTTGTTTGCACAATAAACTAAATAGAATGAGTTTGCATCGCAAAGTAAACCACAAAATAATTAAGGTTAACCCTAATGAAACTCTGCAGGTGTGCAAGTGCACCTGCTAGGCTTTTAACTGATCTGGCTAAGTCTTTGAAGTTCTTGGCTTTAAAATTTTTTTAGATATATTCAAACATTCTGCTATTTCCTCCTTTCAGATGAATTCATCTAGATTTCTCCTCCCTCCAACTTCATCCCAAGCAAATAAACCACCAGTCTGTGTTGTAAGTAGAAGTAAATGGAATAATTCTTGCTTATGACTCTAAAGCAGCCTTTAACAAACAAATAAATATATTTAACAAACCAAATAAAATATGCTGTAAGGTGATGTGCGGTGGTATGAATGAATGTACACATTACACTAAGTCAAGTATGTTTTCTTTTGTTTGAGGTTAGTATGCTGTAAGAATCAGATTACGCTGCTTTTATCAATCATGGGTTATGGCTTAGTGTGAAATATAAACTAAGCATTGTAGCTTATTCAATATATTATGATTAGAACAAGATATAGCTTATTGTGATATGTGAATGTAATTATTATTAATATTCTCCCACAACAAATGTGAAGAATTTTCACTGTAATTTATCAATGTTTATTTGGATACATTACCTATTGGAATCAGTGTGGCTTCCTTATGAGCAGATATAGAGAGAATTTAATTGTATTTTAGAAAAATACATATGCATTTAGAACACTGATTTTCAAATTTGGCAACTTTAAGATACATGGACTTCCCATATTCCCCAGCCAGCATAATCTATAACCTTGCAAATGGAAACCTAATAAGCTTTATTATGAAATGTCATGATTCTCTCAGAAGAGGATTCTAGAATATTAGGGAGTTCACACAGATGCTCTCTTAGGAATACACTAAACTGATACTGTTTCATTATTAATAGAAAATCCCAGTCGAACAATTCAACCACACCCCAACAGCATATCAAAATGCCAGAATGGTAAGTTTCTAAATGAATGGTCACTTGATCTAAGAACTTCAGAATACTGATCGACATTCCCTCCTACTTCTACTAATTTCCTGGCATCTTTTTTTGGAATGTTGTATCTCATTCTGTATAGCCTATAGAAAAGTGAAGATAACATGGAACTAGTGTTTTTGAGGTCAAGGAAATCAACTGTTCTTCATCTATGCTTAAATTTCCCAAACATGACTAGGTAGATTGAAGAAACTGCATTGGATGTGTGAAACTCCCCATTGCTCAGGGATGATTTAGTGCATCCTTGCACTGCACATGGAGTTGGACTAGATGGCCAAAGAATGAATGGACCAAGCCCATTCATACATTCTATGATTCTATGATATCCAACAAACTGATTGTGGATTTCTACCTGAATTTTCTGTTAGAGCTTTCCTCAAAAGAATCATGGAAATTATTGCTTCGTGAAAGTGCTGAGAATTTCCAATTCATACAACTGCACGTTTTAAGAAGAAAGGGAACAAGTGTTAATTTTTGTTGCAGACAGATGACTCAAACTTTAAGCATAACAGGAAATGTGTTCTCCATCAGGTGTTTTTGCCTGTCATTTTAAAGCACTTTTTAAATGTGTTTTGACTACTGTGTGCAAAGGTAACTAAAAAAAGTTCCCATTTGCTTTCATTTCAGCCCATTGTAAAACCAAACATTCCTCCACCTCCTGTGCCACCAGCCAAATCAGCCATACCTCCAGCCATGGTATGTCAGCTTCCTAATCATGACTCTTCCACGATGTTTTGCTCCTTTATAGCAGGATGTTGGGTCAGGGTTGTGGTTAGAACACTTTCCAGGCGGTGTGATATTTTCAATTTTTTGAGACTGCTGGATGAAAAATAAGGTAAAGAGCTTCCGTGGGGAAATATTCAAGTGGTGGGTTACTGGTGGGGATTTCTCAGTGAGCCTGAAGCTCCAGGGATCCTGCCCTCCCATACAGCTGCCCAGCTTGCTTATTGAGTATGGCTAACCTAGCAGTAATTCAGTCCTTTCTTCCCAATGCCAGGAGAGGACCCAGAGCCTTTGGGAGGGTTGCGTATCAACTCTAGGTCTGATGCTTTTGCAAAGGGAAGATGAATTGCCACTAATATACTGAGTTGCATTCTGGCCTTATTCTTGAATCTCCATCCACTTAGGGCAGTTAATCTATCATAGTAACAGGATGATAGTACTCTCATGGGAACTTTGTCCTACCTCCAGTTTTAATGGGAAGAGGTTTGGACATGTCCCATTATTAAATACCCATCCCCTATGTATGAACTTAACAGGCCAAAATTTCAAGATTTTATCCGTGCATTTCTTTTTTCAAAGAGACGACTTCCGGTATGGAAACTGAAGTGGTTTAATCTTGGCACAAAAATTGTCCCACTTCATTATGAATTGCCTTTCAAGTTGTGTATTCCACTCTTTGTAGCCAGCTGAGTTCCTTTAAACACACGTTTCTGAAGCTTTTGGGTTACAGTACTTCTTGCAGAGGCAATGATGAAATATCCAAGAATGGTGCCAAAACACGGGGAGATGGGCGGGAGAGAAATCAAATAAATAAATAAATAAAATAAATTATGTGGAAGCTGGCTCCTCTCTTGAGATGCTTCATGGTTTTCATGATAACACATGTTCTCCTTGATGCCATTGTTTCTATTTACAAGCCAGCCAAGGTTTAGATCAGGAGTGCCACAAGGAGTGCCATAGGAAATTCATTATGCTTGGTTTAAAGCAAGTGACCAAGAGTAATTCTAGAGCAATTCTTTGGCTCTTATTTATTTATTATTAGAGCTATAAACTGCTGACTCAACTAAAGACTCTTGGCTGTTTACAAGTGGCAGTTTACCAGTAATATACTCAGCATATAGTAAATGGCTGGTTAATACTGAACAGGAATAATTTGGCACTTCTCTTACAGATGGAACCAATAAATTCAGCTCCTTCTTCTCACATCAAGTGTAAGCCAGCTCCTCCACCTCCACCCCAGGTAAGGGGCAGGTACATGATGGAAACATAGAACGTTGTTAAGATGTTAAACTTAAAGAGTCATGACTATCTGTCACAGGGACAGAAAGATTGAGAGGCTATATTTTGTACTCACGTCACAAGACGTCTTCTTTTCTGTGGGAAGAAATGGGCTCTTGGGTGAATTTGGTAGGACTGGGTTTTCTTTCTTTTTTCCTCTCTTTCCAACTGAACAAAGAGAGAAAAAATTGCATCCCTGTACTTTACAGAATTCCCTAAATAAATCTGGTGGAGAATGTTGAAGGCCCCTTTTTGTTCAACTCAAAGGATTACCTGCAAACTGGCTGAGTAGGCTTCTTGATGAGAAATCAAAGCATGGAAGCCATATATTAGATACCTTGTGCAAAAAGAAAAAGAGTTCAAAAACAGGTGCACGCTCTTAAGAATACAGATGTGAAATATGTGCATGCTGAAAAAACGTAATGAGACTCAACTGTTCAGTGCAGAAAAGTGCCATTGTAGGAAATGGTGGCATATGACCTTTGATGCATGGATCATTGGCCAGAATGGTACAAAGGGAATCGTGCATCTAAGCAAACATTTTCAAGGTCAAACGATCTAGAATAGAGAAACTGCACTGGTGGGATGAAGAAGTTATCTGTGGACAATTGGGTGGAACTAGATCTACTACACCTTCACATTTTGTTTGGCTGTTAAGTCCTGAAATGAAGCATCCTGGGGACCTGAATACTTCATTTCAGGAAGGATCTATATATATGGGGTCTGCTGGATCCAGCTCCTCCCACTGATTTTTTTTCCAAACGCATGGTCACCAGCTAGATCCGTCTGAAGCTATCATAATCAATAAACATACAGCATACTTTTTTTTTCAGGAAAAAAACCCCCAAAACAACGAAAGCAAAGCTTATTTTGGGTGGGGGGAAATGCCCTTCTTTACCTGTTTATTGCTTCCTTCCCTATTCCACTTTGGTTTGCTTTCCACGATTAGGATTGATGGCTTGAATCAATTTATAAGGCTTTGCTCTGGGTCATTTGACTCCAATATTGTTTTGCTTCTGTTTTCAGGCACTGAAACCCCCAAGTAATCTCAGGGTGTGAAACCAAGAAAGAATCGGAAATAATACTGATTGTCTGATTTCAAAACCCCTTTTCCATCTTCTCGGCTCCCTTGTCTGCCAAGGAAAACCGAATGGCTGATGTCTTTCTTACAAGTCTAATGCTTCCTCTGCAATGGGGAATGTCATGTGAACTTTGGGGGCATCGTCACCTGCAGTCCCGACTCTAAAGATGGAAGCTGATGGGTGTCTCTTCAACTCTCTTCCACTATATCTCCGTATATCCCACTGGGAGATCCTGGTACAGGTGGGATGATTTGGTGAATTGTGAACTGAGCCAGAAGATGCATGGAAGCACTGATGCTTCCATACGAGATTTAAAGCCCATCATTGCCAACTGTGAACGAGATCCAAAGTTAGAGAAAGCTTTTTGCTACTTAATGCAAGTGGGAACAGAAACCGTCCTGCCTACTGAATTATTCAGTTTATTCTGATGGAGTAGAAAGTGACCAAGCCTTGTGTGATACCCCCAAACCATACAGATATTTGACATTAGTGAAGGCTGATCTCTTTGAGCCTTGTCTCTACCTGGGCAAACACAGAAGCAAGGATGAGATTCTGGATGTCTAGTGCCTCATTGCTTATTGCTCGAGCACTTTTCACTATACAATTGTATGAGGTCTGCCAACTTTTTTCACCAGATTCTGCTCCTGTTCCCTGAGGCTACATGTGTCCTTTGGCTGAATTTCAAAAGCCATTGGCAAGTGGGTCTTCCGGGCTTCTAGTAGAGATACTTAATCTTTCCTTTCAGGGTGTTGCTTGGGAGAAAAGAAATAGAGAGAGAATTTAAAAAAAAAAATGAGAGAGAAAAAGAAATGGGGTTCCTGGTGGTTTTTGCCTCTGGACAGCCCTGACCAATTTACCAAGGACATTTGCAGGGGGGGATCAAGGTAGTGGCTGTGACCATGCGATTGAAGCCCCTCCCCTTTTTTACATCTGTGCATTAAAAGAGGCAGGGCATTTATTGCCTGGCCGCAGCTTTCCTCTTGACTTTTGGGCTCCCCTGTGGATACCCCTGAGTATAACCCTAAAGGGCCAGCTGCAATCTGCAACTAGGCTCTCATGCTGTCAGAAGCTTCTCCTACTGATTTTGCAGATCAACCTTCTAGTAAAGGGAAAGGCCAATGAAACTTTTGCAAGAAAACGGCCAAGCTCGGAGAACACCAAGGACCCAATAGCTCAACCCTGAGCCATATACGGTATATTCTTGATTATTGAAAAGGACAGGGACAAGGACAGAGACAGACTTGAAGAGTTGATCACCCTAAGTGGTAGGAGGAATTCACTGTTAGCATTTGAATAGACTGAGATCTCCATGGAGGTCATTTTAACTACCTTCTTTTTGTTACATTACAATTAAAAAGAACATTAAATGCTTAGATCTTTCATTGGTAACATTTTCATTTAGCAGCTGAATTGTTCATGGATTAAAATGGGGTTAGTTTGGGGGCAGAATTGCATGAAACAGTAAGTACAATGTTCTCTTTTTTTATAAGTGCTCCTGTTTGAAAAGGTCAGTAGTGTGACTAAGGGAGATGTTAGGAAGGTGCAATAGGATCCAATAGATTTAATGTGATTTGAAAAAGCAGGTCCAGGAACAGAACCAAAAGCATATACTTCCACTGATTTTTTAAAAATTATCTTTTAAGTGAGGCTGCTTCTGAAATCCTCCACATCTGAATTTCTTTCTGCATTTGTAACCTTTTGAATGACCTGGCTTTTGGTCATGATACAACAAGGCCTGGAGAGGTAAGCCCTTGGCATTAAAGCCAACTTTGCCTGATGAGTGAAACAAGTGGGCATTTCTGAAGTGGGTGGGACATGGTTCTCTACTGCATGTTCTCTGCAGCACAAATGGCCCAGTTTGACATGTGGGAATCACCATCAAAGGTACCTAAACTGCAGTGGTTGCATCTGTTCTATCACTTCTCTTACAGAGGCATTAGTTTATTCTACAGTAGACATGGGCAGACTTTTCAAATGCCAAATGTTATTTAAAAAAAATATATATTGGAATTGTACAAGGTTGCAAAGTCTTAAAAAATTTCAACCATCTCAACCTCAACGTTTTATGTGTTCTTGTGTAAGAAGGCCAAAACCTTGCATCTTCTCAGCTGAAACCTTGCAAGATTTCATTGGAGAACACTGACATCTTGTGGGATTTGACACGCTTCTAGGATTTTGGCTGTTTTAATAGAATTAAATATATTTGTATTTCATTTTAAGTTTCCATCTATGCATAAACACTTTATATCAAACCTCAAGTCCAGATGGGGAGTCAGGTGTAAATAGAGGAGGTACGTTTCTGTTAGGAGCGAGGGAGCATCTGTACTGTCCTGGGGCCAGTTGTCACCAACCCTCTCTTTCCTGTGACTGGATTGACCAAGATCGGTTGCCAGAACTGAAGAAGAATGGGTCCTTGTGCTGACTTGAATGTGAATAGACTGATCTGCGTGATAGGATTCTCTAGCCTACTCATGGGGTGAGATGGAGTTTGCTTCTAAGAGTTGGGTACAGATAATATGTGCCCTTGACAAACATGAATAGAGATCACTATTGCCCATTATGCACATTAGGATACACTGTTCATGCCTGGAATCTTCAGAAACCAGGATGTTTACTGGGAAAAAGCAGGCGGTTGGAGGAGAAGAAAATGTGCAGGTGAAAAGAAGGGTTATATTTCTCTTCTTGATCTCTGTTACTCTCCTGCAACTTCTCCTCCATGCCTACTGGACTGTTAGAAGCAAATGGCAAATTGTCAGTCTGGTCAAAGTCTCAAGTTAAATGCAGATAAACTAAACATGTGTTGCAATTTCTCAGTGATTTGGCCCCTGAAAAATGAGAGGTTCTTCTCTCCTTTTTGGAATGCTTGAGCCTTTCTTTCAGACTTGCCTGGTGGATGTTTTTGAGCTTATTTTGTTGTTGTAATTGGCAGCGGGGATTTCTCTTAAACTCTTCTGTTACACATCTTCCCATCCCAATCTGGAAAACTGCCATGGAAGTTCTTTCCTTGAAGGCTCCCCTTAGAAATAATAGAAACATGGGAAGCCAAGGAGGCTGCAAACTCCTGAGACATGCTTGTACAAGGAAAGGCAGAAGTTATTTGCCCATGCCCTTGGCATTGGTAACTAACTTACTCTAAGACCACATTCTTACTATCAGCAAGATTTTGCAGAAGATATTCTCTTTTGCCAGCTTAAAGAACTGGTAGAAAGAAATGTAGGGAAACTTTTCTGCATGGCATTAGATAACTTCTTGATTTACCTAATATTTGCTCCATACAATCCAATGGGACTGGCATTGGAAACTATCCCATTGGGTGATGTCTTGTGCCTGAGATAAATGAACTTTCCATTGATTCTTTGTTCCCTTTGCCTCCTCCCAATGCCAACCCACGCAATTACTTTTGTTCTTAGCATAAACACTTTCACATCTACTTGAACTGTGATTTAAAATATTATTTTGCTATCTGTAAACATATGTATTTGGAATAATACCTATATTTAAAATGTTCTTAAATAAAGTCAAAATTTTCTTGTAAAAATAAACATGATTGTGTCTTTCTTGTTAAGCTGCAGATGTTTGTGGTCTGTCCTCTATGGAGGATTTATGGCACTCCAGGACTAACAACAGCTAGGCCAGCTTGGAACAATGTTCTCCAAGGTTCAGCTTAGCTGTAGTTAAGCTGACTGTTCCCGAAGTGCCTTCACTGTTACGGTTCTCTTTGTTTCTGCTCCCCAATACTCTGCCTGCTGTGCCACAGTAGTACATTTTCCTACATATAGCAACAGTACACTTATTAGTTCTCTACTAAAAGGCATTAAGTAGAGGACAACTCCTGGTGATGACAGGGACACAATGCTATAGTTTTCTTGGGAACAGTCCAGAAATAGGTTGCTGGAGACTCCTTCCATGATGCCTGTCTTCCTTCCTTCCTTCCTCCCTCCCTCCCTATCCATCTATCTATCTACCTATCTATCCATCTATCTTCTGGCATCCCATCCAAGGACTAATCTAGCTGATTCACCTTAGCTTTTTAAAATTAGAGTCAACTAGATCCTGGGATTCAGCTACCACATGGGTGCTGTAATGGAGGTTAAGACCCTTATGGAGTGAATTCTGTTTAACCATTTGCCATCTGCTGCAGTCTAGATAGGCAATGGATGGGGCGGGTGGGGAGCCTGCTGGAGAGTGCTGGATCTTGTTAACTATTGAGGAGGAAGTATTCTCTATACCGCAGGCAGATGCTGATTGATGCTTTTTGGATCTTAGACTCTCTCCACATTTTTATTTTTATTGCACCCCTTGGAGCCTGCTAACCTTCCTGCCCCAAATTCAAATCTGGATACTGCTACTGGAAGTTCTGAAATCATCCAACTGGAAGCTACCTCCCAAACCCAGATGGTGTTAGAACAGGCAACACTAGATGAAACTTCTACCCTGGCCTTTTTCCAGATGTTGGAGGGTGTAGAGCACATCTCAAACACCCACATACCTACATTGATGGAAGACTCTGTATGTCCAGCTAATCCACGGATAGTACCTTTAGGCTCTGAGTGACTCTGTCCTACAGAAGGGGAGGTTCCTGTCCTCTCCTGGAATGTTGCAAGCTGGAAAGCAAAGATCTCAGATGCTTCATTTATGGAATATATTTCTTTCTTTGATCTTCTTATGTCTCAAGAAATATGAGCTATGGAGGATCTGCCAATGCTTGGATATATTCCCTATAGTTTGAATTCAGTACTTGGGAGAGAACAGGTCAGACCATCAGGTGGTTCTATGAATTCTATGGTTTCTGTCAAACTTATTCTTCCACTACTTATGCTGCAGTCTTGCTCAGATGTGGCTCTAGCTCTTCTCAGATTTAAGTCCTACTCTGTCTTACTTGTTAATCTATACTTTTCCCCATGTTGTGGTCATAAGGAAATAATTTGTGGGATCAGTTTGATACTTACATCAATTTGTTATTATATCAATACCCAGACTCTATAATTGTAATAGCTGGTGACTTTAACACACATATTGGCCAGTCCGATGCCATTCAAAAACAATGGGTGTGTGTGTATGCCACTGGCTGTACTTCCTGAATGGTTAGTGCCCCACTTTTGCCAAACCCCTTGAATTACAGCTGAAAGTCCTGACTTCGCTCCCATCTGGGTGTGTTTCCTTTCAGCTTCAATGTGATGGTGTACAGAAACCAAATGCCAAAACAGTTATCCTTGTTCCAATATTTCTGGTCCTGACTGTAGTTTCCTTGCAGCAACATGGAAGTAGGTGACCACTGCCTTCTCCTGAGCTGCTTTTCAACCTCCTACCCTACCCCTAATGGGTTCCCACCCAAGTAATATTCAAATCAACCCTGCTCAACTTTCAGGCTAAGATTGGCCAAGTGATGACCCCTACTGAGGACCCTCTGGATTCAGAAAGGTGGAGGTTCCCTGACTGCAGTATCCTACCATTTTTGTGCTCTTAACTAGGCTAATTCTAGCTTTGCACCCTACCCAAAAACTCAGGAGACCTTAAAATAAGTAAATGACATCAGTTTTAAATGTTTAGATTTTTAAAAAGCTGAATATTTTTTAAAATTTCATCTGTATGTGTGGAGCAATCCTGACATCTACTGTGCAGAAGTCTCAACTGCATCTTCAACCCATGTTATTTATTTGTTTCACATGCATCAGGAACAATGTGTTATTATTCTACAGCTCACATTTGGCCAGAAAATTTTGTGAGCAACACAGCTAAATGAAGCCCACCAGATACATGAATTTTGCTAATGTAAAGACAGTAAACTTTACATTTCTGTTGCCAGATCATCTTTCACACACATTGTTCTGATGACATCCAGGATAAAAGCAGGGATCACATTGGATGGGAAGGGAAGCCATTTCTAATTTTTAGTAGATAGAACTAACTTTGGTTTTGAAAATTCTGAGACAAGCTGATATTAGTGACAGATGTGAGTTTCCAGGCACAGGACATGGATCTGACATTGTCTTCTGAATCAGAAACCAATTTGACCCCTCAACGTTTGGACCAGAAAAGAGATGGGAATGTTCCAAGGGGTGACCATTAACCAACCAGCTGGACATGACATCACTGGAAGGGCACCGATGTCACAGAAAAGGACATGGCTGATTTTTTAAGCCAGTATTTGGTTTTTTCAGAGTGGAATGGGATGAAGAAGCCCCTAGGAGGCAAGCCACTCCCATTCCCACCTTCAAAAGCCCACCTCTGCCTCCTTCCAAGACCCAGTAAAAAAACTGCCAAATTTCAGCATTGCAGTTTTAAGGGTGGTGGGAGTAAGAATAGATATTAGAGGACTGGGTTTTCCAGAGACTCATCCTTTCACTTCCATTCCTATTTTGGAGGGGGGAAAGCTCCCCAAATAGTGCCACTAAGATTCCTCACTTTGCCACTGGTTCTCTTAGTACGGTCTTCATTCATAATTCATAATTCAAAAGTATGAATTCATAATTCAAAAGTATGTATTTTTTTTCACCTTTATTAAGTCTATTGACCATATCAAGTATAAAGGAAATAAGATGTATATCTTACTTTTTTTTACTTCCAGGTTTCACAGCCATATATTATCCTTTGTGAAAATCATTGTTTTCACTCTTCTGCTTTTTATTGTCATAGAAATAACCTTAGACTTCAAAATGCTATCTAAGTTTCTCATTGACTTCCTCCTTAAGGCTAATTTCCTCTTAACTTCTCCAGCACATTTCCACCTTCAGTTATTCTTAAGCCCAGGAATATGAAAACACCACCTTCACTTCTTCACCATCATCTGAAAATGCTTGAAGAATTCTGGTTGACAGTAACTTAAATATTAAATAGTTAGATATTACCCTAAACAGGTTTTCTTTTTTCCCAGTTTCCATGTATATGTTCCTAATGGGTTTGCCGAAGTCTTCTTTACTTTCAGCTAATAAATAGTGTCATTTCAGTTCCTCAGATTGTTGGCGCTTCAGTCTTCATTCCTGATTTCAGCTCTCATCTCTTCTCCCTCTGGCAGTATTGCATTTGCTGCATGAGTTAAATAGGTTCGAAGACAGTATGCACTGTGGTCCCACTGCTGGCCTGTCCCTATTCTTATCCACTTGGTTCTTATAGCAGCTTCTTTCCCGGAGTAAAGTTGGTGATATGGACCAGTGTTTCTCAGCCTTGGCAACTTTTTGATGTGTGGACTTCTACTCCCAGAATTCCCCAGCCAGCTGAGCAGGGCTGATTTGAATAGAACTTGGGTGAGAATCCATTAGGAGTAATGTAGGAGGTCAAAAAGTAGTTCAGGAGTAGGCAACAGTCACCTACATCCATGCTGCTGCAAGGAAACTACAAGGATGTGTCCATGAGGTCATCAGGAGTTGAGCTCCACTCCAGAGCATCTTTATACCTACTATTCACTCCCGCCACATCCAGGCACTAGTCTTCTGGGAAAGACTCCAGGTCGGTGGGGCTTGAACTTCCAGAATCTCCAGGCAGGCTGAAGGAATTCTGAGAACTAAAGGACAGTTTACCAAAGATACCCCAGTGCTTAAGTCAGGAGTAATGAACCTGATGCAAGGCATCCACAGAAGTTTCTTACAAATGTTCAGTACAGGAAGACATTTCTGTGCATGTGGAACTTACACACTTTTTTATTCACTGGAATGTACTGGACAAAGGGTATCCTGCAAGTGCAGAGTGTTTCAGCAAGGCAAATGGTACCACTCTTGTACCTCGGTGAGTCACATTGTCTCTCCTCTGTGTTATTATCAGTTTTATTGAGACAAACTATGGCTACCTTGAGTATCTTATTCTCTCCTTTCTCTCTCTCTCTCTCTCTCTCTCTCTCTCTCTCTCTCTCTCTGTATCATCAAAGCATGCCCAGAAGGGGGAGCAAGAGGACAACCAGAATTTATTCCACAAGGAATGAAAAAGAAGCATTACAAATCATCTTTCACTACTATAATAGATTGACTCCAGGTAAACCAGACAGGAAACACAACCAGATCAGTTAATTGTACTTTATAGTAAGTTTACATCAACACGATTGTGCAAGTCTGAAAGTACAATTCTCCTTTGTACTTCTCCTTTAACTCTGAGAAATTACGGAGAGTCTGTTCTGAGCTCCTTGCCCCACCTACTATCCAGCTGCAGATTACGCTGTCTGTTACCTGACTGTTCCCTAGGCAGACTGTTCCCTGGGTCCCTCTCTGAATCCAGTCTCCCAAGATCATTCCCACATATCATTACACAAGCTCTTTGCTTCCAGCCTTGCCATCTTCAGCCTGTTACAAAAGTCTTGAGAGGCAACTTTTCATTTGTTTGTAATCAGACAAAAGTTACATATTTCCTCATCTAGAATATCATGAGCCGGTCTCAGGACTAGGATTCAGATTCAGAATCTGAAGAAGCTGCTCCAACTGAACCTGTGGAGTGTCAGCCTCAGGATACACTAAGCCAAGAGTCACATGAGGCTGACCAAAGGCAGGCACCACCTGGACAGCTGGAGCAGTCAGATGATCTTGCTGATGTCAGGCCTCCCAGCCCCTGCACCTGGTGAGTTGAGCAAAGAGCAGAGCAATGTAGGCATATGAGGCTTCTTGCCAAGCAAGGGAGTAAGTCTCTTAATCAGTGACAGCTGGCTGCAGCCTGATTTAAGAGGCAGCTCTGACCCATGCCCCTTTTGCTGGAAGCATCCAATCTCTGGGTCTTGTGTGATGCTTTTGTGTGGATTCTACTCACGAATCTCTGGACTGGCTGACAACCCTGAATTGGCTCTTGGAACCCTGTGTTGGATTAGGACTATTCTTCTGCATGGTCCTCTTAAAATCAAACTCTCCAGACAGGCTCCTGTTTTGTTTACATTCTTTGTTTGCTGCTTAACTCTTCAGCCTTTAAGTGTTAATCTCCATAGCAAGTGTGTGTGACCGAAACCTGAAGCAGGATAGAGTGTAATGAACTTTGGCCTTATTGATTTTAGTAGGCTTCCTCTAATAGAGGTGTATATGTGTAGCTCAGGGTTGAAGTGTGGGGTCCTTAGGGTTCTCTGAACTTGGTTCTTTTCCTGAAAATGTTTCATTACCTGGCTAGGTGATGTCTTCAGTGCTTGAATGGGATGGGGTTTGCTCTGCCCTGGCAGTTTTGGTGGGGGTTTTGTTTTGTTCCTCTGGTAGTTCCTTGATTGTGTGCCTGGTGGTAACCTCTGCTTATCTGGGTGATGACTGCTGGTGAGGAGAAGTTCTGCTCTTTTGGTTTCTTTTCTATTGTCTCTTTTGAATAATGTGTAGATGCTGTTTATCTCTGTCTGTTGATTGCTGCCTTGTCTGAATACCAAGGTTCAAAGAATTCCCTTGCATTTTTGGATTCAGATTCACTTGCATTTTTGGCTTTAATTTCTCCAAATATTTTATTAAACTTATTTAAAGTAATAGTAAAGTTGAAAATATCCTTGACCTTCAAGAGATTTTCTGCAAACCTGCATAGAGTTGGGTTTCTTAAACCACATTACAGCCAATGGAGTATGTGCATCTCAACTGTGTGCAGATGAGAGAGATTGGATGAAACAGAATGGAAAATAGAGTTGAAAGATATGTATGTGGACAGAGTCTACCAGTTTATTTTAACTTACACAACACCTTCATTGAAATGTAGGGATTGGAAATACTGTCCATGCAAACACCAGAATTCTTGAATTAAATCCTTGGAAAATGTATTAATTATTCATGAGAGAATTACACATTTTTTCCATCAAAACAGTTTGAATTGCACGCCTACATTCTGTTTTACTAACAAACTAGAATTCACTTATTCAAAGGCAAGGTTATTGCCTTCAGTGGACATCACTCCAAAGAAGGAAAGCTAGAAACAGAAGGCAGTGAAACTTTGAAATAATGCATTTTTTAAAAAAAAGATGGAATACTGAAACAATTGCACTGAAAATAGAAAAGAGGTAGACAAGAGGAAACACAAGTCTGGAAAAAGCTGCACTCTGCTGTATGCTTGGTTGGGAGTGGGACTCCCTGTAGGCAGTAAAACTACTTCACAGTAAAAGCACTTGAAGCACGTCAACATTTTAAGAATGCCTTCTAATTTGTTTCAAGGTGGTGATATCGTACTTTCCTAGACACATTTCTCCTCTTCATGTTTGGGTTTAGATTGTCACTGATGACCCACTCCATTTTTTTATAACTCTGGAGAATGATCGCACCAGATGCAAAGGGATGACTCTGAAACAAATGGGTGTGGATTGCTGACCGACCTATAGCAATTTTCAAATGCTGCAGATAACTACCCCCCCCCAAAAAACCCCTCAATTTAGTGGCGTTTACTTTCAGAGGGGGAATGGATAACATTTTCAGCCCAAATGGGGGAATGTGTTTGATAAAACTAAGAAAGGTGGGCAGGTGATTGATGATTGATTTGTGTTAGCATAAAGCAGCTTTCTGCTGGCGGAGCTGGCCATGGTCCTGAAACCGCCATGGCTGCCCGAGCGAGTCGCGCACGCCTTGCCTGAACCCGTCCGAGCCAGAACATTTCCCAAGCCCAGGCACGAGGCCTGCTTGCCGGGGTGTTCTCCTGGGGAGGGGCTGCAGCTGCCTCGGATCCCCACGCCGCCACCGCCCTCTCCATCCCGCCACCGCCAGCGCGTGGGGAGGGGGGAGGCAGCGAACGGGCCGGCTGCTCCATAGACCTCCGCTGCGGCGGCGGCGGCGGCGGCGATGGGAAAGCGAGGGGGAGGGGAGAAGGAGAAGCAGAAAGGCAGAGGAAGGGAAGAACCAAGGAAAAGCATCGAGAATTAAGCAAGGGGGATAAACGTGGGTGATAACAATAAAGCTATGTGAAGAGAGATGGAAAAGGAGGGGCTGGCTTTGACTGCAGTCCGGTGCATTCTTGGTACCATAAAGCGGAAAGCCACGAAACTTTGGAAGGAAGATGCATCGGAACTGCACTCTGAATTAAGCCTGAAGTGCCATTCAAGAGATGCAAGGAGGGAAGAGAAAATAGAGGCCAACGGGAAAAGGAAGAGGCTTATGAATGGAAGGAATGTCTGGAAGGGGCTGAAATTCTTGGCCGGGGAGAAAGCGAGGGGGGAAGGCGTGGCTTGGGCGCGAAGGGTGGGACTTCGAGGCCCCTGGCCATGCCTCTGGCCATGCCTCCTCGTCACTCACGAGGCCGGCCAGCCCGCCCCCTTCGCAGACAATGTGCGGCTCCGATATATAAGGCGCTGCTTTCCAGAGCCGCAGCTGCCGGGAATTCCCCCCGAGGTGCCTCTCGCAAGTCTTCCAAGATGAGCTGCACGCTGGAGGCGCTGAGCAATCCGTCTTACCGGCGGGTGGCCGAGAGCCGGACCACCTTCAGCCGGGCCAGCGAGTCGCCGTCGAGTCCTGGTCGCGGAGCTCGCCCAGCCCGGCCTCGTCGACTCACAAGCGCAAGGTGGGCCTGGCGCGGACTTCCTACGCCTCTTTATTACAGCCACAGGCCAGAGACCAACCATCCATGCATGTGGCACAAATATGCGCATATATATGTTCCCAGACAGCACAGGCTAGTAAAAAGCTACGTTATGGGCAATCCCTGGCCTGTGCCCTAGAAGCTGCTTGTGGTAGATCAGAATTTGGCTTGCAGCTCCTCCCTCCTCCCCCAAACTCAGTAAATATGCTTAAGAAGAAAGTGTGTATTCTTTCTAATGGTGGTGTGCTGTGGCTCACTCTATTTCCCTACAATGGGAATGATAGCTGAGGACAGAATGATTAAATCTAATGCAAATGCCTGCAAATTTCTCATGGTGGCAATTAGCAACACCACAGCTAATGTATGTTTTTTGCTTGAAAAAAAACATGGCACATTGGAGAGATTTCAGGGGAGAGGGAAGATCCATGAGAGCTCATTTCTCCTAAGCACTGTTCTTGCTTATCTGTTAATAAACTGAAAGGAGAAGTACAAGCTTAGGTGATCATAGAGAAGTAATGATGTGATTATGCGAACTGTGTGCAAATGGTAGTGTTTGGGTTGGTGCTACACTGAAAACATTTTTAGTCTGCTTGTCACCGAAGCTCAAAATATTGATCTACCTGAGTAAGAGTGATAAATTATCTTTTATTGTACAAAACAGCATTACTCATATCTGCAAAAATGATTTTAGCTTGGAAGGAGATCAGTTTCTGATTGCCCAAGGAAACTCAGTGGTATGAAAACTATCCACGAGTTGTTTGCAAGACAGTCGATGTATGAGTGGCTGTTAATCCTAGCAACTTAATCCTGCCTACCACCTTCACTGCTCAGCCCTGGGCAAAGAAGGGACCTCCAGCAAATTGGCACCCTCCGTTCAGAAATCCTCCGTGTATTAACATTCCCAAGCAAGAAATAGGAAGCCAGTTGCAAAAAGGATAGGGGCTTGTTCGGTTTTGGTAGTTACCTAAAAGGGAAATTTAACAGGTGTACAGTAGTCACCATTCATACGAACTGTTGTTTCATGCAAATCTCTCTTGATACAATTATTAAAGACGTGGGAGCCCTTTTTTTCCTTTGCATGTGGCCATCCTAATATGCAAAGTTCCCTGATTGCAGTCAGAGTGTTTGAATTAGCCCTGTTTACTGGCAGGCACGATAGAGTGTAGGGAATCAGAGAGATGACCTTGATGGAAATAGGCAAGAATGGTTATATGAGCAAAGAGGGCTGAAATATTCCTTAAATCCTGGGAAACAGGCTAGCATTTAGAAGAGTCTCAGGCAGGCTTCTCCCTGATGCACTGGGATATGAGAGGGAGGGGAGGTAAAGCACGGTCAGGCTGGAAGATTGATGTCAGCCTTTTGGGGTGGACCGTGTACAGTTTGAATGAATGTTTACCTGTTGCTCAGATGACATTACAATGACTAAAGGATAGAATAAAAAATTCAGCTAGTTAACTAAAGCATTGCTCGTAACACTATTAAATATGGGGATTTTTGGAGAACGCAAGAACCATGGACAGTGTTTTTGACAATGTGAAGCAGAAATGTCCCTGTGGGAGAATGACATAGATATGTTTACGATAATTATGTTTGCAATACTTCTTGATCTGGCAAACATCCATTAATATGAGGATAAATTACACATCCTTCCTGGATGAAGACACTGAAGATCAACTTACTCTGAATGCAGATTCTTTACCACCAGCTTCTCTTGGTGCTATGTTAGTACAGGGATAGGCAACCAGTGATCCTCCAGATGTTGAAGTGGCAGTGCTAACCAGTGTGGCTAATGATGAGGGATGCTGAGAATGGTGAGGTGCTAGCTCAACATCTGGAGTGGTTCAAGTTGCTTCTGCTAGCATGGAATAATATTGGGCCTCCATGAGATGCATCCCCTCTCTCTCCCCCAGAAAACAAAACAAAAACAATCAAAATCCACCGTGGATTAATTTAGCAGATGAAGAAGGAGCAGTTATTTGGAGTTCTCTTCCATGGGAGAATGAACCCTGCTCTGTTTTTTATCTGGTGATTGCAGAATTAGGACAAAGCCAGACCAAATTTTTGGAGGAAGCTTTAAAAATTCAGTTCTCAAACCCACTGTCTGGCACAGGAATTCTGAGCTACAGCACCCTCTACAGATGTTTAGGGTCTGGGTGAAAACCTCTGGTAGAAGACCCTTCACCTCCTCAGCTAATTGGATTCAGTATCAACTTTCTTTTGCCATGAAGAATTGCTCTTAATGTTAGTCCAACAATGGATTGGTTATATATAACGAATAACAATAAGGTACCAATCCTTGTGTAACTTGCACCCATGAGAGCTAGGCTATTTTCTGAGACAAACAATAAAAATTGACCTCTCTCTGTAACTTAACATAAAGTGCCTTCATTCTTTTCCCACATGACTTGTTCTGCATATCTATGACAATTTCTGTTGTCATTCCCTGAAGTGGTTCCAATTTCTCCACTTTCCCCTTGAATAGTAGAGACCAGGACTGAAGATGATGCTCCACATGAGGTCTGAACAATACAAGACTAAAGTGAAACTCCTCCTTTGTGGAATTTTGGAATTATGTCACTAATAATGTACCACCAAAACATAGTGACTCTTCTGCATTACAATGAGCTCAGCCCCAAGCTGCTTCTCACCAAGAGCAAACCAAACCCACTGGTTCTCTATTATACCATGGGGTGATGTGCGTTTTATTTGCATATATATGCCTTCCCCCCCCCCCCGCCAATTTCCTTTGTGAAGACTAGCGTTTTTATTGCTTTTCTCTCTTTAAAACTGTAATCCAGCCAGAGAACGTCTGCTACTGGGGAGGCTAAGAGTATGCAGATCAAGTAGAAGTGCCAGTGAATGAATTGTATCAGGAGTATTAATGGTTTCCTGTATCATTTTCCTTACATTTTAAACTACACAGTAACTGGACTTCTCTGGGCAGTTTACAAATTAAAAACTGAAAATATAGGAAAATAAACCAAGGGCAGCAAAGTAGATCTGATGAATAAAAGCAGAATGATAAAATCCCAAGGAAGGGTCTGTAGGAGAGATAAGAACACGGATCCGAAACTTTGGTTGACTTGCAAACATGTCCAGAGGCTTAGTCAAAAACAGTTGGAAATCATATCCAAGTGCTCCTAATTTTTTTTTTTTTTTCTGGAAGGGAGTTTGTGGTTTAGAAGATTTGCAATGGGGGTCTTAAATCTCTGCAAGGCTTGAGATATTCATCTTGCTCCTACACATCTCTCTTCAAGCAAAACAAAAATGAAAAAAAGGAGGGGTTTTTGGTTTTTTGGCTTCTCCCATTAGTGTCCTTTGAGGGGTGCAAAAGGATTGCTGGTAAGCCAGGCTACCCTTTTTGCATCTGAATTTTAATAAACCTTCTTTCTTGGACGAGGTGTTCTACCTTATTTGATAGGGGTAGCTAGCAAAGAGCTTTAGATTATGATCTTAGGTGTCTCGAAGCGTGGAAAATGGGAGTGCTGACTGTGAGAGGAGGTTGGGTTAACAACAGTCTTTCTTTTTTCCTTTCTATTTTTCTCTCTCCCAAACTTTATTCTTTATTTTAGAAGATTACAAAATATGAACAGACTACCAGAATACACAATAGCTGCACACAGCCCTTGCACGCAAAATGCAAGATACTCCACCCAGCAGAATTTCTTCTTTGAAAGGAATTCTAAACACATTTCCTTTCACCCACTTGAATAAAAATAAATGCCACAGCAATTTCTTTGACTAGCACTAGTGACTTCCCTAACAAAAGTTCTATTTCCTTCATAGTGGGGGAAGAAGGAAAAATAGATGACGATTTTACCAAATGAGGCAGCATATGGAAGGAGAGAACAGATGGGGAACCCTAAAGCCTAGCATTCCCCAGAATGTGGGAGAAGAGGTGGAGAAAAAAGGAACTTGGACTGAGCTAAAGAAAGAATTGGAAGCAAATTTAGGTAAGGGGGGGGGAGTTGAGGGAATGTGTTGGGCATAAGTGTCAGCAGATGATTGTTCACGTGTTGTTGTGGTGAATGACTAAAAATAATACACAGAGAATTGGCCTAGGGAGTAGCTAATTCAAGTCCGTCAAGAAACCTCCTTATAGTCATTGACCAATTGCTAAAAAAGAAAAAGACAAATTCTACTTCTAGCAAATGGAACTTCAATAAAACTAAACATTCTAATTATTAAATGGATGTAGTCAAAGTACAACATATTTTACAACTAGTAAAGCAAGACAGCCACATTCAGAGAAATGAAACCACATTGGTCAGATGATGATAATTTAGGTGGAATTAAGCTGGGACTCCTGGATATGAACAACAATTATTGTAAGGAGGAAATATGATATGATCTGGAAGTATCCTTGTCCATAGACTTGGGAGTGATGATCTCGTCTTCAGAAGCAAAATACAAGGAGACAAATTAATGGGGAAGAGGTTGCTCAGTGGAGTAGCGAGTAGGAGGAATGACCTCAATGTGGAATGCTGTAGTTTTTCATCTCTTCACACTTTGATGTTCTAAAACAGAACCAAGTTGGATAAGTCATTTTAAGGTGTCTGCCAAAAAGCTGGCAATGGGAGTGGATGGGAAAGCTTTTCCTCCTCCTTTCTAGTATGAGGGAAGAATTAACAGATTCTAGATCAGACTCTGCATCAATTGAGCTAAGAAAAGGATCAAAGGCATGGATATATTTGCAAAGGCATGCATATATTACAACGCTGGTTTATCATTTATCTTCCCCTCTAGGTTAAGCAGAAAGGTTAAAATCAGCATAAGATGTGGCTTGAGGCTACTGTTATAGCTCTTCCCCTAGACAGGCTTTGCAGTTTTAATTAGCTGGGTGCCATTCAGCCAGGGGACTGCTGGTGCTGGTATGGACAGAGGTACTGAAAGAAAACAACGGGGCCCCCAGAGATGCTTTCAGAGGCTCACGTATCTTCTTGCCTTGAGGTTCTGAAATGAAGAGAAGCTGCCTTCTCTTAGCTGCCCTTTGGGATTGAGTATGCAGACTCTGACATTTGCTCTGCTGGAATGGAGCTGCTGCTTCTACTGTGGGCTCTCCTCCCCCCAAAATTGCTGAACAGAGTAGTAAAAAGTTGATCTTCCTCTTTTTCTTGTCATTCACCAAAGAAATCTGCTTTGCCTTAGTAGGAGGGTGAATTCTGCCCCCTTTCCCCCCCTCATCCTTATTCTGGCCATGTAGATGTCTATCACAGGTGGAGACAGAAGGGGGATTATGAGGGAAAAGGGGGATCCTCTTAAGGCAGTGGGAATGATTCCCTGTGCTCTGTGATTCACCTCATAGTTCCTGTTCCAAAGCCCTTTGAGTGTATGTTACTTCAGCTGACATTCTCACCACCAGCAAATGCATCTCCTGTTTCAGAAAATGGAGGGGCTGGTGGAAGTGTTACACTAAGAGAAGAACAAAGGCTCTTGGGATCTCTTAAAAACTGCAAGATCTATTATGGCATAAAGTTTGTTTTTTCCCTGTAGTGGAGGCAGGGATCCCCTTGGTAGGTGAATTGACATGGATTCAGTCTATCCCCCAATAACATCATTTTCAGAGGCTACAAGTCAGTTCAATGTTCTTCCTGACTAGCAACTAGCACCAAATGCTAGCAATACAGATTGTCCAAAAAGTGCCTGTTACTCACAGAATACAGTGGTACCTCTAGTTACGAATGCCCCTACTTACGAATTTTTCGAGATATGACCAGCTCCGGCCCAAAAAATTTACCTCGACTTGCCAACTCGCCTCAGTGCACGAACCAGATCCGCGGCCATTTTTCTGCCCGTGCCACGTGGTCTGCGGCCATTTTCCACCCCTGACGCATGGTCCGTGGATGCCGGAATGGATTAACAGTAATTATATTGAACCTTATGGGAAAATTTGCCTCGTGTTGCGACCAATTCAAGTTGCAACCAGAGTCACGGAACGGATTAAATTCGTAACGCGAGGTTCCACTGTAGGGTAAAAGCCGACTCATCACTGTCTCCTCCTTTGCAATTAAAGCCCCATGCACAAGAGCACCCAAATTCAGCTGTATTAACATGCAGGCCAGTGAGGAGCTCTGCTGTAACCAATTAATCCCCTCCTTTGAACATTCACTTTGAGAGATACCTTGAAAGAACTCTTCCGTCTATCATTGTTGGAGTGACATGTGCTAAGCCAGCTGGAAAATCTGCCTTCTAGTAATACTGTTGCAACTTGGAAGTTGTGCAACACCTTTAGCAAACACTTCCTCATGTAAGGGCAAGAATAAAGCTGAAGGACTCGTCACTTGCTTCTCACAGTCAAAAGGAGAACAGTTGAGGTTGGCAAAGCAGAAAGAGGTTCCTTGTCATCCGGTCAAATCTAAGCTCCAAAATGATTCAAGCTCTCTTGGTTATTATATGCTTAGCAGTTTTTCCATATCAAGGTAAGATTTTTTTTGTTTGTTTCATTTTTCAGATACTTAGTGCTAAATTACCTGAGAAGTTTCTATGTTTTTTTTTTCTTTTGATGATTAAAAATGACTTGCCCAACATCAGTTTCTACAGATTCTATAAATTGCATAGATGGCTTTTTGTACTTGCATATCTTTTGTCAAGCTGGAAACAGATCCTGAGAAAGAAAAGTCCTGAGCGTGTTCAGATTGGAGAGAAATTTTCCAAGAATGTGAGTAAAAAGGATTATTAGATTGAAGTAGAGTTTGTTGGAAGAAACCATCAAGAAGCAAAATGTTAAGAGAAAGATAAAGTGCTTTCCATTTTAATTTTCATCGAATAGGTCGATTAGACATCATGTAATTAAGCTGGCATAATATTCAGCCAAACAGAAGCTAGTGTTATTGTTGTTCTAGAGAAACTTCAAAGTGTATTCCAGCTAATGAGGTGCTGCTTACTCTTCTCAATGCAAGATTTTCAGAATTCTGCCAGTGTTGGCAGCACAGAAATGGAGATTTTTTTTTCAGTTAGCACCACATAGATGAATATTCTTCAAAATCCATGGTAACTGTGATCTTAAACACGTTCCCTTTCATACGAAACTTCTGAGAAAATTTGTTGATCTTGGTATGGAAAGCTGTATTGATGCAACATGCTTAACTAGGTTGGTGAAAGTCCTAGCAGGTGTCCCACCAATAGAGTAAGCTTGATTAGAGCCTTGGTGTTCTGGTTTTGGAGTTCAGAATATTTGTAAAGCAGTCTGGTTGGTAAGTTCAGGTAGGGTTCAGTGTTTTGTGCTGGGTTAAGAGTGTTGCATGAATCCCTTTCAGGTCAGGATTCATATGGGGGTACGGTGTGGAGACATACTTTGGTCATGCTTGTTTTTGAGCCTGGGATGTGGGCGGCGCATTCATGCTGGCTCCCTTGATCTCTCAGCAGCCTTTGATACCATCGACCATGGTATCCTTCTGTACCTGTTGAGGGAGTTGAGAGTGGGAGGCAGCATTTTGGCAGTTGGAGTGTTTCCATCTTTGCTTGTGGGTGAGGTGGCACTACTCCATTGAGACCTGAGCAATCTGGGGGTTCTCTTGGATTCATAACTCCACCACAAAGAGCAGGTGGCAGCTGTGGCCAGCGGGACCAACGTATAACTGCTATTGTGCACCAGTTGTCCCCATTCCTGGACTGGGAGTCCCTGCTCATGGTCACTCAAGGTGCCCTTGGAAACTATCCAGAAGCTTCAGTTGGTCCAGAATGCAGCCGTGCAAGTAGTTTTGGGTGCACCAGTAACACCTGTACTCCATGAGCTGTATTGGCTTCTAATAGTTTTCCAGATGCAATTCAAGGTGCTAGTTATCACCCTTAAAGCCCTACAAGGCATAGAACCAGGTTACTTGAGGGACCACCTTCCCCCAAGAATATCTGCCTGCCCTGCACGCTCCCATAGAGAGGACATGCTTCAGGTTCCTTCTTTTAAATTTGGTTACCTTGTGGGAACCTTTTCTGTAGTTGCCCCTGTTCTCTGGAATGGTCTTCCCACACCCTGTCATATGACAAGTTCCAACTCAGCTCACCTTTAGGAAAGCCCTGGCTTTTCTCCCAGGCATCAGGGGCCAGTGAAGTAGAGTCTCCTTTTGGTTATTTTGTTGTGCTGCTTGGTCACCATTTCATATTTTGTATTACGTATTCCTATTTACATAGCCTATATTTTAACAGTCTGTGGTTCTTTCTTGGTTTATGGTTCGTTTTTTGTTGTTCTAGGCTGCCCAAAGTCACATTGTTGCATTGGGTGGACTTAGAAATCCAGTAATAAAATTATATATATATATATATATATATATATATATATATATATATATATATAGCCAGTAGCACATCTTTGGAAGCTTTCATGATAGAAAGACTGGATTAAAAAGTAAATAAATAAATCTCATTGTCCGTCTCCTAGTTGCAACCTCTACCGTAGGACAAAGAATCCTGAGCTGAAGCAACTTCTGGTATGGCCATGTAGTTTGCTTGGCTGCAGAATGGAAGTGGTTTTCCACTACTTTCTTCTGGGATACTTTCCCAGTTTCCCAGTGTAGTCTGCAGTCCTGGGATTTCAAGTTTTAAAGAGATCCTACCCTGCTTAGTGTTGGGGGAATCAGCAAAGATCAGATAGACCCTGGCGCCTACTGTGGCCTGCAACATTTACAAAACATGTTAAAGGACAAAGAGCAGGTGATCATTGAATGTTGACCAACTCTAAATGCTTCAAGTATTGCTCTGACTCTGAAATCACTGAACTGATTATGTACATGTTCTGAGGTGCCCAGTGTTAACTATGACGGAATGGACTATCCATAGATATTTTAATTACTGAAAGTGAAAAAAAGAAAGAAAAGTCAGCGAGCCCATTCTGAGGGAAGTGAGAGAGCAGTTCAACTGAAAGGAAATCCTAAGAAGCTGCATTTGCATAACAGACTAAGTTTGCTTAGTTTTTTTTATTTATGGGTATGCTAAACCATAATGTAGTTTGCTTGATTTTGGTTTACTGTATTGTGTGAATCAAAGTATTGTGGTTTACAGTTTCTCATGTTATCCTGCCATGTCTTTTAGGACTCAACACTCAGTACACAAATATGCACAGCTGTTGAGATTTTTTCTTTTTCTTTTGCTGATTATTCAAGCTGCCGAACTGTTTCTTTTGGTTCCACCTCCCAAGGAATGTCCATAGTTAGGCTCCAGGCTATGAAACACCATTCAGCAAATTGCATAATCACAGAAACCCTGGAATTCTGTGCTGCGTTCCATTGGAAAAAGATTCCATGCTTCATTGATAACAGAAAGACAAACTGTGTGGTAGATGTGAAAAAGGTAGATTAACATACCAAAGTAAACCTTTCTTTTTTCCCTTATGAAGGGAGCTCTACAAAGGAACTCTGGAGGGCTAACCATTATGAAGTAGTGTATCCACGAAAACTCCATGCATTGCACAAAAGAGATGTAGGAGAAGCTCAGAAGCCTGAGCAAAAGGTAAGAAAAATACCTTTGTGTCATCAACTTATTTATTGATAACTTTGGCCCTGAGTTTTGCTCAAGATTCATGTGATGCAGAGTTAGAATTGAAACTCTACTACTTTCAAAGGTTTGCCATCAGGTTCTTGGGCCAAAGTGCTAAGAAATTCCCAGGGTTTCTGTTGCACATTTTAAAGTTTAGGTTGTCCTGTTTTATAAAGGGAGAGGTTTATAGAGTCACATATATGTCAGAATTAATAGAATATGACAAGTGATGATGGGAGAGAGGCTCTAACTGGGAACCTATCGCCTTTGTTGCCTTTTAGATCAGATCTGCTTAGGTCTATGATCCTAGTCTTATCCAAGACCTTGAGACCTTGAATAATATTTGCATAGATGGATTTATAGAGAGAGATGCAAATAAAGAATGCTTTACTCTTTTTAGACAGACTTACAATAAATTTCATAAGACTGCATAAACCTTCAAAGGCATGTTTCACTTTCATCAAAGATTTGTCAAAGGGGAGTAGTCTGAGAAAAGTCCAGGCAAAAAAGGCTTCTGTGCATGATCAGAAACCACTCATATCAAGACATATGGCTTGGGTGAAACCTACACAGCCTTAATATTTCATGGGAGCAAAGAAGACTGCAGGATTACCAGATCTGGGCTAAGTCTGGATATCCACTAATTGTCGGCAAACAGAGCTTTTGATATCACTTTGCTGACCTCTAAGGGTTATTTGGATTTCTGCAGTGCTAACTTCGCAATCTATGTGCCTGCTTGGACTATTGCCATTCTTAATAGGTAACTTTGAGGGATCTCGTCTATCTTTTTATGCTCTTGGATCATCTTTCATATAAGAAGATGGACAGTCCATCCTCAGCTATGGAAGCTCACTGGGTGACTCATTTTTGAGTCAGTCACTCTGTCCCAGCCCAGCCTAATTCGCCAAGCTGTTGTGCTAAAATTTGGAGAAGGAAATCTTGAACTTGTGCAGGAAAGTTTAATTTAAGTTAATAAGGTTTTACTGTGGCTTTCAAGCACCAAATAAAATAATCCAAACTTCATAAATGAATTGGGTGTAGCTCTCCATCTGACACAGTTGTTGAGTTGTTAAGAATGTACACGTTTTATTTGCCTTTTTTTTTTTTGTAAAAAAAGGTACTCAGCTGTTATTTATCCATACACTGAACTCTTTGCATTTCAGACCAAGTATGAAGATGCCATGCAATATGAAATTAAAGTGAATGGAAAGAAAGTGGTCCTTCACCTAGAAAAAAATAAGTATGTTAACTGAGAAGTTCTCTTAACTTTACTAAGACACTGTGAGACAGCTATATCTGGGGACATAATCTTTTCTTCCCCCAAGAGAAATAGTAATAGCCCAAATTTCAACACATCTCTATTTAAAGAAAATTAAAAACACACAGAACCTGCTCTTTCTTCAGAACATTTCAGTCTTCTCAGTGGTCTGCACTTGAACTATAAATCAAGAAAATAATAAATAGATAATAAATTGGCTTACATCTGCATAATAACTAACCAGTGGAAAAAACTAACCAGTTTTTTCTCCTTCACTGACTGGTCTAGCCAGGCCTCAGCATTTTTATTAGCAGCTTTGTGCAATATTGGTTATAGACATGGACGGAAATGATTTTCGCCTTGTAAATAAGCTACTAACACACCTAAAAGAAGGTCTGCCATTTTCATTGCCCTAAAACCAGTAAATGCCACCTCAGGGTGAAATTAGTACAGCAATCACTGCATTGTAAAAATGGGAAGAGTTGTTTAGAGTCTCTGCAGCCCTCTGGTGCAATTTAACACCTAGCATTAAGACCCAGATACACACTGGGTGCATTTGGAATGACTCTCTGGCTTTCATGTGAGAACATCTTTTTGAATTAACCATGTTATATGTGCCCTCTAAAGATATGCTAGCCTTATTATTAAGTATGAGCTATAAAGAAATTGCCCTAGATGTGTGTGTATATCACTTCATCTTATCCTGTTGGAGACATTTCATGTCAAATTAGAGGATGTGTGGTTTAGAAATTCTGGTGCTCCCCTTTCCGTTTGTTTAAATATGTAGGCTGTGTAGAACGTCAAGGGTAGCACCTGGATGACCTTGTTTGGGCTTGGAAGTGAAGCAGGGCTAGAACTGGTTAGTCCTGAGAGGGGAGACCAGCAAGGAATATCAGGGCTATGGCTAGACTGGAAAAATAGAAGAAGGCAATGCCAAGAAAACTGCTTGGAAGTGTCTGCATAGTCACCAGGAGTAGAAAGTGACTCCACGGTGTTCATTTAGAACTTCAAGAGAGGGCTTCCAAATGAAGGTTCAAGGCATCCATCCCCTTGAGGTTGCTTCATGAAGCTACATTGCTGTTCTCTGCAGACTTTCCAGCTTCATCTGTTTATTGCAGAGGCCGGAAGAGTCAAAGAAGAGGCAATACAAAACGTCTTCTCCTGATAAATCATGCCACCTCTGTGCCTTGATGAAGAGAATTGTACAGCTTCCTTGGTGCAAAGCTCTTTGCTGAGGCAAATCCAGGCTGCTCTACCCTCCGATGATTTAATCGGATTTAAGCACCATGATGAGATTCAAATACCTGCTTCTCTCCTTTGATATAGAAAAATATCCTTAAAATGTCATTATACGGTAGTTGGGGACTGATTATGCAATTATCTCTGTTCCTACTTAATTCCTGGCTTAGATAACGTCTTCTTTGTATTCTTTCCAGGGGACTTTTTTCCAAAGACTACAGTGAGACCCATTATTCCCATGATGGCAGAGAAATTACAACAAGCCCTGAGACTGAGGTAACACCCAGAGCATCTTACTTTTATGAACTAAATTGAGAAGAATATTTGTACAGAATATTCCCAGTATTCATGTACCAGACGAGGCTCCTCAAACAAGAAGGTCTGTAAATCTATGAGGTGTCTAATACTGAACATGTTCTGCATCTGGATGCCTGGATTGTTAAAACCCTTTCTCTTTTACTCACTGAATTAGTAGGGCAGTATTCCAATCAACCAGTTTTTTCCTACTGATTGAAAACAAATATGTTGGGGGGGGAGTGAGCCCAACAAATAGGTTTATTGCAAGAATGAGAGATCTCAGTCTTATAGGGTCTACTTTGCTTTTTAAACTAGATTCAACTGATCAGTGCAAAATCATTTGTTTTGGATATTTTGGATTCAATAGTGATAGGAATTCACTTTGCTTTTCTATGGAAATCCATTCTATGTGTCTCATGCTAAAAGGAGTCAGAGCTTATGGCTCCCCCCGCCACTACAATATCACAGCCCTGACGCTTCCTGGAGTCCTTGGCCAAATCCCCCCAGACTGATCCAAAAGTGCACCCTGTGTCTCCAAAAATTGCCTACTCCTGGCTTAACAACTTCAAAGATTGTACAAACTGCTGCACTTTTTCCTACTTAGTGTGTAATAGAAATCTCCTGATTTTAATTTTCACATTGGTGCTGCTTCCAGGAGGTGCTAGGAATCAAAATTCAACACTGCTTGGAATCTCCCAGAGTACATGGGCATCCTGAGCATAGTGTTAGTGTTGCATAATTATGCCTCTGTTGTATGTTTCTGAAAGCTTTCATTGCGTGGGCTCAAGGAAACGATCCTGTAATTGATATCATAAGTAAATGTGGAACTTTTCCTACATTATGATAACATTTCAGAATGCAGGACAATCAGCAGGTCTGAAAGTTTGTTCTGCAAATCCTGTGGTGCAGCACTAGAGTTGACCTCCAGGAAGAGAAGTTTGGTGAGAAAAAGGCTTGTAACTTGAACAGAACATTTTATATTCCTTTGTTGATTGTCTGCCCTTTTCCAGAAGTTCTTAGCTTTTGCCATCAATGGTGCTCCCCCTGCAGTGATAATCTGCTCTTCCAAATAGCCAAGAATTATTATGTATAAAACACATTTGTTTGAAATTCAATGTCTTTTGGCATTTGTGTACTGCACGTGACATTTCTCTTTGTTATAGACATTCACTTCCTTCCGTAGATTCAGAACAGTTCAAACCCAGTTCTATTTGAGAACAAGCATTTGCAGGCCATATCTATCTCACTTTCAATCAGCACTGATTTTCGTACACTTGAAGTTCAATTTCTGTGGGAGGAGGACAAGCATTTGCAGGCCATATCTCACTTACAATCGGCACCGATTTTGCTCCACCTTAAGTTCAATTTCTGTGAGAGGACACTTAACCTTTTTTGGGACTGGGTGGCTTTGTGCTTGCTCAGAGATCTCAGCTTTGGAGCCTTATCACTTGGGGAATAGGTTTTGCTCTCTGCACCTCAAGGCGAACCTTACAGATGCCTCCCCACCTCAATGTTACTGATCAGTTAAAGAGTGCAGGGCTTGGTGGGGAGAAATGGTAGCAGTGGCAGCAGCGAGGGAGGCTCTTTTGAAGGTGGAATAGCACCCACCTGTTGGGTCAGTACTAGGGCTACAAGTCCTGGGCTGAAAAAATGTAGATGACCACTAGATGTCAGCAGTGAGATGGAGTTTTCTGTATTGCTTTGGTGCTACCTAGTAGTGATCCTAGTCAGAGAGTCGTAATATAAATATGGCCATGTCAACTAAAATGATGTGACGGAGTCATTGCTATGAAGACAGTTCCAGATTATTTCCTTTGGTCTGTGAAAATCAGGAATTGAATTAAAAATACAACAAAACTGTGTCATGTTCCTTTTCCTTTTTCAAGCATCTGTCTGTAGGAGTTCATCCCACATCCCTTTTCAACATGTCCAAAGAGCTTTCTGTTTTTATCCCTTCTTCATGATGATATCTGTTTTGCACAAGGCAGTTCTCTTAAAGAATTCCAAGAACTTTGGAAGGAAATGGCAGCAGCCAATTAAATGTAACAAGACTGTTAAGAGCGCAGCAGGATATGAACCAAGAAGATCTTGGTGCTGCAAAACAAGCTAAAGAACCTCATTTAAATTAAAATGAGGGAACACCTGTTTTGGGTCCTTAACTGTGCATGGACTATGCTGGAAAGAGAGTTGATTTAAAAAAAACAACAACTTGTATAATAAAATTCTGTGGGTGCCCCATCAATTCCAGTATGATGGGATTCTGAATGGCTTTAAGCCTGAAGAGCTTTTATCCTGCCTGTGTCAATGCTCTATTACATCAGTAACCATGCTCTGAACAATGGTTATTAGTACATTTTATTGATGATTATTTGTATGTCGTGTCTTCCTGGCAGCTGAAAAGCAGGAAGTTTTAAAATAGTAGAGCATAGTTAATTATCAGCTTCCAAACAGTACTCCAGAGCAAGCAGATCTGCGAGAAGTGTTGAAGTTCCAGCAGCTGGCCAGGAACGGTGGATGAAGTTTCTGATCTTGAAGACACTTTGGGGTCATTGGGTGGAATTAACTGGCAGTAGATAAACTCCACATGAAACATAATTTCTACTCTGGTTTCTCTTCAGATCATATAAATCTTTCGCCTATCGATGGGATTTTTATCCACAGGATGCAGAGAGATGGGTGTAAATAGCTCTAAAAGGGGATCCTTCAGATTAATGATATATCTGTTGGTGTAGAGAGCAAAGACCTTGATAACAAATATGCAGGAACCGTTACCTAGACAAACGGGGTGGGAAATTATTGAACAGGGAAAGTGAGGCCTTTGATGGCGAATGTGGAAGATTTGAAAGTGCCACACTGGTGCATCAGATAGGGACTGAAGCCTTCATTTCATTTCCCTTTAGTTTCTTTTCATGCATTTTTTTTTAATTTGAATCTCCAAGTACTTTACATGCCTATATACCAGCACCTCCTCGTTAGTAAATTTAAATCCATGTGTAAAATTAGAGCTCAACTATTTTTTTTTTACAGAATACTTTTTATGGGAAATTTTTTGAGATTTTTTTTTTATGGCCTCAGCCCAGAAAACATTTCCCCATCCAGGAATGATGGCGTCAGAATTCTTGAAATCTGGAGGATCCCATATTCCCTAGTTCTGCAGTAGTAGTAGTAGTAGTACAGAATGAGAGTGTGCATCTTCCGTAGAAACAATCTGATGGTGACATTAAAAAGGAGTAGTTGCCTTGATCCAGGAATTTGCAGCACCAGGAAGAACGAAAGCATGGAATGGGGTTAGATTCCGGCAGGTTGTCCAGAGAGTATGGCGAAGAAAAATGAAGCTGGCAGCTACAAGGGTGCAATCAAAGCTCTGCCTGTTCTTTGTTGCATCGTAATGGTGCCACCAACTTGAGTTTTTCGACAATACCCTGTGGATTCCCCTGGGTTCAGGTTATGCAGCCCAAAGTTCTCCCATGTAAGCTCCATTGAAAGGTTCAGTGATTTGGGAGCACGCTTGTGCAGTGACACTTGCTTTTATGGAGACTTGTGTTGATCCTGTGTTCATCTTGGAGAAATCAATACGAGACAGGTTTTCTGTCCCCCTGACTCAAAATATTCTGGACTGGTTTCTGTCTTCCTCGTTACTTCATGTATGTTGTGGAATACATTGGAACTGTACTCCTGCTCACCAAATCACACTCCACACTTTGCCCAGTGCAGTTCTCTTGCCTCTCTACAGGATCACTGCTACTATGATGGTCGCATCCAGAATGATACTGGCTCGACTGCAAGCATCAGCGCGTGCCATGGCTTGAAGTAAGAGAGAGTCTTGTCTTTTACTTTTTTTTATCAAGAATGAAGATGTTGCTATTATTATTGCTCTTGAAGATGTCACAGTTAAACAGTAGAACATGAGTTTTTCATGCAAATTAGTTGGGTTCTATCCTAGACATCTGCAGAATTAAGAAAGACTTTAGTTGGATACCAAGAAGAACTGCTGCCAGCTAGTAGAGACAGGATGGAGCTAAATCATTTATGTCTAAAGTAGCTTGCAAGCCCTTGTCCCCTTTGTATATAGGAGGTGATATTACAAGGAAAGAAGATAAGTAGAAGTTGCCAGATTGGGCACTTTGCTAGAAGGTTTATAGGAGGGAAATATATGGTTAATAGCACATACAGTATTTCACCCCTGTGAAATAAAGACATGCATGAAAACTGTTTGAATCTTAAGACTTAAACTATCTCCTTACAAATATTGTACAGATATTTCGTCATTGTATTGAGAATATGGTGTCTCCTGTATTATTCTGATCATAGCTGTACCTTTGAGAAGCAGGATAAAATGATAGGAATGCTGGGGAAAGAAAATAAGTCTCAGGGAGTTTTAAAGAGGGATTGAAAAAGAGAGGAGATGTTGGCTTGGTTAGTTAAAACTGGTTATCCACCTCTGATGACTCTGTTGAAAAAGAGTCTACAATTCTTTTACAGAGGGTATTTCAAGAGCGATGGTGAGAAGTATCTTATTGAACCCTTGAAGCTCTCAGACAGTGAAGCCCATGCAGTCTTCAAATATGAAAGTCTAGAAAAAGAGGATGAAACCCCCAAAATTTGTGGGGTAACCAACACTACTTGGGAATCAGATGACCCCATCAAAAGGACCTCTCGGATAAGCACAAGTGCTGAAGTAAGTCTCATATTAGAACCTCAAGCATATACCATGGTTTGAGAACAAGGGTTCATTTACTTGTTTCTAAATTGTAGAGTAAAAGAGAAATCCTCTAGGAGCGCTTAGAAAGAATTCATAGGAGAGGAACCCTCATTCTCAAACACTATTCAGGCCATGCCGTCCGAGACAGAATATGGAAACCAGATGAACAGAAAAACATACCCCAGGTTTATCGCATTTTCTACGGCCATGCAAAGCTTACTTTGGAGATTTGGGTTCAAAACTGATTTAATTGAGTCTCTAAATCATCTCTACTTTCTGAATTGGTTTAGAAACTTTAATCAGATTATCAAACCGGATCCCTCTTTTATCCATGCAAAGAAGACTCGGGACAGGGGGACAAACTGGTCTGAAATATTGATTCAAAGTGCTTTAAACTTGACTCAGTTTTCCAATTTGATGTGAATCATCAAACTGGATTGAAGCAATGATTTGAATCAAAACTGACAAACTGAATCTGGTCACAGATGATCCTCATAGTCGTAATGTTTTCCTTCTCTATCGGAGGCAGAAAAAGTTGAAGACAAAACGGTCCGTCCAAAATCCCAGACATGGTTCCTTCCTTCCTCTGGTGGCAGAGGTTGAAACTGGCTGAAACATATCCAGAAGTTCAAAACCCCAAGTTCTTCAGCTGAAATATGATGTACTTGGAATAATGGCTGTTGTTGCAGTGCAAATACCAAAATGCAAGTGCAGATTCCAGAAATGACTATGAAATCTGCTGCTTGCCCACTGACCTGATGCTTGGTTTCACTCTTTCTGGCACTGAGCATGAAACTGAGCAAACTCAGGGAGGCAGTGAAGGACCGGAAGGCCTGGCGCAATATGGTTCATGGGGTCACAGAGAGTCGGACACGACTTAACGTCTAAACAACAACAAAAATTGTTGGCACATCGAGATTGTTTTTTCTCTGTCTTTGTTTGGATATTGTGATGTCATTGCAAGGAAGGAGATCTAATTGGTTACAGAGGATGAGGATATCACCATGTTTGTTACATAATTGGTTGGGATCCTTTGAGAAAGGGAAGGAAAAGTGAGAAGGTCACAGGAGCAGCAGAAATTTTGATGGGCTCAAAAATAGGTCAAATAAGTGATTTCTTTACTTGCTTGTTCTTATCCCTGTTAGATTCTATGGAAAGCTAGGTATCCATATACAGATTTATCTCTAAATATAGGCATCATAAAATTTTCAAAATGGGTGCAGTTGGAAACAAGTGCCACACAAAATTATATACAAAGAAAGTGATTCATGACACTAGAAACTTCTTTTTAAGGGTTAGGGTTTGAGGGTTAGGGTTTTTTAAGGGTTAGCTTTTGTTTCTGCTTGACAATTCATTTCCTAATGTACCTCTTGCTGAGATTTCTCTAAGTGCTAAAGTTTTAGCAAGCTCTCTTCTTATAAATGTCTTCTTCAAAGAGCCAGTATTTCTGAAAGTTCAAGTACTTTGACCAGGGAGTAAAACAAGCAGTTTTCTGATTATCTGATCGCACAACCTTCCTGTTGGCTGCAGGAGGCAACATGTGTAAACAATCTTCTGTTTACTGTTCGGTTTAGAAAGAGGAATACTTGAAGGCCAAAAAATATGTTGAACTTTACGTAGCTGTAGACAACAGAATGGTAAGTTTCCTAGATGTCATTCCATTTTCTTTTTGCATTGCACATAAAATTTTGTTTCTGCTTTTTTTAATGTGGACATTCTTGAAGACATTACCAAACACAACATTCTAACTGGATTTTATCTTAAAGGGTTCTTTATAATGTACTTTGATAATGTTATTTGACCCAACCAGTATTTACAACGTAAGAGATGTGTGAAATTTAACTATACTCTATCCTGCATATTTGTCCTTCCTGGACTCAATCTAAATTTTAATAATAGTTTCTCCAGAAATGTCAGATCAGGAAGTTGAAGTTAGTTAACATGGAGAAGAGTATATGAGATTTTGAAATAGAGAAAAGAGCTAAGGAGAACCATCACACGCCTCTTCTCCCTGGGCAATCAACCTTCCCAAATCCAGAGCAAATTTAATGAGGAGAATTTTGAGTTAATTAGTGGGTGGGTGGGCAACTCTGTAGTATGTTTCGGTTTCCTGTATTTTCTCATTTATTTCAAAACGGTTAAATTCAGTTTGTTGAACTTGCACTGAAATATAAATATATACTTTGGCATCCATGCCTCCCAACATACTTTTTTGTTTCGACTTCTGCTTGACACAGTTTTTGCAAATATGTTTCTCGAATAGAAAACATTTTATTTTTATGAATATATGCATTTGAAATTGATTTCCTTCATATGTATGTGTGCATGTATGAATTTCAACTTAACTGAATTTCAGTTAAGAAATTAGTTCAAGAAGTCAAAATTACTTAGTGTAATTTTCATACTCCAATGAAAATTAAATAAATGTATCCCTTACCACTGGCTCTAATACATTCTAGCCTTTGGGTAAAAGACAAGTAAGAGCCACATTTGGCTTGTCCAACCTCATTTGCAGCAATGCAGCAGTTGTGGAAAAATAACACCTGGGGCCTCTTTGAAGATGTGCACATTTTTTCCCAGCAAAATAAAAGTATGTTCATGATCTCAAAAGGAGTCCATGAATAAAGCTATCTCCCAGATACCAGTCTGAGCTTCCCCTTTTAGCACTATTACAAAAGGGAACATCTTATGCAAATTCTTTTCAGGTAAATTCGTCTCAGGTTGATGTCATTTAAATTCAGTTTCTTCCTCCTCAGCAGTCTGACTACAATGACATTGTATTTCCATATAAAGTTATTTACTGCAAAAGTGTAAGTTCGTTATTGTGCTATAAAATAACTATCCGTGTGAAAATGAAAAATGAAATTTTGTTAATTCGATTATTTTTCACCAAAACTCACAGAGTCTGCAAATTTGCAAACAGTCCTTTACCTGCTATTCACTTAGTTTAATGGTGCTCATTCCACCCAACATTGCTCAGTCAGCACTATGATTTCAAAACAGTTTCACATTTCTTTCTCGCATTGGGATGGAGAAAGCTGGCATAAAAGATAATTTGTAAAAGCGTGGCTGCCTGTGTGATACTCTGTGAGAATGACCTTGGGAGGCAGGAAGAAGAGCCGCAGGCCAGACAGTGGTCAGACAAGAGGCTGCTGGGTCTGCAGGAGGAATGGGGAAGGGGCCAACGTCTCAGAAGGGACCCTCCCTAGTTTTTTGGGCTGTAAAGATGGAGGGGAGAGATTCGCTTCTGACTTGCACGATTCTGTTAATGTAGCCTTACTATAATGTTAGAGCTAGTGTAGTGAAGAACAATTCTCTTGCACTTCCCAAGAAAATATAGCATCCAATTAAGGAAAGCTTTTAAATAGGATGACCAACATTTTCTTCAACAAGGAAGAAAATGATGTGCGGTTCTGAAAAGCTAATAATGTGAATATATTGATGGCAAAAATGCAGGTTAAAAAATCAGCACAAAAGATATGATTGCTTGGATATAAAATTATAATTTATTTTTTGTCTGAATAAAAAGTTTACTGATTTTTAGGTCTCTCCCTTTCCCTCACATGTTCTTTCTCCTTCTCCTTCAATCCCTTCATCCCAAAATTATGGTCTCTACTTAACATTTTGTCTTTCCTGTAGTTCAGGAAGTACGGCTACAACATGACTCATGTAAAGACAAGAGTATTTCAAATGGTCAACCATATGAATGTGGTAAGAGGACATGGCAAAGGTTATTTCCCTTTATGGGTTTGAAAAAACAACCCCCACCACCCAGATTTTCTCTGGCTGTGTTCACACAACAAGCTTAATCAGGTGAAGAGACCCTGGAGATGCACTCCCACAAGCATGCTAACTTTTGTGGCTTTGAGTGCAGTGAACCCAGGTCATTTGGTAAGCTTGTGATCCAGTGTGTAAGGCAATCCCAGAAAATGGGTTAATTCAGTAACCAGGTTAATAAGCAAATTATGTGAATATAGCCGCTGTGTTGGAAGAACGTAAGTCCAAAACTGTTGCATGAATTCAATCAGTGAATCTGTAGCCTGATGCTTTCAGGGCTGTGGTTATTGTTCTGAACTTGGAGATTAGAAAGAAATGGATCAATAATGCTAATCTAAACTAAACTGATTAGTGAACATGTTCCCTGAAAAGAAAGCAGGAGAGAGGAACCCAGACTGTGGCACTTAGGAGGAAGTTTAATCCACTCATCTTGTACCGCTTCCCTCCTATTAGCCTTGTTTACCATCTTCAAAGTTGATAACCAGCTAAAATCAGGGAGGCAACAGGAGGATCAGCGGGTCAAATCTCCCTCTAGTCCTCCTCCTCTTCTGTCTCTTGAATAAAGAGAATAATCACCTGGTTCTTCTTTATCATTTTACTTCTCCTGCTTAATAAATTATTATTATTCCCAAGTATATTCCATTCCACATGCATTTGGAGGCCAATGTCAGTTGCCTTTTAGTCCTGAAATGTTTCTCAAGGTTTACTTGTGTTTGAGTTTCTGATCGATGCTGTGTCCACCCCACAGCTTTACAAAGTTTTAAATATTCACGTAGCATTGATTGGCCTAGAAATTTGGTGTGACGAAGATAAGATTGTGGTCAATTCATCAGCCGGCATCACTTTGGATCGCTTTTCAGAGTGGAGGCAGTCAGTTCTGCTGAAGCGCAAAAGGAATGATAATGCTCAATTGCTCACGTATGTCTCACTGCGGGGAAAGGGAATGGGGGTGGGCAGGAGTGGAGGAATATGGGAACGTTTAGTGCTGGCGCAGAACGTCTGGTCAGTGCTGCCTGTTTTAAACCACGTGTGCACACTTTTTCTGCATCAAAGCCAACCATTTTTTCTTAGCAGAGAGCTAGTTTTGAGAGTGGCCAAAAACTCAGCTTGATTTTATTTCACCTGGATTTAAAATTGAAACTTAGATTATGACCCTGCCATGAATTTCCTAATTTTCCTCTTCTATCAATTAAACATTCTGTTTTGGTGACAACTTTAAAGTGTTTCTGGATGTCAAAACATTAGAAGACAGAGACTGTGTACCAGAGGCCTCTGATTGAGTGTTTCTGGTTTAGAAGTCACAAAAAATTTTTTTGGCATCCTCAGGATGATATCCTGAGATGTAAGAATAAAGCAGGCACTGACAATCTCCCCATTTTTAATATTTACCAATGATGAGATGATTTTCCAGGAAGCATCATTTTCTCCAACAGCTCTCAGAATGAAACTTCAAGTATAAAAATGAAGCAGGCCAAGTCAGTTGATACCCAAGAAGAATTATGAACCTAATTTATAGGAATATTTGAACTAAATTGGCAGAAATCTCCATTTATTCACTTACAAGTTGCAAAAACAGATATCAGACATACTGCCTCTTCTCACCCCCACCCCCATGGTATCTTCTCATTAGTTTGTTCCTTCTCATCAGTTTGGTTGTATTCACACAAGCCCTTTTAATCTGATTAACTGATGTTTTGGTTCACATTCTGCACCAAATCATAAACGAAATGAACAGGTGCATTTACACAACAGTTAAACCAAAAGTAAAGTAAAATAATACTTTATTTTTATAAAATAAAATCTAATCTTGGGTAACACTTGTGGTTAGTAGGTTGTATGAATGCATCCGCTAGATCTTAATGTGGCCTGGTTAAAGATGCTGTGTGAGTTCAGCCTATACAGTGTATTGTTATATAATCTCATGAGTGGGAAATTGGCATGTTTAGTGGCTGACATCTAAAATCTATTGGACACATGCACTGATAATTGTGTTGCAAGCAATCCTACAGGATATGGGCATAACCAGTGAGTCTTAAGGAATATGTTAGGGACTAGATGGAGGACAGATCAAACGTGGAAAGGGGAGTATAAAAACCACATTTTTGAAAATGCCATCCATTTCATTTTTCCCACACATGTTGATTTGTTCTATCACTCAGCCACCTTTTCTAAGCTCATCTAGTTTGTAATACTGCCATAACTAAATTGATAGAAGAAACCTGATTATCAAAGACACCTGCATTTGGGGTTTTCACAATACATGGAATGTAAATTAACCTAATGGGCTGGATTCACACAACATGCTAACCTCCCTTCCCAACCTAAGCAAGGTTAACACCAGCTAAGCTTAGTGTATAGTGCAAATGTATCCTGGATGTGTTTAACAGACCCAGTTAAAAGGCTTGTGTGAGCACAGCCTAAATTGAATCTTAACTTCCTGTAAGCTGGCATTAACTGAGGATGGAGCTAGGGGCTTTGCAAAAAGCCATAGGGGATTGCATATGCCCCCGGGGTACAGATTGTGCTCCCACATTCTACAGATTGTATCCCCCCTTCTTTCTTACAGGGATATTGACTTCACTGGACCAACTGTAGGATTGGCTTATGTGGGAACCATGTGCAGTTCTAGCCATTCGGTGGGAGTTGTTCAGGTTGGTGGAAAGGATACCTGTTACCTCTTTGTAGGCAATGAAAACTTATATACAGGCATAACTATGGAGTCCTTGGGGTTCTCTGAGCTTGGTTGTTTTCTTGCAAACACTTCATTACCCAGCTAGGTAACAGAACTAGAATGGGATGGGGTTTGCTCTCTGTTTATATACTGTGGCAGGCTCTGCCAGTGTTGGTGGGGTTGGGGTATTATTTACTGCTTGCTTGTGTGCCCTGGACTGAGCAAACACTGTGTAGCACAGATAGGCAGAAGACTGGCAGAGCACATCCATGAACACCAACTAGCAGTCAGAAGACATGATGAAAACTCCTTAACCTCACAACACATGGACAGATATAACCATAGTTTTAACTGGGAAACTGTCAGCATTTTAGACCAAGCTAGATCCAAAAATGCAAGGGAATTCTTGGAAGCTTGGTATTCAGACAAGGCAGCAGTCAATAGACATATAGAGATAAACAGCATCTACACACTATTCAAAAGAGACAATAGAAGACAAAGGACAGAACATCTCCTCACCAGCAATCATCACCCGATAAACAGAGGTTACCACCAGGCACACAATCAAGCAGTGAACAATACCCTAATCAAGGAACTACTAGAGGAGCAAAACAAAACCCCCACCCCCACCAGCACTGGCAGGGCATGCCACAGTATATAAACACAGAGCAAACCCCATCCCATTTTGGAGCAAACTGAAGGTGTTACCTAGCCAGGTAATGAAATGTTTGCAAGAAAAGAACCAAGCTCAGAGAACCCGAAGGACCCCACAGTTCAACCCTGAGCCACACATATTCACCTCTATTGGTACAGGTATACGTTTATTACAAATAAAGACTCTTCTTGGTTTTGATCCACATCAGTTTCATACGTATTTATTTACAAATTTGACATTGCCAGTTTATGCCGCAATTGATGGAATTTCTGCACAATGCATTGTAGATATGTAGAACAAGCCTTTTATATGCCTGAACTATATTTTGCAGGTCAGGAGGAGTCAAAGGAAAAGTGTGTTCTAATCTGCAAATCAGCTACAGCAGGTCAAATCACGTTACAATACTTCCAGACAATGCTTCTGAACAAAATTACAAACACGAATCATCTTTCTTTCATTCCAAGAAAGTTAGGATCTAGATTGCGAATACGGCTGAATTACTGTACATGGAGAAAATGAGATAATTCCAAATCTGTTCTTTTTTTTAAACACGCACAAAAAAGCTCCAGTACTTTAAGATCCTGGAAGAAAACCATGTTGATTAAGATGTTGCTATACCTTTCATGAAAAACATTATCTTAGCTGTGTTAGAAGGAAGCCACATGGAAGTTAAAAAGTTTTGCTCCTTAATAAGTAGATTTAGGATTGTGGTAGTATAGGGTAACCCATAGTCTGTTTGCTCAAGAAAGTCTCATTTTTATTCAGAAAGAAGGATCAACTCTCCCTTAAGTCTGTTTAGGACTGCAGCTTTGATTCCAGAAGGCTGGAAATGGGCATGTGTGAATATTCGGAAAATGCCAGCCTGTAGCAAAAGGCGCTGAGAAGTTTTTGGACTGAAGTTGCACGTAGGTTTTAGTAACTAAATAAATGCCAATGGATGCATAGGTTTTGTTCTTTTCCTATGCTGTAACTGCAGGGCTCAGTGCTAGTAACTGAATTTACTTTCGGTTTCTTGGCTCACTAACAATAGACAAAGTGTTCTCTTTTGTTCAGGATCACGACAGCAGCCCACTTACTGTTGGGGCTACAATGGCCCATGAGATGGGCCATAATTTTGGCATGAATCATGACAAAAGCTCCTGTACCTGTAGGTCTGCCCCATGCATTATGAGTGACATGATCAGGTAAGGGTTCTGGAGGTTTCAGCAAACCCGTTAATATCTTCCAAATGAAGTTATTTTTAAATGGTTGCAATTCATTGTCAAATGAAGTATGCTGAGAGCTTATGAAAATGAAATGATCAGGGAGTTACAGAAGAGTGGTGTTTGGACAAAGGAGTGCCACTGTACTGTGTCTAATTAAAATGTCTCTTTTTTGAAATGTAGAATTGCTCTCAACAACTGAATAGCCATCATTCAGTGTCTTCCTCTAAAGCACATTTTAAAGAAATAGCACAGGAGGTGCAGTAGAAGAAACCTAATATTAATAACTGTGATGGATGAAACAGGAAGCCAAGTTAGACATTTAAGGCCTTCCTAAAGCAGGATGGGAGAAAGTAATTCTGAACCATCCAACTGCAGGAGGAGAAAGATGAAGTACATCTTTTAGGTGTGCTTGCTTTCAGCTGAACATTGCAAATGTTTTACAGAGGTTCCCCCCTCCCACCCTTTTTCAAGGTGGGAGACATGTCATGTCTCTCCCCTATATTGCAGTCTGCCGAAATCAACAGGTAGCAACGTATTTTTTTGCTGTTCCATGTCTAGTTTTGCTTTACTGAAGGGAAGGGAAGGGAAGGGAAGGGAAGGGAAGGGAAGGGAAGGGAAGGGAAGGGAAGGGAAGTCTTCTCAGGAATTGTCCTACTGCAAAACTCCCCGTGATCTTTTGTGTAAGACTTTTGCATAGCTTTAGCAAATGTGCCACCTGTTGAGAAATTTCTGATTTCTTCTGCAAAAGCCCTAGGACTTTGTTGCCTCATCTTTTATGCAGCGGCCACAAGGTCAGGAAGCTTGTTCTGGAGAATGCTACGCAGCCTTTCCTGTCCTTACTGAAGGATTTCTGTGCGTCATGCTCACTTTTTACACTTCTTGGCATTTTGCACAGAAGGCCTTGCTTAGACAACATCTTTGCTCAATAAACACCCCCAATGGGTCTGGTGCACCTCTGAGCTTGAAAGAAGCCCATGTTGTCCACTCAGTGGCCACCAGCAGGTGGTCTTTGGGTTCTTGCTTTCACCCACTAACCTGAGTGTCAGCGATGACTCCTAATGGTTTGCATTAGGAAGGTGCTCGGGTGGGCTTCTGTTACAGCGCTTGCTCCTCTTTAAGTAGCACTCTCAAAATTCAGTGGCAAGCTGCTGATGTTATGACCATTTCAGCAAAAGAAGTCAAATAAGTATATTAAGTCTCCATTTGCCTTAAAAAATCCATTTGTTTTAAAAAGGACCACCCCCAAAAAGAAGAAAAGAAAAAGAGGGCCAAAATTCCACTGTTCTCCCTTTAATGATATTATCGCCACACCTTCTTTGCCCTGTCAGCAATGTCACTGTGTCATTTCCAGACTCCCTCTTCCTTTTTTTAAATATGATTTTTATTAAAGCTTTTTAAAGAGAAGATAAAAACTAATATAAAGTAAGGAAGAAAAGAGAAAGCAAAGAGAAAGCAAAAAGTGCAAGAAAAGAAAAAAAGGTGAAGAAAAATAGAAAAGAAAAGATACGAAGTGCCTTCTGACATTCTTCACAGCAGTTATAAGTACAATTATATTTTAAACTCTCAAGTTACATCATATTACTCTTCTTTCTATAATCTATCCAATCTAATCATCAAAACTATAAATCATACGTTCATTTTTTTTTTTCATTTTGAAAAAGTCCATAAGAGGTTTCCAGTTGCCAATAAATGTAGATAGTGTCTTTTCTCTAATCAAAGAAATTAATATATTCTCCCAATTGTTCTGGGATTGTTCTAAATCTTAAGCAAAGTTCTTTTTCTCTCTGTTTCAGTATTGCCAAGTTATCCAAATCTTTCTCCATCTTTCTATTTATAACTTCTGTCTTATTTTCCCAAACTTCCACTTTGTTAGTAATTTGTTTTAAGTCTGCAGCCAGTTGCCCTACAGATTCTACAATCTTCTTACCTTCTTTCTGGTCTTTTTTATCCCTGCAAATTTAACCATTGGTGTCCTCTTTTACCAAATTCTTCAAGCATTTTCAGCAAAAAGTCTGATGAAATGCTGTTATCTGTAAGTTGTTCTAATGAACCTCTCTGTTCTTGCCCCAATTTGTCAGCTTTCCTTGTCATTGCCATGGTGAGAAAGTATGTCACTTTCTACGATGAAAATAAAAGGCAGGGTTTTCCTTTGTTTTTCTGATTTGCTTTCCTCTACCTTTAACATTTTAGTCCCAATTAGCTCTCCATAGTTGCAGTCTCACAGTTTAGCCCATATTACCCTTATCTTGATTTGTAAAATCCACCAATTATCTTCTGTCTTTAATAATAAACAATCAGCATTCCCATGAAGGTCCATTCTGTTAGTCTAATTAGTTTTGCTATTTTTTTTTAATGATTAAAGTGTACACACACACACTAATACAAAACTAAAAGACCTACAAATGAAAAAAGAAAGAAAGAAAGGGAAGAAAGAAAGAGAGAAAGAAACATAAAGGATGACTTCGCCCTCCCTCCAAACAAGTATATGCATTAACAGTAACTTAACACCTCTAATATTATTGAAGAAAGCCCTCTTCATGCCCTTTCTCATCCCTAAACAATAACCAAATTATAAAAAATATTCAACAATCAGTCTAATCTGCAAAAGCATTAAGAGTACCAATTAAAAACATATATTTTAAGCTTAAATAAATAGGTCTATTTTGCAATTTAACTTCTAAATTTTTTCTAAAAAGTAAAACCTAAAAGATCTCTCCCCATAAGCATACAAAAGACCAATAATATATATATTTTAAACTAAACCAAATAAATCGTTTTTACAGGCATAAACATCATCTTACAGTCCTGGTCAGAAAAAGAAAATTCAATATTAACTATCAAAACATAGACAATTTAATTCTGATCTGATAAGTCCACTTTGAATTCCTTTCTCTTCTTTTTGACAGACTCAGTCTTCAGTCTCTTCTCCAAATAAAACCCCAGATAGTAATCTCTTATTCTTTTCCTGTCTATTTTCAGAAAAGGTTTCAGAGATTTGGTGTTTTCCTTCTGTGGGTTCAAAATTGGGTAACTCTCAAAGCCTCAGAGTAACTCTTCTGATCCATTACAGCTTATGTCTCCATACCATTCTCATAATCAAGCAACTTTGAGCCCATCTTCAGATCCACAGGATCTTTTTCCATATCTTCCATCTCTCTCTTATAATCTGGAATTTCTTTAAAGTCCATTTTAAAGTCTTTATTCAAGTCATCCTCAACTTCTATTTTATCCAATGAAATCTTGTCGTCTTCTAGAACCTCTCTTAGTCCCAATTTTAGAAATAGTTTCTGGACACACTGATTCCAAACAGCTAACAATTCTTCTTTGAAAGAAGGATACTCCTCCATTGTGTTAAAAGATATCTTTTTCTTTAATTGCACTCTGGTTCTCTAACTAACTTACAAAGCTCAGTCTTATCTGGTGTTTATTTTCAGAAGCAAAACTTTCCCAAGACAGAAATCCTTGCAGCTAAATCCAAAATCACTTGCTGTATTTTCTTAGGCATTTAAAACAATCCTTTAAAAAGGTGTTTCAAAACCATCTAGCCTCTTGACGGTCCCCAGTGAGCATTCTTTTGCTGTTTCCAAATGTTAAAACATTTCTTTTTGAGCTTTAAACTTACTTTAATCTTTTTCCCAAGATAGAAGGAAATTCTCTCGGTGTACAGCAACTTGCCCTTCAGGAGGTTTTTAATTGTCAGGTAAATCAAACGAATAGGCCGTTTGCAATGTTAATTAAAAGAGGAAGTGAAAGCAAGTCTAGCGTCCATTTGAATGCTCAGCACTGCGGCGTGGGCTCAGTCTGTTTCTCTCAACTCCCACCCACTGGAGATGGCTAGTTTGCAATCTCTCCACAGTAAGCCTCTGTAAGGAGTGCCTGTGGGTGATCCTGTAATCTCCTTTATCTGGATGTGATTCTGAAGAGCTCAACCAATTGCCAGCCCTCTAATTATCACAGGTGCTGGCTCCACAAGCAGGGAGCCATATTCAATCTGCCTTTTCCTCCTGGAAGTCTAATTTTACTATTTTCAAAGGCACTTTTGTCAGAACAAGAAAATATTCTGGTTTTTTTTTAAAATTATTGTTTCCTTTATCGGTTTAAAACTTCCTTGGATCAGAATTTGTTAAGCTTTTTGCTTTTAAATTAAAACCCTTTAAGATAGGTTTTTTCCCCCCCCTCCTCTTAATTTCAAAAAGCCGGTACTCACCAAGAGTCTTTGATCTTCACTGCCATTCAGAATGTCTCTCTTAGGTTGTAAAGTGATTAAGTTGTACAGTGATTAAGAAATTGAGGCTTTTGCTGGTCAAAATGCCCATTAAATGCGGCATTGTAGTTAAAAGCGCATTGTAAATCCCTCAGCTCCCAAGCCGTTCAACTCATGATCCACCATAAGAAACTCAATTCCTGTAGTCAACTCACAAGGAGCAGCTGTTCCAGAGTGCAAATGCGTGATCACAAAGATTTTTCCATATCTCTGGAAGATTTTATCAGCCCGAAACTATGCCCCCCTCATGGAGCTGCTCACAGGAATATCTAACTCACCATCAGTCCTCACCTGGAAGCCTCCAGATTCCCCTTCCACATGGAGGCTGAGTGAAAATGAAAGATAGCCCACGTGACACAAGAAGTAGCTTAACCAACTATTATCCCATGGAGCTCTCAGTGCAAATTCATTTTGTTCAAAAAGAAAAGAAAGCTAGTGGAATTAAAACTGAGGGAGAAGAATCTGGGGGGAAGATCAAGGAGTACAAATAGATTTCTTAGCTACTTGGTTAGCCTTAGAGAAAAATCACAGGATTTGTTCTTTAGCCATCCCTGTTCCATCTTATATGTTTTTGCAATGAATTCTGTCCCTTGTCCAAAGATGGATGATGTCATGGTCTGTGTATCGTTTCATCTTTACAGCTATAAAACTCCCCAGCATTTCAGCTCTTGTAGTCTCCAGGATTATGAGAAGTATATCATGGACCGAACCCCACTATGCATTATCAACAGGCCCTTGAGCAAAGAAATTGTTGCAACCCCAGTCTGTGGGAACGACTTTGTGGAGGGGGGAGAAGAATGTGACTGTGGCTCTCCAAAGGTATGTTTTATGAACATGGGTGGTTCCAAGAAATTTCTCAAAAATGGGAATGGTTGCACAATCATCTAGAGGAATGGAGAACTGATATCTCACTACTGTTTTAGGAAGGCAAAGCATTTTTAGGAATGGGTGATTCACCACTCCAAGAAACATCCTTCCCCACTGAAAACCCCTACTTTGTTGACATGACCATATCATCTATCCCACTATTGTCTTGAGTGCTCCCTCCCAGAACTTGTGATCTTCAGTCTCTGCTCTAGAGAATGGATTCTACTCTCTAATAGTAATTTGACACAGTAACAGTAGTTTAGCAAGTGTTCTCCTTATATTGTTAAATGGTGTCAATACACGTGTAATGGCCTGTGGAAATGTCCTTGAGAGACAGGAGGAGGAGGAGCAGACTAGGCAACGGTCAGATAAGAGGCAGCTTGGCCCGGAGAAGCAATGGGGAATGTTAAACACCTCAGAACCCCCTCCTCCCAGTTTCATGGAGCATAGAGGTAAGGGGGAAGAGATGTAATTTCAGGCTTGCAAGAGTCCATTACTGTAATGTTACAATAAAGGCATTGTTAGTACTCATGGTTAGTGCTTCTCTGGACTACCTCATCGTGAGTAGAAAATCCCTCATGAATAAGCAAAGAATGTGGGTTGCAGGTTATGTGGGTTTCATGATTAGGAAGTGCAGATGTTTTTATTTGTTTTATTCTTAGCACAGGAAATACAAAGATAAGTATGTGTCACATAGGCATGCCATCATCTGTTTGTAGTACTCGGGCTGCCTTCAGCACGCTATTAGTCACATTAATCTGCTAGCACAAGCCCTTAAGATGAAACCCATTGCAGGAATGTCCTTTTCCTTGTGAGTTTCTCTCTTCAAAGTAGACCACCTAAAAGAGATTAAGCAGAAAAGCCTATAAACTCCTGCGATAATTCTTGGTTCTCAGGACTGTAAAAATGAGTGCTGCGAAGCTGCAACTTGTACGCTGAAACCTGGTGCAAAGTGTGGATATGGCCAGTGTTGTGAGAATTGCCAGGTAAGTCTTGCTTATTGTTAACAGTAGGAGAGATTTTACCCTGCTATTTATTAGCCAAATGAAAATGTAATATCTCTTGGGTGCTTGCTGTGATCAAAAACATGTTAACCCTATTCCCATCCCTTCTTCCAGTTTATTTGACCCTTATGAACATGTCCATGTGGAGCACATTTTAGCAAAACTTCAGCACTGCATTGTCTCAGTCTAAAATACATTCCTTTGGCATGTTGATTCACTTCTGCGGAGATAATATATATCCTTCTGTGACTGCGTTTGCGTGAAAACCCAGTTTAAATAAGGGTGGGCAATGTTTGAGATTGGTGCCCTAACTCAACTTCCTGGCTTTCTGGAAGGTTTTAAGAGGCCATCTGGTGATGCTGTGATATTCCAAAGGACGGTTTTTGGCCCTTTGTTTTTTTCTCTGAAACTTTTAGGGTAGAAACAGGTGCAAGAGACCTCTGGAAGTCATTCCCACCCTTCAGTCCCTACCCTCTCCCCAAAGCCCTAAATTCAACTCTTTTGGTAGCACATTCTGGAGTTGCCCATTCCTTCTATATGGGATCCCAATTGAATCTATACTAAACGTTTTGAGCAGAGTGGCCCAAAACATTTTGTTATTTCCATCTTCCTATCACAAGTCAAGATGGAGAGCACCAGAAAGCAGCCAAGTTTTTTTTCACCACATGAGACAGAAAATTCTATGAATGCTTTTCCCCATACAAGGAAATAAAAATATATCATGCAGAAGTTCAGCAATTAGCTTTTTGCTGCTTTTTCAGGATAGTCAGAATGATTTTCATTGACAGCTATCTCACTCTACTTGATGGTCAGGCCACCCCTGCTATTGAGGTCATCAACCTCCAGCAGAAGACAAAATTATAATTATGGAATATTATGGTATATTATAGCAAGTATATTTTTTGCAACATGTAGCGCTTCTGTTTCAGGAATATAGCCTTTCGTGCCAATCATTTTCTCATAGCAAGTAAGATAGATGGGACTTCTAAGCACTACACACAATATCTTAAGACCTGGAGCCAATTTGTAGCATGGCAGGGATGCCTTGCTTGGTAACCCTCATGACAGATGAAGAGGAGGCTTGAAATGTATTGAAAATCATGGCTGTGGCTCTTTGATCTCCACTGTTAAAGAGTGATAACTGGGAGGATTTTTTGTTTCCACCCACAGCTTAGGCGAGCAGGAGCGGTATGCCGGGCTGCAAAGCACGACTGTGACTTGCCTGAATTGTGCACTGGCCAGTCTCCTCAATGTCCCATGGATCGCTTCCGCATGAATGGGCACCCATGCCAAAACAACATGGGCTACTGCTACATGGGGAAGTGCCCCACCTTGGCAAACCAATGTACTGCTCTCTGGGGGCCAGGTAAGTCAATCTTAGGATTTCAGAAGAGCGGCATTGAAAAGGATTAAGTCATTCTCACTGATCAAAGATACGTCCTCCTTTCTACCCATAGTAAATCATCATTCCATTTCTGTTCTATTAGAGATGGAATAATTAGAGATGGAATAATGTAGTGGGTTGTGGATGGACAAAGATCTGGGTCAGTATATTTGTGTGTGTGTGTATATGTGTGTGTATGTATATGTGTGTGTATGTATGTATGCATGTATGTATGCATGCATGTGTGTATGTGTGTGTGTGTGTATGTGTGTATGTGTGTATATATCTATCTATCTATATAGATATAGATATATCAGTAAACAGCATAAAACGGTGTAAAACTCCAAAGAATGAAATTGCTCAGTCTTTTGCAAGTTTCTTGGTAGAAAAATCCAGCTGTATTCAAAGAGGCCTATGCCCAGGAAAGTGTCTAGATACCATTAAAGTTTCTTTACTCATCTGAACTTTTATGAACCAATGTATACATCAGCTTTCTGCAACTTGGGCATTTCCTAGTGTGTAGACTTCAATTCCTAGAGTTCTTGGTAAGGGCTACTCTGCCTGAAGAATTCTGGGAACTGGACACATATCTGGAGGATAACCAGGTTGGAGAATGATGACATAGAGGAATGAATTTGGGATTTGAATTCAAATTCTACTACAGCCATTGATTTACCAAGTAGTCTTGTGCAAGTTGCATAACAGTGCCTTCAGCCTTGTGTCCATAAAAGTGGAATAAGCAACTTTATTGCAACACTGTTTGGGCTATTGAATGCCTTATGCATAATGAGGATTAGATAAATAACTGGTTACAAATACCAATTTTAAGAAGTGAATATTAACTACACATATTCCTAAGTCCTTTGAGATATCTTCAGCCATTCTTTATCCTGCTGGCCTGTTACAAACTCAGGTGTTTGTCTTGGTTCCCCCCTCCCTACTACAGGTGCAAAAGTGGCTGCAGATTCATGTTTTACAATCAACCGGAAAGGGGTTTATTACGGCCACTGCCGAAAGGCAAATGGCACATACATCCCATGTAAACGAAAGTAAGCAATTCAAATTATTTCCTGCTCTGAAGCTGATGTCATGTAAGGGTAATATGAGAAAGATTTCCAGGTTGACATCTGTGGGAACGTGATTCTGTCACCTTGCTAAACCAACAGAAACATGAGCCAATTTCTGACTGGCTAATTGTCCTGCGTTTTCCATCTTGGGTTACAAGATGGAGCAAAAGTGGGATATAAATGGAGTGCCATGAGAATAGAAGTGCTGTGAGAAGATTGGGTGAGAAAGTATAACGAACCTTTCTCTCTGGACTTTTGCTACCCAGCAATACTTTGTTTAACTGCATGTGACTGAATCAGCCCCGTTTGTCTGAGATCATGAATTGCACTCAGCCATAAACCATAACTTACAAACCACAATGGCTGGTTTAACCACATGTTAAACTAAAATCAAGCAACAAGCCACATTATCTTTTAGTGATATGTGTAAATCCAGATTCTGCCTCTCGCTCATACACACACACAGACCCTTGTGCCATTTTTCCTACTAAAACATGGGCAGTCCTTGTTTTATACATCCCTATTTAAATCTGAATTCCTTTTTTCTCCTATCTTTCCTAAACTGAAAGGGAAGAACTGCCATTTTTCAGGGCAATTTCCCTCTCTAATGTTTAATGCAGCTGCCCCTGACCTTTAGATTTCAGCTGGCATCATCCTGGTCATCCACTGGTCAGAGATGATGGGAATTGTAGGCTGGGAATCTGGAAAAACCAAGGTGGGGAAATCCACTTTATCAGTTATCCAGGTGGATAAGGGACACATTCCCTGCTCTAAAGATAAGAAACCAGACCCAAACTATCCTGACTCTCAAAAGCAGGGAAATCATGTGAGCTTGTTGCAGATACAGGAACTGTGTTTCCCTATTTTTTCAAATCTTGATACACCTCTTGAGATTTTTCAATTATCTGTTAGACAACCCAGTTCATTTTGAGGCTGAGCACACTTCTGGTCATCCATCTCTACTTTTTTAAAAAAGACGTTAAGGTTAATCCAAGAACAACTGATGTTTGCCGATGAGGGAGGAAACAGACCTCTCATTGATCCATTCTTTTTAATAAGAAGGAATTGGCTGTTTCCTTTTCAGGGATCTAAAATGTGGCAAGTTATACTGCACAGGTGGGTCAAGGATGCCTTCAGCTGGAAGCCTGGTGTCATTTGATACATGCAAAGGCAGCATTCCAAAGTATAAAAATGAAAAAGATGTTGGAATGGTTGATCCTGGAACAAAATGTGCAGAAGGAATGGTTAGTAAAGATTAACTCTAATTTTTGTGCTGTAAGGTCTGATTCCCAGGCTGTTAGTAAAATAATTTTGCAATGGATCTTACTGAAAGCTACTTTAGATTTTCTGTGTAGAAGAAGAAGAATCCATCTAGCCTTCTTTTTATTTTTGATTTGTTTTGTTAGTTTTTCCTTCAAGCAACAACAACAACAACAAAAAATCAGGTGAATGTCCAGGGCTGTTTGTTTCTTCTAAGAACAAAATGCCTGGCATTCTCATAGCATTGTGCTTCTCCCTTGAAGCACTTTCCTGGCAGACCATCAAGAGGTGGTCCTTTCTCTTAACCTGCAGGTATCTCCATAGGGAAGATGGAAGAGAGATGAGAAAATCAGGGCAAGAGCTGGTTGTGACCTAAAGGTCACCCGTTCAAAGAAGCCATTTAGAAGTGCTGAAGCCATCCCAAAGCTTATTTGAAAGCATCAGGAATCACTTCCTCCTATCTTGTTATACAGTATGGAACCTCAAAGTAGTTTACTGAGTATCCTGGTTTTGTTCTAGGGAATGACAGGCTTCAGCTGAATGAGAAAGTGCTGTCTTGCTCTTTTGATAACCTCAAAATTTGCCTTTCAGGTGTGCAGCAATGGGCAGTGTGTTGAGATAGAGATGGCCTACAGATCTACCAACTGTTCCAACAAATGCAAAGGACACTCTGTAAGAATTACACATTCTGGCTAAGGAATGCTACATGCGCTTTAGCGGGCTTTAAGACTGTTCTGCTTAGAGATAGGGCTCGGGAGAGCTTCCTCTGTTAAGCACGTACGCTTGGCCGTTTCACCTTTTCCTTTGCAGTATTCTCTGCTCCTCTTTCTTCTTTTAGTCTTTTCCAATGTGCTCTTTGTTTCATTTGCTCCTCTTGCCACACCCTTTCTAGAATAATGCATATGTTGATCCCTGAAAATAAGCCACGCTTTCTTTTTATACTGGCATAAATCTGAAGCAGCTGCAAATAATCCATTAGAGTTTATTTGTAAATATATTTCGGATGATATTTACTGTACATCTATATCTAAATAAATCTCAAAGCTTGACTTAGTCCTTCTCAGACTGCTGTCCTGCTCAAGTGCGCTGACCACAGCTCTCATACTAACCAAAGAAGAGTGCCCTGCTGTTGTTAGGCTTAGTCTTATGACTCAGCCTAGCACCAGATTGAAGAATAGTGACTTGGCTGTTCAGATAGTCTTTGGGACTGCATCCTGAACAGCACCTTTGGTAGGAACTCTTCATTTCTTTTTCTCTGTCAGATGCTTTGGGGGGGTTTCCATCTTTTTATCTGTCTAATTTGGTTCAGATTTTAAACATAGTTTTATGGTTCAATACTCTCTGGCTGCTTTGGACTTCATAAACATGCAGAGGAAATGTTGACTGCTTCTTTCCCCTTTATCTGCTCTGAAGCCCAATTCTTGGTCTGTGCTGTCCTAGGTATGTGACCACGAACTGCAGTGCCAGTGTGAAGAAGGATGGGCGCCACCTCACTGTAATGACCCCACAGCAAATAGATGTGAGTTAATTCAGGGGGGCACAGAATTTGCATCACAACTAGAGGTTATTTTGTCCCTGGGATGAGTGGAATGTCCTAATAACATTTGCCACCAAATCTCCAAAGGCTAATTCTGGGCATTTTGGAGGTCTTTCTTTTCTCAGTGGATTTTCTCGGTGGATTTCTCAGTGGATTTTATAGCAAATGTACCCCTGTATGATTTCTTCATCAGTAAGCAAGAAATGGTGGAGGGAACTCTCTTTAGCTGCTACCAATTAATGGGTCAGGGGTATCTGCAGGATGTGGTTTAAAAAAAAAAAAAATAAGTTGGCAGCTCTAAGAGTGTAATTGAAGCTTGGCCTGTTTTTATGTGCATCACTACACCCATAAAAATGGGTGGCGCTTCCATCATACCATCGTAGCCACCAATTTATATTTTTGACCACGCCCTGTGGACGTGTAATGAATACCCTTGTCCTATCTCCAGAATATTTTTATTTTGGAGGTTGGAGAAAATGGCAGCTACCACTGGTCATTAAGAGTTAAGGCTCTATTTATTATTTTTAAGAAAATTAGTGATACGCCATCATGGCCCTTCCACAAATGATAAATCTGCTCCTCTATGAGCAATTCCATTTTATCATAGAAATAATTGTATTAGTCATTTTCTGTATCCAAAGCAATTCCCTTACATTCCCTTATTTTGATGTTCATAATCACCTCTTAGGTATTTTTTTATTAATTCCATATTGCAGATGATAGAGAATCCTCTCTAAATGGTTTAGCCTCAATTCATACAGTAGGAAGCACCTACATTAATTTTGGACTAAATTATAGCACGGGAATGGGAATTTATTCTAATTCTAGACAGGTTAAATAATCTTAATTGAAATTAGGGTTTGAAATCTCAGTTTTTATATTGTTATATATCAGTTGGGTATTGTTAACTATTAGCAAACTGTACTTTTATTGGAAGGGCTATTTTTTGTCTCATTATGCACATGAAGGAGAAGAGAAGAAGGGGGAAATAACCCTAACCCTAACCCTAACCCTTGCTGCAATTTATTTAACCTAAGCCATTTAACCAAGGGCAGCAAGATTGCATTTTTTTCCCCCCAAGTATGACAGGTATCCTGACAATTATAAACAATTTTAGTAACTGTTCACCATGTTTTAAGGTACATCAAATATCCACTTCACCCTATAACTCATCTCTTAACTAAAGAACAAAATCCAAATGCCTAGTCATTCATTCCTTGTCAGCAAAAGTCCAGTAAGGGTTACCAGAAATAACTACTTATCTATTTTAACCTTAATCATGTAAGCCAACCCTGTAGTCCTTTCCTGAACTTTTAACAATCTTGATTTTTAAACCCTTCAAATGATACCCCAGAGCTTGTTTTCTTTTCATCTTTTTTTGTCCCTTTTCGAATTTTTTTTCAAAACTTGAACAGAACTTTTTTGTACATCCAATAAAAAAAGCTTGTCCCATTTTTGTTCTGTTTTGTTTTGGTGTCCCTTCTCAAAAATCCTTCAGGACTTTAACAGACCTCTTTTGTATATCCAGTAAGAAAAGGTTATCCAAATCACTTTTCTGATGTAATACTTGTATATCACCTTTAAGTATTAAGTCATCAACCACTTTGATTTGTATGTCCAGTACATTTTTTTCCATATCCTTCTCATAAATTGTCACATTTAGATCCCCATTCAAATTAATTCCAAACTTATCAGGTGCAGCTTGTTCTTCTTGTTTAGCATCATTAACATACCATCTATCCATAATATCCAATAATTTCAGACAATTGTTCAAAAATATCAAAATTTCCACTGTTAAAGTATTTCACTCCACTCTTTGTTAACCAGTCAAATTTATGTATTCTTCTCCTTCAATTGTAATCTTTATTTTCTTCTAGCGCCCATTAGTGTCCAACCTTCAAAATCCCATCTTATCATGTTTTTTTCTTAAGAAAAGCCAAAAAATCAGTTTCCCATGGGAAGAATCCTTCTAATTAATTTGTTTTTGCTTTTTTAAAACTTTGGTTTGCTTTTTTATTACTTTGGAAACATTAAGACTCTTCAGAATGGCAAGTTTTACAGCATTCACTGGGTAAGTCACCTTTTCCTTAGAGAAAGATTTGTTAAATATGATTTTAAGGATTTGGAAAAATATTTTTTGAATTAAACAGCAAAAGGATGTTTAGAGTGTTGGTTCTGGAAAGTTAACAATGGGCTAAGGCTCCAGATGGTCTTGGAATTATAATTTTAAATTAATGGGCAGCAAAATTGTGATTACCCTAAAGCTACCTAGTGGTAAAAGTCCAAATATAGACTTCCTAGATCATAGTTTAGTTTCTTAGTTATCCTGCTACATCCAATTGCATGACTATCTTGGGAGACAGATTAGAATCAACCCTTTCTCAATCCGGAATTGTTAGCATGGGAGTTGTAGTCCCAACACAATTAGAGGTCATGGATTTGGGTTAGGCTGTGTTAATCTTAAAAGATGATGACTAGTTAAAGACATTCATGAAATGAGGTTTATATTCCTGGTCTTCCTAGGTTAAATTTGATGCCCAGAGTTGGTTCAGAGTTGGGTGGCACCTAAATTTAAACAAACAAACAAACAAATAAATAAATAAATTCTAGCCAATTCTCAACAGTGGCTCTTAGGGAAAACTCTTTTCTTGTGTATGAGAAATGCCAGGGCTTGGAACAACATGATTTTCCATTGATCATCTCCTGTGTTTCCATTGTGACTCCATCAATATACAGGTAGCCCTTGAGTTACGCCTATTCATTCAGTGACCATTCAACTATATGCCAGTGCTGAAAAAATGGAGTTATAACTGGTCCCCGAAGTTACGCCTGTTGCAGCCCCCCTGCAGTCATGTGATCATGATCTGGGCACTTGGCAACCCATTTGCATGTACCCCATGATCATGCGATCTCCATTTGCAACCTTCCCAGTTGGCTTCCCACAAGCAAAGTCAATGGGGAAGCCAGCCGGGGAGGTTGCAAGTTGCTCTGGTAAGTCTCCCCCACCCACCCTGACTTTTCTTCACTCAAACACACTACATCCTCCTTTCCCCCCTTTGCTCTCCCACATTGTAATGGAAGGAGACTGGTATGGGAGATCCAGGCTATCAGGAGAGAGGTAGCGCATTCCAGAAAGGGGGACAAGGCAAGCACTTTCTCAGTCCACAGCAAGACCGTGAGAAGAAGAAGAGGTTTAGACTAGCCCCTCCCTAGAGTATCACGGGGTATATCCACTAGTTGCTGTAGTGTAGAGTTAGTCTAGCAAGATTCTGTCTAGAGGGTGTAAGCAAATAAAGGAACTGTACTGGACTGAACTGTTGCATCGTTGTTCTTGGGCTGAGCCTGACACACATGCACTGTGTCCTCCTTCCACCTTTGCTCACTTGCACACACCAGCAAACTTCTGGTTGTCCATCTGGTGCATGCAAGTGAGTGAAGGAGGGAAGGAGAGTGCTGGTGCATGTGAACAAGCGAAGGGAGAAGGGAGGCCAAGAAGCACCTGAGCTGCTTGCTGGGGCTGCTTGCCACCCTGCAAGACAGGGTGCAGGGCAGCCAAAAGGGCAGAGATGGGGGCAGAGATAGGTGGGTTGGAGGAGTTAGAGGCAGTCCCTTACCTTACTAAAGCTCAGGATTGGGTGGGACCAAGCCCAGAATGGCTTGGATTGGGGTGGGTACTCACTTAACGACTCACGATTCTCGATTAACAATGGTAACCAGGACTGCTGGGATTGCAGTTGCTAAGTGATGTAGTCACATGATGTCCCGCTTTACAACCGCATCACTTAGCAACAGAAATTCCAGTGCCAATTGTGGTCGTAAGTCAAGGGCTACCTGTAACTTTAAATCTATTCATAGCCTTTTCTCTTTTTCCTTTAGATATCAACATCATTGTTGTAGTTGTAATAGTAGTCTTAGTAGTCATTGCCATCATCCTTGCTGTTCTCTTCCACTGCTCCGTTTTAAAGAAGAAACAAAGTCAAAGGTGAATGTTCTTTTGAATGTTCTCTGCTAATTTTTTTTAGGGGTGGATTACCAGGTGAGCTGAGTCCCATATAACAGCAATGGTGGGTTCTCCTGACTGAATGGAGAGGCCGAACGTAGATTGACTTGGAAAAAACTCTGTAGGACTGAATATTCAGTTCCAGAAATCTCTCTGGCTGAAGTTACAGATTTTGACTGAAAGAACTGCATTATATATAGAAAACAAGTTCCAGGATATCTGCAGGGGACTAGTTATCTCAACAGTCAAACAAAAAGACATATTTTAAGATCATACAGAATCTGAACCATTAGTAGAAATATTGGGAGTGCCAATTCTGATATCCTCATCATCCTCATCATCCTCATCATCATCTAAATTTGTTATGTCTGCCTCATCAGTGTATGTCATCATGTAAATTCTTTGTAATTTAATTTAGATGTTTCACAGGACCCTTTGAACTAATGCATAATAAAGTGGGAGGGAGGGAGGGAGGGAAAGACAGACAGACAGACAGACAGGCAGGAGACATTTCACGTATTTCCATGTTTACCTTGACTTTGGTCTTGGGTGTAGTTCAGAATTCTCTCCTCATTCTAATCTTCTACTACTTCATGGCAGCACTCACAAAAGCACAGCTGGAGCCACGAATCCTGCCTTCTCTGGCCCCGATCAGAAGAGGAAACAGCATCTTGGCCCAGTGTCCGGTCATTCCGAGGTGAGAGGACAAATGGGCACTCAGAGCTGGGTAGAACTCAAAGACAGCAGCTGTATAAAATGCCCAACCCATTTGTTTCGTGTGAAGCAATAAGAAGCGTGATTCTCCAGTGGCAGTTTAAGGAATTGGGGCCCAATCTAGGTTTGGAGGCTCTTCTCCCTGCCCACAGCCCCCGGAACAACACTACAGATGGATTTCTGCAAAATGCAATGTTGAAACTGGGCTAGAACTGGGAAAGGGGCCAAAATAGTGCCTGAACATAGTTTGGGAGCTGTTCAGCAACATGCAGGCAAAATGCCTGCATTTTTTGTTCTTTTTTCAGAGAGAGAAAGTTGTAGTTGTTGTCTTTGTAGCTGTGGTTGTAAGATAAGGTCAAACAGTCTGTTATCAGTGAAGATGTACCATAATCCTTTGTCATTTTCAAAAACAAGAATTACTATAGTTACTGAACCAACTTCTTGTTTGCACAATAACTAAATGGAATGAGTTTGCATCACAAAGTAAACCACAAAATAATTAACGTTAGCCCTAATGAAACTCTGCATGTGTGCAAGTGCACCTGCTAGGCTTTTAACTGATCTGGCTAAGTCTTTGAAGTCCTTGGCTTTAAAAAAGTTTTAGATATATTCAAACATTCTGCTGTTTCCTCCTTTCAGATGAATTCTTCAAGATTTATCCTACCCCCACCTTCATCCCAGGCAAATAAACGACCAGTCTGTGTTGTAAGTAGAATTAAATGGAATAATTCTTGCTTATGACTCTAAAGCAGCCTTTAACAGACAAAACAAATACATTTAACAAACCAAATAAAATATGCCGTAAGGTGATGTACAGTGGTATGAATGAAGATGTGAACATAAGCAACACATTTCCTTGAATGTAATTATTTTTAGAACTAGACAACCTGTGACCTGTTGGGTCATCACTTCAGAGATATTTCCTTACCTAAACAGAGATACAGAATGACCAAGGGCAAAAAAGCAGTGGGAGCGTCAGCACCATTTGCCTTTCCCTCACAACCCTCAGGAGGGCCTTGGTTAAGCTGTCGCCTCCTCCTCCTTGGCTGACCCGCAGAACTACCTGCCACTTTGCTGGGGGGAGGTAGAACAAAAGGAGCCACGGACTGTGAGGAAAACTGCATCCCTGCTCCCCATTCCAACATATCCCCAAGGGCCCCTCCCTTGAGGGAGGAAGAGGGCTCAACCATTGACCATCGGCACCCACCCCCCATCCATTCCTACCTCGCTAGCAGGCATCCAAATCACTCCCTCATCCTTCCCTGTTAAGAGATTTCAAATTTCTGCCTCGTTTCCAAAGCAGCCAATCGCTGCTCACCCATTGGGCCTTGCCGCCAGCTGACAGAGGGAGGTGAGTACGCCCATGATGACCACAGGACCTGGGCTGACCATGGCAGTGCATCAGTGCTGAAGCAGCCACAAATTTTCCAAATTTCAATCCCAGAGGAGTAATGGGTCCTGGATTTTGGATGCATTCTGCAAGTTAGCCCATTTGAGGTACCTTGGTTCAAAAATTGTTGCCCTGTGACTCACCATTTCACCCAGTTGAAGGTTACAGACACGAGAGTTTTAGTAGTATATAAATTCCCCCATAACAAATGCAAAGAATTTTTTCTGTAATTTATAAATGTGTATTTGGATACATTACCTATTGGACTCAATATGGTTTCCTTATGAGCAGATATATAGAGAATTTAATTAGCAAAATAAGTATGCATATAGAACAGTGTTTTTCAAATCTGGCAACTTTAAGATATGTGGACTTCAATTCACAGAATTCCCCACCAGTATGATCTAGAACCTTGCAAATGGAAAATGAATAAGCTGCAGATTTTTTTAACCTGATTGTTGAAACATACATACTAATATTCTGAAACACAATAAGCAATTTCTGATTGCTTGAATTAATATTTGCTTCCTGCATTGTAAATCCCTGTGTAGAGTAGGGATAATCTGCATAATTTCCAGTGTTTCAGAAACATGATTCTCTCATAGGGAGTTCTAGAAAATTAGGGAGTTCACACACATTCTCTCTTAGAAATACACTAAACTGATACTGTTTCATTATTAACAGAAAATCCCAGTAGAACAGTTCAACCACACCCCAATAGCATATCAAAATTCCAGAATGGTAAATTTCTAAATGAATGGTCACCTGCTCTAAGAACTTCAGAATACTGATAGACATTCCCTCCTATTTCTACTGATTCCCTGGCATCTTTTTTGGAATGTCATATCTCATTCTGTATGGCCTATAGAAAAGTGAAGATCACATGGAATTAAGTGTTTTTGAGGTCAAGGAAATCAACTGTTCTTCGTCTATGCTTAAATTTCCCAAACATGACTATAGAAAGCCTATCTAGGTAGATTGAAGAAACTGCATTGGATGTGTGAAGCTGTCCATTAATGTAGCATTTTCCACAATGTATTTCCAGCAGAGGTATGATTATTTCATAAACTGCTAGCAAATCATTTAGAGATACAAATTATTGGAGTGGATTAAATCAATATTCTGATTTAGACAGATTTCAACAAAATTGCCAATGAAAAGTCAAGCACAATGGGTGAAGTATATCAACACCCAAATGGATGTACACATCTTATTTTTATTTATTTATGTGGCCCCCCAACTCACTCATGGTGACTCGGGGCAGCTTACAGAAATAAAACCCCAAATACAAACCCACTACACCCCACCCTCCTGGCAACAATACGTTCAAACAAACAACTTGATGGGCTCCATATCAACATGGGATCTCCAGGCCTGCTGGCAAAACCATGTCTTCAGGGCTTTCAGAAGAGTATCAAGATGGGGGGCAGTCTTATCTCCGCAGGGATGATGTTCCACAGGGAGGTAGCCACCACAGAGAAGGCCCTTCTTCTCACTCCCACTAGATGGACCTCCTTTAGGAAGGATAAAGTCACCTGGTCCAAAAAATGAATGGACCAATCCCATTCATATATTCTACGATCCTATGATATTCAATAAATTTGTTGTGGATTTCTACCTGAATTTTCTGTTAGAGCTTTCCTCAAAAGAGCCATTGAAATTATTGATTTCTTAAAGTGCTGAGAATTTCCAATTCATGTAACTGCATGTTTTACAGAGAAAGGGAACAAGTGTTAATTTTTGTTGCAGACAGATGACTCAAACTTTAAGCATAACAAGAAATGTGTTTTCCATCTGGTGTTTTTGCCTGTCATTTTAAAGCACTTTTTAAATGCATTTTGACTACTGTGTGCAAAGGTAGTTTTAAAAAGTTCCCGTTTGCTTTCATTTCAGCCCATTGTAAAACCAAACATTCCTCCACCTCCTGTGCCACCAGCCAAATCAGCCATACCTCCAGCCATGGTATGTCAACTTCCTAATCATCACTCTTCCATGATATTTTGCTCCTTTATAGCAGGATGTTGGGTCAGGGTTGTGGTTAGAACACTTTCCAGGCAGTGTGATATTTTCAATTTTTTGAGACTGCTGGATGAAAAATAAGGTAAAGAGCTTCCGGGGGGAAATATTCAAGTGGTGGGTTACTGGTGGGGATTTCTCAGTGGGCCTGAAGCTCCAGGGATCCTGCCCTCCCATACAGCTGCCCAGATTGCTTATTGAATATGGCTAGACTTAGTAGTGTGGAATCAAAACGCAGGACACAAATGCAGAATAATCAAGGCTTCACTGCAGTGTTTATTGAGCAGTACGTACTGGAGGGGGACCCACCAGAAGTTAGTGGGAGGCACTCCCCTACAGGCAAAATGGATGCTCTGATATTTATTCAGTTCTACAAGAAGGGGAAGGGAAAAGAAACGTATATGCATACATATTCATATGATGATGCAGGCATACCTAAATAAGCAATGGTTCTCAAGTTACTCTCTGCCCCTCTGTTATCTGTTAACTGCTAGTAAAACAATAGTGTCACAGAGAAGAAGACACACATTAGTTCAAGGTGCCAAATGCCAGGAAGAAGGCATCCTCCCTCAGGGCAGATGCCCAGGTTGCTATGGGGATGTTTGTGATAAGGAGTTTACAACCGGCCTGGTTCACATCAGCTTCAAGGATGCTTCCACATGCCTTTATGTTTCAATCTTAGTAAGGCGATCCCATTCATCTGAGGCCTCTAAAAACTTGTCTTTTTCACCCAAAGATTCATTTTTCTCACAGTAGTAATTCAGTCCTTTCTTCCCAATGCCAGGAGAGGACCCAAAGCCTTTGGGAGGGTTGCGTATCAACTCTAGGTCTGATGCTTTTGTAAAGGGAAGATGAATTGCCGCTAATAATTTGAGTTGCATTCTGGCCTTATTCTTGAATCTCTATCCATTTAGGGCAGTTAATCTATCATAGTAACAAGATGATAGTACTCTCATGGGAACTTTGTCCTACCTCCAGTTTTAATGGGAAGAGGTTTGAACATGTTCTATTATTAAATACCCATCCCCTATGTATGAACTTAACAAAGCAAAAAAGGACGAGAGGCTATACTTTGTACTCACATGATAATATGTCGTCTTTTCTGTGGGAAGAAATGGGCATGCTGAAAAAACATAATGAGACTCAACTGTTCAGTGCAGAAAAGTGCCATTGTAGGAAATGGTGGCATATGACCTTTGATGCATGGATCATTGGCCAGAATGGTACAAAGGGAATCGTGCATCTAAGCTAACATTTTCAAGGTCAAATGATCTAGAATAGAGAAACTACACTGGTGGGATGAAGAAGTTATCTCTGGACAACTGGGTGGAACTAGATCTACTACTTTGTTTGGCTGTTAAGTCCTGAAATGAAGCATCCTGGAGGCCTGAATGCTTCATTTCAGGAAGGATCAGGGACTATATGGGCTCTGCTGGATCCGGCTCCTCCCACTGATTTTTTTCCAAACGCACAGTCACCAACTAGATCAGTGTGAAGCTATCATAATCAATAAACATACAGCATACTTTTTTTTCAGAAAAAAACCAAAACAATGAAAGCAAAGCTTATTTTGGGTGGGGGGAAATGCCCTTCTTTACCTGTTTATTGCTTCCTTCCCTATTCCACTTTGGTTTGCTTTCCACGATTAGGATTGATGGCTTGAATAAATTTATAAGGCTTTGCTCTGGGTCATTTGACTCCAATATTGTTTTGCTTCTGTTTTCAGGCACTGAAACCCCCAAGTAATCTCAGGGTGTGAAACCAAGAAAGAATCAGAAATAATACTGATTGTCTGATTTCAAAACCCCTTTTCCATCTTCTCGGCTCCCTTGTCTGCCAAGGAAAACCGAATGGCTGATGTCTTTCTTACAAGTCTAATGCTTCCTCTGCAAGGGGGAATGTCATGTGAACTTTGGGGGCATCGTCACCTGCAGTCCCGACTCTAAAGATGGAAGCTGATGAGCGTCTCTTCAACTCTCTTCCACTATATCCCTTTATATCATTTTATCTCCCATTATATCAAATTGGGAGATCCTGATAGAGTCGGGATGATATTGTGAATTGATAACTGAGCCAAAGATGCATAGTAGTATACAGTTCTGTTGAATTTTTTTTTTTTTTTTAGTTATCTTTTAAGTGAGGCTACTTCTGAAATCCTCCACTTCTGAATTTCTTTCTGGATTTGTAACCTTTTGAATGACTGATGCTGTCTGGAATTTTCCATTGTCGTCTTTTCTTTTACTTTCCTTGCGTCTTTGTGTGGAGGAGGAAGAGACACTGTTGGCTCAGTTTTCACTGCAGATAAACTTGATGTGTGTTGAAATTTGCCTTGCAATTTCTCAACAGTTTGGCCCCTATATAAAAAAAAGGTGGTTCTCTTTCTTTTCAGAATGCTTGAGAATTTCTTTCAGACTTGCCTGGTTTATGTTTTTGAGCTTATTTTATTGTTGTAATTGGCAGTGGGGACTTCTTAAACTCTTCTGTTACACGTCTTCCCATCCCAATCTGGAAAACTCCCATGGAAGCTCTTTCCTTGAGGTCTCCCCTTAGAAAATAATGGAAACATGAGAAGCCAAGGAGGCTGCAAACTCCTGGAGATATGCTTGTACAGGCAGGTTGGAACAATGTTCTCCAAGGTTCAGCTTAGCTGCAGTTTAGCTCACTGTTCCCAAAGTGTCTTCACTGGTATGGTTCCCTTTGTTTCCACTCTCCATTACTCTGCCTGCTGTACCACAGTGCTACATTTTCCTACATATAGAAACAAAACCCTTATTAGTTCTCTAGTAAAAGGCGTTAAGTAGAGGAGAACTCCTGATGATGACATGGACACAACACGACAGTTTTCTTGGGAACAGTCCAGAAATGGCTTGTTGGGGACTCTTTCCATGATGCATGCATGCTTCCATCCATCCATCCATCCATCCATCCATCCATCCATCCATCCATCCATCCATCCATCTATCTATCTATCTATCTATCTATCTATCTATCTATCTATCTATCTATCTATCTATCTATCTATCTATCTATCTATCTCCTGGCATCCCATCCAAGGACTAATCTAGCTGATTCATCTTAGCTTTTTAAAATTAGAGTCAACTAGATCCTGGGATTCAGCTACCACACCGGTGCTATAATGGAAGCTAAGACCCTTATGGAGTGATTTCTTATTAACCATTTGCCACCTGCTGCAGTCTAGATAGGCAATGGATGGGGCGGGTGGGGAGCCTGCTGGAGAGTGCTGGATCTTGTTAACTATTGAGGAGGAAGTATTCTCTATACCGCAGGCAGATGCTGATTGATGCTTTTTGGATCTTAGACTCTCTCCACATTTTTATTTTTATTGCACCCCTTGGAGCCTGCTAACCTTCCTGCCCCAAATTCAAATCTGGATACCGCTACTGGAAGTTCCGAAATCATCCAACTGGAAGCTACCTCCCAAACCCAGATGATGTTAGAACAGGCAACACTAGATGAAACTTCTACCCTGGCCTTTTTCCAGATGTTGGAGGGTGTAGAGCACATCTCAAACACCCACATACCTACATTGATGGAAGACTCTGTATGTCCAGCTAATCCACGGATAGTACCTTTAGGCTCTGAGTGACTCTGTCCTACAGAAGGGGAGGTTCCTGTCCTCTCCTGGAATGTTGCAAGCTGGAAAGCAAAGATCTCAGATGCTTCATTTATGGAATTTCTTTCTTTTTTATATATTCTTATGTTTCAAGAAATCTGGACTATGGGGATCTGTCAATACCTGGATATATTCCCTATAGTTTGAATATAATACCTAGTACAAAACAGGGCAGACCATTAGGTGGCTTGAGTTCTATGGTTTTTGTCAAACTTAATGTTCCAGTACTTACCCTGGAGTCTTGCTCAAATGTGGCGCTAGTCTTCCTGCTCAGATTTAAGTCCTACTCTGTTTTACTTGTTAATCTATACTTTTCTCCACTTCGTGGGCATAAGGAAATAAATAATTTGCGGGATCAATATCCAGACTCTAATTATAATAGCTGGTGACTTTAACACACATATTGGCCAATCTGATGCCATTTTGCAAAATTGCAAATGGCCAATGCCCCCTAAAACCAATGTGGGCTATTTGCTGACCAGACAATCTAAAAACCAACACTGTAACATTACAGGCTTTTGTTTGGCTCAACTTGTGAACAGTTTTGATCTAGTTATACTTAATGGCACTGTCGGGTGATATAAAAGGGGGGCTTACATTCTGGTGCCATAACGATTTCCCAGAACTTTGTTTATCTTATAGCGTACTTCTATATTGGAACTCTGTCTGATAGTGACCACTTACCACTAATTTGTCTTTTTGATTCTAAAACAAATCTTGCATCGTTAGAAGTAGCCCACTGCCCTATTGACGTTACAACATAGGGATGAGTACAGAACAAATGGTCTCAAGGTCTGGCCAAAGCTTTGGGCTTTTGACCTCAGAGCTCTTGCTTCAAAGTCTGCTCAGCCGATTCATATGAACAAGTGGTGTCATTGTATCTGTCAATTATCAACAGCCAGTGTTTATGGACATAAAAGGTCCAAACCTTGGTACAATAATGATTGCGTCAAGGCTACAAAGGCTTTGATGCAATATCTGCAGATAAATGGGAGGATCACTTCTGTAACATCTTTAAAAGAGAATCTGCTGTAATCTCAGACGTGATTCCGTCTTGTAGTGACCTCCTGGATTGGTCGCCAGTGTCCATAGCTGAGGTTAAAGATCTTATTACCCATTTAAAACCAGGTAAAGCATCTGTAGGTGATTTCATCTCCTCAGAATTAATAGGGGAAAAGAATGATTGGTGGGCCTCAGTTCTGGCCACTTCATTCACACATATTAACCACACGGGCCAATTTCCATCTGATTAGAATCAAGCTATTGATGTACCATTATACAAAAATAAAGGAAATAAACTTGACCCTACAAGTTATAGACCTGTTCTTTTATTAAATATAATAAGTAGACTTTATCCCAGATTTTTATATCTAAACTTAATGGATTGGGTACCAAATGAAAATATTATTGCTGAAGTACAGGCTGGATTTAGACGGAAATGATCAGCATTAGATCACTGTGGTTTTCCACTGTTTGGCAGAAAAATATTCTGCGCCCCCTTGAGGTTCCCTTTTTGCAACTTCTGTTGATTATAAGTCATCTTTTGACCTAATACCAAGGGAGAGACTGGGACAGTCTGAGACAGTCTACTGTTGATAAAAGGCTGTTCCAGTTATTCAAGCACTTTACTCAAATACCTCCCTAAGAATTGGATGTACTCCTTGGGGACGTTTATCTAAAGCAGTCCCAACTTAGAGAGATATAAGACAAGGTTGCATATTAGCTCCACTACTTTTTAATCTATATTTAAATCCAATAATCCAAGCACTTGCTGTTCAGCCCATCATCCACCCATTTTGGCTGATTGTTCGATCCCAGCACTACTGTATGCCGATGATGTAGCTATTGTGTCTACTTCACAGATGGGAATGAGAAAAGCACTCCGGCACTAGGTTTATTCTGAACAGAACAAAAGCTATCAATAAACCATCAGAAAATCAAAGTCTTAGTGTTTGCCCAACGTTATAAAATTCACAGATGGCGAATAAATGGGACTCAAATTGAATAAGTGTGCACCTATAAATATCTTGGAGTGCAGCCCCATGGTTCTCTGTCCTGGAACGCTCTTATTTTTTGAACCAGGCAAGTGTCGCTCTACAGCTCTTGTAAGATTTTACCACTCAAAAGGAGCCCGTTATATCCCTGCAGCTTGCAAAGTTTTCCTAGCTAAGGTAGCTCCTTCATAGCTCCCAGATTTGCTCTTTTGCAAAGCTTAACATTCTTGAAACTATTCAAAATAAGTTTATTCGAGCCTGATGATTCCAGAAGTATCCAAAATGCCATCTTACAGGTATAGTCTCATTGGACACTACAGCATGGTTTCTTATTACCTTTTGGCTAAAGTTAATCCTACTCGCTATAGGTGTGGCCCCATTAGTACTTACAGATCATTTTAAATCATCATGGCTTAAAAAAGCCCTAGATAAAATTCATTTACTGGGCTTCTCTATGGAAAGTTTGTGCTCATTAGGTTTTGATAATGTTAGAATTATCCTCAAACAATGAATTTGGGATATAGATCTCCAAACAAATTTAAACAAGGGTTCTGTAATGGTATGTGGAAAAGACCTTGGGAGACGGGGCGAAGAGATGCTGCAGATGCTATGCAGATAAGAGGGAGCATAGCCTGCAGCTGGATACTGGGTGGAGCAACAGGCTCAGAAGGGACCTCCCTAGTTTCTTGGGCTCTGAAGGAGATGGCAGGAGATTTGTACTTTTCAACTTGCAAAATTGATGTCAGCCTTCCCAGGTAGACCAGACAGGAAACACAACCAGATAAGCTAATTCTATTTTATTGTAAGGCTTAACAGAATCTTTGGCCTTTAGCAGTTGAAGTATGTCTATATAACTACCATCTCTAACCTAGGAACAGCTGGTTTCCATCTCAATAGCCTCAGCCTTTACACACCTCCTATATATTCTTCCTGTCATTCCTGGGTCCCCTATTTCTTCAGTGTGGGTATTCAAGCCTCCTATTAATAGTATTCTGTCCTTTCTTGAAATTTGCAATAGAAATCTTCAGTGTCTTTTATAACTGAATCTAGGGATATACAGTATATTTCTGTAACACTGATATTTGCAGGATAGCCATTAATTCTATGAGATATGATCTGTTATTTATTGAATTACAGCCCAACGCATCATCGGCATCATACTTAGCAATATCCTGTTTTAATACCATTTTCAATACCATCTGTGCCCACACTTCTTGTGGCTTTGGCCTGGTCACATCTTCAAATCCAGGTCTACTGTGAAAATTTGGAATTCCTCCCCAGTAACTAGAAGAGTCTTCCAACCTGGAAGATCTCATCATCTGGCACCCAAATTTCTCCAAATGTTTAGAGCCACAACCACATGTTTTTCTTAGCAGTACATCAGAGGTGGTTTACCACTGGCTTTTTTCAAATTTGATTTTGGAGGTCCTCCTTCCAGAAGGTTTGGCTTCCCTCACACTCAAAGAGACCCGTCCCCCTTTATCCCAATTGAGAACACTTACCTTCATCACTTCCATGTCAACCTTACCAGAAAAGTGACCCTATGCAGAAGTGCTGCTCCCACTGTCATCAATCTCACGGTCACTGAATTTACTGAGCACTCCCACCACACCAAGGTGCTAGTCTTCTGGGAAAGCCTCCAGTTCTGTGGGGCTTGAACTTCCAGAATCTCCAGGCAGGCTGAAGGAATTCTGAGAACTGAAGGACAGTTTACAGAAGATATACCAGTGCTTAAGTCAGGGGTAATGAACCTGATGCAAAACATTCACAGAAGCTTCTTACAAATATCCTAGTTGATTATTGGCAGTACCAAAAGACATTTCTGTGCATGTGAAACTTACACACTTTTTTAGTTACTAGAATTTGCTGAACAAATTCAGAGTGCTTCAGCAAGGCAAATGGTACCACTCCTGTACCTCAGTGAGTCAGATTGCCTCTCCTTTGTGTTATTATCTGTTTTATTGAGACAAACTATGGCTACCCTGAATATCTTGTTCTCTGCTTCTCTTTTTTTGGTATGATCAAAGCATGACCAGAAGGGGGAGCAAGAGGACAACCAGAATTTAGCCCACAAGGAATGAAAAACAAGCATTACTAATAACCTTACACTACTATAATAGATTTCCTCCCTCATGTCAAACTTCACTTACCCTTAACTAATTATGAATCTCTGTACATTTCTTCTTGCAGACATATACATTAACTCTGACAGCTTTAACCTAGCAGCACAAAAGCCTCAGACAGTCTGGCACCAAAGCCAATCAATAAGTAAAGTTCATTTTTTCTAATAATCCTTTGCCTGTGGGAATCATATGTTCAGGAAAGCTAAGCCTTAGAAAGTTTTTTTTTTTTTTTTAATGTAATCTCACATTGTTCATAGGCTTAAACTGGGCTCCAGTGTAGCGGTCTGATTGCAAAGTTTGCAGGATCAGGTCTAGATATTAAGAAAGATGGGTGGATGACCTACAGCAGAAAATCTAAATGACAGTCCTCTAGGCTGGGCCAGAGAGTTAGCTAAATAATAGAATTTGCTGCTTTCGAAAAGCTGCCATCTGAACTAGCTGGATCTCTTCCTGGGTTTTCAGTAGTTCTGTCGGAGCATGAATTCCCGTAGGTGCATACCAAGCTTCCACCATAACAACCAAGCAATATAGCTTTTACATCTTTATTGTATGAACCAAGTACAGATTGCATAATGGCAGCTGCAAGCTACCATACCTGTAGAGGGAAAACTCGGTCTGCAGGAGTCAACATTTCTCAGAAGACTTATTTTTTCAGGAAAGGCTTCTGTGATTTTTTTTCTTCCCTTCCCCACATCTCTAGAAAACGAAGGCCACATTGCAGGATATTTTCTCTAAATATTCTCCATCATTTTCATCCCCAACCTTTCCTTTGATGCCTAGGAACAACCTGAGGTCCAGGATGGCCTAGAAGATGCAAAAGGAGGACCAGAGCAACAATACAGTTGCAGGGTATGAAAGCACACACCTAAAAATAAAGACCAAAAAGGAAAAGCCAAGATCCTTGAGCCCACGAGGACTCCAGCCCAACTGATGGAGACATCTACCGCTTCTTTCTTTTATTTATTTAAAGAACGTATCAGGCCACTCACAGTTTGTGACTCTGGATGGCGTATATTGATTTTAAAGAATCAAAAACAAAGAACTCAAAAACAAATACAAAATGGACTAATATAGCTATTCACAATATGATACCCAGCTGTGGTTGGGTACAACAGAGTCTCACTCTCAGCCCAGAACAGCTCATCCAACTTCTTGTTCCAATGCACGGGAGCAGGGCCAGGTCTTTGTGGCTCTACAAAAGGCTAATAGGGTGAGGGCCATCTGAACTTTTGGGGGGGGGAGTTGCTCCACAGGGGAGGGGCAGCAACAGAGAGGCACATCTTCTACATCACAACGCTGTTTGAAAGAGAGGAACTGAAGCATGACCATCCTGGGCAGCCTCACGGGATAGGCAGTGCTACCCAGGGACAGGCCCTCCTATAAATAAGCACTGTTAAACTGTTGTTCCTGCTTGGAACCTTTTTTTAATACTCAGCTGGAAACTGACTTTCTGTGATTGAAGGCCATTATTCTGTGTCCTGTGTCCTGAGATGATATTGAACAAGCCTTGACCTTCTTCTCTGTGACATCCTTTCAGGTGCTTTGAGAGTGCCATCATATCCCTCAGTCTTCTATTCTCAAAGCTAAATATTTGCAGTTCCTTCCACAGAACCTGGCTTCTATTTCCCCAGACATCTGCCTTGCTCTCCTCTGTATCTCTTCCGGATTGCCTGAATCCTTCTGAAATGGGTGGTGCCCAGAGAGGGACACAATACTTGAAGTGGGATCTGACCAATGCAGAAAAAGCGGAACGAATATGTTTTGGGATTTGGAAACTGTGCTTCAATGCAGCCTAAAGTTGTGTTTTCCTTTCTTTGCAACCATATCTCATTGCAATCAGTTACTATGCCAAAATATTTTTCAAAAGTGCTGCTACCAAACCAAGTATAGCCCTTGACTTGTAATAGTATATTACAATAGTATAATAGTACACTAATAATATAGGGATACTGTTAATGTGCCATCCATCCTGCTGCCTAAGAATTCCTCTTCCTTAGCGAATTGAAGTCATCGTGGGCATAGTGTTGTATTGTGTTAATACCCTTATCCAGGGGGATTTCAAAGCCCAGTGTCCTTTTCCCTGCCATGACTTCTGTAAATCTCCGTAGCCTATCCCAGCTAAAATTTGGCCAGAAGCATTCACAGCGCATTTATGAGATTTGGTTTTCTGTTCAGATGAAGTTAGTGATTGGAAGTTGGAAGAGCCATGAACAAAATACTTCCTCTTCAGCTTTAGACTGGCAGCTGGTATCAACCTCTGCAGGTTTGGAGAACCAGTTAAAAATGGTCTGACTGTGGTGCTTGATAGATCTGGATGGTTTCTTCAATGCACTTGGGAAATTTCCACATTGTTCATTGGCTCCACTGATGATACTGTAGTTAACATGTGGAACACAGAGATGGTCTAGGTAGTTCACACTATTGCTTCAAAGTGCCATCTTCCCTCCTGTGGAGTCAGATTGGTCCCTTAGTTTACTATGGTGCTGAGAATGATGAAGTTGATGAGATGTCAGTTGAAGTGCAAGAGGAGGAACCTTCTGGATGGAACTGATTGTGTATGGAGTGAGGACCAGCTGAAGGCCCAGCTGAACTTACTCTGCCTCAGATTCCCTGGACCCATTTCAGTCAGGCTTTTTTCTATGGAAATTGCTTTGGTTGCCTTGATGGATGATAGCACCAAGAACTGGATGGAAGAAATACAGTTCTGCTAGCTCTCCTGCATTTCTCAGTGTTTTCTTTTTCTCTTAATACCATTGTCCTTATTATCCTCCTCGATTACTCAACAGGATTCAGCCTGGAGGCACTGCTTGACAGCATTCAGGTCCTTGCTCCTTGGCTAGATCCAGAAGGTGGTGTTGGGGAACTGCTCGTCAAAACCTAGGCTGCAGGTCCAGATTATCTATCCCTACCCCTAGCTGCAATCCTTCTTAGAGGAAAAAAATGGATTATAAATATAGCGGAATACATGTAATGTAATTAATAACCTATTATTAGAAGAAGAGGAAGATTCATATGAGCATTATATTGATCTAACACTTTTTCTTGCCTTAAATCCAGGTAACACAAATCTTAGGGGTCCCCCCCCATTCTTTTTTAATCCACACAACTGTGAAATTTAGGTTGGGTCTAAGTCACCTGGTGAGTTTTACAGCCCAGGTCAAAATCTCATTCCATTACTCCACGGATTTATAACTAGTGACTATCAGACAAGATTCCAAGGTGAACTGGTAAAACGTTGCTGATGCCTGATTCTTTGAAAGCACAACGATTTTAATTTGAATCCCCTTTTCCCCTTGAGATGCTTTGTAAAAGCTTGGGTATACTGACAGAGATTGTCACCTTCCAGCATATTTATCCATCTCAGCCCCCAGCTGTGCATTATTAGTATGCAAAGGACATGCTTGGGTAATTGCTTGCTGATTGACAGGTTGCTCCATGTGATGCCTCTTTTGCATCCCAGGGACTGGTTTTGCAATCAAAGGCAGGAGCGTGGGGAACAGCAATGGGACCACTCATTCGTTCGCTTTTAGACCATCTTCAGGGCAAAGGCTGGCATATTGACACATTCTAACTGACATGAGAGCCATAAAAGAATTCCCTACATATGCATGACCTCAGTGATCTAAGAACCAAGTGGGAGGAAAGCATAGGTTGGGACAGGGACTGATCCATTTATAATAGTTATTGGAGAAAAAAGACATGTATGTTTCCATAGGATTTCTGTCTCTCTGTCTCTCTCTCCTGCTCTGAAGAACCAGAAGAATTCTTTCATCTTCCACTTGTCCATCAGGAAATGTGACAGGTGCAAAAGCAACCTATTGCAGTCCTGAAATTATGCACTGATCCAGAGAAAAATCCTCAACATGCTTCAGAGTCATAATAGATCAATCTGAACTCTATCCTTCAATGTTCTTCAGACTGCAATGTCTGACATTCCCGAAGTTCCCTGGATCTCCTTGAAACAAGATTTTTCTTGGAAGTCAGAGGGCTATTGCAAACATGACATGATAAATTATATAATTTCCTGGCTGGGAACAGAAGTGGACAACTTGTATCTCAGGGCTATATATGGCCCCTGGACCTCCCTTTTATGCAGTCTCTAGAACATCACTTATTATGCTGCTGAAGATATAGACTTACCATGTGTTATTTCCTACCATCTTAATGGGGAAATGCATGAACCCTGGAGTATAAGTCTTAAAATAGGCTTAGTATCTATCTCTTCTATATCATATATCTAAACCTATATTTAAAATGAAAAAGTCATCACCCATATGTCCATACAGTCTACTAATGTTGTATTATTGCTCTACCCTACATGGTTCTCCTTCTCAAATGTTTGGTGCAGCCATAGGCCGCCAAAAATTTGTCCACCACTGGCATGAAGGAAGAACTTCAAAAATAGGAATGGAAGCTTAAGACAGAAAAAGAAATCCTTCCTGATTTTTTTTCCCCCTCTGAAACATGGGATCTGCAAGACTCCATCATGGCACAGAGGACACCAGTGAAAAGCAGCCTTTCTTGCTTGTCATTCTGGGCTTTAAAAATTCATAAAAATTGCAAAAAAAAATAAAAATAAAAATCAACATCTATTTCAGTAAATGATCTTAATATGTTAGAGTTAAAATATGTTTCATAAAGCCTGTGCTGGAGAAAAATTGGAAAGGAGAAAAGTCTGTTAGGAAAATTAGGTAGACAAGCATACATTAAACATAGCATCAGATGCATTCAAAGAATCATGTAAGTTGCATAGAAAATATGCACTTTGGAAAAAAAATATATAAAATCTGTATCATAACAACTGCAGAATTTCTTGAAATATGAATGGCTGAGGAATGAGGCATAACAAAATAGCTGATCAAAAGTGTGCAAGCCAAGTTTCTAGTATTCCAACTTGCTCACGTAAAAGTTACTTTTATGGATAAAATCTTGCTACTTGCTTTCTCTGCAGTTGAGGTCTCCTCAACCTTTCTTTTCACACTGGGATTTTTAAAACGGAGGACATAAACTAAATAAAAATAAAGAAATCATAAGAAATCTTATTTCTTAGCATTGAAGTCTACTTCTCCAGGTAGCCAGTGATCGTGGATGCTTTAATTTGGATTTCTGCACTGAACTCCAACTATTTACATTTGCTTTCATGAACGGATTTACTGAGGACTTCTGTTTGTGGGACTGCCTTTTTCCAATTGTTTCCAGCAGAATGGGCCTGATCCAAGTGCCATGGATTAAACAGTGCCATCTGCCAGGATGCGGGCAGGGTGCCTTTTCTGTCACAGCACCTGCTCCTTGGGACACCATACCCCCTGAGACTTGCTTGGCCTTGATCCTGCTGGCATTTCAGAAGTCCTTGAAGAGCTGAATGTTCCCTCGGGCAGGTTGGGTGAGCCTGTCCATGTGATTTTAATTAATATGACTTGTGCAGTAGGGATTGGGTTAGGTTCTCCTCTGGCACCATTGTGTTACTATTACATTATTGTTATTCATCTTGTTTTGCTTTCATTGCTTTGCTACTTTGAATTTCCCATTCATTGCCTAGAGTCACAAATGCAGGATGGGTGGCTATTAATAAAGTAATTAATAAAGTCTGTCTATTCATATAAAAGTCACTGCATTAGTTGCTAGGGGGCTTCCAGGTCCTGTTCAAAGTGCTGATCTTTACTTTTAAAGCTCCATACCAGTGTTTCTCAACCTTAGCAACTTTAAGATATGTGGACTTGCTGGCTGGGGAATTCTGGCAGTTGAAGTCCACATATCTTAAAGTTGCTAAGGTTGAGAAACACTGCTCCAAAGCGTGCAGCTCCGAGATAAATCAGCAGTGCCTTCCCAGGATGGAATCTGCTTGTCTAGTCTGGTTGTTGGGAGAGGATCTGCTGAATGTTAGCTCCACAGCGTATGGGTCAGACAGCAGGACTTCTCTATAAGAGCCCCCACCTTATGGGATACTGTCCACCAGCAGTCCATTCAACACACACACACACACACACACACACACACACACACCATTTCTGCAATTCCAGAAACAGGTCCAGTTGACTGTGACAGCCTATCCTGCCTCTAAGTGGGAGTTTACCTTTGCTTTTTATGATCATGTTTGGGTTTGATGTTATTCTTATTTACTTATTTCTTATTACATATTTGACTGCCTTTTTATTGCTGTGGTATCCTTTGGGATTGGACAAGGTGATATGTACTATAAAATAATAAAGAAACAAATCATCTTTATCCACCCTTTCATCAGTTCATCAATCCTTCCTTTGCCCCCTTTTTTTGGGAGGGGGGAGGGAATTTTTCTATGTTAAAAGTATTTGCTTCTTTAGAACCAGAATATATTTTTTGTGTCTACAGATCATAACACAATGTTGTAAAATAAAGAACAAAAGAAAGAGAGGGAAGGAAAAAAAATCTAATTAAGAAAATTCAAATGAAATTATTTGCTTATTCACTGCCATCCCATTGCTTGCCCACAATCTTAGCGACCTTGCTTACTTCCCACATTGCTAGTAGATAGTCAGCTCTGACTGAATCACTTTCTTGCCCATTGTATGATTCCTAGTTGGGTAGAATTACTTCCTTGAGTATATGAGCAGAAATGTTAGGCATATCTAACCTTGAAGAAATAAAAATAAATTATTCAGGAAGGAAAATGGAACAATGTTGACGGCCACAAAGGAATGAAAGCATTAATGCAACAGTTACTAATTATGGGGTTGATTTAGGGCTGGGAAACGGAAAATGGTCATATAATAAAATGGGGTAACCCAAGTCAATTGTGAACAGATTTCCCAAGCATAGTATTTTCATGGGCTTGGCAAAGCGCTTCCCTTCTTTGCTCTCTCTTTCTCTACCTTGCAATTCCAATATAAAAACTTGTTTTTAAGTGTATCTTTGGAAGAAATCCTCGGAACCATGCATACCATGGAATGTTCTTCATTACTAATTGAAAGGGTAAGAGGCCGATGGTGGTTTGGTTTTAGTTTGTTTGGCTGGCTGGCTGGCTTCTGAGCTACATTTCAGCCTTTTAGTTACAAAAGTCCCTGAGCCAGGGAAAGGAATGAAAATATTGTTTTATTCCTATCCTGCACCATCTGAAATGGATTCCATCATCTCTTCTTAGATAGGTGGGAATCTGTTCTATGTCCTATATCCTGTTCTATATCTGTTCTACGTCCTATATCCTAAGGAAAAAGGATATATTCTAATATAATAAATTAAGCTATTCTATATCCCAATCTATTCTCTATCCTATTCTCATTGCTGCTGTGAGTCAGTTTGAATGAATGTGCATGGGAAGGAAGGACCCCACCCAAAAAGCCTAATCTGCAAGCTGCAATTCTGCAGTTAAGGTTGCCCACACATACACTCACAGCGTATGTGTGCAACACAACTAATTTAAAAACAGAAAAGCAAAACCTGCCATTTGTATTGTGTGGAGGTAGGCTTTGAAAGGCCTTTCTCTGTCCATTCAGAGAGCAAGCAGTGCAAAGCTTAATCATGTCTGAAAAGGTAAGCTGTGCAGCCTATGCTGTGCGTGCATCGAGCACAATGAAACCATCTGTCTTGTGCTGATCAAGCTAATTGTCTGAAAAATGAATTTTCCATGCTTGTTCAAACCAGCTGGGAGTAATGGAATAACATAAAGTGCAGTAAAATAAATGGACAGCCCAACTCTCTGTTGGAGTTCCACATCACGTAGGGCTGTATCTCCTATCCCTTGTAATATACCAAGAGCATACATAGCCAAGCTCTTTTCCCAAGTCTTCAGCAGATGGATGTCTGTCCCTTTGCCGGCTATTATTAGATAATTGATAGATAAATGTGTTAGGATATTCTCATGGGAAGAAAAGCAAATTGCTTATCTCCAAACATTGTTTTGGCTGCCGAAGTCATGCCACCTGCATTTGGTTTCTTAGTTCGCACGTATACTGCTATTTACTGCCACCTACTGGCGTCTGTATGCTGGTTACCTAAGGGGAGGTGCATAGTGCCAATAAATTGTGGGTGATTGCATGTCTCACTGCTTAGTAGGATTTTAGTCATCATGTAATCAGTTTTATAGGTTATGTAGTAGTAACTAATAACTAAGTAGTGTGCCTCTTCTTTGAGAGTTATTATGGCTAGAGACTTTGTTAAACCTGTGTATTGGGTAAGTCTTGGATGCCACATAAATGAGAAGAAGTGATTTTTTTCTATGTTTTGCATGGAACTTGTATTTTATGTAGTTTTATTTTTCTCAATAAACAACCAGATATGTTTTATACCTTCTGGCTGGATATCTTTGGAGAACAAGATAAGGACATTGCATTCTTTAAATCTCTCTAACGCTGGTGTGTATTTTTGGCATGAAATGTGGTTATATCTGCACTCTGCCTAACAAAATGGTAGGCCAGTTCTACCATGAAGAAGTACAAGGAAATTGCTTCAAATTGCTCCAAACGCTGGAGGGCAATGGCAACCGCTTTTCAGCAATTCCCCACCTAAATTCCCCAGCATTACACGCAACCAATCCCCAAACTCCAAAACTAGCATGAACCCTCAAGTGTGGTAGAAAACGTAAGTCCTTGCTAGCACTGAACTGAGATTCAGTTGCCAGCCCAGATGATATTTATATGTGGAATACAAAGAATAAGGGGATTTGCAAGAGGACAAGGGAGATGAGTGACATTGTGTGCATCATAATGTCATCATGCAAATGATATAGTATGTAATTCACATCATTTGCACAATGACATTATGATACCCACAATATTGTTCTGATACCATTGTGGCTTCTACCAGCTGCCTATGGCACAGGAAGCAATATCATGTACTTCTCAGGAGCAAAGTTGTTGTTGTTGTTGTTTAGTCGTTAAGTCGTGTCTGACTCTTCGTGACCCCATGAACCATATTGCGCCAGGCCTTCCTGTCCTTCACTGCCTCCCTGAGTTTGCTCAGTTTCATGCTCATTGCTTCAGTGATGCTATCTAACCATCTCATCCTCTGCCGTCCTCTTCTCCTTTTGCCTTCAATCTTTCCCAGCATCAGGGTCTTCTCCAAAGAGATCTCTCTTCGCATTAGGTGACCAAAATATCTGAGCTTGAGCTTCATTATCGATCCTTCCAATGAGCAATCAGGGTTGATTTCCTTTAAGATTGACTGGTTTGACCTCCTAGCAGTCCAGGGGACTCTCAAGAGTCTTCTCCAGCACCACAGTACAAAGGCATCAATTCTTCGGCACTCGGCCTTTTTTATGGTCCAGCTCTCACAGCCATACATTATTACTGGAAAAACCATAGCTTTGACTATGCGGATCTTTGTCGGCAAGGTGACGTCTCTGCTTTTTAATATGCTATTTAGGCTTGCCATAGCTTTCCTCCCAAGGAGCAAGCGTCTTTTAATTTCATGGCTGCAGTCTCCGTCTGCGGTGATCTTGGAGCCCAAATAAATGAAGTCTGTTACTGCTTCCATTCCTACCCCTTCTATTTGCCAGGAATTGATGGGTCCAGATGCCATGATCTTAGTTTTTTTAATGTTGAGTTTCAAGCCAGCTTTTGCACTCTCCTCTTTCACCCTCATCAAGAGGTTCTTTAGTTCTTCTTCACTTTCTGCCATTAGGGTGGTATCATCTGCATATCTGAGGTTGTTGATGATTCTCCCTGCAATCTTAATTCCGGCTTGTGATTCTTCCAGACTGGCATTTCTCATGATGTACTCTGCATATAGGTTAAATAAGCAGGGTGACAGTATACAGCCTTGTCGTACACCTTTCCCTATTTTGAACCAATCGGTTGTTCCATGACTGGTTCTAACTGTTGCTTCTTGGCCCGCATACAGATTTCTCAGGAGACAGGTAAGGTGGTCTGGTACTCCCATCTCTTTAAGAATTTGCCAGTTTGTTGTGATCCACACAATCAAATCCTTTTGCATAGTCAATGAAGCAGAAGTAGATATTTTTCTGGAACTCTTGTGCTTTCTCCATGATCCAGCGAATGTTGGCGATTTGATCTCTAGTTCCTCTGCCTCTTCGAAACCCAGCTTGTACATCCAGTAGTTCTCGGTTCATGTATTGCTGAAGCCTAGCTTGTAGGATTTTGAGCATAACCTTGCTAGCATGAGAAATGAGTGCAATTGTGCGATAGTTTGAGCATTCTTTGGCGTTGCCCTTCTTTGGAATTGGAACATAAACTGACCTTTTCCAATCCCGTGGCCACTGTTGCGTTTTCCAAACTTGCTGGCATATTGAGTGCAGCACTCTAACACCATCATCTTTTAGTATTTTAAATAACTCAGCTGGAATCCTGTCATCTCCACTAGCTTTGTTGTTAGCAATGCTTCCTAAGGCCCACTTGACTTCACTCTCTAGGATGTCTGGCTCAAGGTCAGTGATCACACCAGCGTGGACATCAGGGACATTAAGATCTTTCTTGTATAGTTCTTCTGTGTATTCTTGCCACCTCTTCTTAATCTCTTCTGCTTCTGTTAGGTCCCTGCCTTTTTTGTCCTTTATCATGCCCATCTTTGCACTAAACGTTCCTTTCATATCTCCAATTTTCTTGTAGAGATCTCTAGTCTTCCCCATTCTATTGTTTTCCTCAATTTCTTTGCATTGTTCATTTAAGAAGGCCTTCTTATCTCTCCTTGCTATTCTCTGGAAATCTGCATTCAGTTGCTTATATCTTTCCCTTTCACCCTTGCTTTTCGCATTCCTTCTTTCCACAGCTATTTGTAAAGCCTCATCAGACAGCCATTTTGCTTTCTTGCATTTCTTTTTCTTTGGGATGGTTTTAGTTGCTGCCTCCTGTACAATGTTACGGACCTCCGTCCATAGTTCTTCAGGCACTCTGTCTACCAAATCTAATCCTCTAAATCTATTCATCACCTTCACTGTGTACTCACAAGGAATATGATCTAAGTCATACCTGAGTGGTCTAGTGGTTTTCCCTACATTCTTCAATTTAAGCCTAAATTTTGCAGTAAGAAGCTCATGATCTGAGCCACAGTCAGCTCCTGGTCTTGTTTTTGCTGTCTGTATAGAGCTTTTCCATCTTTGGCTGCAAAGTATATAATCAATCTGGTTTCGGTATTGACCATCTGGTGATGTCCATGTGTAGAGTCGTCTCTTGTGTTGTTGGAAAAGAGTGTTTGCTATGACTAGCTTGTTCTCTTGACAGAACTCTATTAGCCTTTGCCCTGCTTCATTTTGTACTCCAAGGCCAAACTTGCCTGTTATTCCGATTACTCCTTGACTTCCTACTTTAGCATTCCAATCCCCTATGATGAAAAGGACATCTTTTGGTGCTAGTTCTAGAAGGTGTTGTAGGTCTTCATAGAAGCGGTCAACTTCAGCTTCTTCAGCATCAGTGGTTGGGGCATAGACTTGGATGACTGTGATATTGAATGGTTTGCCTTGGATACGCACTGAGATCATTCTGTCGTTTTTGAGGTTGTACCCCATTACTGCCTTTCCCACTCTCTTATTGACTATGAGTGCAACTCCATTTCTTCTAAGGGCTTCTTGCCCACAGTAGTAGATATAATGGTCACCCGAATTAAATTCACCCATTCCCGTCCATTTCAGTTCGCTGATTCCCAAGATGTCGACGTTCAATCTTGTCATCTCATGTTTGACCACATCCAGCTTGCCTTGGTTCATAGATCTTACATTCCAGGTACCTATACAATATTGTTCTTTACAGCATCGGACCTTCTTTTCGCTTCCAGATACATTCACAGCTGAACGTCCTTTCGGCTTTGGCCCAGCCGCTTCACTCTTTCTGGAGCTACTTGGAAATGCCCTCCACTCTTCCCCAGTAGCATATTGGACACCTTCCGACCTGAGGGGCTCATCTTCCGGCATCATATCTTTTAGCCTTTTAACATTGTCCATGGGGTTTTCTTGGCAAGGATCCTGGAGTGGGTTGCCATTTCCTTCTCCAGTGGACCACATTTTGTCAGAACTCTCTGTCATGACCTGTCCGTCTTGGGTGGCCCTGCACGGTATAGCTCATGGCTTCACTGAGTTACGCAAGCCCCTTCGCCACGACAAGGCAGTGATCCATGAAGGGGCAGGAGCAAAGTATTTGAGGTCAAGTCTGATCTTTGCTGAACTGGGAAAACCAGTGTAGTGTCAACCTTACCAAGTAGACCAGACAGGAAACAGTACCAGATGAGCTAACTGTACTTTATTGTAAAGCTATATTAACAGAATCCTGCAAGTCTGAAAGTACAATTCTCCACTGTCTCCTTTACAGCCCAAGAAACTAGGGAGGATCCCTTCTGAGCCTGTTGCCCTGCCCATTATCCAGCTGCAGGTTATGCTGTCTCTTATCTGACTATTCCCTAGGCAGCGTTTCTTCACCCCATTTCCCAAGGTCTTTCTCACATACCATTATATGTAGAGCTGCAATGAAAGTTAAGGTAAGACTGAAATCAGGGAGATAAGCATTAAAATGCCCACTTGACTGAGGAGGGCACTTGACCATTTGAGTCAGTCACGTTGTCTCCAGACTAACCAACCAGATAGTCTTCTTGTTGAGATTAAGTGAAGGAAGATGTTCATATTCGTTTTTGTTGCCTTGAGCTTTCACTAGAAGGATGAGATATACATGCAAATAGCAATAGCAATCATCGTCATCATCATCATCATCATCATCATCATCATCATCATCATCTTAGTTGGGATGAAGCTGGTGAGACAAAGTTCTTGATTCAGGGAAAGCTATTTTGTGAATAAGGGATGATTGGTGGAATTTCAAAGCAAGAAAAGAACAGCTAAAAACTGCCAACTTGAAAAGGCAGAATGAAGAAATCCAAGATCTGAACTAGAAGTTCACACCTACATTAGGGCAGGTTTATTTGTGCTGTTTTCCACAGAACTTCTTTGTACTGTACATATGACTTCCTAATGAAATTTAGATACTGGTCCTGAGACAGCTTCACCTAGGGCATGGAACTAAAATAAAAAACTCAAACCCACACTCACCTCCCAGCAGTAAAGAGTCAAGGAGACACCTTGGAGAAATAAGTTGTTTTTACAGCAGATACCAAAGAAGGTCAACCAATAAATCAACCAGTAGGAATTAGCAATGGTAGGATCTAGCAATATATCCATATTTATATTATACCATGTCTCTTTCTCCCAAATGTGTGTGATAATGGACTTCTTGTTATTAGTTTCTCAGCCTTGGCTGGGGAAGTTGCCTGCCCAGTGTTTTAATAATGGTCTCAAGCTTTTTGCTTCCAGCCTTGCCATCTTCCGCCTATTACAAAAGCCTTGAGAAGCATCTTTTCATTTGTTTGTAATTGCTATTTTGCATTTGTCCACATCTAGAAGACTGGTAAGAATATAATTACTGTACCTCATTTCTATCCAATATTTCTTCGATGGTGGTTATCAAGTCATTGTTTTTATACATCTGTTTTAGAACAAATACAACTAAAAAAATAAAAGATTATAAAGAAAAAATAGAAGGTGCAGAAAAGAAGGAAAAAATAGAAAGAAAAATTTAAAAAGAAAGAAAAAATAAGAATATAGTAAAGAAAAGGAAAAGAAATATATAAAGAAAAGACTTCCCCCTTCATCACAAGTATAAACAATTTTAGTAACTTATCACCTTCTCTTAAAATGCAACAGATGATCTCTTCTTCCCGTATCTTATCTCGTATTTATAAACAAATCTTTAAAGCCTTGTCATTCACTTCTGGCCAGCAAAAGTCCATTAAGGGTTACCAGAGATAACAACATATCGATTTTAACCTTGATCAAATAAACCACCTTTATATTCCTTCCTTTTACTTTTAACAATCTTGATCTTTAATCCCTTCAAATACTGTCCTAGAGCTTGATTTCTTTTCATTTTTTCTATGTCCCTTCTCACAAAATCCTTCAAAACTTTAACAAGACTCTTTTGTAAATCCAATATAGGTCACTCTTTTGGTTTGTTATTTGTACATCCCTTTTAATTATTAAGACATCAGCTGGTTTCATCTGTATATCCAGAGTAACATCTTTTTCCATATTGTTCTTGTAGCCTATTATTTTTAAATCCACTTTCAAATCAGTCTCAGTCTTGTCTGGTAAAATTTGTTCCTCTTTCATAACATCTTTTAAATACAGTCTATCTATAATGGCAGACATTTTCAAAATTAATTTCTGGGTTCATTGTTCATAAATATCCTTCAATACATCTAATGTTAAAGGATTTTGCTCCATTCTACATTAATAAGTCAAATTTAAGTGTTCTCTTTTAATTGTCATCTTTAGTTCCTCCTGGTTCCCTCTAGTGTCCAACCTTCAAAGTCCCATCCTATCATTTTTTTAAAGAATTCAAAACAACAGCATTTTCCCATGGGAAGGATTCTTATAATTAATTTCAAAATCTTTTTTCAAATCCATCTGAACCCTAAGGCCATTTGTAACTTTTGAAAAGTAATGCTCTAATCACCCTTTTGCTGTGTATTCCAAAATTATTTATATATATATAAATCTAGATATATATATCTAGTAGACAAAGACCAGAAGATAGTGGTAGTGATAGATGTAGCAGTGCCAAGTGACAGCAACATCAGGAAGAAGGAGCATGAGAAGCTGGAGAAGTACCAGGGCCTGAAGGAGGAAATAGAGAGGATGTGGAAAGTCAAGGGCAAAGTGGTCCCAGTGGTGGTAGGAGCACTCAGGGCTGTGACTCCTAAGCTGGGAGAGTGGCTCCAGCAGATCCCAGGAACAACCTCAGAGCTCTCTGTCCAGAAGAGTGCAGTGCTAGGAATAGCTAAGATACTGCGCAGAACCCTCAAACTCCCACGCCTCTGGTAGAGGACCTGAGATTGAGGAAGACACGTACCACCCATAGGGGTGAGAGGGGAATTTTTTTTTTTATAATCCTTAAACCTGTACTTAAAACTTTTTGTTAAGGATTGAAGGAGACTCATCAGGTGCTCTAAAACTTGCCATTGTGAAGGTTCCTAGTAGCTAGAAAGCAGTTAAGAAGCAATTTCTGAACATGATTAAGATATGAAGCTCAGCAAACCTTATGTCCATATAGGCTACATTACAGCAGTGAGCTTCACTGAAAACCTTCAGCTCCTAGCCACTCAACTCATGAGCCAGCCACTAAAACCTCAGTTCCTGCAGTCTACTCAGGAGAAGCAGCTGTCCAGAGTACATGTGGGTGATCTCACAATCTCTCCTTTTTCCAGAGAGATTTTGCTGGCCACAGTTTACCATCCGGCCCCATTGATCACCACAATGCCATCTCCACTCCTTCAGGGACATCTAGCTCACCATGAGTCCTCACCAGAAGTCCCAATTATCAAGTCATTGTTTATGATAGGGCTGGGGGACTGGTGTGGCTCTCAGAATATTGCTGAACTAAAATGTCAGCATGTCTCAGGAGTGGCAGGAATTCCTAGGAGGACATCAAATTTCCCATTCCTGATTTCTCAATTTTGGATTCCTCAATTTCTCAACCTTGGAACTCCTAGCCAGACAATGCTTGAGCATAATCTCTAGTACTCTTAGACCACAGTGGAGAAAATGCTGTTCTACAGATGCTACAATATTGTGCAGATGTGGGCATATATGCACACTTTGAAGCCTGAAAAGTCATTTCCTCCTTCTCAACTAGCATCCTTATTGGACTGAAAACCTCAGGCCTCACTCATACCATTGAATACAGCAAGAACTCATTATAAAATAATTGAAATAACCATGTGCTTTTCTTACACTGCCTCTAGAGAGCACTGTTCAACTTTCAACTGGATATATCTAATGAAGTTGTTCCCATACAATGGATCCATAAGGGAGGGAGAGAAGGAAAAGAAAGGGAAGGGGAGGGGAGGGAAGGGAAGGGAAGGGGAGGGGAGGGGAGGGGAGGGGAGGGGAGGGGAGGGAAAGATGAATCATATAGAATACAATGGAATTTCCTCCAAATAAACAAGACTCACCAAAGTGGTGAACAGAACACTTCTTACTGCAAATGTCATTGGAAGTAGGCATCATTCTTCCGTTGCTATGGCTTAATCTTCCTATTAAGCAGGGTGAGATAACTGCCTCAGGCTGCAGATGCTGTGGGAATCAGGCTGTCAATAGCAGCCACAGATACTGGAGACAGAAGCTATGTGTACCATATGGTCAGCCTTCCATCCCTTAAGTGCAGTGGAGGATGGAGTTAAAGGATGTAGCCTGTGTTAAAGAAGAATCAAGATCCAGTCTGGACTGTTTGGGTTCATGAAATGGAACAATGTCGTTTTGTCCCATATCTCAGGCAGTGATAAGCCACATGGGGTAAAATTCAGAACAAATGAGTCAAGTCAATGGGATTAATACGACTCATCTTCTCTGAGTTATACCCAGTGTTAATGGGACTAATGAATGGATACTAATTTCTTTGGAAATCTTAAAGACTTACTTTCAGATTAAACATTTAATGTATCTAGATGCTGGGATTTAACTATTCTTCCCAACTACTATTAAACCCATTTGCATTCTAGGCCACCGTTCTGACCAGGTATTAAATAATATAATTTTACTTTCTGTGCAGTTTCCTTTTGTGCTGAGTAAACGTAAAAGGAAGCACCTCAGCTGATGCTATTCAATCCACTGGATAAGGTCTTGAGATGGGAAAAAACAATATGAATAGATTTTCCCTATGGAAATCAATCATTTTTTAGAAGAGGAAAAAGCAGCAGAAACTTAACATTTCATTGCCAAGTTACAACCAACTTAAAATTTGCTTGTGCAACATCCTGTTTATGCATGGGGGCAGGAGGGGTCAATCCAAGGAGTGTTGCCAAAAATAATGCTGCAGAGAGAATCCCAGATGCGCCTGGTTGAAAAAAGGGGAATGCTGGGTACCCAAGCTACCATTATCCAGAAACCAAGGAGAACTCTCTGAAGGTAGGCTGCTAGATTCCAGAAAAGCTAGAAATTAGAGTCTTAGACACCTAAGTGCTTTTTAAGGGTGGAGATATTTTCATACGTTTGTATGCAAAAAGTGCCCTGAAACACAAAAGTCACGTGTATTGGGAAAAACATACAGTGATCCGACCTTACCTATATGCATGTGTACACAACCACAAGCATATTCATTAAGGGACCTAAGTATCTAAAATTACCCAGGAAAAATCTTGGGGGAATACAGTAAATAGTTCACTAAAAATATCATTTACCTAACCCTGTGCCTTCAGTGGGATTTTTGGAAAGAGTTACTTATATGTGTGCAAGTATATCCTGATCAATGCTGTGTATAGGACCAGATCTTCTATAGGCAACCCCCACACAAACACACACCTTGGATATGGCCCACCGAGACCTCTAGAAGTCATCTGATTGTCACCTTTAATGTGACAGAAGGGGGAAATTATTCAGTACATGACTGGAGAGCAATCTTACTAATTATATTTAATTTTAGATAAGCTGAAGTATACGCAAAATGGAATCCAATTTAGGTTTTCTCCTGGCCCCATTTATTACTCTTTGAAGCGTGGCCACCAGCACCTCATTCAAAAGCCAAGGCAGGCTTTCATCTAGAAAGTTGTATGTCTCAGGTTTATCTGCTTGGATTCTTGTACAGTGAGGTTACTTGGTGACATAGGTTTTGGAAGATGCACAAACCTTAAGTTCTTGATTGCTGGATGTCTTCTGAACACAGAGATGCTCAAGGTGAGAACACTAAGCCATGGGGATGATGTTGGGTTTCCGCTTTCTTCCACATGTTTAGGCATTCTTAAAAGGGACTTGCTTGAGTTGAATTGTGCCCCAATAATGTATTCTTCTAATGTATTCACTTCTGGGCCTAGAAGAAATCTCCTTTTTCCCTGGATGGAGAAAAATAAGTAATGGAAATATTTGAAAATATATGTGACCGGTAATATTAACTGGGGTGGGCATTTTATATGAAAAATTTTATTTTAATCACTCACCTACCCATTATAGCAAACACTATGAATGAAGACTTCATATTCAAAATGGCTATGCAACCATATAGAAACCAAACCAGCTGAGGTGCACAGAATCCAGCAGTGTGTTTCTATACTTTGGCAGGATGGGAGTGTAAATTTTGTGGGTATATGTAGGGAAATGATATATAATTACACCATTGCCCATTAACCTTTTGACCATTAACCTTTTGACTCATATCTATTCAAGGCTCTTTCTGCCAGCACTTATGTTTCCCCTAACAAGTGTGATTTAGTTTAATGATAGGAAGTCTAGTAGATGATTCATGCATAGTATGCATAATAAAATTTCTTTTTAAATGATTAACTTTTTTTTCCAATTATCCTATATATAATTTTTGCCCCTCAGGGAAGCAGGGAGAATCACCAATATTGGCAACCAGAAAAATATATATGTTTGGGTCTTCATACCTCCCATTTAATTGCCAATCAGCTAGAGAAGAAAAACAATATATTTATGGACTGTGTTTTAATATGTGGAAGTGCAGGGACCATTAAATCAGACCAACTGGTGTATGATACATAAGAAACATTAACTTTTTAAACTGCTCTAATAGTATTAGCATTGTTTGTACTCATATTTGCTCTTAGTAGCAGAACTACTTCGATTATTCTTACTGTTATTATTGATGTGCATGCTAATAAGCCATACAAAGCAGGAATCTCTGTGCTGAACTGAAGCCCAACAGGCTGGATTTAGTCTTTCTTCTTTGTAGGTTTTGCACATAAAAGGGTGAGTGGAAATTGGTGCCCTCTAGTGAATCTCTTATCTTTTGTAGCTGGAGGGTGACTGTGACTGTCCCCCTCCACAAGAACTTAGAAACCTGACCTTTCAGGGTTCTAAAATCCTAGAAAGACCCTCTATTATTACAAGACACAATTTACTTGTAGACACTCACCCTTCTTAAGCAGACGACAATCAGAATTGTGATGTAGAATGAGAAGCAACTTGCCCATCTCTTCATACATGTCTTCCAGGCAAGTTGATATATGATAGATCATTCCTGGGTGGGGGTTTTCCTCTTTCAAATTAATCAGACTTAATTTAACAAATGAAGCTCTTCTGCTTAGCTCTTGTGCAAAATATTTATTAATATAATGCCAAGAGGTGCCTTGCGGTTTCTTTAGAGTTTTCTTCTCCTTTTCTGTGTTACGCTCAGCGTGCTTGAGACTTTCTTTGGGCTGGCTCTGAGCTGTTGAGTTGTCTTTATTACTGGAGTTTGCAGTGGAAGCTTCTGCTGGCACGGCTGTTTGCTAGCGCACATTTTCCCATTCCTTGCAGTTTCCAGGACTGCCTCTATTTCCCCAACCTAGAGAAGCCTTCCGGGAGAAGTTCCTCCTGAGGTTTTCCCTTGGGGTTTAGTGGAAACATGGGAAGGCAAGGAGGCTCCAAAGTATTGGAGAAAGGCTGCTACCATGACAGACAGGACATATCCTTGTTCATCAGCTCAACTACATTGCCTCCAGGAGAAACTCAGCAAAATTCTCTTCTCCGCTGAAATCATTTTGAAGAACACATTCAAGTCCATCAAAGTGGTAGAAAGGAATCCAGATTCTTTTGTGCAGAGAACTGACTTACCTACTTCTTTCTCTTTTGAGGCATCTTTGCCTTCATTATTGGGCCACTAATTGCCTGTCTCCATTTTCTGCTAAAGGGAACATTTTATCAAAAGATTATTGGAACTTTCCCTCAGTTTCCTTATGCACAAGTCAGGCATTACAGCTCCATTTATTCTATTGGGCCTCTTTCTACTGAGTGTGCAGTGAAAGAAAGGACTTTCATACAACTGCCCTAGAACACCTTCTTTTCTCCTTTGAAAAAAAAATCAAATGCAAAATTCTCTTTTATCAAATTGATAGAAGAAAAAAAATCTCATTTCCTGCATTACACTAGGACAAGGGCCAAAGTGTCTCATAAATATCTTTGGAATTGAGAACATTTTTTCTTATTTTCCCATTTTGCTGCTCCATTAAGACAGTCACCTTATGCAATCATGAAAGTATGAATGGTGTGCCCCTTTTAAAAAAGATTTGTGCACTGTTGCAATAGTATCACTTGCATTTATCTTCAAAAGGAAGAAGAATCAAAGAAATAACATAGTTCCTCATAATAATAACTCTGTTCAGCTTCCTATTACCCTTTTTTTATATTCAGGCATACAATATTGCACCTGTGCCTAGTCCAATCTCTCTCTCTCTCTCTTTTTTACACAGTTGTAGACCATGCATTGGAGATATATTGTAAAAACAGTGTATGCTATCAATCTCAACCATAGAGGAAAAATTGCACGTGTAAGACATACCACAACGTTGATGTCCCTGAAATGAAAGAGGCTTTGGAATAAACTATTCTGCAAACCTCATATATTTTCCAGACACCTGGAGCCAAGATTAAGAATGATGGAGAGGAAGCAATTCCACATTTAAGCTATGGGCAGGACACCAAAGCCCAGAAGCTTTCATCTTCATTAGCCATGATTAGATGTGACATGTCTTTTATCAACCTGCATCCTCTGATATTCACTTTATTAAAAAAAAAAAAAAAAAAGTCCAGCGTGCCAAGCCTCATAATGGGATTGACAAGGAAAGAAAGGTAATTTATTTGACCAAAGAGGCAAGGAGGAGGTGAGAGATAGGAAATGTTGCTTGCTTTCCTGCCTCCTCCAGTGTAGCATCTTTTCAAGAAAGATGTATTATATGACACATAAGCCCTGAGATGATGGTGAGCATGGAACAGCGCTCTGCAAATGGAAGCAACAAGACAGGTCTCTAATGAAAGTCACATTCTGGAAGCCAAGCTCATAAAATTAACACCTTAGATCCTCCTAAAGACATGGATCTATTGGAGTCCTTGGTGCTCTCTGAGCTTGGTTGTTTGATTGCAGACGTTTCATGACCCAACTAGGTAACATCACTGGCACTGACTAGCACTGATGACGTTACCTAGTCAGGTCATGAAACGTCTGCAAGCAAACAACCAAGCTCAGAGAGCACCAGGGACTCCATTGTTCAACCCTGAGCTACAGATATTCTCTTCTATTGGAAACATAGGTCTATTGGCAGCTTCTCAATTTCTCAAATGAATAAAGTAAAATTGTGCCCAGCAACAGAGAAGAAGCCATGGCTCATAAGTGGCATATAAACAGCCCCCACCCTCCAATTTGGGCTTTGCTATCTCCACTGTGCTCCATCCATGTAGGGATGTTCTTTGCTGAAGCATTAGAAAGTCATGGCTGGTCAGAGTAGGTCATATTGGGCTAAGATGATGGTGGTGGTGGTGGTGGTGATGATGATGATGATAAGCTGAGTTCTTCAGGTTGGAGAGTTGTGCAGCATTCATCAACTTTTTAATTCACTTGAAACAAAACTCCTACTTCAGGATTCACACTTTCATAAAATTTATGATGCAATTTTCCAGTGGGAAAATATACATTTCTATATTACACTAAGAACCCCTGCTTGCCAAAAATGCAGCCTTGATCACGCAATGTGACAAGATTGATTTGTGCTGCCAACATTGGCAGCCAGATCTATTAGGAACAATGGTTCTATTTTATTTATTTATCCAAATTTATTTATCCAAATTTAGAGATTACTGCACTCCTTAATGACTCTGGGTGACTTACAAAAAAAAGAAAGGAAAGGAAAGGAAAGGAAAGGAAAGGAAAGGAAAGGAAAGGAAAGGAAAGGAAAGGAAAGGAAAGGAAAGGAAAGGAAAGGAACATATGGACATAACAAACATAACAAAACAGGTCATCAGTAAGTACAACCAATGCTGACTCTACACTAAACCTTGGCCTGAAACCTGACTGAAATGGGACCAGATAATCTGCTTTCTCCAAAGTCTTTTGAAGCTGAAACCTGACCACCCTCTCTACCACTTTCCCTAAAAGAAGTATGGAGAATAGAGTCAGACAAGAAGAGAGGCTTCCAAACTAACAAAAAAGGCCAGGATTTAAATTCAGATTTGCTCATCACCAGTTTCCAACAGCTAACCAATCAAACTACCCCTTCTCAAGGTCACTCAACTTATAGTCATCCATCTCAAAATTGCTTTGCATGGATTCATGGATTGCTCTATTCCTCAGTCTTAAACATCCATCCATGACTTTCCATAAGGGCAGAGAGTTGTCAGACAAGGGTGCATTTCGGCACCTTTATGATTTAATTTGCTCTTAACTCTCTTGTAGCCAAATTGAATTCTCCAGCCATTCATCCTCCAGAACTGAGTAGCAGACATGTTTCAATCCTCCTCTGTGTCTGTGAGAGAAGATGCAGTACTTAAGAATAACCCTCACTACAGTACCCTTATTGAGTACTGCCACAAAGAAAGGTTTGAAATCAATTATTAAAATAATTAAATAATTAAATTTTAATTATTTTAAAGCTAAGATTATGGTGTTTGCCAAGCATCCTAAGACCCAAGTGTGGTTATTAAGCAACCATCTGATGGAACACGTTTGGTCCTTGAAATATTTAGACATTGTTCTACATGCCACACGTGCCAAGTTTGTTATGCTTAATGCTCAAAAACCTGCTTTACCTCTTCAGTCTTTCTATTCCATAAGAGGACTCAATGTATACCCACTACATTAAAGTTGTTGTTTTTTGACCTACCTTCATGCACAACTCCTTTTTGGAGGCCAGTTGGGCCCATAAAGATCATTTTTTCTACTACAAAGAATTCAGTTCCACTTCCTGAGGACTAATTTCCAGGTACTTCACTGCATCCCCAGCATGATCTTGCACCATGAAGCTGGTCTTTCCAAAACAGAAATATCTGCCTAGTCCTGTAGTCTTTCTTATTAGTGCAAACTGTTGTTCTTCTCAGCTCGGCTGACTGTTTATCTCCTACTGGAATCAGTCACTATACTAGAAACTAAAATCTTTAGATCTCTCATTGGCAGCTATTCTTTTAATGGCCTATGAACATGGGTTTACCACCCTAAACAGCACACTCTGAAATGGGAGCTCCAGAGGAATTTGTTGGTCCTACCTAAAATCATATTTCTGAACCAGCAAGATATCTTAATCAAATAGCAATCCCTAAACTGAGGAGGGTTATCTCTTTGGCCATCACTGAGGGGAGAAGTCAGAGCTTCCATTTGGACAAAGACCATGCCACCGTGGCACAGAAGCAACTGAGATGTTGACCCGTGTTGCATTGTATTGTTCCTATTGTAAGGTTTACCCCGTTTGTCTCAGAGAAACTCTCGTGACACGTGTGTTCAGCAAAGAAGTTTACTCAAGCGTAACGTAAGTAAGTACAGACAAAGCCAGGGTTGGCTTGGCATAGCTTACGTGGTATTTTATAGCTTCCCTGTTCCCGCGCTTTTAGTTACAGATTACCCGCAGTAATCCCCCCTCGCCCAAATGGCAGATTCAGTCCAGTGCTTTTGTCTTTCTGGTTGCCGTCTATGGGTTGTGCTGTTGTTGCCTTTGTTGGGTTTGCCTGTTTGCGTGCAAAGCCGGGAGTTCTCGACCCCGCGTTGATTGCTTCGCTTCCGAGCCTCCACGCTTTCCTTTGTTTGCAGCGCCCGAGGGAAGCCGCGCTGATACAAGGTATCCGCTTGCGGTTTGAGCCACCTGTCCGTAATCAGCTCGCGGTTTCAATTCCCCTTTTTCTCTGCTCGCGCCCAGGTGGTGAAATTGACTAGGCGAAGCTGAGCAGCGCGTTCGCCCTGCCGTTCCATGCTGGCTGAATCTGACATCTATTATGCCGTTTTATGCCAGAAACTGTTAGGCAAATATTCTGCTTCGTCAGATTCATTTTATCCACACCTATTGCTGTCTGAGCAATCTGACCCTGTCTTAATGAATATAGCTAAATACCATTTTGTTGTTTGTAGTATTTGCCATAACATAGGTAGCTTTTAGATATCCCTTTGGCCAAACAAGCTGATTACTTATTTCAGTTTTATTCTGTTTCATTTTTAATTAGTCCACCATACATAGGTTTCACAGTTTTGTATACTACTGTTTATTTTCATGACTCCCTAATGGAAATTGTATGTTTTAATTTTGAACTGGTCCATGGCTTCAATAAAATAAACTGAACTGAACTGACTTCCCATATGAGAGAACCCCTTCCAATCCTAAAGAGGTCAGAAAATAACTGAAGCGATTTATAGGATCTGGTGCTTCAGAGAATAGCTTGCTAAAAGCGATGGCTGGTGATTCCAATAAATTAGCATTAGTTCAATGCTGCAGACAGAGTATAGATAGCCTGTCCAGATTTCGGCACCAGACCTGGCCTTGGCAACATCCATGACTCAAGGTAGAACAATCCAATTTCACACTACGTATGGATATTTGCCCTACAGGAGCAAACAGGCACATAAATTGTCCCACCTTCTAACAGTTCCACTGATGGAAATCCTGCTGCTGCCAAAGTTTAAATATTCTTCCATCAGGTTTCAGTTACTTCAGCTTTTAATTTCTGTAAAAGTCATGCCATTGTGTTTTGTGCCCTACAACTTGGCTATGAATGATAGAGCTCCAGATACTTTAAACAACTCAATTTTCAGGGACTTATCTCTACATCAGGGATGTGGTACCTCCAAATATTGCCAAATTACAACTTCCAACATTTTTCACCATTATCATGGTGACTAAGGTAGCTGGAATGGTAATTCAGCAACACCTGGGTTGGGGGGAGAGGGCTAACTTATTAATTAATTCATTTTACAATAGATACACCCCCCTAGTTCATACAAGTTCAGGTGGCTCTTCACAACTGTTCTTTAGCTCTGTAATATGGGTTCAGCCAGGTCACGTAAGGCCTAAAAACGGAATGGATGTGAGTATAAATGGCCACTCCAAATTCTTTCTCCTCAGTACCTCACCTTCCTGTTTTGAGTGGAAAGTTATGAAGAAGCACATACATACCCCAGATTGGTATACAATATTGCTTTCCTCTAGATAAATATGTACAAACACAATATAAACATATTTAGTCATGAGTTGCTTCCAAAATTTTCGATGCATCTTGCAATCCAGTGAGTATTCCCCGATTAAGATTCCCACCCAACTTAACTTTTCTAGGAGGCAGTGACACAACCCCCACCCCAAAAAATTCTAATATTGAATTTCCATTCTATTGGGTTCCCCAAGAAAGCTGGTTCCATTCATATTAAAACTGTCCATGAACATTTACAACTAACATACCATACTTGTGTCCTGCAATAATGAAGGAAAGAAACATACCTGTTGGGGGTAATTTCTCTGTTTCTTACTCCTCAAAAATTCAATTGCCCCTTATCCTTCCTTGCTAAAATGTGAGTAAATGTTTTGCCTCCCCTTTTATTAAAATTTGGTATGGCTGTCAGCAGGAGCACTAACAATGCCAGAAACACTGTCTAATATCCTTCAGGACACTTTCTGGCCATCCTATAAAGGACAGATATAAATACCCTCAATGCCCATAGGCAGCCTAGGCTTGTTTTAAACTGTAGGATGAAAAATGTCAATAAAATAGGATGTTGTCATGGGAAATGAGGAATGTTGAGAAGTTTCACTCTTTGATCTGTGTCACTTACTCTCAAGAGCAGAAGAGAAATACTTCCTTGAGACTTAGCTAGGATTGTCTGAGAGGCTGATTTGACAAAATTCTTTTTCCAAGAGGCTCAAGGGGAGGTCTGGATGTCACTAAGAGGATTCACTGCCAAAGTAATTCATCTGAGGAACACAAAAAACTGAAACAGAACACTTGAACACATTGATGTGTTTATGACATTTCTAGACAGCTGTCCCTCCAAGGAACCCAAGTTGGAAAATATGGTTTCTCCTTTCTTCCTCCTTATCCTTTTGCCCCAAACTGTCCTCAGGTTATTTTGAGAATTAGCAACTGACCTATGGTGAAAGTTATTGGAAGGCATGGATGATTTTGGGATCTTTCCTTTCTGCTGCATTAATAAAAAAAAGAAGAAGAAAGAAATCTCCTCCATCACAGTTTATGCACATTTTGTTAAATTCTTGCTGAAAATAAGCCAAACAGAGTTCTCATTATAGGATGAGAAATAATTCATACTCGGTTCAATGTATCTTACTTCCAAATAAGGATATACATAGGACTGCCATCTAAACACCTCACTATGAACAAGACTTTCAAAAATTAAATTTTGCTGGGTTAAAACCAAGAGAAAGCAAAAGAGACTGGGAAGAAAATGAGAAGGTGCATATCTTGCTCCTGTGGAATATTTGAAGCTTCTCTCTCTCTCTCTCTCTCTCTCTCTCTCTCTCTCTCTCTCTCTCTCTCTCTCTCCCTCTCTCTCTTTCTTTTTTCCCCATTATCATTAGGTCAATTATGTACCATTCCTTAACATATTTGCTGGGAAATATGTTTGATTAATTAATATGGAGTTACTGCTGGGTAAACATGCAGAACCAGGGCACTTTCTGATCCACTAAAAGAAAATTACAGCATTAAAAATTAAGGGATTCAGCTGCTGGATATCTTGCAGTCAAGCAGAGCAATCTTAGCAGTGTATTTTCTGCTTGTGGTATGAAATATGTCATCACGTTGGCCCACATTGTCCATTACAAATAGCAGTTGCTTTGTCAGTTATAAGACTTCGGCAACTGACTGATCGACATGTCAGTATGGCAATGTCCACTGGAACAGCCACATCAGGAAGAGGAGGAGAAATGGCCACCTCCCTTCCAACTTCTTTATTGTTCCTGATTGCTTGCAAAGAAGATAAATAGTTGGGGCTTGTTCCAGGGTTTCTATCATTCTTTCTATAATTCTACATCACAACATTCAGAAAAGATAGCATATACAGTATAATAGTGGCATTGCTTTTGCACAGGTTGCAGCCAAACATTTGCACAACCTCTAATCTCCCCTTCCCAGAATAGAGTCCTCTCCTTGAGGTAGATTTTCCAGAGAAGAAGCAAATAGCATAGAGAATTGTGAATACTAGAGCAAGAATTTAACCCATGGCCTGAGGACTGTATGCGCATCCACCAGAGCCCCCATAAGATCTCATTTGCAAACAATAATTTTTTGCAATCATTCAATGCCACCGCAGCCACTGGAAATGATCTAACCCCATCCCTCTTGGTCTTCTCACTCTGGCATTACCTTCCCTGCATAACAGGATACATTTATATTTACAGAACTGCAACCTTACTTAATTGGTTGTGTGGCATTCCCACTGGGATCAATATGATTCAAGACACTACGAACATATCCCCTTGATTTCAGCTCATTTAATCTAAACGTAGTGTGTTTTAAAAGTCTATTAAGAGGATGCGGAAGACAGCAGACCACATTAAATATATTTAAGATGGTGCTCAGATAAATGGTCCCTCCCCTAACCCCCCCTTAAACTTTACTGTAAGGATATAGAGCATCTAGTGACCTGTTTGGCAGGTGGTGAAACAGACCAAAAGATTAATGGGTGCCATTTTTCCTCTAAGAGGAAGTTAAGGACAGAAAACATTGTCCTCTCTGATTGCTTTAAGGGAACTCCACTTGATAATCAGGAGAAAACTAACATCAGAAGAAAGCAGGACGATATTTCCTGTCTTCAGAAGGTATTTGCAGGGAAGGTGGAATGGACTTCTCAGAACAAAAATATTGGGTGGGAGGGAGGGAGGGATGGAGGGATGAAGATGATAGAGATAGATAGATAGATAGATAGATAGATAGATAGATAGATAGATAGATAGAGATAGAGATAGAGATAGAGATAGAGATAGAGATAGAGATAGAGATAGAGATAGAGATAGAGATAGCAGACAGACAGTTTTATGCCCTCTTCCAGCTTCCAGTTTCCTCCCCAAAAGGAAGATCTAGACAAACATTTAATTCAGTTTTTATATAAAAAGTAGCAAAGGCAGACATCTAATGGAGCAGCTGAACTTTCAGTCCCCGTCTTCTTTTCCCAGAAATGTCCTATGGTCTTTTTTCCTCAGTGGAATGCAGATGAAAAAGGTAGTTTATTGGGAACAGAAATGGTTGTATCCATTGTTTGCTAATCTCATCCATGCCAATTCTGATATTGTGCATGTCTATAAATGCTTGTAGTCCTATAAATCTGATGTACCATAAAATGTCCCATAAGGTTAGGCCATGTTGGCTGAAAGAGAGTTGCCTTAAATCTATATTATTGTCTATAAAATAATGTGTGCCCTGAAACAGCAGTTTTCCTATCAATGCAAGCCAAAACCATTAGCTGAATTTACTATCCCAAAGCTCTTTAAAATAATAAACTATCACAGTCAGTCATGGGCAGATTTTCAGCTTTCACCATGGCAGGATGTAACATGAACCAGCAATAAAATTCAAGCAGGAATAGGGAAGCTGAGGCTTTTCAGATGTTGTTGAACCATTTCTTCCATCTTTTCTGCCTAGTAGCTATGTTGGCTGTGGCTTGAGTATGTGCCCAAACAAAATTAGGAAGTGTTATGTAATTTAATACCTGTTCCATTTCCAATAGCCATTCTGGAATCCCACCTCTGCTTTCTTAAAGCAGAGTGAATACCACTCGCCTGTGAGATCAGTGAGATCGACACGTTTATATCAGCATGTTGAAATTGCCCGGGAATGAGATCCAGATGTTGTCCCTGAGAGCTCATATGAAAAACTACGTTCAGTTGCAGAGATAGCACAGTGCAAGGTTCAATTACACAAAATAATGGTTGAGTGACAGGGAATTTAAGTATTCTTACTGAAGATTTTCATGTTTTCCTTGAGGACAGCAAAGAATAAAATAAGTCCATGTAAAGCAATCCATATATAAATATATATTCAAATGAATCAGGGATGTGGGTTAATATAATGTGTCACTCACATTTCCCTTTTTCACTTTCCAAATAAACTTGGAAACTATTTCTTGTTCACTCTTTTTTCCATATTTATGCAAATTGTCGAGTTTGCTTTCCTCTCCCTCCCTTTCCACGTACCTTGAAATTTGCCAAATATCTAATTTTTAAAATGCTCAGATATTTTTAAATGCAGAAACAATGAGTTGTGGAAGCTGATTTAGTGATGTCTCTTAAGGGCCAAACAATCAGGGTTATGGCTAGGGAGGTTTTTTTTATACATGAGCACAACCAGTTTCTCCTGAACTTTATCCCAAAAGGAAATTTGTATTTTTGACCATAACTGTGCAAAAGAAGCTCTAGTAGTTGAATGTGCATATGCGTTCACACAGATCCTTAGGCCACATACGTAGTGTCTTCATTAGGCCAGCTCCATCATGCAGCTTTCCTTAATTTTGGAATATGCATGTCTTATGAAGGAAACATACTGTAAAGCCATGTAGCTGGTTTTTTTTCATAAAAATATGGACAAGATGATAGATGCCTGAAATTTCTGAAGGTTTATCATTCCCTTTACCATCCAGTGCCTTCAAGATACATTGGTATCTCCTAGAACTCCGAGCCAGTAGGGTTAGAATCCAAATCAGTTGGGAATTCTGGGTGTGATTATCCAACACATTAGATGGGAGAGGATGGATTAGTGTAGTAATCCCCACAGTACAATCTTATGTAAGTTTACTCAGGAATCTACCTTACTTTGTTCAGGAGGGCTCACTCCAAGATACATGTATATTGGATGGAAAGTCCAGTTTTCTTCTGATCATGATTTTTCTTTCCAGCACCATCCAACTCTAACCCAAGAATGGATTTTGCTTCATTGCCAGATCATTTTTCAACCCTACCCCCACCATGCAAAAAAAGTTCTGCTCTGCACCACGACTAATGTCCAAATCACAAGGACTATCACTTACTCTAGCATTGATTTACAATACCGACTAGCGATGCATGAAGAATTGGCCATATTCTTGTCACTAGCCCATGAAATTGCAGCAGTAAGCTAGGCTGTACATTTGTAGCTTTTTAAAGATCCTCTTCTTCCAAGTTCACTTTGTGTACAGGGATTCTACTCCTCATCTTAAACTGTCAAGGAGCACTTAGGCAGAAGAAATGATCCATTCTTCATACACTTAATATACTTGCTAACCAAAGCTTAATGGTAGGGGAGCAACTATTCAATGATTCCTATGATTTTAAAAAGAATTCAGGTTAAAGAATTATTTTAAATAGTTTAATGGTTTTGTTATTAAGCCTGGAATAATATTATTGATTCTAACAGAGATGTGTAACTCAGGGCCTTCAGGTGTTTTGGAAATATAACTCCACTGTTGTTCACCACTGGCTAGGCTGGCTGAAGTTGCATGGAGTGGTAGTCAGTGACATCTGGAAAGCCATGATTATACTCACAGATTTCCATTTTTTTTTTATATAAATGTATTGATTGATTAATTGATTGACTTAATCTATCACTTTTATATAGCCCCCCACATTATGGTGAAAGATTGGCAATGATTTGTCTCCACAAAGCTATGGACCTCATTTCCATGTTCCCACAATCACAGGAGAACTTATGACTCACAATCAGGAACCGTTGGACCTGCCGTAAAACTCAGCGGATTTTGTCCTGGGTTCGGTCTCTGCCAAATAGGGCAAGAATATTTATTGCCTTAAACTCTGGTGACCTGCTGTTATTCAGTGCACAGAATATTGGGCTACAAAGACTGATGCAATGTAGGCCATTTTTCTCTGTTTCTAATTGTATTAGAATTCTGGGACTTCCATTAGTTATAGCTAACTTTAAGTTCTATTACTTCCAGTATGTTCAGCATGATAAGTTGGATCCAACCCAATGGCAATTCAGAATTTGGCAGATAAAAGCTTTTTTGAACAATGTGGTAACAGTTGTTAAAAATACGTTATTATTATGGTTGGTTGCACAGTCAGCCAGATGTTTAGACTGGATTTGGCATTTTTGTCCACCTATCAAATCCTGCCCAAGGACCTGGGGATAGGCAGATGTTGTTGTTTAATAATATTAAAGGTATTGTTACAGGTTGTGAGCTGTTCCAAGTCAAGCTGCCTTTTGCAATGGACTGATGGTGATTTTATCAATGCTGATGGTGTTCAAGCGGTGCTCCAGATGTTTTGGGATTACACCCAAGGTGCCTATAACTATTGGGACTATCTTTGCTTTCTTTTGCCACAGTCGTTCTACTTCTATTTGCAGGTCTTTGTATTTTGTGGTTTTCTCCAATTCTTTCTCCTCTATTCTGCTGTCTCCAGGTATTGCAGTGTCCACTATCCAGACTTTTTTGTCTTTCTTATCAACAATTGTTAAGTCTGTTTTATATTTTTGTTGCTATTTATGGTTGATGTCTTTTTATATTGTGATATGGTTTTAATTGTTATTCTGCTTATAAGCAGCCCAAAGTCACTTTTTGGGAGATGGGAGGCTATATAAATTTGCTAAATAAATAAATACATTAAATACATAACTTTGCAAGCATTTTTAAAGAAATGTTAATTGTAATTTAAAAAAAAATAATAATGAGAAATTAAATTAGAAATTAATTAAAGCATTAAAAAATGGCTAAGTCTGGGGTGTTGTGTGGCAGGTGCTTGTCTGCTTGAATTCTAAAGTCCCAGAGCAGTTTAGCTTCTTCATTTTCTGTTACTTTGTCTGTTTTGTGGTCCCACCAGTTCTTGCTTGCAGGCAAGTGGTATTTCTTGCAGATACTCCAATGCACCATTGTTGCTACTTTGTCATGCCATTGTTTGTAGTCAGTCTGTGCAATCTTCTTGCAGCAGCTAACTAGGTGGTCCAGTGTTTCTTCAGCTTCTTTGCAGAGGCGGCATTTGCTATCTGTTGCTGTCTTCTCAGTTCTGGCTTTATATGCATTTGTTCTTAAGGCTTGGTCTTGTGCAGCCAGAGTTAGTCCCTCTGCCTCTTTCTTCAACTTTCCTGATCTTAGCCATTGCCAGGTGTGGTTATTATCTGCTTTGCCTGCTAGTTGTGTGTGTGTGTGTGTGTACTGGCCATGTAATTCTTTGCCTTGCCATGTTTCTTTTCTTCATTTGGTCTTATAGGCCAGATTGGTCTCTTCAGTATTCAGCAAGCCTTCATGGTGTACTAGCTTCAGTGCATCTTCTTCATTGTCTGTCTGATATTCTTCCAATGGCCTTTTTTCTTCTTCAACTGTCTGGTGTACTTGCAGCATTCCATGCCCACCAGTCCTCCTTGGTAAGTAGAGTCTGTCAATGTCACTGCGTGGATGAAGGGCATGATTCATTGTCATTATTTTTCTGGTCTTCCTATCCAGTGCTTCTAGTTCTGCTTGAGTCTAGTCCACTATTCCAGCTGTATATCTAATGACTGGAATTGTCCAGATGTGAATCGCCTTGATGGTATTTCCGCCACTGATTTTGGACTTTAAGATCTTCTTTATTCTTCTGATGTATTCACTACTAACCTTCTTCTTGACCTCAGTGTGCTTGATGTTGTCAGCCTGAAGGATGCCCAGGTATTTGTAGTGATCTTCTTCATCCAGATTCTTGATGTTATTTCCATAGGGCATCTTGATTCGTTTAGTTTTCACTATTTTTGGTGGTTACTGAGAGTTATTGCAAGAAGGACTAATCAGTGAATCCTGGAAGAAATTATGACTGCTTTCTCCCTTGAGGGGATGAAGCAAGAAATTCACATATTTTGGACAGGCAGCATGAGCAGAAAACAGATGAGAGAAATTGTTGGTACTGGGAGAGGTTGACAGAAGTTGAAAAAGGAAGACAATGAGGAAGGTGGATGAGATCAGGGGTATCACTGAAATGTTTCTGGAGGAGATGGAGACTGCCACTGGAGGTAGGTCAAGAAGAACATTTGTCCATACAGTATAGTCACTAAGGTCCAACTTAACTAATATTCAGATTTGTTTTACAACCAACAAAAATGTTTTAAACATCTAGTGCTTCAGTTAATTCATAACATTTCTACAAGATTCCTGCCAATGGCTTACTGATTTGTTAATTAGGAACACTGGTTTCTTTTTGCCTTACTTTTCATTAAAAAAAAAAAAGCAAACTTACTTTTTCTCATCAACATCAAAAACACTTCATTTCTTCCTGAATTTATTTTGTCCTGATCTAGAAGATATTTTTGCTACTGTCACTGAAGAATCAGAAAGATTAAGGATCCTCTAACATGCATATTAAACAACATCAATGTTTCCTAAAACATGGACAAGCAGAATTAGCAGTGAACATGCTGATAACAGTATCTCTTAAAGATGGCTCATATTTATAGAATGTGATTTATAATTATCTCATAAACTTCAACAAGATGACATGATTATAAGAGCTCATTGATTCACTTACCACTTTGTGCTTTGAAGGGTATTAAATCATTTATAGCATGGTTTATCTTGGTGTTAATTTAGTGTGCAGTTCATTGTCAACAAGTGAGTGGAAATGGGTGGAAAAATACAGGGATATTATGGGGTAAGCTGTTACTCTGTTCTATGCTACCTATTTCTGTAGGCTCTTTCTTCTAAATTCTGATCTAAGTGAGGATAAAATTTGTCCCTGGGTTTGGTTGGGAGTTTTAGTATAAAATTAGACATGATCTAAACTTTGTAATATGCTTCCTATTGTCACCTCTAGTCTACTCATAAAAGTTTCAAGTTTCTGGACTTTAGAGAAAGCTCTCCAGCATAAAAATTTGATATTGGTTGAAAAATTGAGTGTTCCTGATGGGTTAAAAACTATATTTCACTCAACAGTAGTAGGGAAACAACAGGTAAATATATTTACTGACTTGTTTGGGCTATGTTCTATGTCACCTTCTTCCATCTGTGACCTCCAGATGTATTCAGATAGCAACATTCTAGGTTGCTAAAATAAGTGATTATTCCATAGCCCATAATGGGATTGCCCTGGTTATGTTTGCAGTACTACTGTAATTCACATTAAATTCTACAGCACAAAATGCTGGCCCAGTTGTAGAAGAATATTGCCTTGAATTTATTCTAGCTATTTTTCAGATGGCATCAAGATCCTCAGATAACACCATTGTAAAAACCTATGAAAGTGCCTTACACTAAATCAGACTTTTAGTTTATATTTTCTAGTCTAGAGTACTGCTAAATTCTAAAATACTCTCCTGATTTTAAATTAGCTGGTTTTCTTCCAAAGCAGAATTTATACATTGCATATTCTCTGTTTATCCCTCTCATTTATTTTAATCTTGTACAGCGCAGTACAGAAGCATTGTTTGTCACAGATTTATTTTCCTTCAATGTATTCATATTTTCCTCCTCTCTATGCCAATAGAGATTTTAATGGATTATTAAAATAGTATCAGAAGTGCCAAGATTCTTTTTATGCCTGTAGATAACATAGTGATATCAAGGTACTTTTTGTAAAAAGTTTACCAATTTGCAGGTATTTTGGTAGACCATAAAGGCAACACTCCAAAAAGAATAACTATCATGATAGTGTATATCCCAAAATTAATTTTTTCCCATACTTTTCAATTCAGTTAACCAGAGCAGTTAAAAAGATAGTCGTTGTGTTGCACCATGTACTTGGAAAATTTTAAATGTGGTTAGGGGTGTGTGCCTGTGCATGTGTGTGGTGTGTGTGTCTTAGCAAGTTGTATGAACTCAGCCCCCTTGGTTAATTTATGATTCAGTGCATTATGCAATCCCAGAAAATGTGTTCACTTAGTAACTAAATTAAGCTTGTTGGGTAAATGTTCTCGTTGATTGCTAATTATTGGCCATGGGGTGCTGTTGCATGACATTAAATCACTGGAAAGCCTGGTCCACAAATAGAATCCCACTTAGTGCACCTTTATTTCCCATTGTTCCCCACAAGAACAGCCCGGCAAGATAGGCAGGGCTGGGAAAGAGCGACTGTCCCAAACTCACCCAATGAGGCTGAAGATGGAATAGAACCTGGGTCTCCCCACTGCCAGTCCAAAGTTTCAAAAATTACACTGTCCCTGGCTTTGTAAGCAGGCAGTATCTTAATAATTGAGGATTATTAGCTGGCATTTTGGATGAAGAAGGAGGGTACAATCATCTTTCTTTCAGATAATCAGTTGAATATGCTTATGACTAGACAAGAAGAGAAGCAGATTAGACTTTTCCTTTAAGCCTGGTTTCACTGAAGAGAGAGGTCCATGGCTGGAATCTAAAATCTACAAAAACTGCCACCTTCAGTTTCAAAAGAGGCATCTCTTCAGAAGTTTTTAATGTGTAGCGTATGGGTTAGAATGTTAACTTTTTGACCCCATAAGAAGCTCTGTGATTCAGCATATTTCTAATGTAACTGGCAGGGAATTTGGAAAGGCATAGACGTTGTGTAACTCCTGTCATTACTAGAGTATTGAACTGGAGATGGTGGTTGAGATTGCAAGTATTAAGGAGAAGGGTTCAGGACCATGGAGAGCACTAATGCAGTTATTTTGCATGGACAGGTTACTCCTAGCATTAGGTATCAATAACCATCTTTTTTAGGCTAAGGAAGTGGCATGTTAAAGGAGGGAAATTGTAAAGACAGACAGAGACCGTCCTTAAAATTAAATTAAATATAATTATTTCCTATGTATTCTTTTTGTCTGTCCTCCTCCTTTCTGGCTACTTTGAGGTTGGCTGTGGAAGTTCTACCAAAGGTTTGGGGCAGACACATGTGAGTCTGGAGCTGCACCTCCTTTTAATAGCCAGGTCAGAAGAGTCTGCCTAGAAACTCTGTCCTCTTAGTTCTGTCCCCAATATAGAAGAGCTGGCATCCTTTTCCTGTGGATTCTGGCTTCTCCAAGCACAGTGGAGAATGCTCCTTGGGGTCTCTTTTTTCAGTCAAGGAATCTGAGGTCCACTTATTAAAGTCAGAAGGCAATGGCATCTTTGGGAGATGTCTGCCTGCCTGACCTGAATGTGAGTTCCAGTATGTGCTCCAGCCCAGGACTGCACTTGGTCGTGATGTCTCTTTGGGGTTGCTTCAGTCTCTTCAGCCTGGACCATGACATGGGCATCTGCTAATGTGGATCTCTGGAATGTTATGATGACTTATTCAAACTCTATGCATGTTTAGAAGGCATTCTGTTTAGTGCAATGTAAAATTAATTAATACCCGCAATTTGGCATTTGAATCAACTTCCTAAGAGGGAAAAGAAAATAATACAATTTATAATTCATCTTAGAGGTTTCATTTATATTTAGAATGGCAGATATTACTCATGCCCTCCTAAGTCAGACCTGAGCAGGAAGATGATTTAAAATTGTTTTTTTCAATGTACCCTAAATTTGCAGAGTGTACTAATAGCACACTCCAGAGATAGATACTATCCAATGAAATTACAAGTAGTCACAACTATGTTTGAAGTGACCCTGAAATACTCTTTTTTTTTTCACACATTGCAAAATAAGTAAATAAATGTTCCAGCTTCATTACTTTGGGAGAGAAAACTGTGAGGTGAACACATGATTGTTTTTTTACTTAATGAGACTGTTCTTGATTATAAGGAATGAAAAGTACTTTGGCTGCACAGGTTTGTTGTGTGTGTGCCTCTTTGTCAAAAGCACTTTTAGGGAGAGAGAAAATGCCAAGAGCCTTTGATTTATTAAGAGCACCTTTCTCCAGTCTAACGCCCTCTAGATAGGTTAATTGAGAATTTTGGGAATTTTACTATCAAGTTAGAGAACGTTGAGCTAGGGAGGAGATGGGTCACCTCTGCCCACCCTCATCGTTCATATTTTATCAACCAGGAACCCCAACCAACATGACTAATAGTGAGGGGTGCTGGGAGTCATGGTTCATCAATATTTGAAATCTTATAAGTTTTCCACTGCTGAGCTCAGAGCTCATGGTATATTGAAGTTTAGTTGCATTAGGTTCAGCACAGGATTATAATAAGAAATTACAAACATGGGTCTTCTTCGGTCCACATTTTTAAAATGTTGACAAGTCTCTTCTTTACTCAAAGGTTTTCTTTCTGCTATTTATCATAGCTTTATATCACCTTTCCCAAAACCTACAGAGTTCAAATTTATGTGAGGATCTATTTTGACACAAGATAGATTGACCAACACAGTCAGTGATAAGCAAAAATTTAAATTGACCTTTTTGACACATCTCCAGGCCACTTTATTAATGAGTTACCAAGAATTAACAATCCAGATTTATGTATTCCAGAATTCTTTGTGAATTCACCTTATGTCTTTGTGATTCCCATTGATAGTATCACATATACTTGGCTCTTTGTCAGGTATATATGCAATGTTCTAAGGAAGCCAATGTTAGCAATCCCAGGAAAACTAAACCGAGTATCCTTTTGAGACCTGCAGCATTTCGTCTGCCTATGGATAGCATAAAGTGGCCTGCTGAGTTGGATTCCAAATTAGGGATGTATTTTCTTTCTTTTTTCTTTTAAAGCCTGCTATGGCAGGATGAATACTAATAAGAACAAAGTCACACTGGTGTTCATTCTTCTCCCTTCCTCCTAAACCAGTTCAGTTATGAATATGAAAAATGATCTGCAATCTAATTGCATTATCAGGCTCTTTCACCTTTGTAGCACCTTCTGGAATGAGCATGTGACCTGTTGTGGCTGCAGTCATTCCAGAAGTGTCAGAAAGGACAGCCCTCTCTGTAACCTTCACTGTGAAAAGAAAGAAAAAGCCAAGGGTTCTGGCCCTATGATACATTTACCAAAATAAGGAATCATCCCCCCATCCCTAAATGGACCAGAAAATTATGTCTGGATATTTCATTATAAAGTTGATCATAAATCTGTTGGAGAAGAAATCTGTCCTGCAAAGTTGATATAAAACAGACTGGATTAGCAGCAGTCTACACCTTCTTTTCTGGAATGCAGCCTGATGACCCTTCATTTTTCATCTGTCTTCTCTCTTGGCCATTGGGAATACACTGGGGAGTATGAATAAAAGAGCAAATCAGAACTGTTGCCCAAGGGGTCATTGTAGTTCAGTTGTGGTGGTCACTACAGAAGTCCAAAAGAGTTCATCTTGATGAGAGAACTATCCCCTAACATTTTTAGAATGTTTGCGTTGGCTCTTCACAAGGGTGAGGTAAGAGTCTGAAGAATAATTATTTGCAAGTACCTGTCATCTCCATTTTCCATTATTAATTGCTCTTCTGAATACCAGCCAGGTTCGTATGCCAAGACTGATTGTCTGCAGCCTTTAGAGTGCAGAGGAGCCCATTCCATCACCATCTTCTTAGGGAAGGATGTAATTAGAGGCTTTTAGAATTCAAGCAAAGAGTTTTCTAAGCTGGTCAAGTTGTGGTTACAACATCTGGGGCTTTCAGGAAAAAGATTCATTCTCCTGCTTAAAACATACATGCACACATAGTCCCACTTTGGCCCTCAAGATTAGAAAGCCAAACATTTAATTTTTTAAAATGAAGCATTTCTCAAATACATACTCAACCTATGAAACTGGCTGAGACACTATGCTGTGGATGGAAAATGGAGCAAATGAAAGAGAAGACATTTGAACCCAGAAAATATATCTTCCAATAGATGCATTTCTACCACATGTTGACAGGGGTTGCTAAATTAACCCATCTTCTGGATTGCAGAACACATTGAGCTACAGCCTATATCAGAGTTTTTCAAACTTGGCCGCTTTAAGATATGTGGACTTCAACTCCCAGAATTCCCCAGCCTGCATGTTGAGATGAGTGGCCATACAAAATGAATGAATGAATGAATGAATGAATGAATGAATGAATGAATGAATACCATTCCCTTTCATGTTGCTTCCATGCTTATAGTATGTAGAGGTTGACAGTCCCCATGCCTCTAATTTATATTATTTTAGGTCAATAACCAGGGATGAACATCAGATCATTGAGACACTTATTTTAAGAAAGCACTTCTTAGGCTTAAATAGTGAAATGAAAAAGTCTACTGGTAAAACCCACCCTGTATTTTATTTGCAATATCATTTTCTTTCATTGCATTTTTGCATTGTGCATTGATACACACTCTGTTATGGCTCAGATGCTCAGAATAAAACAAAATATAGAGTTAAAGGGTGATGTGATTCCTGCCTTACCACCTATTGAGTTTCTGCCATAGACAGAATACAAAAATTCATATTTCAGTCCAACTACCTTGGACATTCTTATGATCCTATTGTTTTAAAACAATGGAAATGCAGCTGTGATGTGCACTGATTCCAATGGAAATTTCAACCCTCTCCCATGAGAAAAAATTCAGGAGGACGTTATTAAATTCCTTTTCTTTGCTTGTAGTGGTTGAGATTTAAATCACTTCTCTGTATTATTTTAAAACTCCAACAAGAAAGGTATTAATTAATGCAAAATCCCTGTTCTTGACTTATTTTGAAAAACTCAGACCTGGTTAGTACTTGGATAGGAGTCAGACAAGAGGTCTCAGGGATTTAGCTAGACAGGAAGTAAAAAATTCATCTGGAAGAAAGACATAGCAAACCACTTCCATATTGTTGTCAAGAGAATTATATAGACATGACAATAAATAAATAAATAATGAAAATAAATAATAATGTATTAAACTTGTATGCACCTGACTCTCAATGACTCTGGGCAGCTATGAAATCACCATAAAATTGCCAGGAGTTGAACTTAGCTTGAAGAGGACTTCACCTTACTTATATAGTTTGACACTAGTTGGCCACTTTTTCAGGTATCAGAGACTCCTTTCCTTATTGATTGATTGATTGATTGATTGATTGATCATATTGTATAGCCACCCACCTCACAAAAGAGTGACTCTGGGCGGTGTACAACCCTCAATTAAAAAGAACCAATACATACACATCAGTAAACATTAAAACTATAAAATACATCTTTGCTTGCTATCCAGCTCCAGATTCCTTTAGCTGCAATGCAGGCAGACATGTGCTTACAGATTTGGGGCCACACCTCTGTTGAGCAGCAAGGAAATATACAGATGTTTAAACCGAGAAAAGGCCTCTGTGGGCTACTGTGAACATTTGGAAGGAAGCAGGGGATTATGGGTTGGGGATTTCCCTTGCTATATTTTCTCATATATGCAGGCTTAACATCTACAGAAACCTAGCGTTCATTGACAAAGCAGTTTCACTTCTTCCAAAGCAAGAAATTCTGCAAGTCCCAAATCTATGACTAGCCACCAACCCTCAAACACCAGATACTGAAAGTTGTTTCTTCATATCCAACAAGCAGGCTTACAATGATAATTGTAATAACGGTTCACACATCAGTCTAAAGCAGGTTTGCTTCGTCATGTGTGGCTGAATTAAATATAATTGACTGCATTTGCATAACCCTAAACCATAAGCATGGTTTACAAGCCACTCTGGCAGAGGTCACAGGAAACAGTAAGCCCAAAACCACATAAACTTGATGACTTAGTACCAAGAATGAACACAGTCAGTGTTGTCTATGAAAATGTGTGAGAAGATAGCTGTGCTCACCTAACCCACTAGAAGCTGCATTTAGACAATATAAGCTTGGTTCCTTTTGTGATTTAACCCTGCAATTTGCTTAGCTTATGGTTCAGCGTATTGCTAAGCCCAGAAAATATACTACTGTAGTATACTGTGTAAACACAGTCTTTGAATATTTCAGATGATCCATATAAAAGAGTCATGTTTTGGCTGCTGGTAGCCAAAGGCTGCTGGTAGCCAAAGGCTGCTGGTAGCCTTTTCAATTGAAGAGACTTATCATTACAAGCGATTTAGGTTTTGGTTTTAGATAATGATGGGTTCTGGAGTCTTGTGAGCTGCATAAAAGAACCTTCCAATGCATGACGCAATGTATGTGGCATTGTATCAATTAATATGAGTCCAACGTTGGAGACCATACTAGGATGGGAAATTTCACCTGGTTCTCCCTGTATTTTCAGCCTGGTCCATCTAGAAGTCATGGGTGGGAATAGAACAAAAGTGGGTATAACAAGAGCAAAAATAGGTGTTCCCCCCCCCCCGATTGTTTCATACACACCCCCACATATCCTAGTTATCCATTTATTCCCAGAATTCTGGGAGTTGAAGTCCACACATCTTAAAGTTGCCAAGTTTGAAAAACACTGCTCTCTACAATGGGATTGAAAGACTACAGGAGGGGCATCAGCAGAGGACCAAAGCCCAGCTTTCCATTTTTGTGGTTTTTCTGCATGTTCTTGTTTTTATTTTGACCAATTGAATACATAAAACTTCAAGGCTACTAGAAGCTTAGCACATTATTTCAGATCTTTCCTTTAGTAAAAGGCAGCAATTGGCCATTGAGTTTTAAAGTGCAATAGACAATAGAAGAGAATATCTGGAGTTCAGAATTGAGCTGTGGAGTCCTTGGTGCTCTCTGAGCTTAGTTGTTTGCTTGCAGATGTTTGTGGAGTCCTTGGGGTTCTCTGAGCTTGGTTGTTCTCTTGCAGACATTTTGTTACCCAACTAGGTAACATCTTCAGTGCACTAAAAATGTTACTATTCAGTGCACTGAAGATGTTACTAGCCGAGTAATGAAATGTCTGCAAGAAAACAACTAAGCTCAGAGAATCCCAAAGACTCCACAGTTCAACCCTGAGCTACATATACTGTATTCTCTTCTATTGGTTACAGATGTTTCATTACCCAGCTAGGTAACTAGCTGGGTAATGAAATGTCTGATGATGTTACCTAGATAGACAATGAAACATCAGCAAGGAAACAGACAAGCTCAGAGAGCACCAAGGACTCCAAAGTGCAATACTGGGGGGAAGGGGGCCTCTGAGGGGCATTTTTCAAAGTGCTCCTGGGCTGCACAGAACCTATGACTGCAGCTTGTTGAGCCCTTTTCTAGTGGGATTATCCTTCCCCCCCATTGCAAAGTGCAGATATACACACATGGTCTGAACAAGGGGGCAAATTCTCAAATCTTCCTGCCTTACTCCTCTCCCCCAACCCAAGTCCTCAAAACAGACCAGATACTAAAATCTGCCATTGACATTTTCTTTGTTGGGTTGGTTTAGTTATGCCTTTAGTTCCACAGTCAGCAAGGGGGAGGAAGATGAAGGAGGAAGAGTTAAGGATATAAGGAAACCTTGTGATGACTATACAGATCTCAGCCCATGGGTTAGAGATGTTCTGTCATATTTGCTGTTGGTTTTTTTTCCCCCAAGTAGGCTTAAAATTCTTACAAAAAATGCATTCCTCTCTCTCATAGACACATATAGTTACATATACCCATCCATTGTGGCATGCCTGAAGAAGATCTCTAGCTTAACTTTTTTTTTTTACTTATTAATTTATGCAGAGGCGGAGCATTCCATTATATGAGCTTCCTTCCCTGGAATTGGAAGTGGTACAACCCAGGGACCGGCTTAACTCCATAGGAACTTGGAGGATGGAACATCCTTTTAGGAAAGCTACATTTCACAGCTCTGGCTGAATTGAGAAACTAGTATTTGCTTCTCTACAGGAATTGCTAGCAAGATATCTGCAGCATGTTTCTATGTGGGCATATGCTGCAGACTGATGTCAGAACTGCTCATTCCTGACTGAGAATCCCAGAAGACTTTTAAAATCATACTGCAGACACCGCAGAAAGGGGGGTGGGGCTTTGGGTGGTTTAAAAAATTCAGGCTGAAAGACTAAGGTATTTAAAGATGCAACCATTCTCTTTTGGACCACTCTCCCTTCATCAGTGAATGGCCTATTTACAAAGCAATATCTTTAAAGGAGCAACATATTACGCAGAAGAAGCAAAAACCATTTCATTAGACAGAAACCATTTAGCCTCCTTTCCCTATTTGCTTAGTGGACCTTAACTTTTAAGGATCCTATTTAAAAAAAGAGTTCCAAGAGATCATATGGACAGCAATGTAAGTATCTTATTCACATGGTCAATGCACTGTCATCACTGATAAAATTAACTAGAAAGGCTCATGAATCTCTTCTAAACCTAGAATCAGGTTTTGAAATCTCCAGGGTTTCTTTTCCTAGTTGGGATTAATATCCAAGCTAGAGAAAAGCTTTGGATTTTTTGCAAACTGTCCACACTACCAAAACCCTCCCCCTAGTCTCCCTCTTTTAGTATACCTACAGTGTTTTGCATCTTTTGAAGGCAGAAAAGGAGGTTAAAAATGGCTTTTGCAGCAGTTATAGTGACATGATCTGGAATTGGTCTCAGAGCTGCAAGAAGCCAGCTGGCTATGGATTGCCCACCCTGTCTTTTATTAATTATTAATTAATTAATTATTATAACAATTGAAAAGAGAGAAAGGGAGGGAGGAGAAGGGGCATCAGCAGAAAGACTGTCTTGGAGGGCAGCAAGCCAGTGATAGGCAAAGTCACTGTTCTCAGCATTTATTTATGATGCAAAATTTCCAATTGAATCCAAAATGGAAATTTCAGCCATTTTTGCCAACTCTTTTTGGTAAATATCCAGGAAGTTAAACCCTAACAGCTCAGCCTAGCTTGTACCAAAATTATTCAACTGATATATTGAAACAGTTTAAATAGTCTGTATTCAGAAGAAAAGGTTTCAGTGATGACCCATTGCTGGCCTGGCAGACGTTAAAATAATTAGTCCTGATTGCAAAGACCATTTAAGAGGTCAACATTGCTTGGAATCGCTGCAGGAAGCAAAACTATGGAGAGAAAAGGAAGGAGAGAAAGGCTTAAAGGTCCTGAAGGAGGAGAGATATTCAGATGCTCTGTCCCCTTAACATTTATTCTTAAAGTCTCAGTGACACAGCACCAAAAAAGATGCTGTTTCATTTCGTCTCACCTCATTCTGATATAGATTCAGAATATGTATTCCTTCCTTTTGAGTTCAGGCCCGAAGGATTTCTCTGCAGGCATTACATCATATATGGATTTCAGCACAAACCATTCACAGGCTGCATAAGTCCTAGCAAGGAGTTGGTAGTAGACAGAAAATGCCACCTAGAATGATGTCCACAATTAGATCTTGCTCTCATTTTGCTTTTGCCAGCATCTATCGTATCTTGGGATATTTTGATATGGAATATAAGCAAAAGAAAGCTCGTTTCGCAGGTCAAATGTCACAGCCGAGCATAAGCCATAGTAAAAAAAAAAAAAAGAAAGAACATTCTGCAAGAAAAACAGCTGACTTTTGGAATCTACGAATTTTATGTAAAACAGGAAAACAAGAATCCACACCTGAATCCAAAAATTCTTTGTCATATAGGAAAACTGGGCCCAAGTTAGTAAAATTAAATGATGAATTGAAAAATGCAGAGGCATTGAAAGAGGCATTGGAATGCAGAGGTATGGGTACGTGGGAGTCAATCATAGCACTTGCAAAAAAGAGATCCTAAACTACATTCGATCACAAAATGAACATGGGTCAGCAGTATAGTATGATTAAAAAGTAAGGCAACTGTGTGCCACATTTACAGAATCGCTATAATTATGATGTGGAAGCAATTTCACTCAAATTCCACATTAGTCCAAGCTCATTGGGAGTATACAGTTCTTGGAATAGGTCTGAGGAGCACAAAGCTGCTTAACAGTAAGGAAAATTAGTCTTATGAGAAATTGTTGAAGGAATTGGATACACTAAGCCTGAAGAGAAGACAGAGATGGGAGTATGCTGTTACACTTTATTTAAATATCTGTCACACAGAAGTCTGCAAAGACTGGTTCCCGTCGATTTCAGTTCCATTTGAGAGGACTTCAGTTACACACTTGGAGAACTTTCTTCATGTTAAGAACAGCTCAACTGTGGATGAAATTTACTGAAAGTCCTTAAGCAGTACCTGGACAGTCATCTATTGAGGATATTCTTGTTTGGATTGTTCCCAGAAGGGTCTCTCCAAAAATGTCTTTTCCATGAGTCTTACACAGTGTAATTTACTATTCTTCTGGTAGAAGAACTAGGCATAACCCAGATTTTATTTAGCGGCTGATTTGGCTTCAGAGGTTTCAACAAGCCTTTCCCACAACCAAGAATATCTTCCCAATGCCTAGAAACTTGTCCTTCCAAAAGCTAAAAGCCACGTTTTGGTGTTTAGTGCCATATTTGGCATCATTAATGTTGCACTAAATCAGTCCTGTTACAATTCTTACCATAATGAAGTAAAACTCAGTTCACTGTAGACTTTGGAAGAGGGTGAAAAGAAAGAGTTTTGGAGGAATGGATATTGCTGGATAACTTTGCCTCAGAACACAACCTGTCTTGGCTGGCCATGGCCCAAGAACATTCCACAGGTTGTTTGTCATGACTCAAGACACTGTTTTTTCATTAACTGTCTATGGGATCTCATAGGATGACAGTTACATAAAATAAAAACTGTTAAATAAAGAAGACAACAGACTCCAAATGGACCACCAGAAGCCTTCACTGACTGGGTCAGGCCACAAGGATTGCAAGGAAACAAAATGAATAAATGAGCTAGCAGCCTTTTTCTATGATCAGCAAACTTTTCCAGATCCAGATAAAATCCAGCTTAAAGTCACTTCATAGTTCAGAATTATTAATCCATTTCTAGTCTGTTCCTGGAACCAGAGGCAGTTAATATTTCCTACTGCATTGCTACAGTCCAAACAACCTTACAGAGTGTGGTATATCCTTGCTCGGGGATCTGAGATGGATTTAAGAAGTATGAACTTCCATTTGGGTTTGGCAATCTTTCAAAAAAAAAAAAAGAAGAAGATCTTGAGTATTTAGGCTCTTAACAGTACATAGCTGTGCAGGGCTCCAGCATTCAGAAACACATTCTATAAAATGCTGTCTTATTTTCAGGGCTGTAGATATAAGATTGCAACCTGTTAAAGCAAGAGTGCAATGAAATTCTGTCCATCCACTTCTTTAAACTGTTTTTCCCCCCGGGACTCTAATTGAAATGTTTTTCTCCTTTTCTCTTGCACATCTTTTTTTTTTAATTCCCAAGCTTCTTTTCCACCAATCTTTTTAAGAATAATAAAGCAAAAGGAAACAAAAAATGCAAAAACAAAAATTCTCAACACAAAACTACTGAGAATAAATTGGCTTGTCTCCATGTCAGTTGTCAATTTGCCCAATCTGTAATTAAAACTGTCCCTACAAAATGGCTGTAAACATCTCTAGATAAGTGAAATGTTTGAGTGATTTAAAATTATAGTCAATAGTCTCATCATTATCTTACATTAGAGTCCTACGCTCACAGCTCTATAGTCAGAAATGGAAATGTTCCTGTTTGATTCTTCCCTCTAACAGCCCACCGCCCACTAATAGGTGCCAACACTGGGAAAATACATTGTACATTTATTAACCCTGATTTTGACAAATGTAGCTTTCCCCTTTCAAAATCACTCCTATAATTATGAACAGGAGACTAGACATGCACATCAAGTCACTATGTTGCAATCCTTGGCCCCCTATAATATATGCCCTAAAATACACTTAATTTAGGGGAAGTAGAAAATTACAGTCCTGCCCACATACATGATTTTCAATTAATTAATTAATTAATCATTTTATTTATTTACTTAGATTTATGTCCCACCACAAGCCCAAAGGACTCATACTGGTTCACAGGGTTCACTGTAATAGCTAAAACATCCATGGTTAGCTTAAAATTATAAACTTATAAAATTTAATAAAACATAGGCCAGCAGCCATTAATTTATAAAACTCTGTCCAAGATGGCCTCATGCCCCAAATGCTGTCTGGAAAAGTCCATTTTCAGCTACTTCCCAAAGGCTGTTAAAGTGGGAACCGGCCTAACTCCATTGGAAGGCCATTTCAAAGGGTCAGCACTGATGCCAACATCTCAGCATCTCGGAGTCTCAGGCACACTCATCTGGGTGTTTTTCACAGCAAGATGAAATTGATCAGGTTGATTCTAGCAGGAGAATGTGGTCCTGAAGTTAACTTGGTGCCAAGACATAAATGGGCTTTGTAGGTCAAGAGCAGCACTTTAAATTTTCCCCAGAAACCTATTGGTAACTAGCGCAGGGCTCACAACACAGGTGCAATGTTCACCCACCAGCAAGTGCCGGCTAACACATAGGCCACTGCTCTTTGGACCCATTGAAGCTTTTGAGTGGTCTTTACAGGCAGCCCCATTTAGAACACATTGTATTGTCTAAATGGGCAGTAACAAGAGCATACAAGCCACAATAGCAATATCCTCTCAGCCCAGGTAGAGCCCACCTGATGTACCAGCTGAAGTTGGGCAATGACCCCATTGGCCGCAGTCTCTACCTGGTGTTCCAGCAAGAGCTGTAAATCCAGCAGGACCTTCAAGTCACCTCCTCTCCAGCCCTGGTCTCAAAGCTGTTGTATCACCTGAAACCCTGCTAAGCAGATCGCTGCCCTTGTTCAGACAGGTTTGGTAATGTACACCAAATGTGTCTGTTCATCCATCACCAAATCATGAATGGATGTGGTCTTATTACAGGTAGACCTGGCCAAGGTCATCTGCCCCAAGGGTAACTGCATCCCTTGACACAAGTTGGACTTTTCTCCCTGTGTCCCTGTGCCATTGATGGCAGACACTAGAGCAACAGCTGGCAGAGCAGAACTTTCATATCTAGTTTTATAATGGGGTGGAGCTTCACAATGCCAGCTTACAAGGCCTGCCTCTTCTGCTTTTGTGGGCAAGAGCCCTGCCTTTTCCACTTTTCCAGGACTAATAGTCAGGGATGTCCCTGGACCTGCCATTTACTAGGAACATCCTGAGCAGGCACTCTCACAATCTACCAGGTCTCCAGGATATGATTCAGTCCACCCTGCATTATTGCCCTGTCACTCTTTCCCCTCCTGAAAATGTAAAGTGTGGTTCCTGGGTACTGAACATCCCTTGTTTTCAGCTTATATCAGTAAATGTTCATAAATCTTTACTTTTAGCTGTTTAGCTAGGGATGGACAGACATGTATGTATTGGAGACCTTGTGCTCAAGCTCTGTTTAAAAATCAATAGAACTCAAAGAGGTGGAAAATTATCAGTAGAGAGATGCAAGCCTATCAAAGCAAAATGGGAGTGCTTGGAAGCTATTGGGAAGAGAGGTCAGCTACCAAGAGATGGTAAAATTATACACACAAAGTCGATGTAGTAAGCAAGCAATCTTATTGATTGTATCCAGCAAGACACTGCATGCTCTTTGCTTCCATTTGAGATAGACCTGACTGCACTTCCTGGAACGTCCATGGGTTGTCGAGTCTGAACATCAGCAAATCTCCCTTTCTTCTCTATTCACAGCCACGCAACAGGCCTGCAGCAAAGGCGCATTTCATTTATTCCAGCAGAAGGTGGGGAGTCCTCCGGTCAAAGCTGTAGTAAAGCTTCACTGGCACCAGACGTTACTGCCAATTATAAGGAATGCTGGGATATTTAGCTCAGCGTTATTAGCAAGCTTCATGAGCTGCATCGGCTGCCAGTTTGCTTCTGGGTCCAATTCAAGGCACTGTTTTTGACCTTTAAAGCCCTTCGTGGCAAGGGGCTGGGTTACTTGAGGGGCTTTGAGGAAAGGGAGACATTCTCAGATGGCCCCACTGTGGTTAATATTCTCTCTTTCCACGGGGTTTGTCTATTTTAAAATTTAAAATTTTAAAACGTTTTGATGATTAATCAAATTAAAAGGGATGAAGAGTCACTTTTTTGTCTTTTATAATGATTGTTTTTATCTATTTGTTATTTTATTTAATGTATGCCACCCAGAGTTGCTTTGTGTGAGGTGGGTGTCTCTCTCTCTCTCTCTCTCTCTCTCTCTCTCCATATATATGTATGTATGTATGTATGTATGTATGTATGTTGTTGTTGTTGTTTAGTCGTTAAGTCGTGTCCGACTCTTCGTGACCCCATGAACCATATTGCGCCAGGCCTTCCTGTCCTTCACTGCCTCCCTGAGTTTGCTCAGTTTCATGCTCATTGCTTCAGTGATGCTATCTAACCATCTCATCCTCTGCCGTCCTCTTCTCCTTTTGCCTTCAATCTTTCCCAGCATCAGGGTCTTCTCCAAAGAGATCTCTCTTCGCATTAGGTGGCCAAAATATCTGAGCTTGAGCTTCATTATCGATCCTTCCAATGAGCAATCAGGGTTGATTTCCTTTAAGATTGACTGGTTTGACCTCCTAGCAGTCCAGGGGACTCTCAAGAGTCTTCTCCAGCACCACAGTTCAAAGGCATCAATTCTTCGGCGCTCGGCCTTTTTTATGGTCCAGCTCTCACAGCCATACATTACTACTGGATGTATGTATGTATGTATGATAAATAAATAATTAGGAAAGACACGATCCCCACCTCTAGTGCAAGAAGTGGGGAACTGAAGAAAAGCAAAATGTGTCATCTAAGAGCCCACTGAGAAACTACCTCCTAGGAATTTTCTTTTCATTAGCACTTCCTGGAATAACCACTTGATCATAGGTTATTAGCCTTCACCCACCTCATTCATTTATTTTAGAAACAAATTAAAGGAAACCCTTCCAGACTCTGTGGATCTTTTCGAGGAAAGGACATATTAGCCAAGCTATATTTGTGCTTTGTGATCATCCCATCATTAATTCCTCTGAGAGAAAAAACTTCATGACTTCAGGCTCATAGATTACAGCTCTCTTAAACATTATGCTAGTACCATCAAATCTCTGAATTCAATTTTTCATCTAAAAGGTCTTCCTAGTTTAGCAATGCCTGCAGAATCCTTCCAAACCCAAATCACTCTGATTTAAGATATAGCCAACCCATCAATATGGAACAGTTCATCAGCTCAGTTTCTTTCTTTCAAATGACCTTCAAGCAAGTCATTTCTATACTTCTTGGCTGGTCCACCCACAAGGCATGGCCATTTCTTCAAAGGTTTCCAAGTCTTGTGGATCTGAAAGCTTTTAGCACTTCAGTGCTATGGTGTGCATCTCTGTTTAGGTAGACAGTCTCTCTAAGTCTAAAATTAATAGCCCTTATTGGCAGAATGACTCAGGAAGCTGCTGAATTTCTAACAAGACAAGTCTGATTTATCTCATCCGCAGTAATTAAGGCTGCTTTTTCTTAGTCCTCCTGCCGTAGCTGGAGAGATTTAAAAGTAGCACAACTGCATTACCATTAAAAAGAGGTGAAAAAAAGCATTGCCTAGCTAGGACATTTAATATTGCACTTCTGTATTCATGCAGCCCCAGGCTACTCAATGAGCTCTTAGCATCAGAAACCAGCCAAGTAGACTTACCAAATCTATAGCTTGCAGCTGAAGCTGGTTTGCATGCTTGAAGAACAAGCTAGACTCGGTAACACCCAATGCTGCATTTGCCCTATTCTTGCAGAACAGCAGCTGGTCTCCTAGGAAATCTAGAGTCCCATCTATCCCCAGTACACTTTCAGAATCTTTTCTTTCCAGGTTATTAAACCTTTATATTTTACTGTAAAATAAAGAAGAAAAGAAAAAAGAAAAGGGATCTCCAATGACGAAAAGGTTGATGATCCTTTTTATATCTTTTCAAATTTCTTCCCCAAATAGAAGAGTTTCTGTTCAAGATTACAATGAGTCACATCCTTCTCTGGAATACTTTGAAGTAGGCTGGTGAAGTTTCACATGTTAAGTGAAACTTTCCTGATTCATACATCAGGAAGTCAAGGTGGCATTTGTAAAACTCAGGTTCTAAGAGTGGACTTTGAAAACCTGGGGCTCCCTGGTCCTAGTACAACACCTTAAGGACTATATTAGGTGAGAAGTGGATCTTCCTCCCACACCCCCTGCATGAGCTGCACTTGATCTCACAAGAACACCTTGAGGTGTTCCCAAAGTAGCAAAACGTAATGTTTGTTACAGTCCTTACATGTTGTAGATGACTCCTGTTTTTTCTTCTTGTGCTACTGGGTCTTTTGGTTTACTTAGATATTTTGGAGTGATTTTGTTGGTTTGTGTGCTACAGGGATGCCATGTGGTTGTAATAGTCTGTTGGGACAGACAGGCAGAAGACTAGCAGAGCGCATCCATGAGCACCAACTAACAGTCAGAAGACATGATGAAAATTCCTTAATCTCACAACACATGGACAGACTTAACCATAGTTTCAACTGGGAAACTGCCAGCATTTTAGACCAAGCTAAATCCAAAAATGCACAGGAATTCTTGGAAGCTTGGTATTCAGACAAAGCAGCAATCAACAGACACGTAGAGATAAACAGCATCTACATACTGTTCAAAAGAAACAAAAGACCAGAAGATCACCTCACCAGCAATCATCACCCAGATGAGCAAAGGTTACCACCAGGCACACAATCAAGCAGTAAACAGATGCTAATCAAGGAACTACCAGAGGAGCAAAACAAAACTCCCACTCCACCAGCACTGGCAAGGCAGGCCACAGTATATAAATAGAGAGCAAACCCCATCCCATTTTAGCACTGAAGATGTTACCTAGCTGGGTAATGAAACGTTTGCAAGAAAAGAACCAAGCTCAGAGAACCCCAAGGACTCCACAGTCAATCATTAATTCAACACTATTTTAGACATTTTGTGCAGTCTCTAGTCACTTCTGCAGTTGCTTTTAATGTATGATATGTTGCAATTACACTTAGTGGTTTTATGTCTGGCAAAATCGGAGGAGGAATCAAGTGTGTTTGTATCTGAATCTAACAAACACTTAAATATAGAGATTTTTTTCCCCTGTAATCACATGGTTACGGGGTTAAAAAAACAGGATAGATTTAAGATATTGTAACTTCTACTCTGGAAATGTCAGTGTTGCTTACAGGAACTTTTCCCCTTGTTCTACTCACATGTGGCCCATGATCACAACACCCAAAAGAGAGCAGAGTATCTTTACCATATTATCCAAACCAAAGCTCTAGGCAAGCTTTACATTCTCATACTTGCTTGGAGTTCTTCCAGCAGTGAACAGAGATGCAGGAGGACATCAATTATGTATGCTTCTTCTATTATAAATGCAGACTGGGAAGAAAGAAATTGTGAATTTCTTTTTTCTCTTTCTTCCTAGTTGTCTCTTCCCTCCTTTAATGAGGACTCAGCCCTGTTCATGGGAATCTCTCCAGCAAGAAGGATTCAGAGTCACCCGTCCTCTTGAAGCTGTCATCTCTACAGACATGTTCTGTGGCTGAAGAATCTCAGCATGTTAACCGAGTCATTGCAAAACTGAAAAAAGGATGCACAATACACCAGACAGTGAAGTTCCGTTCACAGCAGACACTAAGCCCACCCAGATTACATTAAGATCCAACAGTTTCTGAGAGTTTTGTTATGGCAGAGATTTGGGCCACTTTTCTTGGGGATTGCAGTGTATACTGGATATTTAACAGAAAGCACACAGTTGCCTGCGGAACCCAACCAGATAATTTGATTAGCTTAGTCCTGCATGAATGATAGATAGGGCATTTTAGGAGTGCATATGTGATTGTCTTAGTTTCAGGATCTGAACATATTCATAAATACTCTTGGTTAATATTTCCTTATCAAGACCATTGAGGGCAAAACATCTAAGTGTGCTGGTGTAGGTTGCCTTCTGTGTGAGGGCACAAGGATATGACAAAAATATCTGAGGGTGGTGAAAGGCAGATTGTGAGTTCATTAGAGCAGAGATGTGAGGTGCTAATTCTATTCCTTTGCACATCAAGATCTAGAATTCCCTGGCTGACCCCATTCTAGACTTTATCTAGGTCTAGGGGTGACTCCTCACAAACTACACCAGATGTAGTTTGATTTATTTATTTATTTATTCATTATGTATTCTTTATTATATTTATATGTATTTTTAAATTTATAATATTTTTATGGGGGGGTTCCTCTCACATTTTAATTGTAAGCCACCCAGAGTCACCCTCTGGGGGAGATGGGCAGCCTATAATTTAATAAATATAATTTAATATAAATTATTATGTATTCATTATTATATTTATATTTATTATTAAATTTATAATAATTTATATTAAATTATATTTATTAAATTTATAGGCTGCCCATCTCCCCCAGAGGGTGACTCTGGGTGGCTTACAATTAAAATGTGAGAGGAACCCCCCCCCATAAAAATATAAATATCCACAATTAAACTGATTCAGCAACAGGGGATTCTATCAATACAAGTTAAGCTAAACTCTCACCCCCATATATATAAGGTAGGACTTTAACCAGCAAAGCCTCAAACAGTCCTCAACAGAGACACATCCAAGCTCTAACTGGAGAAGTGCATTTTCAGTTGGATGAGGAACGTGGAGCATAGATCTCAAGAATTTACACTGGACTGTTTCTAGGGAAGGGAGAACTGCATACATACAACACTGTGTGCCATACAGAAAAAGACCTAATGCTAACTGGATATACAAGTTGAAAAGGAAATGATCTGCCTGGTGATGAAATAATATCATCACATAAGGTAGGGTGTTTAGGGTGTTTAGGATTTTTTTGTTTTTTACTTTGGGAGTTGTTTGTAGGATAAAACTCTACTGGTGACTTAATGCACCTATTTTCTTTTGTTTCCCACTGAAATCCAGCAGTGCAATCCTAAGGAACTGCAAAGAGGGGTTCATGGATCATGGTTTGTTCACCTCTCTCCAGAAGGATGGCTGAGAGAAGCAAACTACACAATACTCGTATCTATGTTATAGTCAGTGTAGCCTCTCCCAAAAAGCCACTAAGGTTAACCTACCAGCTGAAAATGAGCTGTTCCTTTAAGGCAGTGTTTATAAAATAAAATATCCTGTTTATTTCTGCCAACAGGAAAGCTGTTCGGAGTCATTCCATAGCCCTGTGGTGTGGCCAAGAACAAAACCACCAGAACCCTAATGGAAGGAGAAAGACTGCAAGATCTGGAACTGGTTGGCAGATTTTCCATTTGTGTTATTAATAAAATACCCCTGAGTATGCAAGATGAAAGAAATTGATCCATCAAAGTGGAGCTAATTTTATTATAAAAGATGACATCTTCTGAAAGCTGATTGCCTGAAGGATGGCTGTTTAATTTAAAGAAACATATTCATTTGCACAGGGAAAGACAAAGGTCTTCATTCTGGCGCTGTGATGGAATTTCCAATGTTAGCTTCTTTTAATTTTTATCTCTCCCCACCTTTCCTTTTTAAATATCAGGGCACCTTAGTCTTTATGGAGAAAGTTATTACCGGAGTCACAGGAGTAGAGACCTCTAGCAAACTCAGAATTGTGCCTTCCAAACTGGGTTTTCCCAACTTGTAACTTGTGTAGGGGTTGGGGAGTGAGGGAAGGCAGTTACCATAAGCATGGAGACCCAAGGGCACAATGACATTTTTGTGATGGCTTTCCATTTTTCCCCTTCTGTTCCTCAGAATGGGGCATGCTTAGCCGACTAAGGACAGCCACCAAGCGAAGCGGAGGTCTCCATAAAGTCTTCCATCCTGAAATTGTTGCCTCAACCTTCTAAAAAGTCCTTTAGATCCTTCTTTCAGGGGAAAACCTTTCTAGAGCTGGGCCTGCAGTCTTGCTCTAAAGAACTACAGAAGATGTAGACACACTAATGAACAATAGGACATCTTAAAGCCATTTTTTTTTTCATAATGAGGAATTCAGGTGGCATATTGGGGTAGAATGGCACCAAATTTCATGGAGAAAAAAGAGGGAAAGATATGCTCAGGAGAACCCTTTTTATTTTAAGGGGAAGAAGCAAATCTTTTGAACACAGCTCATTAAAACAGAGTATGCTAGGTAGAAACAGAACATAGAATATTTGTTGATAAAGGAAAACAACGGGAAGGAAAGAGGTAAATGGCAAGGAATTGCAGACTTTGTAATTTGCAGACATTGAGAAGGCACCAGGTTGCCCATCTTGGGCTTATAAGGTTGTTGGGTGGCTAGAAACATTCTTGCACACATCACAGATTCTTTGTGTTACTGCCATTTGTCAGTCACTTTGGTTGAGAAGTGATGGGGGGAGGGGAGGGGAACTAAAAATTGTTATTAGCAAGAGAGGCACATCCCTGCTCATCATTTATTTAACACACATTTTTATCCTGCCAGATTGGCAGAAGGAAATATAATTAATGGCCCTCTATTGCTCCCTGGGAAAAAGGAAGCTGCTAGGCCATGCAAATTGACAACGGTACAAATTTTGCAAACATACAGTCTTTAGTAAAAATCTAAGACTCCATTCTCCTGGAGACTTACAGCAACAAGAATTATTTCAAGGAACGCAAACAATGCAAGGATCAGGCTATCTCAGTCTTTTGGCAGAAGTTTCAAAGGCCACAACATTCAAGTCACTAATATTCACCTGACTCAGGCAGAGAAGTCAGGCTTACCAGCCTAGTAAATCTTATGAAGGGGTTACTGCAGTAAACTATTTTCTTAGTCTTATGGATTTTTCAAGCTATTAATAAAATTGAATCTCCTTAGATACATTACCTTAGGGAAAATGACTGAAATATAACAAGGATCCATTTTGTTGCAGAGAGAGAGAGAGAGGAGGAGGAGGAGGAGTAGGAATAGAGAGTAGTAGAGAGTAGTAGTTTTCAAGAACAATACATTTTATTTGGTATGTATGATACGTATATGGGAATGAGGGTGGCTTGTGGACTCTTAAGCACAGTTCAATGTATTGGTTGCAAAGCCCTCTGAATGTTGTGGGGTGCAATCACTTCATTCCTGAGATAGCATTCAAGAGATAAAGAGATGTGACATTATCTCTCTCTCTACAGAGAGAGATGAGATGGGAATGGGGAAAAATAACTTATCCTCTTGATTCCTCAACTCCCCGCCCCCCAACAAAATGTTTGTCTGGTATGAGCTTTGGATCCAAGACAGGGATAACAACAAGATTTCTGAGAGCAATTTAAAAAGATTGTACTTTGTGTTGCTCACAGAAATGTAAAGAAAAAGAACTCTTTTCTTTCGCCAACTATTTAATAGCTTTGGGTTCAGGTAATAGAGTTTTGTAAAGCTTTGTTTCAAATATTTAGCTGAAAGGCAGTTGAATCAAATTACTCCTTAAAGTCCAACTGCTGAATTGATTCAGTACACCCATTCAGTTTAGCAGATCACGGACTTTTGCCCCTGCACACATAGACACCACTTACATACACACTTTACCAAATCAAGTTGACTGAAATCAAATCAACTCCATTTGACTCCAATCATCTCAATATATCAAATGTTGTTTAAGTTCCAATTCTGTTAAGTCACCCTGCTTTCTATGGCAATTCTCTATAATATGATTCCATTCCAAAGATTTGCTAAAAATGGAACAACTGCCTTGTACTAGAATAGGTTATATAGCCCTACAGTAGAAGATCTTGTTCAGTCCCAGGTCTTTGGAAGAAAAGCCGCCCCCCCATTTCTTGCTCTATGATTTTCCGTCACTGAATTCATCACCCTTCTCTTCACCATTTTAGATCAGCCTTTCCTTACCTGGTATTCCGCAAATGTGCGTAGACCACTGCTACCAGACATCTCCAGTCCCAACACATTGGGAAGATGCTAGGTCGAGCAAGAATGATCTGTACAATTTAGTTCATGCTCTCCTGGCATGATTATAATGTATTTTTCTCCATATCAGGAATATGGGGTGAACTAGGAGCTGGGAACCAGAAGCCAGGAAGCTAAAGGCAAGGAGTAAGATGAAGAGTTATAAGAGGTGGATGAAAAGTCAACTAAAGATCAGAGCAGAAGACAACGCTGGAGCCACATTCTGGAAGCAAGCCAGATCTCAGAGCTAAGCATAATAGTACAAATTAAGAGCAAAGGATACTCCAAGGAATATACTAGAAGGCATCAGAATTAGCAAGATTCTGCTGCTTAGGAACTAGCTTGGCCCAAATTAGAACCATTCATGGTTCTCATGATCTGGAAGGAACTTATGGTTAGCATGGGTGGCGAGAGTCATTCCAAGCTTGGAGACTGCTTGATTATCTAGCTTGTCTGCAGAGAGAATGTGCACATACTACAGCTTGACCATTCCTGACACAATAACAGAGCTTTGTAACATTGATGGGCTATGGCAAGCAGCAGCACATTGCAACATAATGCTGGGGTGTGAGTTGGGTAGCCCTAGAGTAGAGATAGGCAAACGTTTCCATCAAGGACTGCGTTCTTTTCAGGGGAATGGTGCAAGGTTGCAATTGGTGGTGGCCAGCGATGAGAGGTGGCACCAGGACCAGGTATGCCATCATCTTTGGTCCTTGACTCTGCTTTACTTGCTGTTCCTCCTCACTCAGGAAACTGCCAGAGGAAGAGCAGAGAGCTCTTTCCTGGGGTTTTGAGTTTAATCTGAGGGCCACATATAGCCTGCAGCTCCTTAGGTAGCCGATTCTATCTTGTATATGGGGGGCAGGTGATACACAGAATTTGGGAGGGGTTGAACTTACCACAGGAGGGGAATTTGTGGTGGGAACCCAAGGTTCATTTCTATGCTTAGTTGTCCCTTGGATGCTTTGTTTAAGGGGAAATGAAATCCCACACAGGCTAAGGTCATTTTCTAGAGCCAGGTGTTAAAGACTGCAGGGTCCCAGGAGAGCCACTCGATCATCCTAAGAATAAACAAATTTACAGCAGTAATTAGAATGACAACACCTATTTGCAATGCAAAAGACACTGGAGAATTGCAAGCCTAGCAAAGCTCGCTTGTCTCAATCATTAATGCAGGTTTGCAGTTGATTAATGGTGATGGTGCTTTTTTTTAAAAAAAAAATTATTCAACCAGCTACACATCAAGGCTCTGGAGACTATCTATGGTGCTAGCATTGTAAAGGTATAAAAATGAATGGATTCCTCTCTATGTTTTCTTTCCTGTATCTGGAGCCTACATTCTTCTTCTGTAGAATTGGACCACAGATTTCTATGACAGCAGATTTGCGGATGTCAGCATGAAATGGCCCTGTTAACATCGATCTTTCTTTGGTTAAAAAAAAAAATAAATCTATATACACACAGATTTATAAGAGATGCTTCTGAAACAGAATGTATGTTTCTGAAATCTGCATGTAAAAAGACAAGCTTACACATTAAAAAGAGAACTTACTTTGGGGGAAATGGACATAACAAAGGAAAACATCATGAAATTTGGATTTAGGACATTTACATTAAACACTGGGTATATTAAGGGGAATTATTTACAGCAAACCACTATAGCTTGGATATGCATTTTTTTTTCACAGATCTTTAAGAAATCTATTAAAAATGCCAACTGGGCAGGGCATTGCTGTGCATTTACAGATAATAAACCCACCAGGTTTATGCTTATTCATATAAGTGAAACCTGTGCAAGCATTTGTGATTGGAGGGACCATTCATTAAGGGGGTGTAGTAGTACTGGTTTATGTGACTGACAAATCTAATACTGGATACCTGGATAGCTGCTGAGTGAGTGCTTGGTCCAGTGGGGGTGAAAAGCATTGCCATCACTAGCAGCTTCCATCTTCTCGTTCCATTTTACAGCAGCCTTCATCTAAACCACTGCCCCCTTATGCCAAGAATAAGTAGCAGATCTCTCCCTTTATATTTCCATGTGCTGTGTCCTGCCAGAGACCAAAAGACTACGTCGGGAGGGTGAAATTCCTTTCAGATTACAAGGCAGGCAGAAGGGTAAGCGTAGTCCGAGGGCACTCCTTAACTCTTCAAAGTATGGATCTGATTCCCTGTTTACTTACTCATGCTGAAGTGCTACATTTGAGTGATTGCCTCCTCCTTGTCATCTTCATCTTCACCCTCTTTGTCTTTCCAGCAAATTCTTCTTTAACAACATGCATGTATATAAGTGTATGTGAGAGCCAGTTTGGGTAGTGGTTAAGGCATCAGGCTAGAAACCAGGAGACTGTGAGTTCTAGTCCCACCTTAGGCACAAAGCCAGCTGGATGACCTTGGGCCAGTCCCTCTCTCTCAGCCTTAGGAGGGAGGAGGCCAGGGCAAACCACTTCTGAAATCTTGCCAAGAAAACTGCAGGAACTTGTCCGGGCAGTTGCCAGGAGTCCACACTGACTCAAAGGCACACACACACACATATAAATGTATGTACATACATATGCATAAGGTAGATGAAAGGCATTTCAGATTTAAAAAAAAAAAACAGGACATGGGAAACGGCTGATCTGTCCATCCCTACTTATAAGCTCAAATGGCTTAGCCATAGCACGCCCACTTTGTCACCAGAAGTTACCAGGGTTCAATCTATAGGATTTCCAGGCAGGATATGAAAATTCTTGTGTCAAAACTGTAGTTCTGAGCAGCCAGTCAGTGCCAATGGTTTTAGTATAAGGCTTTTTCCTATGTTTGTTGCACCAGGTTGATTTCTGGACCACGCAAAAGGCTTTTTGTTTGATTGCGGGCTGACTTGTGCTCCTTTGCTCACCTTCCTCTCCATTTCATCACCTGATCAGACCCGCGTGCTGTCTGATGTGGCCTTGTGTTCAAGGCCGCAGGTGTCTAACCCTTTAAAGCAAATTGATTGCATTTTCTTTTTGTACACTGAACCACTTCAGTGCTGATCATTAAGACAGATGAATATGCCTTCTCCATGGGAACAGCCTTGGGGGAGCTGTAAAAGATAATCTATAATATATTTTGTTAAATTGCCAAGACGGTGTGACACGGAAGAGCAAACATCAGCATTTTGTGGAATCATTTTTAAACTGGAATACCTATGCTTTATTATACCTGAAATGTATCCATCTGAAATATTACTCTATTTTAGCTCAAGCATAATTCTAAAGTCAGTCTGGAATTTTGGTCTGTGGGCTATCTCATTTTTGGTACTTCCTAATTCTTAATCCTTTTTTGTACTCATAGAGCAACAATGGAGATAACTGATCCTCCTTGCACTTATGCAGATATACTGATGAATCCCATTTCCCATATGTGTATAACTGTATGCTTCTCTATATAGTCCATGTATGATAACTTCATTGATATAACGTTACTAAACAGTCTGAGGTCACAACTCCTAAAAACGAAATAGCTCTCATAAGAATATTTTAAAAGAATAATATCCATTTTCAGGATGGCAATAGCTAGGTTTGCCTTTACCCCCCACCCTCCCACCCAAAACCAAGTCTCTGGAGATACAAGGTCCTAAGGATGATTCCAGAAAGTTCCTTGTTCAAGTTTGTCTCTTGATTTGGGCATTTTGTATTACTTCATCTTGCTTCCACATTCAAGTTGATGCATACTGCAATTCACATAAAACAAAACGGTCTTGATATGACTGCAATAATAACATTTTGACAAGCCCCCCCCCCAACTTTATTTGGTGGTATGTGTGGTTATATCAAGATGTGTGGGTGTGTCATTTAATAGAGCTCTGGTGCATATAGAAAATCACAGGGCTGGCTGAGTCTTGGTTATCATTTTTGTTTGATGCAGTAATATGAGCACATCAGTAAAACATCACACCACAGGAAAAAAAAAACATGTTACAATAATGTATTCAATTGTGTTAAACAGCATACTGCAGTGTTTTATTAATGAAGGAGTGTGCTGAAGTGGTTAGTATTAGGCTAAGACTAAGAAGATCTAGAGAACCAGTTTATTATTGTGATTAAGGGATGAGGCTAGAAACCAGGAGACCACGGGTTCCAGTCCTGCCTTGGGCACGAAGCCAGCTGGGTGACCTTGTCATTCTCTCTCAGTCCTAGGAAGGAGGCAATTGCCAACCACTTCTGAAATCTTGCCAAGAAAACTGCAGGGATTTGTCAGGCAGTCACCAGGAGTCAACACTGGTTTGAAGGCACAAAGGAAGAAGAAGATCTAAATTCCAGGCCAGGTTTAGTCATGGAAGCTGCCTGGATAAGTTTGGGCCACCCACTGTCTTAATTGAACTTATCTATAGGAATGTTTTTGTGGGGGGGGAAATGGAGGTTGGCATGGTATGTACACTGTCTTGAGCTCTTGGAGAAAAGGCAGGATAGAAATCTAAGAAAGAAATAGTTGTTACACAGAGCTGACAAAGTCCTAATGGGTCCATGAGCAAGGTGTCTGCTGCCTGTGTGCTGCAAACCTTTGATGGATAATTTCACCTGCTCTCTCTTATTATTATTCCAGAGCTTAAAGTGGAGCTTGCCAGGGACAGATCCAAGCTGGGCAACATTTACAGGGAAGAGCTTTACTCAGCTCTCAGTGCCATGCAGCAGTCTGTTGTGGAACCCAAATCACTGTAGAAGCCATCAACCCTAGCTTGGCTTTCTTGTATTGTACTTTATTAACTCTTTGTCAAGAAGATATGGGTAGTCCTCACTTGATGACCACAGTTGGGACTAGCAACTTCATTTCTAAGCAACGTGGTCATTAAGCAAGACATCACATGACCACAACTTGCAATTTTACTGCTGGCTTCTCCATTGTCTCTGCTTGTCAGAAGCCCCGACTGTGAAGTATGCAAATGGAAATCACATGACCATGGGGGTTCTGCAATGGTCATAAGTGTGAGGACCAGTTGTAAAGTTAGTTTTTCAATACTGTCATAACTACAAATGGTCGCTAAACAGGGCAGTCATTAAGTGAGGACTACCTGTAATTGGGAATTTTTCTTTTTAGTGTTCAGTGCAGTGTCTTACCACAATTTTGTTTAGGGGTTCATCCTTTCTGTAAGATATAAGAAGCAAAAGTAATAACAAAGGTGAATAATATGACCTTTATATTCTATGTGACCTAGATATTGAAATATATATTCTAAATTCAAATAATATTCGTATATTCTTTTTCTGTTGACTTATTTTTTTCTATTTTTTCTTCTTTTTATAATGAAATAATTAAAGGAAAAGGACTCACATTTATATCCATAAACATACCCTAGGCATCAGAATCTCTGCACCCTGGATAAAATGAAGTAAAGATAATTAAGTCTAAGGTCTCAAAAACGTTGGGAGGATAAGAAAATTAAGCTATCATACTAACAGTTCACATGTCCTTAAGTAATGGAAATGCTGGCCAACCATAAAGAACATCAAGATCAGCTTTCTAGACAGAACGGCCATAAATAAGCCATACGGGTCTTCATAATGAAAAATAAAAAGTATCAGTCTGGAAGCATCTACATGACTGACATCAGAAATATATGATTGTCTTCTTGAAATATTGCATATCCTCTTTTATTGACCAATTGATGCATTTATTCAAGTATTCTTATCTCACTTTTAAAGACAAATGCCTTTTGAAGCAGTTCACAATCCAGCTAGTATTACATACAATTTGGGAGCAATCAAATTGAAGCCATGATAGTTTGACAAATCACAGTGCTCTATGCGATGAAATAAAAGCATTTCTGAATCTGATGAAATGTTGAAAGGATATTAAGCACTTTTTGGGGGGAAGAACCCAGTGTTAAATTTCCCCTGCCATCTTTTGTGACTGCCTGTTTCTGAGATTCATACCTTGAAAAGCCTCCAAAGGGGTTATAACAGAGAATAGAGGGGCTGTAGATGTAAAGAATCCAACACTCCATTGTGTCTCTGAAGTGGGCAGGGATCTACACAAAGCTGATCTAAATAGAGTTCTTTATTGCAAGAAATGGAAGGGGATTTGGAGATGGGTAAAAAATAGTATTAAGGCATCTCCATCCATTCTTCCAGTCTGTTGGTTTGTCATTACAGTGTCTAAAATGATTATATTAAAAGCTCTGAATCATCTGAATTGGGCCCACAGTTGCTCTGTATATGTATGTATGTATGTATGTATGTATGTATGTATGTATGTGTGTGTATGTATATATATATATATATACTGTACATACATACATACATACATACATGCCTTATGACATTTTTGGAATCTTTCTCTCAAGTGGACTCTGCTTCCTTCGATGGCCTTGTGACTTCCTCCATCATGTTATTACGGAGATTGCTCATATCAGGATGGCAAGTTTCAAAGCAAGAAACAGGCACAATGAATGCGCTTGAGAACCTGGGGTGGGGTGGAGGGGAGGAACTACTTAAAAGGGGTGGTCATTTTCAGGTCTATTGCATTGCATCCTAATTTCTTAATGATGATTTGATTAAGGCCATAAAACCAGCTCAGTTTTTTTTTTCTTAAGACGTCCAAAAATCATTGATGTACTTTTGAAAGACTGCACAAATGTGCATGATTTATTTGTGGGACTACCTCTCCCTAAGGGTATCTGCCCATCCCACTAGGTCAGATAGGGAGGGTGTGCTCCAGGTCCCTTTCCTCAAACATGGTATTCTGGTAGGACCTTGGAAGTGCCCCTTCTTTGTAGCCACCCCACCCCTTTGGAATAGTCTCCCACCTGAAGACCTGGCTCTTCCCCAAAGCATTGGACTTGGATGGGACTGAGTCAGAGGGTCCATATGTGTGGTCTGGGACCTAGTGGGAAGGGCCTGATTTGTCTGTTTTTATTTTATTTTATTTTATTTTATTTTATTTTATTTTGTTTTTTGTTTTTTGTTTTTTGGTGGTTGTGAGCTGCCTACAATCACTGTGCGGGATAGGCGGCCAGACAGGTTCTTTAAATAAATTAATAAATGAATTTTAAATATGCAGATTGGTGCCTTTTGAAAGATCTTGTGGATGGAAATGTACGTTATCCCACTGAACAGCTATAAGAGTATTCTCCCTCTGATTTTTAATCAACCATTTTTATCATGACAGCTTCATTTTTTTTTTTAACTAAAAAATCATTATCTTTTCTCTTCTGTACTCACAACACTTGGGAAATTACTTTCCAGTGCAATTAATGACTGCATGGATTCAATCTTCCCCTTTATTATCATTTTAGCCTCCTATCATTCTGTACTGTTTACTCGTGCTGATAAAACCAGAAAATTGCTCATTGCCCTTACTGAACATTTTGCATTTACTTCCTCGGCTGGAATATCTTATCTGCCTTCATTAAATTCAAAACAAGGACATCGGCATTATAATCCAAGAAACCTGGCTCCTTGCTAGATCTTTCTTAGTCTTATTGCTCCACCCTGATTTCTTCACTACTGCAGTATATAGCCGAGACATTTTGCTGTCTGAATTTAAGGACAGAAGCAAATGGATCGGGAGGTGCATCTTCAGCATTAGGAAGAATTCAACTCAATATAACTCTCACCCCTCACATAGCTCTGTATTCCAGCAAAGGAGATTTATATACACTGATATCAGCTGCCTGAAGGAGGACATTTTCTTATTGTGGCTAATAATACGGCTGACCCTTTGTGTATGCTTGTGTGTGGGTGCATGAAAAAAATTGTGATCTGCAAAGTAGAGACCCTACACTTCTAACTCTGATTATACTTTAAATCAAAACTGGCTAATCTGGGGCCCAGAAGGCTCCATTTTGGATTCCCCAAGCCTTTGTTGCTGAAATGCCATGAGTAAGTTAGAAGATCGGTGCAGTGGTGCTAGAGATAATGACCCAAGTTGCATATATTTGCTTTTGCATATGATAGACTTTGGTGAACAAACTTGAAATAAATCATGAAGCAATAACTTCTCCCACAACAATGCAGATATGTTATTTTTGCTTATCTGCTAACACAATAGTTATATCTAAGGGAGAAAAAAACAAAAACGAGTGGATATAATTTTAAATAAACTTCAGGAAGTTTTTTTCCCCCTTGACACATACATTCTAGCATTCCCTGAAGTCTTTTTGGTATACTTATTAAACAGTTGGAAAAAGACTCGAAAGAAGCAGCTTCAAATCTCTGTTCAGCAATTAAACCTACTGGATTATTTCTCGTAGCATAACCTAGTTTATGAGATTATTGTGATGATTATCAAATGAGTTATGGAAAAAACATATAGCATAGCAACAAAGAGGCTGGGACAAAGATGTTGATGGATCTTTGTTTTCCTTTGAGTCAGATGCAGAGTGCCCTGGACAGTGTTGAATTCGATCTATAGTCAGAAGCTTGGGATTTTTGCTGGTGGCAACAGTCCTCAGCTTCTTCTGTAAACCCACCCGTTAATTTGGCCCTGACTTCTCTTCAATTTTAACTCTGAGTGTCTAACTCCAGGCTGCTGCTGAAACTTCTGACCAAACATTGACTGATCACCATTAATTAATTCCATTGCAAAATGTGTAATTTTTCCCTTATGGGTGTGTGAGGAACTGGAACTGATACCTATATTTTTAAAATCTTTCTTCTCTCCAGGAGGTGAACTGGACATTAGGTATTTGGCAAACCATCTAACCCTGCATATTTAAGATATGCAGTTGCAAAGATGAATAGAAAGTAGTAGAAGTTAAGATGTTAGTTAAGAGTTTGGTTCGCTTTTGGAAGCAAACTGTAGTTCTGGGATGAATATACAGAGAGGAATGCAACCATCCTTTGGATTGTGCACTTTTTTCAAGGTTTGCAATATGTGATTCAAAAATTAGGTATAAAAATATACACGTTAAGGAAAGTGGCACATGAAAGCACCGTTGCTTTTCATTTATGTACTGTTTGGATTTCTATCCCATAAAATTGATTAGGATGTGTTTAAAGACAGAACACCGTGTCAGAATTAGGATCATAAAAGTGAAAATATAATGAACGTAGTTACTCTGATTGATTTCCCATTCCGCATGGCAGAATAGAAAAGGACACAGGTTCCACCATTGGTGTCTGCAGTGAAAGTTCCCACTTGGCACGCTGCAAAACACAGACAAGAAATGAAAAGGATGCTGTGCTGGATAAAGCAGATTTTTATGTCCCTAAAGAATTTACAGAGGCCAAAGAGAAGATGATTTGTAGATCCTTGACAAGTGAGCAATTGACAGTTCACCATATTTATATGGTTTTGCACATTTTAAGTTCCCTGTTTGCACCTCTGAAAGGTTGATATAACCTTCTTGGTCTCTTTTTGGTGTGGTAAAATCGCTTCTTCTTTCTCTTAATGGGCTTCTGCCCTTCTAGAAGTTAAGCACTTGATTAGTATTCAGGGCTCAGCTTCTTCATTCCATAAAGTCAGCATTTTGGAAATGCAAGCTAAGTGTGACTACTGACTGCCTTGCTAAAGTGCAGGATTCTGGATCGGACTCCTGGCCTTGCCGTACAGCTTAAATCACTCAGGAAAATGAAGCTGCATGGGTAGTAAATAGTGCTGGGTATGTAGTACATGTAGCACCTCTATTACTGGTTACCAGTGTGTCTCCAGGTGCAATTCAAGGTGCTGGTTGTCATCTTTAAAGCCCTACATGGCTTGGGACCGGGTTACCTAAGGGACCATCTTCTCCCAAAAGTTTCTACCCATCCAACCTGGTCTAATAGATGGGGGATGCCGCGGATCCCATCAGCCAAGGAATGTCAGCTGGTGGGGACCAGAAGGTGTGTCTTCTCAGCAGCAGCCCCTGCCCTTTGAACAGAACAGAAACTTTACTGATGTAGTCATCCGACCATATCAAAAGCAGAAAGCCAATACAAGTGTACCAGTAAATATAAAAAAAACCAACAACAACAGTAGAACAAATTCATAAGAAGTCATCGCCCCTGCAGTTAACCTCAGTCTGATCTAAATGGCCTTGGGAACGTTCTTCCTTCGGAACTCAGGATGGCCCCAACCCTGCTAGCCTTTTGTAAGGCATTAAAAACCTGGCTATCTGCCCAAGCCTGGGCTCCCAAAAGTGTTAAGGGCCCCGTTCCCTGGTTGCACTGTTGATTTCTATGCAATTTTTATGATAACTGCCTATATATATTCAGTAATTTAGAATTGCCTGTGTGTATAATTTAGAATTGTTTTTAATGGTTTTAATTATTGAAATTGTTCACTGCCCAGAGTCCCTTGGATGGAGATGGGCGGCTATAGAAATCACACAAGCAAGCAAGCAAGCAAGCAAATAAATAAATAAATAAATAAATAAATAAAACCATCCTGTCTCAAAGTAACTCAGACAATCTGAGTTCTACATTTCCACCAAGGAAATGCCTCCGTCTCTTTTGTCTTTATTAGCAGCACTCGAATTGTTCAGTATTTCAAACTTATTTATGCTTCTGCTTTATCTTCCAGCAGAGTCAATTTTCCTTTGTGGCTGCTTTTAAATACTGACTAGTGATCCTGGTTTTTTTTTCCCCCCCGGGGGTAGGAATGAAAATATCAGTCGATTGTTGAACTTTAACAAAATGAGAACAAGGGAATCCTTGACAGGGGACAAATACTCAGCTTACGCAGCAAACCTTCTACGTGTTGATAAACGGTTATAGGATTGTCAGTGTTTTTGATCTCATTTCCATTCTGCAGTGAAATCAAGGATCCACAGAATGAGCTGTTGTCGTTTAATGGCAAAGGAATGAAGATTAAAAGGTGCAGGTTTATGAATAAAAGGAGGCACTTGAGAATTTGATCACTTTTAAGTTTAACAAAAATATTTCTTTTTTCAATGAATACAACACCAACGTTTATCTTCCAGCTTTCCAGAAATATTTTTAACCTGCAAAACAGGGCATCTATCTTTCTACTTCAGTTTGGGGGCACTTTCTAATTTAGGTTTTTCTTTTTTTATCATTTTACATGCAAAAAAGAAAAAAAGAGGGGAAAAAAGAAAAGCAACAACAATAAAAGTCTTGCATAGGTATTTATGTCATATTATACAACTGAATTATTGACATTTAAGTCAGCTTATGTAACAATAAGGAAAAAAGCAACTTGTATAAACTAATCTATATAATACATACAGTGGTACCTCTAGTTACGAACTTAATCCGTTCTATGACTCTGGTCACAACTTGAGTTGGTCTCAAGTCGAGGTAAAGTTTCCCATAAGGTTCAATGTAAATACGGTTAATCCGTTCCGCCCTCCGAATTTGGTCGCACCACAAGGCAAATTTCCCCATAAGGTTCAATGTAAATACGGCTAATCCGCCCTCCGAATTTGGTCGCACCCCGAGGTAAATTTCCCCCATAAGGTTCAATGTAAATACGGCTAAACAGTTCTGAAACATGCATTTTATTTTTAAACCTCAAAAACCTTCCAAACGCCACAAAACACACCACAAGCCTCACCGAATGTCTCTTTGCTACCGCGATCTCGCCCACAGGAAGCCGCGACTGCGTGGCAGCAGGGAAAATGGCCGCGGATCTGGTTCGTAAGTAGAGGCGGAGTTCGCAAGTAGAGGTAAATTTCTGGGGCCGGAGCTGGTCGAATCTTGAAAAATTCGTAAGGAGGGGCATTCGTAACTAGAGGTACCACTGTATTTGTAAATAGCTTTCCAATTGAGACTCCTCCAGGCAACCAAACGTTTGATCAAAAATAAAAAGAGAAATAGGTTCTTCTGACCATTGTGTAATTGACAGAGAATGGGTGTCTTTCCAATCTTGTAACATCAGGATTTTGGTGAAAGTACACCGTCATTGTTCAACATTGTCAGAAGTTCTTTTTTTTTTCTGTTAGATATTTCTCCCAGTAGAACAGAATATCTGTCGCTCAGGGCTGAACTGTGGAGTCCTTGGTGCTCTCTGAGCTTGGATGTTCGCTTGCAGACGTTTCATGACCCGACTGGGTAACATCATCAGTCCTGTGCTGTGCAACCACCCAAAAACAACCAAGCTCAGAGAGCACCAAGGACTTCACAGACATTTCTCCTTAATGTCTACAGCCTATGCTTCTTTGCCTTTAAGGATTTAAAGATTTAAAGTAAGGGAAGCCAAGAGAGAATGTGTATTGTTGGAAAGGTGCTTGCAAGATAGGACACACAGACGTTTTTCCTAAACTAAGGTAAATGTCAGAATCCCACATGCCATTCAAGAGAACTGGGCTCTAACTTTTACTTTTGAAACCATAATCCCTCCTTATGTATTATTCTTCCTTATACATTACATCCCTACATTGTCTCTAGATATAATAATAATATTAATTACAACTTTTCCATGGCTTTCAGTATTATAATGGTTCTATATATTTTAGATCAGTAATTTTAATATTCTATTATTCTAAACAATAATTTAGTTGCCTTATATGAATTGTATCATACCTTACTGTATTAATTTTTACCCCCCAAATTCTTAAACCTTAACTTACAATTTTACTTGTATTGTGATATGATTTCATAGCTTGTTTTACTCTAATCAGTTGTGATTCTTTTGTTTTGCTGGTCAATGACCAAAATAAATGACTGACTGGCTACTCAAGATTATGTTTCTGAATTTCTCTAAATCTTAGAGAATTCTCCTTATTTGAACAAGAAATAAATTCTTGTTTAATTTATTTGAACAAGAACTGATGGGGGGCGGGGGGGAAGCAGGAGAATTTCTCTGCCTGGCAATATTTTAAATTGTCAAAACAAGTCCATCAGATTTCAGCTTGTAAAATATCAACTGATGCCATAATAATGCTGTTCTTTTTTTAAATTCTGTATTATGTGTTATGACTTGCAGTCAAACCAATAAACTGATTGATTGATAATAATTCTGTTCAATCAAAGATTTCCCATCTACCCATTGTTACCCCACTGAAGTTGGAAGTTCATGAAGTTTCTCTTTATGCACATGGCCAAGATGTGTTATAGAGGCTTTTCTTCAAACCTATTCTAGAAATAGGATTTCTTGAGTTTTGCAGTTGTTACATCCAAACTGTGTAGTATTTTGCCCCATTAATTTTGACGAGCAAACTCCCTTATTTTTTTCTGGTATAGCCAGTTTGGTGTAGTGGTTAAAGGCACCAGGCTAGAAACAGGAAGGGTGAGTTCTAGTCCTGTCTTAGGCATGAAGCCAGCTGGGTGACCTTCAGCCAGTCACTCTCTCCCAGCCCTAGGAAGGAGGCAATGGCAAACCACTTCTGAAAACCTTGTCAAAAAACTGCAGGGACTTGTCCAGGCAATTGCCAGGAGTCAACAATGACTTGAAGGTGTGCACATGCGTGTGTGTGCACGCGCGCGCACACACACACACAGAGTCATGAGTACTTGATTCTGGATATTTTTTTTTCTTGTGATGCAAATCATGAGTTGAATCCAGATTTTGCAGATCTATTAAGATAACAGTAGTTTAAAATTAGGCACAACAAAAGTATTGCATTGATTGTCCTGCGTCCAATAAAAAAAATCTAAGTCTGGATCCAATCCATTTATTAACTTTAAATGACCTTATAAATAAAGAAGACCCTCTTACCAATAAATAAAATGTAAAAATATATAACAGTGGTTAAGATCTGCTTTCCCTAGTACAAATCAATTTTATGGTCTCCAGGCAGCATGTCCAAGACTACCTGGTTTAAATTATTCTTTTACACCCCCATTAACTTTTCTTCAATGTGTAATGGCATCAGACTACTTAGGGAGGTCAGGAATAAAAAAACATGGAATTTATTCTTTTCAAGGATTTAGTTCAGTCTGCATTTTTGGGAAAAAAAATTGAGTGTAAATTTCCTGCATTAATACCTAGATTGGTACACAATAGTTCTTTCACACTTATTCACATTTGTGTATAGTTTCATTTAAGAAAACACCCCAAATATGTACAATTTTTCAACTAAATGAATATCTGATCAGGGAATCAATTGAGAAAAACATATTAAAATGCCAGTATTTAAGCTTTTAAAAAATATGACAATTTGAAATAGAAGTATAATGTTAAAAGTTGTGGCTGAAGAGCTGTTAGACTGACATAAATCAGAAATAGATTAATCTCAATAGAGGGCTATATGGCTATTGCTAAATTACAATACCGTATGCCAAAGGGATTTTGTCTGCAAAAATACTGACAGATTGTGTATTCTGTCTCACCAACCCATTCAGATATAGATGGGTCTCCAATTAAACTGCTAATTTCATGGAGAAAACACTGCCATCTGCTACCTGTCAATAAATAATTTAATTGGAGTAAAAGGCCCACATCTGTTAACTCTGAAGCATAATTTCATTGTAGCTGATAGAAAAATAGAACCAATATACTTAATTTATTTAGAATTCTCTTGTACATTGATTTGATATATTTAATTGGATCTTTAAAAGATTTACTGAAATTATTTCAAAAATCAGATATTGAAAGGAGAATGAAGAGGAGGAATGGTGAAAGACCTAGGTTTAGCCAATCCTTCAAAAATGTTGAGGCACGCAAAAAGGATGTGAAAACAACAGGACCTCTGAGTTCAATCTGATGTTAAATTTAATTTGATTGCAATTCTATTACAGTGGTTGCCAAAATTTGTAGCCTTAGAGGTATATTTTGATATAACAGTCAGTTCTGGACTTATGTTCCTGAGTGTTAAATTCTCTCTTGGGCTGTTTTCTACCAATTGGGGGAGGGGAGGGAGAGAGGGAAATGATGTGTGTATCTATGCATCTATGCAGGTATGTATATTTGTATATGTGTGTGTGTATTCTTAATGTTTATGTTTTTGTGTGCATTTTTACTAATCCATGCATTTACTCCAAGTGCAGTAAGATTTTTCTTTTGTCATATAGGAATCTACATTTGGGGCTCTTAAAGTGGTGAGGGTTGATTTACTTTTCTCTTCCAGTCATTTTGTCACTGTTTATATATGATGGAAATAAAGGCAAAGCAGGAAGAAATGAATGTGCTGTTTCTGCCTCATGTACGTCATTTGGCAAGGTGTAAAACTTGGGTAATTGTGAGTATAGAAAGTCTCCAAGGTGCTGATGACTGCAAGTCAGTTGAAATTGGTGATACTTCTAAGAATCCAAACAGGGAGGGAGGGAGGAAGGAAGGAAGGAAGGAAGGAAGGAAGGAAGGAAGGAAGGAAGGAAGGAAGGAAGGAAGGAAGGGAGGAAAGAATAAGAGGGAGGGAGGGGGAGGGAGGAAGGAAGGAAGGCATAAAGGGGAGGGGGAGGGAGGGAGGAAAAGATAAGAAAGAGGGAGGGAGGAAGGAAGGAAGGAAGGAAGGAAGGAAGGAAGGAAGGAAGGAAGGAAGGAAGGAAGGAAGGAAGGAATAAGAGGGAGGGAGGGAGGGAGGGAGGGAGGGAGGAAGAAATAAGAGGGAGGGAGGGATAAGGGGGAGGGAGGGAGGAAGGAAGGCATAAAGGGGAGGGGGAGGGAGGGAGGAAAAGATAAGAAAGAGGGAGGGGGAGGGATAAGGGGGAGGGGGGAAGGAAGGAAGGAAGGAAGGAAGGAAGGAAGGAAGGAAGGAAGGAAGGAAGGAAGGAAGGAAGGAAGGAAGGAAGGAAGGAAGGAAGGATGTTATTCAGCTATTCAGTCACTGCATACTCTTTGTAACCCAAAGAACGTGACTGCCAAGATTGACTGCCAGTTACTTCTTTTTTGAGTTCTTGTAAACTCTTGATTACAGTCATCTGTGATTGTATCTAGCCATATGGCCTTTAGGATGTACACAGGATGTACTACAGTGATTAAAATGTTTTGTCAAACATTTTTGGATTTAAATATTGTCATATAATTCCTTGTTGTATTGCTCTAAAAACATACCAAGCTAGTTCACACATCATGCTGAGTCGTAATATGAGGTCCTATGGACTGAGTATGTTTCTGAACCAAGCCATTATTTGTCGATCAGGATTAAGTACATTAAGGCTTAACACAATACATGAACCCAGACACTGAGTACTTGCTTTATAATAGTTCTTTGGTGACTTCTATTAAAAGATGTAGACACTGCAGAAATGTTATTTTTAGGTATAAGATAGATGAGGCATGCAATTAGATCTGTATTTTTTTTTTTTTTAATTTTCAGAGTCATCACAAAGAACTATTTGGGTACTAGTAAGATTTCCCTAATGGAGCAAGTAATGGCTTTGTGGAAAGAATGTATGTCTTTTAAGAAAGATTAATGTGCCCTTCCTATCTAATAATATCTTAGGCATAGCTCATGGTATAAAATTGGACTATATGAATACATTTAAATATTATGCCCCTATTAAAGCTTAACTAAAGAAGAAAACCTCCAAGTTTTTTTTTTAATCTTATAAAATAGAAGCAAAATAAAATTAGGCTTTAAGAGCTCTTCACCTTTTGGGGGAGTGGTTTGGGGGAGTGGATTCTGACACTGGTAGCTAAAAATTTGGCAGGCAACATTCCCTTTTCTAAATGTTGCAAGTATCTTTTCTTCCATCCTGAGAATAGAATGTTTCTGTCACCAATAGACATGATATCACAGTATTTTTTTTAATGAAATACCACGTGCTAAACACATACACACACATATAGGGCTGTGATGAATTCCTCTGCCTGGTACGAAGCATCAGGAATCCTCCTCTTTTCCCCCTCAAGTGGGGCCATACATTTCAGACACCTCCATTACAACTGAGGACCATTTTTCCTTGTTGAGAAGCTATACCATTTTGGATTCCATCCGTAAAGGCTGTATGGTGGTGGTGGTGGTGGGGAAATAACAACAGCAACCCTAATAATATAGTGGAAGTGGATTTGTTCAGATGTTCTTGCTGTTTGACCTCTTATTTCTCAGCTGTTGATTCTTCTTTGGAAGTTAGCAGTTGGCCTCTAATAATGGAGCTTATTTTCTCATTCTTGCGCACCAGGTGGATCTGAAAAGACTTTCTTTGGCATTTCGAACACAGCCCTTCTCCTTTCCTTGTCCTCTGCCCCTTGTGGGGACTGTGTGCAAATAAATCAACTCATAAATATAAAGCAGACTTTATTTTCCTTTCAATGACGTATGGGAATATAGGTTTTGTGGACCCTTCTCAAGTCTTCTTAAGGACAGACATTTTGTTTTCACACACCTTACATTTTTTCTTAGTCTACTCCCAATGTTTCTTTGGGGAATCAGAAAAATAAGGGACAGACTAGGGAGAGTGATAGCTGGTGGAAATCTTGAACTGGTAGAGCTCTGGTAGAAAGAGCCTGTTCCGAGGGTGACAAGGTTTTGTCATGATGTTAGCAGAAGGCAAGGGCCAAATGTTTACTATTTTATATACCTTGGGTCCTTGAGGGAGGGTTTGTTTGTTTTTTAAGGGCAAAATAAGCTTAGCAAGGTCTTAAGTGTTTTTCTGAGAACACAACATATAGCCTAAGTATATGTCGGTAAAATGCATATATTTCCTAGCTGATGAGATGCAGTCAACAATAATGCTGGCTTGCAAGATCATTGCTTAATTAGAGGCGAAAGATGAAAGATCCCAGCTTGTATAGAATAGTGTGAGCATCCTTAGGTAAAACTGCACTCTGGTTGCCCTAAGTCAGTGTTTTTCAACCTTCGCAACTTGAAGATGTGTGGACTTCAACTCCCAGAATTCCCCAGCCAGCCTTGGGAAAAGGCTAAAATATATATTGGGAAATATGAATTATAGATTGTTCTGGATATGTATGAAGATGGGAATCCAGAGATTACTTATCACTGTATGTTAGACTCTGGTGAAACAGTCCCCTTTCATGTTCTGCCAGAATTTCTCTGCCAGTAGAATTAAAATGAAGATTCAAAGAAAAGAAAGTGTGTTCTAGGATAATTAAGCTTCATTCTCCTCCCACATAGTTTAACATTTCCTTGTAGAGGGTCTTTCCCTCTCCAACTGTAACGTAACAATGAGAAAAGTATGGAGGAAAAGGTCGTTAACTATTTTACCTTTCCATATGATGATCACGAAGGATGTATGAGTTATTGGACCCAGCATATTACATTCTGGTCCACATAATTGTGTCTTGCTGATAGCTGGGGAGAGACTTCCATATGACTATATAGCTGAGAATGATCAGATTTGCTGCCAATTTCACAGTGGTAATTGAGTTGCACAGTTCATGATGATCTCACCACTTGTAGCCCTCAAGCAATTCAGTAGAGCAGAAGGCAGAGATCGGTATTTCTGATCCCCAGTAATGTGGTATTTTATATCTCTATCTCTATCTCTCTATCTGAATGAAGTCAACGCCTGGGTGTGAATGACATACTGAATAAGCCACAAATTAGAAGAACAAGAACAAGCATGATTACAGTCAGTGGCCAGGGCAAAAGGAGAGAGGAAAAGTACAGCAAAGGACTCATGTGCATTATAGGTAAATGGATAAGTAGGTAAATATAAAGTAGCATAAACAATTATAGATGCCACAGGTGAACCGACCATATTTTAATTAGTTCATGCAACCCCAGGCTATGTAATCTGTTTCCAGTTCATACAAACCTAGAAAAGTGGAGGAATTGAATTAACCATGATGAACCCTGGGCAAATGTCATGCAAACAAAGTCAGTAAGGTCTGGAGCAATCCTGAGAGGAAAGTTGAGTGGGACAAACACATTCAAGACAACAAATTAGAAGAGGAATTCTGGAAATAATCAGATAACCAGGCTACAAACAACTAGCATTATCATCATCGTCATCATCACAAGCCAAGCTGGAGATTTTCATACTCTGAACTCTCACAGCTCCAACCAAAGCTTGGCTATAGTTGATCAACAGCATTCCCAACAGATCGGCTCACCGGGACAGCTATTATTATCAAATAAGCCTTTTATTTCTGAGAAAACCAGACAGTTCTGATCCAAGTGGCTGCTGAACTTCCATTTTATGATGCTGGTGCTCCCAGAACTCAGAAGATCTTTCCTCTTCATAATGCAGAGAATCCTTACATGCTAGGATTCTTCCAAGGATAAGTTCACCTTTTTGCCTTGTGGGACATATTGGAATTCTGGAAACCATGTTGGCATTCTCACCAAGTCTCAACGATGGGGTTGCTGGCCTATTTACAAAAGTGGCTATTTGTGGTAGGCTTAGCTAATCATAAACATCTGTTTGCCAGAAAGCAAATTATGAGGTTTATTTAAGATACTATGTCACTGACATGCAGAACTCAAGGGGCCATTTCTCACACTCAGCCACATAAAAAACCTTAACACTCAGTGGATTATATTCCAACATGCGCAAAATATAACTTTTATAGCAAGCTTGCTTGCATATTACATGTGTGTGCTGACTCTTGCAATCCTCCTTAATAGAAGGACTGTAGGATTTTGCCACAAAGGTGTACCATTCAGTCCTAGACCTACCACTATGTGTTCACTTGATCTGTGTGCTGCTGAAATTCCAGAAAACGCCTTACAGTTAGAGCATTATGTGAATCCATGTAACTATCCAGAGTTTTGCAACCTTGGCAGCTTTCAGATGTGTGGCTGGGGAATTCTGGGAGTTGAAGTCCACACATGTGAAAGTTGCCAAGGTTGAGAAACACTGCAACTATTCATTGATTTTCTCCTTTGCACTGTATATTTGTAGTCTTCCCCAGTTTAATCCAGGTTGTTAAAGACATACCCAGTTAGAAATTTGTTGATATCTTTACAGACTGGCAGGGATCTCAGGGTATATAGAGCCAAGATCATTCCATTGTTAACCTATGGAGCTGAAATTTGGGGTTCTTTGGCAACCCCGTCCTTAGAAATACCACAAAACAAATTTTTAAGAAGAATTCTTCTGGTTGGACCAACGGTTCCAGCCAGTGCTGTTAGGGCAGAAACAGGTATTTTCCCATTAAGTGTATCTGCCCTATTAAAAGTAGTAAAATATTGGAGACGATTGATTGAGATGGAGGAGTTTAGACTGCCAAAACAATGCTTTTTAGAACAATTGTCAGCTCCCGAGATCACCAATTGGGTTGGACTTTTGTATAAAGCTACAACAACTATGGGCCTCTCCCCCCTTTTACTTCAACCCCTTGGAGACCAGGCAGTTAAAATCATTAGACAAAGAGCACAAGATATTAGTGCTCAACAAGATATTGAAATCTTATCTGCTACGAAGTCGGTTGGCTTAGCCAGAATTAAGACTATTTTTGGTATAGAAAAGTATTTGACAGTCCCAACTCCCTTAATGTATCGCAAAATCTTTACACGATTAAGATTTAACCAGCTGGAAACTCAGGAAGTAACGGGCCGGTACGCAGGCATACCATATCAGGAGAGACTTTGTTTCTGTGGTAAAAGTAGAGTGGAAAATTTAGTCCATATAATCTTTGAATGTCATCTGTATGAACAAATAAGACAGAAGTATATAAAGCAGTATATTACAGTTAGACCTTATATATCCTGTGATTTTATATTGGACCGATTATTGTCAGGCTACAATCAACATGTGGTTAGGAGTATCACTAAGTTCATTAATAAGGCGATAAAAATTAGAGAGGAATTTAGAGCAACCAATGTCATAAATTGTAAAGATGATGAACTGAGTTAAGACAGTTCTGGTTTTATAATTATAATTTTAACTGTATATTGGATTTTATAATTATAATTTTAACTGTATATTGGATTTTATATTTAATATGGTATTAGATTGTTTTTATGAAATTGAAATGGCCAGAAGGCTAATCAATAAAGATTGACTGACAGACTGGCAGGGATGGGGGAGATTGACTGAGTTTTAAAAATATGTCCTGGCAACTGGTGCTTTTTCTTAGAAGAAGAGGAAGAGGAAGAGGAAGTTCTTAGAGCAGTGCAGGGCTTTCATTAGAGACCACATCTATCCTAAATTATCATATGGTTACACAAAAACTTTGCCGAACTGGGGGTGAACAAAGGTTCACTTCAGAGATCTATTTCAGAATGAGGTGCTATTATTGCATGGCACCCAGGTCATGCAGTGATGGAAATCAAAAGCATTTCTTTAAATACATAAACCCATATATACATGCAAATTTATGGGAACATGGACTGGTGACCCTGAATGTTGTAGATGCAGTACATTGATGGGGAGCCAGGTTGGGGAAAAGTATATATGTACTCCTTGTCTAATTCTTTCATTTGCGAGTCTAAGTTAAAGGTGGAGTTCGCAGCCACTGGAGGCCCAGAGTGCCATTGCATACTGTCACATGAAGATCTTGTCATCTGCCTCCAACCAGCTGAAATCTCTTGAGAGATGGTGGAGATCTCATCTGGAGTTAGGGTAAGATCTCATGTGACATTACCAAAATCTTGTAAGCGTTTATGTGAATTTTTAGTATTGTTAGTGATCATGCCAAATTGCTGAATCTTGCAAGCTTTGATATTCTGGGATCCTGGCTTTTTCAAAATGTTCTTCAAGATTATTTGAAATGGAATCTACATTGGAGGGGTTGCTAGAGCCACTTGGGAACTGATGATTGCTCTGGTGCCTACAAATACTGTATTGCTAAAATCTCAAAGCAAAGCAAAAACTCACTTCATGGATGTGAAACTGAGAGCAGATTTTCAGGCTGGTTGGACGTCAAAGTTAAGAACATTGCTTGCTTTCTTAAAGTGTCTTTAAAAGCTTTCATAGAAGGCTGTGCTAAACAGGAATTCTGGAACACTTTTAGTACGGGGAAATGTCAGCTACCTAGCCAGTTGCCAAACAGGAGATACAAAAGATGCAGCATTTTTTTTCCTGGCACCAGCTAAAACAGGCTGCACTTAAACCACTGATGCATTGCAGATAAAATGTAGATCAGTTCTCCTTGGCAAGCAGCCTGCCAAGATGCAGTGCTAGCTAGACATATTTTCTACAACTGGGAATACTGAGTTATTCCTAGTTTAATTATAATAATGATCATAGTTGAGACAAAGTGTCCACACCATCTTTGTGAAGTTTGCACAGATCCTCCATATTTGTTCCTTTTCCTCCTCCGAAGAGAATGAATGTTGCCTCTCTTTAAAAAAAAAAAAAAAATGTGTGGGGCTATATCAGTGGTCCTCTAAACTGTTGTCACAATTATTCCTTATATAAAGTAACAAACTTCAGGTCTCAGAAAACATCTTCCACCTGATTTATTTTCTGAGGCTGCAGAAGCTGTATGCTGTGTGTCCTTACCAGTAGGTTTGGGTTATAGTCCTAAATACCCCTGGCAGAAAATCCCATTGAAGCTTAGATGTTACATCTGGTAAGTTCTTTGGGTGTGGTTCACACCAGAGTAGATACACCTAGGATTGCACAAGTGAAGCACCGAAAAAAGTAATGGAAATGAAATAGGTGTCCATATTCAAGCTTTGGTGTAGCTGCAGTTCAAATATTGTCTATTATTCTTATCACCAAATCTCAAACCACCCAAGGAGAACTTACAGAAGAAATTATAGAAAAGGACAACCAAAATCATAAGTTGCTTTGAATTGTTCTCTCTTTTCTGGAAAAAAATATATATTCCTTTCCAACTTAGAAAAAAATTGGATGGAAAACTGGGGAAAAAAGATTATTAATTTATTCAATTTTACCTGCCATTCCACAAAATGCCACACTCTACTTGACAACCAGTAAAAAACAAATAGTTTAAGTTGTGCTTAAAACATTACAAATCATCAATGAAAAACTCACAAATATATTTTTTAAAAACTAGCATCCTTAAAACTAACTTTCCTATTAGACTCTATTAAAAGAGGGAACTAATAGCTTTCAACGGAATTATCATGTACAAACTGCCTTTGAAATGTTAATCTTCTTATTTCTATCTCTCTCTGTTGTCATCTCCAAGAAAGTCAGCAATGGTTTGATTGATCAGGTTCAATTTTTCATTTTTTCATATATAAAGAAAATTTATACTCATATTTTTATACATTTCTTCTCCTGATTTGCACATTTAGGGTATGTGTTATGGTGGAAAGAAGGAAGGAAGGAAGGAAGGAAGGAAGGAAGGAAGGAAGGAAGGAAGGAAGGAAGGAAGGAAGGAAGGAAGGAAGGAAAGATTTGTTGACAGCAATGAAAATTCACACTGTACATCTTCATGGACTGGTAAGCATCAGGAGGAACAAACTCCACATTTTCATTTGCTAATGTATGAGATTATGAAACACTGGCTTCCAAGAGAAAAGTGTCTCACAGGACAATCTGTGTTTGTTTCAAATAATAGGACTCATCACATTTTTATGGAAATGAACATGCTGCTTATCTTCTTCAAAAACAGATAAGTTGCATTAAAAATTACCAAATGTGGTCTGAGGACCATCCAATGAAACTGTGTGTCCTTCTCAACAACATTATTAACCTGCAAAGCAACAACAGCTTATCAGCTGTTGAGTTCCTTAACAGAAGCTTGGCAAGAAATAAAAATAAATGAAGAACTGCAGGAAACAGCACAATGCTTGCAAGGAGATGACAGACAATTGCCTCTCACCTGCTGTTGCTATGCTCATATTCCGATATTAAGAAAGAAACCTTGGTGGACGTTGGTGTTTGATGAGTCAGATGTGGGGGAGGGTGATGTGCTGGTAGTGCTCTTCCTGGCACAGTTCTAAAGAGAACAGTTAATGGGCTTGCTTGTATTGTCTAAATGTTCCCCAAGCTGTCTGCCTATCCCTAGACATCTCCACCCACCTGCCCAGCAAGAATCATGTTAGCTCACTCTTCCACTTGGCAAGAGTTGGAATTTGTTGAGTTTCTATTATTCATTGCCTACATTCGTGATGTGTTTGCCAGTGCCAAAAGAAGAAACACCATAGTCTACATGAATGCTCGGAAAACAGAAAGAGGAACATTCTGTTGTTTTCAGACAGCTTTCTGCTTGATTGGAAGAAGGATTCTTATATTAGCTGGCAATATCCTTCCTACCAGGGTGTTTTTCCCCCTTCTTAAATGGCAGGGCTGGAAAAAAATTACACCTTTGGAATGTAGATCCTATTATAAGGAAGGGAAAATCATTTACATATTTTCCAAGGATAGGACTCCCCTTTAGGGTGACAGGAAGACCACTACTGACATAAACCCCTTCTCGTGATCTCTTTCTTGGGGATCTAATGGAGGCATGGGAAGTTGCAGACCAGTGGAGAGAGGATTGTGGAATAAAAGACAGAACGTTCACATGCCAGAAAAATGTAACTAATATATATAAATAGTATATATAAAAACTAACAGCAGTGCATGAAGGCCTAGCAGCACAGATGAACCAGCTGCTAGCAGCAGACTCCCACCCAGATTGGCTAACACAAGGAAGGACAGTGCTGATCATTAAAGACCTCACAAGGGAACAGCACCATCGAACAACTGACAAATAACCTGCCTCCCCACAACATGGAAAGTTCTATCAGGCATCATAGCCGCCAAGCTACAAGACCATATGGGCCAGTACATGAGCACAGCTCAGAAGGGCATTGGGAACAACACCAGAGGCTCAAAACACCAGTTACTCATAGATAGAGCAGTCACCTGAGACTCAAGGTCTAGACAGACCAATCTGAGCACAGCTTGGATTGATTACAGGAAAGCCTATGACTCAATGCCGCACACATGGATCTGTGAATGCCTGGCATTATACAAAGTCAACAGGACACTAAGGACCTTCCTCAAGAACTCAATGGGACTGTGGAAAACAACACTGGAAGTCAACTCAAGACAGCTCACACAAGTGGCCATCAAGTGTGGCATATACCAAGGCGATGCACTGTCCCCACTGCTGTTCTGCATAAGCTTAAACCCCTTCAGCCACAAGGACTAGATATGGGTATAAGTTCAAGAGTGGAACTACCATCAGCCCCTCCTCTACATGGATGACATCAAGCTGTATGCTAAGAGTGAACAAGATATCAACTCACTGATCCACCTGACACGGATCTACAGTGAGGACATTGGGATGTCATTCGGACTGGAGAAGTGTGGCAGGATGACAGTAAAGAGAGGGAAGGTAGTTAAGACTAATGGGGTGGAACTATCAGTGTGCCACATAGCAGACAAAGAGGCCAGCTACAAATACCTTGGTATCCCACAGTCACATGGGAACCATGATGAGGAGGCAAGGAAGACAGCAACATCCAAGTACCACCAAAGGGTGAGACAGGTCTTGAAGAGCCAGCTCAATGGGAAGAACAAGATCCATGCCATCAACATGTACACCCTGCCAGTCATTAGGGGACATGGAGGCTGCCAGTGTGAAGACCCAGAAGCTCCTCACAATGTACGGAGGTTTCCACCCCAAGTCCAACACCCAGAGATTGTACACCAGCCACAAAGAGGGAAGGCGGGGCCTGATGAGTGTCAAAGCCATTGTCCTGGACAAAACCCCGAGCATCCAGGAGTACATCACTAAGATGGCACCCAAAGATGAGCTGCTGAGAGAATGCCTGAGGCAGCAGCAGACATGGCAGGAAGTTCAAGCAGAAGAAATGCCACAGCAAGACAAGCCCCTGCATGGAATGTACCATCGACATATAGCTGAGGTGGCTGACTCTGGGAAATCCTATCGGTGGCTGGAAAGGGCTGGACTAAAAACAGCACTGAGGCACTGATCATAGCAGCACAAGAACAGGCACTAAGCACCAGATCCACAGAAGCAGGGGTCTACCACACTAGACAGGACCAAGGTGCAGATTGTGCAAAGGGACCTCAGAGACAGTCCAACACATAGTGGCAGGGTGTAAGATGCAGGCAGGAACAGCATACACTGAACGGCACAACCAAGAAGCTAGCACTGTGGACAGGAACATCTGCACAGCGTATGGGCTAGACCCCCCAAGTCCAGATGGGAGATTCCACAGAAGGTCATGGAGAATAACAGGGATAAGATCCTGTGGGACTTCCAGATCCAGACGGACAGGCAGGTACTGGCCAATCAGCCAGACATCGTGGTAGTAGACAAAGACCAGAAGACAGCAGTAGTGATAGATGTAGCAGTGCAGAGAATTAGGAGTTGTAGAAATGCCATTTCCTTCAAGATGGCATGTCTGCTGGCCAGCTGCCTGAAACAAGAGTCTTCTGTGTCTGTGTTGAGATTTTTTTTGTGGGTCTTTTTGAATCTCTGTTCAACATATATTTTAGGCATTTTCTATGTAAATCCTATTCAGTTGCTTTCTATCTTGGAAACGTTTTGAATGTTAGCCTCCCTTGACCAGAGCTGCTAGGTTTGGATTTGGTTGAAGTTTCTCATGGAGTAGCTAGATAAGAATTGTTATTGCAAACTAGAATGAAGCTGCATTGAACAACTGATTACCATATATTAGCATGAGGGTGGAGTTCCCTTCTTCAGCTGTTGTTTCTTCTTCTCAGCTTTTCCATATCTCAACAGACTTTTTGCTTTATGCTTCATCAACATGAAGTAGTTGTTGATTGTTGACATAACTGACATCTCTATTCTGAAAACCTCTGGATCTAAGCTTCTTTTTCACAATGAAGACACTCTGAGAAAGGCATGCAGGTAGGGGAGTATGAATTTGCCTTGATCTGATTTAATTCTGCAAAACAATTTGAAAAAGCAAAGCTGTGTTTACGCATGTGCTCCGGTCGGATTTTCAGACTGGATCCAAATCTTCCCAAATCAGTTCAGAGATGCCCAATTAGATTCAATCCTTCAAATCATTTTGAAGATTCAGTTGGGAAATTTGAACCAGTTTGTCAAATTGTTCAAATAGGATATTCACACAGCCCTGTACAGGGGCTATGTTTGCAGGTTTATCTATGTAACACCAAAAAAAGAAATACACACACACACACACACACACACACACAGATATGCATACTTCAGGATATGTTTGCTGAATATTATCAGGCATATCCAGTAAATATTTGCTGATAATCAATAAGAAACCACAGATATTGTTAACAGTGGTTAAGTTTTTGTCCATGACCTTAAGGACAAATCAGCATTTCTAACTACATGATAGAGCATTCAGATTTTGTGTTGTCTGCATAATATTATGCCAGAGTCACTTGTTTGTAACTAAGAATTGATATTTTTGCTTTCTTTCTGATTCCTCCATTCAGTCATTCCAATTACAGGAAAAATGCATCCTGATTTAGATAAATAAAGAGAAATTCTCTTTAAGAGCTTGTTTTACAAGCACATTCATTAAGAAGCAGAATGCTTTTTTTAAAAAAAAATAGTAATGGAAAACAATTTGGCAGTTCAAAGAATTGCTGTTTTAGTTGGATTCGCCAGCTAAAAGGCTTCTGGTTCATGATAAACCCAAGAAAAGAAGGAATATTGCCTCTGTTGCTTGGATGAGGGAGGACATACTCAATATTATATCTTAGAAGACAAAAAAAAAAAATCAAAAGAGGAAGAGGAGAAGGAAGGGAATATTAATATATTAGTAGTATGGGGGAAACATCCTTCTTGATTCTTGGTGGTGTAGGGAAACCCTCTTATATCTGGAAACTGAAAAAAAACTAGCCTTTTGCAAAGATACTTGAATCAACGTGAGCAAAAGAAAGTAGGAAAAGATACTTGAGAATTGCAGTTCATGGATAGGCTGTGATTTTACTGCATTGTTAAAACTGCACTTCCCACTCTGGAAATCCACATCTCTGTGGACTGCAGAATAGTACATAAAAAAACCCAAATCTGCAGTTATGTATTTGTTACTGCAATTAATAATTTAAAAGCATCTGACAGCATCTTACCGGTCTGGGTTAATCTTGGAAAACTCAACAGGATTAAATCTGCTTAGTATTTGGATGGCAGAGCCCTGGGAAACCTCAGTGCTATAGAGCAGAAACCCTAAAAGAAAATAGCAGCAAATCATTTCCATAGAAAGCTACGTGAACACATCGATGAAATCACCAAGATTCAAGCTTGACTCAGGAGAGACTTCTCTTCTAAAAATCACTCATAAAACCAGCAAGAGCAACACCACATTGAAAAAAATAATCACATCACCCAGAAATATATGAAACCACAGTCTCTTGTTTGTCTGAAGGATCTCTTTTAGATGGAAACTGTGAATGCATGATGTTTCTGGTTATGCTGAAACTATATGTAAGAGAATATGAACATATGCTCATACAGGATGTGGTGGACTGGGACCTCAGAGGGGGTGCCTAAATCTTCCATTCACAACTCTACTGCAACTTTGCACAACTCCTGAGGAGTAATGCAAGGAGTAGTATTCGGTAATACTACAAACAGCCACTTTATTCCTAGGAAAGTCTTCTGTGCCCTAGTTTACTTAGGAGGAAACAAGTGGCAATTTTCCTTCCTTCCTTCCTTCCTTCCTTCCTTCCTTCCTTCCTTCCTTCCCCCCTCCCCTATTAACTGATTTGCTGAGGTATGCAGATTCTTAAACTGATTCAACAGAACCGTGCTTCGTTTGTTCAACATGAAGGCGGAACAGTTCATAAAACACTATACAAGAGAATATCTTTGCTATTTTACACTGGTGCCTGTTTCATTTGTTTCCTCTATTTCCATCTGTCAGTGCTTGAAGTCTCTAGTAAAGAAGCTATTTCTAGTTATAGATTTCTAGTTCATCATGACCAGTGGAATAACTTGATGGAGATCCTCTTTTCAGTAATGTTTGAAAAAGCTATCAGTCCTGGACTGCTGGTCCTGATGCATCATTTGGATTGGTCCTGATTAACTTAGACCAGATTCAAATGAGACAAATGGACTTCATTAGTTGTAGAAAGGGCTATTAATTTATCTTGCGGGTGTTCATTAAACAAATCCCCCACAATTTGACAATCAATACAAACTGGGCTCAGCTAAGGTGTCACTCCCCACTTCCAAAGGATACTATCACTTAACATCACTAGTTAATTGGGTGAATTATTGCATTCATAGAGGGCTATGTTTAAAAACCTCATTAGTTTAATGGGAGCCATCAGAACTGCCTTTAGCAAGTACCAATCCAAACATTCCAAAATTCCTTCCATGCCACATTTCTTTTTGCATGCACTGAGACTTCAATGGGCCAATGTTTGCAAACAGGCAATCTAGACATGGTTTCTGAAGAGAGCTAGTGCAGGAAAAAATGCCTACACTTTTTTTTTCCTGCCAGTTTGTCTATCATGTAATGAAAGAGAACTTTGCTTGAGAATGTAATTCAGGAAGTGGAGTATGGGGCTCTTGTACATACTTAGTGATGAATAATCAATTTCTAGTTCAGTTTTCAGACTCTAAAGAGAATATTTGAATATTCCTCTTTCCTGAGAAGCATCAAAACGGTTGAGTCAGCAGGAAGAAAAAAGTCAACAAGGAATGGTTTAACAACCCAGGCAATCTCTGACCTTTCAATATTCATAGTTAATCTTTCTTTCTTTGTAAAATAAAGCATCTATTACTCGTTCTGTTTCCTGTGCATTTCTCTTTCTGGAAGAATACTTCCCTGTTAATTCTTACTTCAATTTTTTCCCCAGCTCACTGCAGTCTATTATCTAGTTTCCTCAAAGCAAAAATGAGAAATGTATAATAATTTGCAGGGGACAGGAGCTTGTAAGATGTATTTTCTTTGTTTGAAGAATGTGTGAAAAAGTGAAGGCAATGTTTTAAAATACTATTTTAATTGCAGTGGATTTCCTCAAAATGTATAAAACTATTTACAGCATTAAGAAATGGCAACGTTTGGGTATTCTGTACAAATGTGCAACTCAAATCCAATTCTAATGTCCAAGTATAAAGAGAAGCATCTTGGTGGGGGGGGGGACATGGGGAGCAAATGACAAGCATTACGCCATCACAGTGCATATTCCATCTTTTCTACGTGTGCTTCATCATATCACACACATGTACAAGGGGGTGGAACTGTGCTGTTGTGATACGTGTTTCATCATTTTGGTGGAATCATTGGATTCTTTCAATGCCTTCAACTTCTTTGATGAGCAATCTATCTAAAAAATAGAGGTATTCATCCCTGATGGAAGAGAGGCATCCATAATGTCGACAGTATAAGCCAATTGTTATCTACCCGGCTGGCATTTCTGTGGTTTAAATTAAACCTCACTGAACAAGTCTGCCATTTTTTTCTTCTTCCCTGGAGCTCTCTCCAGAACAGGAAAAAAATAGTTTAGAAAGGAATGACATTACCATTAAACTACTTCTACCATTAAAATATTGCCCGTGTCCACGCTGGACTCTTGAGACTCTTGTCCCAATCTGTCAGTTGAGAGACAATCAATGCAACTAAATCTGTGTGGATGCAGAAGTTTGTATATATGTGTGTAATCTAGCAGTTTGCAATATCTGAACTATGTCAGGGTTTTTTTTTCTTGTTTTCTTGTTCTTTTCCTTGGAGGGAACAAAAAAAAATGTTTATATTTAGCAGCTGTTACAATGGAAGATATTTTTCATCTGTCGTTAGCTCCAAAGGGTTCTCTATCTTCCAGCAGGTATGATTTCATATCCTGCTGCTTGTCAACTCAATGCACTTATCACATTGACAGGACTAGCTCCAGCAATACACAGGACAATCACTACTTAGACACTTGTCATGTCATAAGTGTTATGATATTATCGGGAGTGGTAATACTTTTTCAAATCTTATAATAACACTTTTCAAAAAGAATCCTACCAAATTCAGAGTTCATGAGATTCTTTCTTAGTAATTCATTCAAGCCAATAAAGTTAAAAAACATTTTTTTTCCTTAGAACTGGATATTGATATATTGATATTTGTGAAATAGATGCAATAAAAAAAAACCAGTGCAACTCTATAGAATTGCATCTGCTAAGAAAATTATTCCCTTACATCATTTCATCTTGCCTTTCTTCTTTTGTTCAATATCTCTGGGACAACTCATACAGTATAAGCTTCAGGCTCAAGGTAGAGTTTGAAATTCCTCAAATTGCCAAATCCCTATTCATGGCCAGTGCAGCCACTATAATCCACTCCATTTCACTTTTTGCATGCAACTGTAATTTAATTTGTCTAAAATTAGTAGGATACAAGACCCAGAGCTGTACAAAATATGATTCAGGAGATCGATTTGAAGGCAATTTGATCTAACCTCAAAGCTTTTGCTGTACAACTGAATTAGGACATTTAATACTGGGTGTCTGGGATGTAAATGGGAAGCCTGACTAAGATAACATTTGTTTGGTAGTCTGGGCTGAGTTGAACAGAGTTTAGTGTGACAGAGCTTAATGTGGCAGGATAATACTAGTGAGATCATTTACAGCAAGGATGTGGATTTTGCTTCAACCAACAAGAGAGGCTTTTAAGGGTTGAGATGATATAAATTTACCCCCCAGAGACCATCCACTCCCATTTGTAGCCTTACCACACACCTCCAGGAAAGAATGGCCTCCCAAAAAGGTTGTCCACACCTATCCTGATGACATCACCACATCACCAGATGGCCTTCTGCCGCTCTCCAGAAAGTTAGGAGGTTGATCCGTAACCCCCAATTCTTCAGAAATATCCACATCTAGACTAAGCTATTATGTGGTTTGGTTGACTTTGGCTTGCTGAATTTGGTGAACCCAATTACATTTGGTTTAGTTCACTAAATCATAATCTATAGCATTGACTTTGCACAATATATGAACTTGGTGTGTAAGTTTAAAACAGTTTCCTCCTCCCCCGTCCCAAATCAGTGAAGACAAAGTGTGAAATGGGACCATCTTACTGCTGGTTATGACTGATCTTCTAGCAGTCTCTGAGAAAATAACTAAGATTAGCCCCTCTCCTGTTGATCAATGAATGATGCCATACCATGAAGTACCACAACTCAGAAGGGAATTATAAGAGAAAAGCATACCTATTCTACACAGGGATGTAGTAATGACTGGGGCATTACAAAATGAAATTATATATGCCAGTTGATGACCTCCAATGAAAATACATTTGAGGATGTTATTGGGCAACAGAAATTACTGCTGACTGCTAAAGGGGAACAGGGTAGGTCAAATTTATCATCATCCTGTCAGCAGTTCCAACATGGAATGAAAGTTTGAACTCTTCAGTTTTGGCTTAATATCCAACTGAAAGATATCTCTGCCATAGGTATGTTTGGAGTGTTTCATGAGTCAGAGGAAATTATTAACACAGACCACAGTTTTATTTGTTTACTTTCTTTCTTTTCATTTGTCATTCTGACTTTCCAGACTTTCCAAGCCACTGACTCTGTCTGTGAAAACACAAAGACTGAATCTACAGTATACTTTTAAAGCCATTTCTTCCTTTCGCTGACATTTGATGGGAAAAATATCTGCTTCTTTATCATCCCATTAATCCATCATAATTCATTAGCTCTTCTCTTCTCTTCTCTTCTCTTCTCTTCTCTTCTCTTCTCTTCTCTTCTCTTCTCTTCTCTTCTCTTCTCTTCTCTTCTCTTCTCTCCTCTCCTCTCCTCTCCTCTCCTCATAAGGTACATGAAATCCATTCTCTTTTATGGTTCCATAGTTGGAAAGATATTTCCACATTAGTGATGTAAAATGAAAGACAAGTTATATTTAAATATGTGTCATACTCATTATGTTATCTTCTAGAATCTAAAACTATGCTAGACATTAGAGACAGCCAGTGTCATCCTCTGGCATCTGCCTCTGCTGCAATTGCCTCACTCCGCCTAATGGTAGAGCCAGCCTTGCTGATGCAGACTTTTGTGGGAGTAATAAATCCCACAGTTCTCAGTGGGACTTCCTTCAACATAAATATGTATAGAGTTTGGCCTGTGCTAAGAGACATAAATGCACTTTGTCAAAACAAAGAGCTAATCTGATTTGCCTTTTCAAAGAAATTTGAGTTGTTTTTAATTGTTTTAAGCCAGTGGTCTGGGGGAAGGCTCCTCTTAGTCTTCTAAGCCTTCTCCTCCAGTGCTGTTCAAGACATTTCCAAGCTAGGAGGCTCCACTGTTGTCTGCACCATGCACCAGAGGTTGTCCAGGCACTGGCTTTTGATGTATACAGGAATGACATATCTTTTATTTTCTCTTAATGGCTCTTGCAAACCACCATCAAGTTTATCTCTACATTCCTCTACAGATAAGGCTGCATATTTTTTTATTCTTAGGGCCCATGCTTAGCTGTGTTCATAGAATGATGGTTGGATTGATCATCATCCACGTCCACTATGCTGATTACCCACACTATGGTCAGTTGTTCATGCCCCTCTCTCCCTGCCTTTGACTTTGCCTTTTTTTTTGGAGGGGTGGCCTGTTTTGCCAGTTACCTGCTTTGGCTGTTTGCTGATATTTAATAAATAAACATTAAACCATGTTTTTTGCTCATTGATCTGAGTGGGGCCAATGCGCTTGCTCTGATCTCAGTATGGGGATTGACTAGAAGTGTGCTGGATGTGCATAAACCAGAAGTGACCCACAATTATTTCCCATTAATGACAACAAAGCATAATAAAAAGCATTTATAGCTGTAGCCGTCCAAGTGTGGGAGGAAATGCAAAATCCTTAGTAGAATTATACCTTCATTAGAACCAACAAAAGAACACAAAAGCTTTAATGCTCCTCACAAGTTTTTTTAAAATAAGCTGTTACCTACAAATGTAGTGGGTGGGATTCAGAAAAAGCAAGAAATCCAAACATTAGGCCAAAGTTTTAAGCCACCAAGCCTGCAGCAGTCTGAAGCTGTCTTGGTCTTAGCAGGAAAGAGAATCTTGGCATGGACCATTTTTCAATCATTGTGCTCCATAGATAAAAACAATGCCTTTTCTTGTAGAAATCGTAAATTATGAAGACTTTAGGAAGGCACGTATCTCAATTCACATGCATACACACTGCCACCATTATCACGTTTTCATATTTCTCACCACAGGGTGGAGGCTTTGAGTGTTTTCAATCCTGTGAAGTCATGAGACAAAAGAGACCACAGAAGTGAGATATTTAAACTGGCTGATCTCCTTAAGGAAGAGGCTACAATATTCTTCCAAAATCAGTTGTTGCTGCAGTATGTCTTTGTCCCTGTGAACCAATGGTTGGAAACGTGCATTCACACAAATGCTCACTTTTCTAAATAAACCTTGATCATTTCAAGTTTTTTTAATATGGCTCCTCGTCTTTTTTATAGTAAGAATTTGAAATGATGATAACACAATTTAAAAAGTGTTATTTGAAGCGCAAGGAACTGATCTAAGCAAAATTAACTACACTGACCTCTCCAATGTTTTAACCGGAAGAACTAATGTGGAGAACCTGAGAGACAGATAAACAAGACTGGGTTGAATTTCATTTCAGTCTTCTTTAATGTAGACTTAATTGATTTTGACACCTCTAGCAAAAATGTGAACTACAGTGCAACTATCTTTGGATTTGTAATATCTGTACCACCATCTGTAAAAAAACAAACATCTTTACAAAAGGTATGAGGGCATTCAAAAAATTTACAGGGCAATTAATTTAATGCCCTTTGTAGATTACACGGGAGAAAGTATGACAGGATGGGTTGATAGAATTATAGAAGAGCACACTTTTTGAAGAAGAATCAGGATGGCTCTGCTAAAAAAAGTCCTGCCTTATTAACATTTTAGAATTCTTCGAAAATGTCAATAAGTATCTCTATACATTCACAACTGATATAGTTCAAGTGTCTTAGAAATCGGATCTGTCAATCTTCAGGGCTTTTATCCAGTTAAAGAACAACCCACTAGACAACATCCTTCAAGAGGTCATTCTGAAATTCATTATATTAACATCTCCAGCTCTTGCACACTTTATTCTGGTAGATCTCGAGAAAATCCATCAAAAGCTTTTGAGTAAACTTAGCAGTTGAATGGATAGATGCTTTCACTGCAGAAAAAGCAGTGAAAATACTTAGGAGCTTAAAGCATTTTTCATATGAGGGAAAGCTACAATCTTTGGGGACATGAAATACATTTATAATATTCTATACTGTATAGAGTATTTTTTTCTTCCTTTCTTAATCTAAATTAGATTGATTGGAAAGAGTTCCAGGCAAGGAAGAAGGAAGTAGTCTGTCACTTAATGAATATATTGGATTTCCTGCTTTTAGATGTGACAATGGTCATCAGTTTAGATAGCTTGAAAAGGTAAATTAGAGAAAATCATGATGAGTAAGTCTATCACTCCCTTAGGCTAGTGAGGTATCTGCCATCTTCTGGTTCCAAACATTAACTGTCGTGGAGAAGGACTATTATCAAAACGACCTAGTGGCATTCTGGATAATTCTCTATGCGGGAAGAACTGTCTATGATAAGTTAAGAGAAGCCCCAATAAATTTCCACTAAAATATTAAATACTAACTACTACTCAAGCTATCATAGCTTCTTTAAACCACTCTGAAAGAACTCTTTTCCATTTCCAACCTGAAGCTGGATTGAGTGATATTTGTTAGTGGGACAGTAAATAAGGGATAGTGTGATTTGTCACTTCAGTGAGTAAATGGAATAAACATATTCCTTAAACAATTCAGAGCTAAACAGCAATAAACATAGAAACTTCATTTTCATGGACCATCAATGGCTTCCCAGTCATCATGCAACTCTGAATGGATAACAATCACTAAATCAATTAAAAATATAATCATCTAAGATCTCCAGAACATTTATTTTAGCCTCATGGTACATTTCTGAATTCTCTTTTACATCATATTTTCAGGTGCAGGAAATAAAAATGTTGAAATGTCTCCCATAGCTTCATTCTACACACCATAAAACATGTTCAAGAATTTTTTTTTCTGGGTAAATATTATGCATCTAATGTTCTTGAGGCCGAGCATAGCTTACTTAATTTCCCACCTGAGAGCAGTTCTAAGGAATTGAGCTTGGATGAGCAGTTGGCTTCCTTGAAAATGTTCAAGGTTTAGGACTGGCAAGGTTATTTCTGCAGCTTTCTGGTTCCAATTTCTTTGCTTTACAAGCGAAGCTTTCACTGATCTGGGAGCAGATTATTCATTCGAAAAGGGCACAGCTATAGAATAGAACAGCATTGACTGCTTTATGCTGTAAAAATGCTTTAGTTCAATGTTTTTTTCTCTCCCAGCATTGAGCTGCTTTTGATTTGGGCTTGCTGCTGGAGCTTACCAAAGTGATATTTTTGAAGACAACGCGGGGAATCTTACTACACCCCAAAATAAGCACAAATAAAATTGGTGATGAAGACGATGACGTCAGTGGTTGAAGCTGTTCTCAATCCATCTTTAATTTGATACTCCTATACCCCAAGGCATAGAGAGTGGTCATCAGCAAGAGGTTCTTTGAATCAATTCAGGGTGGTTGGAATTAGACAAAATCACAAATCACACATTGTGCTAAACTATGATGTGCTTAACCATGCTTTGCTGAGTAAGCTATAATTGTTGGTTTCATAGATTGCTCATTCACTAAAATAACCACAACGATAATTTAAAAAAACCCATTAAAAACAACATTTCATGCATGTTACAAAATCCAACAAGCAAATAATCACTACACTAAACAAGCTCATCCAGAATTCCCTAATATCTGTGGAAGAGCCAGGTCTTTAGTGCCTTACAAAAAGCTGGAAAAGTTGGGGCCATCTGATTCCTGATTCCTACAGCTCAGTTTCACCAACAAGGTCTCACATCTGGTTATCCGTGGCATAGTACTCATGCCACAAGATTCTCACTGATGATGACAACACCCTACTCCTCCTTTGCCATAAATGGTGCTTTAAGAATTCCAATAGCTGGTTTCACACTACACTCTCACTGAAAACCAAATGAGGTTCAGTTCACCCATCACATTAAGACATACTGCAATTAATTTGGAGGTATGTTACTGGTTGTGTGAACCAACCAACTGTGGATTTTAAATAATGGTGAAGCAAGATATGGTTCAGTGTGATGTGTAACCTCCACTAAAAAGAGAAAGAGAGAAAGAAAGGAAAAGGAAAGAGAGGTGTGGGGGGCATAAAATGTCATTCCTCTCAAAACTGCAGGTCTCCTCAGCTATTTTTCTCTCTGCTTGTTTCATTAACAAGAGCATGATAGGGCTATCCTTTGGAATTTATGTTGAATTACCTTGCTTCAGTTACAGATTTTTAGGGTTTTTTTTTATAATGTTCTTTATTCAAACCAGCTCACAATTAGTGTCAACTTATCAAAATAATCACTTGTGGAGGTAGGGGGAGCATTTCACCAAGCTTATCAAAGAAACCAAATTAGACACTCACAGTTCACTAAACATGGGACAAATTTAGTATGAACGATTCCAGGAGTCCATGTATAAGGTGTGAAGAACAAAATAAGAATGAATTGATCCTGAGATGAATGCCAGTTTGCTGAAACATAGTTGATAAAGCAGTCCACAACTGACTCAGTCCTTGCAATACACCAAGACATCAATTCTGATTTACAAGCCATTATGTCTGGTATCATGTAACATATGAAGCCAAAATATGCTGGCTTACCATGGTATGTGATCTCAGCCAACATGTGTTGGGCTTCCTGACATTCAAAGGTCCAGAGCAAACTGGTTTAAATCCAGTTCAGAAAACTTGATTTCCCCCCCCCCCACACAAGATTGATGCTCACAGAAGATGGATTCACTTGTAGTCATTTGTGATGTTGTGGTGAATGTGTTGGACTAGGAGTGGAGAGAACTAGCACAAATCCACCCTCTGCCATGGAAGCTGTCTGGATGACTTTGGACCAGTTCCTCTCTCTCTTGGCCCAACCTATCTCATAAGGTTGTTGTTGTGGGTCAAAAATAGAGGAAGAGGGGATGCTATGCATGAATACTGCCTTGAGATTTTGAATCAAATGCAGGACATCCATCTAATGAATAAATCAATGTCCCCACTAGTGACTTACAGCATCTTCTGGTATCACACATTATGGCCATATCAGCACAGTGATGGTTGGGTGATTCTGGATGTTTTTAGAAGCTTCTGTAAGTCACTACTGGGGAAATAACCTTTGTCAGGGCCATTTCCTTAGCTCAACTTACACCCAAAAGAAGAATAGGGGGAAAAAATGAAATCAAGAAATGCCCTGCAAAAGTGTAAGCACTGGGATTGTGAATCATATCATTGGCCCTATTAGGACAAGAAAGCCATCATTAGTTTTAAGCATAAAACCAAAATGTTTGTGCAGTTTAAACACAGAGTTGTCCTGATTTAATAATGTGTGTCAAATAAGTTGCAGGATCCTGACCTTTTACTGGCATTGCTTGGATCAAAATGCTTTTTTCCTGACTTCAGCGTGCCATTAGGCAGGCTTTTCAGGAAACAGGGTTTATTTTTAGCTCCTGCAAAGTAAAAAAAAGCAATATGAGAAGATCAGTTTCCCATGCTTGGATCTGAAAGTAAATGAGAATGATCCATCCTCTCTGCTGTACCAAATGAACACATGAGCTGAAAATCACTAAAGCATGTGCTAAATGTGTGTGTGTGTGTGTGTGTGTGTGTGTGTGTGTGGAGAAAGAGAGAGAGAGAGAGAGAGAGCGAGAGAGAGAATCTTACTGTATCTGCTGTGAATTCAGTTTTGCAGACCTAAAGGTAGATCATGGATCTCTAGATCAGAGGTGCTCAGCTGGGGACCAAGTCATGTGCAATTCCCCAAAAGCCTTGGGTGTAGTCTCAGGCTTCAGAACCTTCAAAAAGGTTACCTAATTATAATGTTTAATGGAACAGGGAGAGAAATCATTAAATACTTGGGGAATCATCATATGAACTCTAATTCACTTAATTTAATCGGAATCAAATTAAAACAAATAGAGTTTATATCCTGTCTCTATCCGGTTTTTGGAATCTGGATCCTACCATGCTACTCAAGGTCCAAGAGAGGTTGTCAGCCCAAATGCACAACCATGTTTTAGATGCTTAAGGATTAAAGGAGTGATCTAAGGAGCTTGTCTAGACAGGTTGTCTGTCTAAGAAAGGTGAGAATGACACCTTGGATTTCATACTCTGCTGTGACCTGCACTTTTACAGTGCCTTTGCCCTGTTTATACCTTCAGCATCTCTTCTTAATATATTTATTAAGTATAATATAAATATAAAATATTTTATATATATATAAAATAAAATATATTTATTAAGTACAATATAAATATATATTGTACTAACATTGTACAAATTACATTTAAGATTGTCTGTCTCCAATCATGTTTAGGTCCTTTGTATATTATACATATACTTTGTATGTAATATCTCAACAAGATATTACCCAGAAAGCCTATGTAATTGCTTTTGTGATAAGTTACTGCTGCAGATTTTTTTTTTCCCTGTAAGGTTTTGCTGCAAGATTTTCATTCAAAGGAAAAAAGAAAATGTTCCAGGAGTTGTCATAGCTTAATGCAAAAGTCTGCAGCCAAGAATACAAAAGGCCTTTGCACATCTACAAGTTATCCAAAATGTACCTCTTTCCAAGTCTATACCCTAACTAAAGTGATCAACACTTGAGCAATGAATTTCTCTGCCATTCTGCCTACCCTTGCCTCATTTATGAACATCACCAGCAAATGTTGTTTGGCAGGATAGAAACTGAAGGTACTTGGGCAAGGCATCAACTATTCCAATTGGGAAAAAGTTTTGCTTTGTCAAAGATGGCTCAAGAGAAGTCTATAGCAGTCCTCAGGAAATGTAATTTCCTACATTCCTTCACACTTAGCCTGCTGCCGGGCAACACATCACACCCTGAAGAGAGGAAAAGGGAAAGATTACACACCCAGTTTTCCTCCCACTGATCACCACTGCTGGATTAACTGTGACTGACAGGTAAACCAGAAAGCCAGTTTGGTGTAATGGTTCAGATGCCACACTAGATACCAGGAGAATGTATGTTCTAGTCCTCCCTTCATTACAGAAGCTGGCTGGATGACTTTGGGCCAGTCCCTGTCTCAGTCCAACCCACCTCATAGACTTCTTGTCATGGATAAAATAGGAGGAGGAAACATTACATATGCTAACTTGAGTTGCACAAATAAAATTGGGGATATAAATCAGATAAATACATAAACAGTAGCAAGGAAAAGCTTTGGTAGAACTTCAATGGCCAGGGAAAAGGGGGCCTGTGCCCCAAAGCCTTGTGTGGTACAGCAAAAGCCCCCTTAAACTTGGCCCTGAATTGTAAATTATAATTAACAGAAGGGGGAAATTATTAAAAAAGAGGGGGACTATTTTGCATGTCACAAATTGGGTTGAAATAAAATTAAATATATAGTTTTGGTTTTGGTTCCACCCACTGTTATGCCATTCGTAGACTATGTGCATCCCTCAACCTGATAAAAGTGATGTATTTCTGCTGTATACGTAATTTCATTTGGATCCATGGATTGATTTTTTTGCTCCCCTTGCCATTCCCCAAATAAATCTTCTCAAAACACTGTTCAGTTCATCACCAAGCTCAGAAATCTTTATTTTCAAAAAGAGAGAACTTAAAAGAAGGTGCTTGCAAAATGCTTTCCGAGAATTGCACAGCCTTATAAAAGAATAACCCTTCCCAAATGACACTTAAAACATTGCTCCTTATTTCATTGCACACCCTCTGGAAAAGTATCCATTTTCACCTCAGAGGTGAATCTCTGAATAAGTGAGATAGATTCTTTATTTGCGGTGGGAGCATCTTTCTATCCTTGAGTGCCTAATGTATTTTTAAAGAAGGAGACGCAAACAGCTGGAAGGAGGCAGGCTGCTAAGGTTTCACCACCATGCAAAAAAAAAAAAAGAGAAAAAAACCCTAAATCAGCAACTTTGGGAGTCCTCACATATTTCTCTGCATGACTTGGTGCTTCTGGAACTTGCAACAGGAGGGAAATAATGAAGACAAACAGGTTGGCATGAAGAATACTGCAACAGAAATTGATGCTGACACTTCTGCTAATAGTGCCATCAACTTTCTCTTGCAACCAAACCAAGAATGTCATCAGTAAGTATTATGGACTATTGGAGTGAAAGAAGAAAGAGTCCCAAATATATCTGCTTCAAATGCTATGTGTGCTTATCTAGACATAGAGGTTTAAACTGCTTGCCATACTTTTCACATGAAGTTTAACAAGCAAGTCATGGATGCTACGTGTATTCAATACAAGTCAGGTAGTCTTGGTGGCCCCAGCATGGTGCTGCCTACGTACATCAATCTTTCCATAGAGAATTTAGATGTCCACGACCTTCATTGCTTCATCTGATCTTCTGAAAGTTTTAAAATATTAATATGTTAAAATATGGGAATCGGACACTCTTCAAAACAACATGCTCTCCTCCTGAAATACCTTTGTTTTCAAGAATGCCACTGGGCCCCTCATGGACCCACAGGGATGCTGAAAAATAAAAATGGTGTGTGCCTTCAGCCTAGTACTTCACTTGCTGATAAGTTGAATTACAGCTCTCTGAATACTCATTCCTGATGTCTGGAAGTCTGGCTTCCTTGAAAAGTGCAATGCAAAACCTAAGAACTTCAGCTAGTTTTGATACCATTATTTCTAAAACCATTTCATGTGGCTAAAAGACATGTTTCAGGATAACCAGCTTATACTGAACATCTTACATTTTTAATTCTGCATCATTTCATAATAAAAAGGACAACATGAACATTGAAATTGTCTATATGGCAGCACCAGACCAGCGTAGAAGGCAAAAGCATGGCTCATAAATCCTCAGGAAAGAAATTAGCTTTTCCCCCAACCTGGACATGAAGAAACAATTCTCTTTGTGAGGATCACAGATCCATCAGCAAGGAATTTTGCTGAGGTCTGCCAAGCTGCTGAGAACAAATAATTGAATGATTTGCACATCCCTCTCCACCCAATCAATCAATTAAAGCTCATGAAGGAAGCAATCTATTTGCTTATTTAACCAAACTAGTTTTTAATGGCAAGCAATAACATTTCATCTGTTTTAGGAACATGTTTAGTGACAGATTGAAAAGAAAAGGAAATAGGTAAAGCAATTAGCTTTTCTTTAGTATCAAGAATCTATTTTCAAGCCGTTTGTCCTTCTTCTCTAGCACATAATTAGTTTTGAATATCAAAAGTATTTTGATTTTGTAGACTTCCTATTACATAAACATTTTGGGACCGTTCTGGAGAAGTGAACCCTGAAGTTTGCCAAAAAAAAAAAAAAAGTAAAACCAAAAGAGGAGGTAGGTCCCAAAAAGGCATCCTATGCTACAATTTGCCTTAAAATTTGCTTTTGACAAAAGTTTTCTTCTGAGCAAGAGGCTTTTGTTTTTCTCAAAGCTTGAGAATTTCTTTTAAATTTCTCTAGAAGGCATTTTTGAGATTTTAGTTTTGATGTACTGGAGCATGCTACAGCTGGTGTGCTATTTCTCTTATGCATCTGTCCATCACCCTGAAACCTCTTGGAGAAGCATCAAATCATGAGAAAGATTGCTGCCTTTTGTCACTAAATATGTGCAAGAATGTACCACACTTCACCCAGGAGAACCTCATCAAAATTCTCCCTTCCTTTGAAGTAAAGTATGAAAAACACTCTTCTTTTCTCCAGTTGAATATAAGCTTGTAAAGAAAAGGTGTAGCGGAATGTGTCTACACTATTCCTCATCCACATAACTGAAGAATCAGAATACTGACTGATTCATGGGTGAGAGTATTATGAGAGAGGGCATAGCCAAGTGACTGGAATGCATTTCATTGCAAATCCCACTTGTGCCATTGACCAGTAGCTGTTTAAAAGGCTAATACCTTGATGCCTGACTTCTGGGCTTCCCAGAGACATCTGCTTAATCATGGTGGAAAGCAGGATGCTGGACTCAGTGGAGCCCCATTCTTCCAAAGATCTTGGCAACCTTTCCATGGAAGAATCATACTTTGCAAATCCAAACCAACATGATCCTGTTTCTCTTCCACTGTAAGAAAACATTGTAGAAAGGTGGATTGTGAATATACAACACAAGCTGCATTGGTTGCCCGTTTGCTTCCAGGTCCAATTCAAGGTGCTGGTTTTAACCTTTAAAGCCCTACATGGCATGGGACTGAGTTATCTAAAGGGCTGCCTCTCCCCAATTACATCTACCCGTCCCATCAGATTTGGCAGAGAGGGCATGTTGGGGTCCCGTCAGCTAGTGACTTACACTTGGTGGGTCCCAGGAGGTGGGCCTACCTGTCATGGTGCCCACCTTATGGAACATTCTTCCCTCCCCTTGAAGTGAGTTCAACCCCATTCCTCTTAATATTCTGTAAGTCCCTCAAGACCTGGCTTTGTCATCAGGCCTGGGGTTCCCAGGGGACCGGTGACCTTCTAAGATGGCCTTTTCATTCATTTACTCTCTCCTGTATCTGATGGTTTGTATTTTTAGAACAATTGTTTTATATTTTTAATAATGATTGTGTGTGTAGATAGAAAGATAGAAAGATAGAAAGATAGAAAGATAGAAAGATAGAAAGATAGAAAGATAGAAAGATAGAAAGATAGAAAGATAGAAAGATAGAAAGATAGAAAGATAGAAAGATAGATATAGTTTTGTAGATAGAAAGATAGATAGATAGATAGATAGATAGATAGATAGATAGATAGATAGATAGATAGATATAGTTTTATTTCATTATTGTACACTGCCCAGAGTCACTTTGTGTGAGATGGGTGGCCATATAAATGTAATAAATAAATAAATAAACAAACAAACAAACCCACACATAGATTTGCAGCTTCTCTGAAAGAAGAGGCACAGTGAGTAGGTTTGCACACCATAATAACCCATTGTTTTATCAAGGTTGACTGAATAAGCCACAATGGACTGGCTCATGTGCACACTAAGACAAAAATAAGAGTCACACAAAGGCTTCCCACAATGTGTAAAGCAAGTCCTAGTCTTCCGTTTCATAAGGAAAAAATTGACCCCATCTAAATGTCTCAATGGGTAGTAACACCTAACCAACATTAGCTTATCTTGGGAAGTTAAGCAGGATCAGACCTGATTAATAATGAGTTGTAAGATCAGCAGAAAATTTCAGGGCTGTAAGACAGACAGACAAATAGCTATCTCAGAAGATGGGCACTGGTGAATCAGTTCTGTATCGTTGCCAAGAAAATTCACGGACGTGTGCATAAAATCTCCGAAGCTTGAAGGAGATTTTATTTAATTACGACAGAGCGATATTGATTGCTTTCTTTTTTTTATGTTGCACATTGGCAGCATAATAGTATACTCCATTATCAGCACACATATCACTACAGCTGATTTCCACAAGTATGTGTTTTTATTGCATGTATATTGCAATCTTATACACATCTAATAAAAGCAGAATTTAACAAGGACTGATGCTCAGGGCCTTGAGCACCGAACTGCTGCAAGGACAACGAATAAAAATTGGCTCTAGCAGATCAAAGGAATGAACCAAATGACTGGATTCCCCAAGCCATTTCCACTTCTGTTTGCAAAGATTAATTTAGTTTAGATACAAAATATTGTATCATAGGTGGCTCTTCTCAAAGAAACAACCTCAGGTGGACTGAATAAACATTTCTTCATATCAACTGTCTTTTTTATTTCTTTCTCAGAAATTCACACTCTCTCCTCTTTTCTCAGCTTTGATGGAGAAGAAGTCAACCTTCCATCTGTCGGCGCTGCAATGATCTATACCAAATCAATAGTCAGACTCCCTTAGCATTAAAGCACCCCCCTCCCTTCCTCTCCATCTCATCATTTTGGAAGGAATAGCCAGCCCTTGTCAAGGAGAGCCACTCTGGCTAATTGGACGCCTGCTCTAAATGCATCTGAGGCCCAGCAAAGTCAGATTTAATGGGAGGGCAAAGGCTAATGCATGACTAGGTGAGATTCACTCCATCTTAGAAAAGTGGGTCAGGGGCTTTTTTTTTTTTTTTAAATCCCTCAATGGGGAGGAAATTGCCTCCAGAAAGCAAATGACATTGCATTAAATAAGAAACACTTCTGCTTTCAAGGTTCTCGCTTGATGTCTCTCAACGTATGTCTTTGTCCTTTCGGCATTGTCCTTGATGAAGCTCCTGGATAAATGTGCGGACGCTGACTCAGCTTCCCAGGCACTCTGGCTTTGCCCTGTTCTGCTCTATATCCTATCCCAGCAGACCAGAACTAAGCTAGTCTCCAAAAGGAACTGGCTTGCTAATAAATATGCTCTGTGATAACAAAGAGGAATGAGTCAAAGTAAACTAAGAATGATGAGGTTCCCAACTTATACACACACTAGCCTGGTGTACCAGTGAGAAGATACTGAATGGATAAATAAATGGCTGCATTTACCTGCATCCAGAGTGAGGAAGGAAACTCCCAATTCCGGGCACATTAATACAGGATGAAAAGGAAAGAGTAATGTGTCCATTCAGGAGAAGAATTAGGAAAGGCTAAAGTACTTGAAATGGAAGGTGCTTGGAAAATTATGTCTCCATCTCCATGCTAATGAAAAGAAGATGGAATTTTCTCCACCAGCCAATTCAGATTCTGCTACCAGTAAAAACCAGTGGTTTATTCCACAAAAGACAGTTAACTAAAGCAAAGCATGGTTAAATAAACCACAGCTTAGTCTGATGTGAAATCAGGTCACCCTTTGGCTAAATTTCTAATCATGCTATACTTATATTCTTTTGACTCAGCAGTGTTGTCTGAAGCAGCCATAACAGTTTATAAATAATGATTCATAGCTTGCCATATGGTGTGAGTCCAGCCAATGTACTTGATTCTGCACACCATGTTTATGCAAGCTATAGCTTAACACAAAGTGTGAACCACATCTATGATTTTTTTCCCAACAGGCCCAGCACTGCAGCAAGCTGAGATTTCATCTCAGTGACAAAACGTGCACTCTGTTGTCATGATTCAAGTCCACCCTTAATGTACTTGCATGTGATGTCATCATGCATGTACAAAAGGGGTGGGCTTTGTTCTGCAACATCATGTTCTTTCCCTTGCCTTCTCCCGAGCGCCCATGTTTCAGCATTCTCATCTGTTATTTTTAAAACACTAGTATGAGCTAGGAATTGTAAAGGGATTGATTTAATCTGAAGGTTCAGAATTAAGGTTTTTAACCTTGCCTCAAAAGGTAATAGAAGTGCATGGAAAAACAAAAAGATTTGCACAGATATGAGACTGAAAGTGTGTTAAAGACTATAGCAATTATCATGAGAAAAGAAACAAAAGAATTCAGAAGCACATTAAGGGAGAAAATGTTGTGTGTGTGTGTGTGTGTGTATTAAAATAATAGGTTTCTGCACAAATAGTCACAAGAGAAAATGAGAAATGGCACAAGGGGTGGAATGTCAGTAAAAAGATGAATATTTGCCAGAAAAGGGAAGAAAGAAGAAAATTGAAGAGAAAGTAGCAAACTGGTTAAGAATGAACAAGACTGCAGAAAGACTCAAAGAGTGAAGGAAAGCTTTTAAATGGTATGAAACAATAGTGAAAGGTAATTGAAGGCACCATAGAAAACTGCAGAATGAAGTAGTGAAGATGACATACAAAGGTATCATATATTTTATTACTTTTATTTTAATATCTACACCACTCTTCATCCCAAAGAAGTAATATACGAAACAACAAGAATAAACCAATATACCATTTTATAAACAATAGGTATTCACTGTGGGCAGTATGAAAATTCTTCCACCCCTGATGAAACAGAACCAAAAGTTCCCCAACTCAGAAATCCTTTTGGGGAGCATTTTGAACCTGGCCCATGATTACTTTGCTAGTTCTTAGGTGAACAGACATGTTTTGAGTGGCAGGGTGGGAGGAACCTAGGAAGAGGGTTCCATAATCATGGTACCAATGTGATGAAGGTCCTACTCTGGGCCACATTTCAGATAGGACCTCAAGCAAAGCTCTCCCAATTAATGTTAATGGATCAGCCAATGAATACTGGGAAGGCTCTTGTTTAATTCCAGGGCACCTAAGATGTTAAGGCTTTATAGTCAAATTCTTAAATTGGAGCAGGGAGCTTACTGGCAAACTGTGCAATACTTTAAGTGTCACTTAAGTGTCACCCATCTCCTTTTGCCACTCCGTATCACAATCTGACAGCTGTGCGATGTAAGACACCATATAAAGCAGATTTTCTTCACTGGGACTCTCCAGATCCCCTGCTGCTATGAGTGCCATAACACCAGCCCTTGGGTTAGTGTGACGTGGGAGTGCAGTCAATGGCTGGGTTAAATTTTACATATTTCATTATGAGTCAAAACATAAAACTCTACCCCCATCTTCCCTTCCAAGTAACTATTACCTTATTGTTCCAGTTAGCTTTTGATTTTGTTGTCCTCCAGCATTCCTAGTTTGGGACTGCTATTTATTTATTTAATTAATTTAATTTAATTTAATTTAATTTTATATTAATTAATCAATCAATCAATTTATTAATGTATACGCCACCCATCTCATATACATGACTCTGGGTGGGATGACAATTAAAACAGAGTAAAAACAATGAAAAACAACCAGAATAAAAACAACCAGAAATAGTATAAAAATAGGATTAGGTTTAGGGTTTGGTATAAAAATAGCAGCCAAGGACACTCATAAACACTGTAACCCCAAAACAGGCTTACCGATACTATCAGGGTCCTAGACCTGATGGCCAAGCCAGGTTTTTAGTGCCTTGCAAAAGGAATATAAGGAGGAGGAGGAGGAGGAGGAGGAGGAGGAGGAGGAAACTTTATTATGGTTATTGAGAAATGTTTGTCTTCATTGGAGAGAAATCTTAACAGACATATCTCTGAAAAGTCCAATTCATTGCTCTAAATATATGATTTCTCTATAGGGAATCTCGGAAGAGATATATTTATCCCATCTTAAAGAACTATCCTGGCAGAGAGCACAATGTCTATCTGTCACTGCTTCTCTCTGCCCAGGACCCTGAAAGATCTTTCCTGATGGCCCGATGTTGTGCTATCATTTGTTGTATCCTTCCTACCTATGGTTGAAGTTTAGCACAAATTTTCATGATTGCCACTGCTATCTGTATTACAGTTACTATAATAATGTACATATTTTAGGTAATCCTATTGCATTGTATGTCTTTTTTAAAATACATAAACCTGTTATTAATAATAATTACAGGTTTATGTATTTCATTGTTGTGCTCTCTGGCCTAAAGGCTATAATAAAGGTTTGATGATGGTGAAGAAGATGATGATGGTGATGAAGATGATGATGATTCCATGTCTGTATCTTGGTTCGTCCTACATTCTCTGTTGATTGAGCTGCAGGCAAAAATAATAAATAAGGCAGCCTATTGGCTTTTTTTTTTTCTGGCACAACTGGCCTCTCTCAGTTTATTCAGGGCTGAGACAGAGTCTCTGTGACCTAATGGCCTCTGCTGACACTCCTTGTCATCCATTGATCTGCTTCTCAGCCCAGCTTAGGGTGCTGAGTGAAGAAGATACTTCTGGTTTTCCTTTATATTCAGAAAGGACAATGGGAGATCTATCTGCATGGATATTTGTCAACAGGCATGAGGGGCAAGCAAAAGACAATGCATATGTGATGACATTGTCACACAAATAACATCCCTTATGTACTTGCACCAGACTAATGATTCAAGGACATATTTGTGTCATTGGCATGATGACATCATAATGGATGTTTTGTCATGTTGATGTCATTGTGGTTTGTTACAACTCTGTAGCTGCTCTATTAAAAGTACTGTGATCAAGCAAGCCCTAACAGGACTCATAGCTTCAACCCCAAATCCAAAGGTTGTGTTGGTCTCAGATGACCGCTCTTGACAGGGTCATGAAGAGGAAGGAGGTGCTGATGTGCCCTGAAACCCTACCTGAATTAAAGATTTGATCTGGGACATCTTGCATGGTTTGAAGCATGTGCTCTGTTACTGATGTGCAGATCCTTATTTTTGTATGTCTGTTCATCAAGAGGTCTAATGTAGTTCATTCTTTTGATCAGATCACTTCAAGGATTGAAGGATTGAAAGCAAGCAACTGTATTTCCTTCAGGGATCTACAGTCTTCTCTCACACAAAAAAAGCTTACAAATCTGGTTTTGGAAAGCTCATTTATTTTTAGAGGAGAACAAGAAGGATGACCCTTTTCTTTATTTTTAGACCACAGATGGTGCCAAGTAAAGTTGTAGGTTACTGTGCAGGGACATAACATAGGCATCTCCCTGCTCTTTGAGAAAGAAGTTGGAAGGAAGCAGAAGGAGCTACTATACAATCAACTTTGTCAATAATCTTCACACCATAGTGAGGAGAAAACGTTCTGACTTTCTCCATTAGAGAAAAGGAGCAGATCAGCATTTAATATCCAGGAAAGAGGGATGTCACATTAAGGCAATAACTTGCTCAAGTTAGGTCCAATACTGTTTCCAGATGCATTTTCACCAGATGTGACATTCGCACCATAGACCTGGGTTCATGCAACATATAAGATTAACCTAAACTGGGCTTTGACAATTTGTTGTTAATGCGTTGTAGATACCATACTCAAGCTACGTGTTGTTATGAGTTTACAAGACTAGTTCTTACTATGTTCATTAGCTGATCTCTTTCCAGCATGATTAAGTAACTAAATCTATGTAAGTATTCACTTGTAAAGCATTGAGCTTACAATAGCAGCCTGAGTTGATTAATTCATACCGTCTCACCCCCATCACATCAACCCATTCCACCGGGTCAGGCAGAGAGGGCATGTTACGGACCCCATCAGTGAGAGAATGTCAGCTGGCGGGGCCCAGAAGGAGAGCCTTCTCTGCCATTGTTCCTGCTGTTTGGAATATTCTCCCCCCAGAGATGCAGCGGGCCCCTACCCTCTTGGCTTTCCAGAAAGGATTAAAGACCTGGCTCTGCCAGCTTGCATGGGGCAACAAGAATCTTACCCAATCCTGGGGGTGGCTGGCATCCTGATGACTCTCTACGAGCTACTTGCCAGTTAACATCTATTCTTGGATTATATTTATTTTCTATTTATTCAGGACTATTTTACCTTGTATTTTTAGTTAATTTTAACTTCTCTGTAAACCACCCAGAGTTATTTTTTAACGAGATAGGTGGTGATAAATTTGATATATAAATAAATATAAAAATGATCACCATACAGTAGCCTAGAATAAAACGCAGTCAAGTAATTTCTGGTTCTGTGTAAAATAGCTATGAAACTATTGTCTTAGTATGTTGTATGAACCAAGGCTATAATAAAGTTTATTTGTTTGAGCATCGCATATTATGTGAATGCAGTAATTGCATTTCGTTAACCCCAGGTTTAGGGTTTAACATGTTGCATGAACCCAGCCATGATGAATAAGCACCTTCAGCAATTGCTTCCTTGTTTAGGCCTTCAGCTGAATAATTATATTATTTTGGAAAGAGATTGAGTGGGCTGAGAAGGGCAAGGCCAGCTTTTGCCTTATTAATGAAGAAGTCTGAAGCTGGAACAGGAAAAGCCACATCAGCAGGATTTACAAATGCCTTTTAACGCATTTATGACTACAGTGGCAACAGCAATAACAAGTTTATTGAGCAAAAATGAATAAATGAGTGCAAATTTAGATCCTAGATTTGTTCTTCCTTCCAAAGCTGTCTTCAAGTAAAAGAGACACAGTAATAACATTGATGTTAATTTTGGATGGTCGAGTAATGCAATATGCCCTGTCTTCCCACCTCTTCTTCCCTACCCTTTCAACATTCCCCATCTACCTTTAGCCGTGTACATCAGTCTTCCCCAACCTTATAAGGCTGAATTTCCAGGAGAAATAATCTAACATATCTCAAGGGCACTAGACTGGAAAGAGTGTGATACCCCAGGGCTGGCTACTTCAGTCCTTCAGGGTAAACTAGAGGTCCACTGGGGGAGATGGGCAGCATACTAAATAAATAAATACAGACAGACAGACAGACCAGGATGAGAAACCAATGCCATGTAGGTCAGTACTACTTTTATTGTAACAAGTATGGTAATAGAATCGTGCAAGTCTGAACGTGCTTCCCCCTCCCTCGCTTTATCTCTGTGTAAACTAGGGGTGGGTTTGCCTGAGATGTTTTCTCAAGTTACTTTCTTGACTCAGACTCAGGCCCCTTTTATATGACCAGCAGCTTTTCTTCTTTTCCTTCAAGGTCATTCCCTATGCCCTCTATAACTACCAGCAACCATAGAATCACATGTAGCCCTTGGTCTAATTGCAAAAATCCTCTTCAGAAGGTTAGTTCAGACTTCTGGAAAACATAAATGCTGTTCTTCATAGTCTGCTGCTTGAGGGAGAAAGGAAAGAGTGTTAGGAGAGAGATGGGGGAGAAAAGAGGTGTCTCAGAGGAAATCTTACCTATTTTTGACTCTAGCTCCAGCGACCCATGATTTCAGCCCTATACACCATTATGTTTCCAACAGATGATTCCCACAAATTATTCATGTCCCATATAGAAAGAAACTTGCCCTGTGCCTCACAATTCGTATTTAGGTCTTAGTTCTTCCCTGGGATGTCAGTAGATCATTTCATCATTTTCTGTAGAGTATTCTAAATATTAATGGTGCAGGGATGGCTCCGAATTTGGCATTCATGCAGATGGATGTAAGTTCAAATGCTAAATCCACTGGCAACTGAATTCACTTTTCATCTCCAGAGATCATTTCCAGAACTAATCACAAGAAAGCTATGATAAATTGCCATGGTCCAAGTAGCATCAATAAATATCAGTCATAAAAAACCTGGTTTTACATTCTTTTGATGATAATTATTCACTGCAGATGCTTTTCCTTTGTCCATATATGAATTTACCTGCTGTGCAAATGACTCTCAGCATCTATTAACAGCATCTCACAAGGTCTATTTGACTTATTTCATTTTAGGGCTTTTGATGAGTCAGCAGGTCACATTAAATAAGTTGCTCATGCCATATTAGCTTAGAAAGAGATGAGAGGTGATCTTGTTCAGCATGGCACTGCAATAATATTGGTGGAATTTAGATAACAGAAAGCCAGTGGCTATTTTTTAAAAATATCTAAGCTTAGCAGCTTTTCAAAGATACAATCCAGAGTTGCTGGGATCATTAGAAGGCCCAAAATGTCCATATATTGAATGAATATTGTATTATATAGTTATAGTACCAAAACTTGGGGGAGAAATAAAAATAGTTTACACATTAGGGCTGTGAAAATATTTGAGTGGTTTGATTTTAAGACAATTAAATCTCAGAATAGAATTGGGTTTCTGAATTGAAGCTACTGTTCAAATCATGGAATCGGACAAAATCAAATCAATTTAGCTTGATTTTGAGCAAATCAGATGCTTTTCATGTATGTACAGATCATTCTTAGCGTCTGAATCAGTCTGAATCAAATCAGCCCAATTCAGGCAATTCTGTTTGAATAAATGTGGACATTCCAAATACATTGGATCCATTTTATTGAACTGACAGTGCAAACTGGAGCAACCTGACTGTGCAAATCAGTACCGTAAATTGGATCAATGAATCAGATCAGATCAACTTGACAATACAAATCAAATTGGTCCCAGTTTTAGAGAGCTAATAAACATGCTGTTGCTTTAAGTAGTAATGGAAACAACATACATCATTTACCAAAGTTTTAAAGGGACCTTGGTGGGCCCCTTCCTACATTAGTATCCAGCATTCCAAGCTTACCTAACAAGGGTGCACTCCTATTGAGCAACAGATTAACTGTCATGCAATGCTTTGCACCAATGATATTTATTGGTTATTCACCTCTGATTCAGCCCTCACTGATTATTTAGAATACATTCTAATTCAGATAGCTTTAAAGCTGATCCTCAGTTTTTAAACCTATAGACTGGCCTCTGGAACAAGCCACCTCTGTTTAAAAGATCCGCATTCACATTTTTAAAAATCAATAAATTATAAATAAATATTCCTACTCAGTTGTCTCTGGTCCAGCATTTTAAGAATTGGGGCTATATCTATGAGCTAAGAAAGCTGATTCCCCCAAATTACTTTTATGTTAATGATTTGCAGTCATAACACAGAACCCATATTGTCATTGATTTTAGTGTTTGATTTGAGCTGTGAATGTTCAACCTCGCTCTTCAAGGAACAGAGGACTACCAGTTTTCAAGGAAGGATGTTCTGGAGTTAATGGTTTATTTGGGAATCAGGAGCTCTTGCTAAGTAGCTCTGAATCCTGGTTCATTATAAAAGCACCATCTGGGCTCTTGTTATGGGGCTGGAATGCTGAGGTAGATCTGGAAAGCTGCTTGTATAAAAACCTATGATTGAGTCTAAGCTAGCATGGGACCAAGATCAACAAGTCTTGCCTTTTATCTCTTGGTCTGTGAACTTCTCTTGAAGTGATTTCCTGGAGAACTGGCCTTGGCTGTAAGCCTTTCTCCAGCATCTAGATGTCTATTCAGAGGGGAAGCAAAGCAACAAAAATGGAGGTGAGAACATGGCTGTTAATATCCCCTGTTAGCTCCAATGCCATTTTTTCCCATCAGGACTGATCCCATTAGTTCTGACAGACCAATTTCAATCTTCATGGCAACAAGTAATTCTGGGAAAAGTTAACCATGATGGGCATACACTCAGGCCAAAAGAAACATCAGAGAAGGGGTCCTAGATATAGAATCCCAAAACAAGGTCAGATATATCCCAACCTACATTAGAGCTTATACAACTTATTCCAGATGGGAACCAGGCAGATACTTTACCACTTTAGCCTCCCCTGCTCAGCAAAGAGTCTTTCTCAAAGCCAGGGTTGAAGTTTTACCCTTCTCAGTTTTTCGTGGGAGATTTATCAAAGTCTCCATATGTATGAGAACCTGTCCATGTAGCACAAACACTGGGGAGACCATCACACATGTACTTCCGTCTGCCCCTATTACCAATGTATTCTAGAAATATTTATTCTTCCTTTATTGAAATGTTTTGTAGGTCATAATGAATGTTTTTTTCTTGATTTTCTCCTCTCCGATGAGGAACTGTTGATTACATATAACAGCACTTATATGGCAGCAACTAAAATTTGCAGACAAATAATTAAGAGTACTGGGCATGTGTAAACTTACTGTGAAATCCTCGTTTATTGTTATTGATTTATTTTATCTGTTTTTACATCATTTTTGTGGCCTTCAGAGAGCCCCTCCTTGGGTCCATCGTATTAATATTACGAATTTTTATAGAAAGATCTTAGTGGCTCTGAAAAAGGCTCTTTGCTAAATCTTACCCCCTAATGAACTAAATCTTCTTAACTACCAGCCACGCTGTAAGTCATCAAAAGCAAACAAATTATTTTCTCTCTCTACTGCAGGCTTGAATTATAAACCCAAGAGACTTTCAAGCAGTGATGGAATACCAGAAAGGCAAAATAGCAGAACAGTGATTTTGCTAAGCTGCTCCCAGGAAGAAAAGAAGACAAAGAAAATCTATAGTTTTATAAGGGTAATGAGATAATTCTTCAGTTCTGGGTCTGGAAATAATAAAGGGGAGGGCAGATGATGTTATAGCAACATACAGAACTAGCCGAAAGGAATTGAGATGTGAAGAATAGCTGATCTATCTGTGCAAACAGAAGGATAGGCATTCTCCTCTTTTCCCAAACAAGCAAAATTCAAGGGATTTTTTTTTTTTTTTTGGAAGCTAAATATCTTTTGGAAATAAGAGTACTTATAAGTAGATAGGTTAGCAGGAATGATGGTGATGCTCCCAAATCAAACCACTGCAGGATCAAGGGGTCTTCACTAAAGGTTATGGGACACAACCTACCATGTAGGTCCAGTTCTGGTGGGTAGATAGATGGGCAGCAGGGGGTGAGAGACACTGCCCCAAAATTACCAAGCTGGCTTCTGTGCCTAACCAAGGACTAGAGACATGGGCCTCCCCACTCCTAGTCCAGCTCCTTTGCCTTGAGACCAAACTAGCTTTCCTGCATATATATATATATAAATGAATATATACTCAGGTTGAAAAAGAATTGTGAGAGAATGACTAATTCGGGCAAATAGCATCAATTTGAAAGTTGCATCCTAACAGGCTATAGTTTAGACTGTTGTTTAGGTTGTGTCTAAACAGTGAGTGCCAGTGCTAATAGTGCCAAGAGGGCACCACTGTTTAGACACACCTAAGAGGGATGTAGCAGCACTAGCCTTTGGCAAAACTCAACATTTGCAGAAGCAGAAAAAAAGTAGTTAAGAAGGGGAAAATCCAAGAGGAGCCCCAGAACTGAATATACTAAATGGTTACAGATTGCTTATACAATGTATAAGTGAGTGTGGAATAGTAGTACAGTGGTACCTCTACTTACGAACGCCCCTACTTACGAATTTTTCGAGATACGACCAGCTCTGGCCCCAAAAATTTACCTCTACTTACGAACTTGCCTCTATTTACGAACCGGATCCGTGGCCATTTTCCCTGGTGCCACGCAGTCGCGGCTTCCTGTGGGCGAGATCGCGGTAGCAAGGAGATGTTCGGTGAGGCTTGTGGTGTGTTTTGTGGCATTTGGAAGGTTTTTGTGGCGTTTGGAAGGTTTTTGAGGTTTAAAAATAAAATGCATGTTTCAGAACTGTTTAGCCGTATTTACATTGAACCTTATGGGGAAATTTGCCTCGTGGTGCGACCAAATTCGGAGGACGGAATGGATTAACCGTATTTACATTGAACCTTATGGGAAACTTCACCTCGACTTGAGACCAACTCGAGTTGCAAACAGAGTCATGGAACGGATTAAGTTCGTAACTAGAGGTACCACTGTATTTCTATTTGCAGTGCTCTTATAATTAAGCACAAAGTGAGCAAAACAGAAATAATCACAACACAATATCACAGGGTGGAGTGATGGTGCCAACTGTGCAATGTCGTGTTATACATATAGGCAGGCTGAAATGTTCTGGTGTTGTTCAGGGCGGCTTTTTGCTTACTTTTAATTAAGTTCCAACTATTTTAAGCACTTCCTACAATTGAGTGGTTTTCTGCCTCTTAACAGGAAAAAACAATGCAGCTGATTTTGTCCATAGTTATGGCTAAAGAAGAAGGCAGAGAATGTTGGGAAGAACAAGCCTGTCTTTGGGATAAATAATTGTCTCAAGGACTCTTTTTATAAAACAGTTGCAGGTGATTGATTTCCTAAGCATGAGTTAGTTTTGATAGTTTCCAAATCAGCTGGCACATTTTGTGTTAAAAGTTCACATGAATGTTCATTTTTTCTTCTTCTTTTATGTGCTTTAGTTTTTTTTCTTAATATGCACATTTTACAAGCATTTCCCTCAATTTTTCTCCAGTGTAATCATTTTGATACTATTTCTTTAAAAGAAGTGGGAATTAAATTGCAAAGTTTGGAGAAGTACAAACCTGAAGAATAATTGAGAGTTGGGTGGACTAGATTGGGCAAGTTCAGAAGAAGGAGCCTATAATCAGGCTGGTCTGTTATAAAGATAACAAGCAAATATCAACTATTCCTCCTGTCCAAAAGTGAGAGGCTCCCAGCTCATTCATTCATTCATTCATTCATTCATTCATTCATTCATTCATTCATTCATTCCTATATTTCTCTCTCTCTCTCTCTCTCTCTCTCTCTCTCTCTCTCATCTATCATCTTATACTTTGCAGTTACTAGATTAATGGCTTTTGGATGTCTGTAAAAGAACTAACATATCAAAAACTACATCCTCAAATTTCTGCCTATGAGATTTCTAATTCCAGTATCAATTTAAGAAACCTGACACAGCTAGTTCAAGTGTTATGTGCTGAATGTAGGTATTTTATGTGCTAAACCATAACCTCAAACCAAGTTTATTATCCAACTGATAAGATACTGAATTCTCAGTGGTGGAGGTGATATGACAAACCCTTTATCTTCAAGGATTATTTGACACTAGTGAAAGAGGAAGGACCAACTTTGCTCCTCGGGTTTTGATAATCACTTTAAAATGTTGCTGCCTTTGAGAAATAAGGTGTAAGACCCCAAAATATGTAACCTCAAGCAAATAAAAGTTGTTCATCTCTATTTATGGGCATGAATTCCCTTGTTATGTGATCACAGCAGTGCCATCTACCTAAATGTACACATGCTTTAACTATGACTGTTTTAGTGTATTATTTTTATATGCTATAAGAAAGATTTCAAAATATACCTTTGGGTGAAAAAGCTTACATCCTTGTTGGTTATGGGTGATTAGATAGACTAGATATAGATATATATAGATATATATATAGATATCTAGTCTATCTAGATAGATATAGATATAGATATAGATATAGATATAGATATAGATATAGATATAGATATAGATATAGATATAGATATAGATACAAACACAGACACATACATACAATCCAGTTTATGTGCAGGTCTAACTGAAAATATGGACGATTTAAGGAAATTTTGGTATGTCCTAGACTATATAAATATTCACTGTTTTAAAACTATTTGGAATTCTTTGGGGTATTAAATCAATTTGGCTCAAATAGATTTGACTTGTCTATAGAATCAAATGCACCCAAACTTATTCAGACTGATTTAGACCAGTTCAGATGCTTTCTGCCCATGGGTTTTAATAAACCAAAATAATTACATCAGGTCCAGTTTAGGGATCTGCTCTGAATCAGTTCAGATGTCTGAAATGAATGGGAAGAATTTTCTAAATTGATTTGAATGTTTAAATTAAATCAGAGCCAGTCTGATCTTTCCTTCCTTCCCTCCCTCCTTCCTTCCCTTGTCCTCCCTGCCTCCCTCCCTCCCTCCTGCCTTTCTCCTTTCTTTCTTTCTTTCTTTCTCTTTCTTTCTTTCTTTCTTTCTTTCTTTCTCTCCCTTCCTTCCTTCCTTCCTTCCTTCCTTCCTTCCTTCCTTCCTTCCTTTCTTTCTTTCTCTTTCTTTCTTTCTTTCTTTCTTTCTTTCTTTCTTTCTTTCTTTCTTTCTTTCTCTCTCTCTCTCTCTCTCTCTCTTTCTTTCTTTCTTTCTTTCTTTCTTTCTTTCAAAAGCAGAGTGCAAGGGAGAAGAAAATGAAATGTAAAAAAATAAAATTGAGAAAATGCTGATTTAATGGTTTACAGTTGGGCTCCAGCTGCACACTGTTGCAGGTCTATAGCTGTAATAAGTCTTGGCTCTCAGATGGAAATATGGCCTTCATTAGTAAGATGTTCAGCAGTCTGCTGCCAGGAACAAAGATTCATTTCTGCAGTATCACTGCCCACTAACGGACAGTCAGATTCATTCATTTTCCACAAATCAATTAGACACTTCCTCTGGAAGAGCAATTAACCTAGATATAAATGAAATCTGAAGGAGGAAATATTTCCTAGCCTGAGTCTATCTTTAAGAAATATGATCTTTTTTTACAGAGATCAGCATTCCATTTTTATCTCTCCAGCCTCTTGCCTTCTCCTGAAATTCTGCTTTCCTTGTAATAGGAGCTGTTGCAACATGAGAGAACTGCACCTTCTATAGGTCTCCTCTACCAACTGCCAGGGTGTACTTAATCTGTATGTGTAAACCTAGGGAAAGGGTGGGCAAAATATTGGGAGATGGGGGCTATACTGAAATGGATTGGGGTGATAAAGGCCACAATGGTTCAATGAGCAACGTCATGCAAAGGATAGAGCTGGGTTGTTGTTTTTTTCTAATTTTCTGGAGGTCCCTTCCATGGTTTCTTCACTATGTCAAGCCTATTTGAAGTTTATGCCACCAGTTTCTGGTGCTCCCTGTTTTGAATCAGTGGAAACTAAGATCCAGCAGTTTAGTTGGAGGGGATCTTAAGGAGCACATAGAAAAGGATTTGGGGCTACAGCTTTTAACTATTTACAAAGAGGATAATGGGTTGGGTTGGGTTGGGTTGGGTTGGGTTGGGTTGGAAGGTTAGTGGGGAAACTTCTCCAGAAGTAATGACCAGGGTGAATGGGAGAAAGGAGAGATTTCTGGTTTGGATGTGGGCCCAGAGTTGAGAAGGCTTGTAAATCAATTCTCTTCTTTGCAGCAGCTTCTGCATAAAGGTCTAACCAAATGGGTCAGCCCTAGTGCCACTATTGCTCCTAAATTTCAAGAGAAGTTACAAAATAGTATGAAAGTTAGCAAGTTGGGACACCCTTACCTTTGTGTGGGCAAACGTACTTCCCATACATGCCTGTTTCTCTTTGGAGCCAACCCAAAAAGACTACAGAGATATTAGGGATGATGAAAGATATTTAATTTCCTTGTAGACAGAAAGGTGGGAAGCAAATTGTAGCAGTAGTACTAATAATAATAACTACTACTATAATAACAACTGGACTATAAGTTATCAGTAAGAAATTTCATCTCCTTAAACATTTATTTTTTTCTGTTCACACTGGAGAGCAAACTATTCTGAAAAACATTCATGAATATGATCTTCTGAAATCATGGATTTGCACTGAGACCAATTCTATGATTATTGTTATTTTAAGGCAAAGGTCATTCCTTGCTTTTTTTGCCCAGCCATGTTGCTGTAAAATAATTACATATTAAAAGGCATTGTTTGAGCTGGTCTCCATCAACACAAGTCTTAAAAACAATGGCAGAATTCAAAATTGGAGGGGAGGGGTAGTCTTGTTAGCAGTAATTTTTAGTATTTGTGTACAGGGTTTGTTTTTTATACTTGATTTTTAATGGATTAATTTTTTATTATTTATGGGGTATTTTTATTTGGTGATGGGGTTTCTGATTTTAACTGTGAGCCGCCCAGAGTCACCCACTGGGAGGAGATGGGCAGTATACAAATTTAATAATAAATTAAGTAAATAAATAAATAAATAAATAAGATGCTAAATGGTACACATTGATAAAATCAGCTGATACATGACTTCTGTTCAATGGGGCAATTCCAACCAAATGCATCTAGCCTCCTTCCTTATCTCAACACCCTCCAGATATATTGAAATGACGGATTCCAGAATTTTCAGCCTCCATTCGGCCATTGGAAGTTAAACTTCCGATGTATCTAGAGGCACCAGGTTGGGGAAGTTGCCAAAACAATACAATGTATTAAGATTTATAACAATATAATAAAAATGGAGGTGGGGGGGAGGCACAACTTTGTTCAGTCAAGGCCAACACTTGGTTGCACTGCACTCAAAGTAAATTTCAGATAAAATAATGAATTATAATTAATATACCAATTCCCTGCTGGTTGGATTCACATAAGATGCCAAACCATAAAGGCAGCTGAAACATTAAAACATATTATGGTTTAACCCTATACTTCATTCCAAAGCTCCCAAACTTAATCCCATTGTAACCTTTGTAAAAAAGGAATAAATAAATATTCCTTTTTTAGTATTGTTCTTAATTCTAGATGTATTATGTATTATATATATATATTTATAGTTTTAATTCCTGAGAAATCTGTATGCGGGCCAAGAAGCAACAGTTAGAACCAGTCATGGAACAACCGATTGGTTCAAAATAGGGAAAGGAGTACGATAAGGCTGTATACTGTCACCCTGCTTATTTAACCTATATGCAGAGTACATCATGAGAAATGCCAGGCTGGAAGAATCACAAGCCGGAATTAAGATTGCAGGGAGAATCATCAATAACCTAAGATATGCAGATGATACCACCCTAATGGCAGAAAGTGAAGAAGAACTAAAGAGCCTCTTGATGAGGGTGAAAGAGGAGAGTGCAAAAGCTGGCTTGAAACTCAACATTAAAAAAACTAAGATCATGGCATCTGGACCCATCAATTCCTGGCAAATAGAAGGGGTAGAAATGGAAGCAGTAACAGACTTCATTTATTTGGGCTCCAAGATCACTGCAGACAGAGATTGCAGCCATGAAATTAAAAGACGCTTGCTCCTTGGGAGGAAAGCTATGGCAAGCCTAGATAGCATATTAAAAAGCAGAGACGTCACCTTGCCGACAAAGATCCGCATAGTCAAAGCTATGGTTTTTCCAGTAATAATGTATGGCTGTGAGAGCTGGACCATAAAGAAGGCTGAGCGCCGAAGAATTGATGCCTTTGAACTGTGGTGCTGGAGAAGACTCTTAAGAGTCCCCTGGACTGCTAGGAGGTCAAACCAGTCAATCTTAAAGGAAATCAACCCTGATTGCTCATTGGAAGGACTGATAATGAAGCTCAATCTCAGATACTTTGGCCACCTAATGCGAAGAGAGGAGTCTTTGGAAAAGACCCTGATGCTGGGAAAGATTGAAGGCAAAAGGAGAAGAGGACGGCAGAGGATGAGATGGTTAGATAGCATCACTGAAGCAATGAGCATGAAACTGAGCAAACTCAGGGAGGCAGTGAAGGACAGGAAGGCCTGGCGCAGTATGGTTCATGGGGTCACGAAGAGTCGGACACGACTTAACGACTGAACAACAACAACAAATAGTTTTAATGTTTTTTGTAAGTTGCCCAGAGTCCCCCATTCTGGGGGAGATGAGCGGGGGAGAAATCCAACAAACAAACAAACAAACAAACAAATATATAAATAAATAAATAAACAAACAAACAAACAAACCTAATGGCTGGTGTGGGTCTTCCGGGCTGTGCGGCCGTGTTCTGGAAGTTTTGTTTCCTAACGTTTCGCCAGCATCTGTGACCGGCATCTTCAGAGGGCCGCTCGTTAACAACTCAATAGAAAAAACCCTGCCTAACCCCCAGGAAGATACACACATAGTCGACACCAAAACAAGCAGCCAATCGTTAACCCAACCCCCCCTCCCTCCACACACACACACTCACCCTTCAGGCACCCTCGCTGATCTCTATAAATACCCACAACAGGGTCACATCATCCTGGGCACAGAGAGAACTGCTCCTGTCTGTGCTCCTGCCCTCTGGGGCACAGATGCTGGCGAAACGTTAGGAAACAAAACTTCCAGAACACGGCCACACAGCCCAGAAGACCCACACCAGCCATCGTATTCTGGCCATGAAAGCCTTCGACAATACAAATAAACCTAAGTTGATGCAATGTGCAGACTGACCCCTTCTGCATTTATATAAACGTATGTAATATATATGACAGCCAGTTTGGGGTAGTGGTTAAGGCACCAGGCTAGAAACCAGGAGACTGTGAGTTCTAGTCCCGCCTTAGGCACAAAGCCAGCTGGGTGACCTTGGGCCAGCCACTCTCTCTCAGCCCTAGGAAGGAAGAATGGCAAACCACGTCACTGTAGGGACTTGTCCAGGCAGGAGTCAATGCTGACTTGAAGGTACCAAAGGTATATATATATAAATGCTCTCCTTTTTGATACTTTTTTTTTTTTTACGTTTCTTACATTAAGATTCAGTGGCAACTTCCCAAGATGTTTTAGGAGTGCCCTTGAGGTTTTGGAAGGTTACATAATGCACTTTTGCATTTAAGACTTCTTTAAAAACTTTCAAGAATGTCTCTGCAAGATAGATAGATGAGAGACAGATAGAAAGAGAGAGATTAGATAGATAGATAGATAGATAGATAGATAGATAGATAGATAGATAGACAGACAGACAGACACACACACACACACACACACACACTCACACTGAACTGCATCCATTAGAAATGAATGGGCAGTTCTCTGTCTTTCAAATGATCCTGGCATAGTCTCACTGCCAACATTAACAAAGCCAACTTCTCTTGCTGACCGATGCTGGCGAGTGAATGATTATCTCAGCATTTCTGGGCAGCACATGCCGAGGTCATCATCAGCCTTAATGCAAGACCTCTTGTGGGCCAGCAACATCCCTTGCCACTGTCGAGATTATGGATAGAGAAGAAATGTGAGAAGGCCGCCTGATTCGCTGTTTGTAGGAAGATGGCCAGCATTCTCATACCTACAGTATGCAAAGGATAATAAGGCAAAGGAGTTACACATCCGTGTTGGACAATAAAATTAAATAGGAGGTCTGGGTTTGTGCAGGAGGTGAAGTAATGTGTGGCTCAGCATGTTGTATGAAGTAGGCTGTCATGTTAAGCCACAACAAGATTTAACATGGCACATCTCACATCAGTGCCGCGGTTGTGTTTGGTCAAGACAGGCTTAGCATGGTGCATGAATCCAACCAAAGAATTAAATACCTTTGACTTGACCCTGACTCCTGAGGACTCTATGGGCATATCCATGTCACTGTCTTGTTAATTAAAAAGAAGTGGGCTCCTGTTGCCTTCTTATTGGCCCTGGGATTCCCGGCAATGTCCCATCCAAGCACCGGGCAGTCCTAATTCTGCTTAGCCTTTTTTTATCAGTCAAGGTCAGGCAGGGATTGTCACTTACTGAAGCACTACCAAAAGAAATGTTAACCCCCCCCCCCCACTCCCTTGACAATGTCCTTCCATTCCCAATATTAAAGAAGCATTCAGACATCATGCTAATTGGTCTAAATATGGGGTAGAGGAAAGAGAGCACTAGACTTAATGTTACTGTTTCAGTTGGATCTCATTGTTCCATCAATATGGGACTGAAGACAATGAACAGACCTCCACCCTCTCCAAAAGGAAAGTGGGCATTGTGGACAATCCTAGACCACTTTTTTCTAATGGATTGGCTGACCCCAGAAAATGGGTTACTTCAGTAATTTGGTTAAGTGTATTGTATGAACAGAATCTTAAATGTAACTGTCTGGTACAAGCCACAGTGAGGACATGAGCATCAGAACACCATCACCCAAATGTCAAAAATCATGTCAGTCAACTCACGTGGATTATATTTGCATGATGATATCTTGACGCCCATGACCTCACTGCGTATGTAAGTGACACAGCACGCAACCCACTTTTGGAATGAAAACTCCACCCCTTGCCTGCAACGTTGCAATTCAAGTACAAAAGGATAGAGTTTGTGTTGTGAAATCATAATATAATCTTTCTGGCATCATGGTGGCTAGCAGTGGACAGCCCTGTTGCAGGAGTCTTTATCTTTAATTTTGAAATCATTTTATTACAGTGATATGGTCAGTGGTGCTGTTTCTCCTTTCTGCTTCTGCACCCTCCCTAGCAGACAAAGATTCCTGATCTTAAAAAAGTCCTGTGGGAGAAAATGAGGAAGTTGTGTGAAAGGAGCAGAAAACTGTCTTGTACCAGGCACTGAATTTGCAAACTGATCTCTCTCTCTTTCTCTCTCCCTCTCCCTCTCTCATTCTCTCCCTTTCTTTCCCTCCCTCCCTCCCTCCCCCTCTCTTTCTTTTTGCTAAATCACTAGGTGTTTTTTCATGTCTTCACCACCAGAGGACACTTCAGACACATCTCTGCAAGGCCAAGAATTCTTTCAGTTCAGCTGGTTCAGGTTTTGCTATCAGCCAGTAGCTTAATTGCACTGAGGTGGTCAGCCTTAGATCGTTTCAGATTGCATGTTTTCTCATGAGCTGATTATTCCCTTTTTTCATCTTGCAAATGGACAAATGCCTGCATATGGGAAACAAGCATGCCCAGAAAAAAATGCAAGGTTAGAATGGTCCTCCTTAAAGCTAGATTTCTATATCAACGGAAAGCATTGTAATCCATTTTTATTTATTATTCTATTTATTTAATTTATATGCCACCCATCTCCCCCAGAGGGTGACTCTGGGTGGCATTTAATTAGGTGAGTCCAATCTTGGCATTGTCCCCGCATTTCAAGGCAGGAGTAATAACCCTAAGATATTTCTGAGGCATGATATGGAAATGTTGCATTTCAGAAAAAAAGTACTCAAACTTACCCTACAAGGTTGTTGTAAAGATAAAAAGGAAAACCATGTTTTGGGGAATAGCCAGCTTTAAATGTAATAGGTTAGAGATAAGGAAGAATATGGGTTGGGAGATATTTCCTACTGGCCATTGTCTGAAATGAAATTGAATTAAAATTAATACTTCCTATTTCAAATTTCATTTAGTTGAAGTAGCAACCACCTTCAGAAGACTTATAAGATCTGGGCTGCAGGAATCCAAATGTCCACTAGATGGCAGCAAATAGCTGTAGTGTTTTTGCTGCCATCTAACATCACCAGAGTTTTGCAGCCTAGATCTGATGATCTTAAGCTTCAGATAACCCATCCAATGTCCACGATTCACCTACAGCAACTTACCATAAGCTCCTAGTTTATACACTGTCCGACTGCTTGTCCATCTATTCCAACACTGCCACCACCAACAGATAGAGAACTTCAATGCAAGTCCTTCACACTATCCAATACTTTTAAAATGGAGATATGGGGGTTCAAACTGGGTCCCCTACCTACAAAACAAATTTTATTGCTCAGCTATGAGTCCCCCTCCCCCTGCCACCTTCTCCAACCCAATGTCTATCATCATTCCCTGCCAGCAAATATGGTTGACAGGTTCCCAGCTGATAATGGGAGCTCTGCTGCAAGACATCTGGAGGTCCTGTGCTGGGGAAAGCTGCTCCAGGTTTTCTAAACTACAGCTCCCCCTTCCTGCAGTATTGACTTGTACAATGTCTACTTGCCTGACATATATATTTATTCTTTTTTCATTTTTGGTTAAATATATATTTCATTTTTTTCCTTTAGGAGCTCAAGGCAGGTATCTGCTGAGCTTCCATCACTGAGAATACCTGAAGCAGAGTCTCCCCAGTCCTGATCCCACATTTTCATCATTACATCACACAAACACCTACTCAAGTAAATAGTAGAAGTAAAAATATATTCCGATCCAAGATCAGTTAACATAATAACAATTGCACAAGATCATCCACAAACCAGAGAATATAATGTTGATGCTGGGACTGTGCAGACTTCAGTGGAGGAATTCAGTTCAACAAGGGCTTCGACTGAATCATCCCACTGAAGCAGACTCATGAAATGAGCAGGAACCTTTTGAAGAGCAAAAAATTGCATATCTTGAAAGTTCTTTGGAGTTTTGCTGGCTTTTCTGCTGCTGTTCGAACTCTTACAAAAGGCTAACGGGGGAGGGGGGCATTTGAATCTCTTAATACTTTATGTATCCAGAGGTCTCAGGAAGCAAAGTCAGTTTTGTTCCCTAGATGCCCTACAATTTTCAATTAGCTTAAACTTGGTCAAGTTAACCTTTTCAATATCATATTAGTTTGGGGCTCATCATTTATCTACCCTACATTCAAACCTCTGAAATTAAGATAGATCTGCAAGATTAATTATTTTGTCTATATTCTTTAAACAGAAAGGGGTAACAAGTTTGGGAACTCAGTTTTGATGACTACAAGACTTCTGGAAGAAGAAATGGTGGACTGAAGTCTTCTCCATGAAAAGAGGAGCTGACGACCTCAGCGGAATGAAAAGCCAGCGAGTAGACCGGCTCTTCAACAATTCCTCTGAGCAAGAGGGGACTTGAGATCACCCACAAGTGCTCCAGACAGCTGCTTCTCATGAGGAGACCACAAGACAGCGGTCTCCAGCGGGTTAGAGCTCTGGGAGGTGAGGGAAAGCCATCTTGCTCAAACCACAGTTGGCGCTTTTGAAAGAACACTAAGTTGCATATTTCCTTTTTAAATCACTTTTGAAAATTGCTTGTTAACTGCTTTTCACCAATTAAAAATCTCTGACAGCACCAGGTGAGTTTCCTTCAGTCCTTAGTGAAAGAAAATTTTAACTACAAGTTTAAGGACTTAAACAAATTTTTTTAAAAAAAAATAAACAGCAAAAAGATGATTAAAACTTTGATTTTAGAAAGTTACAGATGGACTAAGGGTCCAGATAAATTTGAAATAAGATTTTGGAATTAATTATAAAGAATTCTTCCTGTGAGAAAATGCTTTTGTTTTGAACTTAAAAAAGATAACATAATAAGATAAGGCTTTAAATATTGGACACTAGAGGGAACTAAAGACTACAGTTAAAGGAGAAGAACACATAAACTCGACTTACAATTACAGAATGAAGCAAAATATTCTAACATTGGACATATTGAAGGATATTTTTGAACAATGGACTCAGAAGTTAATTGTAATAGTGTCAACAGTAATATCTGCCTCTATGGAGAGGCTGTGTCTAAAAGATGTTATGGAACAGGAAAAAGTGCTACCTGACAAGATCGAGACTGATTTAAAAGTGGATCTAAAAATAACAAGCTACAAGAATGATGTGGAAAAAGATGTTACACTGGACATACAAAAGAAACTGGATGATGTCTTAACAGTTAAAAGGACTATGCAAACAATAAACCAAGAGAACGACCTGGATAATTTTCCTATATTGGATTTACAAAAGAGGCTTGTTAAAGTTTTGAAGAATCTCATGAGAAAGGGCAAAGAAAAAATGAAAAGAAATCAAGTTCTACAATATTATTTGAATGGACTAAAGACTAAGATCATTAGAAGTAAAATGAAGGAATGTAAAGTTAATCTATTTGATCAAGGTTAAAATAGATATGTTCCTATCTCTGGTAACCCTTAATGGACTTTTGCTGACACTAGGACTGAAATGGCGAGGTTTTATGGATTTGTTTATGGATAAGAGATGGGATATGGGAAAAAGAAATAATTTGTTGTATTTTAAGAGGAGGTGATAAGTTACTAAAATTGTTTACACTTGTTATGAAGATGGGAAGTCACTTCTTTACATATTTCTTTTCTTTTTCTTTACTGTATTCTTACTTTTCTATTTTTTTTCTTTTCTGCACCTTCTATTTTTTGTTTTTATTGATTTTTTTTTTAGTATATATTAGTTTCTGTTGTTCTAATTCTAAATTTTAATAAAATTACTATTTAAAAAAAGTTTTGCTGACTACTAGATCAGCTTTTCTCAGCTTGGTGGCCTCCAGGTCTGCTAATTCACACAGTCCACAGAAGCGGTCAAAAAAATTAAGAGTACAACCATGACCATATGTGACTACCATATGCATATTACATATGCATATGTGACTACCATATGCATATTACAATTTTAACTGCACAAAAGAGCTTCTGATCTTCAGAACAATGGCCCCACAACCATAATCCAGTGGGCGTTATCCCTCCTGTTGATCATTGTATGACCAAATAATTGAGATGCACCATGAACACAGAATCATACAATCTTGCCAATATTCCAAGTTGACATGGGTGACTCCTAGAGAAGTGTCACACCATACAGTCCCTTGCATGGCAAGTCTTGGGGCAGAGTGAAAGAGGTGAAGAAACAACTCAACTGCATGAATACTGGAAGACAATCATGTAGAAGATGAAGTTGGCTCATTCAGAGGATGGGGGGAATTTTGAAACTTCACCTTTTTGTATGAACTTACCCTCAAAGAAATGTATGTATGATCCATAATGTCCTTATGCACAAAAATCCACACTTTGGGGGACTTTAGGAAACTTCAAACTAAAAATAGCTTATTTTTAAGAAAAATGTGCACAAAGGAAGCATATTTTAAGAAAATTTTTCTTCATTATGCAAGGAAAAATGACCATATTAGCTGGGGATCATTGGAATTGTATTCTAATACATCCAGAGGTTGGGGAAGTTTGTTATAAGACATGGGGAAATGAAATCAAAATAATTTCTTCTAAATCAGTAGGTTTGGATCCAGTTTAACAGTTCAGTCCTACACATCTCTAGTCAAGTAAATCCTTCTGAATTTTATTTTCAAGATGTAAGACTGCAGAGTTATTCATGGTTAAAAGAGTTCCATAGAAATCAATGGGACTTAATCATTATTAACTTTGGCCTTATTGATTTCAGTAGGCTTCCGCTAAATAATATTTTAACCCATTTAAAGTAATAGTAAAGTAGAAAATATTCTTGATCTTGCAGAGGTATTTTCTGCAAGCCTGCATAGAGTTGGGTTTCTTAAATCCCATTACAGCCAATGGAATACATGCAACTCAACTGTATGAAGGATGAGAGAGATGGGATGAAACAGAATGGAAAATAGAGTTGAAAGATATGTGGACACAGTCTACCAATTTATTTTAACTTACACATCACCTTCATTGATATGTCAAAACTGGAAATATTTATTTATTTGTTTATTCAATTTCTATGGCCACTCATCTCAAATAAGTGACTCTGGGTGGCGAACAATTATAAAATCAGTTAAAACCAAGTACAGACACAATACAGAAAGAAATATATATAGCAGCTGAGAAGAATTATATCCATAGATGTTAATATAACCAGAAAACAGGGCCCTTAACACACTTGGGGCAACAGGCCCAGACACATAACCAGGTCTTCAAGGCCTTATGAAAGGCCAACAGGGTTGGGGCCATCCAAATCTCTGGAGGAAGAATGTTCCAGAGGATATGGGCTATGGCAGAGAAGTCACACCTCCTACTCCCTGCCAGCCGACATTCCTTGGCTGACAGGACCCAGAGCATGCCCATCATGCTGTACCAGATTGAACAGATAGAAACAACTGGGAGGAAGGTAACCTGGTCCCAAGCCATGAAGAGCTTTAAAGGTGACAACCAGCACCTTGAATTGCATCTGGAAACATGCTGGCAACCAATGGAGCTCACGAAGTAGTGGTGATACATGTGTCAAATATCCAACAACATTTACAACCTGTGCAGCTGCATTCTGGACCAGTTGAAGTGGTGTTGTCCAAACTTGGCCACTTTAAGATGAGTGGACTTCAACTCCCAGAATTCCCCAGCCATCCATGCTGGCTGAGGAATTCTGGGAGTTGAAGTCCACTCATCTTAAAGTGGCCAAGTTTGGACAACACTGAGTTGAAGCTTCCGAATGCTCTTCAAGGGCAGCCCCATGTAGACATATTGCAGTAATCCAGACGGGAGATCATGAAGGCATGGGTGACTGTGAGCAAAGCCTCCCAATTCAGAGAGATTTGATCATACAAATACCAGAATTCTTGAGAATTAAATCCTTGGAAATGAATGTCTGATTTTTTTTTTCCATTGAAATAGTTTCAATTGCACACATACATTCCCCTTTACTAATAAACTATAATTCACTTATTTGAAAGCAAATATATTGCCTTCAGTGACATCACTCTGAAGAAGGAAGGGTAGAAACAGAAGGCAGTGATACTTTCAGATAATACATTTTTTAAAAAAGAGATTGAATACCAAAACAATTGCACTGAAATTAGAAAAGACTTAGACAAGAAAAGTCTTCTACATTTCAGATGTTAAATAAATAAACTATGTTGGATAAGCATTATGTTATGAGTGAGGTAGATGGATGTTGAGAGATACATAACTGAGACTACTTAATGAAAAAAGAAAAGAAGATTAGAATTTTGTTCTCTATAATGTAGTATAATGTTGAGGTTCCACCCCTTTTGCTAAACAAATGATTCTTCCACTTCATTAGACTAACTAATATTCTTGGGGATAACAATCAATCCATTGTTCAAAATCATGGCATATTTTAATTACCTAGAACAATTTAGACATAACTAATCTGCAACTTAAAAAAAAAAAGAACCAAACAGCTGCATTCATCAACCAGTAAATCAGAAGTATCTTGTTCTATGCCACTTTGAATTAATATTATAAGCTCAGAAAGCCTAAAATCCATAAACACTCTTTTTTTTTTTTTTTGGTGGGGCAAGTAATTACCATGAAATTCCATCTAGTTTACTTCTGAACAGTCCAGCTGGCAAATATATTGCATTTTCTGTTGTTGTAAATGAGGCTAGACTATGATGAAGATAAAGATGAAGATGAAGAAGATGATGATGATTTTAAAAAATCCTTGGCTTAACAAAGCAAAAATTCATTCCCATACATTTTTATTTAGAAGTAAGTGGAACTTACACTATAGTAAACATGCATATTGCTCCCAAAGAATGTGTGCTTACACCAGGGTAAATACCACTAATTATAATGGGATAGGACTGCAAGCTGAGGCAGCATTATGCACGATCCTCTGTGCCATGCAAGGCAGAGACAGAAAAAGAGAAAGAGAGGTGAAAGAGTTAGGTTTTTCCCACTTGATGCTAGAGCAAGATATTTTTCTGCCTAGAGCAGAATCCAAATGATCAGAGACAGTTCTTTGCTTTACACATTTAGGTTAATGTTTGAAGGAATCTTGCTACATGTCCTGGCATCAAAATTTCTGCCTTTGATTGCTCTTCTTTTCTCCCTGAGTAGCCTTAAGGAGGCGGTTTCCCCCCACTGTATGGCAGGATGAGCCATGCATTACAAAATTAGCTGGAAAAGATGTTGAACCTTTAATGTATGCAAAAAGCTGGATATTCTGTGATTTTTTAAAAAATATTTTTTTTCTTCTCGCATACAGTTGGGAGGTTAAACAAGAAGTCTAAACATGCAGATGTAACTCAGGAGGCATCCCAATGGCTCCTGCCCCAGTTTTCCTTCTACAATGACTGCAGTGCTGCAGTTCTGTGACAACACCATATTAATGAGCCAACAGCTGTCTGGTGGCTTTCCTTGTGGCTTTCAAAATTGTCTCCTGCCCTTCCAACTTTGGGATGGGGTGAGGAATGACACCATCAAGCAAAGAAATAACCTTTTGTTACTTTGTATCAAGCAAAAGTGGAATGGGCAATTAGCAAAGTTCACAATCATATGGCAGATTTCTTGGCTCCACTGAATCTGGAACAGAAGTTTGGAAAAAGCTGCATTCTGGTGTATGCTTGTTTGGGAGTGAGACTCCTTGAATGCAGTGGAACTTACTTCACAATAAAAACACCTAAAGCATTTCAGCATTTTAACCAAGCCTTTTAATGTGTTTCAAGTTTAACACTTTCCCTACTTTCCCTAGACACATTTCTCCTCTTCAGATTTATGTTTAGATTATCACTGATGACCCACTCCATTTTTTAAAAACTCTAGAGAATGATCCCACCAAATGCAAAGGAATGACTCTGAAACAAATGGGTGTGGATTGCTGACTGACCTATAACCATTTTCAAGTACTGCAGACAACTTCTGCAAAAAAAACCTACTTAGTTTAGTGGAACTTTCACAGGGAATGGATAAAATGTTCAGCCCAAATGGGGGAATGTGTTTGTTTAAAACTAAGAAATGTGGGCAGGTGATTGATGCATAGAATAGAATTAATGGAACAGTGGGGACAGATATAAAAATGATTCAACATTGTTTCAGGTATTATTACTCTGGTAAATGTGCACTCTGCTGTGCTGGATTTCCACTTACTCCCTTCCTTCCCCTTCTTAAGCCACTGTAGTCCCCCTGAGTGATTTGTGTTTTCATAAAACAGCCACTCCTTTTGAATTCCTCCTCCCCCAACATACAGGATGTCTGACCTTTCAATGTCAAGTCCTTGAGAAGCAGCACCTTTACTGACGGGGATTCCTGGTAAAGATTTTTCTCTTTTTTAAAAAGTCTATTATGGGGTTCAGGAAAGAGAGAATCTTGACTGGGACTCAGGAGGACTCAGCAGGTTCCCGTCTCCTGCTCTCTCTGCTACGCTGCATTGCAGATGGAAAAGTAATTCCACACGTGCAGATCCTCGCAGACACGAGGCAAAAAGCTCGCTTTTGCTCGGGCCTCCTATTCAGAGGCCCGAAATCACGCCTTTTCACACGCACCACGGAGCTGCGAGAACGCCTTCGCTTTCTGGCTTGCCACCGGCCGGCGCGCGGTCCTTTCTGCTGGTGGAGCTGGCCTTGGTGCTGAAACCGCCATGGCTGCCCGAGCGAGTCGCGCACGCCTTGCCTGAACCCGTCCGAGCCAGAACATTTCCCAAGCCCAGGCACGAGGCCTGCTTGCCGGGGTGTTCTCCTGGGGAGGGGCTGCAGCTGCCTCGGATCCCCACGCCGCCACCGCCCTCTCCATCCCGCCACCGCCAGCGCGTGGGGAGGGGGGAGGCAGCGAACGGGCCGGCTGCTCCATAGACCTCCGCTGCGGCGGCGGCGGCGATGGGAAAGCGAGGGGGAGGGGAGAAGGAGAAGCAGAAAGGCAGAGGAAGGGAAGAACCAAGGAAAAGCATCGAGAATTAAGCAAGGGGGATAAACGTGGCTGATAATCATCATTTTAATAAAGCTATGGGATGAAAATGCAGTCCGGTGCATTCTTGGTTCCATAAAGCAGAAAGCCACGAAACTTTGGAAGGAAGATGCATTGGAATTGCACTCTGAATTAAGCTTGAAGTGCCATTCAAGAGATGCAAGGAGGGGAGAGAAAATAGAGGCCAACGGGAAAAGGAAGAGGCTTATGAATGGAAGGAATGGATGTCTGGAACTCGGGCTGAAATTCTTGGCCGGGGAGAAAGCGAGGGGGGAAGGCGTGGCTTGGGCGCGAAGGGTGGGACTTCGAGGCCCCTGGCCACGCCTCCTCGTCACGCGCGATACCGGCCAGCCCGCCCCCTTCGCAGACAATGTGCGGCTCCGATATATAAGGCGCTGCTTTCCAGATCCGCCGCTGCCGGGAATTCCGCCCAAGGCGCCTCTCGCAAGTCTTCCAAGATGAGCTACTCGCTGGAGCCGTTGAGCAATCCGTCTTACCGGCGGGTGGCCGAGAGCCGGACCACCTTCAGCCGGGCCAGCGTGTCGCCGTCGAGCGGCTTCCGCTCCCAGTCCTGGTCGCGGAGCTCACCCAGCCCGGCCTCGTCGACTTACAAGCGCAATGTGGGCCCTGCGCGGACTTCCTACGGCTCTACGGTGCTGAGCTCCACCGAGAGCCTGGAGCTGAGTCAGTCGTCGCTCTTCAACGGCGGCGGCGGCGGCGGCGGCGGGGCCGTGGAGCTGAAGTTGAGCCGCTCCAACGAGAAGGAGCAGCTGCAGGGGCTGAACGACCGCTTTGCCGGCTACATCGAGAAGGTGCACTCGCTGGAGCAGCAGAACAAGGAGCTGGAGGCCGAGCTGGGCGCCCTGCGGCAGAAGCAGGTGGGCCGTTCGCAGCTGGGCGTAGCCCTGGAGCAGGAGCTGCGCGAGCTACGCACTGCCCTGGAGCAGGTCAACCACGAGAAGGCGGCGCTGCAGCTCGACTCGGAGCACTTGGAGGAGGACATCCAGCGCCTGAAGGAGCGCTTCGAGGATGAGGCGCGCCTCCGCGAGGACGCCGACGCCATCACCCGCGCCCTGCGGAAGGACATCGAGGAGGCGTCCATGGTGAAGGTCGAGCTGGACAAGAAGGTGCAGTCGCTGCAAGATGAGGTGGCCTTCCTGCGCGGCAACCACGAGGAAGAGGTGGCCGATCTGCTGGCCCAGATCCAGGCCTCGCACGTCTCCGTCGAGCGCAAGGACTACCTGAAGACCGACCTCTCGGCCGCCCTCAAGGAGATCCGCTCCCAGCTCGAGTGCCACTCTGACCAGAACATGGTCCAGGCGGAGGAGTGGTTCAAGTGCCGCTACGCCAAGCTGACCGAGGCTGCCGAGCAGAACAAGGAAGCCATCCGCTCGGCCAAGGAGGAGATCTCCGAGTACCGGCGGCAGCTCCAGGCCAAGAGCATCGAGCTGGAGTCCGTCCGCGGCACTAAGGAGTCCTTGGAGCGCCAGCTGAACGACATCGAGGAGCGCCACAACCATGATCTGGCCACTTACCAAGTAAGCGCAGGGCTCGGATAGATAGATGATCTCCGGGGGATCTTCCTGGAAGATGTTCTTTGGAGCTTGGGGGCACGGCTGGGGATTGCGGGGCGGGGGGATAGGAGGAGGAGGAGGAGGAGGGACCTTCCTACTCACGGGAGATAAATGAAGACTAAATCGAAGGGGTGTGCCCCGGGGAGTGGAGTTGGGAAATGAAAAAGCAATAGCCCCCCACACCAACTAAACCAAATGCAACTGAGGAGGGGGGAGGGTCAAGCTCTCTCTCTCCCCACCCTCCAATAGCTCCTCCATCCCTACTAAATGGGAGAGCGCTTGTGACATACCAACTGGAAACTGGGCATGAAGACAAGACAGCAGTCTGAGTCAGGTTGGAATCAAGTTATAACTCCAGGGAAAATCCATTTAAGATGGGAGTGCCCAGACAGAATTTCTTATTACTCTTCTTTTGGGAATAGAACACATGTCACAAGGCTCCCTTGAGATGCGTCTTGCTCTTTCCATTCTTCCTGGCCCCCTCCCAGTATCTTTTTTTGGGGGGGGGTTTCCACTGATAGGAAGGAAGAGTAAGTGGACCATCCCCAGAAGTTGTTCTAGTGGTGTGGAGAGATGGGGGGGCTCTCTTGGAGCTTCTTCCAAGGGGGGAGGTGTCATAAAAGGGAGGGGGGAAATGGAGCAGGGAAGAGAAAGATACGCTTGTATTTCACCAAGGTGTATTTCTCACCTCAAGAGATGTTCTGCTTGCGACTGAAGGTGGGGAAACTTGGAACAGGGGAAATAGCACTTCAAAGCCCATGACAAAAATAGCATGTGTAAGTCCTTTTCTTTAAAAAAAAAAAAAAAATCATACCTTTATTTCAGGCCACCCAAACATTTACAAAATGGGAAGGATATGCAGGCGGTTTCCATGACATAGAAGTCAGATGTTGCTTGGGGGGAGAGACTTGGGGTAAAAGGAGATGCAACGTTTGGGGTTTTCAGTCTACCAACTGCAGCTGCAAAAAAGAAGGGATTGGGGAGGGAGAAATTCACCCCCTGCCCCTTTGATTCATCATTTCAGTTTCTGTGTAGAGTCCCAGCAATCCATTTCCAAATACCTCTTAGCATAGAGGAAGAAAATGTACGGAGAAGGCTGTGGGACATACAGAACTGGCTTCAAAGTAAACTCAAGTTCTGATTTCTTTCTAAGAAAGAAGAGTTATAAATGTTGACCCCCCCCCCAAAAAAAACTTCACAGGGTTGGTTTTAGAAAGGCAAGATAGGGTAGATTCACTATGCAAAAGGAATAAATTGGAACATTTTAATAATGTTCACTGGACCTACCCAGTTGGTAATCACCAAACCTTCCTCTCCAACAGCTTCCAAAATGGAACAGATGCATTGCAGAATTAGCACTGTTGGGGGGGGGGGAAAGAAAATCAATTGTAAATAGTGCTCTCCTGAGTTCTCTGCACTGATAAAAACTTAAATGTCTTATGCTTAAGCATTGCAAATGCTGTTCCTTTCTATGATTCTGCATTGGAGTTGCAAAACATCTGGATTCCAAACCATGTCCTTTAAGTAGCCTTTTTAAATCCAGTAATACTGTTCCAAAGGAAGGAAGAGTTGGCACAAGAAGCAACAAAGCAGGAATGCTCTACTCTTCCTGTAATTATTGTCTTTTCTACAGACCTAAAGTGACTAAAAAAAATGTGTATGAGATTAAGTAAAGGATGGGATGGAAATAATCTGCATATAAAACTCTGCGTCAGGCATACCTGCAGTAGAAAAATCAACATTTCTAGAATAGCAGAGCTATTTGACTTACTGTTTCTCAAAAACCCTTCTCCTGCAGGCTGATGACTGCAAGAATCGGGAGAGACGGTTGCAAGATTACTCATTTTAACATGGAACGAAAGTTCACTGGGCTGTGCAGTTGGAACCAATAGTCAATGCTGTAACGTTTGCTGTTGGAAGGCGACTGCCGTCCTGTGCTAGCTTCTGCAATGCAGAAGGTGTTTGTGCTGAGCCAATCTGTACGCAGACTTGTGCAGTGCAAAAGGAAGCTCAGTGAAAATTCATGCTATTATTTTGTTGGAGATCCAGTTAGCCATCCCCAGTGGAGAACCCAAACGCAGTTTGGAAAGCAGACTCTGCAAATCTGAATGACTTCCCCTGAATTAACTTTTGGGAAGAAGGTGAAAGGAAAATCCAGAAAAGTCCATTAATCAAAATGTGGTCTTAAATCAGGATCATCCTGTCTAATACACCCCAAAGTTCTGCAATGCAGAACTTGCTAGCATCAAAGAAGTCATGAACTTGTCTTGCTGGCAGCAGAAGGGAGCTTTTTAAAAAAATTTGATGAGTGACATTGAGCAGTACAGATTTAAAAAGAAGTGGTATCCTTTAAAACTAGGAGAAACTTCAGTCAGTAAGCAGATCAGATGGACCGCATTTCTGGGGATACTTTAATATCTGGCTACCAATATTTTAGAAATTGATGCAATGCCATCTCCATTGCAGCTGCAAAATTGGGCATTACAGAAATGCCTAATATATAAATAGGAGTCAACAGAATTTATACCTGCAATGCCCCATGCAGAGCAAAGGCTTTCCTCAGTTAATGCCACCAACGTACTTTTATATGTCAAAAATTCATTTTGTAATGCAAACTTAAAGCCAATTTCACATTCATTGGGATTTCACAGGGAAAATCTCTTGCGTTGCTGGAATTATCTGAACATATGAAGATACGGGTTGCAGAGATTTCCCAATGTAATGCCCAAACATTTTTCTAGTGAAAATCTTTTAGATAAGGAAAATCTGTTGAGCATCTTGTTATTTCCATGAATTCTGAACACTTAATATTAACCTGTATTAAATTCCTTGGGATTTGATTCAAATATAATTACTTCTCCTGCCCTGTCATCAACCTTGCCAAAACTAAACTGCAGACAGCAGAGGGAAGGGTTGCTGATGATACCCACTCCCTCTACTCGGTTGCCTTTTCTTGCTTTCATTGAAATGCTATTCCAGAGGATCTTTGGACAAGCTTTTCAGAAGGCTGAACCAAAACTGGAAAAAGAGTAACCTCTCACTACTCAGATCAAGGCCAACTGTTTAAAAACACCCTTTTGGCTGACTATTTTAGCTGCAGCAAATAAATGATCTAAATACTTTGCTGCAGAGAGCCAGTTGGGTCTAGTGATTAAGGCACCAAGCTACAAACCAGGAGATAATGAGTTCTAGTCCCGCCTTTGGCAGGACTAAGTGACGTTGGGCCAGTTACTCTCCCTCAACCCTAAGAAGCAGGCAATGGCAAATCACTTCCAAAATCTTGCCAAGAAAACTTCAGGGACTAGACTAGGCAGTTTCCAGGAGTCAGCACTGACTCAAAGGCACATGTACGTACACACACACACCCTTTGCTGCAAGACAGATACAGGCATTTTTGTTCTTAGGAATGGTTTAGTTTTTCAAGATCCTTCTCTCCTTCCCAACTCAGAAGACACTTGTGATTGATTTGAAAACCAGGAGCAATAATTTGCCAAAAACATATTCATTAAGACAAATAAGATGCAGCAATGAAAGACTTTGTGGAGGGATGAAAAATAACATTTTTGGGGACACAACATCTGATTTGCTGTGGATTCTTTGGGATCTATGTCCAGCATTGTAATACCAATAAGCTGAAAACAAACTGAAACATCCCAAATTTGCTGAACGGCCAGCTGATAGGCTAGGTTGCAGTTTTGGTCATTAACTTTGGGATTAATTTGAAGTTTATAGTAGATGCATTTTAAGTATTTGAGAATATCAAATACTTTGCAAGAGGTAACTCTTCAAATGTTGCATGCAGAGGTGCTTGATCCACAGCAAAGTTAAGAGCGTAGCAATTTTACAATGATGTTCTGTTGTCCACCATGTCAAAGTACACAGGCTCAACTGGTTCAACTATTAATTTTAATAATCCAAAGAAACGTCTAAAACAATGACATCATACCAAGTCATTCCTGCCTTGTTAAAACATGCTTCTGTTTTTCTGATTCTCAGTGTAAGGTGCCAAAATTTATTTTCACAAAAATTACATGATTTATAAAAGAGAAGTGAGTCCAGAAAAGCAACTATCAGAATGCTGATATTTTTAAGTTTCCTGTTTTTAGTTCAGCCTTCCCCAGCTTGAGGCCCTCAATGGACTGCAGTTCCCATGTGCCTCAGCCAGCTTGGCCAACTATGGGACCTGATGGGAATTGTATTCCAAAGTATTTAGAGAGCACCAGGTTGGAAAAGACTCTTAATTTTTAGGAATGGTTATGATGATTTTTTTTAAAAAAGGAATGCTCCAGTAGGAAACCTCTCTACAGAAGAATAATAGCATACTCGGACTCTTCCCAATCTCCTGCTTCTTGGGATGAGGTCCTAGAACCTCATCAGAACTGGGCATTTTTATAATGCTGTCCAAAAAAAAAAGTTATTCATTCTTAAGAGCCATTCTGAACAAGCTAGTACTTGAAGCGGAGTGATGAATTATCCTTTAAGGTTCGAGACTTGCCTTTTATCTCTGTTTCTAGTAATCATCTTTCCCCTTGATTTTCCGCTCCAATCTACCTTGTGTCCAAATGTGCGTGTGATGTTGTGCCTGTCCTAAAGAACCATCTATGACTTGGTTGCAGGACACGATCCAACAGCTTGAAAATGAGCTGAGAGGTACGAAGTGGGAGATGGCACGTCATTTGAGGGAATACCAAGATCTCCTCAACGTCAAGATGGCTCTCGATATTGAAATTGCTGCCTACAGGTATTGAGAACACAATGCAGATGTAACCAGACAGGCAATTATATTTCACTGCAGCACAACTTACCTGCAACCCAGGAGGCACTTTGGTAGCTGGGAGTTTTGCTGGCATCTTAACACTCTATGAAATCTGGTCAAGTAATACTGTGTTTTGCTTTTTAGTAACTTTGTTTTCTGTGTAGTGGAAAGCACCGCAGTTCCTTTGACCTAAGCGTAATTATTAAGGAAGGAAGTTCTGTTGAAATCAACATCGTATTCGTTTAGCAGTATCTTGCTATGGGACTTCCATATTAACAAAGTCCTACTGAAATCAATAGGGCCAATTTCCAGCTAACCAAGTTTGTCATTTTAATCCTAGTGTATGTTGTTTCTTGAAGTTTGTTTTCTCATTTCCTTGTTTACCAAATGTAGCTGCTACAACCTGGAATGGAAGATTGGCATGGACCTTGGGTAGTGGGAGGGTAGATATGTGCATATGCTCCTTAACTCTGTTGTCCCCGGCCCTTTTTCTACTTCTAAACAACTTTAAAAACCCCCAAAGGAAAGTTAACTCAAACTGAATTTTCAAAGCGTTTTTTCATTTTTAATTTCATAGTAGGAATGTAGCTACTGTAGCATGATGTCATTGCTATTAACCATTTTTTAATGATTTAAATTCACAAATACTTTGATACTGTCTATCACAGCAGAATGTTTCCAAAATCAGATGAACAAGCTCCAAAAGGTTAATCTAGGGGACTATTTTGGCCACAGGTTTCTGAAGAGATAGAGTAATTGGCTTTTCATCCCTATCTCTAGTAAACATTTATCTCTGATTATAAAGTATTTTTTGTTTTGTTATTTAGATGCTGCTGCTGGATACTGTATGCCTGTCTCTTTTTATCCAATAAGAGACTTGGATGATATGCCAATAAGTCATAGTACTAAATATGTAAACCTCCATGAAAAGATTGAACATATATGCTTCTGCATAATCCTATTTTGAGTGTGTTAGAGTTAGTGTACAGGAGGAAAAAATACACACACATAATGCAAAGCAAATGTGTCTTCCTTGATTTAAATTGCACTAAGAAAAATCATGCCTCTCATTCTGATGATTTTTTTGTTGTTCACTTTATTTACAAAAGGATTAATTTAGTATATGCAGTCGTATTTGCCAACACTGGCTAGAATTTGCAGTGGTTGGTTGTGTTGGGATTCAAAGTTGCTAACTGTTCACGGGAAAAATTGCAACAACCTGTAGATGTTATTAGTTTACTGGAAAAAGAAAAAAAATATACAGGGCTCTATTTAGCCATGTTGAAAGTATGCTGTCACTGATAAAAAATTTAGATTGTTCAGTGGGCTTAATTTGGGCATCACTATATTCCAATTCATCATATTTAAACCAATGCAGTGTTCTTCAGAGCAATACAAGGATTCTTAGTACACCTAGAAGTAGACCCCTCTTTGTATTCGTGAATGATCTCTCAGAAATATACATAATCTGGAAAATGCAGATATAAATTATGCAGACATAAGTGAAGCAACTGAGCTGGGTTGTTGTTTCCTCTACGTTCTTGAGGCATACAAATTATGTTGAGTGGAGGGTGCAAATTGGAAGTTGATTGCCAATGCTATCTCTCCCACTCACATCAGCAAAATGGTTCAGAAAGAAAACGTTAATTTAAAAAGTGCGAGATGTTACTGCTCTTATGGAAGAGAGAATATTTTAAAGCTATTTCAAATTCTTACAGAGACACCTGTGTGTGTGTGTGTGTGTGTGTGTTTATACACACCTTTTCCTTGAGATCTTAGTGATCCATGTTAACAGTTTTCCTATTATTTCTATAGGAAACTTCTTGAGGGTGAAGAAACAAGATTCAGTGCCTTTTCTGGAAGCATCACTGGGCCAACATTCACACATAGGCAACCTTCAGTAACAATATCAACTACCAAAATACAGAAATCAAAAGCTGAGCCACCAAAACTAAAGGTCCAACACAAGTTTGTAGAAGAAATAATTGAAGAGACCAAAGTAGAGAATGAGAAATCTGAACTGGATGAAGCTCTTGCGGCTATGGCTAAAGAACTGGCTGCTGAAACTGTACTAGGCAAAGAAGTGGAGGAAGAAGTTATAGAAGAGGAATTTGTAGCAGAGGAAAAGGCTGAAGTCAAAGCTGCAGCCCCAGAAGGTGAAGGAGAAGAAGGGGAAGAAGGGGAGGAAGAAGAAGAGGAAGGTGCAAAATCTGATGTGGCAGAAGGAGGATCAGAAAAAGAAGAAGAAAAAAGTGAAAAGGAAGAAGGTGAGGAAGAAGCAGAAGAAGAAGCAGGTGAAGGAGAAGCTGAGGAAGTTGAAGCTGAAGTAGCAGAAGAGCCTGAAGAAGTAGTTATTGCACCAGAGAAGGTAGAAAAGGTGAAAACATCTCCTCCTAGATCACCCCCCAAATCACCTGTGACTGATAAAGCAGAAGAGAAAGAAGACAGTAAAGAAGGTGAAGGTGTTGATCAGGAGGGAGTGGAAGGTGAAGAGGAGGAAACAGCAGCAGCTAAGGAAGAAAGGGAGAAAACAGCATCTCCAGCAAAAGTAGAATCTCCTGAAAAACCAAGCACTCCAGATAAAGGATCTCCAGAAAAAGCTGGGACTCCAGAGAAGGCTACTTCTCCAGAGAAAGCAGCCTCTCCAGAGAAGGCTGGGACTCCAGAGAAGGCTACTTCTCCAGAGAAAGCAGGGACACCAGAGAAGGCAGCCTCTCCAGAGAAGGCAGGGACTCCAGAGAAGCCAGCCTCCCCAGAGAAGGCAGGGACTCCAGAGAAGGCAGGGACTCCAGAGAAAGCAGCCTCTCCAGAGAAAGCAGGGACACCAGAGAAGGCAGCCTCTCCAGAGAAGGCAGGGACTCCAGAGAAGGCAGCCTCCCCAGAGAAAGCAGGGACACCAGAGAAGACAGCCTCTCCGGAGAAGGCAGGGACTCCAGAGAAGGCAGCCTCTCCGGAGAAGGCAGGGACTCCAGAGAAAGTGGCTTCTCCTGAAAAGCCAGGCTCCCCAGTGGAAGAAGTTATCTCCATCACAAAGGCAACCACTGTTGGTGCAGAAAAAGAATCAAAAGAAAAAACTGAGAAAATGTCAAAGGAGTCTACCAAAGAAGATATAGCAGTAAACGGAGAGGTAGAAGATAAGGGGGAGGAAGAAGATGACTCAAAGGTAAAGCAAGTAGAAGAAGATGATAAAGGTGTTATCACCAATGGTCTGGACGTGAGCCCTTCTGAAGAAAAGAAAGGGAAGGGTGAAGAGAAAGTGGTGGTGACGAAAAAAGTTGAGAAGATCACTAGTGAAGATGATGGGGTCACCACATACATCACAAAGTCTGTGACTGTCACCCAGAAGATGGAAGAGCATGACGATGCTGTTGCAGAGAAGTTGGTGTCCACCAAGAGGGTGGAGAAGGTGACTTCTTCACATGCCATAGTGAAAGAAATCAAGGAGAGTAGTGACTAAAATAATCATTTCCCCCTCTCTAAAGAGCTTGGATTGGTGCAAAAGGTTAAGCCATATGACAGCTGCAAAAATGCATGAAAGTGGCGGCTTCTCAGCAGAACGGGTTCTCTCATGGCATCTCCAAAACAACTCTTGGTTTTATTTCTGATCTATTTATTCTTTCTGTGCCGTACCCAGGGGTTGGGGGAGAATGCATGCAAGCCCTGTGCACTCCCTCTGCAGAACTTGGGGATTTTTTTTTAAACAATGCATGAGCTGTTACTCTTCCAGGGGAAGTTGCTGAATTTTCCTAAGCTGCTGATTGGACGCCTCTGAGGAGCGTCTTCAGATGTATTATGCAAAGAATAAACTGAGCCAAATAAACAATAACAAAAGAATGAATTAAAAAAAAAAATACCCTGAATTCTCCTAGCCTTAAGCTACTTAACCATTATGTTTACCTCACTGGTGCAATTAAGGTGGACTTCTGTTCATGAGAGAACCTACGTTGACACGCACAGTATGCAACCTTTTGTTGTTTGTTGTAAAGCAGTCACAGCCGTTTGTGCTCAATAAAGGTCATATTGGAAATGAACTTCGTTTGCTTGACTGATTGCTTTCTCTCCAAGGTCCAACATTTTAGGAGTGACACAGGATTTGCAGTTATCTAGGAGAACAGTACTGGAGAAACAGTGAAGAAGGAGGGGTCCTGGTTGTCACTTATCTGTATATGGCCATATTTTGTATTTGTGAAGTGCAGCATTCTTCAGCTGTTTCCTTAAACTGGGCCCTTTAAGTGTGCAGGTTGATTTGATGAAAGATGGGTAAGAACTGGTTCTCCGATAGATCGTAATGTCATGCTGAAGAAGACATATCCTCTAGGCAGCGCATGGGGGGAAGGAGAATATGAGAAGTCTACCCCCATGGAAAACTCTGTAAGCTTTCTAAGCGCAATACTTTCTTCTTTCTCAGCTCCTCATTTTGGAGGGGAAGGAACTCAGGAAGCAGGACATAGACTTGTAGACAGGCTACAATTGCTGGCAATGTCTTTCTGGTTCAAGAGAATGGAGAATTTGCTCTGCTTCAGAATATTTCTGTCTGGGCTGTGCTTTTTCCATCCAGTTAGCCAAACCCCCCACCTGTGTACTCCATTCCATTCTGGCCCCTAGCTAACCCACATTCTGTGATCACCGAATACATTCATTGGAGTATTCTGGGACTTCCATCCTTAACTGAATAGGAACCATTCAATGGAGAATTGTCCACATATGCATATAATTCAGCTGATGCAAAAGTTGAAAATGGGTGGCAGCAATACAGAAACACATGGTCAGGGGAAATAAATGATTGCATTTTCTAGATGGGGATCAGATGGAGAAAGAAGCATAAGATTAGAGGTTACAGTGTGGTTTTTTAAAAAAACTCTACTGCTAAATTATGAGAAATAAGGAAACTTCACCAGTTTCCAATAGAGTTGAGCTATTTTATGCTCACTCTTGTTCTAGATCCTAACTCTGTGCTCACCTACTTTTTATTCTCACAACATTTCTCAGGGCCTCATGGATGAATGGGACTAGAAACTGGATCTTTCTCATTCGAATCCAACACCTTAACTAGTACTCCAAATTCTTAAATATAGTTCAGGTTTAAATTTATTTCCCTGTGAACTAAAATCATTGTGAATGGCAGAAGAAAGTGTCCTTTTACACAGCAGGGGCATGAATATTACACATCTCAAATGAAAGAAGACAGAAATATATTTGAAATTGCACCCTCCCAATTCACACCTGTCTGCAGGAATATTTAGTGCTCAAATGCCACCTTGCAGTGAAGAAAGAATAACAACCAATCATTCTTGGAATTAAATATCTCCCTCCATTACAACTTGGTGTTTTTGAGGTTCATAAAGTGGAAGGAAATCAATGTATTCGTACATGCACAAGGGTGTATTGTACATGTGGAAATGCCATTTTGGTCTTTCCCTTCCCCAGAATAAAGCATATGCACCTAGATCACCCAGTAGAATCCATAGAACAGAACAAAACAATTGATAAATAGGAGAGTTTGCTCTAAAATAATATGTAATTTGGCCCTGGCAAACTTCTTTTTCCTGCTGTTAGGTCTCAACAGTAGAATTCAAGAAGAAATACTCCCTTGCGCCCATAACCCAAGTATTTATTTACCTGAATTTGGTTCCTTTTTAAGCACAGGTACACACATATACACCCCGGAGTGAATAATTGAGCCCCCTAGAAAATAAACTTGCAAGGCAACCTGAACTAAACACTTTAAAAGGTGGGGGTAGATTTGAACAAGTTTGAACAATGTGAACCAGTGTTTGTATTTTAACATCAGATAGTATGAAGGAAAAGAGGGTGCAATTCCCAATGGAGATACGATGTTTCATAATGCCCAAGGGTGGGTGTGTTGCTAAGCTGTTGCAAAAAGGATTTATTTTCAACACAAAATACCATTATAGTCTAGCCCTAGTGCATGGGACTGCAACTCCCATGTCATTGGGGGATCTGATATGTTGAAGTGGGGGTTGTGTTAGGAAAGTCTGCTTTAGAAGAAAATAAGCACCCAAGTCCAATGCTACATGTAATTACTACCCAATTTACTGACCACTTTTAGATGGTTTCCCTCCTTATAACTCCCCCAACCCTTGAGATACTTTGGGATACTTTGGGTGGGGTGGGGGAATGCCTGAGCATTAGCTAACAGTTCTACAGCATTAACAGTAACTAATAACATCAATACATTAAATACCAGCTGGATTTTAATGAGATGCTCAGACTCAAGTTCCAGAAGATAAGAGCACTTGTGAGTGTTTGACAAGTTTATAGTTTTGTGTCGCCATGGACAAACCATAGCCCATCTCAGGAAATGATCTCTCTGTCTGGAAATTCAATACGAGTCCAAATTGGGTTTAATAATGCATAATCCTATTCTAAACATTATGATATAAAAAGAATAGTGCTATTGTAATGGAATGTGGGAAAGACCTTGGGAGACTGGGCCAAGAGACACTGCCTAGGGAATGGTCAGATAAGAGACAGCATAGCCCTCAGCTGGATAGTGGGCAGGGCAAGAGGCTCAGAAGGGACCCTTCCTAGTTTCTCAGGCTGTAAAGCGGATGGTGGGAGAATTGTACTTTCAGACTTGCAAGATTCTATTAATGTAGCTTTACAATAAAGTAGAATTAGCTCATCTGGTTGTGTTTCCTGTCTGCTCTACCTGGTAAGGTGACATCGGTCTTGCAAGTCTGGAAGTAAGCATAATTGGTAAGCATAATTAAATGCACAAAAGTAGCATGAAGGCAACAACAGGACTTTTTTAGTGGCTTTAGAATGGTAGAAAGAGCCACAAAGCAACACGTAGATCAAAATGCAAAAGCTATGAGGGCTGCAGAACAAAATGAGAAAACTTGAAAGAGTCCTTTACAGAGTCATCTGTAAATCACCTGGCCTCCCGTATCTGCCCAATCTGGCAGGATTGGCACGCTCCAGGTTCCTTCTATTAAACAATGCCATCTGTTGGGACCCTGGAAGCATACCTTCTGTGTAGCTACATTTGCCCTCTGGAATGAGGTTTCCTCCCCAAGATCCAAATATCCCCTACTCTACTAGCGTTGCAAAGGGTCTTGAAGACCTGGTTCTTCACCCAGCCCTTTGACAAGGGTGACTGAAGCCCCTTTAGACTGTGTGGGTTGTTCTCCTTTGTTCCCATCCAGTTTTGTCCTCCTTGCCATTTTTACTCATTATTTTTTAAATAAATTTTGATTAAAATACAGAGAAGTCAAAAAGAAAAGAAAGAAAAAGAAAAAGAAAAATAACTTCCCACTTTCTTTGGTACAGGTATAAGTGTAAAATACATTCACCTCTTGCTCTAACATCTAAAAATTTACATAGTAAAAACTAATTGTTAATCTAACATTAAAAAAGGTTCATAGTCTATTTCAACAATACATATGATTTGTGCATGATAGTTCTATAGATACAAAATACATCAGTCATCAAATCCCAAAATCAAAACTGCATTTTTTTGAGTATCAAGCAAAAAGTCCAAGAGTGGTTTCCAATTAGCAGCAAAGCTAGACAATGTCCTCTCTTTAAGTAGTCAATTTCACCATCTCTGCCAGTTCCATTAATTTCAATATCCACTCTTCGGCTGTAGGTATTGGTAAATCCTTCCATTTTTGCACATATAAAAGTCTCGCTGTAGTTATCATATAGAGAAATAAGTTTCCCTATCATCTTTCCATTTATTTATCCATCATACCTAAAAGAAAAATCTCTGGTTTCCACTGCAAATCCATTTTCAAAATCTTTAGAATCAGAATACATATCATGTTCCAGTATTTCTTGACGTTTTCACAAGTCCACCATAGATCCATTTTTACTCATTATGTTTGTCTCTTACTGTTTTTCTTGTCTTTAGGATTTTAAGGCTTAAAACCACCCAGAGTTGCTGGGAGTTGGGTGGCATATCAATGTAATAAATAAATCAATCAGAATGGGGTGGAGAAGGGAAAAATGGCTATGACATGAGTTTTTCCACCGGTTTGCTGAGTAGCCCTTTGAATAGCCGGCAAAAATTACCTATTCTACTGCTGTTGCTTCTTTCCTTCTTTTTGGAAGTTGACTGCTTTCCTTTCTTTTATTGCAATGCCTCAAAAAAAATGGCCCAACTCATAAACATGTTCCTAGTTGCATCAGAGAAAAAAAAAAAAATCCTGGGATATCCTCTGTTTTTAAATCCATAGCTTTCTTTCAGCTTATAGTATTGATAGCCTCATTCCACAAACATTACAGAGAGCTTATCAGTGAAACAGAAGCAGGAATTGTTTCTATATTTGGAATAGGGAAGAGGGTTTCCCCCATGCACTATTTGCACTGAATTCAGGGGGAATATACTTCTAAATAAGGAATCTGTTCTCTCAAGCAAATTAATGCAAGAACTGGATTTTGCAGTGATACGAACAAATGACAAAAGGGAACTTAATGTTAATTGTAAACTGGTTAGCATTTATTGACTTCTGGAGTAGTTTCTAGTCCAATGTTCAGTGTTGTTTTTCAGTATTTTGGTTAATATTTTAAACAGGAGAAGGTAAAAACAGATTCTTTCTAAACATTTAGGTCTTTGTTTCAGCTCTCATTAAATCCAACGATTATGACCAACAGCAAGACATTAGGATCTGTAGTCCAATAACCTGGAAGACCCTACATTATCCATCCCTGATTTAAAGTCAAGAAAGCTGGAGGCTCTATATAATTGATTTGTTTGTAGCCCAGTACATAAACATCACTATAATTGGAAGCTGCTTGTTTGATTTTCTTTAGCTACATGATAATGTGATTTGATTTCCTATACTTTAGAGCTTATGACTGAAAACAGCCAAATAACCTTAAAGAAAAGAAGTGAAAGAATCTTAAACAGGATGTGTTTAATTAGAGTGGTCGCTGATCACTGGAAATCTGTACCTCTGCTTTTTCCCTTCTTCCCTTATTACTATTTACATATCTCACTTCTTTCTGAATCATGTGAAGAAAAGCAATTTTGAAGATACACGCAAAACTCACGACACTGACATAATTCCACAGTGCTTCAGGAGAACAGTTGATATGCATGTCCATCGACCTCTTATTCTGCACATGTAAATAAGACTGAAGAAATAAAATATTGGTACACGAGGCTGCAAATGTAGGGAGAGAATTTTAAGGGCCTGTCATATGGCAAACCTGAGCATTTGGAGAGGGCAATGAATGGTTTACATCCCAAAGGCCAGCTTGGTTTTCCATGGTTAATGCAAGGATGCCATCCTGATATTTTGGACTTCAACTCCCATCAGCCCCAGCCAGCATAGAAAAAGATGAAACCTTATGGGAACCCTAGATCAACAGTATTCAAAAGGATAGAAACCTCCATCCTGTCCTAGATGTTTCTTGCCTCCCTGCACCCCTTTCCAAGCCAGTCTGGTATTATTCCAGGCTCCTGGATCATTTTGTATTGGAGTGGATTAGAAATACTGTCAAATGAATTAATAAAATAAATATCCATCTGCTTTTCCTAATTTATCCATTTGGTATTTTCCTGTTCTGCAAAGGTTTTTGGCAGTGCTGTAATAGGCCCTTGAGACATTCTCTTCAGAACGCCTTTAAGCACCGCATCAGTTTGGTTCTGGCACAATCTTTTTTCACTCTAAATGTGTTGGACACAATGACACACACACACCCCTATTTGCATAATCCAGACTGCCACTAAGTTGACCTGTTTTTCAGAGGCTCTAGCAGTACAGTCTTATTAACTGCATTAACAGCTTCCATTTGGGAGAATATATAATCATTAGCCACTTCCTTCAGTCCTATCTAGCGCTGCATGAACTCTTGTACCAGGAGAATACTGGGACAGCTTCTTTACATCACTGGCTTTCTACCCATTGGCCAAGGAGGCAAAAGTAGGCATGGCTTGGGCACTGGGGTCAGACTGAGCTGTCATGGCTCAACATGGATTTCTACAATGAAAAGACTTGCTTCATCAGCCATTCTGTATCTGCAACTTTTTCTTGGAGGCTGGACTAGCTAAGGTTTGGAATCTTCCCCACAACTGACCATATTCTAGTATCTGCATAACACAAGTGACCAGAGAAACATTTAGGATTCAAGCAAACCCTTTCCTGACTGATCCTTGGTAGTTTGCACAGCGTACTAATCTCACCCAGGAAATACATATACATATTGTGTGAACTCAGCAATTATATCACCTGAATGTACTTCAAGCTAAGTTAAGTTCACAATTAGAGGCCATTCCAGGTTTGGCTTTCTGAAGATGCTTAAGACTGTATTTGGGGAATTTTTATTATAGTTTTGTTTTAATAGTTGTATCTCGTCTTTTCAGGTCAGGCTGGTAAACAAGGTCTCTCCCCTTAATCTGTTCTCCTAACAATCCTCTTGAGATAGGTTGGATGAAAGATCTTGCCCTAAATTCTTCCCACGAGCTTGGTGGACAAACTGAAACCTGTGTTTCCCAGTTCCTGCTCCATCCCTTATGGAAAGCCTTCAATGAAGCCATGTGGCCTTCATCACTAGCTTATTTTCAGGTAAACATTGATATGGAGTACGTTATAAATATTTCAGGCATCCCTTCTGAAATTAGTCAAAAAACATTTAAGACTTAAAACTGAAAGTTGTATATGCAGCTCTGCAACTTTATTGACCAGCTTGATTGTACAGATTTCATTGTTTTCACCATTCATGGTTTCCAGAACAATTCTAAGCTGAGACATATTTTCCCCCAACCCACCAATAATTTCCATACTTCTTAATTTATTTTCCCCTCAGACATTAAGGTTTGAAATCAGCCAAATTGCACATTGATCTGGGACTCATAAGAATATACCATGCATGGTTTGGCGGTAGCCAGCCTGACACTCTGCAAGCATTCGGGTTACTTTGCATCAAAAAAGAAAACAAAAAGGGATGGATAAATAATTCAATTATTTAAACACAAGAACATATTTGGAATTTAAATACATGGTGTAGCAATTCTAGCTCACTTAAACTATCTGGGAAACCAGCACACAGGTAGATTCAAATCAATCTTTCTTCTTCGGCTTTGCAGCTTCTTCTCCACTAGTTTTTTCTTGTTCACCTTCCTCTTCCTTTTTCTCTCCCTCGTCTGCTTCCTCAGCCTCTTCTTCTTCTCCTTCTTCTCCTTCCTCTCCTTCACCTTCCCCCTCTTCCTCTTCACCCTCTTCAGTTTCTTCCTTAGCCCCTAAAGAAAAAGAGAGACAAAGTTTTGAATATAACATTACAGCATATACTGTGGTTGCCATAACAGAATGACTTGAGAAAGACCAGGAATAAACTTTGTGGAAGTTTATGGAAGAGGTATGTAATATAATACCTTAAAAAGGGCTTATGAATAGCTTAAAAATCAACATGCTCAAGCCAGTTTTGATCATAAACTGATTTAAAACTGGATTGTAGTATCCAGAATTCTTTCTGGCTGCTAAACTGCACAGATTTAATGGAATAAAATTTTTCCTGGTAAGATCAGTAGGCTAAACACAACTTTAAGAAGCTTTGAACCCAAAGCTGGAAATGTTGGCTATCATCTCCTACTTGATATTTACATTTGGAAAAGGCAAGGTATCAACAAATAAAACTTCCTTGATCTGCAAAAAAATGATTAATTCAATGGTGCTTCCTTGGGCATGTCTGGGTAGTACCTAACAGGAAAATAAATATTCAGCAAAGAGAAGAAGGAAAATAGAATATGCAGATTCCAGTGATGTTTGGTGTTTATCTTGGCCTTAAAAAACCTTTTATCCCTATGTCTTCATAGAAGTGTCATTTGCTCCTTGGAATAATTCTAGTCAAATGAGCAGAACTATGCATTTGAATCCATAGCACTCTACACAATAACATTTTTGACACACATTTTGAAGTGACAAAACTGCCAATCAAATTACTAAATTTAAAATGTGCAGTCATTCAGTATTATGCTCTCTTGTCTTTTGTGGTAATCATTACATGAGTGAGTTATCAAATAAAAATGCAAAAAAGAATTAAGACCATTGCCTTAAGAAATTTGTCATGGAATTCAGAGGTAGACTATAACCTTAAAGATGGTACCAAACCTGGAATTCCAGCTTCATCCATCTCAAAGTCTGAGAAATGATTTGACCTTACTTTAGGTATAGTTAGTGTAGAACTGCTGAAATAAATGAGTAAAGTTCACTAACAGTATGTACCCTTGATTTCAAGTATTTACTTTAAGCTTGAGGTGTGGATGCACTAAATCTCAGAACTTGAATTTTTGCTGCACAATAGTACCTTCTTCTTCTTCTTCTTCTTCCTTCTCTTCCTCTCCTTCTTCTCCTTCTCCTTCTTCACCTTCACCCTCACCTTCTCCCTCAGCTTCACCTTCTTCCTCTCCTTCTGAAGGGGGAGATTCTTTGGCCTCCTCCACTTTAGATGCTTCAATCGTCTCCTCAACATCGATCTGCTCTTCTTGCACATGGCTTGAATAATAGGCAGGGAAGGAACGAGCTGTCATCAAGTAGGAACTGCTCTGCAAACCACCGTAGGCTGATCTTCCAAAGGTTCCAGCACTCTGCGTATAGCCGCTGCTTATGTTTCCCACGCTTGTGAAGCTAAGCCGAGTCTCTTCACCTTCCAGCAGTTTTCTAGAAAAGAAAATGCATACTTCTTCACTACCATAGTTATTCACCAATAAGTTAAAAGTATATCTTCATTTTCCCAACTCAAAATATAAAGAGATTTTTCAGCACCAGTTTGTCTTGTATTCCTCTTTCCCAAAGTAATGGAAGAATCTGAGTCTGATCATTTTAGAATGGGACACTTATAAAACAGTGCAGATTGACATTCTGTTTGTATTTCATAAATGGTTAGGCAAAGAAGATCAGAGGCATCAAGGAAGACCCACTTTAACTTACTTGCTGATGAAAATGGGGCAAAAGAACCACATTTCTTGTTTCCAAGATTCTGTAACCTATTTCTTATAATAAGCCTGACAAGGCGGCTTTGTGAGAATCTAGATGGCTTTACAACCCACATGCAAGAGTCGGAGGGTCCAGCCATCCTACTATCAGTAACATAGAAAAATTGGTAGAGAATTTTAAACATCTATACAATCTGTAGGAAAAAGGAATCATTCACTAGGATAGGACAAGATATCTCACTGCATTTACGTTGTTCGCCATACATGTATCTCAATTTTTCTCTGCAGTGTTCAAAGCCACTTATCTATACATCAGTGGATTTCTCCCATCTCTATACTTCAAAAAGCTAGATTTCTAAAATGCTCAGAGACTGTTGAGCAGGGAAAAGCATGCTCTAGCCAGAACCATCACTGAGTGGGAGGAGGGCCACTGAGAGGTTGCATTTCCTCCCACCCAGGAAAAGTATCATAGCAAGAAAATTCCCTTGCAGAATAAGTTCTTCTCTGTGTGCCAGAAAGATGAGTCAGTAACTCATGAGTCAAGTTGCAGAGGCAACTTCCAAAGATCCTACAGATTTTAAAAAGAAATACTTAAAATGAGAAGAGAAAGTCTTAGGAATGTTTCCCAGTAATGACATGAAACAGGCATTACTGAGCCAATAGCAAATTCTCTGGCACTGCTGAATCGCGTTGTCTGAGTCAACAGGCGCTGCCTCCGACTGCTTTTGCAACATTCAGGAAACAACATGTCTGCAGACAATCCTTTGGAATGCACATCTCCTGGCACAAAGTCATCCGCAATGGAAAATCTACCCGTTGGCATCCACAGGAAATGGTCAAGGAAACATTCTTCCCTGCAAACTCTGACCCTTATATATTTGCATAAGATGTTGCAATGCAAGTACAAAAAGATAGGCCTTGCATTTTAAGATCACAATGAACACTCTGTCATCCTGGCTCATGGTGGTTAGGAACTTCAAATCTATGCAGAGAAAATTATTTGTACATGTAGTCAACCCTGTACATACAGAAGTGCTGGTAGTTATATCTTCAAGCTTTAATGGACATTCAATTTAGCCTAAACTCTGATGGGGTTGTTAGTCAAACAAGACAACTGTTGGGGATTTCTGTAATATTAGAATCTGAAATTTTGCATTTTCATTGGAGAGAGCGAGAAACTATTTGCAATATATTTTTGTCATGCTATATTGCAGATAATCTCTCCACACTCATCCGATAGTACAAAAGCAGAACCAAGACAAGATACTGCTCACATCTCCTTTGCCTACAGTCTGCTTGAAAAGAATTTGTGGCTCTTGGCAGAGAATGGAATCGATTGGATGCTTTTCAAATTGCAGCAAGGTTTATTTTATATTTGGCTGAGGGCTGTAAGTCTTGAACTCTGGAATATTACCTCAACGCTACGTGACAGTGCATTGGAAAATGCTTCAACAGGATTTCCATCATTTGCAATAGACAAATGCAGCTTGTCATTGCACTCCAAATGAAAGTTGATCCAGAGTTTTCTCTGAATGAGACCTATAAATTGTTTTCAAACTATTGGGGAAGAAAGAGACTGGGAAATAAAACTTGCACTCCCAGTACATACTGGTTTAACAAGGACAATTAAAGAAGGTCAACGTGTGAATCCAGGAAATGGGTTAATTCAGAAACAAGTTAATGCAGCTAGCATGATATATTTGAAAATAGTAAAGACATTTTTCCAAAAGTGGGCTTCCACATATTTACAACTACAGATCATTTCTTTGTTTAGAAATTACCTATATGCTGCAATTTCGATGTCCAGAGCCATTTTCACATTTAGGAGATCCTGGTATTCCTTCAGATACCGAGCCATTTCACTTTTTGTGGTTCTCAGTTCATTTTCTAATTTATTAACTGTATCCTGTTGAAAATAAGGAATGGTTAAGTGTATAATCTCATTTAGATTTGCAACGCTCAAATATCTTTACCGGCCAAGAAGTTTGATTTTGCCTTTATAAGGAACAATGTATCTCCCCTTCAGAGTTCTCCTGGAATATCACATCCCTACATTACATATTTTGTTCCAAGACTGCATATATTTAAAACAAAATAAAACAAAGCACCTTTCATAGTGTTTAAACTCCTTAAGGCTCTGTTAGTAGACCAAAATGTAGTTCACACAAAGCCATCATTTTTGGCTAATTATACTCAATAAAACATGGTATATAATTTGGGTGGTATGCGAGCCAGGAAAACTGCAATTTATTTGTATACAAAACACAAACCCAAATTAAGCTATCCTTAGAGCAATTTCCAGGAATTCAATGAGACAAGTTAATCTTCATTAATTTAAGCACCAATGAATGTAATGGATCTATTTTAAACCAGAATCCAATCTATAGTTTTCTCTATAAATCACATATAGTTATAAATCACCATTTTCTTTAACGAGGCTGTTAAAAATACCTATGTTTAAGAATAGGGCTATTCAATTCAAGCTCATAAATTATTTAAGATGACAAGCAGAGTTAATCCCAGACATGTCTACTTAGAAGTCCCATCTGTCAAATTAATTGGAATTTCTCACTCATATTTGTATTGATAATACTGAAGGTTTATATGTATTTATATATCAATATAAATATTTATTTATAAAGGTATATATATATATATAATATTTATAAGGTTTTCAATTATAACCAGACCATCCAACATAGCTTATTTCTCTGTAATGATTGTATCCATACAATGCACTTAATTAAATCAGATAGAGGCCTAGAGGTGATATCTAGACAATATGCCAAGCTTGGTTGATGTTAACTTTGGTTAGATATTTTGTAACTTAGCAAGTTGTACAAAGTAGCCATTTAGTTAGTTAAAACAATATATTATATGACAAGTTAAGCATGTGTGAGAACAGCTAAGCCTACTGCTCAATCATGGTCTAATTTGAGCTGTTAGGTAAATTAATATTGATCAGAATTAATTGGAGAGGTTACATTTACACCTGTACCAAGGAAATTCAGAAGCTACTCTTTCTTTTCTATGCCTTTTCCCCCTTTTCCTTTCTTTTCCCTCCTTTTTTATTTTTCTGTATTTTAACATTTTGGAATATATATATATATATATATATATATATATATATATATAAAATTGGAGAGGTATTTCATTTGAAATGAGTTTTATAACTGAGCGTATTTTTTCTCTATAGATCAAAAGGCCAGAACTGACATTATTTCATATAGTTGTCATTCAAATATAACCATTCCATAACATAGCTTTGTTCTGGCAGCTTCAGGGGTGATTTTTACATTCCTATAGTTTTGTGAACTTCTGTTTTAAAACCCTTCAATGCAACTTGTTACTCTCCCTTTATAATTGCAAAATTACAAAAAATAGGAAAAAGAAACCAAGTCACTAGGACAAAAATAATTATATTGTTGCATGTTTGAAAGATAAGGTACGGTGCAGTCGTGAAAAGATGGAGGGACGTTAGGTAGCCTAATCTAAAAATGAATTTTACCACATAACTTGGGATTCATATTTAACTATTGCTTCTGGAGCATGCTTTAAAATTATTAGAAGGATTCAAATATTTTGGAACCCTTTCAGTCCTAAGACTCCACAAAGATTACTTTGTTTAGTTAAACTACTTAAGACCCCTAAGAAGAAACTGGATTGAACCTACAAATTTATCAACACGTAACAGTTCCCTTTCTACTTAAAAGGAAATAGCTATTGCATGCCTGGCTGTCATGGCTAAACTAGCCATCCATTTCAGCACCTTGATGCTGGACAGCTCCCATATTAATCTGGGTGTGGCAGAGGTGGGCAGAGACTTCTAGAGGATGTTGGTGCATTGCACCATTGCCTCCCTGGAAGCTGCTGCAGCTGTTGTAGGTTGCCTTCAAAGGTCACAAAACAGCTTGTGCAGGATGTGACACAGCTACTGAAACCAACAAACAAGATTAGACCTAATGCATAACTTTAAGGCAACTAAACAGCTTTACTGCAATGAATTAAACTACATATATTCTCCGATCTTACTAACTCTCAGCTTGGAGTAACCAAGCAGGAAGTTTTCAAGGGATTTTAGGCATAGGCAATATTGCCACCTAATTGGAATGGGTTTGCCAACTCAGCACGATTCACCTGTTAGAACAGATAAAAGACAAATTATTACATTTAAAAAGTCTTGTATCCACTATAATGTGTTGGGTGTGGGCTTGCAAGCTAATTGCCTATATGGAATGGTCCAATGCTTACTTATAAAGTAAGTTCAACCGACTGCAGAAGGGCTTACTCTCAAATAAATGTGCACTGAATTGTGTTGATGCTTCAGTGGGAAACAGTACAACTGGCTAATAATTCCCTGAACCATTGCTAAAGATATGCCCTATTGGGACATTTCCTTGAGCAAACAGGTGTACAGTTAGGTGCATGCCAAATGTATCTGCTTCTTGAGGTGTAGATTAGGGAGTTATTCTGAATTAGAAATCCTCCAGAAATCAATGGCAGCTATCTCTAGCATGTTTTAATACCGATAGACAAACTGCTGGTTGAAAGGAAAGAAAAAGGGGAAGTGTGCAAAATGTATGAGAATGGCCATCTTAAAGCGAATAGTGAAAACCCTTTTTTTTTTCCACCCAAAGGATTACAGGGAATCCAGCTATATCCCACCTCTACACTGAGCAATTTCTTAAAAGTAGTAGTAAAGCACAGAAATGGTTTGGAAAATCTACTCTGTAGAAACCTACTAATTCTTCTGCACAAACACTTACTTGTTCAAAGGCGTATTTTCTAGAGCTGAAAGCTGAAAAGGTTCCAGGACTAAGCTACTGTAAACCTTCTCTCCCCTCCCCCTTAAAATTAGGCGGGGGCCCTCCACCCAAGTTTAAGTGGCCTGTGGTCTGTGATGTGACTCAGAATCAAGCCAGACTAGTCTGCAAGAGAGCATGTTTTCCTGGCAGAGGCTTAAGGAAGAGGACAAGCAGGCTACCATTTGGACAGCTCCTGGAGCTGTCCTTAAGTCAGGGCGCAGCAGCGATTCCATCTTTTCCCTTTTTCTAAGAAAAGAAAAAAGAATGGAAAGCTTCAACTGGGAAAATGGCCATTCCTTAGGCCCTGAAAAAAGGCCTCAGTGCAACAGGGCGGCTGCACAACCGGAGCCACATCGAGGGCACTCCGGATCAAAGCAAGCCTTGCCCCCTGCCCAGCTCGATCCTTTACTGCAGGAGAAACCCAGAAGCGAATGACAGCTGCACCTTCTGACATGGGGCGAAACGAAGCGCAGCTGTCAACCCGGCTTTCCCTTGCAGGGACCAAAAAGAGGCGAGCGCAGGGGCTCCCCAAACCTGGGGGGGGGGGGGGATCTGAACGCAACGGAGGGGGGGAAGCTGGATGGGAACTTTACCCTTTTCTTCGAGCCTCCTCCTCTGCGGGAATCCCCGTCCCCAAAGGCCCTTTTCGGGAGCAACCGCCCGGCGCAACCGCAGGGAGAACAGCTGCGTCAGGCGTGGTGACGCGAACTCCCCCCCCCCAAAGCAGTTCCACCCCGCCCCGGGTGCCCCGAGGGGAGAAGAGACCGTCCCCGAGCCCGCCCCACCTGGAGGGCGGCGAGGTCGGCGTTCTGCTTCTCCTCCAGGTCCTGCAGTTGCTTCTCGAGGGCTTCGTTCATGCCGCGGGTGGCCTCGATCTCCAGCGTCTTGGCTTTGAGGAGGCGGCGGCTCTCGGAGACCTCGTCCTTGGCGGCGCGGACGGCGTCGGTGTTCTTGGCGGCGCTCTCGGTGAGGACGGTGAAGCGGCTGCGGAACCACTCCTCGGCATTCTGCATGTTGCGCGCCGCCAGCTTCTCGTACTGGGAGCGGATGTCGCGCAGGGCCGAGGAGAGGTCGGGCTTGGCCGAGACGTCCATCTCGACGGAGAGGTGGGCGTACTGGATCTGGGCCTGGAGCTCGGCCAGCTCCTCCTCGTGCACCTTCTTGAGGAAGGCCAGCTCGTCCAGCAGGCTGTCGATGCGCTTCTCCAGCTCGGCGCGCGCCAGAGCCGCCTCGTCGGCGCCTTTGCGCACCTCCAGCAGGCGGGCCTCGGCGTCCTCGCGGCTGAGCACCTCTTCCTCGTAGCGCGCCTGCAGGGCCCGCAGCGTGTCCTCCAGGCCCTCGCGCTCGCCCTGCAGCGCCTGCTTCTCGTGGTTGGCCTCCTCAGTGGCCAGGCGCAGCTCGCGGATCTCCTGCTCGTAGAGGGCGCGGAAGCGGGAGGGCTCGCTGTGCTTCTGCCGCAGCACCATCAGCTCGGCCTCCAGCACCTTGTTCTGCTGCTCCAACTCGTGCACGCGTTCGATGAAGCAGGCGAAGCGGTCGTTGAGGTCCTGCAGCTGGGCTTTCTCCTGGCTGCGGATGGCCTTCAGGTCGTTGCTGATGGCCGCCACTTGCGTCAGGTCCAGGCTCTCCACGGCGGGCGGCAGCAGCAGCGACGAGGACGACGACGTGTAGCTGCGCCGCACCGAGACCGAGGACACGGGCGCCGAGAGGCTGGAGTAGGTCGAGCGGGCCACTCCATAGCCGCCGCCGCCGCCGCTCCGGACGCTGGACAAGTGCACCCGGGGCGTGCTCTCGACGAAGCGCCGCTTGTACGAGGGGAAGTACGTCTCGTAGCCGAAGGTACTCATGGCAGCGGCTCGGCTGTTCCTGATGGGCGGGGAAGGGGAGGAGGGAGGAAGCGAAGCTGCCACCTGGCCGAGGGAGACCGCTCTGCGGCTGGTCGCTGGCGACCGCTCCTATTTATACCGCCGGGGAGCCTCTGACGCAGCCGAGACGGCCCTCCGTCGCCCTCGGGCCAAGCGCGGAGAAGCCGGCGGCGTTGCGCAAGAGAGGAGGAGCCATCGCCCGCGCTGGCCAAGCTGAATTCGCGACAGCCCTTTCCCTCACCCTGGAGGAATCTCGCCCCCCCCTCCCCTCCCCTCCCCTCTCGGTCAGCCACGCCCTTCGGCAGCCTCGCCCTTCCTTAGATGCTCCGTAGTTGAAAGACGCCGTTCCACTCCGCGCAGCCCGGCCACCGCCCTAGTCACTCTCATCGCCAACCCTACGGCTGAGCGGTGCCAGCCAGCTGTCCCTTCTTCCAGGAAAATTCATTCCCTGCCAGCCCTTTCCTCATCCCTCTTCCCTTTCGTTGGTATTGCTTGGCATCCTATGGCCGGAGAGCATCCTCAGGCCCCCTTGAACTCCTTGGAGTCTCCCCTGGATTCCCTACCCCAAAGATTGTTTTGTATTCATAGAGATCACAGGGCTCCTCCTAAGCTTTCAGGAACCTCCTTCTAGTTCATGGCTTCTTCTGGATCCATGTTCAGAGATGGAGTTTCTTCTTTGTCATCATCCCCTTATTATGTTATGTGGATGGCTTATTCAAAGCAGTACCAAGCGCTGACAATGACAGATCCCATAATGTCCATTAGGAAAGGAACAGACTAAACAGTCTTTTAGTTCATGAAACTGGTGTGGGATACTGATTTGAATATTGGTCTGAGACTAGGAAGGTGGAAATTAAAGACACTTTCTGGTGGAGTTTAGTTCCTGATGACTGGATTCTTGGCAGTTTTCTTGGCAGCATTATCAAAGTGACTTGCAATTGGCATCCAGGATTTTTTGACTTCCCATCCAATATGAACCAGAAGTACCAACCCATCTTTCAGGGTTAAGTTAAAATTGGAGGTGACTTTAAGGTAAACTAGAGGTCTCCCAACCAGCTCCAGCCCTGTTTATCTTCACAGCTTAGAGAATATTGCCACCTGTTGACATCTGTCAAGACAATTCAGTATATGGATGGATGGATGGATGGATGGATGGATGGATGGATGGATGGACGGAGGGACAGACAGACAGACTGATCTGTAACAAGGCTGCTTTCACTGTTTTTGACCAAAGGGGAAAAGTTCAACTCTTAAAGGCCTGTGGAATATGAAAAGACAAAGGAGAACAGCTTTGCAATGTACCTGAGTCATCTTTTCTGACTTGCATTTATCCCTGTTTCTTTTTATTCAAGTTTAGGCTGAGAAAGAACTTTTCCCCAACTCACTGTCATTGCTGAGCAGAGATTAGCTCTCAAGGCTGATCAGTACCCCATTCTAATTTTCTTCAACCCCTTGTCTTCCCATCACCTTGCCCCTCTCACTGTTTTTATCTTTCTCTTTTCCCTCACCCAGGCTTATATTCCTTTAAAGCTGGGTTTACACAGAACACTAAACCTAGGTTAATAAACCATAATTGCCCTGGTCCTGTAACACGCTGTGCCCCAACAGGTCATACCTGGTTAAAATGGACTGACCTGGTTCACTCAACATGCTAAGACAATGGCTGGTTTTCCCAACTTGCTACACTTCCAACTATCCAACTCCATTTGAGCCTAATCTAGCCTATGGTACAAAGGCAGGCTAAATGTATTTCAATAAGATGGAAGTGGATCTAGTCCAGCCTTCCCCAACGTGAGGTGTTCCTTATTTCTTGGACCACAATACTTATGTTGACTGACTAGCCCAAGGTTTCTCAACCTTGGCAACTTTAAGATGTGTGGACTTCAACTCCCAGAATTCTGCAGCCAGCATGCTGGCTGGGGAATTCTGGGAGTTGAAGTCCACACATCTTAAAGTTGCCAAGGTTGAGAAACACTGGACTAGCCTAATCTCCATCTTCCCAGCAGTCCTGCTTAAGATGATTGGCTTCCCACAGATCAGTGAGCCACAGCAGATTTACAACTTTTATTGTTCACTTTCTGAATTAAAAGCTCCACTTCCTCAAACATTCATGCAACCATGTATACCTACCTAACTCAAACATTAGCTAGCTAGGCTTGGTTTGAATTCCAGAAGAAATTAAAGTGGGATGCTCGCTGTCCACCATAGCTTGCTCTGTTTGATGGCTCCATAGAACTATAGTTCCCATGTACTTATATAACTTTCAAGAAGGCTTGACTCATTCTTCCTCAATTTAAATGACAAGGAAATAAATATTTGTAGCTGGGCATCTAATAAGAGAATATATTGTGCTTCCTCTCAGACTCTTTCATAGGCAGGATATTAAACATCCATGTGGATTATTTATAAATGATCACACACACTGACAAGGGACTGAATATAAATGTAAAGGTTATTCATCAAGCCATGGTCTCTTAGTGCACAAGTTAAGCAGAACATGAATGAAAAATGCATGAAAATACAAGAGCATACAAAATAGTTAAAAATATAGCAGCTAATATCCTAGTCATTCAACCAGCTTGCTCAGTCTTGTAAAAAGAGTGCAAAGTCTGCCCCCTTCAGTCACAAGCTTTCAGGTTTACCTTTGTAATCTTGCTGCCGTTTGCTTTGTTCTGGAGAAGATAGATGCAAAGCAACAATTAGAAGGCAGTATTAGCAGATAAATGCAAAAATGCATTGCAAATCAAAGATGAAAGTCCTGAATCTACTAGCACAAAATGCCATTAAGCTTCCATGCATTCCAAAAGCTCAGATTCTCACCAGGCTTAGGAAAAGGGGCAGGTGAAAACAAGTGTAAAAATCTGTTGTAACCCTTCCTCCTTTGCTCCCCCAAACCATTCCCACTGTTTTCCCATGTGCAATTTGTCCCCATTTGTGTTTGTAGCAGAGAACCACTGGGCTATGTTAATGATATCCAGTGGCTGACACACCATAATAAACTTTTCATATTTTTGTAGGAAAAACAAGTAAGTCTACTAATTAGCTCAACTAACAAGCCTTCAAATTCTTCCATGAAAAAAGAAATTGGAAAGGTGCTGAATGCCTTGTTAAGTGATTTATCCATCTAACATGATGGCTGATTACACATTAGGAGACTGCACATGGCCCCTTGGGGTACGGGTATTTTTGGAATCCTCAAAACCTCCCAGGATCACTCAATGCCAAGTCACCAAACTTGAGTAGCATGATTTCCCACTGACTTTTGATAGGAAGGAAAAATTTGTGTTAACTTTTCAGGAAGGCTTTATCTACCCTCAAGCACTTTAAAAAGTTGGGGAGAAGACCAATCTTGCCAACTTTCATAACATCAATACCCACTTCTTACATCTCCATGACCATTAAAAAAATAGGTAGGTAGGTAGGTAGGTAAGTAGGTAAGTAGGTAGGTGGATGGATGGATAGGTTGGTTGGTTGGTTGGTTGGTTGGCTGATTGATTGATTGATTGATTGATTGATTGATTGATTGATTGATTGATTCTCAACCTTGGGAACTTTAAGATGTGTGGACCTCAACTCTCAGTATTGATCTACTCTGATCTGCAGTATCTCTCCATGGTTTCAACCTAAGGTTTTATCTATCTGCTTGCATGCAAGACATGAACATCCAGTGAGCTCTTCTTCCCATCCTCCACTCTGTTCATGGGAAGCCTGTTTGGAATTTTAATCCTGTTACACAGAATATATTGTTCCAGGTATGCAAGGACTGGGATACCAGGATACCAGGAGCATCTGTAAAAAGTGGTCTCTGAAGCAGCTGAACTCTCTGTTTCTTTTTCACTGGTAATGTCAGTGTTTGGTAGCACCGTTGTGACATTGCAGAAATGCAAAAAGGTCCCCGGAAATATGCATTGCACAAAAATGGAGAGGCAAAGAAAAGGCAAAGCTGGAAAGGGCTTTAAGGAGTATGGCCTTACAGAAGAGATACACAGTATGTTCATAATGAATTTTCAATGGATTTCATCTCCAACTTGAAAAGTCTTCTGTGCTTTTTTCCCCCCCTGTTCATTATCACAACTTCAGATGTGTTATTTTCTCACAGTATGCACGCTGGCTTTTATTAACAGGTTTAATTATTCACAGTCTTTTTAAGCTCATGGGGAAGGTGGATCTCTTCTTGACTGCAGGAGCAAATACAGTATGAGTCAGCAGAAAGAAGGGTGCCGGTCTTGGTTGATGCAAAGGTGCTCATTCTGGAACATAGTAGATAGTCTTGGGAATTAGACATACTATTCCAAACCTCTCTGCTCCCAAACTTAGAAATAGTTTCTCTCATTTCTGGAATATACCAAAGATGCTATTTTTCTGTCCAGGGAATAGCTTTGCAAAATAGCTTATATGGATCTCTGTTGACTGATGGTCCCTTGAGAAGGATTTGGTAGGGCAACCGGAGAAGGTTTTGGGAGTTGCACCCCTTCTCAGATGTATGCTTAATTCAAGCTGTAGAACTTTTGCTTCTCATCTTTTAAAGAATAGAAAGGCTGTGCTTGGCTTTCTGCACCCATTCTCACCTTGAAAAACTGGGAGAATCCTGAAAAATCAGCCCCACCCTGTCCCATGACATCACTGCAGTCCTCCACCTAATCAGGAAAATGTGGGGTGGTCCCTGACCCTACAATCATCCTCAACCTGGCCCCTACCAGATTTTTGAGACAGGCATTGCAACCACTGGATAATCCATACTAATAGGGCTCTAATAATAATTAGTAGTAATATAGTAAGTAACAATCTTAGGTTAGGTCAGGATAGGTATGGTAATATTTTTGCAGCCAGTAGGCACTTTATGAATTTTGAAAGCATGTCAAGGGTACACACGGAGCTGGGTGGCAACACTTAAGCAATGATAACTTACCTTGGAAAGCTCAGTAGAATTGGACCTGGTTAGTACTAGGATGGGAGACTGCAAGGAAATCCCAGGAACATAGGATACACTGAAAAGTTTAAAGGGTCACATATGTGAAATGGAAGGAAGGAAGGAAGGAAGGAAGGAAGGAAGGAAGGAAGGAAGGAAGGAAGGAAGGAAGGAAGGAAGGAAGGAAGGACTGAAAGAAAAAGCCCAGAAGAAGGTCGTCATAATTATTTTTGTATTATTGCCAAGAAAACTACATGTTGTATGTCCATGATGAAGTTCAGGGAGATTTTAATTTATGTGGATGTACATGAAACTGTTGTTCTCTGGCCTTGCACACAGCCAGTGAACTCAATCCAACATGAAACCCTCATTAATCAGAAGGCAGATGTCTCTGCTCTGCCACCTCCTTTATTCCCCTCCACTCCCATTTATCTTTTCTCTGGACAGATGGGCACGCACTTCCAAACTCCAATGTTTTTATTTGCTATGAATGCTTATGGAACATACAGTATGTAAGCCCCAGAGGCATTCTTAGAAATCATGATAATGCTGGAAGCTGGCATAATGCCTTGTATCATGCCAGCTTCCAATATCTTTACTTTTCAGTTGAAAGTATCTTTTCTCAAAAGACAAGCTCATGAGATGAGACAGGTAGGATCAGTTTGGGAACTTCAGGCCTAAATGTCATTTGGTAGATTCACATGTTCATAACCTGCAACTTACCCCAACAAACTTGTACTGTTGCACCACAAGGCTTGGTCCTTGTAATGCACAATTAGAAGCATGGGTGAGACCAACATTTAGAAAATGCCATTCCTCTTTCCTTCCTGCATCCAATTGAAGACTGGCAACATCAAGGACTTAGACATTGATTTTGTTTAGAAGTACAAAGTGGCATTTGTGGTTCTCCCAGGAATAAAAATTACAGTGTTCATTATAGCTCACAGTGGCCCTGTCAAAGAGAAGAGGCCATTGAACAAAGCATGTTTTTATTCATCTAGGTATTACTAGCCTTTGAACTTTTATTTAAGTTTCTTATTAAACTGACACACCAGAGCAAATTTAATTTTTTTCTGAGTGTTCAGCACCCATGCCTTTAGACAGGCTTGTAGGGAGAAGTAAATATAGATGGATGCCTAAAGTGTGTGCACTGTAATCCTCTATTAATCAGAAGAAAGTATCTTTCTGTGTTCAATGTGGATTATCTCCAGGGACTGTCTAATCATATGCTGCTGTTTGATTCTCAGTTACTTGAGAATAAATTTCATTAGATTCAACACTATTAATCTTCTATGTAAGATTCTTAGAGTTATGCCATTAAACTGAAGTCATATAACATGCTAAACCCTAAAGCTGAGTTATTAACAAAACACATATGTTCATATAACACACAGTACTGAAACAAACCATATTATGGCTTAACATGATAGCCAATTTACATAACATCTGGATAACAATGGAGGAGTTCCTGCTACAAACAGAACCACAAATGAACCCAATCCATGTTAATTTAATGTGTTGTGCAAACTGAGTTTTTGAGAACTAATATTGTCATTCAACATGGATCATCTTTTACTGGCCTTTCTTTCTGAGATACAGTGACAGTGCAAAATCGCTCTCCCTCCCCTGGCAACATTTCCTTGGGTTGATTGAGATTTTAGTCTCTTATTTGTTCTTTAGTTCAAGAAGCACAGCAAAGTGGTGTTGAGTTAGCATTACATATTCATAAATATTCACAAGTTTTTGGATTCCTCCAACTATAGAATTCTGGCACTGAACAGGGTTATTGCCCTGGACCAGCTCCAGTTGTAAAAATGAAAACTTTCATTCCAGATTGTTAAGAAGGTAAGAGAGGCAGAATGCAGCTAAAACTGTAAAACAGGACAGTACATATATTCCTGGAACTGGTATTTCATTTGTTTGGTGAAGAAAAAAGCCCTCTACAAAATATCAGTGGAATATAATATATTTCCCATGTTAAGTGGATGTTCCACATTGTAGAACAGAAACATTGGAGAGTTCCCTGAAGTCAATTACTCCAGCCTCCTTCTCAACACAGCATCTCACAGCTAGAGCATCACAATGAACAAACCTGAGGAAGACTGTGAACCTGTTTCCAATTTTGAGACAAATGTTTTGCATAATATACCAAGTTTGTGGGGAAAAGACCCACTGTAGACTTAGAACAAGTCTGGGCTCCCTCATTTTTCATCGCAGGAACACAAAAATAGATGGAATAACAGTCAGTGCTAACAACTTTCCACCATCCGACCTAAAAAAAGGTTGACCAGAAATTGGAATGACTTTTTCCAAAAATAAAATTCTCATAGCAAACATTAATAATAAAAAGTGAGCATGCTTTTCAAAGCTTACCTGCCCTAGTTTTTAAGAAGGAATTCAAAACCATTGGTAATCTTTCTGCAAGTTTGTAGGAGCCCTGGAAAATCACTGCTTCCCAGTTTAAATCACACAAGATGCCTTCACACATGCAGAAGATATCCTGCTGGAGCTTTTAAAAACGTGCAAGAATGTAAGCAGTGATCTGCTCAATCAGTTCAAAATTCTGCCCAGCAGGACAGGAGTCTTGTGTTCTACTGACCCTGGTATTTAGCCTGTTGTCAATACTGATGGCCTTATCACTCCTGAATTTTTTCACAAATTGAACCTAGGGCCTTTTGCATGTAAATCATGTGCTTTTCTTGGAAGCAAAACCCTGTTTCTCACTGTAGCCTATTTACAGGCATACTGCTCCTGATCTTAGGGCTGATGTAGATGTACAATGACTAGTAGCTACGGTGTAGCTCTTTGTCTCACCATCCAATTAGGAAGCCCTGCACATCTCTTGCTGTGGCAAATTCCACTTTCCAACAGTGAGCTAACTTTCTGAAATACATACCATTCTGCTTCATTGGCTAACCTCAGATTCTAGGATTATGTGAAAAGGGAGAAAAAATCCTACTCATGCAAGATAGAGTGACATATCAGCTAGTGGTCTGAATTAATCTATAGGACATCCATAAGCAGAGTTCTGTAAACTGAGGCCCCCAGGACCACATGCACTTGTCATAACACTTGGATAAGCCCTTCAGAATCCTGCAGAAGTTGTGACCAACTGCAATGTTTAATGCGAGGAAAGAGAGAAATGATAAAAAGCATGACTCCAGAGGGACTCAGCAGAAGAGGGAAGTCAAAAGTATAGAAGGCAATGGTAAAAAATGGTAAAGGTAAGGAAGGCAAATTTTGTGCTGCTGTCAAGAAATCTTCATAGATATGGCCATGTAGTCACCAGTTCGCAAGCTTGACTTGAAGGCAGCTGTATTTTTTTACAGCTGAAGAGTCATTGCATTCCTTTTTGCTTTTTTCTGTTAATGTTCTAGCAACTGCCTGGACACATCCCTGCAGTTTTCTTGACAATGTTTTTTGAAAATGGTTTGCCCTTGCCTTCTTCTTCCCAGGGCTGAGAGAGAGGGACTGGCCCAAGGTCACTCAGATGGCTTCACGCCTAAGGCAGGAATAGAACTCACAGTCTCCTGGTTTCTAGCCCAGGGCCTTTAACCACTGCACCAAACCTGCTCTCATATATATTCTGTACATGCATTATATTGGTGTGAAAATAAATTTAGTTTTTGTCCTGGCTCCGCCCTTACTTTTGGGAGTGTAGCCCTGGAACAATATTTGGATGAAGTGTGGCCCTTGGCTGAAGACACCTTGTGGGCTTCTATTCATGAATGTGGATTGTATGAGAGAAGCCACTGTGGTGTAGTGAAAGGACCAAGGGAACACAGCTTCAAGTCCACCCTCAACCATGGAAGCTCTCTGATGATGTGGATCAGAGTCTCTCTGTCTCCATCCTCTCACAGAGTTGTTACAGGGAAAAATAGGAGACAACAGTAAAATCACCTGTACCAGGTATGCTCCTGGAGGAAAAGCATGATACACATAAAATGGTTCATATGGGCACACCAAAACACAGAAGACAGATTTGCTATCTGAAACCTGTTCCTTCTTTCCAAGTTCTCATTTTGCTGATGGCAAGTCAATGAGGCTGAGCAGCTGTCCTTTCTTTACAACGCGAGCCAATTCCCATGCCTCAGCATGATAATATCAATTTCCTTATCCACCAACCAACTTAATCTAATTATAAGGCTGGGGAGAAACAGCTCTTTCACGGAAACTGTCATTGAAATCTTAATGGGCCAATTCCTTGTGCTTATACTTTGGAACAGAATTCACAAGGCAGGTCTAATGTGTTGGTAAACCTCCCATTTGCTACTATAGCAGCGTTTCTTCCACTTTGCATTTTCAATTTTATGAAGTCTGCTAGAAGGCTACTACTACACTACATTTGCGTGGGGATGCCTCCCACTCCCAGAAGGGCAGGACACCATGCCATTGGTAATTTATAGCTTTCATAATGTAATCAGAGGGAGCTCTGAAGGCTGTAAAACCCAGGGCAACAGAGCCACCACACTGCTTTAGTGATTAAGGGTAATGATTCCGGTGCCTCTCAGCATTCATCCCTCTTACATGTGCCAGATATTAATGATTTTAGCAAAGGATCTGTCTTCTTCCTCTCCCCTTTTTAATTGCTCACTACCAGTGATTCTCCTTCTGGAGCATGCGGCCCTCCAGATCTCACTCAGGTACAATTCCCAACATCCTTTTCTGCTGATGAGATCTGCAGTCCCTGGAGACCACAGATTTTGTCTTCTTCTCCCATTGCTGAGATTTCCCCTGTTTGATTTTATTCTTATTTATTTATTTATTTATTTATTTATTTATTTATTTATTTATTTATTTATTTATTTCTATTTCAGACAAATCTCATTGCTGTTTTGAACCTGCTGGGTCCACTGTTAGTATCTCTGAAATTATTTTTCTAGAATGATGTTTCCCTTTTCAGTGATATCTGCTTTGAAGATTGTTTTCAGGCTGAACAGTAAGCCATAGATAGGTGAGATGCAGTACATAGGTTAATACATAGCATTATGTCTCTCCCATAGATGGGTTAGTATGTAGTAGGGCTACTGATGAGTAGCTTTACTCATAGCATTATGAGTGTAGGGAGAGAGAGTTGAATCTGATGATCTGTAAAATTAGTTTTGGTTTCATAATTCTGAGAACGGGACAATACAGCTGTGGTCTTCCAGATGTTGCTGAACTACAGTTCCCAGCCACCTTTACCAGCGTAGCCAATAACAAAGGATGCTGGGGATTACCGTTCAGTAACATCTGGAAAGCTGCAACCTCAGAGCCTCTGTTTCAGGAAAGCTTTTGGATCCCCTGTTTCTGATGAATCATCCACACGATCAGGTGGAAAAATCTAATTCAAAAAGCTCTGTGTTAGCATTATTTCAAAGTGGCATAGATATGATAGAACATGTCTGAAAAACAGAGAATCTTGTAATATGCATTGTAAGAAATAGTGTTCATTTCTGCCGTCCCTGCCAACAGTCCCACTGAATATTGCTGGGCATGAGGCTTTTATACCTCTGGCAATAAATGCAGCGATAGAACGATGAGTTTGCAATAGACCAAGCATGGAATGACCTCCGGCAAGGGCGTTCTAGCTCCTGAATCAAGCACCCCATCAATTATTCACCCCTTGTCAATCCTCCTGCTTCTGAGTTCTTGCCAGAACCCATTCCTTCTTCCACCCCTGGATAATGGAGTTAGCAAACAGTTTAGAAAATTGAAGTTCATAACCACCGTGAGAGCCATGGTGGGCAGACACGGTGTTGAATTCTCTTGCAAGCTTTGCAAAGACATCCGAGTTTGGACCACAAAGAGTCTGCTGGGTGGCTAAAGTACAGCTGACAGTCCAATGTGCTGACACTCATGAGGGACTGGCATATTAAAATATTCAAAATTCAAAACACTCACAAAATGGCATTTGAATATGTGTTTTGTTTCCAATCCTGAGAACTGGGGATGGAAAATCTCTTGCCTGAAGGTCAAATCCAACCTATCAGACTAGCCTATCCGGTCCGTGGGACTAAAGATAGATAGGTTCCCACTTTGGGAACATTGTGAAAATTCTATAGCTGAAGCTGGTCATGGTTCCTCATCTCCTCTATGGACAAACAATGGACATTAAGGGTTAGGATTTTTAAGGAAGTGGCAAACTCTCTTCCCGCTGACATAATTTCACTTTCTGCCCGACATAAGAGACCAGATCCATCCAAGACTGGGTTCAATTCTTTTTTTTTTCAACAATGTTTATTGAAAGTTTTAAAAATAATAAAAGATCATGCAAACCAAATTCAGAAGAGAGAGAGAAAATGAAAAGAAAAAGAATAAAAAGAGCAAGGAAAGAAAGAAAAGGGAGAAAGATTAAAGAAAAAAAAAGAAATAGTTAAAGAAATAGCTTTTGATCTTCATCACAAATACAGGCAAACTTAATATTTCTTTGCCCCTTATATGGTTGCATGCATATATCTCTTCTTCCCATAGGCCATCCCTTCTGCATTTGCAAATCCATAAATCATTAATGTTTCAGTCCAGTTGTCAGTAAAAAGTTCATAAAGGGGTTCCAGAATTTTATCAAATTATATCTTGTTTTAACCCTGGTCAAACGAATCAACTTTAAATTCCTTGCTTTTGCTTCTAACAGTCTTTGATCCATTCGAATGCTGTCGTATGCTTTGATCTTCCTTCTTTCTTTCTCCCATCTCTGAATTTACTTCAAGGCTTTAGCAACCCTCTTTTGTAAAGCCATCAAGAAATTGTTATCCAGGTCATTATCTTGGCTTGTCATTTGTATTTCCACTTTTGACTGTCTTGTAATCCGCAATTTCTTTATTTTCTAGTAAATCTGCATAAGCTTGTTTCACCTCTTCATCCTGTAGGTCTTTCAAAACATTTTCTTTGATAACTTTTCTTTCTTTCTTTCTTTCTTTCTTTCTTTCTTTCTTTCTTTCTTTCTTTCTTTCTTTCTTTCTTTCTTTCTTTCCTTCCTTCCTTCCTTCCTTCCTTCCTTCCTTCCTTCCTTCCTTCCTTCTTTCTTTCTTTCTTTCTTTCTTTCTTTCTTTCTTTCTTTCTTTCTTTCTTTCTTTCTTTCCTTCCTTCCTTCCTTCCTTCCTTCCTTCCTTCCTTCCTTCCTTCCTTCCTTCCTTCCTTCTTTCTTTCTTTCTTTCTTTCTTTCTTTTCCTTCCTTCCTTCCTTCCTTCCTTCCTTCCTTCCTTCCTTCCTTCCTTCCTTCCTTCCTTCCTTCCTTCCTTCCTTCCTTTCTTTCTTTCTTTCTTTCTTTCTTTCTTTCTTTCTTTCTTTCTTTCTTTCTTTCTTTCTTTCTTTCTTTCTTTCTTTTGGTAAGTAATACATTCATATAAGTAAACATTATTTGTGCCATTGTAGTTACAAGTCTCTGTCCCCATTCTTCAAAAGTACCTTGAAATGACTCAAATTTTACAGCAGTATCTGTCATTTTGTACAATCCAGTGCTTACTCTCCAATTCAAAAATGAAAGGCAGACTTTTTCTTTCCTGCCTGGAGTCTTTAGTCCTCTCCAGTGTCTAATGTCTGAAATCAAAAATGCTCAAATCTCTGTTATTAGTTTGATAGACTTCACAAAATGTTATTCCCATGAAGGTATTATTTATTAATTTTATTTTCCCTCAAATCTTTTAGTAAAAGTCCTAAGGTTCCAAATTTTTCTGGCCCCTTAGTCCATTTTATATCTTTCTTAAATTCTTATTTAGCTTTTTGCCATTCATTTCTATTTCTTAGTTGTTAAGCTTATAGTTCATTTTTCTTTGTTCAAGAACAAAGGTAAACTCACCAGGTAAGTTTTTAAGTTTGTCATTTTGAAGATCTCTAATATCCTTAATATAGTTAAATAGGTAATTTCCAAAAGTGATTAGAAAGTCAGGTTAGTAAACTCAGTGTCCTTTAAAAGGCTCTGCCATGACTGAGAGCATGATGATTCCCTTCATCTCCCAGCACTCAAACCTGTGGGAAACTGCTGCCCGGTGGTCTCCTCATGAGAATCTGCTGTTCAGAGCACAAATGAGTGATCTCCTGTCCTCTCCTTATTCAGAGAGGTTCTGTGGGACCAGTCTACTTGCCAGTCCTTCGGTCTTTGCTGTGGTCATTATCTCTGCTCAGTCAGAGACATGCTAGTTCACTATTCCTCACCCAGAAGGATTCCCAAGTCTGGGTTCAATTCTTGATCCCCATTGTATAAAGTTTCTAAGAATAAACCCCACTGGATTGCATAAGGTGTACTTCTGAGTAAATCTCTGTAGTATTGCCCTAGCTATAGCCCCATTGAGAAGAAAATAATGCAAATCAAAGATGCTACTGGGTTCCAAAATTTCTTTTAAGAATTTTGGGATTCCTGACCACACCAGTTTTTAATCTGTCCAGCACTAGTTGACCTACCTCTAAGGTGTGCATTAGGTCAAATGAAAGGCTCAGCTGAGTCAGCTGGCATTCTTCTTCCTGATTTTTGATGAAGTCTGGGCTGTAGGTAGCAATCTGATGAGAATTAGGGAATGTAGAATCAACCAGTAGACAGAATTGAAGGACAAACTAGAAGAATACACAAAAGGACAACCCAAATGTCAAGTTCAGTTATCAAATTGGGAATTGAAATTGAGAACTCATCCAGGAGTAAACCCCCCTCCCCTCAAATATCAACAATGCTGAGACACACTGGAATTTAGAGCAGGAATCCCTTTTCTACTTCTTCCTGTCCATGAGGATCTCTTGTGTACGTGTCAGGGCAATCAGAAATTTGAATAATCTGTTGTTCTGTTGGTTTCTGTAAAACACCTGCTAGATCTAGGCTCATGTGGCCTTCTGAAATTTTCCACCACATTAAGGGCAGAGTAATTGGATGGACATTTTTATTCTTTGCATCCCACTCAAGAAATGAGCTGGTGATGAAGAAAGAGGCTGGGTCTAGGTCTGTGCATTAAGAAGACATGACCTTGGAAAAAACTAGGAGCTGCCCATGGACAAGAAGACTTTTGTAGCCACAATATTTCTTTGAGGAAGCAGGATTGGGAAAGAGCTCTGGCCACACCCACCAGGCCCAGGAAATGTCCCAGAAGGAAATTTGGTTCTTGGACCAAATAAGATTGCATTGTTGATCAGCCTTGAATGTGCCAAAGGAAGCCAGGCATTCGTTTTAATTACTCTGGCATCTCAACAGGATGTTGTTACCAGTGAACAGATGGTAATAAATGCTATTTTCTAAAGGACAATCTGGTTTCTGCCCAACAACATAGGTGCGGGGGGGGGGGGGGATGAAGAATTGCTCCAGGGGCAAATGTTTTTCCAAATGCATTTCTGGGATCATCAGCTTCTTCCTAGATTGCTCGATAGTCAAAGCTGAGGTGGGAAAAGTCTGGCTCTTCGTAGGCAGCTTGCAAACATTTACATTAAAATGCACATCTTGCCCCCCTTGAAAGATAAGTGCTTGAGAGGTTCCAGGATGGGGTTTGATAAGAGCACCAGTTCTACTTTCTAAGAACACCCAGTGGAACCAGGCTGCCAGCTCTTAGCATTAAAAAAAATGGCAGGGCGTATTTTGGATTGATCTTTGGAGGGAAGCCGATGGGAGATGATTAATATGTAATTTGGGTTGAATCGGCCCTAGGGAATACGTTTTTCATTGTCCAAAGGGTGATGAACTGAAAATCATGATTTTGTGACTTATGGTTTTGATTATTAGAAAGAATAGGTTATAGAAAGAAGGGAATTATGATGAAATCTTAGAGAAAGAGGTTTGATTAGAATCATATGTATAACTACCAAGGGGAAGATTGGAAGCCACATCTATCTATCTATCTATCTATCTATCTATCTATCTATCTATCTATCTATCTATCTATCTGGCATAATATATGTTATATATGTGTGTGTGTTTTCTGTTCTGTTCTGTTCTTTCTGTTCTTTTATTTTATTTTTCTTTTTTCTATCTTCTTTTCTCTTTGTCTTTCCTTTTCTCTTTCTCTTTTCCACATTTACTTTTCCCTCCCTCCCTCCCTCCCTTCCTTCCTTTTCGATTTAAAAAAACCCAAAGGGTGATGAGGCTACAAACCTAAAGGGCCAGTCAATGACAGTGGATAGAGTGTCAGATAAGGACCGGGAGATCCAGGCTTAAATCCACCCTCAGCCATAAAAACGTATTCCGTGACTTTGGACCAGACACTGCTATGCTGCCCACTCTTTCTTGTGGGACTGTTTTTGTAGGGAAAAATTAGAGGAGAAAATGATATGGACATTTCCTTGGATTTTTGGAAGAGGAGTGAGATATAACTCTAATGGATATGGGCTAGAATGAAAAAAATGCGCACATCTAAGGTATTTGGAGAGTTCACAAACTGAACATTGTGGGATGAGAAATCTGAAGCCCAGAAGCTGGCCGATAAATTCTGTCTGGCCTTCAGAGCTCTTTATTCACCAGAAATTTGGTAGTTAATTGCTGGGAATCAGCAGTGTGATTTATGTACATATTTGGGCAAAAATAGATGAAACAAGGTACAGTAAATAAACAGGAAATCTTTTCTTCCAGAAACCCCAGAAAATAAAAACAAGCAAAATCAGCTTTGCACACTTGCTTGATGTCATACTATTATTACCCTACTCCTGTCCCCCATCCTCCAAAAATAATACTTAGAAACTATGTTGTGTCCCAGCCACAGAAATGTTTGCTCACTCCTGTTGTGTAGATGTTTTTATTGAAAAGGTCCTGGAACGTGAAGAGTGCTGTGTATACACCAGACATCCTGGGATCCTTCATTCTTGGCAAGGTCAACAGTGGGCTGTGTCAGCTAAATTACCCATTGCATCTACCTCTTCTTTCTTTATGTTTCTTGAAATCTACTAATCATTTCATCCTCATCCTCCTTTTTACTTTCTCTCTCTCTCTCTCTCTCTCTCCTTCCACCCCCTCTCTCTGTGCAATCAGCTACTGCTTCAAATTGACAGAATCTTCATCTGCATTTTCACCTCACCCATCAGTTGAACAGCTTCACCTTCAAGTTGCTACCTATAAACAGTAAACTCACCGAGGATCAGCTAACACTTGAATGTTGGGAGCTAACACTGTTTGAATAGTAACATTCCAGATTCCAGATCAACCTTTCCACAATCTCAGAATATCACCCAAATGGCCTGGATTCCTACAATACAGTAAGCTACAAGAGAAAAATGAAACTAAACTTGGTGATGCTTCACGTGATCCTAGGCAAGTCTCACTTTTGTACCTATTAAGTATGATGGATGAACATTTTGTGGCAAGAGAAGAAATGCTATTAACACCGACAGATTAATATTGTATTCAGCCACAGCCTTCATCCTGAGGCTTACTCTCAACTACAGACCTCATGGCTGAAACATCTGGCCACATGTTTGGATTTTCGTGCATCTTCCCCTGTCTGTAACATTCCTGTTTGTCCTTCTAAAAGTCATTCCATTTAAACCTAAAGTAAAAGGAACTGTTAGAACACTGTTTCTCAACCTTAGGAACTTTAAGCTGTGTGGACTTCAACCCTCAGAATTCCCCAACCAACATGCTGGCTAGGGAATTCTGGGAGGTGAAGTCCACGCAGCTTAAAGTGGCCAAGGTTCAGAAGCACTGTGTTAGAAGAAAGAGAAAGAGTGAACTGAACGGAATCCGAATAACTCTCATCTGCAAAGCTATCAACTCATTCCCAAGTCCATAAAAAAAGCAGAGGCCAGTTCTCTGCTTCCAGGTCCTGCCAGTGTCCAGCACACTTTGCAGGTTAGAATAGTTGGGCACAAAGCATTCACTGAAATCTGCTGACAGGTTGCCACAGGGGGCTGATTGTGCTGCTATCCTGAGCGCATGCCAAGTTCCTTCCCTGCACCACTAGAACCAGAAGGCAAACATTTTGATTGCAGTTTAACTCCTATCCTGCTCTACTTTTACATTACATTACTTTTTTTTTTTTTTTACTTCCCCGTTCAGCAGCCCTGAAATTCCTTGGGGTTCCATTCTCCAAATATTAACCTGCTTAGCCTCCAAGGTAAGGCACTGCAACTTGCCGAGGTTTTTAATAAGGCACTCCCTTGGACAAATGCCCATGGATGAAGATGGCAATAATTAGCGTCCGGTTTCCACTCTGGGGAAGGGAGGGTAGGGAGAAGCATTTTGCTTTGAGTGCTTTTTGGTTGTCTCGCTTCTGCAGCCAAGAAGCTCATCTGCTGGCAGAAGCTGGGCACTGCAGTGATGGGGTGGGGGTGGCGTGGCTGGGGGATGGAGAAAGACTGAACCTCACATAGAGAAGGAGGAGGCTGCTTCTGCCGTAGACCACTCTGGCCAGGAGCCGCTAAGCCACCCCCAGACATTCTGATGTTCTGGGATTCCCAGATATCTCCCTGCCTCTACAATTCCTTTCCCGTCCCCACTTGAGAAAGGTAAGAACAGAACATACCCTCACCTTGTGTAGGATCCCCCAAAACCTCCAAAGGATCCAAAATAAAAAAAGAAACAGATAGTGACTACATGCTTACATTACCCCCAGGTTTACCAACTGATCATGAAGGATCCTTGCTCCTCTGCCTTTCAAAGAGGTATGAGGGCAGAAATCCACAGTGATTTGACTACTGATTGCTCAAGTTACTCTTCAAGCTGGTTGCAGAGACACTTCTGTCCCACTCGCCCCCCACACCCAATGGGAAATGGTTGATATTGGGCCTCAAGATGGAAGCCCAAGAGCCTCCTAGAAGCAGTAGCCTGTCTTGCATATGTCTTGCCTTTCCAGAAGATATCATAAATATCTCTCAGAGGCCCTTCAGACAGTCACTGCTGCCCTGGTCACCTCATGACTGGATTATTGGAATGTGTTCTACATGGGGCTGCCCTTGAAGACCACCAGGAAGCTACAGCTGGTTCAAAATGCAGAGGCGTGAGCAGTAAGGAGAACCTCTTGGTGTCTCCAAGTGTCACCACTGCTATGCAAGCTGCATCGGCTGCCAGTTGGCTTCCAGGTGCAACTCAAGATGCTGGTCATCACCTATAAAGCTCTATACGGCATAGAGCCTGGATATCTGAGAGACCACTTGTCTCCAACTGTATGTTCCAGCAGAGAGGTCCCCTCCAGGTCCCCTCCATTAAACATTGCCATCTAGGAAGCGTGCCTTCTCTCTTGTGGTCCCCACTCTCTGGAACAGCATCCCTGCAGAGATCAGGACAGTGCCCAATTTCCTAGGGTTCCGGAAAGCATTGAAAACTTGGCTTTGGTCCCAGGCCTGGGTGGGGTTGATGTTTTTTATCTGTTTAGTGGCCCCTGTTTTGTTTTGTTGATTTTGCTGTCCAGAGTCCACTGGAATTCATCAGCCAATAGATTTGAATAAATGATAATAATAATGTCATAAATATCCCTCACCAATTAGCTATAGGGTTAGACGAAAAGGCAGGTTGCAGGCATTGTCTTCCTACATTTTAATGGAGACTTCACCTTGGGAAAAAAATTCCAAGGTTTCTTCTGAGAAAGCCTGTCCAGTTTCAGTGGTTAACTACTAATGGCTCCTGGAATCCCGTCGCCTGATGTCCAGTTACCCATGAATTAGGGCAAAGCACTTTGCCCTAATTTAGAATCTCCTCTGTCAATTCTTCAGGATGTCCTAAGATCTCAACCCAGGCTCCATGTAAACGTGGGGAAAACTCTGGGATAAATCTGACTGATTTGATGGAAGCCAAGTCTGGTTTATGCAGGATGAGCAGGAGAGGATATTGCTGTCATGTGTCTCCCCCCCCCCCCGCTTCCTTTTCTCTGGGTCTGTCTTTTACAGCAGAAGGCTGCTGAGTCATTTCTGCAGCATCAGTATCACTCTTTAAATTCTGTCTGGCTCTTCTGATCCCAGCTCAGCAAAAGGCAGATAATGGGAAGATGAGACACCCTCCTTCCCCAGTGAGGCCCAGCACCATCAATGTCACCTTTTCCCTAGGACTTCCATATTTTTTTTATTTCATGATTTCATTAAAATTCAATTCAACTAAAGTTAAAAGGATTGATAGGGCCACCCATCCCACAACAATGACTCTGGGGGGTGTATAAAAATGAATAACAAAACTTCAGCATGCAACCCCACATCTAAGAATAAAACAATAACGCCACTCACAAAGAAACACATTAGCAACAGCGGAGCTCGCCTAACCTCCTGACTCAAATGCCTAGGGAAACAGGCAGGTCTTCGGCACCTTGGGAAAAGGCTAAGAGGGTCTGAGTCATCTAGATCTTGGAGCAGGGGGATGCAAGTGCTAGAACAGCATACCTGGACTGCAAAAGTTAGATGACCAATGGATGGGCAGAAAGAATTAAGATTGTGGAGTCCTTGGGGTTCTCTGAGCTTGGTTGTTATCTTGCAAACATTTCATTATCCAGCTAGATAACATCTTCAGTGCTAGAAGGGAGTGGGGTTTATATACAGTGGCTTGCCCTGCCAGTGTCCTGCCCCCACTCTCTTCTAGCACTGAAGATGTTACCTAGCCAGGTAATGAAACGTCTGCAAGAAAACAACCAAGCTCAGAGAACCCCAAGGTCTCCACCATTCAACCCTGAGCTACATATATTCTCTTCTATTAGAATTAAGAGTTTTATGTATCTCTGCCAACATCTGGATAATCTTTTTTTTTTTTTTTTTTGCAGCCCAGATTGGGTAGCTCTACTTTCCTACACACACACACACACACACATATCTGCCTTCTTTTTGTTCCTGGGTTACCATTATCATAAACCATCTTCCTACTACAGATGTAACTATGCCAAACACATTCATTCCTCATCCTTCCCCCCTGCCGCCCCCATTCTTTTCTTGGAAGAGTAATAGATTTTCTTTCTACTTTAGTATGCTATGGTAATTTATTACCATTATCTAAATTTTTTGGCCTCTGTTTTTCTTGCTTTCTCTTTGAACAGGAGTCCTCTAGGGCATTAATTCAGTAGCATGAAGTAGAAAGTCCTGAGAAAGCAGCTTAGTCTGAGATTCTGAAAGCATGGTGGGTGGGAAAGGTGGTGGGAAGACTTCTTGCTAATGCAGGGAGAAATTCCCATATGACTCTTGCTGTATTCCACAACAAAGTTCTGGTAGACCATTTCAGTTTAACCTCTTCCTCCCCAAGGATACCTTCTGAGAGATCTCAGCAAGGCATAGGAATGTATCGGACCCCAAGTCTGTCTGGAAGCGGAAACAACATTAGCTTAAAGTCTGCTGTTTCCCTCTATTGATTCCTTCTTCACCGGTTTGCAATCGAGGTATCCAGTCTAGGATTCAAGGCTCGCAAACACCTTGGGTACAACCCCAGAGTCCCTCTGTGGCCAGGAAATTATAAATTTTAATTTGACAGCCCTTGTTGTCCTGGCCACGCCACCTTCATTTCACGGGTAGCCACCATGATCTTACTCGTAGGACAAGCATAACTTTCAAGCAATATGCTGGAGACCCTCAAGGTAGGAACAGGATGAAGAAGCAGGTGGGGCCAGGTTAAAATTTTTGATTGAATTTAATTTCAATATATTCAATGTCTATTAAATTAATCTAATCCAAATAATGGATTTACTCCTCTTGGAGTATTTAATGACTTTCTCATTCTGTCATGCTAAAAATTGGAACTGCCCAAGCCTTGCTGTTTTGCCATTTCATTGTTTCAGTTTAACTTGGCTGGACCAGAGATAGAATCTGGGTAGAACAGAAATAATATTTCTTTCATTGAGCAGCTGCGTGTTTCACCATAACACGGCCATAGTGTTTAGTACCAGCCATGTTGACAAAACGAGTGAGCAAAAATGTTTCCTGTGGCATTACAGTGCAACTTCTAACTTTATCACTCCCATATTTGCATCCCTACATCAGATGGATTTCTTCTGTGGGAACTTTGGGGTCTAATGTTATGGTGAGTCCTAGATGGTGCTATCTTTTTTATCAAATCAAATCTTCATTACGGTCCTAGACCAGCATAACACTTTTTAATTTTTATTCAGTCCTATTTTGAGCCTGTTAATTATTTCCTGTGCTGTTTATAGTTGTTTAATTGTTGAGGATTGAATGTTTTATGTTATTTAAATTATTGGAAACCCCCAGGAAACATTTGCTGGTTATCATGGTATACATATGATAAATACATTCACTTTTAGTATTTCAAAGTTTTGTAGGATGGGGCAGACTTAAACCTCATTTAGCACAAATATTGAGTTTGTTGCAATTCCATGAATTGGATATACATTTTCAGTTTAGATCTCACATGTGTCTGGCTGTGCACACACACACATATACACCCAGATGGAAATCCATTGCACGGTCTCTGAGCTTCGGGAATTTCAACAGGCCATTAAGAGCATCTATGAATCTTCTGCTATTAGGCTAATGGTCAGATTGATCCTACAACATGTTGCCTTTTAGTGGAGCATTAAAAACCTGGCTTGCTTTACACAGCCATTTATCAGCATGTTCATTTTGAGAGGAAAGGGTTTAAAATTCAAAAGCTAAACTTCAAGAATTCCAACCCAACTTTGATGCTATTTTTCATTCATTGCACTAAAACCATAAACCGTTATTACTCCAGGACCTTAGCTTTTAGACTGCCAAAGTCTGTCTGCTGTTAGCCTAGCTAAGGTATACAAGATCCATAAACAAACGGTTTATGCTTTGCTGTAAGCCATGAAGCAGTTGTGTAATTATGGTTTAGCCCTTCTGCAAAATGCATGTTTCTGTTGAGTAAAGCCATAGTCGTTAACCTTTTTTTAAAAAAAAATGCAGTTTACATTTTTGATATAGATTGGTGTGAACATAGATCGCCTGTCAGGTTACAGACTGAGATATGACATCCATATCATCTTCACAGATAGACATGGAACTTGGTCATGTACAAAGCTGGAGAACATTGGGCCTTTTAAACTGGAGAACTCTAGAACTCCTGGCTGTGAACCAAGGCTAGGAGAAGCACAGATCTAACATTCCCACACTGGTTTCAGATTAAAGTTTGGAGTTTCCAGGATAAAGGCAAGACCAAGTATAAGTAAGCAGAGGATCTTTGCTTCAAGAAGATTCTGTTTTAATGTGGTAAAAATGTAGGAATGGTTTACTGTTTCCTTCTCCTGCATAGTTTGAAATGATGTCTTTGCCGTTATCAACAAAGTGATCGCCCACCTCCAGCATCCTCCTATATTGCTGTTGCCTATTACAGATGCCTAACAATGGGTTCAAGCCAGAAATCTCTGCTGGAGTTAATTTGTTTTCAGTGTATGATGTTGATGTTGTTAAGACAACAACAAAACTGTTAAATAAAATCATCACAATAAACCTAAAACAATAAGTATACCCATTAAAACAAAGTGCATATTAAAAACGGAGAAGTAATGTAGCAGGGAATCTTAAAGGCAGCCTGAGAATAGCTGTTATCCTATAAATGTCTTGGAGAACCGTGATGTCTTCTTCGGTTTTCTGAAGGCGGCTGAACACCTTATGAGGGTCTTGCCACTGAGAAGGTGCTTTTCCGGACTGCTGCCACTGTGAGCCAAACCCCCAGGAGATCTTCATGCAGAACCCAGACAACATTGGAAGGGGCATTCTGTTAAGTGCTTGGATCCTAAACCTGTGGATCAATGCCAACACTTCAGACTTGATCTGGTAAAGCCTAGGTAACCAGTGCAGCCCTTTCAGTACCAGGTTTATGTGGCTCCATTGAACAATGGGACAGCTGTATTCTGCAATAGCTGCAACTTCAATGGTTGCCCCATATGGAATGCAGGGTAGTAACCCAACTGAGAGGGGGGGTTGGACTTGAAGCACCGAGGTAAGGCTAGCTCAGTGCCCTCCTCCCCCTCTTCCCCTCCTCCCCCTCCTCCTCCCCCTCCTCCTCCTCCCCTCCTCCTCCTCTTCCTCTTCCTCTTCCTCTTCTTCTTCTTCTTCTCCTTCTTCCTCTTCTTCTTCTTCCTCTTCCTCTTCCTCCTCTTCCTCTCCCTCCTCTCAACCCATTCACTTTTCCTCCATGTGTTTCTCTTGCAGTTTGCAGCATGCTGGCTGGGGAATTCTGGGAGTTGAAGTGCCAAGTTTGAAAAACACTGAGCTAGCTTAAACCAAATGAGGTTGTAGCTGGCACAACAGCCAAACTGGACATGGTACCTTCTTGGCAGCGAGAACTTCTGTGTTATAGAAAGAGCCTGCCACCACTCCACTCCCACCCTGCCTTAAAAGATGGATTTCCCGCTGCCATTCCTCTAGACATCTATTCTCCTAAAGCATGGGAGATGTCAACGCTTGTTATCCCCTTTTAAGAGATGGCCTGCGCAGTCTGCCTTTGACAATGAAACCTCCCCATCCATCAAGCATGCATTACATTGTCAGGCTTTCAAAGGCTGATGTAATCATCAGGATTCTTGTTCACATTTCTTGTGAAAAACACAACAAGAGGTACAGAAGCTTTTTAACGGGTCTTGTTTTCTTTCTTTTCCCTGATTACTAAGCAAGGTATGTAAAAAGTGTATTGTTACTTTCATGGTGGGCATCTTTTGAAATGCATCAGGCATGCCCAGGACACTTTTCCTTTTCGGGGTAAGCACGTTATATAAAGCAGAGAAAAAGGGTCAGAAGTATTGAGCAAAAGCAATTAAAGCCAGGAATGAAAATATAATTAAAGTATGACTCAATCTAATTCATACCAGCACTATTTACACCAACTATGCTTCTCCATCCCTTTCTCAACTTCCAAAGCATCTTTCCACCATTTCAATTCACAGCCGTGTACATTGCTGTTTGTTCTTTAAACTTCTTACTTTATCTTTCTGAGGATCTCAGCAAATCCATCCAACCACTTCTTCTTCCTCTCAACCCATCCACTCTTCCTTCACGTGTTTCCCTTGCGGTTTGATCCTCATTCATGCTCTCCGTATGGCCAAACCACCTTTGGCATCAAGGAATGCCCTGCTTTGCTGCAGTGTTAGCAACGCACTTCACAAAGCCAAGGGGGAAAAGACGCCATCTCTCCTTACGCTGGCTCTGCAGACTCTCGGTGCTGCTTACTAACAGTGATGGATCATGGGTCCCCTAACAGCTTCCTACATCTTGTCTCTGTGCTTTTACCGAACAGGAGAAATGGCATGAACCTGTGCTCTTCCACTTCTAAACAGCCTTTATAGGATGAGCTGCGGGAAAAGATGCACCAGCAAGTAGAAGATATAGTTATTTGGACCACTGTCTCCATCCTTAGCTGGGACGGTAAGGTTCCAAGGGTCAATCCTTGGGCAAGGTTAGGAAATACCCTTAAGAACAACTGATGTTGGCATTATTTGATTGTCCCAGGCATCTTCTGCAGGAGGCAAAGTTTGTTGTTTCTAAATCTTAAGGAGGAACTCACAGAGAACCTGTGGACTGAGGCTAGAAAAAGGACACTGCTCGCATTTGATTCCACCAGCCTTATATTCAAGCTCAAGATAGAAAAGTCTTTGCTCAAGAAAAGTGCGGTATCTCTAAAAATGGTTCCATGTTCTAGGCAGGATTTGTCTTACACTATTTCTTGCTTTTTTTCTGGGTGCAGCTTAATCAAGTCTACTTCTCCCTTTCTGTACACAGAGTTAATGCTGGGTTATTTCAGCCTTTACTTATTCTTCAAGCTGGGTACTGGCATTTATAATCTTCGGATGATCTGTAATAAATTGAAAAAGCTAACTTTTGGAGAAATTTCTGCTTGTAGCTGCCCAGCACCGCCGTGTGGCCTGCTTGGAGCATTACATTTCATTTTGCATTGTCTTTGTTAACAAACCAACCCCAAGGGCCACTGATGTTTGAGGGCCTAGGCCAGTGTTTCTCAACCTCAGCAACTTTAAGACGCATGGACTTCAATTCCCAGAATTCCCCAGCCAGCCTGCTGGCTGGGGAATTTGGGGAGCTAGGCCAAACCAAGCAGAGTTCCAGAAGTGTGGAATTCCATTTTCAGAATTCACCAGCCAGTATGGCTATTGCTGAAAATTGTAAGAGTTGAAGGGAGAAGTTGTCTGGTTGGGAAATAGACTGAAAAACTGGACTCCACCGCTGGCTGGGGAATTCTGGGAGTTGAAGTCCACACATCTTAAAGTTGCCAAGGTTGAGAAACACTGATTTAGATGATGGATAGATAATGGATAGATACTGCCAAGCACGCCATCACCCTGCAGTTCAAATAACGCCTTTGGCCAGGGACATTAAGATATGTGGTTTCCTACCCAGAAATAGTACAAAGAATCTGGAGGAGCAGAAGATATGGGGGTAGAAGGACTGACAGGCGACATCCTGGTAAATCACTGCTTTATAACTAATGATATCTCTGATATATGCCATTTAGTGAAGGGGTAACCCCCTTTAGCAACCATTTTTGAGAGCTCCCTCAATATGTTCTCAGAATTCCAAATGGGCTCACCTGCCCCAGAGGAGAAGACTCGGTGTCCCCAGCTGTGGGAGAGAGCTGTCCTCCAACTTGCTGTTTTTCTCTCTAGATAAACCCTTCCCAGTACCAGTACAAAACCTTCCCCATGAATTACTGCTGGCTGGAAATGCAGCCCTTAGGTCCAGCCCTTGGTTTGACGATCACCAACATAACTGACTTCTTTTCCTGTTCCTTTGGTACCATTATCCTGAAATGCTGCATTACACTTACTGTGTTCTGCATTCTCATGCAGAAGGCGGAAACATGTGGCTTCTGTTGTTATTGATCATTTCAAGACATTTTTCAGCTTGCCGTACACTTTTCCTTCTTGATCTCATTAATCTCCAGTAAGATAGTATTTGCAAACTTTCTGGTCAGCCAAGTGTTCTTCTAATCCCTGGCAGTGGGTGTGTTCAGCTTGTTCTGTATCCCTCCACAGTATTCGACATTTTCCCCTCCTGCTCTCAGCCTCAGAAATTTGTGGGCTGCTTGTCTTTGTTGCTAGAAGGGTGGGAGGAAATACAATTACAGCACATATATGGCTTGCAACTAATGAGCGTTTGCTTTTTCAAACAGACAATAGATTAGATTCACGGAGGCTGCATTTGTTCTAGCTGTGTGGTTATGTACATTTCTCCTGGATAGAAAGCCAGCCGGGGGGGAAAAAAATAGCCCTGATGCCACAAGACTGCTCTGGATTTAAATTGGTTTGCAGAGCCCCACCATGGACTAAGAAAGATGTCTGCCTTCCCTTCCAACTGGAAATTTCATTAGGATCGACCACTAATCCAACCTGGATTACAATTCCCATAATGCCCTGCCAGATGGGTTGGCTGGGGTGAATGCTGCTAAATTACCTGTTTGCTCAGAACTCATCCTAACTTTTTTTTCCCCTTAAAATGTAGTTGCTCCTGGGCTTCTCAGTTTGTAATCCTGAACTTGCTTAGTATTTAGTTATAAAAGTTATGGCATATTTCTGTTGTGTCCTGAAGAATCCCAAAGTAGCTTTCCTTAATTTGGGGTATTCCATAGGCTTTGAATTACAACTCTTGTCTCTACACCAACATATCTGGTTGGGGATGACAGAAGCAGCAGTCTAGCTCATGTTCCTCAGCCTTGGGAACTTTAAAATGTGTGGACTTCAACTCCCAGAATTCCCCAGCCAGCTGTGGAGTCCAGTTTTTCAGTCTGTTTTCCAACCAGACAACTTCTCCCTTCAACTTTTACCATTTTCAGCAATAGCCATAGTGGCTGGGGAATTCTGAAAATGGCTGGCTGGGGAATTCTGGGAGTTGAAGTCCACACATCTTAAAGTTCCCAAGGTTGAGGAGCACTGGACTCTAGCCCATTCCACAGGTTGAGTGGTCAAGTGAGTTGCTGTGGGGTGGAGCATTTGTTTCAGGTGGATTCCTGCTTTGAGATAGCATTAGACCAACTAGCCAGGGGTGACACTAAAGATAAGGAGATCCAGGCAATATGCCCTTTGAAGACGTTCTCCCTATATCAGTGGTTTGCTTTAAAAAGGCAGGGGAATGCCTTCCCCCAAAAGAGGTCGAACAAGGACCCAGATTTGAATGCAACTGGTATAACTGATAGGGAGGAGTAACAGAATAAAGTATCTTGGAAGAAGTTGTGGCTGACAGACCAGCATCGTGAACTCCATGTTGCAGTATTCCATGTTGCATTAGAGGCAATGCAGTGCCTCATTTTAAAAAGGGTAAGGCACACCCCTGCCTTTTCGAAGCCTAGTCAAAAAGGCTTCGAAAAGGCAGGGGTGTGCCTTACCCTTTTTAAAATGAGGCACTGCATTGCCTCTAATGCAACATGGAATACTGCAACATGGAGTTCACGATGTGCAGCTTCTCAAACCACGGAACTCAGCTGCAAAACCCGTAAGCAAGGTTGGGAAACTGTCCATCTGCACATGTTGCTAGACCGTGTCAGTGCTGATCTTTGGGCCATGTTGGCTGGGGATTATGGTCGCTGGAGTCCAGCAACATTGTCAGGAGCCCGTGTTCCTCCATCACTACGTCAAAAAAGCAATCCTGTGAATAGCTAACGCTAAGGACCCGTGCAAATTGGAGTGCAATGTTTGCTTCTCCTGCGGATTTGCCCCAGAGGACCAAGCTTTAGTGCGGTGGTATTGCATGCAAATGAGGATGCTGTGGGCAAACCCAAGCACTGTGGTTTGGGAATGGTGCTTTATGGCCTAGCATAATTCCTGTACTCAGTCAATTGTGGCTCATTAAAACAAAACAAAACAATCAAATCATGACTTAGTCAATTGTGGCTCATTAAAAAACAAAAGCACACAGTCAAGCCATGACTTAACAAGTTGGGCAAAATTCATCCTGGAACGTTATGTGTATGCAATTGGGCACAGAAGGTATGCTGCGGGTCCTGTCGGCTAGGGACCTATGCTTGCCAGGTCCCAGGAAGTGGGCCTTCTCTGCCATAGCACCCTCCTTGTGGAACCGCCCCAAAGTGAAATTAGCTCCATCCGTGTTCCTGAAGTCCCTCAAGACCTGGCTATGTCATCAGGCCTGGAGGTCCCAGGGGACCACTGACATTCTAAGATGGCTCCCTCATTCCCCCTAATATTCACTCTCTCCTTTGCCTTTTTTATATTTTCATACTGATGGTTTTCTATTTTCAATAATGACTGTTTTTATATATTTAATGTTTTACTTAATGGTTGTTCGCCACCCAAAGTCACTTTTTGTGAGGTGGGCGGCCATATACATTTGATAAATAAATAAAAATAAATAAAATATGGGTGGAAAGGAGGACGATACAGGGGATTTTTCCTTCAAGGATTTCTCACTCCTGGTTTGCAGAAACTCCACTTAACTGGTCATCCTTCCCTGCCCCCATCTTTTTTTAAGCAACCTACTGATGTAGAGAGAACTTTCTCCCAGCCAGGCCTGCTCTATGTCTACTACACGGAAGATGAAGGGAATTGCCTCTTCTTTTTCAAGGGTTTTGCTCAGTTCCAAACCCCACTGTCTGATTTCCACCAGACCTACCCAAGCCACTGCTGTACTCCAGACATTGCACCAAAATGATGTCAGCCTTTCTTTTTCTGTTCTGCCTCCCCCCACCCTGCCCATGACTCAGAGAGATCTGAATTGATGGCTCTAGAAATCAGGTGGGGAGACAGCAGGGGAATGGGGGGCGAGTTTTTTGTCTGAAGGGCAGCCGTGATGAGCTGCGGCTTTACCAGGGTGTGGCCAACCCAGTTTTACTGCAGTCTGCTCTGCAGTGAGATTTTGCATCACTGTTCGGCCCTTGCAGAATTTTTCTCTTTGGTTAACCCCCTGTGCACCAATGAAGAAAGAAAGAAAACTCTTGTTCCTGGACCAACTAACTGTTTAAAAGAATGGACGCAAATATCCAAACCTGGGAACAAGGGAAGGACAATGCAGCAGTGATAGGAGATACTTGCCTAAGAAATGTCCAGATGTCCACCATGATTGTCATGACCTCTTCACAGCAGCCCCATGGGGTCAGCTTGCTGAGAGGTAATAGTTGCACGTTGGCTGAGTGAGACAGCACGTTCTGCCAGATTGTGGGTGGTTCAGTTTTGCTTTGGTCCAGAAATGCCCAACTGTTTTGGAGATACATTAGTCCATGACTTTGAGAAGTGCATTCTGTGAGCAGCACCACTTTCAAAAAGTAGGTAGAATTAGATCCCCCAAAGAGTATGTCCATTGGAGAGAAAATGAAATGAAACAATGGTGTGCAGCTATTGAAATCCCCCTTAGCAGATCCTCTGCAGTATGATTAATAAAATAATAACCAATCCATTAAAATTATCTCCATTCCTACCCATTGTATTGCTTCCCCCATATTTCAGGTCTGAAGCTCATTTTTTAAAAAGAATAGAAAATGCATTTTCCTTCCCCCCTACATCATGGTCATGTTAGAGTGGCAAACCTGGAATCTATTAGTTGCTGGGATTCTTAAGAGTTAGATAGGCTTAGTTTGAGCAAGCAAAAGGTATTCTATCAGTTTGCATTCCACTCCAAGTAGGGTTGGAATGAAATGCAAACCACTCCATGGTAATAGTTTCTTCTCACTTAGTTTCCCCAGCTAGAGGTACTGAGACACGTGGGGCTTCTGTATTCTTCTAATAGTTTAATCTTCTTTTCAAGTTGTCTACCTTGAGGGGTTGGTTGGGCATCTAGGTTGTTAATCATGCATTCCAACCGGCCAGAGCAATGTTCTTCAACCTCAGCAACTTGAAGAGGTGTGGACTTCAACTCCCAGAATTCCCCAGCCAGCATGGCTGGCTGGGGAATTCTGGGAGTTGAAGTCCACACCTCTTCAAGTTGCTGAGATTGAGAAATACTGACCCAGAATCTGTTGGAATGGCTGGCCATAATAAATGTAATTAATTAATTTTAATAATAGACCACTGACAATGACTTAAATTACAACTTACTTCTTTCCTTTAAGAATCCACTGTGCTAATAGGGATGGTGGAGTTGGGTAAGGCAATGCCATATGTTCCCTTCTAACTCATTTGTGAATTAGAAGAATGATACGCCCCTCTTTTCAGTGCATAAGCTGTGGTGCATTAAAGCAAAAGGTCCCTCCCATCTAGCAGTCTGCCTTCTGCAGTTTGTCCCCTTCTGTAAAGGAAAGCAGAGATCAACTTGGAGGTAGGGGAGGAATGGGCAAGTCATTAAGGGGAGACCTGGAAAAAAGATTACTCAATTCTGAGAAAGAAACTCAGAATAACCCTGCCTTGATTTTGCTTAGTATAAGATGGGGCAGACAGAAACTCGGACAGGCTTGCACAATTCTATTATTTTACCCTATGATAATAAACTGCATGCCTGGGATCCCTGCCATGTCTGTTTCTTGACTTGGCCTACCTCCAAGAGTGGACACATTCAAAAAATGGCACTTGGGTACGTGTTGCATCTGAAGCTGGAGGTTCCATTAGATTCTATAGCTCAGAGTGATTGGTAGACTTGTACTTCAAGATGCAACGTCCTTGCCAAGATCAAAGTAAGATTCAACCGGGGGTCCAGTTGCCTTTTTCATGAAAGATGGGGGAGACCCATTTTGGCTTTTCCTTCAAGCAGCCAACATCTCCAACCAGACTTAGCAGCCACATCTTTCCTTGCTGGAGAGCAGTCTCTGAGCAAAGCATAAACTCCCTTGTCTGGGAAAGTCTCAAATCCCAGAAGAAAGAGGCAGAGAAATGCTCTACAGACCTAATGTGGTTTGATCAATAAGTCTAAAGTAAGCGTCTGAGTCAGATTGGAGAACAAGGAAGCCAAGAGCTTCCCAAGGTCAAAGCAGCAAATGTGTGCCTTTGGGAGATGACAAAGGAGGGTATGGGTTGTCTGCATCTTCAAACGGCATTTTTCTTGCAGAGTCCTTGGCAGGCAGATGGGGTAGAGAATGCATTACAAAAACCAAAGTTTAATTTTGAAAGCATATTTGGCAACAGTTGCTTGTTCTCTGTTCTGACTATGCAAGTGGGCACTGCAACAAAACGCTGAAGGGCTGAAGCATTGCTGCTCAGAGTTTCAGCATCTCCAGCTGGACCATTGAAAGTAGGAAGAATGATTATCCAAGAGAAATTTGGGGAGGATCCATGGTCCTCCAGGCAGTCTTGTAGTTCAACTCCCATCAGCCCCACTGGTCAGGGAAGCTGGAATTGTAGTCTATCAATATGGCCCAAGTTCTACTAATGTGAGTAATTTGAGGGCTTAATTCCGCAAACGATATTGTAAGAATTCCACAATTGTTTTCCAAGCAACAATTTCAGGAGTTTCTCAATTTTACCCCAAGCATTTCACTATATGCGCTACAGAATGGTTAAAAATCAGATTTGCTATAGAATAATTAAAATTCAGTTTTGCAGTTAAAAATACATTAAGTCAAAAAGGAAACATGCTAACCAGGGTAGCATTTTTTTCAGGTATATAATGGCAGTAAGTGCACTTACAACAGGGCATATCCTCTGATAGCTGCCTGGAACCTGCTCTAGGCCTCCTTTGAAAAAATTGTTCTCCAGCAGAGCCATCTTAATTTCCCACAATGCCTTCAGGACTACCTCAATCCAAAGCCTTGTGGGAAATGTCAAGGTTGACAGCGACTAGTTTCTAGATTAGTGCACCAGTGATGCCACCAAAGGAAATTGACCAATGTACAGCATAGAAGGGGGTCCATCAGAGGTCCTAAGATGGACTTGATCCAACCAAGAAGCAGCTTGAGGATGGGTGCCTTGAATGCCCTCAAAGAAGGAGGCGACCCTAGGAGTGAAAAAGCCAAATGTGAATTATTCCCAACTTGAACATATGAGCTCAATTTGTATAATAGCTACCCTAAACCAATTTTGCACTGAATTGGATTGTTGACTGAAGCAACAGAGCTTTCAACATATTTATAGCAAGGATCTATAGGGTTTGTGGGCTGGGCTGGTCTTTTGGGAACCCTCCAGAGGCTCCTCCAAAATAACTTACCACCGAATGATGGCACTGCAGTTTCCCATTGCTTTAATAAATGCAGCCATGTTAAAACCTTGACTGTGCTAGCATGTATTTTAAAAAGAGATGGGAAAAAAATCCACCCTACCCCCTTGGGTAATACCACTTCTATGGGACCGTTGACTTTTTTTTATCATTTAAGAAAGAATGCAGCCCCATCTAGATAAAGTTGCTGATCTCTGCTTTACAGGGATGTTCTGTCAAGTAAAGTAACTCTTTCATCACAGCAGATGAAATAAATCTCTAGTCTTTGCTGATTCATCTCTTCCATCTTTATTCGCTTGTAGGAGTGTTACTGCCCTCAAGTGCCCAGCTGCAGAAAAGAACAGAAAGCGTCTTTAGCTAGCCTGGAAGAGGTTTAACACAGGGACCTGGTAGCAATGAGCTGCAGAACCAGGCAACTGGATGAGCCCCTGCTTGGTTTTTTAATAGAAAAGCGAAACGGGGAAAATCAAAGCCCTGTTGAAAAGAATATTGCAATCAGCCATATGTAAGCTACTCAAAACCCAGGTCCAGCCTTTGAGCAATAAACATGAAAGCTATTTGTTCTCTTTTCTTTCTCTTCTTCTCCCTCCCCTTTCCCCTTTTACTCCTTGCAGGCTTTTATTCAGTCAATAGCGTCCTCATTTTAATCATGCTAAAGGTGATTTACATATATCATTTTGATTGAAACTTGGAAAAAGGAAGATAAAAACTAATACAAGCTGATATAAAATAAGGAGGAAAAAAGAAAAAGAAATCAAAGAGAAGGCTAAAAGTGCAAGAAAAGAAGAAGAAGTAAAAGAAAAATAAAAAAAGAAAAAAGATATAAAGAAGTGGCTTCCAATATACTTTACAACAGTTGTAACTACAATTATATTATAACCTGTCTCTCTAAAGTTACATCATGATACTCTTCTTTCTATAATCTATCCTGTCTAATCATCAGAGCCATAAATCACAAGTTCTTTTTTTTTTTTTCACTTTTATGCAAAAAGTCCATAAGAGGTTTCCAGTCACCAGTATGAACATGACTTCTCATAGCTGCTGTTAGAATGGATACAATGCATTGGCAGGACTATTCAACGCCTCTTTTGGTAGCCTGTATCTAATTGTTTCACTGCCTTCATCTCCACCAGCGGCCTTTGGATTTACTTCTCTCTGATTCGAAATGCAGGATTTTGGCTGAGACCGTTTGTGTATGACTGGGTTCACTGTGTAAGCGTTTAGGCGTTTCCGTGAGAAGTAATTATTCTGCAAAAGAAAAACTGCCAACTCATTCTCTAAAGAAATTCTCATTCTCTTACATAACCCAAAGGAAACCATTTATGCACACAGACCGCAGACTTGGGCAAACCTTGATTTGATACTGGGGGAGAAAGAGAGGAAGAACTGCAAAAATGCCAGTGAGAATTGATCACATTCACTAGAGACCGATCGCCAGATTGCACACTGGCAGAAGTATGGAGGGATAGAAGGTGAGGAGGAAGTATTGTGCAGGTGAGCTTCATCGGGTTGGAGGCATTCGTTTGACAATTTGAACCAATTCAGAAAGTGCAGTTTGCAAAACTGAGTTTAATGATTTTTGCATGCACGGAAGCCTTTCTAAACCAACGTATTGATTGGAAGGCATCCAATTCTTCCTGAATCAATGACTCCGTCCAGAAAAATCAATTAGATTCAGAGATTAAATTGAATTGCCTTTGAATTGAATCTCTCAGTCAACATTTTGCTATGGCTGAAAAACAGAGTTTCTGGAAAAGGGTAAGGCTGGTTGGAAATATGAATAGTGCCTTTCTCAGGGTTATATTATGGCAGCCAGTTGAGATATTATTAACTCTATTCAGCAAAGTGGACTCAGGACCACAGCAGAAACACAAGGTAGGGAGGACATGGACATTATCAAGTGTAGACCTACTTTGGGGGACGGTTCTATCTTCCACCTTTTGTGATCACCAATTGTCACAGGATATAAATGTTTCTATTATTTAAAGGTAGGAGGAGATGAGCCTACAGGTTTTGAGTGATCTGATTAAGTATAAAACCGTTATCTGAAAGAACAGCATGGTGAAAATGATGAAAGAGTCCCAAGCTAGAAGTGTTGGAGGGGTCATTAGGGAAGGGAACATGGCTCAGGGACTCACAGAAAAGCATTTTTGTCAATTCATGAAAGGGACCCAATTGACAATGGACTGTATTTCAGGGTTTTCTTCCCCTTTGGTTTGGATATTTTATTCTGTAGAGATGGTGGACCTGAACTTTCACTGGGAACAAAGAGATCTTATCCATTTTACAGTCAGATTTCTTCTGTTTGGTGCACAGAATCAATAGCCCAGGTTGGCTGCTAGAAATCTGCAGTCTCATATCGCATATTTAAGAATCACTGTTTTTTCAGCTCCAACCAAATGCAGAGCCTGGTTTTCTCATAACACCCTCTAGTGTTACTGTTGTGCAACAAACTGTCATTAAAAGGATTATGATTATTCTCACCACCTTTTTAACTCAGCCGTCTTGCCTATTGCCCTACATCTGTAGGTACTCATATAGTCTCTTCTCCAGGAATTGACCTATTTTTTCTGAAAAGCTGGCCTTGAGCCACACAGGGCTTTTCCACTCTGCACCCTTGGGTATAAATTAGCTGGAAATGAAGGTAGCTTAAGAAGTCTCATTCTGGATTTCAATCCATTCCTCCACTTTGGCCATGATGACAGCCTGATGTTCTCTGCAACTCGGGCTTCTGATTGTTCTTTACAAGGAAGGAAGGAAGGAAGGAAGGAAGGAAGGAAGGAAGGAAGGAAGGAAGGAAGGAAGGAAGGAAGGAAGGAAGGAAGGAAGGAAGGACTACATTTTTACTATCTTTGTCACTTGGGCGGTGGAGAACTCTTTGGTTAATTTCACCTGGTTTAAAAACACAAGGACAAGTCCATCAGACAGGTCCAACTTTTCACTTTGTCATCAGTAGAAAAGTTCATCAGTGAACTTTCTTTTTAATGCCCAGCTATTCTAGTTCCATTGGTGAACTTGTAGTGGAGCTCTTGGCCTATAAGGAAATGAAGCCCAGCAGGTGAATCCAACAGTATCACACACACGGGCACAAGTCAGAAAATACCGCTTTTGACATTGCAGACAAAGATAAGCAGAACCTGCTTTCCCCTTAGGGTGGAGTTGGGTAGAGAACTAGGTGTGTTCCTGCCCTTGAGAAATAATCAGTGGCCCCTACTCATGAAGGGGCATCCTGGTCAAGCAGACCAGCCCTAACCATTAGCTCTCACTGGACAGGCCAGAGGATGAGAAAACTTCCTATCTGGTTATAGAAGCAAAGAGGGTTGAAACATACATTAAGTCCTGGGAAACAAGGAATTTGGAAGAGACTCTGGTAGGCTCCTCCCTGATTCATTGGGATATAAGAGGGAGGGGAGGTAAAGCACAATCAGACTTGCAAGATTCTGTTGTTATAGCCTATCTCAAAAGATTAAAGTTCAATTCTTCCAGTGGAGTAAAGCTCTGAAGAGCAAGATCTGCAAGGTGAGGAAGCCTTTGTTTATGATCCTGACCAAAGTAATGTGAATGTTTGAGTCTCTTTCTATGCTTTGTTGCTTATGTTAAAAAAAAAAAAAGTGTGATGGGTATGTTTGTATGAAATGCTGGCTTCTAATGCTAGATGCTGGTAGGTGCCCAGAGGGTGTTGGAAGGAGAACGGCGTACCTGAAGCCAAGACTTGTTCTTTACCATGTCTAATCCTATCCTTAAGGTTTGCATGCACCCTGAGACATACATTAACCACAACAGGCTGAATTTGTGCCACATTTGGATGTGTGTTGGTGTGTTGGATACAAGGTTGTCTGGGGCAGGGGGAAGATTAAAAATGTCAAGATGACAGCTATGTGATTGAAGCCCCACTCTTCTTTTGCATGCATATGTGCAGTGCACATAAAAAAGGATGCAATCATGCATTTGTAGCAGTCACCTTATCACTTTTGAACCCTTACCGTCCCTGCAAATGTCCCAGTTGGTTAGTCTATAGCAGTGTTTCTCAACCTTGGCAACTTTAAGATGGGTGGACTTCAACTCCCAGAATTCCCCAGCCAGCCATGCTGGCTGGGGAATTCTGGGAGTTGAAGTCCACCCATCTTAAAGTTGCCAAGGTTGAGAAACACTGGTCTATAGCTCTCTGACTTGTCTTTGCATGTCATGTTTATTCATGTTTTATTATATTTGATAGAACTAATCCCATTCTCTAGGTTTGCGCAACATCCCAGATCATAAATTATTCAGATGGACAACCTGAAATTAGGGTTACCAGGTTTGGGTTGCAAAAATCCAGACTCCTAGATGCCTGTCAAAGTTTTTGTTTGTTTTGTTTTTGCTGCCATCTAGTGATTGTCTAAATTTTTGGAGCCCAGATTCAGCTAACGTGTGATTAGGCAGTTTGTGGTGCAGTGTGGCTGCTGAGGTTTTGTACAAGAATTGGTAAGGAAGAAATCTTGCACATTTCATCAGGAATCAAGATTGGACCAGTGCTGATGGCTTCTTAATCTCAATTTTCTCCAGACAGCTGTTTTCAAAGATGTATTTAACCAGCATTCATTCAATTGAATCCAATTTTCCTGCTTTGTGCAACATTCTGGGTTAAAATGCAGTTAAATTTGTGGTTATGAAAACACAGTGGCTGTGTTCAGACAACATGCTTTAAACTATGTACTGAATCCACCCATTTTCTTTGTACGTTCAATCCTCTGAGCCATTTTTTAACCCAATGTCCACCAAAAAATCTAGCCAAGGTCAAAACTAGCCATGTTGTTTGAACATACATCTGCATTTAACCTAGGCAATGAAGCTACCAAGAAGTTATTTTTTATAAAGTTTCTAATATGTTAATTTCTACTTGGGCTGCACCGTCATACCAAATCGGCCAGAAGGATTGAGGCTTTTATTCAGACTCAGCAAAGATGGTCATCGAGTTTGATATTCAAATCAATAGAAGGCTTATGCCCCAAAGAAATATGATGGCAATAAAGCCACAATGTATGGCAGGTGGCAAGTCAATCAATCAAAAACTTAATTAGATAAAAGCAGTTGGTTAAATCAATACTGTCTGGTTTTCCCTCTTGTTTTAAGCTCCAGTAAGTGGGGGCCTTTTTCGATGATTGGCTTTAGCTTGGGCAAATATGGAACGTTGATATATAAGCAGAATTATATAAGGAGATCTGTATGAAACATTGATGAGAAACAACTAATAGATAGAGCACTCTGATATTGGTAGGTGGTAAGTTAGATCAGAAACACGCAACGTTGATTGGCTCAAAGGGGCTTTGCATGACATGTTGGGGATCACGCTTCTAAAGTAGCAAGGGAAGCACCCCAGGTGGACCTGATTTGGGGCAGGGGGTGCCTTACCCCTCTGCCAAGCCCAACAAATGTGTATCTCACCCTGTTGGGGGCTCAGGGGGCTGATGGGAGAAATGTGGCCCAGGGTTGCACTCTTTGTCCCTCTGGGTTATGTGACACAAGAGTTGTACTTGGGCAATGAAATAAAGGGAGTGGATCTCCTCCTGTGTGTCAGAACCTGCATCACCCAACTGTTGTTGTTTTCCATTGTACTGCATTCCTTGGGAATTGATTTGTTTCTGCCACTTGTAACTAAGGGGGGGGGAGGGGTGGCTGTTAATGGTTGTAAGGGGAGTTGGGAAGCAGCTTAACCATATATGGGCAATTTACACTGGCTTGATTGCCGGCCAGGCAGCTGGGGCCCAAAGAACCAGGAAGAAGCTCAGGGAGGAAGGAGAGAGGTCAACAACAGGTGAAGAGGAGTCACAATGCCAGACAATAAGGGGAGGGGGGATAAATAGAGGGAGGTTTCCCCAAGGCGTTAGTTTTAGCAATGTTCTGTTTACAAGCTACATGTACACCTTAATAAAGAAGTATTTGTCTGAACCAAGACTGGTTGCATGAGAATGCTTCAGAACTGAGAGTTGGATATCATGGACTTGACATTGTGTGTTTATCTTCCAGCTGACCTCCAGATGTGCTGGCCTGCAGCTCCCATTCTGAGCCAGCAAGGTCAGTCCCCATGCTAAATAGGAAGGAGGAGGACTCTGGGCCAACACATCTGGATGGTGCTGTGTGGACCAGATCAGCAGAGTACATTTGAATGATGCACATCCTGGCATCATAGTTTATACTTCTCTGAAAATATATCCTGAAGGTAAGGCAAGCAGATACTGAATGATCATCAGTAACCTGTGGGCCACTTATGGCCCCCTGAACCGATCTGAGCAATCAAGGAGTGACTTAGTTTCCAGAGTAAATTGTGTCACCCCTGATCAGTAGGTTCCTATAGTTTTTCATGCTGGAAGTGAGGCCACAGGGGCATGTTGGGAGGTTGCGATAGAGAGCTTAAAGTTGGTTTGTTTATGGTCTAAGACCAGTTGTATAGCAAATATCAGATACGACAAATAAAGAGTTACAAAAGAAGCCTGAAGCATGTTAATATTAAGCATATTAAGTGTATTAATCATGTGAGGAGGGCATCAAATGACTTCTATAACACATAGATATTGACAGAAATGTTGTGACCTTCTTGGAAGTGTCTGGAAATTCGTCACATAAAAAGTGAGCAGTAACCTCTCGATCAGAAGAGCAGTGACATTTTCTAACAATTGATATTCCAATATCTGTTTGCTCCTAAGTGCACAGTGGGCACTTTAACAACATGTGATACAGATTCCACCACTACCATGTCAGAACATACACGAGTGTGGTTTTCATAAGGGAGGAAGATGGCATATCTGCCCGTTGTCTCCCTAGGGATACAGCAGTGTTTCCCATATGGAAAGGAAAGGAAAGGAAAGGAAAGGAAAGGAAAGGAAAGGAAAGGAAAGGAAAGGAAAGGAAAGGAAAGGAAAGGAAAGGAAAGGAAAGGAAAGGAAAGGAAAGGAAAGGAAAGGACTTCCTCCTTCATAACAAGTATAAACAATTTTAGTAACTTATCACCTTCTCTTAAAATACAACAAATGATCTCTTCTTCCCATATCTCATCTCTTATATATAAACAAATCCTTAAAGCCTCATCATTTCAGTCCTGGTGTCAGCAAAAGTCCATTAAGGGTTATCAAATAACAACATATCTATTTTAACCTTGATCAAATAAACCAACTTTATAGTCCCACTTTTTCCTTCTAACAATCTTGATCTTTAGTCCCTTCAAATAATGTCCTAGAACTTGATTTCTTTCTTCTTTTTTTTTTTGGTCCCTTCTCACAAAATTCTTCAAAGCTTTAACAAGCCTCTTTTGTAAAGCCAATATAGGAAAATTATCCAGGTTGCTCTCTTGGTTTGTTATTTGCATATCCCTTTTAATTATTAAGGTATCAGCTACTTTCTTTTGTATGTCCAGTGTAGCATCTTTTTCCATATCATTCTTGTAGCCTGTCATTTTTAAATCCAGTCTTGATCTTGTCAGGTAAAACTTATTCTTCTTCCATAACATCTTTGAAACACAATATATCTATACAGGCAGACATTCTTAAAATTAACTTCTGGGTCCATTGTTCAAAAATATCCTTCAATATGTCCAATATTAAAATATTTGGCTTCATTTTGTATTAGTAAGTCAAATTTAAGTGTTCTCCTCCTTTAATTGTAATCTTTAGTCCCTTCTAATTCCCTCTAGTGTCCATTTTTTTTCACTTTACAATTTTATTTCAAAAAATTTAAAGGAAGCCCCACTTTAGGCACAAATCCAGCTGGGGGACCTTCGGCCAGTCACTTTCTCTCAGCCCTAGGAAGGAGACAATGGCAAACCACTTCTGAAATCTTGCTAAGCAAACTGCAGGGACTTGTCTTATATACATGTATGTGTGTATGTATGTATGTATGTATAAAATTTTTTTGAAAGTTTTAAAAATGAGTAAAAACTAATGCAAACTAATATAAAGTAAGAAAAAGAAAAATGTGAAAGAGAAAGCTAAAAGGGGAAAAAATGTTCAAAAAAAGAAAAAAAAGAAAAAAAATACAAAGAAGTGACTTCCAATCTTCTTTACAGCAGTTATAAGTACAATTATACATTTACCTATTACATTGTTACAACATGACATCTCTTCTTTCTATGATCTATCCTATCTCATCATCAAGCCCATAAATCATAAGTTCATAAGTCCATAAGGAGTTTCCAGTCAGCAATAAATCTAGTGTCCAATTTTGAAAGTCTTATGTGGTTTTTAAAGAATTCCAAACAGAAGCATTTTTCCACAGGAAGGATTCTTATAATTGATTCCAAAATCTTATTTCAAATTTATCTGGACCCTTAGTCCACTTATAACTTTCTAAAATCAAAGTTTTAATCACTTAATAATTAAGTCATTAAACTTGTATTTAAAACTTCTGTTGCTAAGGATTGAAGGAAACTCACCCAGTGCTGTAAAATGTATCAATCCAAAGGTTCCTAATAGCTGAAAAGCAGTTAACAAGCAATTTCCGAAAGTGATTAGAAAAGGAAGTATGGGAACTCTGTGTCCCGTTGAAGGCACTGGCCATGGTTTGAGCAAAAAGTTGGCTATTCCCCCATCTCCCAGAGCTCTAAACCCACTGGAGATCACTGTCTTGCAGTCTCTTTGTGAGGAGCAACTGTCTGGAGCACTTGTGGGTGATCTCAAGTCCTCTCCTTGTTCAGAGAGGAATTACGAAGAGCCGCCTTTTCGCAGGGTCATCCTCAGTCTGCTATTTCTTCCTTGGAAGTCCCTGTACTCTTGGGCATATTGAAAACCAGAGTGAAAGATGCAGCCCTTAACCCAGAGACATCCATGGAAAGGGGGGAGGGGGTATATAAAAAATCAAGATGGCAGCTGTGGCTGCATGAATGAACGCTTGTCCCTTTTTAATGCGCATCAACAGGTGCAAAAAGAGTGGAGCTTTCATTCTGGGGGCACCATCTTGACCCTCTGTGGATATCCCTGCACTTCAGCCACATTGAAAAGCGAACCAAAAATGGAGAGAAGGTCAAGTTATGATACTCAGAGCAAAGTTCACAAGTGGAATCCTTGGGGTTCGCTGAGCTTGGTTCTTTTCTTGCAAACGTTTCATTACCCAGCGAGGTAACATCTTCAGTGCTAAAATGGGATGGGGTTTGCTCTCTGTTTATATACTGTGGCATGCCTTGCCAGTGCTGGTGGGGTGGGGGTTTTGTTTTATTTTTTCCTCTGGTAGTTCCTTGATTAGGGTATTGTTCACTGCTTGATTGTGTGCCTGGTGGTAATCTCTGCTTATCTGGGTGATGATTGCTGGAGAGGAGATGTTCTGGTCTTTTGTTCCCTTTCTATTGCCTCTTTTGAATAGAGTGTAGATGCTGTTTATCTGTATGTGTCTGTTGACGGCTGCCTTGTCTGAATACCAAGCTTCCAAGAATTCCCGTGCATTTTTGGATCTAGCTTGGTCTAAAATGCTGACAGTTTCCCAGTTAAAACTGTGATTGAGTCTGCCCATGTGTTGTGAGATTAAGGAGTTTTCATCATGTCACAAGACTGTGAGGCTGAACACCAACTGGAAAGGGAGGGTTTTTGACCCCAATGGCAAAGCCAACCCTTCTGTAGGCCATTTATATAACCACAGCATCTCTTAATTGATCCAGTCATTCATGTAAAGCATTTATATCCAACTTGGCTGCCAGAGTGGTTAACAGGTCAAGAATAAGTATTATAATGAGGCAGACAAGACACATCAAGAGGAAAGATGGTACCAGGTTTTTAGTGTTTGTAAACTTACATGTTAATATTTTTTAAAGTTCTTAGAAGAGCCAAAGACTCTGTTCATAAATAAACTTAACCCGATTCTTGTATTTTCTGTGCTTAAGGAGGAGCTGAGCCATAAATGAATGAAAATTGCCTAGAAAAAGACCACACATTAAGTCATTAAAAAAAAAAACCTTTATCAACATTAGCATAGTCTGACAACACAGCTGCTGGTTTGTAAGTGAACTGGTTAAGTGTGTTGTGTAAAATGGGCAAAAGATGATGGTCATCTACTCTCCTATTGTCAGTCATCTGTTTCAGTGGATAGGAATATCCAGGCAACCTCACTGGGTAACTGATAATAATGTAGTGTGTATGTTGTCTATCAGTGTCAACACAAAAGCTTCTTTTGGCTTCTTCTTTCTAAATCAGTGTTTCTCAGCCTTGTCAACTTTAAGATGTGTGGACTTCAACTCCCAGAATTCCTCAGCCAGCATGCTGGCTGAGGAATTCTGGGAGTTGAAGTCCACACATCTTAAAGTTGACAAGGTTGAGAAATACTGTTCTCAAGCCTTCTCTTCTTGCATTTGTGAGTGACAGGTTGAGCTTCTCAGTTGAGACTTGTAGGCAAGGCAGGACTGCACATGTACGATTCCAAGATGCTGATTGTAAGAAGGACTTGCTCTAGGCCAAATGTCAGTAAGCCAAGTATTTTACTGGAATCCGTCTCTCAGAATATGAGTTATCCTAATTTGTGTGCTACCTATTTCTGCCAGAAGATGGCAGTACAATCATGCCTTCTGTGCTCTGCAACTCCCCCAAAGTTGGATAATCCATTGGCAAAAAAAATAAGTTTACTTAGAAGTTTTTAATGCACGAAAACATTCTGAATAGTGTAGTAGTAATAATATCTTTAACCTGAAAATATACATCAAGTCCCCTAGGCAGTCTCAAGGAGATGGGGGAGATATCTTTTAAAAGAAAGGTAAGAAAAAACTGGTGTGCAAAATAGTAAATGTTGACAGGCAATCTGTATTATTTACACAAATTGACAAAATCTAGCTTTTGTTGGTGCAGAACATAGATTGCTGGCATGGAGGAAACAAAAAGAGAGAAATAAAAGAACAGCGCTAAAAGTGCAGAAAATAAGAGAGAGAAAAAATATAAAGAAATGACTTCCAGTTTTATTTACAGCAGTTGTATGTATAAATGTAAATTAACCTCTTATTCTATGGTGACATCATTGCTTACATTTTTTCTATAATCTATTTTTTTTTCTAATCATCAAATCCATACATCATAATTTCATTTTTTTCAGTTTCACGCAAAAAGTCAATAAGGGGATTCCAATCAGCATTAAACTTAGACAATGTCTTATCTCTAATTAAAGCTGTCAATTTGGCCATCTCAGCAAATTCCATCATCTTCACCCTCCATTCCTCCACTGTGGGTAAAATTGAATCTTTTCACCTTTGTGCATATAATAATCTTGCAAAAGATGTATACTTTTTGCAAATTCCTGTACGGACATATCTTATTTTACCAGTCAGACGACCACTAGATGGCAATAAATAAATATAGAAAATTCAAACTCAGGCTGTCTGGGAACCTCCTAAATCTTTGTCTTCAGCTCCCATCATGACTCATCACTGGCCACACTGATTAGGAATGATAGGAATTGAATGCCCATTTATTTATTTACAGATTTACATCCTGCCTTTATTTTGTACAGTTCAAGACGGTGTACATAATGCTCCCTCCTTCTACATCAGAACAAAATAGGACCTGACCGTGTCTGCCCCAAAGTCACCCGTGTTCAGCCTTGTCATTCTGGAGAACATGCCATCTGCGGATGGGCAGATAATTTGACCAGTTGTAAAGTAGCTATGTCCTGGTCAAGGAATTTCACATTTTGAGCTAGGAAGGGCTTGACAGATATGCCCAGGAACTAAGGCAAGATGTCCCTTTCATTCTGGGGCTTGGAAATTGATCTAGCTACTCCCCTCCCGCTTCTTAGTAACCATGATTATGCATGTCAATTAAAAATATAGCGCCTTTGAACATCAGGGTTCTTTCTGACTCATAGCGACTCATGGCTTTTCCACATGGCAACCTCGAAGCGCCTTGCTTCCTGTGCCCAGATTGGCTGGAAATGAAGCTGACTTAAGAAATGGTCATCTGGGTCTCAGGTCATTCTTTAGCCCAGGCAACACTGCTGGCCAGATGCTCGGTCTGGATGGCACAGCCTGATGGATAGAGCCATCCGTGCCAGGAAAGCAAGTACTTCCTTCCTTTCCGGGGGGTTGGGGGGGATCTTTCTGGACACATGGTTTCCACTGATGAGGATTTAGGATGAGACCGCCCCCCCCAAATATGAACTCCTTTTTGAGCATGTCCGCTGGTAACGGGGGTAAGGAATCACCCGTTTTACATTTCTTCCTGTCCCTTGAGCTAGAAGGGGAAACTGGCAGAACTCTTGTCAATTTTATGCAGTTGAAACAGAAGAAAAGTCCATCAGCCCTCTTCAGAAGGGGGCAGCAGACCAGTAGCCCAGGATGAAATGGCTATGAAGGGCAGTGATCAGTGACTGGAGGGGGGACAGGCCATGAAAAATGGCAAGTGCAGCTAGGATCGGTTTAGGTTGTTCAGTCATTTGCATGCTCCAGACTGTGACTTGATAGACATCCATGCAGGAAAATTCTAAGTCAATAATGACTTCTTTTGAGTTTTTGTAAAGTCATTTTATGACAACATCTAGCCACCTAGTCTTCTGTTGGCCTCTTTCTTTGTTTCTTCCAAGCACTGGGGTTGTCCTTTCTGCCTCTTGCCATCGCAATATGGGTCCTAAATATTGGCTAAGCTTCTAGCTTCATTACTGGTTTTGGTAACCATCCTTATACTTCCTAGCTTGGACCGCTGCTGATTGGCTCAAAGCCTTTTCACTCAAAAGGCTAGTTTCAAATTCTACCCTCTTTGTAAATATGCACAAAATGCTACTGGGTCCGAAAATACAAATATATTCCTATTTTATCTGTTTGAGCAACATGTAAGAAATGGTCTCTTCAGACTGTTTATCTTTCTTGGCTAGCGTTATCTCCTCCAGCCTACTCCAACCTGGTGCCCTCTAAACAATTACATTGGATTCTTATCATCTCCAGGGAACAAGGAGGTTTTTGTTCAATGTGTCTGGAGGGCACTGAACTTGGGAAAGCAGATCTCTAACTGGCAGATCCTTTCCAGGGACCTGTTAATTCTCCCTCACCTGTTAGCTGGGTATTTGAGCTAGAAATGCTTGAGGAGGGAGGCCTTCTGCAAGAAGATTCTTTCCTCCTGAGCTCTAATCTCTCTCTTGGAGAAAGACGGTTAACCAGCTTATGTTGAGCCAGAGAAATGGTCCATCTAGCTTCCTTCATACATAAATGCTGACCAGTCTGAGACCAGTGCTTGTAGAAGTCTTTGCAAGCTGAACCAACTCATTTTCAGATCTGCTGTTTTCCAGAGGATGTACAACAAAGACACATTTGAAGCAAGTTCTGAAGATGTTACCTAGCTGGGTAATGAAATGTCTGCAAGAAAACAACCAAGCTCAGAGAACCCCAAGGACTCCACCTGTTCTGGAGCTTCAGGATGGGTGGCTTCCACTGGTGGAACTCCTTCATCTGCCTCCCAGTTCCTGGGATTCCCCCATCCCTGGAAAGATGGCTCTACTGGTCCCTCAGATAGCCATTGTTGCCCCTCCCTCCTCCCCCATAGCAAAAGCGAGCTCAGCAAGGAAACGGGGAATATCGCAGTAGGTACCAACTGGAGTGCCAATTTTCCCCTTTGTCATTGGCCAGCTGGGAGCCCTCCCCAGCTTCAAGGAGCAGGAGTGAAGCACGGAATCTTTTCTGTAAACCATCCAGGGTTGCTTTTTAATGAGATGGGCAGTGACAAATTTGATATATAAATAAGTAAATAAAATAGATAAATAAAAGTGCGGCAGGAGCTAAGATGGGCAAAGCTAGCAGCTGCATCTCTACTATGGCCTGTATTGCTTTTTCCCCCTCTTGCATCATGGCAGCCTATCCACAGATGCTGTTTGTTGTCAATGTTAAGGATTGAACCTGAGACCATTGACATGCAAACCTTGTGCTCTTACATGAGGCCAGGGATGGGCAAGCCAGAACCTGCGTGCGCCTCCTCCCACATCTTCTTTTTCTCCCAGCCTCTCCTCTGGTGATCGCCCCAGTGAAAGTCAATAGGATGCCTTCTGGCCAGTGTTCGATGGGAAAAAGAGGGGAAAGCGTGTTTACTGAGCTGTGGCTGAGAGTTCTGGTTCCACCTCCTTGGATGATGTTATCATGGCTCTGCCCTGAATTTGGACAACAAGAAGTTTGACCCCCGGTTGTGAAAAGTGTCCCTGTTCCTGCATGTATTTATGGCAACACTTGAAGGGGACACCACCAGGAGATCCCTGGGCTGTAGACTAAACTAAATTAAAATAATCTCAGAAGAAAGCAGTGGCAGAAAGTGTCGGTCTTGTGGCAAGAAGACACTATGAATCAGTCCATGAAGTGAATAGGAATTGAGCCCACCTCAGGGAAGACTTCCCCTTAAACAGGTCAACTGGAAATTTGCAGCCTTCCAGATGCTCCCTCCTAGCACCCAGGCCTGGGTCCCACCTTTGCTTTAAAAACAAATGCAGTCTCTGAATCAACCTTCTGAATATATTTTGCCAGCCAGAAATTCTGGTCTTATGAGTCCTTTTAATCCTTAAATCCACTTTGCCTCTGATAAGGAGAGTGAATCAAGGAAGATAGGAACCATCGCTTATTCTAAAGTCAAGATTAAAATGCAGTTTGGGGGCATGGGGTGTTTTGTCATCTTGTTCTGTGTGAAGCAGTCACAGGCCACATGCAGAAGATCACTTTGAAGAACCAGGATGAGATGTTGTAGTGAAAGCTTGCCTGTTTAACTAGGAACTGGGTGTATCACTACACAAGGATGACTAATGCTACTTGTATGCAAGGTCCCCTTCAGCTACATATTCCTGAAGCAGCTGACCAGGTCTAGCAGCTGTATCTTTAAAGGTGCAGTGTGTGTTTTTTAAAATGTTTGTTTAACCCTAAAGCAACAACAACTTTCTCTTGGCGGAACAACATAGCAGTTGGATACATCTGGTCTTCCAAACCACAAAACAACACACCCAATTCTTTTTTCGGTTATTGTGGCAAGTAAATGCAGCCTGCACAGCAAATCGGGAAAATGTGGAGTAACCTGTGGTTAACTTAAGTGTGACTTGCACACATTGCCCCAGCGTAAGTGGGTCTGCTTAGCTACAAGGCCAGGTCTGAACAGGCCATGCGGGTGGAGAGAGAATCACGAGAAGATGCAGGTCTTATTCTGGATTGGCTCCTTCCAAGCCAAGAACAGCACTACAAGTTGGAAACCAGTTTAGATCTTTCCCCTGCCTCAGACTATGTCAGGGAAGGCTTGGTTTAGATGCTTGGGGGCGGAGGATGGGAGTTGTAGTTCAAAATATCTGAGGTGGACCAGAGTGGGTGAAGAAGATGCTAGATACTAAACTGCAATCATTCTCCAAGGGCAGAGCCTCATTGTTGGCCCAACGGCTTCGTTCGCGGGCGGGGGGGGGGGGGCGATGCCAAAGATGGCAGAAGTATCAGAAATGCGGGGGGGACCCGCGAGCGAGGATCCGCAGAGGGCACCCTCGAGCGCCCCAGGGCTTAGGCGCGCTGACTTCTGAGCCGGCGACTCACGGACGGAGCTCGCGCGGACCCCGAAGGCGGCGTCCTGGGCGGCCCAGTCCTTCCCATCCCGGCCAGGGGAAGAGGGAGGCTGTCGGAGCAGGTGATCCCGCCCGGCAGAGGCGGAGAGCGCCCGCCCTTTGCTCGCCTCGCTGCCCTCGGTGGAAGCGGCGGGGGGCGGGCCGTTGGAGTTCGGGAAGCGGCCCGGGCGGCGGCGGCGGCCGGAGAATCAACTCGCGAGGAGAAGGGGAGGCGCAGCGGCCGGCGGGCGAGCGAGGCGCGGGGTTCTCCCCAGCTATGGCGGGCGAGCCGGAGGCTGCCGAGGCCGGCGGGGGCTGAGGCGCGGCGGCTGGGCGAAGCGAAGCCCGAGATCGGCCAGCAGCAGGCGCGGCGCGCGCCCCGCGCCAGTCCCGGCATGGCTCGCTGGATCCCCACCAAGCGGGAGAAATATGGCGTGGGTGAGTACCCGCGGTCCCGCTCACCCCCGCGCCGCCCTGCTTCCCACGTGCGGGATGCGCGTCGCCCGTCCCTTGCCCAGAACTTTTCCATTCGTCCCCGGACGGTCTGCGGGGCGGATCGCTCTGCCTTCCTTTTGAATCGGCTCGCCGCCCTCGGCTTCTTTCCTGCCCTCCTTCCCGCTGGGTTGCGAGTGTTCGCTCCCCCTCTGCTAGTCGGGCGTCGGAAGGATTCGGCTTTCGGCGTGGCTTCGGGCGCGATCCTTCTGGCCAGCCCGGATTCCGCGTTGGTGGGCAGCCCCGGGCATGGGAAACGGGACCCCACCCTCCGCCGCTTTTCGGCGGAAGAAAGACGCTTTCCCCCCCTCCTCTCCCCCGCCTCCTTTTCAAGTTTCCCCAAGCGCCTTCCAGTACGGGCAGAGCCACTGTTCCCATGATCCCCAGCCAGCAGGTAGAGAGATGGGAGTTGTAGGGTGAGTTGGAGAAAGCTGCCCCCCGCCCCCTCCCCACAACGTGGCTGGTTAGTTCCCCTTTAACATGTTTTTATCTGTTGAGCCGTTTAGAAGGGGGGAGAGATCATTTTCTCTCCCTTCTCACCCCCCCCCGGGGGATTATTAATGCCAGGGAGATTGTGAGTCACCTTTGGGGCTGCAAACAAGGAAAACAAAGGGAGGGGTATGGAATCTTGTTTGCTGCGGCTTAGTGCAGAGGTGTCGGCGCCCGATGGGAGGCAGTGAAAGGTGGTGGGCCTAAACAATAAATATTCCGTTACTTCAGGTTAATGAAAGCGGAGTGCAGAGGTTGGCTGGTTGGTGGGGCTGATGGTGAAAGGTGGCATAGTTAAACAGCGGGCACTTGACCTTGAGGCCATGCCCAAGGCTGTCCCTCCATCTCAATCAGTCCATCAGAGTTTAAATCACAGCTCTGCACTCTTTTTCCCCAGAGGCCACTTTTTCCCCATCAAGTGCTTTGCATGCAGTGTCTAGATCCAGTCTGATGAACCACAGTGCCCTTTATTTTTCCCAGATCTCAGGGTCACTTTCAACCCAAACAAGTCCTGGGATCTCCTCCTCCTCCTATTTCTCCTTCACCACCACCGGTTACTGTATTATATCTGGCCTTTCCTCCCGAGAGTTCCAGCTGGTAGATACTGTGTTCTGTAGCTCAGCTCCAACCTCTATACTTCCGTGTGGATCTCCAGGGAAGATGGTGAGTTGGAGAACAAGTTGGGCAGCAACTCACGGTGGCTGGGGTGAGAAAGATGTCTTTCAGCTTCTTCTGGTCCCCATCCATCTTTCTCTCAACTAACAGATCCTGGGCCCTCAAAACAGTTTTCAAGCCAGCAGCAGCTCCTCATTGATGACTGAGATCTTTGCAATGTCAAGAGCTCCCTTTCATTTCTCACTGCTTTGCATGTTCGAATGTGGAATAATTCCACTGAAAAGCATGAATGGGCCTGAAGTTGAATACTGCCCCACCAAATATTTTCTTCCTCTTTTCAGGTTTTAGAGAGCAGTGTCGGACAAAAAGAGTTCTGAATTCAAGTTCATAATAAGTCATAGCACTTGCTCGCTGGTGCTAGGCCTTTGCTGTTTTTCAGTCTGAACAACCTTAAAGGGTTACAGTGAAGATTAAGGAGAGTTGGAGTCGTGTGCTAAATATATATCTTGCTTTGCTCAGTCAAGGAAAAGATAAACAAACATGGCTTATATTCTGGGAAGGAGGAGAAATGGATTATCTTACTCTCTCCTTCCAGCATACGGTCACTACTACTCACATTCTCTTTATGAAACTTTCAGTTTTATTGATACTATTTCCAGCACTGGAACTGTCCTTTGATTCCTGTGGACTTTACGAAAGGCCACTGGGCCATTTAATTCTGTGTCACAGTAGCTGGGTTGACATAATAAGTGACTAGGTGCACTTTGGTGTGTGGAAGGAATGGAATCAGACCATGAAGTCAAGTCCTTAGAAAGTTTATTTGTTTGGCCCGAGGAAGTTTTTGGGTTTTGCTGATCTGAAGTTAAGATTTAGCACGTTGTATGATTCCAACCAGGATGGCCAGCCTAGTGCGCCCTGGAAATGTATCATCAGGAGGATGATTGAGTAATCACCATCTTCCATTGTTCTTTTCCAGCAATTGCTGAATTAAGGCACAGTGCCTTTTGAATCTGAAGGGGTTCTACTGATCTCAGAACTGCTTGCATGAATCGTACAATCTTCCTCCATTTGCCCAACCCTCATTTAAAACCACCTCTCTTCAAAAAAGATACACTTGTCAGTTAAAGATCGAGCTCTGATTTCCCAAAATTTGAATTATGCCATTATGCATATCTTTTAACCTGTGTAGATTTTTGGATGGCTTCATGTCATATATATTTTCCTTCCTGGAGCATATGTAAAACTCACAGACAGCACCTTTAATTAATTGGACTGTTTGGGTTCCAGATGTGACAGATACAACATAGGTTCTATCACTGTTGCATTGATTTGAAAACTGTAGAATGGTATTTCTGGAAATCTGCATTTGGATCCTTTTTCACAGAGTACACAGATGTTATATGGATGATTTGGATGAATGCTGAGGTTTTTACTTTTGATCATTACTGGATGATAATGATGAGTTTTTTTGATTTCCTATGTTAAATGTTAAGTATAATTTGTCTTTTGCTGTCCATAGGCAGTATTTACACCTACAACTTCTGCTGAGATCCCAATTGGGGTCATTAGCATTTTTGGCTTCAGAGGGACTGAAGTGATCACTAAATCTTATGAGCTGCATTTATTTAGTCTTCAGTGGGGTGTTTGGGAAATTCCCCATTAGAATTGTTATGTTTTGTTCCCTACAGAACTTCTGTACTTCTCCAATTCTTGGATTTCCCCCAGTGCTACTTACATTTCCCTCTAGCGTGTGACCTGGTGCAGTTTTAGCTGCAAATAAGCAATTGCGTGCACTTGTACATCCAAAGCAGAAGGAAGCGACATGGTGGGATTGGAGAAGCAGATGGTTTCTACCAATTGTCAGTCTAGAATTCTGAAGCATCGAACCAATGAACTGAGAGAAAGTGGTTTTGGGTCACAACATGAATTCAGTTGGCTAACTTATTACTGCAAAATGTGCTGATAACATGGATGGATGGATTGGAACAAGACTGCACTGGTTACTTTTGATGCTAATTGAATGGAACTAGTATCAGACCAGTCTTCTTCTGAATGACTCTCATAAGGAAGAGATAGCTACAACAGAGTAGAGTAGGTCTATAGCTCTTATTTATGTCCTGTTTAGAAACCCACTTACTAAGAAAAAGCAATAGATTCACCATAGAAAATCAATAAAAAACAAATGTATAGAACACCCTTCATCGATTAAGTGCATTCAAGGTTTGCCATTTTATGGTTGAGTGAAACACATCTGGAAGTCAAAGGTTCTGGGACACTGCTTTAGAATGTTACGAAAACATTTTTTTTAGAAGAAAGAAACAGCCATTATATTATTTATAAGCAGTAGGTAGCTAACCAAGCACTATAAGGTCAATTAAAAAATTAGAAATTGTGGTAGTACCAATAGCCCTAAAAGATCCTCAGACAAATCCTTCTGTGATCTCAGTTAAGAGCAAGCATGTAGATTGGGTCAGTGATAGACCCATTTTATGTCTCAATCTGGGTTATTTGGTTTTGTGTGCTGTGTGAACCAATCTATTGCAGTTTGCAGTCTGTGATCTACAACTTAGTATGTTGTGCACACCCAGCCAATTCAATAAAGCATGTTTAAGCAAGCCATGCTTCCATACATTGTTTGAACATATGGGGAAATAAAGAAGCAGTAACTAATGAATTATGCAAATTACAGCCTTGGAAGAGGGGTTGTTATTTTTATTTGTTACCAGTTGAACCTTTCTTGCATACATGTGGTTCGAAGTATTGTGGTGGAAAATGAAACACTACTTCCTCTCTCCCCAATGCTTTCTGGGTTTTGACAATTAAGGGTAGTAATAGTAGTCTAAAACATGAGGAGGTATTGACGATGATCAGAAAAATGTGCACCAAATTCTGTATTTGTTCATCTTTCTTTATTTTACAAAAGATGTGTGTTGGAATGGTTGAATAAGAAGTCCAAAGATTCCCTCTGAAACTCGTGTATGAGACCAACTAGTTAGTCTTGCCCTAGAAATACCATGAAAACTAGATTTTTTTTCTTCAAATGTCTCTGTTGTATTATCTTGCTTAAAAAATATGAATTGTTTCTCCCCAGTTGTGAAAACTGGGATCAGTTGAGTCATACGGTTGGAGTCAGGGTCATGCTTATGGTGGACACATTGAAATCAGGGTGGTAAATTAGTCATGGCGAACTTAAGTCCCATTGATTTTCAGGGAATATATGGTGTGACTAAACCTGAGTCTAACACATAGGGACTTTGAAAAAAGAGGAACTCTGTAGGTATTTAAGCCATCACTTCAAATTAATGTTAAATTAAAGAACACAAAACAGAAGGCAGAGTTATTAATGGAGGGTATTCATATATTTTGGGATACAGTACAACTAAGGAGTAATATTATTTAGGTCCTCTATTGATGGTCTGATTGCAATCCCATTTAACACTTTGTCTGGAGAAGACACCATCAAATTCAGTGGGATTTGCATCGCAGTACATGTATATAAGATTGCAGTCTGTGAGATCCTTCTCTCTCTCTCTCTCTCATTCAAAACTCCTGATGATAAGAATGACGAAAATAGAAAATATGAAATAGTTAGCAGAAGTTCCGTTAACTGCAGCTTAAACATAGGCTGGGTTCATGCTACAAAGTAAACCAAAGAAAAGAGAACACCATGGTTTGGTTGACATACTATGCGTTGCCCAAACAAATAAACCATATCCTGGATTAATGGAATGGTCTAATTGTACAACAGGCTAAGACAAGGGCAGGGTTCCCACAACACACTGAACTACAAGCTCAGTTTAGCCTAGCTAGTGTGTGTACAATAGCTGTAGGGCTACTAGCAAATAGGGAGTTGTATTGCATTATCTTGGATGTGTGATATTTCTCAGTGCTGATTCCCCTTCATTTTGAGTTGGGTGACTACCAGAGCATTTTGAATGGAAATTCTGTGTCCTTTTAGGGAAGATGTAAAGTACATAAATGCTTGCCCATATAGAAAGAAAGACTGTCCCTTGTATGTGTGGTCAGATAGGAGGAGGTAATCTGAGCTGCTTTTTGGCAGTCCCTGGACTCTTCCAAATCTTCTAATTTTGATGATAACCCAAAAAAGGGAAAATTGTGTTAAGCTTCCTATTGCAATTTACTCTACTTCCCCCAGTGGGAAAATGGAAAATCCCTTTTTTTTTCTCAAGCAAATGACCTTGGCTGCCATTTTTTAGTGCATTGTCTGCAGCTGTATAAAAGCTGCCAACTTCTGTAGTTGAGGAATATGAAGTAGCAACCAAGTGAGAGAACTTTTGTTTGGCTTGAGAGCTCTTTAGGGCCATTGGGATGAACGGCTGAAATCTAGCAGACGTCCAGCCTTTACTTCGAAATGACCAAACAGCATCCTTTCACTTTCTCTGAGCTTGTGTTGATTCAGTAAACTGGATTGCCTTGATAGCAGTTCTGAACTTATTTGCAGTGTATACATGAAAAATGCCTTGCTGCCTTATCTAATTGGAAACAAACAAACACATCTATATTTAATTTACACACCTTCAGGTTAATTTCTGTCTTCCGGTGACTCATTGACGAACTGGCTTTCCTGTATGGCTTTTCTATTTAATTAATATTGTAGTAAGATACTCTTGCTATGGTGTCATTGGAGACCGTGGAGAATATGCCAGTTAAATGGGAACTTGGTTGTCTCTTTTGGAGACTGGAACAGCGACAGGAGAAGAAGTGCAAAGCCACCTAGTGACTAAACTGTATTATGAAACTATCCATTAGTCAGGTTGTAGAAAGAAATCAAGATCTGCTTTATACAATGAATGAGTTTAAAAAGTAGAATTCTCCTCCTCCCCACCCCCCGGACCATGCTGATCAGTCCATTCTGGGGTCATAAATCTTTTCAAAGTGGGTCATGGTATTCCAGCATGGTCAGAACATTTTGCAAATTGCTAGCAATGAGCCTTTTTACAATCTTCCCTAGTAATGTCAACTCTGGTTGTAGGACAGGATTTTTCCTATCTTTGCCATTTGCGTCTTCTGTCTACTTAAAAAATGTGTATAAGAAGTTTTTTGTTTGGAGATAGATTCAATGAAATAACTTTGCCACTAGATTCTGTGGATTATGTATTAGCTATCAGGAAAAAAAAAAAATCAAAGAATTTACTCAGAAGCCTGCACTTAACTCTAGAGTCTACAATAGACTCTCCAAGCAAAGCAAGAATAAATAATTCATAGGAATGGTTTGCTGCCCAGAGACTTCTCACGGTCATTTCTGCCCTTAAAATTCTGAAAATTGGTCCCAAATAATCAGGCTGCCCCTTCCTGTGAGGTCATCAACACTTCCAATGTCATCATTCGCAATTCTTGATTTGGAAATGAACTGTGACTTCTGTCCGTGGAAAACAGCACTCGTCCTAGACTATGTTATAGCTCAGTGCTTCTTAAACTGGAGGTAATTACCCCTAAGGGTGTAATTTGGGCATATTTAGGGGGTAATGGAGCAATTTGTAATTGCTTGATTATGAGTTGAGGATCCAGTTTGGGACTGCCGCTGCTGAAACGCTTGTGTAAAACAACAGATATGGGTTTTTTTGTGGGGGTAATGACATTATTCAAGGCTGGGAAGAGGGATAATTGGGTCAACCAGTTTAAGAACCACTGTTCTAGCTGTTAGGAGAACATACTTCACAGATTATCCAGCAACAAATCAGGCATGTTAATTGCCAGAGAGCTGGAGACAATTGGACAATTGTGTTATGTACTCAACAATTGTCTACAAGAGGAAAGTCAAACAAATATTAAGTTGTATCTGGGCTTTACATTTTAAAGGACTCACTTGAAATTCTCAGGTGCACTTTGCAGAACCAGAATAAGTAAACTGCAAGGAAATCTCTTATTTTTAGAGCAGGAATGAAAAAGCGAATGCTCTAAACGTGTTCAAGAAATTATGCTGTGACATGTTAAATGATGCAATTGGCAGTGCGTCTGAATTTATGAGGCAGAACAAAGCAGTTGCCTTGGGGCAAGAGGTGGGAGGTGGCAACGTTTGGTGAGAAGAGAGATCTATAAGTGGTCTGATCTTTCTAGAGCTCTCCAAGCTGGCTGATGTCTTCAACTGAGTTGATAGTTGTTGTCCATCCCAGTCTTCAAGAAAAAGAGCTCAGTTGGGTTTTGTGCATGGAATAGGAGATGGTGGCATCTTGTTCTTTGACATGTAAACAAAAGGTCTGGGATTAGCCCTGAATACTGTTTGGATAGAAGACTGAACTGTCCATTCTTTCTGCCTTCCTGTTATGTTACAGTGTTTATCTGGTGACCACACTATTATCATTTTGAAGGCAAATGCATATTTTCTCCAAAACACAGATTTTGGAAATTTGACATTTCCAGATTTTGAGACATTTTAGCCATGAACAGTTTAAGGCTTTCACAGGGTGACACAGGGTGTGCATTTATTCTCCATAGTGCCCAAGAGTGGGACAAGAACCAATTAATTGAAGTGTTACAGAGAGAAATCCAAATTAAAATAAGGAGGAATTTCCTGACCATGAGAGATGTTAAGGAGACTGCCTCCTGGAACTGTGGGGGCTCTGTCACTGGAGGTTTTCAAAAAATCTCGTTTGTCTGAGATGATCTGAAGATTGGGAGGAGGTTGGACCAGAACACTTCCAAGGTCCCTTCCCAACCGTATGATTCTAGTTTTGAAAATGTTAAATGTCCATACTGTGTTGAAAGCTATTATATGCATATATAAATACATACATACGTATATTTATATTCTTGCCTGTGCTATTTATTGTTGCCTTTTATCGCCTTTAGTTGTGTGTTTGCAATCTTATATCTAAAGCTTGCTTATCTACCCAGAAAATGTGTGTCTTTCATCAGTGCATGAAATGGGTTGCATGTCAGATTTCATTATCAGACATTAATTGGATAACAGTGTGGTTTTGGGTGGACCCCATGTATTCCACTGGCTTTCCTCAAATGTACAGGTAGTCCTTGACTTACGACCATTCATTTAATGACTGTTTAAAGTTAAGATGGCACTAAAAAATGACTTACAGTCAGTCCTTGCACTTACAACCATCACAGCATTCCCGTAGTCACGTGATGAAGATTTGGGCACTTGGCAACTGGCCTGTATTTATGATGGTTGCAGCATCGTGGGGGTCACATGATTGCCATTTGGGACCTTTCCAGGCGGCTTCTGACAAGCAAAGTCAGTGAGGGAAGCCAGATTTGCTTAACGACCATGGCAAACGAGGTCGTAAAATTTGGTGTGGCTCACTTAACAACAGCATTGCTTAGCGACAGAAGTTCCAATCCCAATTGTGGTTGTAAGTTGAGGACTATCTCTATGATGCGCCTGCAGCGTTATTCTATTTTGGAAGCCCTAGCTTCTTCAGAGGTCCCTGACTGCATAATAATAAATTACCATCTTCACTGCTTTAACATAACCTATCCTGCTCTCTACGGTTTCTGTCCAGAGTAGAAGGCCTGTGAGTAGTGTACATGTGGAGTTTGAGCCTTGCATTCCTACAGGCCTTTTTGCTATAATTACTTTCTCTGATTCTTGCTGGGATGCAAAGTTATAATTTCCTGCTTGTCTGGAAAAAAGAAGAGAAGTATCCAACTTATGTAAGATATTGTCAGGTTCTTTAGTAGGGTGTGCAACCTGCAGCTGGAAAATCACATGTAGCCACACTGAAATTTGGTGGCAATTATTTTCTTTTTATAGAGATGCTCAACCTTTGGAAAGCTTAATACACCAACACTGTGCAATCTTCAGTTCCAAACTCCCCAGAACCTGGGAAAAAACATGAGGAATATTCCTGTCTCAGCTACATCTCCTCTGGTCTTCACAGGTGGGATAGTAGAAGCGTTGTTCATGGTAGCAAAAAATTCACCGTCCCAAAATAGTTCCGTCATATTCTCCAAAGAGCAGATGAGGAAGTTATCAGTAGAGCAATGCTGTAATATTAGTATCCAGACTAACATTCTTATGAGGATTATCCTTTAGATAGTATATGTTCTACTTTATTTTTTGGGACCCTCTAGCTCCTTCTGTTTACTGGGGGCCTAACGTCTCCCCCCTGCGCATGCGCGCACGTGCACACACACACAACCACAAATCTCACCTTGATGATGTCACTGAAAATCAGGACATAAACTGGAAAAGTATATAGCCCATGTAATCAACTTGGGAGTGTTCTTATCTTAAATCAGTGAGTACTTGCTTGGTAAGGATGGGTGGAAACAGAGCGGAGGTACCATTATATATGGCAAACAGCAGAGTACAGCTACAACTAAATTGGAGTCCTGGCAGCATGGTGTAATTATCCGGGAATTTCCAACTGTAGAAACAGACTCAACCATAGCTTTGGTCTGTATCTTGTTCTCATGATCTGCAGCCAACGTCTTTTTTCCTCTCTTCCAAATGTTCTGTCTTCTATCCGGGGCAGCTTCTCCTCTCTCATTCCCCCTACCTCATTTTGTGCTTTATTAAAAAACGATAGCAATTCAAAGTTGACTTTAAGCAGACAGGTCATTGACTTCAAGTCCAAACCATGGTCATTTTTTAGGTTCCTTTCACCCGATGCATTAGAAGAGAAAATGTTTTGGTTGCCATGTGAAGTGATGTTTGCCAAAAGACGGTTTGCAGAAGTAAACTTCATTCTCTTCTTCATTCTGCTTCATTCTTCATTCTGCCTCATTCTCTTGGATCTCTCAATCCTATTTAGATGCTGATTTAAAGACATTAATCATAGGGGATGGTGCTTTGCCCCCAGCAGTTATGTTGTGGTTCCACAGGGTGTTATGTTATCTCCCAAACTGCTTAACATCTAATCGGCATTGTTGAATGATTCCATCCAGAGATTTGAGTTGTTATTGTTAACATACTGATGTCATTCAACACTACTTAAAAAAAAAAATCTAATCTTTTTTTGGAATAAGATTCTGAATCAGTGTCTGGGTGGGGCAATCAGCTGGATCAATAAACAGGGATTCAACTCGGAGAAAATCCTGTTGGGATGATCCTTTTCTACCAACCCATGTCACAAAGGGCTCTTGCTGTGACAGATGTGCTCCATATGGCTCTTTGGCTTTCAGTGCTTAATCATTGAAACCTGTTGCTTATGTCGCAGTATAACACTATCTGCACACAAAGGAATTCTGGGGTTTGCAGAATTATCTTTTTTTTTTTTTTTAACAGAAACTCTTGAAGTGGGGAACTAAAATAGTCATATGATGATTAAGCTCTGCCACTGATCACAGAATATTGACTGATTATAATGTGAGTAATGTGTAAATAGTAGAACATCTGTTGAAAATCTGAACAATTTTATTTTGTCCCACATCATTTTGTCGCAGGGTCATTTTTTTTTTCCCTTGTAGAGATGTCCTTCTGATTTCTCTCTTTTTCCTCAGCAAATTTTGGGGAAATTGTAGACTGGGGGGAAGCAATCTGTAATCCAGATGTTGGACTCCAAAATTATTTTGATTTAGAATTCTGGGAGTTGAAATCCAGTGCATCCACAGAGTACTCAATTAAGGAAAACTGTGCTATGTATAGGGGTGACTCCAGAACAGCTGGATTTGGTCAACCAAGTCAAAGAGGTTTCAGTGACCAAGCAGCCTGTTCCCTTCCTACCTTGACAAAGCAAAGCCTCTGTTCTATTTGGGGGACAACCAATTTTTCAAATTTTGTTTTCTCCACATTCCTACCACAGGCCTGTAACCACCCTTCCTTGCTAAGAAGGGTGGTTTGCATTCCCCTGGCAGATTCAGAGAAATGAAGGATCTGGTGAGTTTCATTTGTCCAAGAGAAATGACTATAGTTTCCTTGTTACACCTAATTCTGAGTCTCTGAATTATTAACATGGCAGACAAATAGTCTGAATAAAAAGGAGCATTGTTAAGTTCAGATCTCTTTGCTCACATAGATATCGTACCTTCCTTAAATAAACAGCAACTTCCTTAAGATATTTCTCGAGTCCTTGAAGTACACTTCAAGCTCTGAATCAGACATTTTTTTCATGGTCATTTCAGTATGAAAAATCCACTAAGGGGAACTTCATGTAGGCAGTACTGGGGCATTAGGATAGGAGATATATAGATTTTTATCTGTTTTTGCATGTGCTGGTGATGGTCCATGACAGTGCTGTAGGAAACATTATATAGTCATATAATTCTGCATAACTTTTATGCATCCTAAGGAGTGCTACACAAGCAGCCACCTCTGGATGTAGCTCATATTTGCAAGGCATCCGTTGTGAATAAAGGCTTTTTGGTGTATTTGGCAGTAGGAATCCCAAACTGGATTGGGCTTTTTAATTTGGTGCATATTTCTGAGGTGAGTCTGTAGAAAGCTTTAATTACAGTGCAATGGCTGTATAAAAGAAAACACTGGAAACTGGTGGTTTAGATAAGTAGAACATGAGACCATAAAATCAAAGCCAACATAAAATATAATCAGTGGCATTCTCATTCTTTTTTTGGTGAACCTGGTATTCTTAGTATTGGATTATATTTGTCTCGGCCTTGTCAGAAGTACTGTCCCGCTGGATCATATCCAAAAGTTCTGTTCCACCACGAATAATTTTTGTATATAATGTTTGTATATAACAGAAGGGTGGGAATTGATTTAACAATAAATGAATAAAAATAAAACACCTCTCTGCAAGTAGGACAGGAGTCCAGCCAAATTCTTCTACTGCTGAGAAGTCAGTCTTTGCTCCTGAAAGTGAGGGATACAGCTATCAGCTTAAATACGGGTTGATCATCTTATTCTCCATGTAAATATATCCATATGGAGAATAATACTGGCTTGCTGGGGTTCTCAGAAGGGAATAGGACATTGGAGGCTGTGGTTCAGAATGACCAGGAGGTTCCAAATTCCCAAACTTTTGCACTTTCTTGGGTAGGAACTTCCAATTCCAACCCTTGGATCCTGTTCTCACCGTGGTCTGCACTTTGGGGTTGAAAAATATAGATTGGTTTCTGTACCATCCCGCCAGTTTTTCCTGAGTTATTACTCATACAGGATATGTGTGGTTGGTTTGTTCATGTATCCCTGTTGGTTTCATGTTATTTTGCTTCTTCATATAAGGCTGAATCACAACCTGTAGCCCCCACATGGGAACTGACAGCTGATCAGGAACCAGGGTTAGAGGGCTGACACACCTGAGCCAAGAAGTCCTTTTGACCCAGACATGAAGTCCTTGTGTAGTCTTTTCTCTTCATAGGCAATGCCAATCCAGATTTTGAGAACACTTTATTATCAGGGAGAGGATCTGTTGTCTTTTCTAATATCTCATCTCCAATGTGCTCCACGTACAGCTGGAAATTGCCAATTCTAGGCATGGTGATGTCTAACAACGTGTTTTTAATGCCTGTCCACCTTCTTCTGTTTTTTACATCCTACACATGGGTTTTCGTTGCATCTCAGTCCTTTGTGAGATCTTGGTTGAGTGGCTTTTCTACCAACATACGTTGCTAAAGCTACTGCTGGCAGCTTTGCTTTGTAGAGGTTTCTGGTCTGCTTTTTCTGCCAGCTTGTTGGTTGTGCAGCCTTTGTCCAGTTTATGTGCGTTATAAAGTTGATATGCTCCTCAACTGCACAACACCCAGTAAAGATACAGCATAAAAGCAGAGGGGTGGCACCTTAAAAACCACATAAGTGCAGAGACGGGTATTTTCTCTGAAATAAAATAAACAGGAAACAAATCCTCGTAAGCAAGTTTAGACACAGACCCATGCGTACAGAAAGAAATTTAGAAGGTAAATGAAGTACATATGCTAAACCAAGGAAATGAGCTGTTCAGGGCACTTGGAGAAGCAGTAAGAGAAGTCTGACAATTGGCTGTGTTGGTTGGGAGTGATAGTCATTGTAGTTCAGGTTTTGATGTGATCAGAAGTCAGGAGCCACACTATGTTTCTTGGATGCTGCAAATTCCTTGCAAGAACATAGATTAGAAGGTTAGCCAAAATTGGTGGACCTCCCAAAATGCTAAAGAGGCACCCAAGTTATTTGCTGTGGCCCAGTCGGCTTGTGAAGTAACGGTTTGTGTTCTGATCACGACCTCATCTCCTTCCCTCAGTATAAGATGTTTCTCCTAGCTATCTTCTCCTTTAAATAGTGAACTGTTTAAGCTTAATTTAGCACCCTTTCAGTTACGTTTTCTTCCCAAATTTGTACTTGGATCTATTAGAGCATGAATTTAACTGACACTGAATTACATTTAAGATATGCTCAATTTATATTTAACATGCACCACTTCTGATGTTTCTTCATAATTTGTTGTAAGACCTTTCGGTGACATACAAATATTTATAATAAAGTAACCCCCCCAAATATAATTAGCTTTCCTCTTCATTGAGGCTGGTGATTTTCTGAAGCCACACTCTGGGTTCATAGTTAACTGAGGACTTACAAGCTCATTTCCTTGGTTCAAGTTGAGCACTTTATCAAATCCATCACACTGCCCCCCGGTTAACAATCTTCATTGTCTGTTTCTCCTTGTGGCTTGGTTTTTTCCCCTAGACAATGAATTCCCTTTTCAGCTTGATCCCCCCCCCCCCCCCCCACTTTGCCTGGCATAACTTTGAGGCAAAGGGAGGAATGTAGCAAATAAGAGGCTTTTTTGTCTGGGAAATTTTAGTGCTGTGTAAAATGTGCTGTTTTCTTTTCCTTCTTTTTCTTTTGCATCTTCACAAGATTTCATACTTTGCCATCCCCACAGCTGGTTTTACTAGCATTGTCATCATAAAATTCATGCATGGCTTAAGGAACCTGTCTTTTCTTGAGTTTAGAAGTTTAGTTTTATGATGGCATAAGCTTCTGTCTGCTAGAGATACGTCACGGGTGTCTTTTTCTCAGTTGGAAGTTGTTAAAGGATCCATAAATAAGAAAGTACCCAAAACATGTGTGCAACTTGGTTAATTCTGTAGGTTTTCTGAAATGGTTCTGTAGACTTATAAAGGCTCACACATAAATGCCGAGTATAGGCCAGCTGAGTGATTGATCAATATATAGATAAAGAGATGAGAACTTTTAAATAAGGGCCATGAAATCTGAACTGAATGGAAGGGTGACAGAGTCTCCAGGCAAAGTACCAGCACTAAATCTTTCACAACCACAGTAATTGAGGATATCATAAGAGCTTTGATTCTGATTTTATTACCCTGTGAAACAGATAATGCAGAAACAGTACCCAGTAGTTAACTATTAAATACAGTTAACACTTCCTCTATACTTGTCGTTTGATTCTCCAAGTACGCTGGGACTACTCTTCAGAAATGCCTGGCCTTTTTCTATATTGCCCTCTTTGATATTGTTAATATCCAGACATAGCATCCCAAAACTTCGCTGGAGATCAAAAGGTCTTTGTAACAGTGAAGGACCATCTCTTGGGGCGTTGCTTAAGGGTCCTCTCCTCTTCCCACTTCTTCTCAATAACGTCCCTGTTGTTTTGCTTGAAGTTTGGCAGTAGGCTGCATAGCAGCTCTTCCCCCCAAATGCAGCCCAAATGCCACTTCTAAATGCATGGCTCGAAAGAGCGCAACTCCTTATCCCATGCAATGCTTTGTAATTTTCTTTCCCTTTTCCTTTGCCTGAACGATGTCATGAGGCTCGAGCTGTTTAGTGCAAGGGCAATCAATACAGCTCTTTGTTCTACACAGAAAGCCATGGAGGGCTTTCTATCAGGTTCCTGGCTGGAGCCAAAATGCCACTAGAGAGGCAGGGTGGCTTGCTCAGAAAGGAACTCTTCTTGTAGTTTGCTTGAAGACTGCAAGGGGAGGGCGGGCGGAGCTTTGTAAGCCAAGTCTAAGTTCATTATTTTAGTCAAAGAGATCCCACATGCAGCCGTTTCTGGTTTCTGAAGGCCTTTGGGTTCTGCCAACCCTTAGGAAAAGGTGCCATTAAATCTCTGCTTCCCGTTGGACTTGACCACACTGCTTGCTGCTTATTTAAAAGAAAAGAAAAAGAAAAGAAACATCTGGCTCAATAACCTAAAATGAAAGTTTTAAAAGATGTAAAAGGCTGTTCACGATAGGGAAAAAAATCTCGTGCATATGAGAGTGAAAAATCTGGTGGGCACGCCTAGGGAAATAATGTAGATAAATGTGAAGAAACATGTGTGAAACAAGTAGTTGATATGCCACTATATATCATTGTATAGGAGCTCGATCTATCTATCTATCTATCTATCTATCAATCATATTTATATAGCCGCTCATCTCACACAAGTGACTCTGGGCGGACACAAGCATAATCTCCCTATAGAATATATATGTCATATGAAACAGAGGTTGGGTCTCTGATCTGTCATTTTCCATCAGAACAGGCTGGCGACCTTTTTGCAGCCCGGATGTATCTGTGTGCACTTTTACATTTTATGTATTTATTTTGTCTACCAGAGCAACAGGGGAGGTAGACAATAGCAGAGTGCCATTGGACTGAACATGAGATTTCTATGTTTTTGTTTTTAAGTTTTGTTTTTGTTTTTAAGTTTGGGAACCTTAAAAGGCAGAATACTGCGTTCAGAACTTAATGCATCCATTCTGACCCTTATCTTAAGGGGAAAAACTGGGAATATTATACCATGAATGAAGATTTATTCTACCAAATGTCAGGACCAAGGTAGGAACTGGGCTTCCCATCCCTGTCATTTATCTGCTGTAGGTCCGAGATCAGTTGGAGCAAGGGTGGGAGAAGCCCATCATCTCTGACAGTTGGCCCTGCTGGCTCGGACTGATAGTCTTCGTAGTCTAAAACATCTGGAGGGGTTTGAGTTAACCATGCCTAAAACGGTGGTGAATTTTGTTGGAAAAGGGCAGGATCCTGTTCACCAGAGTTGCACTATGCTCTTGAAGTCTTTTGGGAGAGAATTGCCACGAGCCATTGAAGATACAATCAAAGTTAGGGTTCTTGTGCCTAATTTCAGACCGAGTGTGACCTGGACTTTAGGTAATATTGGTGCTTGCGGGAGGCAGGTACAAGCTACAGATTGCCTAGCATTGTACTAGAAAGAGAAACAATGACACAGTCATGAAAGGCGGTTGCTGCAGGCTGTTGTGTGTTATGTGGAAATGGCCACACTGTTGCTTACTTGCTTATTTACTTATTTAAAAGATTTGAACAGCCGCCCGTCTTAGGTAACACAACCCTGGGCAGCTCACAACAGTAATAAAAGAATAAAAACAATAAGAGGCATATAAAACAACAAAACAGAACTGATATGGCATTAGTGCAAGTGACTTTTTTCTCCAAAAAACCCCCACAACAAAACTAGGCTATGAAGCTCTTCCTCAAGAATGTTATAAATCAGTGTTTCTCAACCTCAGCAGATTTAAGATATGTGGACTTCAAACTCCCAGAATTCCCCCAGCTAGCATGCTGGCTGGAGGGATTCTGGGAGTTTGAAGTCCACACATCCTAATGGTGTTGAGTTGAGAAACACTGTTGTAAATGAATAGCTGTGGATAGTGGGGGAAACAAAGTTTGGAAGGAAGAGAAGATAAAGGCAATCAAAGGGGAATCCAGTCAATAAAATAACATGTAATCATGTTTCATTTTCCATTGGGCATTCGGCTGAAGGTCTTCAGTCGCAGAAGGGGCCATTCAAGCCATATGAGTCCAACTCTTGATCAGTGTAGGAAATCAAATTAAATCATTTTTTATTTATTTTATATCTTATTTATTTAAATCATCCTCGACAGATGCCTGCCTAGACTCCACTTGAAGGAATCTGGCTAATTGCTTCTATTGTTAAATTGCATTTCTTATGGGGGCATTTTTCCTAACAGTTGACAGAAGCATTGTACTTTTCCCTAAGCGTTATTTTGCCTTTGTGATATTTGACAGAGATGGAAAATATCTGTAGCCCTTCAGATATTGGTACATTACAACTCCCAGGGAGGCTATGCTGAATGGGGTTGCTCTCCCCCACCCGATTGTGCTCCTGAAATTCAGCAGCAGGTTGATAGTTTTCAACAGCAAGACATTATTCACTTGTAAGAATAAGCTATGAAATAGATGAATTGTGCCTCCAATATGCTTAATTTTACTCAAATCCCAAATCTAAAAGCCCCCCTAAAGTGCCAAAACTACTTAGGGCTCTTTTCTCCAATGACCTCATCTTGTTGCAGGCCTGGTATATATCTTGGTCTATGTGGTTGCTCTTTTATAATGCTATCTTTTGCTTTTATGATCTCTAGACAAAACTTGAATTGCTTCTGATACTCAGAAGTTGGGCAGTTTTACACCAAAACATTGTAACAGTATGAAGATGATGATTAGATGCTGATTTCCCACCAGTCTCCTTTACAAAACCCTTTCCAACTAATATTTGACTTGCTTATTCCAATTTTTTCCATGAAAAGATCTCTTGAAAGGACATGAAGGGGCAGAACTTCCAAAATTGAAGGTATAGATTTGAGGGTAGCTTGGTCCTAGATAGTTCTCTGCAAGTTCAAAAATTGCACCAAGCTAGAGGGAACTCGCTCTCTGTTTTGGCCTCAGTGAGAAATCTGCTTGTGCCCTGAAGGTTTGTACCTTGACTGTTTTTATCTCACATCACTTCAGTGGTTGCTCCAGAACCTGAAGTTTTATGGCTGGCCCGCTGCAGTTTTTTTCCTTTGACTTGCCCTCTCAAGAATTGCCACATTCTTTTTGTCACTGTTGTTGTTGCAAAGAGAACCTGTGTAATGTTTAAATGTCATTTCAGAAGTTTGCGAATTAATAAAATTCAGGCTTGCAGAATCTAAGGTGTAATTCAGGTTTTGACTCCCTAGCCCTGCCCAAATTAAATATTAAACCAGCTGTGATCCAAGGAGAAGTATAAAACATTTTCAAGTCATGAAGATGAAGACCAAAGAACTACTGTGACATGGAAGCCTAGGTATGAACCAGGAAGTTCCTGGCAAAAATCTCCATTCAGTGGCCATTGAATTAAGCCAGTTCCTACCCCCTTCAGTTTCACTTTCATGAAGAACTTTGTCTACATTTGGAAAAGTTCTCAGATACAAACCAAAGAAAATTCTTATCCATCTGCCACATTCAGGAGGTATATAAATTCCTTGTGATGACAACCTCATGTTATATCATTCAAATCTCTTCCCCTGGATGATGAATCTAACAGTTTAATTTCTTCCTGCATTTAAGTTGCCAACACCTTTCTGTTCTATTTATTTATTTATGAAGGGGGCCACATTTTTTGTAAGTTGTCTTTTTAAAATTAAATTACTAAGCCAAATTCTTCTCATCAATATTAGGTCCATAGTGCCAAGAGAAGGCTGAGGTAAAAACATAACGGCTTGCCAAAATCCATGTCTGGTACTGAAATTTTAATCAGGGACTTTCTGATTTACATCTCTCCTTTGTCAATAACTAAATGATCTTACCCTTTCTAATTAATTGGAGCCATCTTTTCTTTCTGAAAAACAATATTTTAACCAATAGTGCAACGAAATCAGTGATCTAAGTCTTTGCAAACTAAATTATTATTGTACCATTTTGTGTGCATTCTATAGGAGGAGTTTGTTAATTTTAAACATTGTTTTGAATTTGTTTTAAACAAATGAAGAACAAAAGGTCTGTGACCTTCAGTGTCCAAATTTGATACTGTATGTACTTCAGTAGCTGATTTCAGAGACCTGCAGGCTCAAAACAAAGTTGGTGAACATCATTATGTGAGAAATTGACTCCCCCCCCCCAAATTAAACTGCGCCAAATATTCAACTTCCAACAAAGTTCTTACAGGAGAAAAAAAATCCACCAAATAATGTTCATAGTATTTATGTAATGGCTGCCTAAAAGATGCGTAATGATTCCATGTTCTTGAGGAGAAATGGCAACTTCATGTCCTGCATCAAATTGTTTCATTCGAAGTTTGTGCTTTGGGAGAATGTAGGATCTTCCTCTATACAAAAGGGAAAATTCTCTCTCTCTTTCGTTGTTCAAGTTTGCAAGCCAGAGAAACTGTTCTGCTTTGCTTGATATGTCTATCTATAATAGCCTTTCTCCAAATTAGCAAAGGGCTAATAAATAAAAAAGGCTAGTACATTTTAAAAAGGGGCTAATAAATAAAAGGCAGCTTAGACTTAAGGATACGGGTGCCTTTGAGCAGATGCTCAGGGCTGGAAATGGCAATGATGTTCCTCTTCCTCCCAAGGAAAAACTGAACTTCCAGTCCTTTCCTGCTTTTGCTTTTTCCCAGCTTTTTGAATTTGCAGGAGAAGAAAATGATAAAGGGAGAGTGGCTGTCTTGGAATATCTGAACGGGCGTCATAGCTGAGACAAAACAGGCTTGCTCTCTATTGCTACGGAAGGCAGGACTTAGACGCAAGGGCAGAAACTGCAGGCAAGCAGGTCTTGTCAACACTGAAGAAGAAAACATGTGGAACAGCCTGACTTGTGAGATGGTGGGCTTTTCTTCTGCAGAAGGAAGAGAGAAAGGATGGTGATCTGCCAAAAGTTACTGCTGCACCTGGCATTTAGCAAGTTGATTAACAAGACCACCTTTAAGATGCTGTCTAATCAATAGATCTTTTGAAAGATCTTAACTATTTCATTTTTGCTTTCCAAGGACTAGAGATTTGCTCTGTTTCTTTTAAACAAACACAAGGTTCCTCAAGAATTTTGTGTTATAAAGCACTGGATGCCAGATACTGGATTGTAACTGTGATTGTTAAATGAAATAGAATGTGACATATGATATATCATCTTCATGCTTCCCTAAGAAGACTGGAGGTACATGGAATTAATGCATTTTTTACCTTCTTAACAATCCTGCAGGTAGGTGGAGAAAACGTGATTCATCTGAGGTTCATTCAACAGCATCATAGCTGAATGAAGATAGTAGAATAAATACTTGGTCTTCTTCTAGTTGAATTTGGTTTTGCTATCTAGTGTGACTCATGGATGATAGCTTTGCTTTAACTTTGCATAAGTTAAATCTCTTTGTAATCCAATTGGCTTTCAGATTGACTTTCCTTGTTAGTTTGGCAAAACAGTACTTTGATTACAGCTATGTGTCTTCCCAGGCAGGTTTTTCTGCTTGGATATGCCTCAGAAAATAAACATAATTCCTTTATTGTACGCCAATAGGTCCATTTTTAAAGCTGTGGTCCCTCAGAAAAAAACTGACAGCTTTCATTAACGAGGAGGAAGAATGTTCATGTTTGCATATTGTGTTGAACAACAAATTGAATGTTCAATTGGTAGAAATTCCAATTGTCCATATATCCAGTTGGTAGAAATACCAATTCCTGAACTGATATTGGAGCATCAATTCAGAGTTCTTTATTCAGAATTGCTCCTGATACGGTAGAATGTATTGCTGTTCGACAACAATGTATTGTTGTCTTGTGTGAATATCTGCATCCTTTGAACTTCAGGCCATACTCTTGGAGACTGACAACCAGATTTCAAGAAAATTGAATGGTACATGAAGTTAGAATTACGGAGAATTTTAGCTCACTATTAGAGCAGCATCATGCCAGTTATATGCTGACCAAACTCTTCTGCTTGCCTTCTCCTACCAGCCAGTGCAAATAAACAGTGCAGGAATTTACTAGGAAAAGGAATGTAGTATAATGTTATGTTTGAACTATTAAGTCTGTATTTGTTGTATTTGTTGTATTTGAGATATAAGGCGGGACAGAATAATAGAGTTTCACTGGAAGCAAATTTGGGATTCTGTTTCCATCTGAGTCCAAACGAGGTGAAGGCAAGCATCAAAAATCTGCTAGCATTCATTTTCCAAAATTAAAAACTGGAGACAGGGGAGAGTATCTGAAAAAGAAGTACTGTACTGAAAGTTTCACCAAACAGTCATTTTTTTAAAAAGGGGAATTTCTTTTTTCAAACATACAGTAGGGAAATGTATAAGCCAAAGAATGAAAGCATGTTGATTTGCATTTTTTCTAAAAAATGGTTCTTAAATCATTTCATTAATAGTTATATAAATAAGCTTATGATGCATAGAAAGCCTTTAGGAATGTAAATGGTGATAAAACTTTCCACGTTTTTTAAAATCATAAAAAGAAACACCTTAGTAGCAATCTCCTAACACTGACAGTAAAGCGAGTGGGATTTTTCGTGATTCATAACCCCTAGTCTGAAACCAAGGTTTGTTCTTGTCTTACCGTTCTAGTTTGCCTGGGAAGCAAACAAACCACGAATCCTAGCTCCAATGAGCATTTTCTTTCAGAAAGAGATGTTGGCTAGTTTAGCCTGAGAGGGAGCAAAACAAGAATTAAACTGCAAGTTAGAAACTTTTGTGGAGTGATTTCTACGAGGCTGTTTTAGGGGACATAACTTGGTGTCTCTTTGCAGTCTGTAATTGTTTAATGTTTCAACAGACATTTCCCTTGATAAAGAGTTTCTTTGAAATGTGTGGGGGAGCCCTATCTATTTGCACAGCTGACTTTTTAAAATCCCCCCCCTCCTTGGGTTATTATTGATCTGCTCTGTGTTCCCATGTGAATCTGCCCCAAGCATCTGCTTAGGTGATGATGAAAAAGGAAAATGCCACCTGCATGCTATTTTCACACTGACAATATTAGTCCCGGACATAAGAACAAGGCTAGAAAAAATCGTTGTTAAAAGGGGGTTCAGGAGGGGAAAGTAGAGGAAGACTACTTTTAAAATGGATGTCTGTTCATCCAGTGCCTGTTCATGAAATATCCAGTAAAGCAGTGTTTCTCAAGCTTGGCAACTTTAAGATGTGTGGACTTCAACTCCCAGAATTCCCCAGCTAGCATGCTGACTGGGGAATTCTGGGAGTTCAAGTCCACACATCTTAAAGTTGCCAAGCTTGAGAAACACTGTAGTAAACCTTTAAGTTGCCATTTATCGCTGTGTTATTTATAGTCGCTAAAGTTGAAAGGGAACATTGTAACTTTATTGTTTCCTGCGCGGTAAACTATTACCACTTTGTTTATATTGGCATTAGCCCAGGAAGTAATATACCTAATTATGGATGAATTCAGCATGTTTCCGGGATAAGTTCTTATATGCTTGCGTCTTCACAAAAACAACGAAAAAAAGGTCTTTCATAAACGTCCTCAAGCAAGATAGCCAGGGTCGCACCTGAGGTTTTGGAAGACCATTCCCATCATTTCCGGTTGTTGCCCATGCTGAGTTCAGAAGATTGGCAGAGCACCAGACTCCTTGGCCCTTGATCGAAAGCACAAATGAGCTATTTTAAATGACTCTCCCGGGGTTTGTTAGGTATCATTTTTAACAAGAGCGTCTCTGAATGTATTCGTCGTGTGAGTTCAGTTAGCGTTATTCCTTCTTTAGCCATTTAGAATTGAGAACCTGAGAAATGGGCTGGAGCAACCTCACACACAGAGTTGGAAGGGGATTCCAGGCTCCCTTGCTTTCAAGAAGTCCGTTGCAGGCCAGTTTTTCATCTGCCTTTTCTCCAAGAGTTCATACGCTACTCATTCACATTCTTCCCAATGAGATTATGAGAGAGAGCTGATTCCCAGATTTAGCTGAACGTGTTATCTGATACCCATCAGAGGCTCTTTTTATGGCTGTCTTATTAACAAACCTGCAAAGGGTCTACACTGAGAGATGATTGTGTGGTTCTTCTGCACATTGACCTTGATCCATTGATAACTGGCTTTAGTGTGATTTAATTCACTAGCGTGAATTAATGCTTAGGGCAAAATCCACTGACAGATTTATTTTATTTTATAGGAGGCGGCAGCTCTTGTAAGTATTTGAGGTTTTGAAATTATATCTGCCTAGGACTGATATCGTAGCTTTGCAAAATACACTAAACCAGGTCTAGCAAGATGTCCCAACACAGACCTTATGTTAAACTGTGGTGAAAAGTGAACACTTTGGGCACCATGTATATAACCAAGACTTGTTCTTGACTTACCTGATCTGCCTAGAGCTGCCTTTAATTATTGACTTATTTATTTATAATTTTGTATCGTGACAACCCAGATTAATGGCTAGTCTACCGCTAGGCAGCCATTAGTCCAATAAGAAAATGAGATTGGTGGTAAGAACAGCTATAAATCCCATCCATTTCATTAGCAGCAGCACTTCTACTTCTCTTACCCTTCTTTTACCATCAATGAGAATGCAAAATATGACTTCTAAATGTCTAGGAACTGGAAGGGAAGGTTTATCTTACCCACCTTGCTCATGGTGGACTTTGGTGAGTCTCCCAGAAGGATCCTGTGCCCTGGGAGTTACCTAAGATTGGTAGTTGAAGATATTAGCTTTAATCTCAATTAATCACTTTACTTTATGTCCCTCCCTCTCCACCTGTTATTTTTGTTTTTCAGCCATCTACAATTACAAAGCAGTCCAGGATGTGGAACTCTCTTTACAGGTTGGAGATACAGTTCACATACTGGAGATGTATGAAGGTAAGCAGGCTCTGGATTGCCAAGAGGGAATGGGAAGGGCTCCTAGGTCCAGTGGCAGATTCTGAATTTTAATGTTTGAAGGGATGGATCAACAAACTAGAAAGACCAGTGAAATCCCAGATGATGAAACCCACAGTTATAAAAATTATTGCTGTATCAGTTCCAGAGAGAGCACTCCAAGATCTGAAGCAGGAATTTCAGATACAAGAAGCTGTGTAGATCAGCATTGTTTTTCCCAACAGTGGCCAGACAGTTGCTCTATAGTCCAGAAGCAGCGCGTGAATGCAAAATACCCTTTTTGCTATGCAGAAAGGCAGTCAGAAGACACAATGAAAACTCCTTAATCTCACAACACATGGACAGACACAACCATAGTTTCAACTAGGAAACTAGCAATAACTTAGACCAAGCTAAATCCAAAAACACGAGGGAATTCCTGGAAGCCTGTTATTCAGACAGGTCAGCCTTCAACAGGCACATAGAGATAAACAACATTTACACACCATTCAAAAGAGACAATAAAAAGGAAACAAAAAGGCCAGAACATCTCCTTGCCAGCAATCAACACCCAGATAAGCAGGGATTAACACCAGAATTAGCACCAGACAATCAAGCAGTAAACAACAGCCTAATCTAGGAACTACCAAGAAAAAACAACACCCCCACCAACATTGACAGGGCAAGCTACTGTATATAAACAGAGAGCACTGAAGATGTTACCTAGTGGGGTAACAAAACATCTGCAAGAAAACAATCAAGCTCAGAGAACCCCATGGGCTATGAAGTTTTATGAAGTAGAATTGTACAGGTACTCCAGTACAATTGCACCATGATTATTTTGGCACAAGCATGGATGCATGTGAGAACAACGGCAAAAAGGAGCAGTTCTGAATTAGTCCAAAATTCTTGGAATACTCAAAGGTAACTTTGAGAAGCCCACAAGCAGGTCATGATGGCCACAGATGTAGGTGTAATTGCATCTGAACATAGAGTCTCTGTTTTGCTTTTGTAATTAAATGTAATCTTGAGTCTGAGTTCAGTTCTGGTATTCTAATCATTGTGATAAGTTAGCTTAACCTGACGTTTTCTCAGCCTGGGACTGTTTGACTGATAGGATTGTAGTCCAGCGTGTCTGGAAGATGATACATTGGGTCAGTAGGGAAGGTTGAGGATCCCCTTAATGGAATTTGTACTGACTTGCCCGAGTTTATATGGCATTTTGTGGCTTTTGATTGATCGGTAGTAATGGATGCCTTGTTGTACAGCTAACTCTCTCTGCTAGAATGGATCAGTGGCTTCATGCATGATTCATCCCGTGCTTAACTTCCAGTGTGTTTCATACACTTCTTGAAAGTTGCTATTTCATTGTAATGCTCCAGCAGACCAGAGAATACAATTTGAGCTAATCCACCTTGGCTGGAAAGAGAATTGAGTCACATGAGCATTGCAAAGGGATGCTGAGTCTCCATTTTTATGGTGCCCTCCATCCTGCCAGTGTTAAATGAGGAACTGCTCGCTTTGGAGTCACCAGCAAGTCAAGCCAGCTGCTGGTTTAGCACCTTGTCAAGGCCTTTAGTTTATTTTCATTCTGGGTTGACCTTGACGCTGGAGAGAGCCAGTTAGAGCTTATGTGTCAAAAGAGAGTTTGTTACTGATGCTGCATTTGCAGATGAGGGGAGGGGAGGGGAGGGGAGGGGAGGGGAGTCCTTCCTGGTGGCAGATTTAATATGGCAGAGGATCAGGGTATTAGCTAACCTTGCATGTGGGAAAGAGAGACAAAGCAAAACATGGTTGATCTCCTTCACCAAGGAACCACTTAAACCAGGTGGTTAGATCAGAATCAGCACTTCCTATCAGGAAGAACAGTGAGAATATTGTCTTCTGCCCACAAGCAGGGGAACCTGATGTTAATCCCTGCCTTGGGAAACCTGCCCATAAGCAATGCTCTTTCAAAGTACTGTTGAAAAATGTTTGGTCTTCTCCCAAGGCGATGTGCAGCACTGGGGAGTCAAGGAGAATATTCTGTTTTGTTGAAAGAAAGGGAGGGAGTCGTTCTTCTGAGGAAAGGGGGGGGGGAAGCACTTTTTCAACCAAACTACCACTTTTTTATTTTGTCTCTTTTTCTCATATGCAAGGTCAGCTAATCCTCTGATTCTTTGGCATATTGAATCTACTGCTAGGAGGTCATCCATTCCCCTCAACTCAGTCTTCGAATAGAGTAGCAGTTACAGAAAACGTCTCTCTGTTTTTCTTTCCTGCAAAGAGAGAGAGACCAACAACTGAACTGAGATTGTAACCAGCATCAAGGATGAAAGCTCCTGTTCCTGTCACTATATGGGATCAGGTTCTTTTGAGTAAAGAAGTATGCTCACATATAAGTCTGTCTTTGATGGACCTTTTAGAGAGGCTGAGCTGGAGGAACTTCCTCTAAAGCCTTTTCCAGTCGGCTGGTGGAGAATCTGTGCATCTATATAGGTGGGCTAAGTGCTAAATTGAACATGTATGGGATGCTGGGACAATTTGAGGGGTTATCCTCAAAGTTTCCCCTTTCTTCATCTACTTTTATCCAACTAAAATCTTGTGTATGGGTTGAGTCATTCATTCAAATAAATAAGGCCAAAGTTCAGAGGCTAATTCGAGAGAGAGAAAAGTTTCCTTATTTAGCTGATGTGTGCAAAATCTGAAGTCCAGACTAAGGTCCAGTTAATGGCTGACTTCTGTGTTATTGATAGAGGAAAACAGGTCTCCGCTGGTAATTTATTTACTTATTATTTTCGAGCATCCCCAAATTTCCGAGATCCTTATATCACTGATGTAACTTTGGAAGCCCCCAAACTCGGCTTCTCTGCTCTTATCAATCACATCTGCCTGTCTGTAACTGCTTTCTTAGCAATTGTATATGCAGGAGGATACACCTTTTCTACGAATCCTGATGCAGCCAAAATGATAACATCCACAACTTGGTGAAGGTTTTAGAAAAACAGAAAAGAAGTAAAAGGAAAGGAAAAACATAGAGGGAAGATTTTGAATGAGTAACTGCTCCCATTCAAACGAAAGCTAAACAAAACATTGAATGCTGAGTATCTGGGGGCAAATGAAAATCATACCAGGGGAGCATCATGGAGAAAAGGCACATCTGGCCAGCTGGAGACCTAAATAACTCCTGATAGCATCTCTTGGCATCACATCTGTTTTATGTCTAACTTGTTTGGTTGAATTCCTGGGCTTTTTGATTTGGAGTCTTCTGTATATCTGGCCATGAGATGCTTGGAGCCACTGTGTGTATATGTCACAATGACTATTGTGGCCCATGGCAGTATTTATCAAATGAGCTGAAACTGGTACAATTTGTTCCAGGCTGAAAAGGGCCGGAGCTGGCATCTGGCTTGTTTATTTCTCAATGACGACTGTTCACAGCAATGTCAGCATCCATCTGGGAAACACCACTCGCCTTGTTTATAGCTTTGCGTGATTGTTTGAATGGAGTTGGGTGAGTTGGGTGAGCCCTGTTAAGATCTCTCCCTCCCTCCCTCCCATCCCCAGAAACAGCAATCCAGCACAGGACCATTTTATGGTTGTTTTCGCAGCTCACCATTTCTTACTCTGATTTGATTTTTTCTAAAAAAGGGGGGAAAAGTACACTGAAGACATCAGCAGGTTATATTAAGTTTTCAAGTTACATGTATACAGCATTTTCCTCCAAAACAGACCTGAACATGTACATCTCTCTGGCTAGCTAACCATAGCTTTATGTATCTCAAAACCTCCTTTATTATATTAATTTTCCTTCCCTTCCCACTTCTCCTGATGCTCCTTTTTGTATAGATTGTTACCAGAATTACATTTTTCCATAGTAAGAAGTTTTCACAGCCACTTAAGAATTATGTGTGTGTGTGTGTTTAAATGTAGTTAAAAACAAGCCATATGTTATTTTATCACAAACTCTTTCAGTTTGTTCTAATGTCAGTAATCCCATGAGACAAGTCATCAGCAAGGTTTTCTGTTTCAGCAGGCCCCTAACTAAGGGATTCTAGTTTTAGCTATTCTTGTCGTCCTGGCTAGTGAATTGGATCTTTAAGACTGCAGCCATGTTATTAGACTTCCCCAATCTGGTGGCCTCTGGACAGGTTGAATGACTGCTACCATAATCCCCAGTCAACATCTGAATGATAAGGGATATAGTCCAAAACTTATAAACAGTCCCAGAAGGAGAAAACTTCCATATATGACCTTTTAAGTAATTGAATTCAGACCTGGATGGAATTTCAGCTTAAATCGTGTTGAAGTTTAGACTGTAATTTAAGCATCTCACCTGCCAGAAATTCTGACTGAATGTTGTAGAAGTTGGTTCCAAGTAAAAAATGCATGTTTTGTAAAATCATTTTATTAAATTCTGAAAATGATTACTGATTATAAAGCAACTTTTTGTTTGTTTTATTTTTCTTCTTCTTCTTTGACAGACTGGTACAGAGGATACAGTCTTCGAAATAAATCCAAAAAGGTACAACAGCCCCAAAGATTTTTTCCCCTTTGTGTATATACATTAATTCAATTAAATCTTGCTCTCGCTCTTCAAATTTATTATGGCATTTCTGATGCAGCTTCGTCTTCCATCAGTCTTCTAACATACTTCTTTACGCTCAAGCTTTTCCTAAGCCGTGGTAGCATTTTTAAAAGAGTATTTCTGGGCGTGACGCATTCTGCATTTTTGTGACCATGCTGTCTAATAACTGCTTTTAAATCAGTATTGGAAACCACTTAGTACTTAGCCATGCGATGATTCAATATTAATTAAGCAAAAGAGACAGAAAGCAAACCACCGTGTTTCTGGCCTTTGTGATTTAAAAAGCTGGCTTGCTGAGGTCATGAGGGCGTGGTTTGGTGAAAGAAGCAAGGAAGGGATCAAGAAGGCATGCCAGTGGTTAGTACATAGGATGAGAACATGCTCTGTAGCTCTTTAGGTGCCTTGAAGATTGGTAGAAGCAAAATGGATTATGAAGAATAAATTAAGGGTGTGATGAAACTATCCTGCGGGGTTGAGTTAAACAGTGCAAACCTTGTTAACAGCATGATAGTCTAACAGCAGGTTCTTTTAACAGGAGCAAACTCCAAAACAGCAAAAGCCTGGATTAGAAGTAGAACCAGTTTGTGGATAATTGGACTAATATGCTAAACGTTTACAGCATCCAACCTATGGATCACATGCAGCCACCAACATATGGTCTCCCAGAGTCACCAGAGCTGAACATTCCAGTCTCTCTTCCATCTTGGCAGGTTTAAGGGGCAAACTGAGGTCTTAAGCTTTGCAGAGTTTAAGACACCCATAGGACTTTGTCAAAATCCCAGCCTCCCCCTCCCCATTTTTTTTTTTAATATATATTTTCATGGGCAAAATGGAGACTAAGCCTATGCAAGGTTTACAACCCCACCTTTGTAGGTAGAATTCTTTCCATCTTTTCGAAATCCCCCCATCGATGAGTTTACATCTCATTTGGTATCCAGCTTCTGTTCTTTGGGAAGAGTCTTTACATAGGCTAGGCAGACCAGTTATTGCTCTGAGTTTCAGTTCATGCTGAAGGCTTGCAACAAATGACAGTATTTCAAAATCTAGCATTCTGCTCCTTGTAGAAAGCCTTTTCTGTGATTGCATTTGCAATTTGTGCAAGTGGGTATTTCAACAGCAGATATAATAGCTGTAAATTTACTAGAATTCAGGGCATCTGTTGCCAAAAGTTTAACCAGTGCTATAATTCATTGTATTCTGCAAAACACTGTGAACGACACACCTGGAGAGAAAATTTCCAACCAAGCTTGTTAGTGGTTTCAAAAACTTTACAGGCTCTAGTAAGATTTCTACTTGTTGGTTGACTTAGTGATATATGCAACTGTTAATACAGCACTGTTCATTATAGCCAAAAAATATTATAAGCCAACATGGACAGTACCCTGTCATTAGGGTAATCTATGATATGAACTGACAATTTAGAGAACAACTTCTTTCTTGAAAGCCTTGATTATGCATGTTGGTTGGAATGGAAACTTTAAAAAAAAATCAGTTTAAAAAATGCAGGTTGGTGTCGGTTTGCATTTAAACCAGGCTGGGCCTTTTCTTTTTTTTTTCCTTGCAGTTTTGAGGTCACACACACTTCACTTAACTGCTTTGGTGGTTAAGAACTATAGAGAATGTGGGTGTGTTGTGATGATGCAAATTAAAGAGGACGTGGCACATTTTTCAGTGTTTTCCTCTTATTGGGAGCTCAACATCCCATTTATTGTTTCTGGAAAGGTTCTGGTGGCTGCCACCAGGAGTCCATGAGTTGCATGTCATTGGCACGTTGTGGGTTGCGCCCCCCAATTTAAGTAAGTAACTGTAACTAATTTAAGAATTTAAGGAAAGTAAATCTTTCTGACAGATCCGTAAGGTTTTCCTTATTTGGTACAATATTTAAGGGGCACAATTTTAAATTGCAATTGAATACTATTCATTTTGTGAGGTGTAATAGGGAGAAATGATCTTCTGTTTTCCAAATTCATGTTCTAAGAACCACATCCAGATCCTGTGCTGACTGGAAAGGTGACTTTAGATTTCCCTGGCGAGCAAGCCAGAATCTAACTACAGTAGCTACGTTACGTTCTTGGATACCTCCATTGCATCACTGTGGGATAATCAATGCTTTCAACTGCTTTGGAGCAGTTTCTGTATTGATGCTCTGTGTGAATGTATCAAAGTGTCACTGGGTCTCTTGATCTGTGGAAATCATTGGCCATGGCAAAGTAAAATTTGCAAGTGGCTGGTGATCTCATTCTTAATGTTTTCCTCAGATCTTTAATTCACAGCTCATTGTCTTCCTGGAAAACTTTCTTTCTGAAGAGCTATGGGTGAAACACTATCAGTTTTTGAGCTGCTAATGGTCAGTAAACAATTCTTCCACCCACAGAAAGGATACTCAGCTAGGATATCAGAATATAGGATCACTAGAAGCAGTGAAAACCTCCTTTAAAGCAGTCCAGGCAATCTTTTCCTGCTGGTGGTCAAAAAAGAGGCTTAGAGGCATTATGGAGGGGTGGGTCTGAAATATTTGATTTTGGGGGATGCAGATTTTCCAGCACTGACATATGAGTTATGTAAGGATGTAATGATCTGCTTTGTCTGTTATTTCTGCCCCAAACTTGAAAAATTGTCTTGTTTCGCCTCTGAATGTTGGTGGCTTGCTTTTGGGAAGGACGGTAACTTCAGTTCATATCTCTTGATTTATCCAGAACAAAGCCTATACCAATGCTGTTTTGGTGCAAATGCAGAGGTTGCTTGCTTGGTGGTGACATTGGCTTTGGAACTTAAAAATTCAATCTATATTTGGACATCAAATCAAAGCATGAAGAAGCATTAAAAAAAATCAATTCAGTAGAAGATTGTTGATTTGGATAGTTTATGTGATCAACAAGGAAGGGGGCTGTCTCTGTGATTACAATGCCTAGAAAGCCAGTGAAAAGTTGGAGGCAGAGTTAATTAAAGGAAAGGATGGGGAAGCTGCATAGCTTAGGTTTTTATTAGAGTTTTGCTGCTTGTGAAAGTAACTGCCTCCTCTGGGACAGTTTTATCGTCTGCATACGATTAAGACCAGCAGTGAGAACTGGAATTCTCTAATGCTTTTAGGGGAAACGATTTCTTCTCTTCTCCTCTTCCTCTTTTTCAAATTACCATATTTATTAGCACGATCATTACTAATGACATTAGAGAGATCTTTCTTTCCTGGATTAAAATTGCAGGCCCAGCTTCCTTGAGCATTAAAGTTTATGACTTCTAAAAGCTACCAGTAGTAATCAATTAAGATTGCAGTGAGAGGAGTACTTAGTGGAAATACTGCCCTTTCTCTGCCAGAATACAAAGAATAGAAAACTCATCATCCCAGAATATTATTTGTTGTGGTTTTGGGTAGCTCAGTGATGCTACATGCTATCTTTCCTACTAAAAACATTCAGGATGATTAGGACATCAGTAGAGGGCAAGTTCAATGTCTCTTGTACTTTTCATGCTTTGGATCCCTAAATGTAGAGGAGGTAGCGTCCTGTAGGTATTCCAAGAGGGAGGTCTAGTGTTAGGGGCAGCAAGAGAGAAAAAAAGCAAAGGTGTGGAAGGAACATGTAAATAAGGAAGTGGACCACTTTGCCTCTAATAATTCAGAGAACTTCACATAACCAATATTATAGTAGACAAGAACTTATCAGTCACTCTTCTCCCTTATTGTAGTAGAGGAAGAAATGGATCATCAAGATCATCTTAAAATCAATCATCTGCCACTTATTATAAGACGTAATAGTGATTTTGCTATCCATTTTGCTGTTTGGGCTAGAGTTCCTCCAGTGATAGAAATTTGAACCTCAGCCTCCTGATGATTTCATAATTCTCTAACCATTTGAAAAGGTAATTGATGATTTTGTCTTTTGATTAGGGTATCTTCCCATCAACCTACATCCATCTCAAGGAGGCAACAGTGCAAGATGGCGGGTAGGTAGCCCAGATTTTTTTTTTTTTTTTTGGCCACAATTCTGTTTTTTGAATTGCAAAGGTGTTATAGGTTGTGTTCTGTGAATCAAGTGTAAAGATTCTGCAAAGAGATGTCTTCTTGATTTGTTAGAGTATTCTCAAGTTTTATTTATGCAGAACAGTTGAGAACTGGTGAGAAGTAGTGCCTGGGGAGGTAGAGAGGTGAGGTTGAAGAAGACCTTCTTTTGGCAGCCCCAGACCACGCCTAGAATGAGCCAAGTTAAACTTTGGGGCCTTTTTTTTTTCTTTTTTAGCAATGATTAAAGAATATTAATGAACAAGATATACAAATGCAATGGGTATATATGTAAATATGGTAAGTCATAAATAATAGCTTGCTGGGCAGACCTTAAATGACCAACAATTATTTCAACCACTTTTCCGTAGACAACATGAGACAGTAATCCCTAGTGAACTTCCCTTGGTCCAGGAACTCACCTCCACTTTGCGGGAATGGGTGGTGATCTGGCATAGGCTGTATGTGGTAAGTCCCAATTCTCTTCTTTTTATTGTGCCCCTGCTCGTGAAGAGGAGATATTCATTTTGGAATATTTAGAGAAGAACATACAGCAAGTTTTTCAAAGAGGATATGAAAATGTCATATAGGATGATTGTGTGAATTTACTGTTATTGCATAATGCATGCATTGGAAACATCAGTAGTGCTACTGAATACAATTATTTCTAAATGTGATGTAATTTGGTTTTGCACATTTAAAACTAAATGGATAGAGAACTTAAAAAGCAGCGGGACTGCAGGGAGAGGGGAGAAAAGATTTTTCCCATCTTCTATAGCCATGAACTCTGTCCCAAAACAAATTACAGGTTCAGATGGGTAAGCTTCATTGGCGTTTGTAATCATAGGAACAATTCTGGAAAGCAGAAGGAAACCCATTGGACATGGTTACACTTGGATTCTCATCTACCTATTCATTTTTATTCAATTTATATCCTGCCTTTCCTTCAGAAACTCAAGTTGGCATGTGTAGTACTGTGTCCATTTTTTTCTTACAACCTTGCAAGGTAAATTGGTCTGAGAGAATGATGGCTGAAGGTCACCAAGTATACAGTACTTCCATGGTTGAGGGTGGACTTGTCCTTACTCTTAAGTCCAACATCTTAACCACTGCATCATACTGGCTTTCATCATACCTAGTAAGGAATAATGGGTGTTGCTCTCCAATGGCTTCAGTTCTCCATTTTATTTATTTATTTGTCAAATTTGTATAGCCGCCCATCTCACAAAACAAGTGAATCTGGGCGGTGTACAACAAAGCTAAAAACAGTAAGTTACTAAATGTCTATTATTACTATTATTATTAACTATAAAAAAGCTAAAAAGAGGAAATATTGGGCAAAGGGATGTTAATAATAATGGAGCAACCTCAGTAATTCACCAGTCCACTGGGGTCCCCAGGCCTGATGGCACAACCAAGTCTTGAGGGACCTTCAGAAAGTCAAAAGTGATGAGGCCAGCCTCATTTCAGGAGGGAGGATATTCCATAACGCAGTGCCACAGCAGAAAGGGCCTGCCGCCTAGGGCCCATCAAATGTAGCTCCTTAGCTGACAGAACCCATAACACGCCATCAATATGGCATCTCTTTCCAGAATCTGTGATTGTCAGCCCCACTAGGTAGACCAGAGCGAGAAATCAACTCCATAGGAAAGCTAAAACTACCTTTATGGCAGTTGGCTATAGTAACAAAATCCCACAAGTCTGATTGTGCTGTTCCTCCTCCTCCTCCTCCTCCTATTCCAGTGAATCGGGAAGGTGTCTATCTTAGCCACTTCCAAATGCTATCTCATTCTGAACTTTAAAAAAATTTCAGCCCCTTTTGCTTAGGTTCCTGTATATTTCCTTCAAGGCCATCTTCCTTACTCTCTGCAATGATTCCCTATTTCCTACTCAGAGGTTCTTCCTTTGGAGAGGGAAACTTACACATGTGCTGGAACTAAAAGTCAAATGGGCAGAACAGCTGAACTGCACAATCACAGCCCTCCAGATCTTGCTTAACAAACTACAGTATACTTCCCAGAATCTCTCTCTATTGGCCATGTGTGCCGGGGCTGCAGGAAATTGGGTTTCAGCAAAGTCTGGAGGATTGAATTTACCCATCCAAGGTTGTCCACTGAATCCTAGTGCTAGCCTTTGATCTCAGTCTCAAACTGAAAGCACAGGAACTTTGACAAGCAAGATTTTTACAGAGCCTTAATTAACCCGTTCGTTGAACTGGGAAGAATGTGATTACAAGAATTTCAGCTGCTGAATTATTACTCAGAGAGAACTAAATTATGCCTAAAATATCCTTGGGTGTACACTTACTCAGTGTCTTTCCTGTGAGGTGGCATGGAGGCAGACTTCTTTACAAGAATGGATGACTTTACAGCTGGCAATTTACCAAACCGTTTCCTGAACGTTTATCAGCCTGTGAACTAGATAGATAGATCAAGTCATTTATACCCAGGTTCAAATCTCTACAGTACTCTGCCATGGGGGCCAGCAATTGTCTTGGGACTAATTACTATGATTGCAGCCTGGACTAATTACAAGATTATTGTGTAGATAAAATGGGAGGGCCGAGAAATATAAGCAAATGCAACCTATTCAGTGATCTAATATATAGGTGATTCATTTGGAATCAGTCTAACCTTTGGGGAAATGAGTAAGTGGCAGGCTATGAGTTTCCTATTAGTTAGTATATAATGACTTTGTTATGGTTTTTGTTTCATTTTCTGTTTATCTGCTCTAGGAGAACAAAAACTCCCTCTTTCGCCATGTACAGCAGATGACATATAGTCTGATTGAATGGCGATCCCAGATCCTGTCAGGCACTCTCCCCAAGGATGAGTTGGCTGAGCTCAAGAAAAAAGTCACAGCCAAAATCGATTACGGCAACAGGTAACAGTGGCGGTCCTTCTCAGACCTCAACCACATCCTCCGATTGGAGAACTAGAGGTGCAAACTTGAAAAGAAAATGCTACTGGTCTGTCTGTCTGTCTAGCTCTCATTGGATCAGCTTGTTTTGCTCAGAGCCTCCTTGATCTCATGAGCCCAGCTCTAAATTTGAGTTCATGCAGGAAGGGCTTATTAAAAAGAAATGGGTGGACTTTGGCTTAAAGCATTTTATTAAGATATATTGAGCAACCTCCTACTTCAGTAAATTTTGTTGGCTTGTTCAACTTCATTTGGTTTTCTTAATTGTTCTTGTTCTTGTTTGCTTATTTAATTTGATGTTTATACTGTCAGCTCCCATTATCCATCTCATTGATGCTGAGAATCAATAAAGGCCCTTTAGCTGCAAAGTATGCGCTCTACCACCAACTATGGTCCCTCTCTGCTCTTGACAGCTGTGGATACCAGCAGTCTGCTGGATATCTGAAGCTGTATGTTTTCAGTCCTGGTTCACTGTAGAGATTTTTCACCCTCTCCTCCCCCATCTTGCACACAGCATGTGTTTGCATGCAGGATCCTCAACTATCTAAAGTCACAGAAACAATTTTAAATAAAGACATACCGATTGGTATCAAGTTATGAGTCCCTATTTTGTGTGCACACCACTTTATTTTATCTGAAGTTCCATTTTGTTTTGGATCCTTCTTTTCTTTGTTCTCCTGCCCTTTTCTAAAGGCGTTCTTTATAGCTGATATGCCGAGCCTGATTTCACACTAGATTATGGGACAAGTGGCACATTGAGTGAATAAGCACAGCTTTGTCCATATGCCAAGGCTAGTGCTTGAGAAACAGGTGCTGGAGATCTTAATTCTCAAGAGCTCAGTAGGATGGGGATACCTCCAAAACTCCCAGACACCTATTTTCTCTTCTGCACAGCAAACATCCTGCAGTAGCCTGGCACTTTTTGGACTTTTACAATTCATAGCTAGAATGAGAAGGGCTGAGCTTGCAGCCACAACTCAATTCCCCTAGTCTGCACACCTGCCCCATTCATTCATTCATTCATTCATTCATTCATTCATTCATTCATTCATTCATTCATTCATAGATAGATAGATAGATAGATAGATAGATAGATAGATAGATAGATAATAGATAGATAGATAGATTTCTTTGTCTCTTTGATGAACCCCAATTTTAATGAACTCCAGTATTGGGGTGAGTTTCCTGGAGTGAACAGTATTTAGGGACAGAAATTATGGGTTTAAGATAAAGATGGTGGGAGCATTCAGCACCACCCTAGTTGTTTTACTGTTTTTAAAGCAAGTAGTGGCATGTCTGCCTGGACTTGGAAGCTAAGCAGAATCAGACTTGATAATACTTGGATGGGAGATGACCAGGAAATTTCAAAGCTCCAGACTGTACTGGGAGGTTGCAGAACATCCCAGAAAAATGCAATGGCAAACTACTTCCATGTTGTTGCCAACAGAACTGCAAGATTGTCAGGCTTCTGGTCTAGACTGGAAGCCCTGCAGGCAGGGATCCCAGGATATAGGTAGCTCTTTTGGTAAGTAGGTTTATTGTAAGAACAAGGAAGGCTTTTCAAGAATAAATTCAGCAACTACAAAGTGTAGAGTGTAAGTCCTGTTTAAAATAGAAGCAAATTACAAATTTTGCACCTCTTCCTCTGCTTGAATGTTGCAATGGGTTAAGAACTTCAGCAGTGGCCCTCTGAGCCTTGTTAATGGATCTTTCTGGTTTTAGGCTGTTTGCCTCCCTCCTTGACAGATCTAGTTCTCCCACAGGTTGTGTCTAGAGATGCCCAACATTTGGATCACAAGAAAGCAAGGATGCTTTGAATCCAGCATGAGCGCTATCCAGCTAAGCTTTGCCACCATCCAGATAGCACACATTTTAGTGCCTGTGCCCATGCCAACCAGATAGTTATGGATATTTAGTTTATCTTGTGTTTTGGTTTGGTTTTAACCCTCTGTTCACTGCCTAGAGTCACTGCAAATGAGGCAGACAGTTATATAAATTGTTTAAATTTTTAAAAAATGTAAATAACACCTTAGATACTAATTTATTTGTAGCCAGAATGTTGCTTCGGGAGCAGCATTTGTAGAACTTTTCAGTTCTTGTTTGAAGCTTCCTTCAAAGATCACAGAGCTGCATAGAGGAAGGATTTGAAAACTCCTGGATACAACTGACCCTTAAAGTGGGATCTCTGGAGTTGGCACCTTCCCTGCTTCCTGTTCCAGCTTTTGTTGCAGACTAACAAAGTATATACACACTTCCCTTAGCTATGCAAAATTCATTTACATTTTCCTTGAATTCGTGCAGTGTTGCTTTGCCTTATATGAAGTTTTTAGTTACTGTAGCTTTCAGTGATATGCAGCTAGAAGTCGACTTTTAAAAACACTTGCAGGAAATAGATATAATCTGCTCTAGGATTCAGGTTCTTATTTAAATTTAATGTAGTTTAGTTGAAGGACGAGTGTCTTCAAATTGCAGAGGGCAATGTTATCTGTCCTAGGTGTGGGTTTTTAGGCCCCTCTCCTTGCTGTTGACTACTTTCCTTGTTTTCTTTGATTGTTGCAAGGATTTTGGGACTGGACCTGGTGGTACGAGATGATAATGGGAACATACTGGATCCAGATGTCACCAGCATGATTTCACTCTTTAAAGCCCATGAGACAGCGTCCAAAAGAATTGATGACAGGATCCAAGAAGAAAAGGTATGGCTTTTAGCATTTTTGTTTCCCTGTCAGGAAGCTGGCCATAAATAACTTGACCCAATAATGGAACCTGAAAAAGATTCATGCTGGCCTCAAAGGATATAAATATATGGTGAGGCTATGAATCAACAAATAGAACTTGCACTTCCTTCCCAACGTTTCAGTATCAGTACATTCGGTAGTTGCTGTGCTTTTTAGAGATGGTGAGCTCTGCTTGCCTAGGATTCACCTGGAAATTATACAAGTACTTTCTTCTTAAGGGGAGAAGAACTGAAATCACTTTCTGACCCTATCTGAACATTTCATCCATGGCAGCCCTTGAAGGAGTTCCTTAGGTGAACAAACAGAGAAAGAGATCCATTGCTTTATCTGGAGCAGAGTTAAAGGCTGAGGCTCTTGTGTAGTGGAGAACTATGTGGTAAACATGCATTCATCGATTAACTTGCTCAGATTTCCCCCGTTGTATAACCATCTTCCTGAGTCCTGTTGAACACTGATTGCCTGAGTTAGCTCAGCCTTTTACATGGTCCTTAGGCTGGATTTGAAGCCCATCAGATTTAATTCACCAAACCGCAAGAGGGAAATTCTGATAATTTGTTTCATGAATGTGTTGCAAGCATGAACAAGATAGAGCTGCGTTTAATGCATGTTAATAAAGTAACCATGCTGTTTCAACATTCCTAATAACCCATGGAAGAAAGTTTAGTATGGCGGCCATGTGATGAGGAAAAAACTTCATAGTTTCTGTGGTTTTTGTTTGATTAACCTCTTGATTTAAATTTACAGGTAGACCGAACAATATTTTGGAAGGGGAAGATGTGTGTGTACCTTATGGGTGATATATTTGGTGACTGGCATCATCTTAGAACTGAGAAAAGAGAGAGTGTCTTTACAAGATGATGATTGCTAGCTACAGCTTTTATCATTATACGTATTGACTACTGTATTTATGAGTGGGTTTCCAGATAATTGGATGCTTCTTTTAGTTGATCAAAAAATTCATTTAATTACAGCTGTAATTCTGCATACATACTGCCATAGGGGGTGAACACACCACATTTTCAGTTTTGAGGAAACTCTTCCAAGTAAAACAGTCTTGCTTAGATATTGGCTGGGAAAATAGAGAGTTTCATTTCCAGGATAATTTAGCTCTTCCTACATTTTAACTTGTCCTTTAATCTTTCATTCCCAACCAGTCTCGTCAACAGAATGTAGACCTACGGGGACAGTCTATCTTTAATACCACCCACACTTATAGCCTGTACATCAATTTCAAGAATTTTGTCTGCAATATTGGTGAGGATGCAGAGCTGCTTATGAGCCTTTATGATCCCGACCAATCCAAGTTTATTAGGTATGTGGCTAGTAGAATGCTTTCTCTAAAACATTTCTTACTATCAGCAGTATGTTGGTTGTAATCACTGAGATTTTTTCAAGACTTAACTTTAACACGTAACAGTATCTCATGAAGGCCTGTTGTGAACAGGTAAAGCTGACTTTTAAGCTGGAAGCAAACCACTGTCTTTTTTCATTCAAAACCCCAGAAACCTGAGACTTATCCACTGTAACTGGATAAGATGGGAAAATACATTTTGTTGCAAACAACAAATGAGTGCTTTATATCTCTTCTATCGAGTTCTCCTTTGCTGATCTTTTTCCTAAGCAACCAAAAAAAAAAAAAAAAAGGGCTCAAACACTGCACTCTCCATTTAGGGGAATTCTTCATGCCCTTGTTCTCTTTTTATTTCTTTTGGACACTGGCTCACAGTATGTTGTAATCTATAACCAGAAAGACTTCCTTGTTTTGTTTCTGTAAATGCCAAAGCACCTGAAGATCTAGTTCCCTTGGACACACAACTTGGGCATAAAATTGCCTTGTCATTGTTTTAATGCTGGGCAAAGTGATTTTCAAAGTCCTGAACATCATAACTACTGTCTATTATTTTTATTTTTTAGTGAAAACTACCTGGTTCGTTGGGGAAGTAATGGAATGCCAAAGGAAATTGAAAAGCTTAACAACCTTCAAGCTGTCTTTACAGTAAGGTCTCCTCTCTTTGCCTTGTGGGTTCTACCTACTGGCAGATAAGTTCATTCTTATAACTGTGTTCCTTCGATACCTTTGTTTTGATGGGGTCATTGGGCAACGAGCCATGCTGTGAATGGGAAGGATCAACTGTTTAAAATAGATTATGTCTAGCAAGCACAATGGTTTGGAAAGATATCTTGGATCCATCTCTACAACAAAGCCAACTAGCTTTTTAAAAGAGTCATTTTGACACCGTACCTATACCTGGCTGGTTTTCAGCCACACCTTGGGGAAGAGCCTTTTCCAACCAGTGAGCCACCCAGTCTTTGAGCTCTGATTTTAGTTGGTTCCCTACTGTGTATGTCAGCATTCTCCAAAGTGGTCAATATCGACTCCCAAGAGTCAATGGGACTATCCATTGTTGTTGTTGTTATGAGTAATCTGCAATTAGATTCACAGTCTAAGACTGGTAAAGATTTAATCATTCAAGTCCTAGCCAAGGACCTAAGAGTTACTAAGGCAGTGTCTGAGAACATAGGCAGTTCCAAATAGGGTGACTTTTTTTTTTTTTTGTAAAAGTAGGGTATTCAGATCAATATTCAAAGTTTCCAAATATTGAGGGAGTTCTTTAGGCATTGCTCCAAGGGCTCCAATCACAATTGGCATTTCTTTTTCCATAAGCGTTCAACTTCAATCTGCAAGTCCCAATATTTTGTAATCTTTTCCAATTGCTTTTCCTCAATCCTAGCATCACCAGTTGTTCTCGCTGTTATTTGTAGTGCTATTCGTTAGAGTGGTATTTCTTAAATTATTTTCATGTAATAAATGTTTGGGGGTTGATGAACAATCTGAAAATTCATGAAGGGGTTGATAAGCTGAAGAGTTTGGGGACCCCTGGCGTATGTGCCGGGCTTTTTGGTCTGTTTTGCCCCAGTCTTTCAATTTTGGGGGAACAAATCTTGCCTAAAACCTTGAAGATCTGCTCTCGGTTATAGCAGATAATGCTTGAGGTAAGGTAACCTCTATTGATTGGAGAATTTAGTCATTTTAAAGGCTAGTATGTATAGGAACATAATCATCAGGCAAGGCTCTGCATTCTAGAGTTCATGTTATTAACCACACCAACAGTTGTGGGCATTGAGCATTGCTTAGATCTACCCAATAATGCCCTCTCAGCCTTCCTTAGGGGAAAAAAAAGATTACCAATTTGGCTGCTCTATTTTGGGCATCTTAGCAACAAAGACCACTGTCCCCCAACTCACCCAAATTTCTTTCCTGGAAGAAGCTAGGATGGAGCTAGGAGGGAGTTGGTATTGCTTTGCAATTGCTGGGATGATACTCATCCATGCTTACAATTTCACTTTGGCAGAAAGTCCAAGAGGTAGATGCATTTCCTCTGCAGCAAGCGAGATGAGTGAATTTACCTAATCCAGCAAATAAAATTGCTTGCTGATTCATTCCCCCTTGGCACAAAAATACTCAGTGCATGAATTTTGGTAATTTGAACACTCCTAATAGAAGGCAGCTGGATGACCTTGGGACAGTCCCTCTCTCTCAGCCCTAGGAAGGAGGCAATGGCGAACCACTTCTGAAATCTTGCCAAGAAAACTGCAGGGACTTGTCCAGGAGTCAACATTGACTCAAAGGCTATAGATAGATAGATAGATAGATGGATGGATGGATGGATGGATGGATGGATGGATGGATGGAGAGAGAGAGAGAGAGAGAGAGAGAGAGAGAGAGAGAGAAAGAGAGAGAGAAAGAGAAAGAGAAAGAGAAAGAGAGGCAGGCTACATATCTTCACAGGGTTCTGGACTATATAGTGATATTCTTTCCATGTGTTCACAGGCCAATGTAATACGCTTCAGGTGCCTTTTACTTCAATGATGGTTTCTGTTGCCCCCTAGGATCTCAGCAGTTCTGACCTGATCCGGCCTCGTGTCAGCCTAGTGTGTCAAATTGTGCGAGTTGGCCACATGGAGCTGAAAGAGGGCAAGAAGCATACTTGTGGCCTCAGGAGACCCTTTGGAGTAGCAGGTACAGATGCTCGTTGTTGGTGCCAAGCTCTTCTTTTCAAGGAATTTGTATTAGAAAATAGCAGTTGAAGTCCTGGGTTCAGATCCTCACCTGGCTGTTGGCATGCTGAGTTCCAGTGCAACAAGAAGATAAAAGCAAGATTATGGGCCTTTCTCTACTGCAGAGTGGAAGTGCTTTCCATCATCCTTGATCCATTAGGAAGCTATGCTGGCATGAAACTGGCTGTCCCTGTCTTTTTTCACCTGTTCCCCATCGCTGCAGGCATCCAAGAAATGGATGACAAAGGCAGATTTGGGGCACCTTGAGGTGGCTCTTGGATGATGTTGGAACTGGGGACAAATACTACTTTGACCCTGGTATGGATAAGGAGAAGTGAAAGCTGTCTCCCTCATGAACTGTGGATGAGATTAAGAGGTCATGAGGATATGGCTGGGGGGGAAAAAAGATGTGGCTAGGACAAGTAGGCAAGCGTGAAACATTTGCAGATACTATTTGCTGTCCTCCTGTTCCAATAGCTGTCTTTTCCCACATTCTCTAAAAGTATTTTCTGGGCCCAAAAGGGGATATAGTGTAGGCAGGAACCTACTTCATTACGAATATAAATTTGATGGTGTACCTGTAATAAATTAAAAGATGTTAAGCCGCTATTCCGTAATACTTCATTCTAAGTTGTTCATGCTAAGAGGAGACCTTCGGCGGGAGTTTATAGACTGTCCGAATGCTACCACCTTTCTTAACTGGCCCAGACAAACCCCAGATCAGCTTTTTTAGAGGTTGTCGTTTGGTTTTGATTTTCTGTTCACTGTGCAAAGTTACTGCTGTGGGTTGGTGGCCATATAAATTATTTAAATGAAAAGGGGAGGGCAGAAGGAAGGAACCAACCACCTGTGGACAGTGCGTGCTTCAGATTTAGAGCACGTGGGGATGTGAACATAGCAGCTGTGCTCTTTTCTGCTATCGCGCACCTGCCAATCATGCAATCCTGGAGAAAGACACCAATGCTTTAAACAGCTGCATGCGCCACGCTTTGTCTGAATGGTTTTCAAAGCAGTGTACAGTCTCCTAAACCAGCAAGTTATATTTGACTGCATGGTTGATAAAAGGTAAACCAACCCATGTTTCCTGAGTCTGGTTTAAAGTCTTGGTTCAAACTAGCCTTTGTTGTCCTGGACACATGTTAGGGCTCCAGAATTCCCAGCCAACTTGGCTTTTGGTAACATTGGATGAGATATCTGGGAATTGATGTTCCAGTACATCTGGAAGGCATGAGTTTTTAATGATTTGAAATACATAAAGTTCCAGAATGATGAAAAAGTTTATTGCTATGTCTGTAATCGATAAAAACCTGTTTTCTCCCTAGTGATGGACATTACAGATATCATTCATGGGAAGGTGGATGATGAAGAGAAGCAGCATTTTGTTCCCTTTCAGCAGTAAGTAGTTAACATTCCAAAAAAGAGTACACCATATTTTGGGGGCTCATGGTCATGTATCTAGTGCTTTCCAGAAAGTGGGCAGGTCCAGGACAAAGACGTGGAGTAAGCTAAGACAAAGCCTGTACGTTAAATGAAATTAAAGCAGTTAATATGATGACTTCCTATGTATTTAATATTTGCAAGGGTTGTGGAGCACTTCTGATCCAAAGATTATGAAGTGTTCTGAAGTACACACATAAATATAACACCAATCTGTAACTCCTTCAATGAAATACAGTTTTTCTTGAGATGATATGGGAGCCTTTTTAGGGCATTGGGACAGGTGCTCTGTGAGGGCCCCCATGTGCTCTGAAATATCTTTTGCCTTAAAGTCTGAAATGCTATACAGTGCTAATGTTTTCCTCCCCTGTCATAATAAAAATTTTAGTTCAGCAACTTCAGAAGAGTTGGGAGTGTCCCTCAAGTAGAGGTGTGTAAAACATTATACTTGGTCTTAGCCAAAAGACCAAAATCAAAATGTTCCATCCTCCAATAAATGGAACAAAAGCATCCAAGATCCGAATTTTTAGACCTCGAAAACCTTTGCTCACTTACTGTACTTCTCTATCTGATTGTTTAGAGGAGGCTTGTATAGCACTGAACTTGCAGATTGAGCTCGCTTGGACTGAAGTATTTTTTAAAAAGCAGGGAGTTGTGCAAGTTCCGTGGTTGTGTTTTGTTGGGGGGAATTCAGAATGTCTGAAAAAGTGTGGTTTTGAAGGGAAACATTATTTTTCTCTCTCCCTCTAATTTGAGAGGTGGAAAAAGGGGTGGATGAAAGCTGTGCTATTCTTCTTCTTCCATCACGGAATAGTCCTGGTCAATGTTGTCCTATAGGCATCTATTCAGAAATGAGTTCAGTGAGCTTCTTCTGCCATCTATAGAATTGCTTCCTTAATTGATTAGAATTACACTTGATCAGAGTTTCCAATCATGGAAAGAGCTGTATTCACATTCAGACAAGCATGCCTACAACTCATGTTCAGACCTTCCCAGCGTGAGACAGGATGGGTCCTGGGGGATAACGTAATGCAGGGGATGAATGCGGGGGGAGACAGGAGGTGGCACCGCAAGTAGTTATAGCTCTGACCCACCCCCCACCCCCTCAACCATTCATATGACTGAATAAAGGAGATTAGAAATGTTTGCCAGTCAGTTTGAAATCAACAGAGATCTACTAGCTCATCCAGTCCCTGCAAGATTTGATTGATTGATTGATTGATTGATTGATTGATTATGTGCCATCAAGTCATTTTTTACTCTTAGTGATCACATAGATAGATTTTATCCATGACGATCTGTCCCTAACCTGGTCTTTCAGGTTTTCCTCCTGCAAGAAGTATCTTCCTATTTTTTATTCTTATTCAAATAATGTTGGGAACCTGGAAATCTACCCCTTCTTTTTCTCCTCCTCCTCCTCCTCCTCCTCTGTTCTTTCCTCTTCAGGATTGCCATGGAAACATATATCAGGCAACGGCAGTTAATCATGGCACCTTTAATAACTTCTCACGTGATTGGAGAGAATGAGCCCCTCACGTCTGTCTTCAACAAAGTCATTGCGGCCAAGGAAGTAAATCATAAAGGGCAAGGTACACTGGAAAGATGGCTTCTGGAACCACTGGGAAGAAAGGAGGGAGGGAGGGAGGGAGGGACATTCCATTGAGGTGAAAACTCATTCAGGGCCCTGGATGGTTCATTGGTCAAGAACACTGGCGTGGGCTCCTTCCTGCAAGACTGGTCAGAAAACCTCTCATCCATTTGATTCAGTTTTCCTGATGAAGGGGGAGAGCCACACAAATTTAGTTGGCATGCTAATTATATGTAGGTAACAAACTACAATAAAATTGTGCTAGTGAGCCATTGTAAGAGGGGTTGGAAGTGTAGAGTGAAAGAAATAGTGCTCTCAAAGGAAGAACATGGGGAAAGAGACCCCTAAATCAATCCTGCTTGATTTGAGCAAGAGGGAGAGAACTGTCCCACTAAATCTCCAGGAGTCAAAATAAAACATGGAGGAGCCTATCTTGTTAGGTATTCCACCACCCTCTAAAGTTCAACCTCTACCAACTTTGAGTTTCTCCTATTGGCTCTCTCCTGTGCATCGATTATGCAGCTTAAATACCCACTTTCAATTTTGTACTTTGAAAATCATAAGAACAATCATTATAGACCCCATCAGAAGCATTTTCAAAGTCCGGGATGGAATTTGTTGATGAGAAGAAAAGGTCAAATCTTCCCATGTGAAAATTGCCACACTCCTCTGATATATTTGCAAGTATGTTGCCTGCCTTGAGCAGGGAAAGACTTCAACACAACACTGGTCTTTATAAAAGCAGCACCAATGCTTATTTCTCCCCCCAAGTGGTGAAAAAAGCTCTTGTAAAGAAAAGAAGAGAAGATGTTTCTGTATATTTCTATTTTAACCAGCCATTCACTTTGGAGATAATTAATTCTCTTTCCTTATCAAATCTGCATGGGTTGCCACTTTTTCCAATAGCACTAATGCTGTTCTTGCTCTCCACCCCCTTTTTAGGCCTCTGGATTTCTCTGAAACTGCTGCCTGGTGATTTAGCGCAGGTTCAGAAGGATTTTTCTCATCTCATTGACAGATCGACAGCTGTGGCCCGCAAAATGGGATTCCCAGAGATTATATTGCCTGGTGAGTAATTCTGCATCAAGGGGGGAGAAGAACAAAACTACATCTATTTTTTTTTTTAGAAATAAATGAGGGCAGATGTCTTGCAAATGGTGGACAGACCCCTGAGAAAAGAGTAAGACCGCATTCTCATTTCCAAGTTGGTCAAAATAGTTTTTCTTATACTTCTCTGTTTTCATTGCAGGTGAAGTTCGGAATGATATCTACGTCACTCTGATGCATGGGGAGTTTGACAAAGGGAAAAAGAAGACACCTAAGAATGTGGAGGTTACCATGTCTGTTCATGATGAAGATGGAAACATTTTAGAGGTAAGGAAGGGGTTTCCAGAATAGTAAGTGAGAGACAAACCAAATAAAGTCATACAGTACATTCGTTTCAAAGGACTCTTAAAATTTGTGGAATGTTTTGCCCCTCTTTGAAATGAATTTGGGAAGTTGTTTTATAAATGAAAGTTTTTCTCTCCTATCACTGATTAAGTCTCATTTTCTGTCATTTGTTCTTTGGTTCCTTTTTGTTTCTGATGTGCTCCAAAGAAAGCTATCCATCCAGGTGCTGGTTATGAAGGTATTTCAGAATACAAATCAGTTGTCTACTATCAAGTCAAGCAGCCTTGCTGGTATGAAACTGTAAAGGTGAGATTGGCTAATGAGAATATTGGCTTCGTTAGGATACATCCTCATTTTGTTACAGACCTGAGATATATATCCCATATATCCTTAGCAAACTCACTGATCCTAACATGGCTTCTTGTGTAGCCAAACAAACATCTACATGTAAAAAGAGCTTGGGGGAGCCCAAATATTTGGAAAAGTACCACAAAATCTTTTTCAAAAGATATAAAAGAGAGAGAAACAGTGTGCAAGCTTGATTTTTGATTTTTGATATTTGTTAAATAATCAATTTGTTAAATAATCAAGACAGATCTATTTCTTTAAAAGTTGCAAAGTTTTGCCACATAATGTGTAAGCTTCGCCCACAAATGGTTGCTAGTAGTTATTGATGAAAGGGGTAATATTGTTGTCTGTTTTATTGTATCTATTTTTAATTGGTCAATGACCGGAATAAAGATGATGATGATGATGGCGTGCAAGCTTGTTCAGTATCCATTGGAATTCTGGTTGATTATTAGAGGAGGAAGAATGAAATGGATTATCCTTGAAGAAGGAATGGAATGGAGTATCTTAGAAAATATACTTGTACAGCCTAGAGAAAAGTCATAAATAGAATGTGTGCATATTTTATTTTCAGTACACTAGAATGGCTCACGTAAAGATACCTATCCAGGTAGTAGCCTGGAGTGGAAGCAGCTAAACTCAAGAACAAAGCGTTATTAAGAACTAAATTAAACTAACAACACAAGTATTCTAGAAAGTATCTCTACTTTCCATTGAGAAACCTATATATAGGCAAATTACTCTGGGGAAGTTCTGGTTTTCTTCTGATGCTCTTTTGATGTAAAGGGGAGGAGACCTGTCTCTTTTGTGAAGAAGGGGCAGTTTTCTCTGGACATGACTACCACGTATCTTCAGTCTGAGAACCTGAATTACCATCAGATGAAGTCCGTACATCTCAAAATGAAAGCATTATGCATCTTCAGATAGGTGCTATCAGACCCAGGAAAGATGAAATATACTCCCATAAGAAGCTATTGTAAGGAGATTGGTTATATAAAAACTCCAAAATCCATATAGAAAATACATTTATTAGACCAACCAGAATTTTATAGAATGGCTGCACACTTTGGAGTTTCAAGAACTCTTCTTCAAATAGGCTGGTTGGGAAAAGAGTAGGAGGTATGGCTTAACATCTCTGTAAAATGAGATTCCCTTTCCTTTGTACAAAACGATAAGTTATCAGCATATTTTAGAAACCCTTCCAAATAATATGGCACCATTTTTGGTTGAAAGTTGAAGTCTCTATTCAATCACGAAGTCCCCTGGGTCACCAATGACTAATCTCTGTCTCTCTCTGCCTTGCCCACTTGAATGCCTGAATGTTATGAGGTTACATTTTGGAGGAACTTTGAACTAGGCCTTTAGAAAAAGCATGATTTAAAAATGCATTCAACCGGGAATTCTATTTTTCCTCTCTTTAATTATCTCTGGGTAGGAGAGGTTTTCATTAGCCGCCAAGAACTTACATTCTTTTTTGCCAACTGCCAAATGAAGACCCTGTCACAATATATTTGTTTTTAAAACTTCTTTGAAATACATTTTACAGTGGTAAGAATAGGTAAGCATCTATCTGTGCTGGGCATATGCTTGTCCAGAAACCTGAAAGCCAGATTCAAACTTACATACAGTAAAATACCAAGATTTTAGTAAGTAGCAAGTAGCAAAATTGCCAAGAGATCTAAAATAAATCAGTCTGTAGTGAATTTGTACCCACCTAAACCATGTTTTAAAATATGGTTTATATATGTTGCTAAGATTAAAAAAAGAGACTTTGGTTTCTTTTTCTACTGCAATGAAATTAATTCTCCTCAAGTCATCTGTTTATACCCAATATGTTTTGTAATGGAAGAAAAAGTGTGTCTTGAATTTCTGCTGTTAGAAAGGCTATGACTAATGAAATGGCTGTGGTCAGGTCAACTTGGCTATCTTATTCCTTTTTAAAACATTGGAAATCATATCCTGCATTTAAGCAGAGTGTTTCAGATTGCTGTAAATCGCTAATATCTAGTGAATAATCTCCCACAAATCTGGTTGGGTTTTTAACAGGCAATCCATAGCTGAAAGTGGGGGTGGGGGTGGGGGTGGGGTGAGAATTTTTTTTAAAAAAAAATAAGGATCTAACCAATCTGGTTTTTCCAATCAATGTATGAACATTCCTGCAAGGCAATTATCTTGGATAGAAAAATGTTCATACTTCAAGGAAAAGTGTGTAACAATTATGTTTATGATATAGAAAATGTATATTAAGGAAAACTGATAGATCAGGCAGATGTATACAAAGTCATATATGTTAAAGGAAAATGGGTGGAAAATTCATATGGGTTTTTAAAATGATGTGGAAATGCTTCTGAACAAATGTGGGAGGACAAAACTGTAAAAGTGAGATTGGTTCCTTTAGGTAGTCACATGAATTCTACAGACCCCACTTTATTATATGCAGGGCTTGCAACTGCCCTTAATTTCTACACAATTATTACTTATTTTCTTATCGCATACAGGTCTCCATAGAAATAAAAGAGGTTGGCCGCTACCATTTAAGATTTACTTTCCGTCACCGCTCATCACAGGAATGTAAGCATGAGAGAGAGACAATATCTCTTTGATTTTGAAGCACAGAAGGGTTTGTGGAGAAGGCAGAGGGAAGAATGGAATGTGGGCTATGGATTATTCATTACCTTTCCACCCCAAATTGTAGTTTTCTGAATCATTCATTTGCAAAGAAGCTCTTTATTGAACAAAATAATCAACCTCATTTGGCTCCCTGTATGTGTGCGCAGCTTTGCTAAATCCTGAGATGATGTCAGCACAGCCTAAAACAGCAAATCATGTTGCATCTCAATTATGGTTAAGAAAAGAAAATTATCATTCTTCCAAGTACTGATGGGGAAATTGCATTTGGCTGTTCTCTTTGAAATCCCTCAAATCAGCGAAGGGCTCCAAAGTGGTGCACCCTATTTTTATCAAAACTTGCTCTGAATAGCCAGATATGCAGCCTTAGAGCATCAACTCTTCTGTTTCTGATCTTCAAACGGCAAGCACCTTTCCTCCATGCAGCCAAAATAGTCCCATCCGCTTAAGAGAGAAGTATTTAGAGGTTTGCAGAAGTAAAAACTACAGCAGAAAAAGCAGTAATCCAGTGAGGGGAGCATGTTCAATAGCCATAGCTGCCACTCTGAGCCCCTGTACAAAAGGGATATAAATTAAAGAAATACAAATGCATAAATCAGTGTTTCTCAACCTTGGCCACTTGAAGATGTGTGGACTTCAACTCCCAGAATTCCCCAGCCATTCTGGGAGTTGAAGTCCACACATCTTCAAGTGGCCAAGGTTGAGAAACACTGGCAGAAATGTTTACTATGAGTTTGGAAAGGAGCAGTGCAAAACTATTGCAGAGACTGCCTAAACAGTAGCAGACTGCAATATGGTGGTGTAGCTTCCCTTGTTACCCTTAATATAATCCTCATCACTGCCCTAATGCCATTTGCACAGGAGAAAATGTCTGCCATGACATTGCTGGGGGCATAGTTCAGTGGAAAAAGCAGTCGCAGGAGATTTCTACTGATATTTGTTTCTCTGCAGCAAGAGATAAATCGGAACGGGCTTTTGGGGTGGCCTTTCTGAAGCTGATGAATGTAGATGGTACCACGCTGCAAGATGGGAGGCATAATTTAATAGTCTACAAGGTATGGCTTTATTTATCTTTATTTATTTATTGACTTTAGAAGGCCTTGACTCTTTGATCTCTTTCCAACTTCTTTCCTACACGTTCCTGCCTTAGAAGAAACAGTTGATGCTGGACTGTTTACGGTTCATACTTAAACTGTTTTTTTTGGTGTCTCTGGCTTTTTCCCTTGTTTCTTGTGGACAGGGTGAGAACAAAAAAATGGAAGATGCTAAGTTTTATTTGACGCTTCCCAGCACCAAGATGGAGGTGGACGACAGAGATGGAGTTGCATTGAAGCAACACATGGCCAATTTTACTTTGAATAAGGATAGCACCAAGGACAGCTTTCAGATTGCAACACTCATCTGCTCAACAAAACTGACCCAGAATGGTAGGTTAAGCTGTGGGCAAATTGGAAAAGTGGCAGGGAAATTGCGATTGGACATCCCGAATTGTCCCATGAAACCACTAGTAGACAAGGTTAGGAGTAACCACTGCTGGCTCTAATTATCCATGTTTCTGCCCGCACCTCTTTCAAAGCTGATGACCATCACTGCATCTTGCAGCAGCTAATTTCATTTTTAATGTTGCGCTGTGCAAAGATCTACTTTTTGCTAGTCTGGAATATTATATCCTTTAGAACTATTGAATAATCCCTGTTTAAATTATGGACAGGAAGGGAGAAAAATTTCATCCCCATTTTTGGCAGAAATTGTATATATCTTACTCACCATCTTTCTTCCAAAGGTGGGCAATTCACAGGTTGGGGGCTATATGCAACAGTCCCAGCCTGGACCATGTTTCCAAAACCTTGATTTTCCAGCATGTTACAAAGTACCAGATATTCCAAGGAGACTCTCCTTGGGCACTTTTTACTTCTTTCTTATTCAGAGAAAGGAAGAAATCCTATGCAGTTGGTAGGATACTGAGCCATGTCTATCCATCTGAGTATAGAAAGTCTGTGTCACTCTCTGTCTTCTGAGACTTGACTTAATCCTCCCTGGTTACCCTCATGCCTATCTTCTTGGTCTTCAAAACCTAGAAACCTGCTTGTTCTAAAATAACTCAAAGTTGTGATTTTCAGAAAAATGATTTCTGGTTTCCAGCACTAAACTGCACATCTCAAAGCATTCTCTTTTCCAAAAATGCTGTTCAGTACCAGAAAATTAGTATATTGTGGGTACTTCTTATTAAATAAGACCATTGCAGGAACTCGGATATCTATTGCTCATTGTGGTCTGACTTTTACTGATTTGCCCTTGCCAGTTGACCTGCTAGGGTTGTTGAATTGGCGTTCAAACTCTCAGAACATAGGACACAACCTGAAGAAGCTGATGGATGTGGAAGGAGGAGAAATTGTTAAGGTACAAAGGGGCCCCACGTGGGCAGACTTTGGGGATGGGCAAGTCTTTGAGGGCCAGGGCCCCAACTAACATATTTTGGGAGGACGGGATGAAACAAAGTATTACTGTCTTGGTTTGGAGGAAGAATGTAGGATTTTTCATTGCCAAGCCTATCTTCATTCCACAACAGTTTATCTGTGTTCCCCATATCAAAATGCCACCTTTTTTTTTTAGCACTGATGTGATATTTCCCTAGTAATAATCAGGACTGGAGAAAAGCAGCCAAGGAACGCTTCTCTCTGAGCTGAGATTATTAAAATTGATTAGGAAAAGGGTTGAAGAGGTAATGCAAGGATTCCAGCAGGTAACTTTGTTTCCAAATGTGATGATTAGGTGTATAGGTGATTCAAAACCACTCCAACATTTTCAGTGTAAACGGGGAGAAGGCCAATCTCTTTTAAGAAGATAGACCTGTCTGCTTCTGGTTTTGTTTACATATCAGTTAATAACCAGGAGGGGGTATGAAAAGGGGATACAGGTACCACATGGCCCTGGGGCTGTATATTGCCCATCCCTCTTTTAAAAGGGCTGACAACAGAGAGCATCAGTCATGATTTTAAAGCACAGGTAGTCCCTGTGTTAAGAATGCCCGGTTTAAGGATGACCCATAGTTAAGAACAGAGCCTATTGTAGTAAAATTCGAGTTAAGTACACTGATTCAAGTTAAATACACAATGATTCAAGTTAAATATACAATGGTTCGAGTTAGTTACACAATACTACTTATACAATATTATACAATAATGCTGTTCTGGTTCACATACAAATTCGACTTAAGGACAGACCTTGGGAATGGAACTCGTTGTAAACTGGGGACTACCTGTAAATGCAAATGCAGGTTTGGATTGCATGAGTAGAATTATTGTTTCCAAATCACAGAAAGGAATAGTTTCATTGTATTCTGGATTAGCCCCAGAAATAAAGTAAATAAAAAGGCCGAAACTCCATGGTTACAGAGAAGAAGATATGGAAGGTAGATTTAAATTAGAGGAAGACAGATTCCGTTTGAAAGCCTAACTTGAAAGCAGGTTGATAGTGGAACCAGTAACTATGGGCGATACTGTATGTGTTTAGATGTGTTCAGGCAGAGGCTGGACAACCATCTGTCATGGATGCCTGAAATTGGATTCCTGTCCAGAACCACAGCTTGGACTCCGTGATCTTAATGGCTCCTTCCAGCCTTGTGATTCTGAATTAAGGGAGGTGGTCTCCCAACTGATTTCCCTACCATTGCATTGGGAATAGCATCATCATAATGCCTGATAACCCTGGCAAAGATTTCTCTATGTGGTGGGCTGGAAAGTACAACCTGAGCCCATTAGAATACAGGTAGTCCTTGGTTAACAATGGCCATTTCCACTGCTAAGCAATGCAATGGTCAAGTGTGACATCACATGACCACACCACTTAGCAACGGCAGTCCAGCACTTCCGGTTGCTGTCATTAAGCAAATTCTGCGATGTCATTGAGCGTGACATCACGTGGTCACCATTTGTGATCTCCTGCCAGTTTCCCCACTGACTTTGCTTGTCAGAAGCTGGCTGGGAAAGGTCACAAATGGTGATCACATGACCGTGGGATGCTGCGATGTGGTAATTGCAAGCCAGTCACAGAGCACCCAGATCATGATCCTGTGACTGTGGGGATGCTATGACAGCCGGAACTTCAAGGACTGGTCGTAAGTATCACTTGTTCAGTGCCAACATAAGTTCGAACAGTTGCTGAACAAGTAGTTATTAAGTGAGGACCGTCTATATGCAAATAGTCCTGCTGGGTCAGGTTACAGCCCATCTAGCCAGCATTCTGTGGGCTTCCTAGATGCATCTAGAAAACCCACAAATAGGAGATCAAGGCAGCCTTCTTCTCCCAGTGTGGCTCCTTTGCACCTACAGTGTGTAGAGTGCAGCAGCCAGTCATTAACACTAATAGCCACTGATAGACTATTTTCTATCTGTTTTCTAGGAGTTTGTCTGGTACCCTCTTGAAGCTATCTAAACTACCAGCCAAACTCTTACACCTTGTGGGAGCATCTTCCACAGGTTGATTACTTCTACATGAAGAAATATTTCATCTTAATCTAGTACAGTGAAAAACAAATGCCAAGGGAATTGTCTGCCCTTTGGGGGCATGTTTTGTAGGACCAGAATGGGGAACCACTGGGTCCTTTTATACTTGGCATAGGCTACTAGCTGTAGCTGTGCAGGTTATGACTCTGTTAGGCCATTGCCTTTGTCACGGCAGTAAGCTTGCATTGTTGTTCTCCCCCAGCCCAAAAGGCTGTATTCCAGCAGCGAAAGTGTTGCTCTCTGATTTTTAGTATTTGAGGAACAGCTGTTGGGTTATGGGGATTTCAAAAACCATGTCATAAAAACCGTAAAATTCTGTTTTATCTTCAGCTCCTTTATTATTCCTTTTCCTAGTTTCTACAAGATACACTTGATGCACTTTTCAGTATAATGATGGAGATGTCCGACAACGAATCCTACGATTTTCTTGTGTTTGATGCATTGGTAGGCTCACTTTCTATCTTCATGCCCCTCATCCTGTCTTTATTAACACTGTCACCAGTAGCAGTCCAATGTAAATCCAGATCATCCCCCAAATTAAGTGTATAGTTTGATCCTGTTTAACAAGTGTTCTATGTTTATTGATTTCTTTCATTGATAGATACTCAAGGCCACTTTACATCAGGTCTTCTTCTTATTTTAGGCCACTAAAACAACCCTGTGACAGAGATTGAGCTGACAGAGAAAGTGATTAGGCCAAAATCACCCAGTGAGGATCATGGGGCTTGAATCTGGAGCTCCTTTGTTCAAATCCAATATCCTAACCACTTCAATACCATGTCTATTTATTTAATCCAAACTCTGAATTTTGATGCCTCCTCAGATGAACATTTAAGAGACTTTAGTATTATGGACATTTGGGGAATTATCACCTACTGGTAATTTGGAGATGGATTTCTGAAGGACATCAGTGACAGATTAGAAACTTATAGTTTATTGAGCTACAGCGTAGAGCTAATCAGTTCCAACCGTGAACTCAAACTGGGTGACTTTGGTTCAGTAGGACATGTTCTCTCTTTCAGCCCAACCTATCTCATTGGGTTGTGAGAATCAAATGAAGTAAGATTCCCATGTAAGCTGCCTTGAGCTCCTGGAGAAAAGGTGGGATATAAAATCTAGATGATGATGATAATGATGGTGATGATGCACAATCATGAAAGTGTAATAAAATCAATGTTCTCTTTTGGAAAGTGGGTATATTAAGCTCTCAAAGATTATTATTGGAAAGAGGGGATTGTTTGCCACTTCTGCAGTGCTCCCATTTGGTACTGTGCAACCACACACACATTGCTCTGCCTGTACTCCCCCAAAGCTTAGGCATGAGAACTATATGCCTGTTGCAACAGGATAAGGCAGCTTTCCCTCTGTACACTGGATTTCTGAGTGTTACTGTTGCTCAGGGCACCAATACGGAATTACAAGCATCCCTAGAGAATCCTGAATCCAGATTTTTCAAGCAGTTTAGAAAGGATGAAGTCCTTTTTCTTGGCCATGAGAGGAATGAAACTGAAATCAAATGTACCATACAGGTTTTGATGGATTAAATCATTTATGGATTCCATTTTTTTTATTAGGTATTTATTATTTCCCTGATTGGAGATATCAAGTTTCAGCATTTTAATCCCGTACTGGAAACCTACATTTATAAACACTTCAGCGCCACCTTGGCCTATATGTAAGTATAGTATTTCATGAATGGCTATATTTTTTACCCCCACAAGATTCATTCAGTGCTTACCATTCTTCCAAACTCTTGATAAATAAGGTACAATGTCATTGCATGTGAAGGTTCTGTTACAATTGCAATCACACAGAATGGGAAGTAATCTTGCTTATTGTGAGCAAACCATTTTTGTTCAGATAACCTATTCACTTTTTTTCATGCTCCCTGGTTTGGATAACTCCTGGTGTTGTTGCTCTTTCTACAAGCCAAGATTTGTAAGCCAAGAACTATTTTTTGAGTTCCTTGCTTGGAACAACCCAGGATCTTTGTTCCAGATGACATACTAAAAACAAAAATGATTCTGGTTTATTTAGTTGCTCATGTATAAGAGAAAAAAATAATCTGTCTGGACTAGCATAGCTATGGTCAACTGTAAACCAAGGTTCATCAGAAATATGCTCTCAAATAAAGGACACCAACAACCTTTCAAATAATATTCTATAAAATTGGAGATGAGCCATGTGAAACCCAGCAAAGGATCTTCCCTGTAAGTTGTAAATCAAAAGATGCATTCTGCTATTATGATTTAGACCTGCTGCTGTACTATGTAATAATCTAATCTAATCTAATCTAATCTAATCTAATCTATTGTTCAGTAGAGGCATTATGGTTTGTAAACTGTGCTTCATGGCTTAAACTTACAACTTTTTTTTGTTGTTGAAAGAACATGATTAAAGCACATCATGATTTAACATAGTCTTTGAAGGCAACTGCTGATTCCTTACTTGGTATAGCCATGCCCAGTCCCTCTTAAGCATACATTTACACATCCACATACAAGTTTTTATGTGGTAGCTAGAAGGCAAAGGAGAAGGCTTGACATTTCCTTTACAGAACCCCTGATGTCACTGTCACTTGTATGTTTTATTTCTGGATTTTTCTAGATACTACTTTCAGGCAAAAGCGATTAGCCATCACTTCTAATTTTAGACCAAACCCAGACCTGGCACCTTCCAACAGCAATCACAATTGACCAAAACTAGAGTTTTCTGTAGACCGATATACTAATCAAGAAAAAAAAAAATGTGTGTCCTCCTATAAAAACTAACTTATACTGTCAATTAGGAGAGGAGTTAATTAAATCAGAACACTGTGTATTGTACAAGTGATAGCATCATAAGATGTGCCAGACATTCTCAGTAGCTTTGTCTGCACAAGGACATAGGCGTGCCTGATATGGAAATGTTACTATATGTCCCTTCTGTCATTGTTGTAGGTAAAACATTAAACCTTGCTAATGTAAACACTTACATGTGGAGAAGAGAAAATACGTTGGAGAGAGAATTGTCCCCAAGGCCAATTAGTAGTGAGAAGCTTTGATCTTTCATTCTGCAGATTGAAATCAAGGACTTGGATTAATCTCTAAGATAGCTTTCTTCAACCCAAGCATGATCAGGGTTAGGGCTGGGCTGAGAGACCATAATAAGTGTAGTCTAAGTTTGGAAGTGGTGGCTGATTACTTTTGCCTGAAAGATTTTGGCATTGTATATCTATGACACTTACTTTCTTTTTATTGTATTAATTCCTTGCCCTGTTTTAATGAATTGTATTCCATCTATGATTACTTTTGGTTTTGGGTGGTTTTGTTTTGTTATGTGCTTGGAAAATAAATAATTTATTGTTACTGTTATTGATGCTAGTGGATGCTTTGCTGTTTTTCCTTGCTCACGAAGCCAATATTTTGTTTCTGATTCTCAGAAAATTGATTACTCCCGTCTGACTTCAACTTAAAAATCAAGCTTCTCTCCTGCCGTTGATTAGAGGTTTCATGTACTTCAACCGTTTACCAGTTTTGTGACATTGTTTTGTGACATTTCTATAATGCCACTTTTCTGCACACACTGCCAGCAAATTATTTCAAATAACGTTCTGATCAGAGACCTACACACTTTGCTGTGAATATTTAAGACAAACCTTTCAGGATTCAAGACAGTGATTCATTAGCTCATTGGGTGTTGCAGACAGCATCCGGTAATGGATGTGAATTTAAAATCACCAACAACGGGAAAGATTTCTTATCCATTCTCATCACTAGCAGAGCCAGTTTCTAAAACTAACAACAGTCCTTTTGGACACTGTAGGAGAAAAACCATTGTAGGAGGAAAGGAAACTCAGAAGGAGACTGAAAGCATCTTTTCTAACTAATAAATTTTAATAAAAGGTATAAGCTTTCATGAGCTGCAATTTACTTCATCAGATGCATAGAGTGGCTAGACTGATGTACTGTAGGGTTTAGTTGGAAAAGGTGCTACCAAACTCCTTGTTTTTAACTGTCCTTTTGCTTAGATTAAGCTGACCCATATTGTCTAGTCCAAGATAGCCTAGTCAATTTCATGGCTAGGAAGGTTTATGTTGGTACCTAATGTAGCTTCTTCATATGGAGATGTTTAATCAAGGTGCAGGCTTACACACACGTGATCCAGAAATGTTGCTGAAGCTAAGTGGAGCTGGTTTGAGACACTATTTGGATGGGAGGACTCTTCAGGCACCCTATATATGCCACTTTTGATTCCATGGAAGGGCTATGGACCTGATCTAATTTTAATTGTGGTGTGGTGGCTACAGTGTTGGATTGTAACTGGGGAGATCCAAATACAAGTCCATCCTCCCACATGGAACTTCACTAAGTGTCTTTGGATCAATCACTGTATCTCAACCTATCTCACAGGCTTGTTCCTGTGATGAAAAATACTCAAGGAGAGAGAGATTGTTACCCAAGAAATAAATAATATTTTCAGATTTTAAATTTCTCTGATCCTTGTATCCCCCACTTTGAACACCCTTTTGGATAGAAAGGCAAGAGAATAAATCCAATAAATAAAGAACTGGTGTGAGTACAAGCATTACTTTGCAACACATTTCCCGGCAACCTGTGTGAAGACTTGCACCCAGTGAACAGTTTCTAAGGAACTCCCAATAACGCTTGGTTCTCCTTCTACCAAATAAATATTTGTTGATGTTCTAGCTTGACTTCCACATGATGACTTGCTTGCCTGGTGAGAAGGTTGCAAATAATCATGTGCCATCTACTTAGTCTTATAGATAGTATGGATCCAGTGTAGCACCAATGAGGTGAGGAAAAGTAGCCAAGTTTTGACATCAAATTTACGTTTTTTCTGTGTCTCTTTCACACATTAGAAAACTCACCAAGGTTCTGAATTTCTATGTTGGAAACGCAGATGATTCCAGTAAGACAGAATTGCTTTTTGCTGCTCTGAAAGCTTTGAAGTACCTCTTCAGGTTCATAGTACAATCGAGAGTTCTTTACCTAGGGTAAGTGAGAAAACAACAACCTAGTAGGCTCCTTTCAAATGTTCCCTTCCAGCCACCATAATTAATTTGGATGCTCTGACTATATTAAGCAAATGGAAAATTTTGGCTGGGGAATTCTGGGAGGAAGTCCACACATCTTCAAGTTGTCAGGGTTGAGAAACACTGGTTTAATATATTGTCATTGAATTGTTACAGCTGCGGAGATTGAAGAGGTACTTTAGGGATATTTTATGTCCCTGGATGTATTGGATTAAAATTCCCATCACTTTCCACCTCAAGACTCTGGCAACTAAAATAAATGAGCAGGGTAGAAATAAATAGCTGTGACCTGCAAGTGGATCTTCTTACTCTTTAATTGTCTCAACCCAGGGAAATGTTAGAAATCCATGTAAAGGGATTCAATACTCTGTCTCTGTATCAGCAGCATTTCCCAGAATAGGATCCAATCAGGTATGGAAGGAGAAGTCAGGAAAAGAAGAATCATGATCAAAATTGGACCAGATTAGCCTGGAGTCTACAAAGGGGGACAACCCCGATTCCCTTAGTGCATCTCTAAAGGGGGAGGCAGTTAAACTGTAGGTTGAGATGTAAGTGACTACCCCATTCTAAATCCCATTCTCTCATGTGACCCACAGTTGAGCATATGCAGCCTGCCCTATTCTTCCAGCTTCCCTTACATGGAGGAAAATTTAACCTTTGCTGGTGAAGGGGTTGAAAAGAATTCCAAAAACCATGCTCTGCCTCCTTTCCTTACCTTGGGTTTTGTTTTGTTTTTTTTAGATTTTATGGCAAAAGTGAAGATGGAGATGAGTTTAACAATGCCATTCGCAAGCTGTTCCTCTCCTTTAATGTCCTCATGGATAGGCCTCTTGAAGAGGCTGTCAAAATCAAGGTTGGTACAAACCAGTTGTCTGAATTTATCGTGGCAAGGGCAGTTCTGCCCTTGGGGAGAAGGAAGGAGGGAACTGCTTCAGGCAGCAGACTAGGATGCATGGAAAAGAGAGGCCAAGTCTCCAACTATTGTCTTCCTGGCCATTCCATTGCATCCCTTCAGAGTGTTGCATGTAGAACAACTGGCTCTCTGTAGCCTCTTATCAACACAGCCTGTCGTTCTACATACAACACTCTGAAGGGATCTTCAGAGGGACACATGGAGTGTGGCCATGGCACCGGCTTTTAGAAGCAGCTGCTTTCGACCCATCAGAATATGTTAATTCTCAAAGGCCAATAGCCTGAGTTCCTACCCCTGGTCTAGTTCATTCTTAGAGCCTTCTCCACCCATGGGCCTTCCATGGTTGGGCTTACAAGTCTCAGAATTCTCAGCTGGGATGACCATACTGCTAGTTCTGAGGGTTGAGGCCCCAACATATTTGAGGGCACCAGATTCAGAAAGGCAGGTCTCGGGTTTTAGAGCATAGGAACCCTTTTGGTTCATAGAATTCTCATCAGGGTCCATGTGGCAGGAAAGTTCACACATTTAGAGAAGCCTTTGTTCAAGAATGATTAAGCTTATTAGATTGGAGACCTCAATCTTAATTTGCCTTCTTTTTGCCTGTTCCAGGGTGCTGCCTTGAAGTATTTGCCAAACATTATTAACGACGTCAAACTAGTCTTTGATCCAGTGGAACTCAGGTACTATAATTTTTTCCCCCTGCATGGCTGATAAGTAGATATCAAATTAAATTAGGTGCTGCAAAAAGCTCACGTTAATAGTCATGCTGTGTTGGATTTATTTTGTCCTACTGGACAGGAATAGGACAATGTTTTGGAAGGTAATCTCTGAAAATGGGAAGATAAGATTTAATCATGAAATTTGGTTAAGGAATTCCTGTCTTCAAGAGCATCCATGGAGTTTGGGGACAAGGAGAGACAAATAACAAGTGCACTGTGACATCATTGTGCAAATGATGCAACATACAAATTTGCATCAGACATCATGATATCATTAGGTAATTCCACCATTTGTGCGATGACAGCATAATGTGCATTTTGACAACATTGTGGCTCATTACACTTGCCACTGTCTGTTCATTTGATCCCATAGCACTTGGTAGCTATGTGTAAGAGAAGGTCCTAAAGGAGGATCTGCCTTCAGATAATTCTATGGTAAACTCAGGGGATTAAAGACCACAATGAAACCAAAACAAAATCTCTAGGAAGCAATAAGAAGGAGATGGATATCATTGTGAGACCCCTGGGTCCTGCAGCACCGGTAGTCTTCACTTGCTGACTGCCTCGTTTAACGACTGTTTGACATTACAATGGTGTAAAAAAATAGCTTTGCAACCAATCCTCACATTTATGACCGTTGCAGCATCCTGTGGTCATGTGATTGCCATTCGGGCACTTCACAACCAGCGTGCATTTATGACCATTGCAGTGTCCTAGGGTCACGTGATTGCCATTTGTGTGCTTCGCAACTGGCTTGCAACAAGCAGAGTTAATAGAGAAGGCAGAAGTAAAATTCTAAATTGCAGTCACGCAATGTTTTGCTTGATGTAATAGTATATGGGAAAGACCTTGGGAGACTGGGCCAAGAGAAGCTGCCTAGGGAATGGTCAGATAAGAGGCAGCATAGCCCACAGCTGGATAGTGGGAAGGGCAAGTGGCTCAGAAGAGACCCTCCCTAGTTTCTCGGGCTGTAAAGGAGATGGGGGGAGAATTGTACTTTCAGTCTTGCAAGATTCTGTTAATGTAGCTTTACAATAAAGTAGAATTAGCTCATCTGGTTGTGTTTCCTGTCTGTCTGATCTACCTAGTAAGCTGACATCAATCTTGCAAGGCAAGATAAGAACAGAATGCCATCCTTAGTAGAAGTAGCTTTTTGGAATCCTGAACAAGCATATTTCTGGGGTGCATAAACTACATTTCATTGAAGTCCCACTTGAAAGATTCATTAGTCTTTTCCCTTTCTTGGAAAAGAAGAAACTGGCTTGGCCTGAATCAGATTCATCTAGTGTGATGTATAATCTACTCTAAATAACAGCCACACTTACAGATTTTTTTCCTACTTATATTAACCTAAATCCTGAGTTGGGAATTGAACCTGGAACCTCCTAGATGCCAACTTTATGCTCTACCATGGAGCTACCACCTTGTACCAATGCAGAGTGCCTTACAAATATTTATTTGAATGAAGCAGCAAAGGCAGGCATAATTTTTTGCATAAGAAGAGCTTAATACTCTTAACCTTGCATTGCTTATTAGGTTCCTGTGTTTTTAGTGGAAAGATACAGAACCGTGGAAATGAATGAAACCCCATGCCATTTCACTGCAAATCTCAGTCATGGGGATGCCAATAAGGAGCCATTAAAGCTTTTTCCTTCTTTTCCTGAAATCTTCTTAGCCTTGTATATTTTCAAGCCAATGTTCCAAGCCACATGGATGCATACTTTTGGTTTAACATGGAAAACTAATACCATATAGCAATGAATTCTGCAAACCGCAGTACTGAATTCTACTCTTGTTACTATGGACAAGAAGAAGCAAAAGAGCATATTTGTTGTGGTTATTGCTGACTATAATAAAAATTGCATCTACAGTACACTGTGTCCAAAAGCAGACAAGAGCAAACTCAGTAAAAACAGTAAGTTAGCTAAGGACCTTTCTAAAAACTGCTCAGTCTCACCATGATAAAAATGCTTTTAAAAGAGAAAAAGAGAAACAAACATAGTGATCTCTTAAAGGAGCCGGGGCTTGTGGGGGAGGAATGGCGGAATGAAGATATTTCCGTGAAAGCAGAGCCAATGACCGTGGTGAAGAATGAAGAGCCAGCTCTTCAGTGAGTAGAACAGCTCTTCAGAACCTCTCTGGACAAGGAGAGGATAGTGCTCCACATGTGCTCCAGATGGCTGCTTCTCAGAAGGAGACTGCAGGACAGAAGTCTCCTGTGGGTTTGAGCACTGGGAGACAATGGAATAGCCATCTTGTTCGCAACCACAGTCAGCGCCCTGTAAAGGACACTAGGTTCACTAACCTCACTTGCTAATCACTTTCAGAAATTGCTCATAAACTACTTGTAAACTCTTAGAGTTCTTCAGAATGACAAGTTTGAAAAAGCCAAGTGAGTTTGCCTTCAGTCCTGAACAAAAGAAAATTTTAATGATAAACTTAAGAACTTAAAGAACCTGAAATATCTTAGAAAGTTATAAAAGGGCTAAGGGTTAAGATAAATTTGGAATATTGAAACTTTTACAATAAGATTTAGGAATTAATTATAAAGAACAAACAGCTTGTTGTGGGAAATAGATCCTGTTTTGGGTTTTGCAAGACATAACAAAAATAAGGAATTTCATAATTTTAAAAATTGGACACTAGAGGAAGCTAAAGATTTTAGGTACAGGAAAAAATACATCCCTACAAAATGATGCAAAATGTTATAACAATGGAAATACTGAAGGAGACTTTTGAAGAATGGAGTCAGAAAATAGTAGCCACAATATCAACAATGTTAGTAATGATGTCTGCTTCTTTGGATAGACTGTGTCCAAAAGGTGTTATTGAAGACAGATGTAGAACAAATTTTATCTGACTAGATAGAGATGGTATCAAAAGTGGACTTAGACAGGCCAAGAGAATGACTTAGAAAAGGATGTTTCACTGGATCTACAAAAGAAACTGGCTGATGTTTTAAAATTTAAAAGGGAAATACACACAACAAAGCAAGAGAGTGACCTGAATAATTTTTTCCTATTGGATTTACAAAAGAGGCTTGTTAAAGCCCTGAAGAACTTTATGCAATAGGACAAAGAAGAAATGAAGAGAAATCAAATCCTATGACAATATTTGAATGAACTAAAGATTAAGACTGTTAGAAGTAAAAGGAAGGAATATAAGGTCGGTTTGTTTGATCAGGATTAAAGCAAGATACATTTTTGCTTCTGGCAACCCTGTATGGACTTTCTGCTGACATCAGGACTGAAAAGATGATGTTTTATGGATTTATTTATAGATAAGAGATGGGATATGGGATGAAGAGATAATTGTAACTTTAGAGGGGGTGAAGTCGCTAAATTTGCTTATACTTGTTGTGATGAAGGTTGGAAGTCACTTCTTTATATATTTCTTTTCTTTTTCTTTATTACAGTCTTACTTTTCTCTTCCTTCTCTTCTTATTTTTCTTTTTCCTTGCACTTTTCTCTCCTCTCCTCTCCTCTCCTCTCCTCTCCTCTCCTCTCCTCTCCTCTCCTCTCCTCTCCTCTCCTCTCCTCTCCTCTCCTCTCCTCTCCTCTCCTCTCCTCTCCTCTCCTCTCCTCTTTCTTTAAGTTTAGTTTGTATTAAATTTTACTATTACAATGAAAATTCTTAATTAAAATTATATATATTAAAGGAGCCAAGGGCCATGTTGGCAGGGAACTAAGGGTATTGAAATCCAACAGATCTGGAGGACAGCAGGTTGGTAGAAGTTGTCATAGACTATGAGCATGCGATGGGAGATCAAGAAAAGAAAAATTTTTCAGAAAAGAAAAATAGAACAAGCCCACCCAAATTTTGGCAAATCTGGTATTAATATGTGAATTGACTGTTAAAGTCTTAATCTTCCAGATACAGTGGTCCCTCGGGTTACGAATTTAATCCATTCCGTGACTCTGGTCGCAACCCGATTTGTTCGCAACCCGAAGCAAATTTTCCCATAAGGTTCAATGTAATTACCGTTAATTCGTTCCGGCGTCCGCAGACCACGCGTCAAGGGTGGAAAAACGGCCGCGGACCACGTGGCACAGGCGGAAAAATGGCCGCGGACCATGTGGCACGGGCGGAAAATGGCCACGGACCACGTGTCATGGCGGAAAATGGCCGCGGATCCGGTTCATACCCCGAGGCGGAGTTCGCAAACCGAGGTAAATTTTTGCGGCCGGAGCTGGTCACAACCCGAAAAATTCGTAAGCAGAGGCGTTCGTAACCCGAGGTACCACTGTATTGCCATCATCTGAGATCTAGTAGGTGCTTAATTGATTAAAAGTGACAAAGTACTAATTATCAAACAGTTGTTATATTTATTGTTACTACTAATGTGATGTTAGAAATATCTGACTGTTATCATTATTACAATGTTAATAATATCTTCCCCTTGCAGTGGGCCAGGCTGTTGGGTGAGCCTGGCTCAGTGATGTGAATATGTGCTTTTGAGTCACCCCAAGCACAATGTGCTGTTTTTAACTGATTTTGCTTTTTAATGGATTTTTAGCCAGCTAGACGTGCATGTTGAGCAGGCAACCATATAATTGAAGTAATAAACAAATGTTAGTATTATGTTAAAAAATAATATATATTTAATATATTCAAAATGCCTGCCTGCCTGCCTGCCTGCCTGCCTGCCTCCTTCCTTCCTTCCTTCCTTCCTTCCTTCCTTCCTTCCTTCCTTCCTTCCTTCCTTCCTTCCTTCCTTCCTTCCTTCCTTCCTTCCTTCCTTCCTTCCTTCCTTCCTGTCCCTGGAGAATTATTTCACAGGTCTGTTAGGAAGCTGCTTTCTAAAAACATTAGCCAATCAGTGCTCAAAATATTAATGGAATAAAATATTCTTTCTATCCTCATTCCCTGAACCCTTTTCAGTGTCCTCTTTAGCAAATTTATTCAAAGCATCCCTGATAATCAGCTTGTCCGTCAGAAGCTCAATTGCATGACCAAGATTGTGGACAGTGACCTGTTCCGTCAGTCCGGTGAGTTAAGTCTCCCTCTTTCATTCTCATTTTCAATGTTCCAATGATGTACTGAACCAGCAAAATGATATTTAGGGAGCTCTATAAAACTCCTCAGAGATGCAAGCTCATGTCCTAATGGCATCTTCTACTATGGGTCATGGATAAGCCAGCCTCCTGGATTGACAATGCAGGCAGCTGGAGTGTGTGGACCTCCTGACTGACAATTGAAGGAGTCTTCCTTTGTCTGCTTCCCCTGCCTTCTAAATGGTTTAGAACAGTACCTTCTGGAAAACTACAGTTTCCTCCATCCCTGAATTATGGGCAAAATTTTGGTTCTGTTTTGGGGACTGTTTTAAAAACAGGGAAATCAATGTATGAGTTATTTCAAGCACAGTCGGATGTGTTGACTCCTTCCCATATTTCTTCATTCTGTGTCCCAGAATGCCGCGACATTCTTCTCCCCCTGCTGGTAGACCAGCTAAGTGGACAACTGGACGATAATTCCCACAAACCTGACCATGAAGCCTGTTCACAGCTGCTTAGTAATATTCTTGAGGTACTCGATCGGAAGGAGGTGGTAAGTATCTGTTGTTTCCTTCCAATGTTTCCTTGAGAGTAACATTGCCTGCAGCTCTTTAAAGTAGCTGCTTTGGGACTGAATATGAAGTGCGGATGGATGGATGGATGGATGGATGGATGGATGGATGGATGGATCTTGACTTTGGGTGACTTACATAAATTCATTTACTGTTTGCAGTTTTCTTAGTAAAAATGGAGGTGGTTTGCTATTGTGCTCCTCCAGGATGTTCTGCTGACTTCCCACTCTAGTTTGGAGTCCTGGTCTTATCAAATGGTCTCCCATCAAAATATATGTAGTGTTGACATATCACTTTCCAAGGAAAAGCTAGGGCTATGCAATGAAGGGTATTTGATATTTTTAGTTTGCTGCTTCAGGAGGCAGTTAATATCAGGAGGGTAGCATAGATGTAAAGCATTTTTAAAACCCCTCTCTGCCCCTCCACCATTTTGACTGTAATTGCTTTTCCCCTTTTTTTAATTTGAAAATTTAAAAATAAATCAATTCAGAACGTGTGTGGCTTTGTCACGTAACAGATAGTTTGGATGCAATGTTTTGAGACAGGGATTTGAATGCCTGAAGTTTCTAGCCCTGGAAATTGTACAGAACTGAAAATTGCAGGCATGCACTGTCAAAAACTCAGTCGCAAGGGAAGCGTTAGACAAGATCGCAAACAGCTGGAATATTTTTACATGCAGTCATACAATTGCATATTTACTCTCACTGTGCAGCTCCCTAGAAATCCGTCCTTGACTAGTCAGGGCAAAGAAAAATCTGCAGAATACTTGGAAAGGCAAAAATAAATAAAATTAAGCACAGAGTAATCTGGTCTCAGTGTCAGCCCCATTTCTGATAAGCACAAATGTTTTATACGCTATCTTGGGAAACCTTTTTCCTTGAAGGGGATTGTCATCATGGAATAGGGAAGGATTTGTTTACCAGGCTGGGAAGGGCAAAGAAAGGGGCATACAGAGAATCTATCCCCTCCCCTCTCAGTCTAAATCCACAATATCGGGGGATGATTATCCTGCACCCCAAAGCCTTCACCAGCACTTCTTGCAACAAGGCTCCGTGCAGTGTTGTGGAAATCCCTGTGACCAGAACCCATCTAATGTGCTTTCCATTTCTTTGGTTCCCTCAGGGCCCAACTGCAGATCACATCCAGTTGATAATGGAGCGGCTGCTGAGGAGGATAAACCGAACTGTGATTGGGATGGGGAGACAGTCTCCTCACATTGTGAGAGAAATCGGCTTGACTCTGGTGCTCTTGGTTTATTGTCTTATGAGTTTTGGGGTCTTTGTCCCTTGCTTTGAGACTTCTGGGAGGAGCCCAGCCATAGACTCTTCAGATTAGCTGGCACATTGGAGAGGTGTCTTTCTAAGGCACCCATTTTTCGTGTGGATATTCTGCTCCTGCCACTGCAATAAAAGTGTCAGGATTTTTGAGCCTGGTACATAAATACTTTTAATAACCATGTTATCATGATAGAGCTGTCAATACAAGCCACAATTTGGCCATGTAGGAAATTGATTATTTTAATTCATGTATTGAATTTGCAGGCTTTCCCATTCCAGATTAGTCTGGGTGCCTTAGAAGATTAAAACAGCAATAAATATAAAATGATTCCAGCAACAAAAACAGTATTCATATAAGGTGCAAGCATCCAAATTCCTCACAGCTCTCAGAGCCTATGCCCTCTACCCATCCCTCCATCCCTTCATCCATCTATCCAAGACTTGCAGGAAAAGCCAGGTTTTTAAAGAGCACTTGAAGACAAGCAAAGTGGGAACTATATAATGGTGTAGGCTTTCAATGCTGCCCAACAAGGTGGGAACCATCTGGATGCAAATGCAATGATTGAAAATAAGCCAGAAATGATGTAGGAAAAATGAAGTTGTCTAGAAAGAAAAACAGAAAATTGTTGTAATTTTAAAGAAGAATATACTGATTTGTAGGAGCGGCTACTAGACCGTTGTAGCTGAATATTTTGTAACTGAATATTTTGTCTCCCACCCAAGCATATCTTCTTGAGGGCTTTGAACACTAACCTCTCAAGACTGATCATCTTATGTATAACTAAAGATCTCTGGTGGTCCACCTTGTCCAGCATCCTAAATCTCATAAGGGCCAACTAGATGTCTTTTAGGAAACCCACAAGGAAAATCTTACATATATCTGCTTCAACGTTCATGAAAAGCACAACTGACAAAGGGTCTTTATTTTTTCTCCATCTTGTTTCCAGGGTAGCTTTGTATCTTGCATGACAGCCATCTTAAGGCAGATGGATGACTCCCATTATAGCTACTACATCAGCACTTTCAAAACCAGGCAAGATCTTATTGTAAGTCTGATTGAAATTTGAAATGGGAGGATTTGAGGATTATTATTATTATTATTATTATTATTATTATTTTACTTTTGTCATATAGACAGTAGACAGGTATGTTTACGACATGAATCCCAAAGAGCAGGAGAAACTCTTGAGTCTGCCTTCTTAAGAATTTCAGATTCAGTTCCAAAACAAAGTCCTTTCTGGTTGCTTGCATTGTTTGAAACGTGATGAGCGATCCTTAATTCAATCTCAGAATCCAGAAAGAGTGGCTAGAAGGGGGGTCCTTCTCCAAGGTTGAGTTGAAATGCTCTCCGCTGCTCTTGGAGGTGGCAGGAAACTCTACTGGCGTGAAATCTGTTGTCCCCATTGCTTACCCTTTTTTTACTTCTGTTCCTTGACACTGAAGTTCCCTAACTTATCTCCAAGAAGATGGGAAGAAAGTCTAACAGATATTTAAATACCTTGAGGTCTGTTCTTGGATGGTTAACACCAGTATAGCTAAAGACAGTTTAGGCCTGTCTTGCTCATAGGTTGGGGATGAAATAAAGGCAATGTCAGGGGGCCACCAGAGAAAAATGTAGGAGCCATGATTCAATGGAAGTGGTGCACGCCAAGGGGACATACGTGCCATGATTAGGCGCAAGTCTTATAGTTGTAGAACAGTTGCAGTACTTCATACAGGTAAAAGATGATTGCTTTATGGTTGTGAACATGGTTTGCAAGGGTCTCAAACTGAATCACAGCATTTGAGTTAGGTAACTTTCGTTGTCTTCTGCCTGAGGCTCTGCTGAGTTACTCTAAGTCAAAATGATAGTATTGGAATAGATTTATGAATCTGATGTAAGCCAGCTTTCCTTCATTCCTTCAGAGGAGATACTTGGTGGCTTGCTGGCAGAACACCAACTTTACATGCAGGTTCAGTTCCTAGTGCCTCTGGTTGAAAGTGATGCGATTTCTTCCCTCAATCTATGCATATTATAATCATAGGCTCTTTCTTCCTTCCTCCTTATTCTGCTCCTTGGGGATATTATGAATCTGCATTTGGCTGGCTGAAGGCTTGAGTAACTAAGGTCAACTTTGTGACATGGAAGAATCTGTAAGCATTGGCCAGCACAGCAGTTTGTGGAGCCTGGCATTTGTTTAACTTGCTCCTACAGAAAAGGGAGATGTGGGGGAGTGATGTTCTGTGCCTTCCACTATGGAGTTCTGCCAAGACCTTTTGAAGACTCTATTTGGCATATTGGGAAGTTGGCAATGGTGAACCATTGGGGTGGGCTTTCAGAAATGAGAGTTGTGTGTGTGTGTGTGTGTGTAAGTAAACCCATTTGCAACAAATCCTCAGGCCTCTCAGATTGTATAAGCAATGTCTTTTGAGGTTTTCATTCCAAAATTTCCACACCCAGGGATTGAGTTACTCAAAAGCTTCTTTGGTGTGGATGATCTTAGTCAAGAGCAGGACAAGTTAACTTTGGAAGAGCTGCCAGGAGTGGGTTTATGCAGTCATTATGAAAGATGCCAGTGGTTTTGACCCTGCTGCTTGCTGTACATGTCAGCTCAGATGCCAGTTCCATTCTATAACATACAGTTTCTTACAAGCAGCCTTTCCTAACATCAGCAACTACTCATATCACCTCTCTGATTGGTAAATGACAGCAGTAATGCTTCAGCACAGAGAGAGGTTCCTAAACTGTGAAAAGCTTGAGATATCCATACATCAGGGGTAGGCAACATGATGGCAGTCTTTCTGCTCCCTCTTGTCTTTTTTCTTAAAAAAAAAAAAAAGACATTGAAAGCAAAACACTAGCCTTTGAGCATGATGTTGATTTCCAAGTATCCAAATAAGTATTTATTTGGTACCCATAGAAATTCTTAGACAATTAACATATTGATGGATCAACATAGTGCTTTATTAATAGAAGAGGATATGTGTAGCTCAGGGTTGAACGGTGGAGTCCTTGGTGTTCTCTGAGCTTGGTGGTTTTCTTGCAGATGTTTTGTTACCTGACTAGGTAACATCTTCCGTGCTAGAACAGTGAAGATGTTACCTAGTCGGGTAACAAAACATCTGCAAGAAAATAACCAAGCTCAGAGAACACCAAGGACTCCATAATGCTTTATTTTTAGTGTGTGTTTAAGTCTCCTCCTAGTAACAGTAATGAACCAGGATGGTAGAGAGCATCTTTGGGGTCTAGGAGATGGGACAAGCAGCAAGCTGATCAAGTTTGCCTTCTGACAAACAGTTGGGTATTGTCAGGCCTAGCCCAAGGAACTCCAGGAGACCATGCAGATTCAGTTCAGCAATGTTTATTAGCTACAACCGCTATCAAGAATCTTCCCAGACTGAAACTCTGTTCCCACAGTAGCTGTGAAAACAGAGTGAATTCCTCAGGGAGGTGCCAGCCTCATCCTCTTATCTCTTCCTCACCCTTCTGGAGATGAAAGAGGATGCTTGCCTCCCTGAGTGTGGCCTTCATAATTCCATTCCATCACAGGTATCTTGTGACTATTTCCTATCACAGTTATTTTGGGAATAGGTAAGCTGTTTCCTATGAGTGTTATTTTGTGAATGTGCCCACCATATGCTCTCATGGGGGGGGCGGGTTGAGGGGATGAAAGATTTGGATAATAAGATCTGAAGAATAAAGAAATGATGGCTGGTGTGGGTCTTCCGGGCTGTGTGGCCGTGTTCTGGAAGTTTTGTTTCCTAACGTTTCGCCAGCATCTGTGACCGGCATCTTCAGAGGGCAGGAGCACAGACAATAAAGAAATGGTTTGCTGTTTTCCCAAAGGCACAATCTAGTAGCCATGTGAATTGATGCAGAGCCTTCTTTGGGGTGGATTTTTTGGGAAAATATTAAGAAATATTAGTTTTAATAATCAATACATTATGTCTATATATAAAATAAATGAATTTTCCTTTCTGGCCTTTATGGTCCAGACATTATATCTGCCTAGCAATCTTGGGGTAATGTCATTAAGCTGGTCATTTTTATCTTGATGGTGCCTCGGTCTTCTTGACTAGAATTATATCATTTAAGGACTGATTTAATTATGCCCCACCCTAATTGCTTTAACAAATAGCCATAGCCATGTCTCCTTCTGTAGTTTTCCAATCCTGCACAGCTATACATCTTGCTGAACTTTTCAAAATGAAAATGACCTCTTGTGTGGAGTTCTTAGCTGGAAAGTCCCACGTCGTCTTGCCTGTCGCTGCTTGATCTCATAAAGTCCTGTTTATTTGGACTTCCTTGAAAAGTTGAAATAAAATCCATATAAATATCCCTTGGCATCCCAAACAGTACACTTTAATCATAAGCTGGCCACATATCCCTTGCATTAAATGCTCGATTGTATTTAATGTATCTGTTGTGGGATTTATTTTTGTGAAAATAAGAGCTCTGTCCCTGAAGATAGCTAGAGTGGAGTCTTTGGTGCTCTCTGAGCTTGGTTATTTGCTTGTAAATGTTTCATTACCCAACTAAGTAACATCATCAGTGCGAGTGAGTGTGGGGATTGCTCCCTGTTTATATACAGTAGCTTGCCCTGCCAGCATTGGTGGGGGTGTAGTTTTGTCCTGGGCAGTACCTCGATTAGGGTATTGTTTTCTGCCTGATTTGGCAGAATGTTAATCCTTGCTTATGTGGGTGTAGGCTGCTGGAGAGGATGTGTTCTGGTCTTTCTGTTCCCTTCTTAGCTTTCTTTTTGTCTCTTTTGAATGATGTATAAATGTGCTTTATCTCTATGTTTTTATTGATGGCTGATTTGTCTGAATGCCAACCTTCCAGGAATTCTCTCGCATTTTTGGATTTAGCTTGATCTAGGATGCTCAGTTTCCTGGTTGAAACTATGGCTAAGTCTGTCCATGTTGTGAGATTAAGGAGTTTTCATTGTGTCTTCTGACTGCTAACTGGTGTTAATGGATGCGCTCTGCTAGTCTTCTGCCTTCTGTCCTACATAGTGGCTGTTACAGTCCTTACACTGTATGTTTGTTTGTTTATATATATATATCAAATTTATCACCACTCATCTTGCTGAACAACTCTGAGTGGTTTACAAAACAGTTAAAATCAGTTAAAACTACAAACTTACGATAATAAATAGAAAATAAATAGATCCAAAGATAACTGGCAGTCACTCAGGGAGCGTCATCACGTCATGTTGTAGATAACTCCTGTTTATTCTTCTTGGGCTACTGGGTCTTTTGGTTTACTTAAGATGCTTTGGAGGGCTTTCGTTGGTTTGTGTGCTGCAGGGATGCTGTGTGGTTGTAATAGTCTGTTGATTGTTTCTGAGATATTTTTAACAACCCTTGTCGCAGTGATAGAGAAATATTTAAGGAACAAACAGTATGATTAGGCTTTCGATCCTGAAGTCCTGAACGTGAGGATGGAAACTCAGGTCTTCAACTGCTGCCAAGAGGTAGATAATGCAAGGGCCATTCTGGATTCCATAGCAAACTCTAAAGCTGTCGTTCTCTCCAGAAGCACCTCTGCCTTAGAGAAAAGTGCAAATAACACATTCTGGGAGTGGATCTGTTTTTCACAGGGGTTCTTGCAGAGAGGGGAAAGCCCAGAGTCACTTTTTGTGAGATGGGCGGTATCTAAATTTGAAATATAAACAAACAAGCGAACAAATTAATTAATTAATTAATTAACCAAGCCCTTCCCTTTACAATAAAAGCTCCAGTCCTGATTAGCTGCTTTTTCAATTCTAGAGCTGCTATATTAGATATCTTGAAATGCAAACAAGGACGATTGAAACAATAAATAGTAGTAACATAATATACAGCAAGTCTTCTTCTTCATCATCATCCCATTCATCACGCTGAAGAATACCATTCTTGGTAACAAACACCTCCTGCAGGATGTGACCCCCATGCTCTCAATCCCATAAGTCTTTCTGAAATAATCAGGGCATGGCAGCTCTTCTAAATGCCAGCAGGGATGGTGTGCTCTGCCCTTGGGGGGAGCGCAGTTCCAGAGGAGAGGGGCTCCAATGGAAGAGGCCTCTACATATGTATTCTGGAAGTAGAACATCGTAGAGTTGACTTCAACTGTTACAGCTGGAGCAGCTTATTTACAGAACTTCTACGGCCAGGTTTGGATGATCTTCTCTTTCTTGCAAGAGGGTACAGCGGTAACTAAGCATTGCTAAGCATATTGCTTAGTTAAATTCAATTTTTGGACAGAGGCCAAACGAAGTCCACAAAAAGAAGCAGGTTAAATAAGGACATGCGTGATAACATTCTACCAGCTCTCCGTAAAACTAAAATCAAATAGAGCAGAATAAAAAAAACAGGTGAAAGATACATGCATATGGAAGTTCAGCACCCTTAAACCCTAACCCTGAAACCCAGAGCTTCTAATGGCAATTGCAACTGAGCAGAACTTTGCTACTTCCTGGAAGTTTCAGGAGAGGAGTCAGTAAGTAAAAAGCAAATAACTTGAGTTTCAGACCAGCCCACATAGTGAGAAAGAGTGGAGTTGTAACCTCTGCAGATGTCAAGTGCAATAGAGAGGAATGCATTGACATCACTGAAGGTGGGAATGAGCACTGCTTTCAGCTTCTTTCACTGTTTTTTTTCCTCCCCATTTTGGCTTTTTTTAAAAAAAAAAGCATGTAAGCCTATTGGCTTTAGCCAATTAACATGGGGAGAAATCACACTGCTGTCATTTGGGGGTTGACTACTGAATTTTGGGAGCATGATGTGGAGGGGGGAGTCCAAAAAGATGGCTGGCCCATCATTTCCATATGGCTCAGTAGAATTGTTTTGCCCCTGTTCTTATGGTTCATGACTTATTAATTAATATAGATGCAATATGTGTAGTCACCTCCAAGGGATACAAAATTAAATAAAATCAAATTTGTTACCATCCATCTCGTTAGAAAATGACTCTGGGCGGTTTACAGAAAAGATAAATATTAATTAAAAATACAATATAACAATTAGTCCTAAATAAATAGTAAATATCTTCCAAGAAGTGATGGTAGCTAGGAATTATTAGGCTCGGGGAGCATCATTAGGGCGCCAGCCAACCCCAGGGTTGGTTAAAGCTCTTCTTCCCCCACACAAGCTGGCAGAACCAGGTCTTCAGTTGTTTCCGGAAAGCCAGGAGAGTAGAGGCTGACCGCACCTTTGCGGGGGAAATTATTCCAGAAGGCAGGGGCAACGTCAGAGAAGACTCTCCTCCTGGGCCCCACCAGCCAACATTCTCTCGCTGACAGGGTCTGTAACATCCTCTCTGCCTGACTGGGTGAGACGGGTTGATGTAATGGAGGTGAGATGGTCCCTCAAGTAACCTGGACCCCAAGTAACATGTAGGGCTTTAAAGGTAATAACCAACACCTTGAATTGGACCTGGAAGCAAACTGGGACCCAATGCAGCTCCCGCAGCAAAGTTATTATATGTGCCATCCTTGGGGTATATTTTGTTTGTGTATCTCTACACCCACATCACATGCACTAAAAATGGGTGGAAAGGAAAACATTCATCCATAACATGATGGAGAACAGTAGGATATTGTTTAAGTGTTAGACTGTTGAGGGCACACTTTGAGCTCACTCTCACTCATGAAACCTGGGGAGACTTTAGGCCATTCTCTGTTAATGAAACATAGTTTCCATGGTTATGGTTGTGGGGGAAATCTTTTTTGGGGTGGGGGGGAAAAATGCTACATATACTATCTTGAAGTATTTAAAAATAAAAAGCATATTTTTGGAAGGAAACCTGGTTGTTTAGGTAGTATTTCTTAAAGTTTCTTAAATCTTTTTCTTGAGATGTATAGGATTGAGGTATCGAGTGCAATGTAGTCTAAGATGAGATTCTCAGTTGCCATTTAAGTAGCAAGGCTTTGGGTCTGACTCCAAAAAGTAGGTAGGACCCAACTAGAAGAAAAGTTATGTTGAATTAAGTTAATTTAAAACAGTTAGCATTGTGACATGACTTGTAGTTAAAGAATTTCCACTTGTACCATTGTAAAAATGGTTTTTATTGGCAATGTTAGGAAGGCTCTGGTAGAGGGTGGGGAACACAGGAAGCCATGGAGGACCATAGCCTGGTGATCTCTGCAAAGGTTGGGAATACAGTTCCCAGAATTCCCAGTTAGTACATCCAGTTATGGGAAGTAGAGCCCAAGCACATCTGGAGAACATTTTATCTGGGAAGGCTGATATATAAGCTTTTCAGGGCTAATATAAATCTGATTTGTTATCTTCCCCGTAGGATTTTCTGATGGAAACTTTCATCATGTTTAAAGACCTGATTGGAAAAAATGTCTATGCAAGTGACTGGATGGTTATGAATATGATGCAGAGCAGGTAAAAAGTCTATTATCTGTAGCCCAGAACATTTTTTTCCTCCAGTTCTTTGTTTTTTCACATATTTAGTACAGTGTATCAATCAATGGCCATTGTTCCAGGATCCTTGAAGCCTGGTCTGCATAAAATTAAGTATGACACTGAGAATCCCTTCTGGATTTCCTGGCTATTCTTAGTGATTTTATTTCTCTGTCTTTAGTAGCTTGCTAACTTGTCAATTCTCTTGACTGTGGCTGCTTAGAACCTTCTGAATCATGCTTCGAGAATATAGATATGCATATGAAAATTGGCACCATTGCTTTAAGAGCAGTAAAAATACAAATTATGCCAAAGAACTTGTGAACAGACAGCAGGCACTTCCTGTAGTTTCACAGAGATGAAAAGGAGCTTTAAGCCTCTGCCTCTGTCCCAAAGTCTTTTTTTAAATGGCTTTTTTTTCCCCCTGCACTTTTCCAGGATTTTCCTTCGAGCCATAAATCAGTATGCCTCTGTGCTCAACCGCTTCTTCTTGGATCAAGCAAGCTTTGAGCTCCAGGTAAGGGAGAACATCCCTTCTCTTTAATCACAAAAGCCAAGTGGTTGTCTGGGAGGTGAGTCTTTACAGTTTGCCAAGTTTGTAAAACAGACATCAGTCATGGCCATTTGAAATGAGAATCTACTTTTTAAAGAAAAAGCTGTCAAATCTGAGCACTTGCTTGGAAAATATGGAAAACCAGAGATAGACAAGGGGTCCTGCTTAACATTTTTAAGGCATCAGAAATCGTGACAGATGATATTACTTGCCAAGTTCTCTTCTCTCCTGAAATGCTGAAGAGCTTAAGAAGGCATTCCTTTGTCTTTTAGCTACATTAATATTTTACTCTACAGTATCCAGGTAAGTCTCACCTCAGATTAACAGGATGCTGTACTATGGCAACAGTGATTGGAGAGAAAAAGAAAAAAAAATAATGTTTCAGGAGATTCCATAAGACACTTAGATTTCAGGTTGCTCATCTCTGACTTAGGCCAATGGCAGGTCATCAAGCCTGCCATGCTGGGTGTGGCATATATTACAATCCTATAAATATCTGTTAATTTACTCCACAGGAGTTATTTTCTGTAAGACTGCTGCAGCCATGAGGTGGTTCAGGAAGCTACAGTTATTGAGATCTGTCCTACAGTGTTCCGACTATACCACACCACTAAGAAATCCAAATTTAGATCCATGTTTAGCAATGAAGACTGTAGGTGACCTTGAATCATATACTTCAGGGCACAGTGGATAATTAAAACCCTGGTTGTCAAATCCAGCAGCTTTTCTCCTAGGATACTTTGCCTCTCCAATAATTGTAAGAGCAGGACCATAGATACTAATACCTAAATTTGGTCAACACATTGCACTAAACCAGCTGTTCTATCTTACATGCCATTGTTTGATTTTATCTTGCTTTATTGTTTGTTTTATCTGATTTGTCTCTCTCCCCCACACTCCCATAGCTATGGAATAATTACTTCCACTTGGCAGTAGCCTTTCTTACCCATGATTCCCTTCAACTGGAGACTTTCTCTCAGGCTAAACGGAACAAGATAATGAAAAAGTAAGTTTTCACTTGAGTTTTTATTTTCACTCGAGTTCCCCACCCCCCTTGGTACTTTAATGACTTCAGTGCCATCACATTTTCCTGAATGAATGATACTGAAAATCTGAAGGGTGGGTATATCTAAAAATATGCATCAATTTTATATCAGCCAAAAAAGCTTGGCTGATTTCTTTATTAAATATTTATCTATTAGATGCACATTCTACTTTTTCTCTGGAATCAAAGGAAGTATAGTTAGTGTTCTCAGCTCCAATTTTATCCCCACAACAATGAACCTGTATGTTGGCGAGCAAGAGAGTGACTAGTCTCATGTGATAGTTGGTTCCCAAACTGATTTAGATTCAGGAGATAGTAAGGTAAACACCAACCTTCTCCTTTATCAATGAAAGGACCTGCCTTCTTACCATATTACAGGAGAACTGTTAGAAAGATCAGAAAGTCTTCACCCTAACATTCACAGGGATATCTTGTCTCTAAAAGGAAATTGATTAGTTGCTTGAATTTTTGTAACCTCATCCCATTCATCTCAATAAATACTGCTAAAGAGACACTCTCTGACAGTGGTCCTTGGAAAAGGATCAGTGTTGGTTTTAGGCAGCTACCAAATAACCAGACACCTAGACATCTGGTGAGCCTCCATAGTTAAGAGGCACCTTAAACTTGGATCTTTTCAGTCCTGCTCCAACACCCTTAACTGCTACACCATGCAGACCCCCATGCTTTTATAGGCACAACTCAGGTTTTGCACCTTTGTGGCAATTGCCTTCAACTTTTATCACTTACAATTAATGCAATTGTTATTGATGTGTTACTGACTGTTGTTATTGATATGTGTTTTGGGTGAGTGGGGTTATTGTTTATCTTCGGGCCCTGGGTGGATTATATGTGGTGGGTTTTCATCTTGGTAAGTCACCCAGAGTCACTTGTGTGAGATGGTTGGCTATATAAATCCTATAAATAATATAAAACAAACACCCAAGCAAATCAATAAATGAATAAAGCATTAATTGCAATAATGTGAATGCATGTTTGAAAGGACATTTCAGACTGCATCCCAAAGGTGATCCCTGGGGCAGCGTTGGTCCAATCTTTTATTTTATTCCTGGAGATTTAAGCAAAATCATTGAACGCTCCTTCTTTTTTTTTCCGGTTTGTAGATATGGGGATATGAGGAAGGAAATTGGCTTCAAGATAAGGGACATGTGGTACAACCTTGGTAAGCAGTGAAGCATCTCGGGGAGTAAATTGGTTTCCAGAGTTGGACTCTTCAGTCATTGCTTCTTGGGGAGAAAGAAAGAATGATTGGGAACATCAACTCCTTTGTTCATGTGAAAAGAAGTGAACACTAATCATTACCCACATGGAGGGGTCACTTTGACTAAGAAAGGACAGTGGGTTTTTTTTTTTAAGGAAAAAAGGGAAATGGGTTGTATTATCTTTATTATGTGAAGGGGGAAAACATACACATATTTAGCCTTTCTCAGTCCCATTCGTAGGCTGGCTGGATGTGCCTTCTTTCCCTTTCTCACTTCCTGCAATGAACAAGCCTTAATAAGCTATGTATGAATAAATAAACAAACCAGGATGGTTTCCAACAACTGTCGTTTCTATGCTTATGTAAGCCAATAAAAAACTTTTAGATATGCCAGGATGTTGGGCTGTAGCGTCAGCTTTTGGTAGATCTGAAGTTATCCTTGCCTGAAAAAAGTGAGCAAGTTCAATTATAGCTCATTTTAATAAACTGAGATGCCAAGAAGCCTTCACATTATGCACCAGCCTGCAAACAAAAGATGATTTGTAGGCTCACGTGTCCTTTTTTGTTTACAGGCTGGTACATAATTGTGAAGTCTTCTTGATATCTCAGTTTATTAAAATGAACTTTGCTTGCTCAGTTTATTAAAATTGAACTTGCTCACTTTTTAAAAAAATGTAAGCAATTTCAGCACCAGATTTTGTCTATATAACACTGTCAGACAGTACCTGAAAGACACATTCTCTGTAATTAGCCCAGTCATCATCATTAATACACACACAGATACACAAAGTCCCAGAAAGTGCAGGGAATGTTGAATTTCTGGCTAGATTTTCATAATGCCCTTAACTTGATTTCTGCTTTGAATCTTTTGGAATTAAAGGGTATACAAATCTTTGTGATTAAAAAAAGTAATCTACCAAGTAAACCTATGTTTTGGCTTTGCTGGAATCATAAAATAATGACAGGCTGGACTCACACAAGTCTTTAAATAAAAAAATCCCCACCCTAATAAAATTAAAACATACACGTTTTGCATGCTGTGTGAATGCAGCCACTAGGAGTTCAGTACCTGTGTGAACTGAATAAGCTTCCTAGTACAACAGCCTTTCCCAATCTAAGCAGATGTCTGGCCTTCACCTCCCCAGAATGATCCAGCCAACATGGCCATTGCTGAAGGTTCTGAAGGGTGAAGTCCATGCATTCGGAGGGCTTCCAAGTTCATGAAGGCTGCATGCTCTAGAATGGTTCATTATGATATTCCTGACAAAGTTTTCAAAAGCCTACATTAAACAGGAGGGAATGAGAGACAACATGCAAAGAGAAAGAGAGATCATTTGAACTGAAGAAGCATTCCTAGTGTTTGGGAATGGCTTTTCTCCCATCTTGTCCCCACTATTATGTTGGTATCGTGGTAAGCTGGAATCCTAGAGAATTTCACAGGAATCCTAGAGAAAGTAGAAGAGAGCTGTTGGGCTGTCTGCCTATGAAGGACTTAAAAATTGAATCGAAAGGGATTTGTGGGTGAACAGCAGCTGCTGTGTTAGACAAAGCAGTCCATCTGCTTGATCTTCACTCCTGTTTCCCCCCTCCCCTCTTCTGTTTTCTCAGGGCCTCATAAGATCAAGTTCATCCCTTCTATGGTGGGCCCAATTCTGGAAGTGACTTTGACGCCAGAGCCTGAGTTGCGAAAAGCCACCATCCCTATCTTTTTTGACATGATGCAATGTGAATTCAACTTCAGCGGGGGCAGAAATTTCCGTATGGTACAGAACTAGCTTATAGAGTGTGGGGAAAGTTTGAGAACTAGTTGTAAGGAATTATGAATAAACTGATGAGCCTTGCAAGAGGAGATACCTGAAGGCAATATTTCTGCTTTTTCTTCAGGACAAAGCATAGTTCTTTGTCATATACCATACAGACTTCAGCAGTTAGTGTAACTAAATCAGTATCAAACCATGATTGCCTAAACTGGACCATTACTTGCTTTCCAGTAGGACTGGTTTATCTAAAATGACTGACAGAGAAAAAACAGGACTTCCTTCTGAGATTTTCAGTGGGCCTCAGCATAATAGAAAGATGGCTTTTGTTGGATCACATATTGATCCATCTAGCCCAGGGCCCAAAGTGGTCAATATCATCCCCCAGGGGTTGGATGGGACTATCCAAGGGGTCAGTAAATGTCTGGGGGTCAAAAGGAGGTCAGTAAATGTCTGGGGGTCAGTAGCTGGTCGATAAATGATGGAAGGTAGATTGGGGTCAATTAATCTTTTGGGATTTCTGTAGAGATCCACACCAGCCCCTAGTCATGAAGGTGAGGTGGCTAGCAGCAAGACTGTGTTACCCAAGGTTGGATGGTCAGCCACCAGCAAGAGCAGCCTTGAGTTGTCTCTATTATTATTATTCATAGTACTATCAGTTAAAGTAGTATTTATTAAATTATTTTCATATAATAAATGTATCAGGGTTGATGAACCATCTGAAACTTCATGAAGGAGTCAATGAGCTGAACAGTTTGGGGACCCCTGATCTAGCCCAACTGTGAGAAATAGTGTCCTTCCAAATGTTGCTGAGTTAGGACTCCCACTACTCCCATCCCACCCCAGCCACATTGGTTGGACCTGCTGGCAATTTTGCTTCGGCAAGATCTGACAGGAACTTTGAACTAGCTCCATAGTTGAAGCCAAGAGACGTCTTAGCAATTGCTTGTTATCTAACATCTTTAATCAGAAATGACAGGTCTCAGTCCTGGTGCTTTCTACTTTCAAGTTAAGTATTCTACCATATTGCTATGGCCCCTTGGAAAGAGAGTGGCAGCATGGATCTATGGCCAAGAGTAGGTGTTCTGATACTTGGTGGGATTTCTGTTCTTTTAGGACCTGTGATATTATCTGAAATTACTAACTGACCGGTTTCTGGCCACCTCTATCGTACTTACTTTAATATATTCCTGTTTCATGTATTTTTCCAAAGGATTTAAACTTGCATCACACCATGTGATGCCTTCTCATTCTTATCCATACATTTAGCAAGAGCCACAACTTCCTAGTTTAGGGTACTGTCGAAATAAATAGAAAAAGTAGTAAAAAAAGAAAACTCTGAAAAGTTTGTTTCAGAGCAAAAAAAAGACAGAATCAAGTCAAAATTATTTTGGAAAAAATGATAGTGGGAACAAAGCCTAATTTAACATTCCTTCTTGAATTCTCATAATATATCATTTACTTTGATGTTTCATTTTGCATTTCTGTTGGAAAATTCTGATTGTTTTTTGACATGGGAGGTTCAGGAGCGCCTCCTGATTTAAAAAAAAAAATGATTTAAGGGAAACCCTTTGAATGATTTTGTTTCTTTTGGTCTGGAACTTGCAGTTTGAAAATGAGCTGATCACTAAATTAGATCAAGAAGTGGAAGGTGGTCGAGGAGATGAACAGTACAAGATCTTGTTGGAGAAACTGTAAGTGTGTGAGTGTTCTTGATTACCTTCCAGGTAATGTTTTGTAATGTGTTGCTTTCTCACATTCCATTACGCAGGGAATGTGTCACCTTGCAAAGCACCCTTTGCAAGTTTATCAGAAGATCAGTAGACAAATACTCCTTTTAGTCTCCAACATGAACATTACTTATTAATATACACACACATATTCCTGGCAAATAGAAGGGGTAGAAATGGAAGCAGTAACAGACTTCATTTATTTGGGCTCCAAGATCACCGCAGATGGAGACTGCAGCCATGAAATTAAAAGACGCTTGCTCCTTGGGAGGAAAGCTATGGCAAGCCTAGATAGCATATTAAAAAGCAGAGACGTCACCTTGCCGACAAAGATCTGCATAGTCAAAGCTATGGTTTTTCCAGTAGTAATGTATGGCTGTGAGAGCTGGACCATAAAGAAGGCTGAGCGCCGAAGAATTGATGCCTTTGAACTGTGGTGCTGGAGAAGACTCTTGAGAGTCCCCTGGACTGCTAGGAGGTCAAACCAGTCAATCTTAAAGGAAATCAACCCTGATTGCTCATTGGAAGGATCGATAATGAAGCTCAAGCTCAGATACTTTGGTCACCTAATGCGAAGAGAGAACTCTTTGGAGAAGACCCTGATGCTGGGAAAGATTGAAGGCAAAAGGAGAAGAGGACGGCAGAGGATGAGATGGTTAGATAGCATCACTGAAGCAATGAGCATGAAACTGAGCAAACTCAGGGAGGCAGTGAAGGACAGGAAGGCCTGGCGCAATATGGTTCATGGGGTCACGAAGAGTCGGACACGACTTAACGACTAAACAACAACATACACACACATATATGCATTCCTTCTAAGTTAATTTGTGTGTTGATTGAATTTTCATATAGGTATAAGTATTAGGTCTGAAACAAAAGGTATATGTATTTTTTAGAGTTACAGAATCATAGAACTGGAAGGGGCCATTTAGCAGTCAACCCATCACCCATCCAATAAGGAATTTAAATAAAAGCATCTTTGATAGGCAGGGTCTACTTGAACACATCTCAGAAAGGGGGAGCTTATCCCCTCCATCAGTAACTGATTCTGTTGTCACAGGTTTTAGGAAGGATGTTCACTGTTTCCTTTTTTTTTTTTATTATTATTATTATTATTATTATTATTATTATTATTATTATTATTATTATTATTTTAAAAAAAAGAAGAACAGTAAAAATGAACAAGAACTAATATTAAGAAAAAGAATAAGAGAAAGAGAAATTAGAAAAAAAGAGTAAACATCAAGAGTGCAGAAACAAGAAGAGACAAAGGGAAAAAAAAGAATTGACTTCTGACTCTCCTTGCAACAGATATAAGTAACAATATACATCAAACTCTTGCTCTAAATGTACAACATTTTTTGATCTTCTCATTTGTCTTTCTCTGTTTTTCTTTTTCTCCTCTCCTCTTTTTTGATACTTTCCATGGAAATTCCTGTAGCCTCCTGGAGCATTGCCGGAAGCATAAATACCTGTCAAGTTCAGGCGAAGTGTTTGCCCTGTTGGTTAGCAGTCTGCTTGAGAACCTTTTGGATTACCGAGCGATTATGCATGATGGGAGCAAAGAGAACCGGATGAGTTGTACTGTCAACGTACTGGTATGGGGAGGGTCTAGGGCTGGGTGCCAAACTTGGTTCCTATGAAGCCACTTTAGATCCATAGACCCACTTTAGACCTGCTGCATCAGAAGTTCAGGAGCTTATTGAGGTTCCACCTGCTCTGTTAGCTGTTACAGGGACAAGTTGTAAATTGCAGTTGAGTGGAAATAATGATAGAATCAGGATGATAAAATAGCTGGCATATTAAGAAAAGGAAATTTGGGGAACATAATGCAGAAGCTGGACAAAGGAGCCAGAATTTGACTTCTAGGAGTCTAGAGGCTAAAGAACTGTGAGCAGCACAGTGAGAGATCCTACTGATCCACTTTCCAAAATCTAAATGGGGAACACCTTCTTCTTCTCAGTAGATAGGCCTCTCCCCACCTCAATGTTGTAACCAGGGATATGTCCAATTGATTGATGACCTGGACTTTTCTCCTATTTTTCCTCCAGGCACTTAAGTCATGGGGTACATGGTGGTTTCACTTATATCCTCATAACTGTATCACCTGGGAGCTTAGCCTGATGGGTCGGGTTAATTTCAGAGATAAGCAGGGAGTGGAATCCAGTTGTCCCTATTTTTGGCCAAGATTCTCAACAACTTTAATATTTTGGGTCTCCATAGGCATCCGTAAAAAGCAGCCACATCAAAATAAGGACATACACATCAGGATGTCATCACACAAATGATATTATTATATAATGGCTTAATGACGTTTGACCCAAGTATGGAAGTTGATTTGAGTGATGATCTCATGAGCACATACCATCATTTGCTGCACCCCCTACATAGTTTATGCAACTTTCCAGTTAGTTAAATTGAGGTGTCCTTCAGCCAATTCTACTTCTCTGTTACTGACTATAGAGGATTCTTCTTTTGGGAGACTGAAAAGGAATATTCGGGTGCTTGGAGGGATGTAGAAATTTGCAAAGGTTCAAAGAATCTGACATTTAGAAATGGAAGCCAAGAGCAACTTACCATCCCCACCCCAACTAAAATAAAAATCCAATAAGATTTGAGTACCTTCAGCCAGTACATTTTTTTTAGGAAAAGGTTCCATATAGATAAAGTGAATGAGTAAATATAGCAAATAAATAAATGTGAACCTTGGCTTGGAAAAGAAATGGCAAAGGGAGAATCAAATGGTCTGCTAAAGGAGGGGAGGCTGACTGGCTGTCTGGCTGTCTCCCTCCCTCCCCAAATGGCCTCCTTTCTATTATGTAATGAGATCATCTGCCACCTGTCATTGGAGATCACACATTTAGCGTTCTCTTATTTGCAAAGTGGAGTCCTTGGGGTTCTCTGAGCTTGGTTGTTTTCTTGCAAACATTTCCTTACCTGGCTAGGTAACATCTTCAGTGCTGAAGATGTCATTAGCCTCAGTTAGGTTTTTATCTCTGCAAGGATTTGGACCCAAGATTGCATTAGTGCTGGTTGAACACTGTTTCTTCATGTATCATGAATTATGTGTAGAACCAGTTCAGGCATCTCATCAAACCATCGATATGGAGGTTGAACTATAGTTTAGTGATGTCTAAGTTGGCAAACAATACTGCATCAACTATGGTTTGAAAATCCATTAACCATGGCTTGCCTATCTGAATACAGGCTCAAAGGCTTAGTTTAGGTTCTCAGCTGGAGATTGACAAGCTTGGTGTGATGTCTGAACTGGACCAAATATTGTACATTTTTTACTTTTTATTTCTGAAATCATATGGTTATTCCCAAACTACTCTTGTTTTTCTTTTTGCAGAATTTTTATAAAGAAAAGAAAAGAGAGGATATCTACATCAGGTAAGGTACATCAGTAGATTTTCAGACTTCTGAATAGGCTGATGCAAAACAGTATTTGAGGTACTTCTGATTCACGTGTATTGTTGTTTTCTAGGTACTTGTATAAGCTCCGAGATTTGCATACTGATTCCGAAAGCTACACTGAGGCAGCGTACACACTCCTGCTTCATGCAGAGTTACTCCAGGTGAGTGTGTGAGATCTCAAAGGGCAGGTCCATGTACAACATTTTGCAGTAATCAAGTCTGGATTTTGTTACAGCAGTGTTTCTCAACCTAGGCAAGTTTAAGATGTGTGGACTTCAACTTCCAGAATTCCCCACCAGCAAAACTGGCTGGGGAATTCCAGGAGTTGAAGTCCACACATCTTAAACTTGCCAGGCTTGAGAAACATTGTGTTAAGGTATGGCTAGGCTGTATCTACACAGCAGGTGGAATCACATTAGGCATACCAGCCCAGACTAAATCAATTAAAAAAACAAAAAAGCAAAACTTCTTTCATTTCCCCAGTGGTCCTGGAGAATCCAAAAGAAGGATGGGCTCAGAACAATCCCAGACTGCTACACTGAGCCTAATCAAGGAGTGAAACCTATCCAAAACAAGTGGAATCTTGCCCCTTTAGCCAAACACCTATCAAAAATAGCTCCATGTTGTCTGGGTTGTTATTATGATTTCAAATTATAACTTGTCTTGCTCCTGAGATGGGTGTTCAAAGCATCAGCAGCAACAAGCTGTTAACTCTGGAAGGTAAAGGGATTACTCTGCTCTTCAGCTGCCAGAAGAACACTTTCTGATTCTTCAGATATCTAACATGATGGAACCTCTTCCTTCAGAAGAAGAGTTAGAGCAAAATTGCATATGATGTCCTTAATCCCCATGTTGTCTTTCCTTTATCCTAGTGGTCTGATCAGCCATGTGCTCAGCATCTGCTTCAGAGAGACAGCTACTATGTCTATTCACAACAGGAGCTCAAGGAGAAGCTTTACCAAGAAATAATTGTCTTCTTCGACAAAGGCAAAGTGAGTCTGTCATAGGCACCCTCACCTTTGGCAGGGCTAGCTTGGACATGATCACTTGTGTTATTTAATTTCTGTTTTGGTCCTGCTGGAATTTCAAACTAATAGATTGGCCTTTCTCAAATCCCTCCAAAATGCTGGAACCATTTGTTTTCATGATTATTTATTGATAATGATTAAGTGTCATCAAACCATTGTCAACTCTTAGTGACCACATAGATAGATTTTCTCCATGATGATCTGTCTCCAACCTGGTCCTTCAGTTCTTCCAACAGGGCACTCATCACTTCTGTAACTGAGTCCATCCACTTTGCTGTGAGTCGTCTTCTTCTTCTCTTTCCTTCTACCTTTCCCAGCATTAGAGCCTTCTCCAGAGAACCAGGAGTTGCAGACAGCCCCAACATGCCCCCGCCCCTTTTTTTAATCCCCAAAGGCCTTTTTGATCCTACCACTGCATTGCAAAACTGGTTGGGGCAGTCTCCTGTTATTTTGAGATGGAAAAAGGCCCTTTACTCTTGGAGACTATTTTTTACAGTTTAAAATACTGAGTACCTACTTTGATGCATGCTAAGGACTAGGAAGACATGAGCATTGACTCCAGGGCTTGGTATTTTGATCATGTATAATATCTTCCATGCAAAGATATCAGTTAAGTGTACATGGCCAGCCATAAGCACAAAAATGGAACATGTCAAACTCGCTGGAAAAATGAGTGCTGCCGTTTCAGCACTTAGAATCCACTAAAATGATCTTTGAAGAGGATCATAAGCAGTATTGAGTAGCCACATGGAATATGCTTTAATCCAACCCTGCTCATGAATGAATGGTCTGTTTTATTTCTTTTCTCTTTAACTTCTTGAAGATGTGGGAGAAGGCGATCCAGCTAAGCAAAGAATTGGCTGACATGTACGAGAACAAAGTGTTTGATTACGAGAGCCTTGGCAATCTCTTGGTAAGGGAAGGAGATTTTTAGTCTTCTGCTGGGTGAAAAAGACTGATGGCAATGCCAGTTTTCTCACTCCCAAAGGCATTTCTTGTGTTCCTTGTTGAGAGACAAGCAATAAATTAGAAGCTTGGGAAGCAGTCGTGTAAATGGGTGTTTAGTGTAAATGAACGTGAAAATTAATTTAAAAGACTGCCCAACTCACTCTTCTTCCTTTTAACATGCACTTGCAGAAAAAACGGGCCACGTTCTATGAGAACATCATGAAAGCAATGAGACCTCAACCAGAATATTTTGCTGTTGGGTATTTTGGCCATGGATTTCCCTCCTTTCTTCGGGTAAGGATGCTAAGGGGGTCTTAATGATGGTCCTGCATAATCCTGGGATATAGCCTGTAATCTTGTAATTAGGATTAACTCCCACCATTAACCCAGTCTGGCAGGGAGAAGAATGCTTGGTTTGGGGGAAGGCAATACAAAGCTTCACCTCTGAATAAGCAGCACAGATGCACCAACTGTACCTTGTCCCACTGATAAAGAGTTAATTAAAATATCATTACTGTAGTGCAGTATTAACATAGACATTGCTGCAAGTGCGAGCAAGTTTTGCTTTCGTGGTTGCAAATCCAAACTAATTGTTGTTTCCCTTTTAGCTACAGGGAAATTGCTGTGGCTTTCTTTGTATATATGCATGTATATATTGTACACATTTATATACAACCCCTCCCAAATGGCCTTGCAAGTAATACAGAGTGGACTAAAAACAGAGAGAAATGCTAGTAGTTCCTGATTTTTTGTTTTCATGCAAAGTTGGTTCGTGAATAAGTCTAGCAGATTATATTCTCTTTCCTTGATGTTCAGGAAAGATATTGGCCATATTCACACAACATACTAAGCCAGAATTGATAGGAGTTCTGGCTTATTGGTAACAGACATGCTAGTGCATTCTTCCTGATTGCTCCCTGGAAATGGCAAAAGCAAGCAGGAGTGAAAAATCTTAACATTATATTCATAATTAAAACATCTAGTTTTTCAGTCTTCTGATAAGCTGGACCTCAGACCAGTGTTTGGATTTTATAGATCCTAGCTTGTTTGAGGAAAGAGGGAATAGGTCTTGGGTTTGAATGTAAGGCAAAATATTTTTACCTTTCTATATTTTTGGCTATTCCACTCCAGGACTAAATGCAAAGGGTTTACTACTTGTGAAGATGGTATTCTCAGTGATTCAGCAAGCATTGTGTGATTGTCCAACAATGGCAAGTTAAACCCAAGACCTGCCTACTTTTAGGTCATAATTGGATAAGAGGGAAGGGTCAAGGAAAAGATTTGATGTATACATTTGAACAATTGGAAATTTTGAATCAAGAGAGTCTGGTTTAGATTCATCCATCCCAAACCAAAACCATTTTAACCACAAAACTTCACTGCTGAAGTGCCCACTCTGTTTTCCCATTCTCTCAAATGCTGAGAATTTTGTAGTTCCCCCAATTTATCTCTCATATCTACCTCTTTTAGAACAAGATGTTCATCTACCGTGGAAAGGAATATGAAAGGAGGGAAGACTTCATTGTGAAACTGTTGACCCAGTTTCCAAATGCTGAGAAAATGAGCAGCACTGCCCCACCAACAGAAGACATCAAAGCTTCTCTTAAGCAGTGTATCTTTTGGGAAGGAACAGTTTAGAAGCTAATTAGGTGACAGAGTTGGTATGGAGAGCAGAGGGGTGGAAAAGTTGATGATGGGAAGAGAGGTGAACATAACCTTTCTATCATTTCACCAGCTCTGGCTCATTTCTGGTATCAGAAATGGACTTTGCAGTATATTTTGCTAGTCTGTTTGCCATTCAGATCCAAACGCTTGGCCTGAAGTCCAGCATAAACTATGCATAAAGACAGAGATCGAATGCCTGGATCCAAAGCAGGACTTGGAAACCAACTGTAATATCTGGATTTGATTTAGGTTTCCTGCTATGTTCTGAGAATTTGAAAAACAAGTCCAATTGCCATTATTCTGTCACTGGAAACTGATTAATGTCATGGATGATTTTATTATTTGGCTCCTATGTAATTTCCCCCCATCCTTTAATTTTGTTTAAATAGAAATGGTTTCCCCTCTTCATTCACAGTCTGTGGCCCTGTAGTCACATATGGCTTTTTTTTTCAAACCCATCACTTCTCCATCCACTTTTCCATTTTCCCAAGGTTGACTTCCTTGAGCTGTCATCTAGGGTATTTATTCTGCAAGTTGGTTGATATTTCCAGACTATTTCAGGTATCCCTCATATTCCTTGGAAATGTAATACTGTAAGGCGTCCTTACTGTGAGTACATCTGTAATGGTTAATAGCTTTGGCTCAGATAATTTTTCAACCTAGTCCAGTATTGTCTACTCAGATTGGCAGTATCATTTTAGGCATATGTCTCTCTCTTCATCTGCTACCAGTGCTTTTTAATTGGAAATACCAAGGAAAAATTGCACATAGGACATTTCTGCTTACACATTTAGTGTGATCAGCCATATGCTAAGTACAACCTCTCAGTCTTACTTTATAATCAGAGTAGAGTATCTACACCAGCCCTTTACAACTTGATCTCTCCAGATGCCCTGGGTGACAACTATCTCAATTCCCAAATGAGATCCGGAAAGTGCTCAGATTGGATGAAGCTGTTCAACACAGTTGTCAATGTCTCAGGAGCCCAACCCACTTAGCTTTTGGCTGTATTCACACAACAAGCTTAAGCTGGTTACCAAGTTAACCCATTTCTGCATTCTTACAAGACACTGAAGTACAAGCTAACCCATTAGCCTGGATTCACACAACACCATAAGACACATTCCAAAGCTAACCATGGTTGAAATTAACCAAGCTTAGCGTGTCTGAATGCCACCACTACAATAATAACTTACCTGGTTCAGTGCATTAGGAAAAAAACAGCTTTTGTGATTGTAGCCCCTCCCATTTAAGTGTTCATTTTTTCTTAATGAGGGATGGATCATAGGATCTGCTTGTCCACTTTCTAGCCACCTTCTCCTTGTTCCTTCCTTCCTTAATCTGCATATGCAGACATACAGTGTTTCATAGTTAAGCCTGTCATGAACCTTCCTCCAAGCTACAAAGACAAGCCTGTTCCAGAGCAGATTCTAAAGTAAGGATTTCTCCCCAATTTATTTCTCCTCATCTAGAAACAAATTACTTAGCTAAGAGCCGCTTTGCCTGGTTTTCATAAAGACCCAAATGCAGGAAGACCAAGTGCAAAATTCTTGACAGCCTCAAGGCATGAATTAATCCACCCCCTTTTTAGAAGACAGGGGTGGTGGTTTCACAGGGGTGTAATGGTGGGGAAATGTCTGGGAGTATGATTTTGAAATTCATAGGTGGGGTATTACATGAGATCATTTCTTAAATACCATTTCTTATAGGGCACTAAGCCATAGTTTGTTTAACTATATTTTGTTGAATAAAGTGCAGCTACTGGGTTCAGCCATAGTTAGCCAAAACTCAACAAACCATAATATAATGTAGGAAGTTGGAATAAATCCAATTAGTATCTGTTTAGCATGCATTCATGTGTTCCACTGCTTTTAACATCCATTAACTGGGATTATTACAGTAATGATATCAATCAATCAATCAGTTTATTACAGTCATAGACCAGTACAACTCAGTAATGATATCAGACTTTGATTTTAGGTGTTGGCTGAGATTTTATGTCATGTCGTTCACATGTACTGCTTTAGCTTTTATAGATCCAATGAAGTACAACAGTTCCAGCACTCCCGACCTTTCAGGAAAGGAGAAAAGGATCCTGAGAATGAATTTGCTGTGAGTAATTTCTTCCCTGCCGTCCTTGTCGTTTTTTTTTTTTTTTTTTCCTTTCCTGTCATGCCTTTCAGAGGTTTGCTTTTCTAGCTTGATTCTTTGGTTCTTCCATTTCTGAGGTTTAAATTCTTGCATCCTGGTGCTAAATATGTAGCAAGCAAAAAGACGTAGGGATCAACAGTTATAAGAACCTAAGAAGCTGTATTTATACAAAGCCAAACGCTTAGTCCATTGTCCAGGGATGGAACACATGTGATAGCATGAACCTCCGGGTTATGTTTGTGTGTTTGCATCTCCTAACAAAATTTAGTGGTATGATTTCCAAAATCTGATAGCGGATTGAGGTGGGGAATAGATAATAAACTATAGTGTAACCCCCATAATGTAATGACCGCCCTAACCTCAACTTTAGAAGAACGGGGGGGAAAAGGAAAATCCTACCTTAAACCATATAGGAAATGTGATCCCCTGTGCATTCTCTGGCAACCAACAAGTTGTTCAGTTTGGGTTTTAGTTACTGTTGCCTGTGTTGACTAGCAGTTGGCCTCAGGTAATGGCCTTTCCCCTCATATTTCAAATGAAAAACATCAGAGAAACTTTAAAATCTAACTCTTAGAACATCCTCTCTCAACCTAGTCAAGGGGATGTAGGAAAGTGTTGATATAAAACAGGGAGTCCTTTCAATATTCTGGCTCAAGTCATTGGGAGGTCTAGATGCTTGAAAAACAGACTGGAACAACCGGTCAGGCCCAGCCCAAGAACAAGGGTGAAACAGTCCAGTTGAGCTAAGTTCCTTTATTTGCTTACACCTTATAGACAGAATCTTGCCAGACTAAAGCTATACTACTTCAACTAGTGGATATACCCTGGGAGATTCTAGGGAGTGGCTATCCTGAACTTCTTATGCTTCCCACGGTCCCCCTGTGGACTATGTTGTCTCTTGTCCCCTTTCCCTTCCTGGAATGGACCCCCTCCTCCCTGATAGCCTTGCTCTCTGCTGCTATCCACCACATCACCCTCCCCTTCGTAGACACATTCCATCACACAACCCTTTTCCAATGGATCTGACCTCACTACAGCCCAGGACTTTACACGATGCCCACCCAACTCCCTGCCCTTCCTGATTTCATTTTATTTTTAGGTTCTTTGAATTAAATATAGTAATGCATGTGAAGCTAGCATACTGTAAAACAAAGCACCAATCTCAAGTATAGGCAGTATTTCCAACAATGTCTTTAGACCTTGTATAGACCCCCTCCGGCAAGTTATTTTTGGAAAAAAGAAAAAGAAGATAGTAGGGGGCATCCTGAGAGACTAAGCAGTTGTTCCAGTTTTCCTCTTGGTATTGTGTGGATGGTCGCACCCAACTTTGTGAAAATGCCCGCAACATGCTCTCAACATTGAAAACATCCCTCCCCAGTTCAAAAAAGTAGACAATCCCTGGCCTCCAATAAGGCTGTCATGTCAGACTGTGAATCAGGCTAGCAAAATGGCATTCTTGCATTATTACTTAAACCATGTTATGACTTCATTTGATTGCCTAGTTCCCACTATGCCATGAGCCATGTATTCAATAGACTAAAAATAAAATAAAATATTATATATATATATATATATATATATATATATATAATATTTTATTTTATTTTATATATATATATATATATATATATATATATATATATAAATAAAATAAAATAAAATAAAAAATAAAACTAGACTGTTGTGTGAACCCAGAGACTAAATATTATATATATATAATATTTTATTTTATTTTATATATATATATATATAATATTTTATTTTATTTTATATATATATATATATATAAATAAAATAAAATAAAATAAAAAATAAAACTAGACTGTTGTGTGAACCCAGAGACTAATTCTTGCATTAGACTGATTTGGAAAAAGTTGAATTTCTGTATCTTGGCCCCATCAACCTGCTGAGGAAGGGCTAAGCCTTCCTTCCATCCCCACATTCTCTCTATGTATATCTTGTTCCTTTTCATTTCTTTCTCTTCTCAGACAATGTGGATAGAACGTACCACCTACACCACAGCCTATTCCTTCCCTGGAATCCTCAAATGGTTTGAAGTCAAGCAAGTCACCATGGTGAGATTTGGAGAAGCCTGCATTGCCATCTCACATTCAGCCCCCCCCACCCCGCCAACATGATACCTTTAGATGTCTTGAGAATACAACCCCCAGTATTTTCAGCTTATCATGGGACTTTGTAAGCTGGGAATCCAACATCCTTGGAGACTGACAGATTAGGGAAGGCTTGATTTATTGTGACTTTCTTCTTCTACTCCTTCCCCTGAGGGAAGTCTAAGGAATTTCTTCCCTACCTTCCCAAATTTAACCTCTCTATGTGCCTGTGAGGAAGTGCTTATGAATGAACAAGATGCACAGCCCCACTTTGCTTCTAGCACCAAAGTTTCTGTGTTGTCAGCTTTTGGAATGGACTATTGGGGTGACTGATAATTAAAGGAAACAAATGTCTCCCTCTTTATTTTTCTCTGCAGGTTATTCCATTATTTACCTGCAAAGATTGCTAAGCGGGGCTTTCCCTCCCCTCTTCCCCCCACCCCCATTTTTAATCTTTAATGTCAGTTTGGCAAACATACACACATATCCATTTAGTAAAGTGTGGTTTTCTAGCTCAGAAAGAAATGGGAAACTGTCCCCCCCCCCATTCCCACAAATCAAGCCACAGCTTATTTATTTATTACAGTTTATTTTTGTCCTTCCTCTACATGTACACGCTTCATTTTGTTGATGTAGTATCATAGTCCTTCAAGGGTTTGATTTGTTCTAAGGTCACTCCAATGGGTTTTGGCTGAACAGGAGGTTATCTTGGGTTTGTGCAGACTTAGATTTGCTACATTGAGCACAGAAACTGCAATGCTATTATCCTGAGTTTTTTATAGTTGAGAGTTGATTCACACATACAGTACATACTTGAAAGTGAAAGCAGGAAATTTGTTAAGTATTTCCTGGAGCAGGCTGTTACAAGAAAAGAAGAAGGGACAACCCATGCCAAAGGCAGGCCTTGAAAACTAATAAGTTTTAAATTTTCCTTTTTTGAAGTGTTATTTCATTCATTATCTTCCCATATGACATTGAGGTGGTAGAGTCTCTACTGACCTCTCAAGGATGACTGCATGAACAGGATCTAAGTATGAACATTGCCCAACCAAGGATTTAGACTGGGAAAGTTTTGCTGTTGACATTTGCATGGCCCAGCATCCATTTTTTCATTATAGCCTTGGCCATAACTCATTTTTGTGGTGCTTTCCAGGAGGAAATCAGCCCCTTGGAGAACGCCATTGAAACCATGGAGCGGACAAATGAGAAGATCAGTAACTGCGTCCAACAACACGCTTGGGACCGCACCCTTCCTGTCCATCCTCTCTCCATGCTACTGAACGGCATTGTGGATCCAGCAGTAATGGGTGGTTACACCAACTATGAGAAGGTTTGGTTGTCTCCTTGCTCTCTGTAGTACGTCACACAATTATCTCTGGAATGGGGCAGTGTTGTGAGCTTCTTAAAAAATGGGAGGCAGAGTGGGAGAATCAAATTGCACTACACAGCTACATGTTAGGGATGAATAATGCCATAGAGAACCGAGGATTTGGAAAAGAATCCTTGAAGGAGCTGCCACTAAATTTAAGGGTGGAAGTCAAAGGATTTGGTTTCCGTTCATTAAAGCATTCCTTTTCTGTAATAGGTACGTTTTGGTGAGCTATGGACCTCATTCATTTTATAATAATAACTTAATAAACTATAATTATAGAGTAGTTGAATTTCTGGAATTTAGAATGAAAGGGAACAAGGAGGGATAGAGAGCAGGCATAGATGAACCCTGAATAAAAAGGGCAGGCACAAGAAATCTTGCCCAACCACCCCCTCTTCCTTTTTTTCCCACTTTTCTGAAATTTCGCCAGATGTTGTCCATTGCCTTCAAACAATATATAGACAATGATTATCTGCCCGAGAATAGAAATGACCATCTTTTAATGCACTTTTTATAGGAAAACTATTTGGGGGAGGGAAGCTCTGAAGGAATGACAAGTCCTGCGTTTTGCGCCCATCTTAAATTTCCAGACACTTTTCAGTAGTGCTCATATGAAGTAGGCTGCACTACTAGAGTAGCTGTAGAACATATCTGCTCATGGCAAGATCACCTTTACCCGTGTTGGTAGGTTGGATTTTCAGACTGCCCTGTTCCAAACAAGCCCACATACATATAATACATAAATAAAGCATCCTAGCTACAATGTGTGGTAGTGCTTAATGTTTCCAGCACATCTCCAAGGCTAGGAAAATAGTCCCAAAATTCTGGAAATCTGCCAGCAGCTGTATCTTTTAATATGTACTTTGTGGTTCCATATCTGAGAAGCAAGATCACACAAGGGGCAATTTGCATAATTTATTCTATTTACAGAATCAGGCTCTTCTTGGCACAGTTTCAGTTATGCCAGAACTGGGAGATTCTTCTTTGGCTTTGGGTTTTGTTAATCTTGGAGTCTTCCCAGTCTGACTACAGTGCCCTGAAGGTTATAGCAATAATGATGTATTCCTGATAGTGAAAATTTAATGAGCCATGAGTGGTGTACTGCAGTAATTTTAGTCCTTTGTAGGCTGTTTGTGTGTAGAAATAACTATGATGGGAATATATGCGTGAACCAAGTTCATATCCATGCATTTCTTCATGCTTGGCTGCTTGAAATGATTGAGGCATTTTTAGATCTCCAGTGGGGGAAATAGGTGCGCTTGGTACATCACTGGTCTATCCAGGATCAGTCTTTTGCTCCTCAGGGTTTCAGTTCTGGATGGTGCTGTAATGCGTTCAGCCAAATGTGCTTACAGAGAACAGGACTTTTACTGATCTTGGTGTTAGAGGTGTAAGGATCTCTGCAAACTGTTATGCACATCTGGGAATTAGGATGAGTGGAACATCTTAACGTTTGTGTCTCCTACTACCACACGTAAGCAGGGCTTATTTCCAGCTAGAACAGTGTTTCTCAACCTTGGCAACTTTAAGACATGTGGACTTCAACTCCCAGAATCCCCCAGCCAGCCATGGTTGAAAAACACGGAGCTAGAATGTATTATAATCACTTTAACACACAATGGGTGCCTTTGGAGTAGAAAGCCTTGTAATACAAGCAGCCAGCAAATGTTCAAACTGGGGAGGGAGGGAGGGACCCATCTGCAGCCAAGGGAATATTTTGAACTCCCACTTCTCTATTTTCTGTGCTAAAGTTAGATTTGCAAAAATGGAAAGGCTGTTACGGCTTCCAAATGTGGTTGCCACATCTGAAAGCCATCAGACTTCTTTTTTTTTTTTTTTTTTGCTCACTTTTTCCTATCCCTGACTCAGCTGGTGTAGGGAGTTAGGATTTTGTGGGCACTTAATAATAATAACCTAAATCTTTCTTTCACATTAAAAACCAGAAATCCATGTCCTGCACAAATCATTTGCCTCCCTTGTTTGGGTATGTGGGTTTCTGAAGAGGCTCAGTGCTTAGGAGTCTAACAGATGGAATTTTGTGGCTTTTATCCTGATCCCAGCACTTTCTCCCCTGCTAGTCAGAGATGTATTTATTTATTTATTTGTTTGTTTGTTTAGTTTAGAGAAGAAAATAGCTTACCAATTTAGCCTTTTGTTCCAAAAGGAAAAGAAACTTGCTTATATTGTCCTGTGCTGTTGTATCCCTCTTAGTAGGACTGGAGAAACTGTGACCTTCCAGATGTTCTTAAATTATCCCATCAGTATGGCCTGATTGGGAAGGAGAACCTGGGATTATAGTTCTGCAACATTTGGAAAGCTGCATATTCCCCATTCCTGCCTTTGAGAATCAATTTTGCTCCTATTTGCATAGTTCTAACCCAAGTATTGCTTTGTTCCTTTAATAACATCATGGAAATTGGCTTTGATGAGTGTAGCTGTTTTGGCTGTCCAGCAGTTGATGTGAAGGGGTGTTTCTGCTGCATTAGATCTGCCAAAGGATGCAGTTCAGTTGGTTGGTTGCTACCTTTGTATTTTTCTCAGAGCTATTCATCCTGCTGTTTTTTTCAGCCTCTCTGTGATATAAGCTAGACTGGGAAGGCAACTTCCAAGCCGAATTGTGGGACTGAACCTGATTCATCCTAGTCACAGTACACTATGCTGCCTACTGTGTAACATAGCAGCACTCCTTTTTATCTAATTTCTGTTGGAGCCAGGTTACCCTATTGTTGTTGTTTTTACTGGCCCAAGTAACCCTAGCCATTCCCAAGCTTGTACATTTAGGAGAAACTGCAGGATTTGCCTATTGCCATTGCATGTTCAACCAGACAGGAACTTCTTGCAATCAACAGTGGTGAGCCAGACATATGGGCTCATGCAAATACAGCTTTGGAGATCAGTAGCAGCAATTATAAGACAAGAATGCAAGAGTTGTGCAGGATGTGAGAGCTTGTTCACAGGTTGAGTGGAGGTTGAGTAGCCATTTCCAAAACAATCCATTTTTGAGCACTTTGAAACTGAGGCTCTCTTTTGGGACTTCCTCAAGAACATGGTAGACTGAAGATGGTTCCACAAAAAGTGGTGCCAGTGATTGCAGCTAAGGACAAGGAGGTGACAAATAGATTGGCTCCTTTGACCATCTCTGGAGAAAGAGAAGATGAGGGATTACCCAAGTTGTGCTCCTTATGGTTGCTCCTCATGAGGTGACTGCAAGGCAGCAGTCTCTGGAGGATGGGAGAACTGGGAGACAAAGGAATTTGCCATTCTTGCTCCAGCCACAGTCAGAGCCTTTAAAGGATACTAAGTTTGCCCTTCTTTTGCTAACCACTTTTGGAATTTGCCTATTAACTCCTTTAAAGAAGTTAGACCCCTTCAAAATGACAAGGCTGGAGAAAGTTTTAAACAGGTCAAGGGCTCAAAAAATGTTGGAATATTTGATTTTGAATATTAAGACTTAGAAATTAATTTTAAAGAATAAATGCATTTTCGTGGAAAAGAAAAAATATTTTTGATATTGGAGACATAACAAGATAAGCAACTTGTAATGGCGTTCAGAGATGTTTTTTAAGGAATTGCACTGGGACTTTGAATCAACAGTGTCAGCTGTGTTGTGTGTTCTTATGAACAATCTGTTCCCAGAAGAAGCTGTTACAGAAAAAGATTTGGAATAAAACTTATCTGATATGATTTTGGAGAACATGAACAAGAATTTGTCATTGGATATACAAAGAAAAATTGAATGAGGCTGTAAAAGTTAAGAAGGAAATAAAAATGCCAATCTCAGAGAGCAATTGGAATAATTTCTTCTTGCTGGACTTAAAAAAGAGACTTGTTAAAGTTTTGAAGAAATTCGAGACAAGGATCAATAATCATTTGAATGGATTAAAGAGCAAGATTGTTTTATGCAAAAGGAAGGAACATAAAGTTAGCTTATTTGATCAGGGTTAAAATGGGACATGTTATTTTGAGTGGTTCTTTCTGGACTTGCTGACATCTGGACTTGAACAGCAATGTATTGGATTTGCTTACAGTTAAGAGATGAGATATGGAAAGATGAGTTTTATATTTGTTAACTAATGTTATTTAGTTATTTTAGGGCTCTGTTTGGACATTTTGCTGACACCTGGAGTGGAAAAGACATTTGCCATATTGGACTTGCCTATAGTTAAGAGTTGAGTTATGGGTTGAAGAGTTTTATATCCATTAATTAAGAGGAGGTAAAGAGCTAGTGAAACTGATTATACTTGTCTTGATGAGGGTGGAAAGTTGCTCTCTTAGGTTCTTTTTTTCTTTATTTTTTCTTTCTTTTTTTCTTTCACCTTTTATTCTCTCTTTCTGTTTTTCTTTTTCTTCATGGTTTGTATTATCATTTATTATTGTAGTGAAAACTTTTAATAAAGAAAATATTTTTTTAAAAAAAGAAAAGAAACTGAGGCTCTCTTTTATGCTGTTTGTCTTTGATCCCTTGTCCCAGTTTTAATTGGCACATATTCCAGCTACACTCAGAGCCCTTCTTAATTTTGCCATCCATACAATTCTCCATGGTGGGTTGATTTCAGTAGAGATGATTCTGGAGGACTATAAATAGTTGCTGTAAGATTCCAGTCTGTGTCCACAGTATTTCCAAGAAGCGGATATTTTTTTTTAAAAGATAACATGACATTTACTGCGATGATGTTCAAAAATTCCAGAAATAGAAAAGCCATGCATTGAAGGAAAATAGTGAGTAAGCATCTTGAATACAAAAATCAAAAATGTGTTGTTTCCAAGAGAGGCACGGTATGTCTGTGCATAATACTTTCTTTGGTGTTCTCAGCCATGCTATGCTCTGGCTGACTTTATGCTTCCATTTTAAAACTCATCCACCTACAACCAATTCAGACAGGCTGCAACTCTTGCTCCTTGTCCTCACTCTGTGTCTTGTTTTTGGAGAGAACTGTTGAGTTCAGAGTATTGTGGAATGGAATACCAATGTCAGAACCGCAAAATAATAGTATGCTGTCCCACATTTCCTGAAAGGAAGTAGGGAACCAAGCATAAGGCAATTCTAAAAAATATTCTGACGGATGTTTGACTAAAATGTGCTGCAGAGATTGAAACTTTTCAAGGCCTAAGTACCATTCATTCTTAGGAAGCCAGATATGCCTTCCTGAGTCACTTATCCTCAGAAATCACAGTTGAGAGAATGTGGTGATCTTAGCCTGAGATTTTGCATAGCATGGAAATAAAAATAACTAAGATTCTATCCTGTGCCTTTAGCTTTCTTATTTTTAAAAAAAAAATCCTGGGTCATTCATAGTAGGAAATTTTCATAGGATCCTTATGGAGAGGACCATAAGGATCCTCTCCATAATCTAGTCCAACCCTCTGCAACATGCAGGAAAACCATTTAAACCAGTGTTGTCCAAACTTGGCCACTTTAAGATGAGTGGACTTCAACTCCCACAATTCCCCAGCCAGCCATGGGTAGAGACTGTTCATATAGTTTAATCCGAATTTTTCATGACAGGATCAAACTTTTAACCTGTATTGTTTCTTCATTTCATCTCTGCAGGCCTTTTTCACTGAGAAATATATTCAGGAACACCCTGAAGATCAAGAAAAGATTGAATTGCTCAAGCAACTAATTGCTCTACAGGTACTTGCAAAAATGCAAATAATGTGGATAGGTGTGCATAGGTTTTTCTGCAGAAATAACATTGTCATCATAGTATAGCTTTTCCCGATGTAGCATCTTTAGATGTGTTGGGACTGCAATCTCCAGAATTCCTGGCCAGCCTTCTACTTGCTCTAGCTGCAGTGCCCATAAAAAAGCATTAGTAGTACCACTATTAATTAGCAGTAACACTAAAATGAGAGCTAGTTTAGTATAGTGGTTAAGGCAGCAGGCTAGAAACCAGGAGACTGTGAGTTTTAGTCCCGTCTTAGGCACAAGGCCAGCCAGGTGACCTTGGGCCAGTCACTCACTGTCAGCCCTAAGAAGGAGGCAATGGCAAACTATTTCCGAAATCTTGCCAAGAAAACTGCAAGGACTAGTCTAGGCAGTCACAGGAGCCAACAATGACTCGAAGGCGCACACACCCACACGCAAACACTAAAACGCTTCCCAAAGCAGAACAGCCAAGCATAGCGACACAACTTAAGATCTAGAAAGGCCTGTATTTGAGATAGTCTATTGGTATCCCAAAGAGAAAGCTAGAAGTAATCACAGAAGTGCTAAGGAGAGTTCTGGAGCCAATCAGAGCGTTGCTCTTATTAAGAGAGAAAATAATGCTCAGTGAAAAAGCATGTGCTTTGCACCCAGAATATTGAAGTTCTGTCTAATAGAGCAATGCAGTGCTTCAAATGCATAGACTGAAGATGCTTTGAAGTAAATAGGGGTGGGCTAATAGCACTTGTCTGCAGCTTCTGAAACCAAATACATTTTTTCTCAGGGTTGTGCAATGCAGCTAAGTTTAAGAAGTTGCAGACAGGTGCTACGTTCACATCCTCACGGACGCTGAAGCATCTTTTTTGCCCTTAAAGCCAAAGCTTTGCACAATCCTAATAACCCACAGCTTTAACTAAAAAGAAGCTTGAGGAGCAAGGTAAAGGTAAATATTCAAGAAGTTTGACTCTTGATGGGGACTTCATGAGCAAGTCTGTGTTGACAGCAATACAAAATGGTTTGGCGATTCTTCTTTTATTCACAGTCTAGTGAATAGCCCTGGCATTTCTTGGTGATTTCTGGTTCAAATATTAATCAAGTCCAAACCTGCTGAACCTTTGCACGTAGGAAATACCCACTGTCAGTTGCTGACCAGCAGATTAAATCAGAGATTTGGTACACATCACATTAAGCTGCAATGAGGTTTCTTTGGTTTTGGCTTGGTGTGGGATGTTGGGTGAACCTAGCCATTATAACTTGCAAACCAAGCCATAAGCCATGGTTTAGAGCTCTGCATGTTGTAGAACTCAGCCAGTTATGGTTAATTGATGTTTATTTAGAACATATTTTAGCTTGCTAGTGGTTCAAAATCATTCCCAACCAGGATACAATTAAACAAACCATAGAAGTACAGAAAATACAAAAGTCCAAACCATACAAAATTATAAAAAATGAAGCCATAAATCAGGATTGTGACAAAAAAGAAAGACACTAAATGAGAGCTGGAATGGCATTGGGATTAAGATGCTGGACTAGATTCAGGTCCACCTCGAACCATGGAAATATGGGGGGGAACCTGGAGGAAGAATGCTAGATAAACTCACTTGAGCTGGAGGAAAGGTGAGATTTAAGTTTACCCAAATAAATATGACACAGCATCTAGATTTGACTAAGCATGGCTTAGCCTTATTGGTGAGCCTTAGCCAACAAATACCCAAGATGTGCCTTCCTGTCCTCCAAATCCCATTGGAAGCTATGCTCAGCCCTCTACTTCTGTGCTTCCTTAGTCTTCAGATCTGGTTTGCCTCTTACAGATGCCTTTGCTGGCTGAAGGGGTGAGGATCCATGGGAAGAAACTGACCGAGCAACTGAAACCTCTTCATGACAGGCTGACCTCTTGCTTCAAGGAGCTGAGAGAGAAAGTGGAGAAGCTCTACGGTGTGATCACCCTGGTATACACTGCATCTCGCTGATGAAAAATCACTAGGAATGAGATCGTTAGGGCAATGACAAGGGGATAGGCAAATCTGTGAATTTTCATCTCTTCCAATTTCTCATTTGAGTGAATATGCCAAGTTCTAGTTATCCAAATGGATTATTTTAAAGTTTTAAATTAAAGTTTTTAATGAAATGCCTATTTCCCCAAAAGTACACGTTTCTGTATGCACTTTTGACTAATGCATACAGTTTTTGCACATCATGTTCCTAGCACAAGGCATATTTTTATGATTTTCATTAGTGTAGTCGCTAATACACTAGGGAGTTTTCCGTGTGTGTGTGTATGTATATATAGATATAGATAAAAAATAACATTTATTTTTGTCAAACTGCATTGCAAACTTTCAGGAACTGTGAATTTCAAATGAGAATTAAGTTTTGTTTCGAATATTGAGGGTGGAACAAAGTTGGCAAAGACAAAGCAGCTACATAGTTGGTTGTTTTGAGTTAGGTAAAGCAGTTCAGCCAATTTCTTCCCCATGGTTGTGTGATCAGCTATGGTGGGAAACAATTGTTTTTACTGAGTGAAGAACTGGCATTTTATTTATCCTAAAATATCTTGTAGGAGTACGCAATCATAAATGAAAACTCCAGACAAGGAATAAATTATAAAGTGAGAGTTCATAACAATCTGGCTTTGTGCCCAGACCTGGGACCCCAAGGTGTACAGGGACCTGTTTCTTGGTTCTATTAGTGATTATGGGTTATGGTATTTTCTCAGTTGCTATGTATTTTAATTTTTGAATTGTTGCAATTTTATTTTAATTTTGCTCACTGCCCAGAGTCACTTGTTAAGATGGGTGGCCATACAGAGGGAGGGAGGGAAGGAGGAGTTCATTGGTTAATAAAACCCAACCAGTGGTACCCACTTACAAAAATTTAACGCAGGAAAAGCTTTTCATAAATTGGGTCCCACCACAGAACTGCCCCCCCCAAGTGAGTCCCAGATGACAATTTACTAATGATGGGATAACTCACAAAGTCTCCTCCAATGATTTTAGCTATTATGTTAAGCCTATACTGGAAGAAGAATTTGCCAAATAATTGGTTCCTAAGGTTTATATTGAACCTGGCTTGGGAGCTAATGGCCATTTTCAATGTAGTCAAAAGACCGTCAAACCAGATGGATGACTGCAAATGAGTGAAGGTACTTCTGACACTATGGACATCTCCAGGTCAGATCCCATTGCTCAGTCAGGCTCCTTATTCCAGTGCTAAATGACCACCAGGGGGTGGGGACTTAAAAAGCAATTGCAGAGCTAACATCTCTTCCAAGATGTTACATGGTTTGGGAGAAGAACCGTCTAAAGCTTCAGGAGATATAGATGCTCTTCTTCTGATGAACAAATGCCCTTGAATTTCTTTCACGATCTTCTCTGTGTTCTAATGGCAGCCTTCCTCACTGACGGAGAGAAAGCAGAGCAGGTCTGGTTCAGTGGTTTTGCCGTACATTATGTCCTCCACGTTGAGAAGGTTGTCAGTTACCTCTGTCACTTCCTCAGTGGGATCAACATCCTCTACGTCATCTGACAGTGCTACGTCCAGACCAGGATCAGATGGGTGAGTGATGGGAACTGTAAAAAGGGGTCGATGACAGAAATGAAAACAGGAGAATTTCTATTACTTTGAACTATTTGCTGTTTTTATCTGTTTTTCTGTGTTTTCTGGTTTTATACGCCACCATTGGAGTTGGCTGGCTAATAAATTCGAAGAAACAAATAAATAATGGGAAGCAATCATGGAGAAAATTGTCTATTGTCAAATGGCTTCAGGTCTCCAAGAAACAAGTAGTGTTATTTTTTCAGGCTGACAAGGGGAGGCAGGGCATAATTTTTTATTACTCTATTTCTGTGTGGGCTACAGATCTATTCTTGAGCCGCTGGTGGAGAGGAGGAGTTCAGCATCCTCCAGGATGGAAGAACAGCCTGCCAAAGATGATGCAGAGAACTGGGCTAATAAATTCCGTCGGAAAGACTGGAGTCTCAGTAAATCTCAGGTTATCGCAGAGAAGGAGCCAGAGGCTGAGTTGGCTTCCAAAACGGTAATAAATGTAACAGAGTGATGAAATTCCCCTGGGAACTTCTGTCATTTTCTCTTAGCCATGCAAGCGATTCACATCATTGTTAAAAGAAAAGTTGGGAGGGATTCAGCTAGCAGAACATTTGATGATCACCTCAAGGGCAAGCTGCCTATCTGTGTTGACCTCTGCTAATTCCTCTGAGCTCCCAGCTGAAAATATAATCATAATCCATGTTCCAAGTCCCTGTTAACCTCTACTAAGCATCACGATGTTGCTAAGTCCATTTGCATTTTAGAGTGTGACTTGGGCCTCCATTTGTGTTGGACTGCCACTACCATCAACTCTGGTAGCATAGGCTAGAATTATAATCAACACAACTAGAGGACATCAGGTTGGTGAAGGCTTCCCTAAAAGACAAGGGGTTTTAATATTCCTTCATATCCATGTATTTCATTGATAGCCTGTTTTGTTTCCTTGTTTGTTCTGAGTTTTCTTTTCTACACAAAAGGCTTCTAAAAGGGCCTTAGTGAAATTTTCAGGAAAGGAGCTGATTTACGGTGTGACATCCACAGTAGCATCACAAGTCACTTCAGTAAAGATTTATTCCCTTTCTGCTGTACAGAATGCATCAGGAAAAGCACCAAGGCCAAAGAGCCTGCAACTGGGGGAAAGCAAGCTAACTCTGCTTCAGAACTCGTCACTTCAACAAGCCACAGCACTCAGCCCACCACCAATCACTCCCAAAACGCCGAGAACTCAAAGTATGTTGACAACCTCCACTTTTTCCTATTCTTTTAGAGCAGTGTTTCTCAACCTTGGCCACTTTAAGATGTGTGGATTTCAACTCCCAGAATTCCCCATCCAGCATCCTGGCTAGGGAATTCTGGGAGTTGAAGTCCACACATCTTAAAGTGGCCAAGGTTTGAGAAACACTATTTGAGAGTGTTGATAGGAGAAGTTAGCACAGCCGTCACCAAATTGCTATCTTCAAGATGGGTGGAGATATTTGCAAGGTGCCCTGTTGGAATTTCAGCTTTTTTCTTTGAAATCCCAGCATTCCCAAAATTCAACATAATTTCACAAGGCTTGCTGGTGGACCATAAAATGGCAGTTTGGGGGTGTTGTGTAAAACTGCTTTGGCCAAGAAGGGGAGAGTATGCCCTTTCTGTATGAGTAGATTAACTTCATATTGGACATTTAATAGCTCCAAAGCAATAAATCTTGTTTGTATCTAAGTGCTTCTAGAATCTATCAGGATCCAGTTCAAGCCTAGACATGCTTTACCACATATGTTATAAGTTAAGTCCAAATGTCTAATTTTCATTGAGATTTTATAATATGGCTTTGCTTATTTTTGGCTGAAATTTATAATATGAATATTGCTTCTTTGAGATGTCTCAGGGGGTCTCTGTGCACCCATATGTGTGTGTGCACCCATAGAGAGAGAAACACCGAGATGCAAATGTATGCACCCACATTTTTCAATGCAAATGAATTTTACAACAAATTTTACACTTTTCAAAAATGACAGAAGATTTGGAAATTTGACCATGGATTCCCCAACACCATATCTGATTTGGTCCTTCCCCAAGACTAAGTAACAGATATATTCAAAATGTAATTTTAAACATCCATACTAAAAGGAAACTAGAGCTTGACTGCTTTATCCTTTTCCATTAATACTAAGACAGTCACCTCCAGGTTCACCAGAAGTTTGGGTGGCTTCTCCATCTATCATAAGAGTTCTGGAGACTGCAAAGGATCATGGCCAATGTGAAAGGAAAGCCCAGTGGGCCTCTCTGGTGTCATTCTGGATTTTGTTTTCCCTTGTCCCAAGAGGACATTTTTCACATGTGCTTAGGTTCATTTGCTGTGCATGGATGAAGCTTCTGTGATAACGGGCTCTGGGCAATGGCAAGTGGGATTCCAGATTGACACATCTGTTCACAATCAACAGCTAAAGGAAATGTGCATGCCTCCAAGTACTGGTGATGCAAGTATGCTTCTGTTAGAAACGATTTTTCCCCCTAACCATGGCCACCATCTGTCTTTTTTCTTCTCTCTACCACACTAGGTTTCCCTTCTTTGCAAGCAGATGGATTAACAACCGTTAATTTGCAAAACTCTCCTCCCCCACCGCCGCCCAAATGCAAGCCCTATGAGAATAGCAGCTCAAGAAACTCCACAGAGGTACAGAGATGGAAGATGACATTTGGATCCTGTTACTTGAGACAGGCGCACTGCTGCAAATATTCCCAGGGGCTTTTTAGGGTTGTACCTGTGTGTTTTTTAAAAGTCTTTGGTTAATTCAATGGCTCTCTCCCTGAAACTGCCAGAGTATGGAAATGATTTTCTTTCCCCTCTCCCCAAAAGGAAAAAAAAAACATAAGGGAGGGACAGTGCTAAATTCTCCTCGCTCTCAGCAAAATCTGTGGCTGTTCGATCCAGTCTTCCTGGTTCTTTTTTCTTTTTTCTTTATTTATTAAATTTATATGGCCGCCCATCTCACAAAAAGTGACTCCGGGTAGCGTACAACAATCCAATAAAACAGTAAATATATAAACAATCATTGCATAAAACCATTATAGAATAATTATTAAAAACATTAAAAAGTATAAAAATAGAAGTAAAACAGAAAAAGAAAATAATAGGCAGAGGGATGTTAATAATAGAGCCACCTCACATTCCTGCCGACAGGTTCTTGCTGGGAAGATTCACTTCCTTTCATTTCTTCAAATCTTGAGCTTTTGCCCAGGGTCTTCCTCAGTGCAAGCCTGTCCCAGATGTTAAAAACACAAAAACCTCATTGTCACATCCCTGAAACCTGCCAGTTGCCTGCCATTCCATCAAATGAGGTCACCGTTCCTGCTCTAAGAGACCTGCTGTAGGTCCTGCACGTCCCTGTCTCTGTATCACTGGAGTGGGGTTTTATTTATAAATCAAATTTATATCACTGCCCAACTCCCCCACAAGGAGGGACTCTGGGCGGTTAAAACCAATAAAAACATAATTTTCATATTTCATATTTATCATTAAATATGATAAAATCCAAGCAATGGTGGTATTGTTGCAGCCTGGGACCAGATCATATTGGTCAGGTAGGACTAGGGAACCAGCCATCCCCAAAACTGACCATTCCCATCCCAGGTCTTCCATTTCTTTCTAGTTTTATTTATCAGGCCAACTGTCTCTTTCGCTGTTTGCATTATTGCAGGTGGCTCCACCTTTACCCACCAGACGAGAAATCAAGCCTCCTCCTCCTCCTCCTAAAACTAGGAAATCCAGCGTCCTTTCTTTAGATCCAGAACTACAATGAGGACTCTCTACCATGTTGTCTCCTTGCCTCTTGGACTGAACGTCTGATGCTCTGTGTGCATCGCTGGTTCTCCAGAGCTTCTCAGGATTGGCTTCTTCCTGCCAGACAGCTTTGCCTTCCATTCCTGCTCCTTGGGATGTGCACAAAATCAGCTGTTAAAACTGTGGCAAAGCTGCTGTTTTGGCTTTGCAGGTTTCTGATTCCCCAATTGGCACCCCAAGACACACCTTCTGATCATCTATGGCATATTAGGGCTTCTGCAAGGCTAAGAACCAAATTCTTTTGTCCATTAGTGCGTGTTCCACCGTTGATAAGACACCACCAGGGCGAAAGTTCTCTCAGTGGAATTGTTCTCCTAACAACAAAGATTTTCCTTGGTCTAGAAACAACTAAGCACCACACTGTGAAAACACACACTTGCCACTACAGTGGATTTGCATGACAAATTCAAACCCACTTTGCTACACCTGGACAGTGAAAACTGTGGAGAAGCAAATAGAGGTCTTCTAAAAACAGACACTGAAGACTTCAGAAGATCTCTCCATATGTGCCAGGTAGGAGCCTTGTTTAGTGGCTACATCTGTTCCAGATCCTCTTCAGGCATGAAAAGGGATATGGTTTCCATCAGTCACCGCTGGCCAGCAGCTACAGATCTTGGAACAGGATAGGACTGGTATAAGAGGAAGGATTCTTTGGCCTGCTCAGCATAGCCACTCTTTGCCTATTCATTCCAAACTTGTAGCAAAAGCCACCAACTTCCCAGGGCTTCTGTTGGAATATATGGATTTATAAATGACAACCCAGAGCACTGGACAGCCCTACAGATTCAATCATGTTGAGAGATTACTTTATATCTACACTTTGCTTTTCCAGGAACATGAATATGGATCAAAAAAATATTGGCGTCTGCCTATTCCCATAGTTGACCAACTGTGCCCTTGAAAATCTCGTGGTCTCTTTTTCTCTCAAGTGTTTGCAAGCTCTGTCACACCCACCACTCATTCCTTCTTTTGTTGCACACTTTTCCAAAGTTTTGCATACCAATGGAGTGGCCCACACTACTGTAACTTTGGAGACTTGATTAACTGAATTCTGGATGTATTTTTTTTTCTTTATGTATTAGTGTGTTGCTTTAAGACTAACCTAAAGTGTAATTATACTTGGACATTTGGAGGATGGACTGTGTATGAAAGTGCTTCATGGTTTTCCAAACTGTGACTGATGAACCAGGACTGAACAGCAACTTAAATGTCTTATTGAACTCTTCACTAAAATGCAAGGGGGTGTATAGCCAGGGGTTGACTTCTAGGTTCTTCCTATATCTAACCTTTGTATGTCTTATTGTTAAATGATGCCTCTGTGTTTACTTATTTATAGCAGAAGCTCAGGGCTCAGCCCTCATGGGACTCAAAATTATCTCAGAGATAATTCAGATAATTGGATTGTGCTATCTCTGTCCATCTTCACTTTTGAGCTATGGGCTAGGTTCACATATTACACGATGCCATGCTTCGCTTTAACAGTTATTTCCAAACCATTCTGTTTGAGTCACACAAGAGGTTAAACCAAACACCGACTCACTGTATTATGGCTTAGCATGGTGCATGAACCCAGCCACTGTGTAGCATGAATGCATTGCACAATGCCATTTTCTAATGGTGGGTATTTGGGCATCCTTGCCCACAGATTACGCTTTGATTGTAATGATCATTCCTGAATTGCCCCTTGTACAGGGGCTTCAGAAGATGTTGATCAACATTCATTCTTAAGGTTGCATAATGCTTTCAAAGCAGAAAGTTCATCGTTTAAAAAATAATAATTTAGAATGTCTGTGATTGGAAAAAACTGAGAGGCATGCCCCTGATTAAGCAGTCATTGAATTACCAGACTAAGCTGTTGAGATTAGCGTGCAAGTTTGATTCTGAATGCCAAAAGGTGAACATTATCGTGTGGATCCAAACTGTTTAATTAGCATATGCAAGGAAAGGATGTGTTTGGAGGGATATGCGTGGCTCTGTTTATGGCTCTGTTTGTCATTCCTCAACTTATGCACTGTGTGTTCAAAGAAACCACCAGCAGCAATTTAATGCACTCAGCTGGTAAAGCTAACTTTGTTTACTGAACCCAGCATTTTGTATATATCCTAATGGTCTCTCAGTAATTCAGATGTATTTGCCTTAGGCAAAAGGTCTGGCTATAAGGCTGAGGTTCACATTTTAATATTGTACATAGCTCCTTTTCTTCTTCAAAAAAAGCCCCATATTCTTAGCTCTGCTTTTATTTTGACCATCGCTGCTCTCTGATCATTTTTGACTATATCTTGTCATCCCAGGTTGACAAAGATTCCAGGCTAGTGCATGTAGGTAAAGTTTTTCTCATTGTTATGACTCCAGCAATGGTGAAAGCTATTATACCTCTCTTGGCCAATGCTAGAACTAGAAGCCTCACATCACTGATTCAAGAACACAGCTCTCAGTTAGTATCTTTATTGCAAGAACTAAGAAATCTCTTACTCCAGCAACTGTTAGGAGTAAGATACAAGCCCTATTTATAGTACAAGCAAGGTTCAGTCATGCCTCTCCCCACCCTAGGGCAGCTGATGGCAGCGGGGGCACAGTCATTGAATTAGCAGACTAGAGCTGTTGAGATTAGTTTGCGTGTTTAATTCTGAATGCTGAAAATTAACATTATTGTGTGGATCCAAACTGTTTAATTGGCCTATACAGAGAAAAGATGCATTGGGAAGGAAACAAGAAGCTTCTTTATGGTTTCACAAAGCAACTGTCTCTCAGAGATAAAGCACACACTTTGCATGTAGAAGAGCAGAGATTCTGTCCTTGGCATTTTCTGTTCTTAAAAAAGGACAGGATGTATGGGAAGGGAAAATATTGATCTGAGATTTAGAACTGCAGAATAGATCATTTGGAGCTGGGCCAGGAGTGCATACAGCTCCAAAGTCCCCTTTTTGTGGCCCATAGAGCCCCACTTAATCATAATTGCTAGAAACATAGAGCATAAATGATTGCCACCTTAATTTAGGAGACCCACCATAATTATATTGTAGTCCCTAAAATAGGTGTGCCATTTAAAAAAAAAAAGTAAAGAAAACCTCCAAATGTTCTCCCCAAAGTCATACCCACATATGTGATATGACTCTATCTACTTATTGAGTAAGGAGACCAGGGAGCAAAATATGTTCAGATCCAGCAAGCATCAGTTTCATAGGTTCCTGTGAGTCGCGGAATGGTAATTAATTGTAGAGGGTATAGGGAATGGCCTTGAAGGTCAGGAGGAAGAGCCGTTACCAAGGCAATGGTCAGATAAGAGGGGCTTCACCCTAGGCCAAGAAAATAACTTGAGAAAATGTCTCAGACAAGCCCCTCCCTAGTTCAGACAAAGATAAAGTGAGGAAGGGGGAAGTACATTAAGACTTGAAGATTCTGTTACTATAACCATGACAATAAAAGTCCTCCTGACCTATATGGCATTGGTTTCTTAGTCTGGTCTACCAATGGCCTGACATTAATTTTGAATGAATTGTGGACCTTCATGACAAAGTGGTGGAGTAAAGAGTTAAACACAAGCGCTATGGTCCTAGCCACAGACTCAGTGGCAAATTTGCAGGCCAAAGGTCCCAAGTTCATCCTTGAAGAACCAAGTTCATCCTTGAAGAACCAAGTAACAGGCGAGTTAGCTTGAGATCAAGAATTGAAGCCGTGTGGAGTGTAGACCATAGTAGGTTAGAAGGGGAAATAATGTGATGGTAGATTTCTGTGTCCTTATACAACTCCCATTTCTAAATGGGAAATAGCTGAGGTGCTGAAATTAGTGTCAGGCTCTTGGGATGTTGCTGGGTCCTAAGTAATCCTCTTCCTAGACACGAATCACACAGAGTCATCTTAGGAAGATCTACTGAAGGGAAAGGGATGAGGGTAAAGGAATTTCAGCAACTCAGCTATTTTCCATTTAGAACTGATTTATCTCCTAAGACATTACAATGGAGTGTTTTGTCATTTCTTTCGGATGACCTATCTTTGAAGTCTTTTCACTGATAATGCGTATTATGTAACTGCAATTTACACAGGGAACCTGTGGCCATCCAGATATTGCTGAACCACCATTCCAAGTTGCCCAAGTATCATGGCCAATGATGTGGGAAGCTAGTAGCTATACTGAAGTTGGCAACTTGTGGAGGCCCCTACTATTCCTATTACACTGTTGTATGTTAATCAGCAGTGCATTCTCATATTCAGAGTAAATTATTTTTTTTGTCCTTTTTTTGTTGTGCATAAAATACGCCCAGATTATTTTTCACATTGGCTATAAAATGTAGTGTTCATCTCCTTATCCTGTAAAATATTTATATTTCCAAAGCCATAAGATGGCAGTATTTTTGCAGATTCATCTTCTTCCTGATTGAGCTTGGCACATCTTCTCTTTGCCAGTACATTTCTCCAGTTTCTCTCTGAATTTGGAATAAATTCTGCCTGCCTTTTGTTGCCAGTTGGCTTCAGAAAACAGATTGTATATGCACTGGGAAAGCCGGGTGGGATAGTGGGAAAAAATAGTAGATGTTCTCAGCATTACATAGACTTCCACTTCCAGCTGTGCTAGTTACCAGTGAAGATACAAATGTCTTAAGAGCTGTGGTTTTCCTCTCTGCTCATCCCAGGAAAACATGGTGAATTCTTCTTTGAACATCTTTCACTCTCCTCCCTTTTAAGGCTCCTGGAAGATGATACCAGCTCCAGATTACTTTTGCCTGGAGTTGAATGCTTCTTGACTTAAAAACATCTGCTTTTGGATGGTTGTCTTCTGGAGTTTCTATGGATGACTTCAAGTCAGTTGCATACTCCCATGAGGATAAAATGCGCAGGAGGGAATGGCTACTCCTGGGTAGAACTGCCACCTCCAATTCTTTTATCCATGTCTCCTCTGTATGATCAGACACCAGACTAGCAGGATGAGTAAAATCTGGAAGGACATGGTCTGAAGCAAATGATGAGGCAGACTTTCTGAAGTTTTAAGCAGGTTTTGATCTAGATAGATAACCAGCTAGAATCTCATGCTTGAGCTTTCTAGAGGTCTAAAATTACACAAATGAAGTTTTAAAAAATAGTTCTCCAAGGAATGTCTGAAATTTATACATGCCAACTGTGCTCCGTTTTATTCTGTTCTTATTCTGTGCTCAGTTTTACTCTGTTAATAGTTTAACAACTGTGTAGGAAAAGAATCTCTGTGCAAAAAGGTGATCTGTACAACTAGAGTCCCTAGCATCGCACACAAGTATGACTTAGAAGCTGACACTCCTTGTGTATCCGAAGTCCCAGAACAGTTATTGAAGCCTTTCTCCAACCTTGCACCCTGTAGATGCAAATTACCTCCTTAACTGCTGTATTTGTAGTCTACGTTTGGCGACATAGACAATAATTCCACACACAAGAGTTGGTGTGGATGATTAAACGTTGTTCGGTAAGAGCTTCATTAGGGAAAAAAATGTTCTGTGGTCCAAAGGGCACACCCAAAGATTTGTTAATGATTTGAAGCATGGGGTCCTATATCTGGCTGGTTTTATATCACCATCACATTGTTGTGCCTATTGATTGACCATTAAATTAAAATGTTATTTTCAGTACAGGATTTATTGCAGCAGACTTGCCTTATTTATTTTTATAATTGTAAATGAGAATATTAAAAAAATATGATTCTCTCTATGCTTGCTTGCCTGTCTTTGTATCGATACACCTGCATTCAAGGGATTAATTGTCGAACTGCATGCATCAACATTTGTTTTGATGAGGAAGTGATGATGGGTGAAAACAGGGGAAAATTTTAGGTGGAACATCTTTTTTCCTGCAGTCCATGACAAATCTGGAAGTAGGAAGGGTACACCTATTAGTTTTGGACTTGCTGTTTGTTTTTAAATCTAACTCGACTTTTTTTTAACTTTCCCTGTTATGATGCTGTAGTTATAATGTGATAGCTGCATGAATCAGAACCATATGATTCTGCAGGTCAATATCTTAAGTTTTAAAATGGTATACTTCCACCAAAGTTTTGTTTATTGTTATGTTTCAAGACAGCCCAGCATTAAAGGGAGTGAATTTTTTAAAAATCTAGAATTTGACTTTAAGCAGTATTCTTAAATGCCTGAATGAGCCTGGAATTCTAGGAGATAAGATTAAGAGGTCTTGAATGAAGAACATTCTGTATGCAAAGTTGTCACTGTTAAAACTCAAAAGAATCCACAAAGCAATATCTTTATTAGACAACCTAGTAAGTTTGGGGTTTATTAAAACTCTTCCTCAGACTAATTAATTAAGAATGAGAAAAAGGAGTGGGGAATGTTGCTGAATTTACTTGCCATTGCTCTATCAGTTGCGTTCTTGAATGAAAGAAGAGCTGCAAGAAATGGAACTGGATATTAATGGGTATGGAATGCAACCAAGTCGAATTGAATTACTGCAAGGATGGTGAAAGGCAGTGGCCAAAACCATTTGATTATGCCGGTGGCAGCCCCAATCCATATTTTTTCCATGTCATATAAAACACACAGGTCCCTTGGTGGTAGAAAAGTGAACAGAAGTGAACCAAGTAGTCCTATGTTCTATTGTTGCATGATGAAATGTATGTATCTCAGCAGAGATCCGAAGCACCAATAATGGTGCGCTGTTCAGTGATGCCACTGGTGTGCCAGATTTTGAAGAGAACAGCCTGTGGGTAAATAACCCAAATTTCCTGGATTGTTCTTGAACAATCACCCATTGTTAGGATGGTGAGCCTGTCTTCTAGATCAAAGAAACATGTGATCTGCAAGCAATCACAAGCATGTTTGACTTTCAAAAGTCAGTATAGGTGTGTTTACTTTTCCCAAGAGAGAATTGCACGCTATCAGCAAGTAGCTTAAGGACATTTTATTTGAAGCTTAACAACACAATGGCAAACTGGATTTTTTTTCCTTGGTTTGGTCTACAGCACACCTAAGTCAAGTCAAATGTTGCAGCTGAAATGTTCACTTTGCAAAGGTTGCATTATTTTTTATTTGGACTTTGGCGCCGTTAGATCTTCTTCTGTCCCTTCTCTCCTTCAATTAGACTTGCCTGAAATACACACATTGATTATCTCAAATATATATTGTGAAGTCCTTTTTTTCCCAGTACCATTCAACATTTTAAACTTATTTTAATTGAAGTACATCATTTCTACACTTTTTAATACATTTGTGAAGTACCAACGGTTTTCTCAGCATTGTAGAGATCTTACAAGTCTGGGTTGTCAGACTCAAAAACAGATACAGTGAGAAAGGAGAAAAAGTAACAGGGAAGAAAAAAGAATAAATCAGGGAATAGCTGACAGAACGGCCAGATTGGTCTGTCTTTTATCAGAATCCTTAGGAGGCAGGATCAGAAGCCACACAGGATTTCTTTTGAGCTTTGAAAGAATCGCCGTTTTTCACATTAGTCTATTGTTGTTTCCTTCATAGCAGGTCCTAACATACTCAGTGCTTACGTCCAAGTAAATACATACAAGAATTTAGTCTTAGTTTTATTTGTTTCTCCTTCTCCAAGACCAGAGGAATAGTTCAGACCTTGGAATTGTGAGATCAGCATGATGTCCAGTGTGATATTGAGCCCAACTGTTTGGCCTAAATATTTGGAATGGGTAGAAAAAGTTTTTAAAGGGGAAGGACAATGGATTGCAAGAGGAGCAATAGCAGATGGTGTTTGAAGGCTTAGGTTCTGATATAAATGAAGTTGCCTTCATTTATATGAAGGCCCCAAGAGAAGATTATGCAGTTGTGCATGGCAGTTGAGAGCAAAAGACAAAGGCTGAATTCACTGGAACTGGTTTAGGTTTATTCACAACTTAGAACATTTGGATCCCACATTTTAGAAACCATTCCAAAGTGGGGAAGTCAGCTTGTTCAAAATCATTACAATAAATGTAACGTTAAGTGTGGTGTAAGCCCAGACCATTGCGGTTTACTCAGCAAACTACAGTTAAACTACTGTTTAGTGAGATACACACATCCAGCCATACTGATTGAGGGAAGGAAAATTTTGTTTCTCAGGAGCAAAACACTGAAAGATATTGGAAAATATTAAGTAGCTATTGAAAGGGAAAAGGATGGCCAAATTGCTGCAGGAGGATAATTATGAAAAGTGGCCTATGGAGCCTATTTTCCCCCTCAGGTGAAATATTTCAAACCCATTTTTTTCCAAAAGATAATCTCTAGTTTTCCCACCCACCTTAAAAAAAAATTAACTGGCATTCCCCTTAACAATATTTTGACTTTCAGATTACAGTAGAGAGTAAGGAAGATTACCTTGATGGAGATACACAGGCCCCATTACCAAAACAACAAAGGGAAAAATGTATCTTAAGTCCACAGCAAACAGAAAATATTCAGAAAAGACTCAGACATACATCTCACTGGAGGCGAATATGTGTAGCTCAGGGTTGAACTGTGGGGTCCTTGGGGTTCGCTGAGCTTGGTTCTTTTCTTGCAAACGTTTCATTACCCGGATAGGTAACATCTTCAGTGCTAAAATGGGATGAGGTTTGCTCTCTGTTGATCTGCTGTGGCCTGCCTTGCCAGTGTTGGTAAGGGTGGGGGTTCTATTTTGCTTAGCAGTCAGAAGACATGATGAAAACTCCTTAATCTCACAACACACGGACAGACTCAACCACAGTTTTAACCAGGAAACTCTCAGCATTTTAGACCAAGCCAAATCCAAACATGCAAGAGAATTCTTGGAAGCCTGGTATTCAGACAAGGCAGCAATTAACAGACACATAGAGATTAACAGCATCTACATACTATTCAAAAGAGACAAAAGATCAGAAGATCACCTCACCAGCATTCAATCACCAGCAATCATCACCCAGATAAGCAAAGGTCACCACCAGGCACAGGATCAAGCAGTGAACAATACCCTAATCAAGGAACTACCAGAGGAGTAAAACAAAACCCCCACCCCCACCAGCATTGGCAAGGCAGGCCACAGCACATAAATAGAGAGCAAACCTCATCCCATTTTAGCACTGAAGCTGTTACCTAGCCGGGCACTGAAACGTTTGCAAGAAAAGAACCAGAGAACCCCAAAGACTCCATACATCTCACTAATTCACAGGAGTATAAGAAGGGGGAGGAGGTCCAGCACAATCAGACTTGCAAGATTCTGTTATTATCGCCAATCTCAATACAAGTAGTTTTAGCCTTCCTGTGGAATTGATCTCCTGCTCTGGTCTACCTGGTAGAGCTGACAGTTACATTCTGCTGTTGTTAAAGTACTGGAAGGGAAAATACTGGAAAGCTGAAGGTGACATTTAAAAGGGAGCTTACTTACAAGACCACCTGTCAGTCCTCTGAGTGTGAAATGCTGGCGTGGCACATTGCATTCAAAGGGCTGCAGCTTCCCAGCTTTCTCCATCTCATTTTCAATCTGTGTTGGAGAAAAGGAACTCAAGTGAAATCATGGAAAGCCCAAGTCTGGGATGGAAACTTCAGAGGCTGTGCAGTGGAATTGTTTAGGGCCTTCTCCCCATTTGGAAAAGACCAATAGTGTAAGTAATCAGTGGGACATACTCTGGGGCTCCAAACACCCTCCAACAATAGCATATAACCAACACCTCCTGTCCTGATGGTGTTCCCCAAGGAAAGAGTTGCTGGTTGATTGCCATGTTCCAGAAGCCAACCTTCTCCCACAGAAATATTCCTTGATAGAAGGATCTGGTGTACATTGTTATGTGTCTCCTCCCCTCCAGCAATTGTCCTGTTTTTTCCTTATAAACTCATACCAGAATGAGCAGCCCCAGCTTCAGAAAATAGAAACACCCAGTTTTATCATGTCTGGGTTCAACACATCACATCATAATGTGACTGAAATTACTGAAAGCTAACTTACCTCTTGGAAGGAGTCTATTAGGTTTTCCACATCTCTCTTCCCACCAGGTTGGAAGCCATATGACCAATGTTGGGCACAGCAGATTGATAAAGAGATGAGCAACAGGAAGCAACTTGAAATCAGCATCCTAGTCGTCTGCATTCTGTCACAATCTGCAGACAATGGAGTAGCTCTGCTAATGCAAAAAGAAACAAACTAAGGAAAAATCTGGACATGTATTGTTGAAGATGCACTGTGCTCATTCTGTAGGTATGTTACCTGATTGATAGTCAAAGATGGAAGTAGTTCTTCTGATATCTTCTTTGGTGTGGGATAATATGCTTGCTTGCCTTATATATATATACCTCTTCTCCATCCTTGGCGCATACACCCCAGGCAGCCACATTCATAACTGCCTCATGCTGACTGTAATCATGGCCTTATTTAAGTCATAATGAGAAGGAAGTATTTGGACCCCCTTCCTGGCTAGCTGGTAAACACAGCTGATCTTTTCTCTTTAAAAGCCTACCAATCATTCTTGAAGGAGGACTTGCAAACTGAGACATGCTATATCCAGATGATTTTACATCTGTTTGTGAGTGTGCATGAATAAATGCTGGGTGGAATTCTTAAATTGTCTACTTTGAATAGCTTGGAAATAGTTTAAAGGGGAAGTCATTTTTATGACCTACTAGTTGATGGTTCAAAATCCTGGGTCTTCCCATCTATCTGTTCAGAAGATTGGGAAAGAATAACTGCAGTAGTACTTTCACAATTTGGTATCAAAAAGAGAATCTTTGAGTCCAAAGGTGCAGGGGGAAAACTTTCTCAGAAGCATTCTCAATGACCCTACCAGTTTCTTCTGTTCCTATCTTATAAATGTGTTGCATTGTGGTTTTTGTTTTTGTTTTTTGCTGTTGCTAGATTTATATCTTATATTTTCTCATCCCAGAGCAAAGAACACTTAAGAAATCTCTTGCTGAAGGTGATAGAAGAGAGAACAAAAGCTGTAGCTATATATGTATGTGTGGGTATGCATGATGTTATAGATAGATAGACAGAATCAACAGACCATTCCAACCAATGAACATGGACAGAGAAATTGAAATGGTAACAGGTTTTATTATCCTAGGCTGAAAAGTTCTCAGAAGTAGTGACTGTAGGCACTGCCTACCTAGCCATTGCCATTTGGAAGAAAGTGTATGACAGATCTAGATAAAATACTGAAGCACAGAGATTTCACATGGACAACAAAACTAGGTATGATCAACATTGTGGTTTTCTCAGTTGAAATATGGAAATGGAAACTGAATGATCAGGAAGAATTTTTTTTGAGAATACTTTGGACCCAGGAAGAACTAAGCCTTCACTAATAGATAAAATAAAATCAGACTGGTCACTGGAAGGATGAATAATGAAGCTAAAGCTTAAATAGTTCAAATGTTCTCATCCCAGAGCAAAGAAGACTTAAGAAAGCTCTTGTTGAAGGTGATAGAAGAGAGAATAAAAGCTGTTGCTATATATGTATGTGTGGGTATGCATATACACACACATACATATATGTATATATGACTGTTATACAAATATATATGTTATACGAATATATAACAAGAGTCATTGGAAAAGACCCTAATGCTTGAAAAAAAATAAAAGGCATTTAAAGAAGATGGTGACAGAAGACAGATTGGCTAGATGCTATCGCTGATGACACAAGCATTTACAAAAACTGAAAGCAGCAATTGCTAACAGACAATCTCAGCACAGTTATGCTCATTGGGTCATGAAGGATTGGAAGTGCTTGCATAGCTGAACAAAAATCCTTGTGGAAATCTTGCAGAAGCGAGAGCTTTCTATGCCCTGTTTAGAAAGGGTCTTCATGATAGACCAGTGGTAATTAAACACTTTGGTCTCAGAACCCTTTTACATTCTTAAAAATGATTGAGGATCCCAAAGAGCTGTGGATTACATCTGTGAAGGTGTACCCTATTAGAAATTAAAACTGAGAAAAGTTAAAATGCTTAGGTATGATTTCCCAGACCACACTTTGAAAACCACTGTGATAGACAAAGCCATATTGTAAGTGAGAATATATATATATCACCAAACAGCAGAGTGCTTGAGGTCAGATTAGCCTCAACCCTGGCCACCTTCTAGAACAGTGTTTTTCAACATTGGAATGGTTGCTGTGGGAATTCTGGAAGTTGAAGTCCACATAGCTTAAAGTTGCTAAGGTTGAGAAACACTGTTCTAGAAGAAGCTGAAGACTTGAGTTCTTCCAGAAGGTGTTTGGGCCGTGATGCCAGGTGTGAAACAATAAACAAATAAATAATGGAGCTATAATCAACTACTACAGAGTGTTCAAGAGAATTAACTTCAAACATACTGTCAGCTGCAGCTCAGATGTGAACAAGAGGACGATTACACTCCACACCCCTGAGATTTGATAAGAGTTTACTGTAATTCAGTTCAGCTTTTCCCTCCTGTTTCCTCAGCGTGTTAATGGATAAGGGCAATTTGCAGAAAATAGTTGAAGTGGATTTGTGTAATTTTGTTAAAGGTTAATGTATTTTTTCCTTCAGTTTTCATGGCGTTGGCAAGGACTCCTGTAGGACTCGTGCAGGGGCAGTGAAAACTCAAGCTGTGAAAGCTGTTTATTTGCAATTAAAAGAAAAAACAGGGCAAATCATTTCAAGCCTGATGTTTCAACCTACGCATACTTCGGTTGAATTGGTTGAGTGGCTGGGTCATTTTTGCACTGATAGCTGTGGCTACATTCGCTAACTCCATTCCGCTGCTGAAGTGGTCCTCGATACATCTCAAACATATAGTCCCCTATATATAAGCCCACATTTTTTCCAAAATCCAGCACCCCCGACAAATCCCCATACATCTTTCGCTCCTCCGATCATGACCAGAATGAATAAATCACAGCAAGAACATACTGTGATTAACTAAGAACAAACTTCCTGAAATAAGAACTGGAAACGTCATATTGGCACATCTCTAATATCAGATCTGCCTCCCCTTCCTGTAACATTGAATGAGTATGTTTTTAAAAAAAATGTATTTATTTAATTACTTGCGAGGATGTAATTTACTTATCTTTGGAATAGTTGAAAAAACCCAGTTACCATGTTTTGTACTGATTTGTGGTTTAGCATGCTGTTTGTACTGATTTAATTCCAGACAATTGTGAGTTATTCGGTAAACAATAGTGTAGCATCAGTCCAAACTTTAAAATATGCTGGAGGATTCCTTTAACTTTTCCCAAAATCAAAGGAGGTTTATGGTCCTTAACAAACCCGAGCAAAATACACTAAAAAAAATCACTAAAATTTGAAAGAGATATTTGAAAAGTTTCTTAAAAACTGGAGTAAAAGGAATATGTAAATTTAGAAATTTTTTATATTGACAAGTTTGACTTATTTGCAAGATCAGAGGAAACTATTTCCAAGTTTTATGATGCTAGGAACCCCCTCTCATCGCCTTTAACAACAAAATATCAAAGTACTTATAAATCCAAAGGCCAAATGGATTAAACTTCCCCACCTAATCTTAAACAGTGTTCTTTTCCAATTCACAGACAAAAGTTTGCAAGTTTCTGATATTCTTTATTTATACTGTGTGTACTCCATGTTCTGACCAAGGTAGTTATGAAGATCTCTTATGCACAAGTGAACATATTGTGATTATTTAAGACATTCAGCTTCAACAAAATGGATACAACTTACACACAGAAAATTAAGAAAATAGAATTCTGTAATAAGAGATCTTACTCTTTTCTGAGATATACGTGATTAAGAGAATGGGGGTAACAAGGCTAAAGTGATTTCTTCAAACTCGAAAGTCCTCATTATGTCCTTGTAAAGATTAGTTTGGTACCCTTGAAACAATGTCATTCTTTCTCTGCCCCCCCCCCCAATACTTTGGTGAAATTAGAAGCACCAGTTTTATTGTTGCTGTTGTTGAATATCCTAAATCCAAGCTGCCAGACCAACCCAGTTCAAAAACCACTCAAAATGATTAAGCCATGTTCCATCATACGGAAGACTGGGAATTCAAGACAAGCCATTTGCTAGTAGTTTTTCATTCAAGGGTCACGAAAGTACAGTTCACTCTAAGCGCTACCGATATTCTTGTAATTTAAGCATCTTCTTGGCCATTTTTTAAAAAGTTGGATGGTAGGCATCATTCAGCATGGACTGTCCACCCAGCCTCCATTTGTGGCTTAGGATGAAAAACAAGGGACCGAAAGCATGTTTCACACTGTCATCATTCCCTATGGAAAAGAAAAGGGAAGCTTTTCCCAGAGCTTTTAATGCATGCCTAAATGAGGCAAAAAACCCAAAACAAAAACCATATAACCATGTAACAAAAAGGGCATGTGTATTCCAATGACTTGATTCCATGTGGTTAGCACACTCCCACGCTCTACAACCCCGTTTCCTTATACACACGCAAGCTGAATCAAAAACTACGGGAAGCACTCTGGATTCTTCCTGCAGGTATCTATCAACTGGTGTCCAGACTGGTTAATTACAAAGCTCATCATCCTCAGCCAGCGCGGCCCATGCTGACTGCAGTTGTTGGGAATTGATAGCTCACCACCTCTAAATGCAGCTACATTGGAGGAGGATAGATTTTAGCCTCCTTCGCTTTTCTAGGACGCAATTCCGCAGCCATTAACTCATTCAGCGGCATTCATTTCCTTCAATCTCTACCTTTTGATGTTGATTGCAGCCCCGAGTCTGTAAGTGCTCTGGCTCCACCCAACTTCATTTATTTCTAAGTGTGCACTTTCTGGCTGTAGGTTCACAGGCCCAGAGATCATTGAAATGTTCTGTATTGACCTCACAGGGAATTTGTAGGCTATAATGTGATTTGCCTGGCTGAGCGCATTATGCAAATTTTCCAATTCAGGTTTATTTAACAAGCCCATAGCTTAGCATGATATGTGATCCCAATCATGGTGAAATCCCATTTAAATCCCATTTGCCCTGGCTATTTTAACAGGAAGATCCACTACTAGTCTGTTTCTGTAACTCAGCTAGAAATGTGTACAGGTTAGGGGTTTGTGAGCTGCTATGGGGCTTATGAGAGTTGTAGCCCAAGATATCTAGAGAGCATCAGATTTCCTAATCATACTCTAGAAGGAAGAATATAGTTGGAATCTTATTTCTGTTGCAACTGAAACTTGTTTATATATAAGGCCAGGTTGAGTAACAAGGTTGTGTTGAACTACATTTCCCATCAGCCCCAGTGAGTCGGCTAAGGCCAATGGATGAGAATTGCAATCTAAGAATACAGCACCAGTTCCAGATCTATAGGCTGATGAAACATTAGCTCCCATTCGCATTTAAAAAAAAACACCTTATTCCTTGATTTTTTTTTTCCTATAAAAATATGATGATGGTTCATCTTTTGCTTTGCATAGGCACATAAAAAGGTTTGGCGGTGGGGTAGGGAAGTACCTTTAAGATCAGGTCTTAGAGTTGAGATATCTGCACTGGGAAAAATAAAGCTAACTCTGGTTTATTTCTTGGGACGGATGGCTGCTGAGGGTGTTCCTTGTTTCGTATGAGCGTAACTGGAATGGCAGAGCTGAATTTTTCAACCCCTTTTTGGAGGCTTTCTGAAGTTCTTTTCCCATCTTTTTTAAAAAAGCACAAAGACAGTGGGGGTGGTGTGCAACCATGCAGTATGTGAATTACCTCTGACTTTCCTTTCTTCATAATATTTCCATATTTTCTAGGCATCTTTTTGCTGCCTATGTTCCCAGCCCTTTATTTCCCAGTATCTCTGACAACAGACACTGTGTAAAGTAGATTGAGCTATTTCTGAACCCTCCCTACTTTACCCAGGGTCCCCAGGGCATCTCACTCAACTTTTGACTAAGAAAAGTTGAAGAAATCAAGGGCAGGGCATTATTCCACTGTGCTGGAAACCTTCAACAGCACCAGCCTATTACAATGTTCAGGATGTACTTTCACCAATGCTGATCTAAGAGGGACTGACTCACTTCTAACAGATCAAGGCCACAAGATGTAGGTGCTTGTATGCCCAGTGACAATAAAAAAAAGTACACCGTAGCAATTTGGGGCTCACAGGAGCTTCTGCCCCGCATTTGCTCATTCAATTCCCAGCTATTAGAAATGAGCAGCACATCTTAAAAATGGAGCATTCAGTCTCCCTCATTAGAGCTACACTGCTCTAAGTCAGGGAAACCACACATACTGTACAGCATTCAGAGCTTAGCTATTTTAAGTTACAGGTACTCCTCAACTGACGACCATTCGATTAATGACCGTTTGAAATTACACTGGCACTGAAAAAAGTGACTTACGACCAGTCCTTGCACTGTGGGGACTGTGAAACTATCACAGTGTCCCCACAGTCATGTGATCAAAGTTCAGGCGCTTGGCAACCAGCATGTACTTATGAGGGTTGCAGCGTCCTGGGGGTCACATGATCACCATTTGCAACCTTCCCAGGGGGCTTCTGACAAGCAAAGTCAACAGGGGAAGCCAGATTTGCTTAACAGTAGCAGCAAAATGGTTGTAAAATCAAATGCGACTCACTTAACAACCACAGCTTAGCAACAGAAGTTCTGGTCCCAACTATGGTCGTAAGTCGAGGACTACCTGTACTGCATAACTGGTTTAAAATAAGACCCAAAGCTTATCCATTATGATTCTTTAAGAGATACAGCTGTTTCTGTTTTGCCAAGAAGTTTCAAATCTGGGTACCTTTCAATTCTCCAACTCCTCCCCTTCCCCCATTTAATGAGCCACTATAAATAAAGGTTCACCAATCCAGGCTGAACGCCAGAGATCTTGCTACTATGTGTGAACTGATCATTTTTTAAAAATCCACATTGGAAGTTGAATAAATATAAATTGCATATATTGTGCTTTCATAAATATATTTCTTAAGAAGTGTTCTAGAGCAAGGTAGAGCCAAGGCAGCAATGTCCTTGGGAATTAAGAGCAAGCTTCTTGTCCCAACTGGATTCAATAGCTATTCCTATGCCTAAGACAGGGGAAAGTCCCTCTCCCCACCCAGCAGCAGCTCCTCAGATCACACTGAGAAAAACACACTGTGGAAGGAATGTCATTCCCCACACTGAGCACCAACAGTCTGCAGCGGGGCTCTTGTTCTGCCAGTAACCTATCTGACGCTCTGAGACATGTGCAATGGTGTCAGCATCTCTTCAAAGATGGCTCCTTTCACATTCGACCCTCTCAGGTTGGCCTCTTGAAGATCACAGCCTGACAGGTCACAGTTCTAAAACAACAGAGCAAGCTGTTAGCAGAAGTTTAGATATTGTATGAATCGCATACAAAATACCATGGCCAGCCACTAAGCCCATTAAAGTTGAGACTGAAGGAAACCCCCAATGAAGCCCATGTTTCAACTCCCAGGGGTTAATCAAAACCTGGAAGAAAGAGCTCTCACCTCCAAGTCAGTTCCTGCTAGGGTGGCTCCTCTCAAGTTGCAGTTTTTCAATTTTGCATTCTTTAGAGTTGCAACTCGGAGATTGATGCCAGTCATCTGACTTCCTTCCATATCAACCCCTTTCAAGTTGGCACCTGTAGCCGCAAAGTTCAAGACCATCAAAAGACACGATAGAACTGTCCTTCTCCCCAGTTCCTCTGCGTCCTACTACAAGATGTAGCAAAGAATGATAACTTTCATGTTGGTTGAACCATTGAAAATATTATACACAAACTAAATTCTGTCATGTTCTGCTACCTCTTCCAGTAAACAGAAAAAAACAACTTAGGAAACCATCGTTCATTAACAAACTAAGTTATCCAACTATAAAAGCTTGCCATCTTTTATCTTTATCTTTTATGATTTTATTGTGAATTCTTTGCTTGATTGTTGTGAGCCACCCAGTCATTGAGAGTAGGATGGCATACAAGTTTAATAAATTATTGTTGGTTGCACAGTCAGCCAGATGTTTAGACAGGATTTGGCATTTTTATCCACCTATCAAGTTTTTCCCAAGGACCTGGGATGATGATGATGATGATGATATTATGCAAAGTACAAGTGTATAAGTAATGGAAGTCACAGTCCTTCAGAAATTGTTCAAGAGGATATGAAGTGCAGCAGTACATGTTATGCCACCTGTATGTTTAATTAATATTTGTGAGTTGGATTTATCATCATGTTGCTTTTTCTTCTTAAAATCTGCTTATCCCTGGGCTCAGAAGTTGGGTAGAGCCATGAAAACCTAGCCATGATGGTTTCTAAGCCACGTACCATGCAACATGTTCAGCCATGATTTGTTAAATGAGTGTAAGCTGTGCTGGATTTCAGGTAGCAAATTCTTTCCTTCTCTGCTTCCTGCTCATTTAAATTGGACCTTTTCTCAACAAAGCAGATGCTCTGCTACTGAGTTACTTCTCCTCTGCTCTGAAAGCAACTTCTTTTCACCATGTTATATGCCGATCTTGATTAATGCTTCATTTTTGTTTTTAATGATTGACCTTTAATGATCAGAAAATGTCAACCTTTCCTGAATGACACGGAGTGCATTACTTAAAAAGAAAAGGCAGGATTGGTAGCGTTTACCTTCCAGGTTAGCTTTAAGGCCAGAAGGGTCTTCAAAATTGCAGCTTTTCAGTGATGCTCCCTCTGCATTTGAGCATAGCATCTTTACACCCTGAAGGTTGGCACACTGCCAAAGAGAGAAGCAGACAAAAATCAAAGATGAAAAGAAGGCCACATATCATCTAGTCCAGAAATCTGCAGGCTACGTGTGACAGATGTTGGACGGATCATATTTGCTTGAAATGCTTCAAGGAAGAACATTCTACAGCCTTTGTTAGCAGAATCTGCAGGTGTCAAATCACAGCCCTTCCCTAAAGCTTTACCTAAACTCTAAAACCTTGGTTCTTGCTTCATTGCAGGGATAATCATCTCTTTCATCTCCTCAAGTCAGTCTTCCAAATCCTGACCAAGTATGTTCCATCTCTTCTCTTTGTTGGTATTTCCTTGCAAATAAATCCAAATTAGTAGAGAGATGTGGAACATTTCTAAGGATAGAAGCTGTCACCATGTATCTAAGTGGACCAGTGTTTCTCAACCTCAGCAACTTCAAGCTGTGTGGACTTCAACTCCCAGAATTCCCCAGCCTGCATGGCTGGCTGGGGAATTCTGGGAGTTGAAGTCCACACAGCTTGAAGTTGCTGAGGTTGAGAAACACTCAACTAGACATTTTAGCTTAGCATTGTTCACACTGATTGTTAGGCATTTGCTATGATTGACAAGTGTCTTTCCCAGTCATATCTGGGAGGCTGTGATTTATTACCAGGACGTGCATCCTCTACAATGCAGCTCTTCTGCATTTCCCATTTTTTTTTCAAATGGGTCCTTGCTCGTTTGGGCACCCTGCTAAGGGACAAAGCTGCTCCTGAAAAAGCCTTAGCTGATTCATCAGATGGCGTGGTTAATGCATTTTGCCTAAGCTTGCACAAGAGGGGCATGTTTTATTTTTAGGCTTGGTCCCACCAACACCCACATCTAGAACAGATCCAGAGAGATCAGCCCGTTCAAGATTTGCACAGCAGAGGTTTGCGTGGGCCAGGTTGCATCGGCTCAGGTTGGCCATCTTGAAGTTGATGTACCGGAGATCTAAACGAGAGAGGTCTGCTCCGCTAAAATTTAAGCCCTGGGGAAGACAAGAAGAGCAGTCAGGTTATGTTTCTGAATTCAAAACCATTGTTTCGAGTCTGAAAGGGCTGGATCTGATTATCCAACTCAGAACAACTCTTCTGAATGGGAAACTTTTGGATCACCCGTTCTCTACATTTTGCAACCTTTGCCCAAAGCACTTCAGCTCAGAAATCTGACAGCAACAGCCCAGGAGATAAAGTGGCTAACGTAACCCAGAGCAGAAGTGCAGTCAGCGTGCAATCAAGGTTTGTCTAAAGCAGGCCTGCACAATCTGTGGCCCTCCAAGCAGCCTTGTGGGTTTTAAAACGGATTCATTTTTTAATAAAGCGATACAAGTAAATGTTTTTTAAAAAGTCAAACATTCATTGCCGCTGCCCTGAAAGACACGTTGCCGAGGGTCTCCAAGCCTCCGCGCCACTACCAGCTCCTATGCTGCTGCTGAACAGCTGATCAGCATGCCAGCTGTTGGGGCCAAAACCTGGCTCACTGAAAGCAAGCAAATCCCTTTGAAGATACAACATAATTTTATTGGCAATAATGCAGTATACACTGGACCCCCAGCTAAGCTTTGACACTTTGCTGAGCGTCCATGAGCAAAGGCAGAACCAGGGCTTAAATACCTTTGGCCCACAACATTGCCAAGGCAAGACAAAGAAAATGGCAGACACAATGGAAATCACAACATGAGGTTATTTGGAATGTTTTAGATAAATAATAAGGTCCCACAGATGGGTTTATCACAGTGTTTCTCAAACTTGGCAACTTTAAGATGGGTGGACTTCAACTCCCAGAATTCCCCAGCCAGCATGGCTGGCTGGGGAATTCTGGGAGTTGAAGTCCACCCATCTTAAAGTTGCCAAGTTTGAGAAACACTGGTTTATCCCTTCCTGTGGTAGCCATACTATCTTCGAGATATGGTCAGTAAATAGAAACATTTTGGTTTACTGGGCCACAGATTCCTGACTGAGTCTTCTCCCTGTACCACTCAGCGTCAATTCAGCTCACTGTGAATGTTTTCTTACAAGGGCACTTTCAGCAGTTGATATGTGGTGGGTGGGTGGGTGGGTGGGTGCGTGGGGTTATCTCATAGGCTTGGTAGTGAATGCAGCTGACATGTGTATGGGGGTACACAGGTAATTTTTGCATTTGGAGATGATTTTTAAGGTATCAATGTGACCCTTTCCTCTCTACAAGTTGCGCAAAACAGCTCCAAAAGGGCATTCTTGCTTCTGATTGGATTTTTCTCACGATACCTGACAGCGTAGCTCAGACTTGGTTGAGGTGGCAAGCAGGAACCTGACGAATTCCTTTCGGGAAATTGGAGAATGGTCTTCTGCAGGCTGGGAATTCTGTCAAGAAAGGGAAGAAGAGTTTATGCCGACACAATAAAAGATGGAATGGCTCTCGTTAGGTGATATGCAGCAATGTGGGATTTCTGAGGCATTTTCAAGAAGGATGTTTACTGTCCATGGAAAAGCTGTTTGGGTTGTGGAGATTGTAGGCTGGTTCTTACATCTAACTCCATCTCTTTTTCTCTTTTAAACCACAATTAAAATGATTGGGTTTTGCTAACTTATACCTTCTGGCTTCTCTGTATGGCTGAGCCTATTAATATTTATGTCTGAAAAACACAGCAATATTAACTGTTGGCACACCAAGTTTATGGTGGCACAACTCTTTGAGCACGCTCTTTATTATATATCTCTCCGTGCATTAAGAAAAATAAGTTGATGTGCATAAGCCACGTACATCTGGATCCCTTTGAAAACAGCTAATTTGACTTGCATCCACTCAGAATGTTGCCAATTAAATGTTACTGGCTTTTGTTTTTTTCCATACTTTTTATTAAGGATTTTAACCATACTAAAAGAGAATACAAACTAGTATCAAAAAGAAAAAAGGAAGTAGAAAGAAAAGAAATACAAAGTGCAAACAAAAAAAAAAAGGAGTGAAAAGAGGAAAAAAGAAATTAAAAAAAGAATAAAGGACATGATTCCTGATCTTTGCAACAAGTACAAGCAAATTTAATATTTCCTTACACCCTATAAAATTATGAACGTAATCCACTTGTTCCCATAATCCCCCCTTTCCATTCACAAATCCAAAAATCGTTGTCATTTCCATCCAGGTGCCAGCCAAAAGCGCATAAAGGGTTTCCAGCATTTTATGGCAGTATTTTTTATTTTACCCTTGATCAAACCAGTCAACTTTATATTCCTTTTTTTTTTTCTTCTTCTTTTTGGCTCTAACAATTGTGATCTTGAATTCATCAAGTTGCTTCAAGTGGTGGTCTTGAATCTCCATTCGCATTGTCTTCCTCCCGTCTCAAAATCGTCTTCAAAAGTTTTGTTTTTTTTAAAGGAAGAGAAACGTTTGCATGGCAAAACGTCACATAAAGACCAAAAGAAAGGCAAATGTTCAGGCCGTGTTGATTAATGGGGCGGGGGGGGGGGGAGAGAAAAGAAGCAGGTACAAAAGTTAGCATTACCTTAATCGCTATTTCAAGGTGTTCAATTAGCGAGTCGATTCCAAAGAACCTGGCTTCCTCTAAGACTCCTAGATGAGAGATACAAAACAAGCTAGTAATTGTTAGGAATAATGGCAAGATTCACCACCCATCCTCCCTGACTCTGTTACAACCCTAACTCTGGTTGTTGCAGCCATGCGCAGGATCAGGCAGTTCACCGGGCCAAGATCCTTTGCCGGAACTGGTCTTAGTCATGATTCATGTCAGATGTCAACCATAGTTGACTACTGAGGAGAAACCATTAGAAACAGTGGTTTGGAGATACTTTCAAAACCATTGTTAATAACAGGTTAGCATTAATCACAACGGGCACGGAAGCTTTTCCATTTTTATTTATTTAAATATATATATATATTTATTTAAATATATATATATATTTATATTTCAAATTTGGACACCACCCATCTCACGAGGAAGTGACTCTGAGCGGTTTACAATAAAAACAATTGTAACCTACAACTGTAAGAATTGTAATAACAATTCTTATTGTAACTCTTAATAGCTCAACCCCCCACATTAACTGAGAAAAGCGAGCGTAGGCCTTGTTCATGTATATGAAGCCACTGTTTATTCAATAAATCCCAATTGGCAGGTTCAAACGTGAAAGCGCAAGGTGAAGCGAGATGGTTTAATCTGTACATTGCATGAACTGGGCAGAATCTTTGTGAAGCTCAGGCAGCTGGGTTCACACATCTCAGTAAGAGGTGAACAGACCATAGCTACAATAAGTGAAGACGTGTGAAGGCCACCTATGCTTAGGGAGTGGAAGTGGAGTACAAAAACCTTGAACAGCATTGGGTCCCCTAACCATGGATATGAGATTCTGATTGTGTTGGTCTAGGACTGGAGAAACCCAAGTTCATACAAAAATGCCAAAAGTTTGCATGGGATTTCCACATCCTTTGCTCTATTCAGGAAGCTTGGCTTTAGACTTGTCTGAGAAGAAGCATGGTTGTAACCAAGACAACAAAATGTTTTTAGGTCCTGGTACCTACCTAGAAAATTAATGCCATCATTCACAATTAGCTGTCCATGCCGCAAATAGTTCAAGATCGGTTCAAAGTACTCGGGACTTCGGTCAATCAGGAAAGCTCCACTGTGATCTCTCTTGTTTCCCCAAGCATCTGTTGCAGATGGATACATTTAAAAAATGCCTTCATAAATTTGTCCTGAGATAAGTCCATTTCTCTCTCTCCCCATCTCCATCTCTCCCTAACAGCTGAGATAGATCACCTGCAGGCAGGTTTTGAAATTAGATTTAAGTGCCCCTGGTTGCCCACCACAAAATTAGAGGGAGGATGTAGGAAATAAGGAGGAAAGGACATCCTCTGAATCAGAAATGTATATTCTGTTGGCTTGCAGGAGGCTCTGTAGGGCAAGGCAAGAACCAAACTCTAAAAGCAGACAAAGTCAGGATACCAGGATGGTGGTCATGGTCTTAAGGGGTGAACTTAACACTCCTCTAATTTCATGCAATGGGACAACATTTTTGGCCCCACTCTGAGGAAGTGCTCTGGAGGCTACAGAAAGAGTTCTAGGCAAGCCAAAATGTTTATAGTCCTGACATAAACCATTATTCTGCTGCATGAGTATTCCCATATGGGTAGACTTCAACTTCTAGAATTCCCAACTGAGCATGGAGACTGCTAAGAATTCAGGGAGTTGAAGCCCACTTATATGGAGGGTCACCAGGTTGGGGAAGACTAATCTAAAACATGGTTGAATTCAGTTTCCAGAATCTGGCATAGCTAATGGTGAAGAATGTTGGAGGATGTAGTTCAGCATCATCCAGAGGGCTACAGGTTCTCCACCCTGTACTATCAAGGAAAGGGCCCAAAAACCCTTGTACATATGGTATGTAAAGATGTTAGTAACTATGTTCTTCATTTGGGGCATTTCTGTGGCCCATGGCCAACATATAAGCCTGAATATTTCATCTGGAAACTCACATTCCTCACTCCTGACTTAAAGAAATTGGAATAAGCTATTGTGAGATTCCTGCTCAACCATTCCCTCTCTTCTTCATGCACCTTTGAACATGCTTTGTTTTATCCAATAAGAGTTAGCTGGACAAGTCCAAACTCTCACCCTTGTCTACAGGTCTACAGACAAGAACCCAAAATGTACCACTGTAGTTCTGCAGTTTGCTCAGAATCATCTAAATCAAGCCTTACTTTACAATAAGGAACAGTTTACATGAGATGGGTTTGCAAACTGAGTACTGGATAGGGCTTTCACATATTTATCTCAATTCATACTGACCTTTATCTTTAAACATGCGAGCCAGCATGCTATCAGGTTCTTTACTAACTAAAGTGCTCCTAAGAAAGAAATGTAGAAGAATGAATGAATAAGTTGGTCACTTTGGCATTTGGAGTAGCATTTAGGTGGGGATAAAAAAAAAGTTTGGCTTTTATGTGATAAGCAAGTTGTGCTCTGACATTGGCTTAAGTCAGTGTTGTCCAAACTTGGCCACTTTAAGATGAGTGGACTTCAACTCCCAGAAGTCCCCATGCTGGCTGGGGACTTCTGGGAGTTGAAGTCCACTCATCTTAAAGTGGCCAAGTTTGGACAACACTGGCTTAAGTGATGGGAATTGTGGTCCAACACCAGATAGAACCAGAGTGAGAAAAGTTAGTTGAAACTTTGATTTATGGAATTGCTTAATTTTCTGGAAAAAAGAACTTTCTGTTTCCACACTAAGCCAGAATAATATAATATTAAACCAGGATTTTAAAATCATGGATGGTTGAAAAAACATTTGGTTTGATTTGTACATAACAATAACCAATGACTGTCTTCACAGATCATGCTATGCAAACCACCCTACAGTTTAGCGTGAACCCTGAACCAAGCCACTGTGTCCAAAAGTTAAGGACTTTATCAGTTATCAATGCACTTAACACTTAGCAATGTTATCTTTCCAATGATGAGCTTCAGAATAAGAAGAGAAACTCTTACCGGGTAGTTGTGAAGTACCGTCCTCCTACATTGAGTGTGATCCAATCCGAATGAGATCCCGTTAAGGTTTCTAGAGGGTTGAGGTCATTCTGGGGATCTGTGAAGATGGAAAGTATATTAACACACAGTGCCAACTTTACACTTCCTGTTCTTCAGGAGAAAAACAACTCTGTATACTTACCAATAAATGGTTCACCTTCACATACAAAAAGAACATCGTCATCTCTATAGATTGAAGGAAATGAGAAAGAAAACCAGTTTCAGAACAAGCCCTGTATCTATGTTGGAAAACAGTAGTTGTTAATTCCAGATTCCTAGGTTTGAGAGACTCTAAAATCAATACTATTGCATTAGGATAATGGTTTAAGTGCCTATGATCTAGTTGACAATTCAGCTATGTTATGTGGCTTCATAGGAAGGAGTTTGAGGAAGTCCATCTACGCGATAGTCATTTGTGGATAGTCTACACATCAGACTCGCTCTGAAATGCAATGTTTTTTCAAGAAAAGTTTTAAAAAATGCAAAATCACCAAGACATGTTTTTTTCTCTTCCAAAAGAGATGAGCACTACAAACTAAAAATGTCTCCTTTCAGATTCTGATTTTTTCCTACACTCCACCTTTTTAGTGTCAGGGAAACACACACATGCGCACGCGCGCGCGCACACACACACACACATATATGTATTGATGAATTAACAAATTCTCCATGCTCTAAATTCAATTGCTTTTGCAGATGGTTTTGATTCAAAGTCCTTAAATACAATAACATTTGTGTTTGGGAAAGCTGGAGAGTCAGATTCATATTTATGCAAGGATCCTCTGGTAAAGAGGCTTTGTTTACAGCATGCTTCCCAACAAATTCTCACAAGCATAGGACCCATGAAACAACCAAATCCTTTTAGTAGAAATTATTTGTTAGAAGGTAAACTATAGGATGGGATAGCAATTCTCTGGCCACGTGGGATGGAATATAAACATATTTGCTATCATTACACAATAAAACCCACATAGAATCTTGTCCCAGTTGAGAGGCTATATAAATCATGCAATTTGACTCAGACGCTAGGAGTGTTCCTTCCTCTGCTTTTTCATTTACTGTAATCAGAGTGTGCAACAGGGATAAATGCTTGATGCCCTCCAGATGCTTTAGACTACAGTTCTCACTATGTCCAACCAGCATGAAAATTATATTCCCTGACATCTGGAAGACATCAGGTTGCCTACTCCAAGTTCACAATAGTTCTGAGTTCCTCACCGACTTCTTAGCTAATCTTGGGTCATTTCCAAATCAGAATCAAATCATGGTTTGAATGGTGTTTGGATTTTGGTTTACACAGTGGGCTTTTCAGACGTCAGAGTGGATCCATGCTTTGCACTTAGCCACAATTGTAGATGGTTTAGGGTTGGCTTTGGACATGGTGTTAAATCAAACCAGAACAGTTTGACAACCACAGTTTATTGCTCAACATTGTGTGGCCCACTATGACTTGCTCAACAAACTGCTATTTAAACCACGGGTGGCCATGGTAATATCATACACGAGCAAGAGGGGATAGAGGGAAGAGTGGGAATGGAGGAATTCGGAATACCTTTTTTTTTAAGATAGTGATCTGCCTACTTTAGGGCTTCTCATGTAAACTGGTTCATCTGTTCCCTATCTCAAAATGACAGGAAACTGTCCTATCAGTTCTCAGTAGCAATCATGGCCAGAGAATGCTCCAAGTGCAAAAAGGGAACTAAGGCTGGGGGGCTGCAGATTGCCTCCCCCTAACTGAAACAGTGGCTGTGCACAGGGAGGTAACCAAACCTATGAGAAATTTATTGTCAATGGCGGAGGGAATTAGAGTACCGAAGAAGATGGAGCTACAGTGTATTCTCTACAAACTAATCCCTGTTGATGGCTTTCCAGGAAAGCATGCATGGCCATTCCAACATCAACACGTTGTACTATGGTCCAATACAACAAATTTGGTCTTGCTTAATCAGCTCTTAGTCCATTTTCCAAGCGGTTCTCACGCATATTTGGTTTATTCAAAAGGGCTCGAGTTAACAAATTTCCAAAGCAGGCTAATCTTACCTGATTAAGGCAATGTCATCAATGAGTCCACCTCTTCCATTGTAAACACTGGTTGCTTTTATGCCAAGCTTATTACTTGCGACAGAAAGCAAATCGGACAATGTTCCATAAACAGCCACAACCTAGAAGACAAGGTTAGGCTTTTAATTCAACACACACGGTTAGCCCCTCTGAAATTTTCATCTATTTTTATTTTAGACTCGTATGTGAATCCACAAGGGCTGTGCAGGGCTTTTGGTTTGCTTCAAGTTCAGTCCAAGATAAATTGTGCCATCTTTTTCTGCAGAAGTCGATCGGCCTTAGAAAATCTGGGTGTCTTTCTCTTTCCCAGTTTCCACAATGTAGATTGCAGCAAGGGAATAGTTTTATTTACACTCGAAACTTGATATATTTAAGGAGCTTTAGAGAACAGTGAGGCTGCCAATACCTTTTCAATTAAATGGAGTTGATTTCCAGATTCATTCTGGATCCAAAGAGCATGCCAGTATTATCCTGATAAATTAAGAGGTTGAGTTTGTGGATCCTGCCACCACAATGTGGCTTGTTTGTTTCAGTTTAGGGTGCTAAATAAACCACAATTGGTTGGGTTTGTGTAAGAAGTCGTATTTCGATGTGGTTCACTTGGTTTTGGCATAGCATGATATGCAAACTGAATGATTTGTCTTTTTGTGTAGATGTGCATAGAACTATATATACAAAGCAGAATCTCATAAACTAGGGTGGGAGAAATGTGACGGGGTATTATATACACGCTGAATAGATTGCTAGCAGACTGTAGCATATATTGACCATAAAAAGTACAATATTGTATGCATTTAATCAGTGTTTCTCAACCTTGGCAACTTTAAGACGTGTGGATTTCAATTCCCAGAATTCCTCAGCCAGCCATGCTGGCTGAGGAATTCTGGGAGTTGAAGTCCACACGTCTTAAAGTTGCCACGGTTGAGAAACACTGTTCTAGCTAGAAATAAGCCTTGCTCTTGTCCGGTAGTAGGAGACACAAATGTTAAGATGTTCCATCACCCTAATTTCCAGATGTGCATAACAGTTTGCAGAGATCCTTACACCTCTAACCCAAAGATCAGCAAAAGTCCTGTTCTCCGTAAGCCCATTTGGTTGAACGCATTACAGCACCATCCAGAACTGAAACCCTGAGGAGCAAAAGACTCTGATCCTGGATAGACCAGTGATGTACCAAGCGCTGTACCTATTTCCCCCACTGGAGATCTAAAAAAATGCCTAAATTGTTTCAAGCAGCCACGCGTGAAGACATGGGAGTTGAAGTCCACACATCTTAAAGGGGCCAAGGTTGAGAAACACTGCATTAAATACATTGTGCAGCTAAAGGAAACCAAACTGGGAAGATTCTGTGAGTTACAGATGATTTCAGAGGAGTTCCACTATTAATTGAAGGAAGCTGGGTCACCGTGCAATTCAAAGACAAGATGATTCCAAGTGAGCAAAATTGTTAATGGGACACATCAATATTAGACGATGGGTCAAAAGGGGTTGGTGGAGAGTCAACTGCCTGTTACAGAATTATCCAGCTTTGGAGATCATTTTTTTCTCTTTTTTTCCTTATATGTTTATTGCTTCCAGTGTTTATGTTTATAACTTCAGTCTATGTTAAAATGCAGTGAAGTCTACGGTGGCAAATGGGATGCTCCTGTTTGATTTTGCGAGCCCCTCAACCAACCTACGTCCAGATGGGAAAGAGCTGGAACCTGGCCACCATTCCAAATAATGCACATCCTGTAGTTGTCATTTGTTTCCCATTCCCAACAGGGTAAAAGCACAGACTCATATGTCAAAGGCCATCATTTTAAAAAGCCAGCCACTTCATAAACCCAAAGCTACAGGTGCAGGCTGATCTGGTGCATAAAATTAAAAAAATAAAATAAAAATAAAAATAGCCAGTCATCCGCTGTTTATAATCCCGAGTTTCCATACCTGTTCCTAATCACAGTCCTGCCAGCTGTGGTTACAGTGAGCAGAAACAGCAGTAAGAAAAACTTTTGATCGGTCCAAACGTCATCTCACCATTTCCTATCTAGCCCTCCTGGGTCCATGCTCCATCAAAATGAGCAAACAGCAACAGAGAGGAATATCTGGGAAATTTCAAGTGGCAAAGTTCTCCAGAAGTTCCTTGCATGTCCTAAAATTGATCACGGCTCCGACTGTGCATTATGTCAATGGCAAAAAGTATGCTATTCCTTTTTGCTCGGTGTATAAATTTCTAAAAAGACCTTCCCTCTCTCGGCCAAGCGTATCTGAACTGAAATATTTCTTGGGGAAAGGAGAGCTAAAAATAGACCCTCCCCAAAAGCTTATTTTTTTAAAAAAATATATATTTTATGGGATATTTAATGGGACGACATTCAAAGTTTTACTGCTAAGCTTTTGAAAATGATAAAAGGCTTATATTTTAAGACATTACAATGTAATATGTTTCCACAACATGTCCTAATCTGTATGAGCCACTAAACATGTCTAACCTGATAAGCTCTCATCCTCCACAAACCAATGTTGCGTTATAGGCGGTTACAATCCAGGACACCTGCAAGCCAGTTTAGGAAAAGCTTTCCTAAATCTTTCTGTTCAGCTTTCACAGTCTCTCTCTACACACTTTTGCTGCAGCCATAAGCAGGAGACCAGAAGCTACTGTGTCTGTTTTTGATGAATCATAGTTTAGAGCAGTGTATCTCAACCGTGGCAACTTGAAGACGGGTGGACTTCAACTCCCAGAATTCCCCAGCCAGCCAGGCTGGCTGGGGAATTCTGGGAGTTGAAGTCCACCTGTCTTCAAGTTGCCAAGGTTGAGGAACACTGGTTTAGAGTCATATTCAAATCCTAAATTGTGGTTCATTTGTTGTACTGTGACGCATTAGAGAATGAGCAGGGGAAATGAAATTTAGAAAACAGACAGCTGTTTACAAATAAGTAGTCCTTGATGCACAACATCGGAGAAAGAACTAATTGCAGGAAAGAACACTACAACAAAACATTGGAAATAGCAAACCCACACTTTGTTTTGTGTTAGATCATAACCCTCCAAGACAATATTGCTTTTCTCATTCCTGCCTGTTGAGTCATTCTTAGATGATGACAGCAAAGAAGTGAATGAGTTTATAGATTATACCTCCAACACTCTTGAGTTGTCACTAGAGTCCCTAGTCCAAGACTCTTGTATATTGTGCTGACTTGTACTAGGGTTTGTTTGGTTCTGTGTTGACGTATGATCCCAACCCTGATGGCTTGTTAATCATGACTTATGATTTAGCGTCTTGGGTAAATCCAACCATGATGTTATCCAAAAAGCCGAAGTCAAAAGAATACAGGCAGCCCCCAGTTGAAGAATGAGTTCCATTCCCAAGATCTGTCCTTAAGTCGAATGTGTATGTAAGTCAGAACAGTGTTATTGTACAATACTGTATAAGTAGTATTGTGTAATTAACACGAATCATTGTGTATTTAACTTGAATTTTGCTACAATAGGCTCTGTTCTTAACTATGGATTGTCTGTAAACTGGGTGTTCTTAACCCAAGGACTACCTGTCCCACTATTTGGCACTGTAAGGCAGAAAATGCTAAGTTAGGATCAAGGTGACCACAATTTGTTGCAATTATAATTTACTGAACAAGCCACAATGTTAATACATAACACTAACCACAGAATAGTTAAAAAAAAAAAAAGATAATGCAGGCAAGCAAATCGTTTATTGAATAAGTCTCCAGATCATTTCAAGTATCACTAAATATAATGGCTCAGTTCACACGTCCTGCTCAGCCAAAATCAAACTACAGTACAAGGTTTCCTGTGATGTGTGAACCCAACCATATTCTCAGGGGATCTGACCGCAGAGTTTGCTGCTGGAATAAAGCTACATCGTCCAAGCTGTACATTGGTAAATGAACACAAATATTACAAAATGATGTAGCTGTTTTGGCAAAACGCCTATCTGGGTATGCCCTTGACTTATGGAATTTTTCATTACCCTGAGAAGGTGGGGCATAGCAGAACAACACGGATTGTATATCGAACTGCATTCTTCTCCTTCAAAACAGTAGGTGGAAGAATTAAAAAAAAAAACAAAACACATTTTCAGAGGAAGCCTAGCTCTATTTTATCAAAATAAACTTACATAGGTTATTTCTGCAGCCAGATGCTGACACAGATCTTTTAAAGTCTTAAATCCTGAGAAAACAGCCGCTCTCCAAATAGACTTATAAGTATACGGCATTCATTACTTTATGCCTGTTCCTTGTGCTGGAAAAAAATGCTGCAAAGCTTGCATTTTCATTAATGTGAAAGGGACTCTTCACCGGCACTCTAAACTATTATAGGTTAATCTGGAATTGGGAAATTATCCTAAATAAATGAATCAACACCTTTGCCCAATTCATCCCTCATCCTACTGCAATTCCTCCTCCCCCCTTCCCTAAATCGTGATCCTGTATTAATTAAGCCCATGATAAACATTTATTGTATCTTTATATTCCTGTATATTAAACCCAGCAGTGTTTTGGGAATGGGGGAAGGCAGACAAGGATAGGGACCGCATGAGGGCTCAACTCTTGCTAAGGGTACAAAATATTCCTAACTAGGGGAATCAGAAGGCCTAGTGGTTGCAACTATGCTTAATTAGGATTTCTGTGGTTTGCATGCACCCAGCCCATTCAGCTTATGCATTGCGCAAATGCAGAAAATGCATTAATTCATTAACAGGTTAAGAGTGTTGTGTGAATGCAACTTCCTTCTTCCTTTTGCAGTAATTTATATTAAATTACTGAGTGCCCACTGGGTGGAAGGGTAAAATGTAAATGAAAGTGTTAAACAATCAGCATTGTTTAATAGCACCTTTGGGGAGGAAAGGGGCTTTAACCAGAAGGTTGGCACTACCTCACATTTCTGATGGTTTGTATTTTTAATAAAGGCATCTTACATTTTGTGCCTTTCACATCATTGGATGCTGTACGGCGTGTCAAAAAGGCTTTAAATACAGATTTCAAATCTGAAGGTCACAGCTGAGCAAAACGAAATGCAATCCCCAGAAAAGGAATGGGATAAATATTAATTACTTTAATGCTATGAAGCCTACTAACAAGACTATGCATCTCTGGTCTGGAAAAAATCAGGACAGGCATGAGATGGCTGCAAAGAGTTCTCCTTCCTGCTAGCGGTCCTCCAGAGTTTGGCAGGTCAGATGCGCTAGCCGATGCCTCCGCTGCCATATTCTCACGCCCTTCAGATTGGTTGAACGGCACGTTTCGTCACCCTCCCCGGGGCCGAATCCAGGGACGGGAACTCCAAGTCTTGCCAAATGAGGTGGCCGCCCTTAGCTGACGCTGACTAATCTTGAGATCCAAACAGGGTGAGACCAAGTTACTCCTCGGGGGATAGGAGACCACCAGGAAATCCTAGGGCTGCGGCCAAGTTCGGAGAGTTTAGAAAAAAACTAGAAGCGAGCCCTGTCCAACCGCCTTCGTGTCCCAGAAACCGCACTGATTTGTCTGCAAAAAGAGACTTCGCAGTCCCCGGTCTGGGAGGGTGGCCAGCTCGGGGAAGGGTGGGGTGGAATTCCAGGCAACGGTGGAGGAAGTGGCTTAATTATTCTGGGGAAGGAGAATTCCAAAGAAGGTAAAAGTTGACCTTTCAGGGAGGGTTTTAATGCTCTTTGATGCACTCCGCTGCTGGCAGGCGCTCCTGCATCCCCCTGAGCGCTTCCAGTCTCATCCAATCCGGTGGGAATCGCTCCCATGGAAGCTGGCCTAGCACTGCCCCCCAGAAGCCTTCCCCAGAGCTCCCCTGCTCTGCTGTTCCCTGTTCTAGGCTGTAGGCCAGTGCTTCTCCCCCTTGGCCGCTTTAAGATAGGTGGACTTCAACTCCCAGAATTCCCCAGCCAGCCTGGCTGGCTGGGGAATTCTGGGAGTTGAAGTCCACCTATCTTAAAGCGGCCACAGGGGAGAAGCACTGCTGTAGGCTCTCAGGGAGCAGAGACCTCGTGGGGTTACTTAAGCGCCCAGAATCAAGAGGGAGGCCAGGGGTGTGGAAAAACAACGCCGCAGCTTCGTTCCCGCTCCCCGCGAAGAGAGGAATCGGCCGCCTTACCTTCCCGTTTCTGGGGCTGCCATTAACAAACAGGGTGACTCTCTTCATGTCCTCCCTCCGGAGTTGCCTTGCCAGCCTGGCTACAAACCCGGAAGAGCGAGTTCCTTAACCAACGTGCCCACCCACCAATCCTCCCCTTCTTTTTTTCCCTCTGCCCAATCGGATTCGAAGGAAAAGAGGAGGGCGGGACTTTTAGGCTCAGGGAGGCGTGCGTCCATGAGATTTGCTTTTCGGAAACAGAATGGGCAGGGCTTTAAGGAGAAGCCGAGGGAAGGGCGGGGCGGAGGAGGGGGCGCGGTATAGCGCCTTGTCTTTTTTCCCTTCTCCGAAAGGCGAGCCTCATTTCTCATTGGCCAAGCCGGTATCACGTGATCCTCAACCGTTCTTTCATGGTTCTGAGTGGCTAATCCATCCGCTGGTCCGGGAGTTCTTGCAAGGGGGAGTGGAGGGGAGAGGAAAAATAGTCCGTGGTGGGCGCCCGGTTGATCTTCTTCAGCAGCGGAGCAGAGGGCAGGCACCCCCAGCGGGATCCGTATCTGAGCCCGGGACACCGGCTCGGGCTCCGTTGGGTTGACAAAAGGAGCCGCATCGAGCGGCGGAGGGATACATGGCTCTGGCAGGTGGTGAGGCCACTTTTGAATGGAGGGCGCGAGCAGAATGGAGGCAGTTGGTGAGCGCTGAAGTCGGAGCGGCCAGATCGTGCTGCTTTAGGCCACCCAAGCGCGCCGCGGGCGCACCCTTTTGCATACTTACGGTAAGCCCTGAAAGCTTCGAAGGGCCGTAGGTCCCGTAGAGAGGCAATAAGCCAAGGTCTAGACCAGTGTTTTCCAACCTTGGCCGCTTTTAAGAGGGGTGGACTACAACTCCCAGAATTCCCCAGCCACCCCTCTTAAAAGCGGCCAAGGTTGCAAAACACTAGTCTAGGCACCCCTGGCCAACTTGCACATGCCAGGCGATCCCCAAGCAAGGAGAAGGGAAGCAGCGCATCCTTTCTGAAGGCAGGTTTCCCACTGACGCGCACAGGTGTGTGAATGCAAAAGAGGAAGGGTGGCAGATGCAGAAGTTTAGACACCCCCTTGGTCCAGGGCTGTAATGGTATGGGGGGAATGACCTTGGGAGGCAGGGTGGGGGAGCCACAGGCTGGACAACCGGCATGTAAAATATTTCTCAGCCCACAGAAGGAGAGGGGACGTGGGAAGCATTTCAGGAGCCCCCCCCCCCCCCAGTTTTCCAGAGAGTAAAAGGAAAGGAGGAAAGAAATACTTCCAGACTTGCAAGATTCTGTTAAGATAACCTTCCAATAAAGACAGGACTACAATTCGTGGTTGTGCGTCTCTGTCTGGGTGACCTCAAAGGGCTAACAAGGTCTGACCATGTTCAGCCAACCAAAGGATCTAAAGCTAAAGATCTAACCGTGGCCGCCACACAGCATTGTTGGGAAAGCGTCCTCCCTGTGGTTCGTTCCTTGCTCAGGTCATACCCGTTCAGAGTGAAAAAAAAAATGATTTAGTGCACAAGCCAAGAGCTTTGAGTGCAGCTGGCCCCGTGCAAGGGGTGCAACACCCTTTTATATCAGGTATAAATGAGTTTGTGCATTCTAGAATTCTCAAGTTTAACTTTCCAAATTACCTATGGCCTGATTTCTCCCTTTCTAATTGGGACACCTTATCTCTGTTGCTGAAAGGGTTTCTTCTCATTCCTTTCTTATCTGCCTATGCGACCTTCTCGCTCCTATCATGGTGAAACACTAACTAAAGTGGTGTTAGTTCAGCTTCTAATAACTACTTTCCAACAGCATGCAAAGCTTGGATAATATCCATCTTGATTAACGTGCATGTGTATGTGCGTCTTATGTCTTACGGCGTTGTCCAGGCGGACCCTCTTTGACCAATTGGTAGTCCAGTGGGTTGTGCAAACCTAGAAAATGGCTTAATGCAGGAACCAGGTTAAGCAACTTTTGTGAATGTAGGCAATAGAAGGTCATCTCCACGTTGTCTGCCCTGGATGGATGTCTCATTCTCAAGGCTATGCTGCGTTTGAGTATGTTTAGTTGTCCCGGTTGTTGTTTTTGGACAGCAACTCCCATCGTCCCAGTCACTCTGGATTTTACCTGCAGTGGGGAGAATGGAATTTGTGATCCATTAGAGTGTAAGAAACTGATACTCAGTTCCCGATGAAAGCAACTCCCCTTGAAACCGATGCAGGTTCAAAGAAGAGTTCATTTATTGAGAAGTAGTGTACAGATCTAAGGCATTGCTGAAACTAACGCCCACACACGCCAAAAGTTGATTTTACCCTTTCCCATTTCTCCTCCTCCCTTTTGTCTCTGATGCTCTCTTGCGCATGTCACCGGTTCTCTCCTTGTCTCACGCTGGTACAGCCTTGGGCATTCCTGAGAACCAGATAATGGTCCATCTGTGTCTAATGGTTCACCTACTAGCCTTTCCCCCACCCCCTTTTACTAATGGCAGAAACGAAGCAAGCAAACTAGCAGGACGGTTGCTTGATTGCGAGGATCCTAACATAGAGTTGGAAAAGATTAGGCATCCATGGTCAAATGATATGAATCCCTAGGTGAACAGAAGTTGACCCAACCTTTAGATGGTACAATGTGAAACACATCACGCTTGACTAGATATCTATTGTTTATGTGCATCTATTTACTTATTCAAAATAAGAAAGTAGTGAATAGGGAGCTGCAGAAAATAAAGCAGCCTTTCAGTCAGTACTGTGCTGTCCAAAATGACAGCTTCCAAAAGTTTCCTGTATCCAGCTAAGGGAATTTCTAGTCGAATCCTTCTTTGCAGAACTCAGAAATATTCTCATGACTCCTTGAATGCACTGCGTGTTGGAGATCTCCCCACAGAATAATATTCATGCCTGGAGATTTTGATGGCCATTCCAAAACTTTTATGGAAAGAAAATTTGTGGAAAATGCTGTTTTTCTCCATTTGAGTGTATATAACTACCTGTTGTATATCTATATGAGTACTTGTGAGTGATGTACAGTTGTGTATTGGCCTGAACATACCTAATGGTCAGATCAGACCTGGTTAATGTTTGAACAGGAAGTCATGAGGAGCTCACAAGGTTGTAGGCTAGACTGGGAATTTGAGAAAATATGACAGTGGTATATCATTTGCATGCTGTTGCCAAGAAAATTATATGGCTGTATCATTACAGAACGCACTACAGAGATCTTGCTAGCATGTTCTCTGCTTTCAGTTATGCAGGGCCATGAGCTAATGTGGACCACAGAAGTAGTTATTTTGAAAATGAGAACTTAAGGATGGAGGGAGAGAAGATATGTGGATTTTAAACCTTATTTTGTTGAAGAAGGTACATTAATATATTGCTTTTCGTGTTATTTGTAGCTACCAACATCTCTTCTTCTAGAGCTTATTATAGTTTTTCTCCCTCCCTCTCAGTGGAGTCATCCATTCAACTCTAGGAGGATTCAGGACATGAAATGTTGCCCCCCGCTTCCCCCTCCTTATATAACCAGACCCCGGAACTAGATGCCTTGTCAGATAGAGTGCTGACCATCTTTTTAACTGGTTTAAAAGCAACTGAACAGAGGTACGGTATGAAGGATAAAGCTACTTATTGTTCCTAGTTTTAATAGGTGTATAGCAGAGTTTCTCAACCTTGGCAACTTTAAGGTGGGCTTCAACTTCCCATGCTGGGGAATTCAGGGAGTTGAAGTCCACACATCTTAAAGCTGCCAGGCTTAAGAAATATTAATGTTAAGTATCATCAGAGTCCAAGGCAGAATGTCATATATATCAGGTGCTAGAGTTGTGCTTGATTGAATTCCTTGTTGAACTTTGGGTTCCTAAGCCTGAGAAGCCCAAACACAATTAATCATGGAGCAAATTGTTTACTATATAGGTAACCAGGCAAAGGACTAGTTATCTGCTTTGTCTAACATTATACTTTTCTTTCAAAAGAAAATATATCCACGCTTCTATAGCACGATATTGCTTAAAAGTCCCAATTTGAAGAAGCAGCTATTTCTCAAGACAGCAGTAATATCACTGATGAGTTGGAAGCAGCAAAGGTATTCCCAATGGAGAACCAGAATACTACAAAGGTACTTTCTGAGTGTTCTAATACACAACGCAACTTGTATTTGGGGCATGGAAACTTGACCAATAGTATGAAGAAGATGGACTCTCTCTTCACAAGAAGTTCATCAGGTGCTCCAGTAGCAAATGTGTGTACAAGCACTGTTATCTCCGAGAGTGTGAACACTGTGAGAAGCACACTGATGAACAATCACTCTGGCACCATGAATGATACAAATGATTTGACTTCTGCCAAGAGGAAATCCGAAGTGAAAATGAACATTGAAATTGCAAACAGCCAAGTGACACCGTCTAGAGACTTTTCTGACAGTACTGCAGCTGATTATGGAATTACACCAGAGTTTTTTACAAAACAATGCAAAGGTAAGGATTATGGCCATCAGGGATGCTTGGGGAGAGTACCATTAAGCAGGTGGCATTCTGAAGAATGGTATCTTCAGAATTTATCTCTGCCATGCAACAGGATAAGAATCCCAATAGAAGAGAATATACGTAGCTTAGGGTTGAACTGTGGAGTCTTTGGTGCTCTCTGAGCTTGGTTGTTCGCTTGACATTTCATTACCCAACTAGGTAACATCATCAGTGCAAGTGAGCATGGGGTTTGCTCCCTGTTAATATATAGTAGCTTGCCCTGCCAGTTTCGCTGGGGGTATAGTTTCCTCCTTGGTAGTTCCTTGATTAGGGTTTTCTGCTTGATTGTTTGTCTGGTGCTGATCCCTGCTTATTTGAATGTGGGCCGCCTGAGGGGATGTGTTGTAGTCTTTTTGTTTCCTTCCTAAGTTTGTTATTGTCTCTTTTGAATGGTGTGTGAATGTGGTTTGTCTTTATGTGTCTATTGATGGCTGATTTGTCTGAATGCCAAGCTTCCAGGAATTCCCTAGCCTTTTTGGATTTGGTCTAAGATGCTAATAGTTTCCCAGCTGAAACTCTGGTTGAGTCTGTCCATATGTTGTGAGAAACTCCTTAATCTCACTGGCAGGGCAAGTTACTGAAACATCTGCAAGCAAACACCTAAGCTCAGAGAGCACCAAGACCTCCACAGAATAAGGATTGGCTGAAGTAGGAGAAGAGCAACTGTTCCTGAATGTGCCCTTGTGGTGTGTTAACACCTATCATCCCCAGAAGAAGCAGAGTGCTAAAGGTTTTCCCTTACTGAAAGCAGGTTTTCAAATTGCTAGTACAGTTTAGGTAAAAATACCTAATAGATATTTAACAAACTTAGGCTATGTTTGGATGTTTCTTTTTTATCTTTGTTGGATGTTTCTTATGGCCTGCCATTGTTTTAGAGGAATCCAAGAATATATTAAAAAAATTCAGACGACGGTCTACAATTGGGGCACGAGGTTCTCCAGAAAATAATTCTCTCATCCAATATATTGCTCAACAAAGGAGAATGAAGACACGAGAAACTTTGTTGCAAGTAAGTGCAGTGGAACTCAGAATATGAGCATTAAATCACTGTATTTTTCAGTAGTGTGCAAAATGTTTCAGGTCAAAATGACCCAAGTTTAGGGTTACCAGATCTGGGATGCAACACTCCAGATGACTTCTAGATGGCAGCAAAAGGGAATAGATTTTTGTAGCCCAGGTCCGGTAACTCTATCCAAGTTGGAGCAAGTCACTTGGATGTTAGAACATTTCCAGGTCCTGTTGAAAAAGTTAGTTTGGCTATTTTGACTAAATGTTTTGAAAACCTAGGTTTACAAAGAAGTGTTGATTCATTTCTGAAGTCTAAGGATGTGCTGAGAAGATAATGCTTTGAAGACCCAACTGCTGACTTTAATAGCTATTTTGGAGTTTTGATTAAGAAAGAGTTCCGTTTTTGGTGGATCACTAAACTTTCTGCTTGCCACTGGGTGGCGATGGTGTATTTTCTTCCATGCAGGAGGTCTTCTCTTTTCCAAGTAGGTGTTGACAGGAGTAATCCCTTGTTGCTCTGGAACTGAGAGGCGTTTCAGAAGTCCTGAAGTATCTAACTGCATTTTAAGCTTCACTGGCTGGATTTGGGTTTTGCATCATTTTATATAGGGAGCATGGTTGGCAAAGCCATAAGTTGGATTGTTCAGTTTTTCCTTAGGATAGCATATGGATTCAAGAGTAGTGGTTTGTATATCATAGTTCATAACTTACTGTTGTGTATGAACCCAGCAAAATGTAGCTTGCTCAACCAACAATTGTTTAAAATCTGTCTCCCATACATGTAGAAGTACAGTAAAATGCATTTATAAATATAAAGTAGGCTTTGAGTAAGTAATAACATGACATACTGAAATCAAAACTTAAATATTCAGATTGCTTGTGTGTATTGCAAACTTGTATATGGTTCAACATAAGGAAATTAATTTGGAGACTTTTCAAGTTTGCTGTGACATGGGGAGATAGGGAAAAGGAAAAAACGGTTCTGTCATATGCCCTGTTTGAAACTGTTGAAATTTCCTTGTATTTTGAGCAGTCCAGTCCTTTTCAACATCAGAACACGTTGCTGAAGGACAAAATAGCTGCCTTCCAATCTTCATTTAAATCCCTTGAAGAAACTGAAGAAAAAGCCATCCATATTCACACTACTTGTAAGTAACCTACATCTAACCTCAGTTCTAATATGCATTTTACTATTAAACAATATATGTTAAAGAAGTGCGGTACAAGTTTTTTTAATGTTTTGGCCAAGACCTTTTTTTCTGGCTTAAATTATGATTTGGGGGGGGGGAGGATATTGGGGGGAGAGAAACTGAGTGATGAGTTGCAGTATTACTTCAGAAGCTTGTATCACTGAAAAAAATCAGTCCTACGATGGATATTATTTAGTAATGTTTACAACTGTGTTGAATACAGCAAACACAAGACCGCATGAGCCATCAGAGTTGGGCCAGGCATGGTCACTGGAGGATAAGAATAATGTTTTTGAAGAAAACCTAAATAATAAATTTATGAATGGAGATGGTATTTCAGCTGATATCCAGATGCTTAGTACCAGATTTCCATCATGGGAACCCCTTCTGTCTGGCACCAATATTATGTCTAAGGTATGAATTATGGATATCTCTGTAGAAGTAGGTAGCATTGTATGGCTTTGCCAACCATGCTCCCTATACAAAATGGTGGATATTTTTAGTAGCTTCAGACTATATAAAAGATTAGTGGTATTATAATTGTTTCCCTTTGAATCCATACAATATGCCTGTGAAGTTCGTCTCATGGAAGTTGGTCAATTGATTCATGCTGATTCTTGCCCTTCACTGACCGCAACACCCATTTTGACTGTGTTTCTCTTTAGCCTATCAAATATAGTCTTAGTTATTCCATGGAAGAGAAGCGTAGGAAATGAGACATATTTTAATTTATTTAGTTTATTATCAAATTTGTCACTGCCCATCTTGTTAAAACGACTCTGGGCGGTTTACAGCAGAGATAAAATTCATTAAAATGCAAAATCCTAAAAATGAATAGGTTCCAAGAAAGATGGAGAGTTGGCAAGTAATTCCAGGGAGCATCGTCAGAGGGCTCACCACCCCCAGGAATGGGTAGAACCCATATCACCCCATGCACACTGAGAGAGCCAGGTCTTTAAACCTTTTCGGAAAACCGGGAGGATAGGGGCCCACCATACCTCTGGGGGGAGAATATTCCAAAGGGTGGGGGCAACGGCAGAGAAGGCTCTCCTCCTGGGCCCTGCCAGATGACATTCTCTCGCTAGTGGGGTCTGTAGCATGCCCTCTCTGCCTTACCGGGTGGGCCGAGTTGATGTGATGGGGATGAGATGGTCCCTCAGGTAACCTAGACTTATGCCATGTAGGGCTTTAAAGGTGATAACCAACACCTTGAATTGGACCCGGAAGCAAACTGGCACCCTAATTTCTTTCTCTTTACGTTTTCCTATAGCCTTCATCTTAGAAGCCAAACAATCAGTGGATGGGTTAGTAGCACAGCAGCCTCTCTATGTCCCTGCTCCCAAGATTTTTCTGCGTTGTTTTGAATGGCTAGGTCCCAAAGCCTAAAGATGGTCATTAATCATCTATGTAAACTAAAATAATGTGTCAAAATAGAAACTTGAATTGTGTGTTCCCAGGCCATTCTGGTCTCACCAGTGAATACTGTGGAATCTACAAGTGTGTCTTTGGCTGCTACTCCAAGTATGGGCATATCGAAGAGTGAATGTGGTAAGAATTAACTGGCATGTTAAGGCTTTATTTTGATACAAAAAGGTTTGTAGATTTTCTTTTTGGTTGAAAACAAAGACAATAATAGTGTCCATTTTGATTATGTTTGATTTTATAGCAAGTCTTGCTTATTATGTTTTTGAAATATTGGTGGCAAATATGAAAATGGTACACAAATAGTTTTGAATGGTGAATTAATACTTCAGATTAGCTTTGCAAGTTAATGTATTCCACTGATTCTTAGAAACAGTCCACTTTCCAAATGTATTCCACAAAATTGCAGTCATTCCTATCAGTATGTTTGGTGATGCCAGATTAGAAATTAATCACAATGAATTAGTTAAGTTAAATGTTCATGTACTATGTTACTCAGTGCAGCGATGGAAGCTGCAAACTAGATTCTAATCACCTTGACATGCAAGTCCTTAAGTTGTTTTCTGTTATTTAATTCAAATACAGCATGAAGGTTGATCGCACGTTTTTAAGCATGTTATTGTTTATGTCTGCAGAGGAAAGGACTAGTTTTATTTTAGCAATGGACACATGTTCCATGGAGTTATGTGTGGCTTATCATTGAGTAGATATTGTTATAAATACTTACAATGTGATTTTTGTTGTTGCACTGTGGAGGTCCCCAGTCTGTGAACAAAGAATTAAGCAGAAATGATACGTCTCAACACAGCTGTAAGAAGGTTCGGTTTTCAGAAAAGCAGAGCTTGGAAATCTTTGATGAAAGCAAACCACCCATCACCCCTGTGGAGAAAGGTCATTTATTTTCCAATTCCCTACGTTCTGTTCTGAAGAAAACACCAGTCAAAATCTTACCAGAAGGCTTGAAGGTTGGTATATAATTATTAACTATATGCTTATTTTGTCTTGCAAATCTTCAATAAATAACTTCAGTCAAAGAACCTTGTCCAGGTCTTTCAAGAACTTAATGCTTGAAATGTTGCTTTCTTGTTAAAGGATCTTCAAGGATCATCTGAGGAAGTAGCCACTCCAATATGTCCTGGGATCTCTGACCTTGAAGGTGAAGATATGTTCCTATATTTTTTACAATTTGCATTTTAGTATCAGTCTGCTAGAGAACCAGAGTCTAAATACTAGTGTTATTATATAAAACCCTAAACAGCATAGGGCCAGGTTACCTAAGAGTGTTTTTAATTTTTTTGTTGCATACTACCTTGAGTTCCTTTGGCAATTCAGGTGGCTAATAAATTGATTAAATAGATAACTCTATCAGCCTAACAGAAGATCTGCCCTCTGCACAGTGACTTGCAGATTGCTTTTTGGGAGTGACGTAGAGGCAGATGTTTTGCAGCAATACTTGTTTTGTAGAATGGTCTCTGCTTTGGGGTGTGCCATACCATGCGCATATGTGCCTTTAGTGGGTGTGTGTGCCTTCGAGTCAATGTTGATTCCTGACAACTGCCTGGGCAAGTCTCTGCAGTTTTCTTGGCAAGATTTTGGAAGTAGGGCTGAGAATGACTGGCCCAAGGTCACCCAACTGGCTTTGTGCTCAAGGCAGGACTAGAACTCACAGTCTCCCACTTTCTAGCCTGGTGCCTTAATAACTTCCCCCAAACTGGCTCTTGTATGTGCCTTAGGCATCTATTAAAACCTATTTTTTTACGTTGGTCTTCCCAGCCATTACACGCCATTCATTTTTGTCTCTTTATGCCTTCTTTTATTTCCTTATTTAAAAATATATTTATTATTTTAAACTGCTGTGGGATTTTAAAAGTAAGCAGTATATGCTTCTAATGAAGAAATTACCATATGCATTGCTGAAATAAGTGCCAAAGCTTTGTGCCTAACAAGTTTTTTGCTCATTTTTAGAAATAAAAAATAATTCTCCTGACCATCTGGCTCCTTCAATTAGAACTACTCGGACCTCTGCTAAAAGGAAGGTATAAATAAAAAGTAATATTTATAAGTTGATTAACACACATGAATGAATAGCTTTGCTGGGACTTTCTATTCAGTTTATCTGTTTTTGAAATAGTTTCCCCCCCTCCCCACTATTAAGGGGAAAGGCTGTTAATGGATGAGATATGAAATCTATTGCATATCCCAAAAATAATGGTAAATAAAAGAATATCAGTAAGATGGAAGATTCTGCTTTGAAAACTCTGTGCAGTACTATTTCTGTACATATTCCTTTTTTAATAGTTCCTTATATAAGACATAGTTTTTATACAGTAGCAGTCCTGTTTTGTAATATAGATATTTCCAAACAGTGTGTAGTGAAAGCAGAAGAAAAGAATCTTGCAACCAAAATTGAAGCCAAGAATCAGCCTGGCAAATTCCAGAAAGCCAAAACTTCAACGAAATCTAAAAAAGTCCCAGTGAGTAACTTACATTATAGATGTATGTAATTTATATCCTTTTCTTTAATAATGGTATCTATGGCAGCTGGGTTCACACATTGTCCTAGGCCAGGAATTTTTAAAAAAGATTTGTTAAACGTGTTTTATTGATTTATTATCTATATCCTTTGCTGCAATTCAAGCCAGCTCTGAATGTGCCTGGATTGTACATTATATTAACCCATCTTAACTGGATGTTTTGGTCTCTTCCCATTTATTTGCAGGCCGCCCAACACAAATTTACGGGGAAAAGGAAGAGGAGGGGGAAGAAGGAGCAGAAAGCATTGTACGGGCAACGAGAGACAATATCGAAGAAACCTCTCTTGAGTCCGATCCTGGAGGCAATAGAAGATGCCTCCTTTTTTTCCTCTCACCCAAACACACCAACTTTAAATGTTTCTACCTCTGGTACGTAAGGTTATAGGCTGTTCTTCTTCACTGGTGATGAACTGGTGGATTAAAAGGCCCCCTTCAATTGCCACGTTAGAAAAGATGGCAAGGAAAGCTAAAATAATGGAATCTCAGAGGCAGGAGCCACAATTCTGTCAAACGTGGGTGGATTTTATATTTTATCGCAGTTGCAACAGACCTACTATTGATGACAGTTTAGATATATGGTAAACAGGAATGTTTATATGGTCTGGGTCTTTACTTTTTAGCAGATTTTTTAAAAATTATGTATCTTCTTTTCTCTACACATTGTGGATTTATCTCACTTGGCAATGAAAAAAAAATGATGAACTACAGGTGTAGGTAATGGGTATTTCATAATATAAGCAAATTTGTTTCCATCAGCAAGATCTTAGGATGCGTGGGCAGTGCCAGACTACTTAAAATAGCTTAGCATATGCATTATATACTTTACATTCACTTGTAAATGAATGTATAGAATGACCCTGGACTGCTTATCCCTCTATGACATTAAAATACTTCAAAAAGAGGCAAAGTGAGCAAGGAGGAAGAAGTTGTGAAGCTATTTCAAAAAGGGACAGATTGCAATGAACTGATTTTGATGAAAGACCAAGAGTATAGCATGTTAAATTCCCATGCAATTTTCTTAATTCTAGAAGTTAAGAAAACAGCTAGTAGTGACTCATTATGGCTGAAGGAGGATGCTATAAGACAAAATGTCTTTAAACCTATGGGATGGGGTAGCTTGTGCTAAAAAGTTCAAAAAGTGGAAAACAACAGAGCAAGCTCTGAGCAAGAACCTGAAACTAGATTAAATCATATTCTCACTTATTTATTTGAAACTTTGTTTCAGATGAATCTTTAAGTGACCTGCATGCTAAATTTATCAGTGAAACTGCTGAAGACAAAAAGAGTCTACCACCTGCTATAGAAGAGGACAGCCATTGTCAGCATTCCAGCCTGGATCTTCAGGAAGAAGATAGCATGTCTAGTTCATTCTTGCAGCTTCAAGACCTTGCTCTGAACAACAGAAAACAATTGCTTCCGGGATACTTGTCTGAAAAGAGCTCTCCTCAGAAATTGAAGCGTTCTCTAAATGGAAATGGACAAGTGGTAGGAAGTGACTATCTGTCAAGTGGGACAGAAATGCAGCTGGAGGAGTTACTAAACATGTGTGGAACTGGTAAAGATATCAAGGCTAAAGAAACTTCATTTTTCAGTGTAGATTTTGCAACAGAGCTAATGAGTGAAAGCAATCCGGTGAACTTTGAAAGTATCCCAAGAAGCAACAGAAGATTGACTGAAGACTTTCTGAATACTGAGGACATTCGGTCCAAAAGTCCTGGAAACAGTGCTGGTGTTGCTGGAGGAAATCTGGGAGGCTTGCCACCTTGCTCTTGGACAGCAGATGACGCTGCGCTTTTAAACCATTTATGCTCTGTTGAGGAAAACAGGAGTGTAACAAAAAGGGTGAGACGCAGCATGAGGCTGCAGAAAGATGCAGAAAGTGAGGGCCTTAACTGGATTCAGATCCCTGCTGATGATTTCCTAGGCCAAGTTCCTCTGGAGTCTGCCTGTAAAATCCAAAAAAGGCTGTCATCTTCCGGTCCTCAAGAATCAAAGCATGCTGTGATTAGCACTTATGGATCAAGAAGAAGAAGGAGCTTATGTGTACTGGATGCTGAAAAAGATCAGAGTGTCGCCTTCCACATTCAGAGGAACAGAAGAGCCAGCCTGGGTTACAAAAGTGACCGCTGTCATCGAAAGACTTCTGAAATAAGAAAGTTCTTGAAGAATCAACCTATTCTTTAAATTAAGGTTGATGCTGTCTAAAAGATGAATGTGAAAGATTTTGCTGCAGCCATTCATGTCGCACAGAGCTTTTAATGTGGCCATCATTCATATGTATTTTTTTTTTAAATGTGTAGACCTTTGACTTCTTCCCTTTCCATTTTTTTTTTTTCAGAAGGAAATTGAGAGGAGTGGGTGAACTGAAAACAAAAATGGAGAAAGGAATGCCAGTAAAATGGGTTCTACTCAGAAGTAATTGGAAATGTATGATTGCATCTAGCTGACAAGGCTGATCCACTGTAGGTTGGGTGGTTCTAATTACTGACTGCTCGATGGAGTTCTGCCAGAAATGTGGATAAGAGTCAAAACCAAACATGTATCACTGGAAAGGGGTCTCTAAACCTTTTGGACCATGGACATCATTGAAGTACTAAAATAATATCTTGGGTGCTACAACCTTTGGGTGGTAGACAAGGGCAGTCACAACAAGTTTTGTCGTCTTCCTTTCTCAAGGCATGCAGCTGTGCATGGGTTTTATGCACCTATATGCGACAGGAGCGTTTCTAACACTTTTTAAAAAGTTTTGATGTTCCCAGTTCAGAAGACTTTGGAAGGATTTTTTAAAAAATAGTTTCTGTATATTTTAGTTTTGTGGGTTAAGCAGTAAATGATCCATAGCCATTTATTGCTACCAGAAGACACAAAATAAATACATTTCATTTTAAAACATGGTCTTACATTCCAGTTCTGATGGTCTGAAATGTGCATTATCTTAAATCATTTCACTTTTTGCATTTTTGTTTTATGGATGCTGTTAAACGCTCTTACTGTTTTTGTACTGAGAAGCAGTAGGTAAAATTTGGGCGGTGGGGGAGGCTTCACACTGTGTGTACATGCTTGAATGATAAATTGAGATCCATCTATCAGACTTGGTTTGCTTCTGCAGCACAGTCACATTTGGCATCACAAGACAGTTTGCTAATATATGAAGAAAGATGGAGTGTATATAATAAAGCAGTGAACCCAAGATGATTCAGAAATTGTTAACAGCTATCATTTAGCCCTTCCAGTTCAAGTAATAATTGAAAGCTAGAAATTGTAACCTGAGCAAAATTGGGGCTTGAAGTGTGAATGATGAATAAACTAAGTCTTGCTGAACACTTAGCAAGTTGCTCCTTGGCTATTTGGGACCCTTGGACCTGAGAACAGAATTGGCAAGAGGCTGCTCACTTCTGAACTGTGTAAGTAAAACACTTCATCCAGGGACCATAAGCCTCTGTGAAACACTGCACCTTTGAGAAATGAAGAAATGCATACTTTACAGCTTCTGCCCAGTTCTGAGCCCTGGAGGTTGTCATATGGCTGTTGTGGGTTTGGAGTCAAACGCATCTGCCTCCCATTTAGAAAATCTGGACAAATGCCAGGAGGGCCAAATGAATTTTCAACATTAACTGTTTCAAGAGCAGTTTTGTTTTCCTCTATTGGGAGAGAGATTTATATGCAGGGAAACTTGCACAGTACTACTTAGCAAAAGTTGCTAGCAGCGGGTCACAAATGCTAAATTCAGCTAACACTGCACAATTGACACGTTCACGCAACATGTTACATGCAAACGAAGTATATTGACTGCGTGAAGTTCTGATTCACAAAGCATACTGTACTAAAACAGCTTTGTTCCCACATCAAACTGAATTACCCAACCCTCATGTTAGCCTAATCTTGCATGTAGGAGTTCAGCTTGTCTGGCTTTACAAGTAAAGTTTTTTTTTTTTAATTTACAATCCTATTCTTGATCAATGCTGTGATCTTGGGGAGAGAGGGATTATCCAGGCTTAAACCAAAGACTTACCTACTTTTTTTTTTTTAAAACAAACATGCTGTGCTGAGGGCTAATTTTTTCTAACTTAAATGATCTCCTGTACACAGACCTGCAATACTTCTCAAAACAGGGATAACCTCGTGATTATAGTTTGCACTTCTAGAAAAGTCTTCTGTGCTGGAAGATTTGGATGTGTTCTTTCTGATCCTCAGTGGCACACGGATGTGCAAAAATGCTTCATTAACTCTGCTGCATTACCCCTTGAGACAATGCTTTCTTTGCCCAATTAGGTGCATGCAAGCTTGCTTCCTCACAGCTGATCAAGGGCATTCCTGGAGCTTATAGAAGAGGCCTCTATTCTTACTATCTTTGCAGCATTCCTGCAAGGAGGGCTCAGAGTTTAGTAGCAAACTACAAGTAACAGCTCTCTGGTTTTACTGTTAGCACCTCCAGTTAAACCAATTTGGATAGAGTAAATCAGACTTTATCTGCTACTGAACATTAGGATTCGTAGCAATTCATCAGAGTATTAAGGGAGGGTTTTCCCATTCTCTTCTGTTCTTTGCCTTTTCGCTTATCCTTTCAGATGCCAGGGATTGAATCTGAGATTGACAAATGAAACACATTTCACTATGAAACTCTGCCCTCCCCCAAGATTATCTCCCTTGTATAAACACTTGAACTCTGTTGTGCTTTTGTGTGTGTGAACGGATAGAACATCTTGGTAACTGAATTGAACAGAATTGAACAGGTAATGATACGCTAGTATAGCATAACTTCCCTCACCAGCCAACCCAGGTGTTTTTATAGACGACACTAGCTAGGCTTTATTTGTCCAAAAAAATTCCAGATGTGTTCAGATTAACTTCTTATAAAAATGTATAGAAAAGATGTATGGACAAACTTTTAATGATATACTGACAGGATGACCTTTAATGCATCAGCTGGTTTGTTTTCATTGGAAATCGTTGCCGTTCTGATGAGGGGGTTGAGGGGGTGGCGAGGCAAATATCAAGGGTGCAATTCCACCAGCTGATCCAAAGATGCCCAAACCGAGAGTGGGCAGAATCTATTGTTAATTTTGTAATCCTGAGATACATCCATTTAAACCAAGTACAAGATAGTTCAAATGGACAGGTCTGTGCAAAGGAATGGAGTATCCCTGAGCACTGATCAAGTGCAAGGCTTGTGTAATATGTACTGAAACAAAACAAGTCGTTTCACACATAAATTCCACTCCTGATTTTCCCCCAGCATTGTTATTCAGCACACCAATTTGGCCTGACCAAAGGCCAACTTTTTAGGAAATGCTATTTCAAATCTCTCTTAAATTATACCTGCAGTTGTTAGCCAGGAAGACCCAAGACCAAGTCTCCATTCAGCCACCAAACACATTTAGTGACTTTAGGTCAGCCCCTTGCTCTCAGCCCAACCTACCCAACAGGACTCTTGGTTCCAAAACGAGTTGGAAACCTTTGTCTATCAACTTGAACTCCCCGAGAGAATGCAGGAAAGAAATGTCATAATGATTAAATAATTCCAGCGTTCCTTCGGCCCCTCCGCGCTCTGTACAGACCTCTGTCTTTTCCAATGGCAGAATTCACACTCACGCTGATGCCTGAAGACTGCTTTAACTGCCCCCCAGGCCTTAGGGGAAGGCATAACTTTGCCTTTGACACTTAGACAAGAAGGTTAATGTATTAGTTTTGTAATTAAGCCTTGTAAATTGTGCATAACAGAGCAATTAACTACTTGAGCTAGCCTTGGAGAACTCAAGGGAAACCCAGTATGTGATGGAAATGAAAGTATGGAACATATTCCCTAACCGAGACCCAGAAGGGGGGGAAAAACCCTCAGTGTTGGTCTATTTCCAGTGACCTCTTGCCTCCTCACTTCCTGACCCCTGCACAGATTTGGAACTGGTCAGCCTTTTTCTGTTGTATTTTCTTTTCAGAAAGCCAAGAAGACAGTTATAATGAATGGCTTTTATTGTGCAATATTTCAATAGCGTTTGACTGCATTCGGATGGAATGGAAACCGTTCTACCCTGTTTAGCTGCCAAAGCAAACAAAACATATTCCCCAAACCTCGATGTGTCCTTCACTCAAACTGGCAGGAGTTACAGTTCTGCGCTCAGGCTAGATTTGGTGTCGAGCATTTTCGGCCCCATATGCTGTGGGTATGTTAAAGCCAAAGAAAATATGGTGCGGGGGGAGAGATTATATTTATCATCTGCAGGTGAAACGAAGATAAGATCAGGAAACATGAAGTTCTTCTGGAATACTTTCAATCTGTATTGTTCCTGAAACGAGCCCTTCTCAGAAGCTGCTGCTTTGCTAAAATACATTTTGAACGTTGCTCCTTGATGGGTGATAAAGCCATGCAGAGAATCAAAAGTTTTCATTTTAGGGAGTGCTTATGCAGCCAAAAATTCTATAAACATTGAAGTTGGGCAAATTTTGCAGTTAAGCACTCTGACAGCAGTTAAATCCCCTGGTAGATACTTTCTCTGGACTAGTTTCCAAATTCCACTGACTCTCAGTTTTAAATGCCCTCCTTGTGATAGTCATTATGGCTCTTTCTGCCGGCATAAATCAATTTGGTGAAGAACGTCTATGGTTCAATAATCATAAAAAGGTATCACGCAATGCAACATCAGGTTTTATGGCATAACAACTGTATTTATTAATAAAAACTTCTAACTTTTTGGCAAAGAGCCTACAAGGGCATTTCAGCACTGTGTAAGAAAGATGTGAGCCAAAAGCTGTCCATGGTTTGGGTAAATGGGATGTTTGTAAGACTAACAGTCCACCTTCCCAATAAAATCTCCTTGGGAAAATCAAAGGTTAAACCATCTAAACCATTTTACCAAGAAAAAGAATCTTAATTTCATTTAATAATTTAATCTGTTGCTTTCTCTAAATTTGTTTGCTTTGTTCAACTGTATGATGGAAGCAAGCATTGGCGTGTGCTCAGAACCTAGCCTCATCTGAATGTTTGGGAATTCCCCTTGAAGTCTGGGTAAGTTTAGTTTCCATGGCCAATTTAGAAAGGGGGAATTATTATTGCAAGGTAATAAATCACAGCATGTTTCTCTAAATGCTCATTGGTACCTATTTTTATAAATAGATGAATTCGATCTATATATAGACACACACACACACATGCAGCGAGCTTATGCAGCTATGTCCTATGTCCAATACAGGTAGTCCTCATTTAGTGACTGCCTCAAACAGCAACTGAAGTTACAACAGTGATGAAAAAGTAACTGTGACCAGTCCTTGCATTTACGTCCTTCACAGGTCTGTAAAGCGAAGGAAAGCTGAAGTAAGACTAAGCACGGTCACGGTTTCACTTAACCGCTTCATTTAGTGACCAAGTTGCCAGTCCCAATTGTGGTCAGTAAACAAGGACTACCCGTATGACCATGTACACCTCATTCTGTCATTTAGGAATCCTGCAAATTTTCTAACTACAGAGGAACCCTGGTGTTTTTATAACTGCATGTAGATAACTTGCACAGAGAATTAGTTGCAGGTATATCAATCAAGAACATTGGTTGGGTTTTGCTGCAGAATATAGTTTTGTTTGTTCATTTAGCTAGGAGTTAGTTATGCTCACTGTTTTTCATTGTGGGGACTTCCAGCAGCGTCAGAACTACCTCGGTGCTGAAATTTTCATTTGCTCTTCCTTGGATATTCTCACTTATTTTGGTGGGAGAGAAAGTGCTTTCATTCCCCACTCCCCCCCCAAAAAAATTTCAGTGAAATGCTCATGGTTGGTATGTTGTATTTTTGCACTTATTTCACGGCAAGGAAGGGAGGACATGTGGGTAAAGCACCCTGTTTTTCAGTGTTTAATCCTCTCTTCCCTGTGTGCAGCCTCCCTGGCTTCTCATAGTGGCAATGGAAGAGTTAGGAAGAAACTCATCCCACCCACTTTCCATCCTCACCCTCCCCAGCCCTCATCTCCCCCGCCCCAGAATCAAGAGATATTGTATAAGAAGCCAAGGAAGCTCTTGAGTGATACAGGGATGGGCAACTGGACAACACTTTCTGTTGCTGCACAACAAGCAGGCAAGCACAAAAACACCACCAGAAAGAAAGAAAAGCTGAAGCACCTGGAGAATTGGGTGAGAAAAAGGGGAGAGTTTTGTACACGGCATTCACTGAAACAATGCCTTCATTCCAAGAGTAACTTCAATGTTTGTAACTCTGTTGGATAAGTCTGGACTACTTGCAGACCCCAGGAGGTTCTCTTCTTGCTTCCTTTCTGGGACTGGAGTCCCCTTTCCTCCTTTTGCCAATATTGTAATGTCGGTGATCTGTCAGCAGATGCTGCTAGAATTCAGTTTATCGTCAGAGAAGTGGAAGCATCAGCTGGTAGATTGGAAGGAAAAGGGCTCTTGGAAATACTATTCTCGACCAAGATTCTCTCTTCTGCTAGGTAAGGAATTTTTTTATTTTATATCACATGGTTGTTGTCACTACCATTGTTTGTTTAGTAAATCAGAAAACTGAAAAGCTAGTAATCATTTTAATTCCTGAGCAATGATACGGTGGCTTAGGCCACCTCTTGACTGTGTGAACAGCTGTGTGGGTGCACGTGTGTGTGTGTGTGTGTGTATGTGTGTGTGTGTGTGTGTGTATGTGTGTATGTATGCATGCAGAAAGGCCGTGTTCTTTTTCTTTCTTGTATTCCTATCATCTTTAGATTGTAGAGCTTATGATTCAACTCTGTGGATCAGAGTCAGGTTTAGTCATAGTACGGGAATTTATTATGGGAAATTCTGATAATATTGTTTTTCTCAAATCTGTCGCCTTATCAACCACAATTTCAGTTTGGCTTTGCTTACACATTTAGCAAATGAGGATGATCATGATAATGCACAAGCTTTTCAACACATTTTCGCATGTACTTCTGATACATTTTTCGGTAGAGTTTTTCCAATATGCAGATTTTATCATCATCATCATCATCATCATCATCATCATCATCATGAGGCATAAGTGTTCAGATGCATTTTCACATGCATGTCTGTCATCTTTTTTTCTGTAGTTTTTCCATTATACACATTTTGTAATAATAATAATAAGGCATAAGCATTCAAATGCATTTTCACATGCACTTCTGACATATTCTTCCAAATTGCTTTTCCAATGCACACATTTGACAAACAGGTTTTTCATTGGAACATAGATTGTCCTTATGTTGGTCCCCCCCACCCCTTGCACATCTGTATTATTTTTCTCATATCACCCCAACTGGCATCTGGTGAAAAAAAGGGCAGTGGAGGTTCCAAGAACATAGTTTAAAATGTTTAAGCACCTAAGTAAAGGTGAGGATTTTCCAGGATAAGATTTTAAATAGATTTCTTGCCTAGGATATGTCATGTAACTGACATAGCCAACAAAGGTAAAGAAGGTTTCACAATGGAGCAATTATGTTTCCTTTTGCATTGTGGTAGTTAATCAAGATATACAATACAAACTACAACTTGTCATACATGAAACTAAATATCATACACAATTAAAACCAAATTATTCCTCTACACTACAAGACTGCAACTAGTCTGTTTTCATAAGCTAAAAGCTAACTGGGACAATGTACTCAATTATGTATCATATACAATAATATATATGCAAATAAAAATTAACAGCCATCATAATACAAATTAAAAGAACTTCAGTCTTCACTAGCTTCTACAGTATTGTCAAATATGATTCAGTGATATTATTAGATCGCTATAAATAGTGAGTATCCTTCTACTAGAATGGGGCATCAAATAACAGTTTTTAGCCTCTTTTTAAATGTGATTCAATCAGGTTTTAGCTGAAGGAAAAAGGACAGACAATTCCACAAAACTAGCACCAGATGCATAACCTTTTCCACCCCTCCCCATGAAAAAAAATCATGTCTCTAGCTTCCCAGCCCACAGAGTGGACAAGCTGCTCAGACGCATAAGAAATTAATAAAGGGGGCACACAAACCTTTGTGGAGTGACTGAGATGAGAAGGAGACTTGATTGGGGGCTAGAGAAGAAACTGCATCTCAACAGCAGTTAAAAAAAAAAAAAACCCAGGAAGAGTCCAATAGCCTTATAATAGTCTTTTGAACCTGAAAAAGAAGGTGAAGGCTACAAGGTGTTGCAGACGTCCATATGCAAAATGAAGAAGCTCCTTTCTAATCTTTGCAGAAGCTCTCTCTGATTTTGTCTTAATCCAAGACAGACCTCAGAAGGATTAACCAAGGGGTAAGGAGGCTAGAGAGAGCCAATTTGGTGTAGTGGTTAAAGGCGTTGGGCTAGAAGCTGGGAGACTGTGAATTCTAGTCCTGCCTTAGGTATGAAGCCAGCTAGGTGACTTTGGGCCAATCCCTCTTTCTCAGCTGTAGGAAGTAGGCAACAGCAAGCCACCGCTTCCAAAAATATTGCCACAGAAACTACATGGGCTTGTCAAGTCAACAAGAGTCAAGACTGTCTCAAAGTCTTTCAACACATACATGAAAAAAAAGTTTGGGCAATATTGAGGGGATTAGTTGAATGGATGGAGTTGCATTAACTCCAACAATACTGGATCTAGTTGGAGTTAAATCTAACCATCACAGCGCTTACTGACAAACTCAGTTCACTCCATTCTGATGTTCATATAATATCCCCACCCACTCACGCATATTATACAAACAACACTACCAACTTTGGATCATCAACTCTGAGTGCCAACCAGTATCAGTAGCCTCCAGTAAAGATGTTGAAGGCTGTCATTCAACAGCAACTATAGACCCATAGCTTCCCATCCCCATTTTAAACCCCAGCCTAAGAATGTGTAGTAATATTCAATGTAATAAGTAGTTTGGCTCTTTCCATGCAGGGGAGAATTTCAAAGTATCATCCTAACCCCCAATTACAACCTAAGGCATTATAGTCTATCACTTAATTCTGATGCATAGATGAGTCAGATATTACAAGGAATTGCTTTTGAATAAATTTAATTAGGATTATTCTGCCTAGCCTTGCATCATCGTCTTCAGAAAAAATGCAGAATGTTTTGTCTCCCCCCCCCCCCCCCAACTGCTGTTGGTCTTAGAAGGGCGAGTCAGGGAGCACAGTCCAAAAAATTGGTTGACCATGAGGAAAACAAATTTGATTTAATTCAATTTGCATTTAAAAATATTTGAAGACAGTTAATACTATTATTTGCTAGAGATTCAACAATTCCATTCTGTTGCATCTTACTGAATATTACACTTCAATGAGAGCATTTGCAAAGGCTTCAGGGGGCACACCCAAGGTTCTTGGGACCCACAAGCAGCCTAGAAGTTTCAGATTGCACAACTTGCCTTTCATGAAAATTCAGGAGCTACTTTTCAGCTTTGACAGGTTTCACAATTCAAAGCATCCAGCTAGCAAACACCCAGACTGATTTAAGCAATATTAAGATGTTTTCTCCAGTCTTCTCCCTAGAAAGGCACACTTTTCTGAAGAATGTCTTCCCCTGAGCATTACATCATGAACTGGTTCAATTCTCAGAGTAAGAAATTGGACCAAATGGTAGAGGAGGTCTCCTGGGGAAGCATACTTCTGCCGTTAAGTATTCCCATCAGAAAACTTAGAAACTGCTTACATATTACTATTTTGTCCACATTTAGCCTTTCACATTACTGCAGCTGAAGATGCAATTTTTTCTTCTCACTCCCTTTCCAAAGGAAACTTGAACTCTTTGTCGTCCTTGCTGTTCTCACCCCTTTTCATATCTTGACAGTTAAGCTGAAATGAAGCTAGAATCTTAACAGGAACATCATTAGGTGGGTTCTGTTGGATGGACTGATTGTTAATGAAATTACAATTACAAAACATTCGTTCCTTGGGGATAGGGAACTGACTGAGATGTGTGTGTTCTTTCCAAACCATTCAGCCAGGGTGGGGGAGAGGTGTGGGTTAGAGCAGCAGAAGAGCGATGGATTGAAGTGGATTTATGGAACAGCCAATATATAAAAACAAACTGAAACTTGCTTACGCCATCCCCTTCCAGAGGAAACAGGTCGTTTTTTCCCCCTCTCTCATTAATTTGAGAAATTGCACTGTATATCTTGCCCAGGTGAAATCGTATTTTAACATGAAAACTTCCAACTGGGAATATGATGTAGTGATGGGCAGACCAAAGATTGGACTCACCCAGTCAATGAATAGTTTGCAAGAATTACTGGCTTTTTTTTTTTTTAATCCTAGAGTTACTTGCTCCCTGCTTCTCTGAGCACTGCAAAATTCCAGAGGCAGATAACCAAACTTGGCTTCTTTCTGGAGGAGAGCTCTCTTGAGACTAGTGGCATGTTTTGTAATATTTAATCTTAGATCAGCTTCTCTTTTTAGCTGGGAGTCGGGCAGATGAGTCACCTTCTCAAATGGATGGCTTTCAGAGTCACATTCCACAGCGATCTCTGTATCTCTCCCATCGATGAGTTCCCATTAAGGCATCATCAATAATCCATCTGGAGATGTTAACTCCAATTTTCTGCTAAATAATGATCATCCTCCTGCCAGTAGAGAGCTGGTTGCAATAACTAAAGACTTTTCTTTCATTCTCTCTCTGTTGGTTCATTGGATTCCTTGATCAGATACAGATTTGGTTCATCTATTGTGGTAAACTCAGGTTTGCTTAAGATGGCTCTATTAAATAAACCATAATTGGTTGGGTTTGCACAATATGCTAAGTCATAGAGCATGGCTTGCAAAATTCCATGGTTGGGCTCATTCCTCTTCTAATATCTCAACCAGGAGTGGGTACCCATGGACCTCATGAAGGCCCCTCTTTGCAGTTTCTGAACTCCCTGAAATTCAGTAGGAAAACAGTCAATTTTGAAGGAACATTTTTTTCTTTCTTCTTTAAAAACAAAATTAAGATTGAGGTTGGCAGCTGGCCTCTGTTAGGAATGTGGGAGTTCTGTGGACATAATGTATCGTCACTTCAATAAAGGATTTGAGAAAGTACCCCATGACATGCTGATTAGCAGGACAGTTAAAAATAAGTTGGGTGGGAGGACAATTAAGTGGATACAAAGGTAGCTCAGAACTCATTCTCCAAGAGTGCTCGCCAATGGTTCCTTGTTAAACTGGAGAGGAGTACTGAAAGGGATATTTAGGTTCAGTCCTGTATCTTCTACTTTTAGAAGTTTTTGTTGCTGACTTAAATGAAGCGATGGAGGGAATGCTTTTCAGATTTAAAGATGACTCAGTGTCAGATGGGATAGCTAATATTTTAAAAGAAAGAAAGAAAATTGAAAATTATCTTGATAAGGAACAGAATTAAATTTAACAGACGTAAGTGAAAAGTTCTTCATTTAAGAAAACAAAAGTCAAAAGCTCAGATATAGGGTGAGGGATATTTGTTTGGATAAGACAACATGTGGAAAGGATTTTGGAATAATAGTTGACAGCAAATTGAACATGAGCCAGCACTGTACAATGGCAAATGGCAAATGCAATTTTAGGTGGCATCCACAGACATGTACATTCCCAAATACAAATTGTTCCATTTTATTTTTCTTTTATTAGACCTGACCTTATGTATCATGTCCAGTTCTGGACAGCACACATCTGGAATAGCTCAGAGAAGAGCAATACAGATGATCAAACATTGAGAAAATAAAGCCTATGAAGAGAAATGGAAGGAGTTGGATGTGTTTATCTTTAACAAAAGTAACCAAGGGAAGATATGAGATACTCTTCAAATATCTGAAAAGATGTTACATAGGAAAAAATCAAGATCTGCTCTCTTGTGTAAAAGAGCACAAGTCTCAGAATAATGGGTTTAAATCACCAGAATGCAAATTTCAATTAAATATTATGGGAAAAAACACCCCTTCTTATGGTAAGAGTAAATCAACAGTGACTTCCACTCATTAGAGGTCTTCAAGTAGCATTAGGCAGCCACTGATCTGAGATGCTTTTAATTTGGATTCCTGAGCTAAGGTTGCATTCAGTGGCCTAATCGATGGCTTCTGACTATATGGATCTATGATAGATAAACCACTCCCATTTTCACCTTGCCATTTTTCACATCATTTCACGGAATTTGGAGTTTTTTCATGGTGTTTTAAGAGTGAGAATAGGAGTGTGAACCTCTAAGAGGTCTATCATTCCAGTCTCTATCTTTAACCCACCCTCCAACTGGACCAAACCTAGCATTATCAACCCAGTTTGGAAACTGAAGGGAAGCTGGCTTACTTGCAAGTGATCATTCATTGTGATGCAAAGTCTTTTCTCATCCAAGAGGCCAATGAAGAAGATCAGAAATTCAAAAATAAATTGTGAATGGCCACATCAGAAATCCTTGAAGAATAAATTGATCAACATGGATGGAGGAGTTCCTTTATGACTGAATATATCTAGGACTTATAAAGGTGATAATATCCAGCTCTTTGAAATGTATTCAGAAATGAGCTGGTGGTTGTAATAGACATTCCATGGAACACTTATTAGGTTTTTCCAATGCAGGCACCTTGAGAAATTTTGGAGCTACAGTTTCCAGAAATCCTATCTGGCATGGAATTCTAGGCATTTTGGTCCAAACTCTTCAGGAGGGGGTCAGTTTAAGGAAAAGTCTCATTTAGAATTGCATATCATATAACATGTTTGCACGGATGGACCATAGTCACAAACTGAATAGAATCTTTTGCATGTAAGTGAAGAGAAGGAAGGAGAAATAATGCAGGAAAAGAAGGAAGACAAAGGAAGAGAAGAAAACAGAGTTTTTGTTGTTTAGAAATGAAAAAGCAGGATAGATATTTTTGTAAATAAATGCATAAATAAAAGATAGATAAATAGGAGTTGCCTTGCTCAGTTGGGTTGGATGGGAAAAGGAAGCATTTACTTGACAGATTTTGAAGATTGATTGAAAACACCTTCTTGATTCAATCTTTCTTTTTCCTCTTCCTAAGAAACACCAGAGGTACTGAATGAAAGTTTATAGGCAAAACCGCACCCACCCACCTTTTTTTGCTATGTTACTGAAACCAATATAAAACTCAGCTTTTGCTTTTTGAAAGATTATAAAATATCTGAATGGCTAAGCTGCCTCTCAAGGGTGATATTTTGCTTTTTTTGCAAATGGATTTTACTTTATGGAAAGGTGCTTTGCCTGTAAAACATGTGATTTAAATGGCTTGCTCTTTTCTATCTGAGATGATGAAAATCTTCATCCTCACTGAGTTCTAACAGGATAACATAGGAAAAGAAACCCTTAGCTATTACAGGAAGTATGTATGTGAATGTGTGGTGGGTCACGGTTGGAGAGCTGGCATCAAGATCATCTTTACATTGTCCTCCTGGAGAAGGTTTTTCCCCTTGACATTTAAGAGGCAGGTGGTGCTTTTAAGGAGCAAACCCTCCCAAAAACGCCTCTTGTAGCTCTGATTGATTTATTTGATCATGGCGCAGTTGGCAGCAGGGTCTGAAATATAACATAAGCACTTCCTGAGATGTCAGGACTCCAGTGTTCCTGGTCTGAACAAGGATGTAATTCATATCTGCAGGTGCTTATTCTGGTATCAAAACATTTCAGTAACATCATGCTTGTGGAATTCAGAGCTCCCCGTGGTCCCATTTGTATTCTGAGATGCCCAATCTTTCCTATGTGTGTTTGCCTTTCTTAAGGAGCTCTCATTTCCTTCAATAGGATATGTTTTATTTCATCCTTTTTCCTGCATTTACTCATATTAATGTCACCGCATGCCCTAGTAATGACTGGGTTTGGAAATAGCCCGTAGATCCCTAAAAACACAGAGCCTGAAATGTGATGCTGGGCGGGGGAAGGGGGTTATTAAGGAAGAATGGTTTGGGCCATAGAGAGAGGCAGTCAGTTTTTCTTAGGGTTGTAATCAGCTCATCCTGGGCAGATCTTTGCTTGCCACTTGGTGGGTCCTTCACACTGTTGTGATTTGGAGCCAAATCTGCCTCAGCGTTTCTGCACAGTTTTACAAAAAAGGTTTCTGCTTTCTGCTGTATTCTCAGGCTGCTTGAGAAGATCTTTGGAATTTCTTTGGGATTGCTTTTGAGTTGACTTTATTGTCAGGGACATTTTCCATTACCTATTATTTCCTTGGTTTGAAGGCTGAATGCCCACATTTCTCAACCTGCCCAGAGGAGACATTTTTAAAGAGGCTTCCTTCTGGGATTTAATAGGAATGTGTAAAGCCAGGGAAGATGAAGTCCCCTGCAGAGAAGAAGTGGTCTTAACCAGCCAAACCCATGTAAAACCACCACAGCATCACCAATTTTTATTTTATTTTTTTTTTGCAATCTTTCTTTCATTAAACTGAATGGAGAATGGGTAGATTTTTTTTTTCCTGGCACGGCGCTAGTCTTTGGTGGAGAAAACATAGTATTCAAAGTTTTCTTGCTTGTTTTGTGTATTAGTAATGTTAGTAACATTGTGAGTGGTGTTGCTGTGTGTAGGATTTCTGTTTAAAGGTCCAAGCCCATTTCTAGTGCACCCCGTTGTACTTCCTGCTCCAGTGTTCTGTCTACTTCACTGTAGTACTTACTCAAGAATTACGTAGTCCAATGAGCACATTCGCTCTTTTCTGTGCTGCTCTCAGTTTCCTCACCCTTAGTTACTGTCAAAATTCTTTCCTCCTTACATGTTCATGCATTTTTGCTAATCTTGAGATTCGCAGGGTTTGCTTGTTTTCTTAGGCGTGGACGATGCCAGTTTGGAAAACAATTACAGGCTTAGTGCACCCAATACAAAACAGTAAGAACCGAAGGCTTTGAGATCTGAGCTGCAAATGTAGAGGTGGCCACTAGATGGAAGCAAAGAGTTAGGGCTTTCTGTATCTCTTTGGTGCCATCTCTGGATGTTTGAAGTCCAGATATGGCAGTCCTAAATAATTGCATGATTTGCATGTAGGACACTTTCTAATCGAAAAATAAGGCCTGGGAAAAAATATTTTACCCAAAGAGAGGGTAAAATAGCAAAAGTAAGGATAAACAAGAGATATAATATGCAATTACGTAAATTAAGTATATGTAACCATAACTGGCACGATGTACAGATGAGGTCCTCTTTTTTTCTGCAAGTGGTCGCATTTTCTTTAGAATACTGAACTTTCAACATCAACAGTGATTTGAGCTTTTGTAGGCCCCAAAGATCTGGAGAGTTTGGGAATAGCAAGTATGCATTTATTCCTAAATTTAAGCCCTCTGTAGACAATTAATGCAAACTCCTGACAAGCAGAAAAGGAAAGGCTAATTAAGAAGAGAAGGTTGGTCCATTTTTGGTTATAACTTCTCCCACAGCTTCTCACTGTCAGATTTCTTCAGATATTTCATATATCCTAAACTTTTGCAGCCGTTCCCTCAATGTGAATCATCGAAACTTAAAACAGAAGCAATGTACTCTAAGACATTCTTGAAGTTCTGATAAATCTTTAGCTTATTTGTTCTGGAGCAGAAATATTAAACAATATATTTACTTCTACCTTTAAACTCCTGAAACGGAAGAAAGTTTGGAATTTATTCATTTATATAGGGCAAGTTCCATGCAGCTCTGTTTCTCAAAACAACTTCTAAGCTCATTAGAAAAAAATGGCCTTATACCGGAATACTCAAAGGACTCTTGGACATTCTGTGTCTTTCACTTCTGGTTCTGGTTCTGATGCATCTCTGGGGTTCCACCCAAAGCAAGCAAACAACCAACCCTAAATACCTCTCATCAGTGTGAAGTTTATGCACATCTCTGACATCTAATGCAATGATTTGTTGAAACTGTATCAGCTCTATCACAGGAATTTGTTGGGCGCTTAACTTTGCATTGATCCTGGACACAAAATCCACCTTAGCTTATTCTTTGATTCCTTTTTCCCAAGAGTAACCAAGCATCAAGCCCATATATGTATTCATCCCTTGTTGCTTCCTTTATTACTCTCACAGTTACCGGTAGGTTCCTTGAAGACAGAAGCTTATCTGGGTAGTCTGTCTGCCAGGTGCCAAGTAGACTGATCGTGCAGCATATTTAAACATCATTGTTACTACTTCTGCCGCCATTGGAGATACACAACAGGTAGATCAAGTAAGTTTCCCTCTGCTCTACTATCATTAAGTGGTAAGTACAATGGACAGGACGTTTTCAGTGACAGTGTCAAAACTCTATAATGTCCCTCTCATAGTATTTTTAATGAGTTCTGCCCTACAACTTCCCACTGAGAAATTGAATGGATTTCTTATTCAGGAAAGTCTTTCACAATCTATTTCTGTTGCTTTCTCAATACTGTATTTATTCTTTAATGTAATATTATCTTACAGATAATAAATAAATCACTTTCCATTATGTTCATGGACAAATGTCCTGGGTTACTTTCTTTTGGGGAAGGGGGACTTAATCAGCATGACAAAGTGGCCGCCACAAATTATACTTTTTGTACGTTGCAAGGTTCTCCAACCTATTGCCATCCAGATGTATTTTTAATATCTTTATATATAAGAAAGGAAATGACAAGGAAAATAAGGAAAACTCACAAACATGCGCACACACACACACACACACATCTTTTCTATACAAGCCCAAATTATTTATCTATATATTCATGTCTTGTTATACAATTAAATTATTAACATTTAAGCCATTTCACATAAGATAAGGAGGGAAATTAAAATGATTTCCCATGCACATTTTAATTATCATAGATTGGAAATTAAAATAAGATTGCAGACCTAAGCACCCTTACTGGATGTTAACTGATTCATAATGAACCGTTTCTTTCAAGAAAATATGTTAAATGTGAACCGAACACACATCTTTATTCCTTTTGCAAAAATCTATCATAGATTGCACTTCATCCCTCATCGTGCCTCTTAATGCTTTCCCCACCAAGAACTATTTCGCAAATGAGAGTTGAATTCTGTATGCAGTATCACAGCCTTTCTCCATCTATTCGTCTGACTATACTTCAATAGAATTGTAAGATCTCCCTAATTTTTCTCTTTTCTCTTTTTTCCACATGCGTTTATAAATAGTCTGGACAGTAAGCTAGGAGCCAAAGGAAGAGGATTAAGATGGATCTGCTACTGTAAAACAGACAAAGGAAATGTGACTTCATTTGCCTTTTAATAAAATAATCTTTTCCAGGAGAAAGATCTATTTCACTTCCTCTCTTTACCAGGTCAACCTTAATCTGTTCCAGCAACCAACTCTCCCTTCCCTTCCCTAGCTTGCACTTACAATTGGTTGGTTGATGTTCTGAAATAATTTCATCTTGAAAAGTCCCACCACTGATGTTAAGGTCAAGGGGATTGCACAGGAGGTTCTAGGATTTGAACCATTTCCCTGGATGTTTGGTTTGAAAACACATGTTGGAGTTTTTCCCACAAAGTCAGTTCTTTATCTGAGTGGGTTATTTTGGGGAAGAGTTTAAATAGAGAGATTATAATTGCCTAGTTTAGCAACTGCACAGGCCATATATCTGATATCTAAGTTTTTTTGGATCTAACTGCTCTTTTGGAGATTCATTCTCACAGTGAAAAAGTACAGTTCAGTTGCACACCAAAACCATATGCAAATGGGAGCAGCTCACTAACTATTTTCCTGTGCATTGGTATTGCTGAACTGCCAAGGTGTGTGTGAATATGTAGAGAGTAAGGAAGACAATCTTGATGGAGATATACAAGAACCATTACCCAGGCAAAAGAGGCTAAAGCGTTTTTAAAGTCTGGAACAACGAGATAGCATTTGGAAGTGGTTGGGAAAGACACCTCCCTAATTCACTGGATTATAAGAAGGGGGAGAAAGTACGGCACAATGAGACTTGCAAGATTCTGTTATTATAGCCAATCTCAATAAAGGTGGTTTTAGCCTTCCCAAGGAGTTGATTTCCTGGCCTGGTCTACCTGGTGGGGCTGAGAGAATAGCTATGGAGCTTCCACATCACTGAGAGGTAATTGTGGTGTACCTTATTGGGTATCATCAAATGTTAGTCTGGGGAGAGAAGCACAGGCTTCCCATCTTAAGCAACCACCATCCTCCCCCCCCCCCAATAAATACAGAAAATACATGTTGAAATGTGATTAAATTCTCAAAGATTTTCAGATTCTTCTCCCTCTGTCAATCAATGTGGAATAACAGCCAATCACACTGGAATTTTAGGGGGGGGGACAGGTATTATAGGTAGAAAAGGAAATAAAATTCTTCTTTATAAATGAGATTTTCAGATTGGACGCAATATTATTGTTCTAAATTCCATTTGTCATATACATTGACAGTAATCAGATTCCCTATAGAGACATATTTTTGACATAAAATTGACTTTTCTGAAGACCTGTGATAAGAATGTAGTTGGAACATTTTCCCCTAGATATTTAGCTCCCCAGCACATGAATTCTTCCTAAAAAATCAACCTCTCTCTGAAATTTGAAAAGGGTTATTCCTTCTGATGTTTTCTTTACGGAGTCTCTGTAGTGGTTCTTCTCCTTTCCTAAGGAAATTTAAGTCACCATTATGGAAGAGAATAGAAAGTAGTGAGAAGGGTCTCAGTGATGGTTGGATTTTCCCAGGCCAAATGCTCCTGAGTATCAATTCTTCTCAAGGAGTATTGGAATCATAATTTCCTGTCTTTGTTCAGGATCAAAGGGAGAAAGTTGGTTGGCGGTTATGGTAGAGAGTGTAAAGATCTGGGGAAGGAATGGAATGATTGGGAGAGAACACCTGCTTGTCTCTCAGTGAGTCAGGAGATAGAGCTTGGGTCTCTAGGATGTAAGCTGGAAATTGTGGACCAAGTCTTGGCTTCCTACAGCATCAGGACCACTGTCAGAGAAGAAAAGTATGATGACTTTGACCTAGGCAATGAACATTAATGGCCATACTTCTCTTTAACTTGTTAGATACAACGTTGAGTGCTCTCAAACTACCAATTCTTCCCAATTTAGATAACCCAGTTTAGCTTTCCCCTTACCTGGTGACTGCCTCATTTTTGCAATGCATCTGGCAACTTGAATATTGTAAATCCCCCCTGCCCCCCCCCCCGGTATCATTTATATGAAATTAGGATGAAAACTGCAGGTAGCCATGGGCCCAAAGCTTGTCCATCCTGAAGCCTTCAGCAAGAAGGAAATGCAAAAGTCTTTTGCTTTGAGAATAGGAATACAGCATTATACATGTCACCATTTTGCTCAACTGAAGATGGAGTGTTATGCAAGGCCTTTCATGCAAGAAAAGTGTACCACTAAATATAGGCTATATGAGGATTTTTAAAGGCAGATCAGGCCATGTTCAGGAGTGGGAGTGGAGAGTTATATGGAGACAAGACAAGGTTGGTTGCAGAAACTGGGCATTCTCCTTCCCCAACCACTATGTAAATCCTAAAGGGTGAAAAAACAGCAAATAACTGGGGAATTCTAATAGACAGGCAGGCACTGAAATACCCAATGTGTCCATTTTTTAAAGCTGTGCATTCTTTGTGGTAGATTTATTTGGCTGGTGTTTGGGAGCAAATATTAATGAAGGAGGGAGTGCAGTTTATTTTATGATTCTTTCAGTTGGTTCATTTCTTGCTAGGGTTCTCAGGAGTAAAAACTAATTATGAAAGTTCTTGATTTAATTTGAGATGGAAAATTGGATGAGGATCCCCCCCCGTATCTTTCCCCTGCTTCCTCCCGCCCTTCTTTTTTTCTCTTCCAATTCCTGCCTTTCTTCTCCAGCTCCTCTGTTTCTTTGTGCAGTGCCTCCAATTATCTTCCTTTGGTGGCTTCTCATGCAACCAAAAAAACCAACTTCTTAAAATCCAGGCAAATTAAATGTCTGCGTTTGTGTGTGGATAAATAAATAGCTATCCAGGGAATAGTATAATTATAAACATAATTTAATGGAAAAAAGAAAAGTGTTGGCTATAAAAAACCCAAATCCAAAATCCATCTATTCCTGCCCCCTGCTTTCTTTATTTGCCGAAGAGAACCTGTGTTCTCTTTAAAGATAACGAGAGTTCTGAGTAAATGCTAGATTTGTCCTTTAAAAAATCAGAAATCAGCTACAGATTGATTTGTTTCTTCATCCTAGCAAGAGAGGATCCTGAATGCAACCTGAAGCCATCACAACACCAAGCAGAGTTTGATTTGCGTGTCTTCATACTCCTTCCATATTTCATCTCAAGATGAACTAAATGCAGGCCAACCCTTTTTCTCCATTTCCCCTTCCCAATGTTCATTACCATCTTGCCTGAGGAAGAGATTTGGAAATGTCGAATGCCTGCATGGATTTCAAAGACAGGTTACTGTCTAACTTTGTCTCTAATTGGAAACCACTCTTAGACTTTTTGATTGCTCCTCAAAAAAATGCAACTTTGACTTTGGGATTTGCTGATGGATGTTATACTTATAGAAATATCTTGTACAAATTATATGTATTATTCAAATAGATTAATGTTTAGGAATCTTTCTGAATATTAGATTAAAAGCTATTTCTTACTATGTAAATTTTTAGATATTAGAGTAAGAGGCGAATATATTTTCTATCTATACCTGTACCAAGGAAAGTCAGAAGCTACTCTCTCTTTCTTATGTCCCTTTTTCTCCCCCCTTTTTTTCTTCTTTTTTCCCTCCCCCTGCTTTTTTTTTTCCCTTGATTTTTCTGTATTTTAACTTTTGTGGAAAACTTAATAAAATTTATAAAGAAAAAAAGCCTGCACAGATTTGCCACATTTCGCCTGGCCTGGCCAAGCTGTTTTTTTTTTTTTTTCACTGACTGATTTGAAAGCAAAATCTGTAAGATGCAAACCATCGTGGGCCATTGCTTAAAAAAAAGTGAGGGGAGGCTTCACTTAGCAGCAAAGGATTGGGGAGGGATTTATAGTCCTTTTTGTTCTGTCGATTCTTCTCTAAAACACTTCTCCTCTAAGCTGCTTTCCCTTTCATCAGCAATAAGGCCCCTGATGGACGGCCTGTTCTTCTAAGTACCTCCCTACAATGGATTGGGATAAATCTGCCCCGTGATTTTCCTCCATCTGGATAAGTATGAAAGGTAAGGATTTCCTGGTGAGGGAAACTTTGTTTGGAATGCCTCCTTGGGAAAACTTCCTAGGTGGTCTCACTCTTTTGTTTCCTGCCATCTTAGAGAAGCTTTTGGGAAATGTTTGCTTGATTATTTACTTGGATCTTGTGATTTCCTCCTCCTCCATCTGCTGGCTTGTCTTTTTGCTTTGTTGTCTGGTCAATCAAGCTTTTTGACCATGTTTTTCTTCAATGGCACATCCTCCTCCTTGTAAGTTCATTTTCATTTGTGTTAGCCTCTTTTGGCTTCTACTGTAAGAAGAGGTCATAACAGACAGTGGCATTGGCACTTTTTAGCTGAGAAAAACAGCTGGGGGCTACATTACCGGAAGGTATCATGGTAGGCTTGATCTGGGGAAAGTAGCTCATATTATGAAAATTTGAAGTCACCTAAGAAAGTGGAGAGATAGGACATTTGGGACAGATAAAAAGAAACTTTTTAAGCACTGTATAATTCAACAGCAGGTGTCTCTGCCAGAAGATGCAGTGATTTTCGTCAACATGGAGGTTATATAATTTTGTGGAGGATGAGACTATGATGATCAAGGATACATCCATGGGAAACAGAACGTGGGACTGCTCTTTGCAATTGGGCTGGACTTGGAAGCAGTATTGAATTAACCACAATGAGGATAGAAGGCTGGACTTGACAACCTTTAATCTGGTCCAGCAGGATTTTGCTCCTACATACCATGATTTTGTCTATTCCCCTCCCATGTCTTTAAAATTGATCCTTACTCATCCTTAGTTCCAGGAAAGGAAAGAGTTTTGTCAGAACAGGCCAAAGAATATTGCTCACTGGTTACATAATTCCTGAGGAACCTTATGCTAGAACTCCGACCCACGTAATGGTAGCAAGAATAATACACATGTATAGTTTAGAAATCTATTCGGTAATATATTTGGATTCCAATGTCTAATATCTTTGCAAATATTGAATCTCTTCTCTTTCTGTGGCAAGAGACACAATTTTACCAGATTCCAGAAGCCTTCACTTTTATTGCCCCCACCCCAATGATTAGAGTCAGCTTTTAATTATTTTTCCCCCCAAACTTGGATTTTTGGTTTAGTTACTCACATGCTTTTTTTCCCAGACAGGTGTATCTCTACCACATGGGAATGTAGCGTCAGGAAGCTGAACTCAGAGGACCAGCAGGGATGAAGGAACTATTTGACTCTTTTTCTTGGTTTCTGATGTCCTAAGGATGAAAGGAAAGATGGAGATCTCTATCTAATCTTCTGAAGAAAAAAATAGCTTGCATGGCAAGATAGGTGGGAGCCCCTATTTCACTGGCTGTAAGAGGACAGTCTCTACCTGAATGGATCTTCTGTTTGAAGGACTATTTTATCCAAATCCAGTTTAAAGAGTAAGAACCATATCCTTTTCTTAGACTTGGACAACGGCTAGGAAGAGCAGCCATACAGGTCAACTGCTTGCAATCTTCCCCACTTCTTGCATTTCTAAATGACCATCCCTACGTCAACCTTATCCTATGTAATCTTCATGTAAATAGTCATCCCTTTGGACTCATTGTAGAACAATGCCTTCTCCTAGTTATAATTCATCACACTACTGGGAGGAGGGAGCAATTGTGAGCAGATAAGTAGTTAGCCGAGAGACACTACAGTAGATCTTTTCCTCCCTCTATCTCAGCGACGCTGGGAAATGTAACTGTAGAAATGTATATAATTGCATTGTTTGGCCTTAATTATAACTTGGCTTCTCCCACATGCTCCCATGCAGTTTTTTTTTTTTAAATTCATGTAGAACACCCAGAAGTTGCACCCCATCTTTTGATTCCTGTCTAGATTGGGCTGATATCTTTAAGAGAACTGAGAAAAGTTTGGAAAAGAGACAACCCAAAGCCTCAGAAACTCCTACGCCTTGTTGCTGTCTTCTTTCCCTGCAGCGGCCTTTTTCCCCTGGTTTATATCACTGAAAAAATTAACAGTACTGAATGGAGCTCACCCAGCTATCCATATATATGTATATAAAAATCACATACTGCAATTTCTCAGGCAAACACTCTGCAAAAAAGCAAACTATATATTGCAGCTCAGGAATATGTAACTGACATTCTCTGGGCCATACGAAACATCTGTGACCTTGTACAGAGGTCATCTCCGTAATCATGTTTCTCTTTACTTTTAAAGAAATGTCAGGCCATTTTTTACACAAGACTTATGACAGGGTGCTGTTTATTGTATCACAAAGCCACTATAACTCCACAGTAAGGAAACTGCTATTATTTGGAAAATATATATCTTTCTGACTAGCAATAAAGATGAAAATTAAGAAGAGGTTTTTCCACTGAGGTCAAGAGTGTCTCCTTTAATAATTCTGACATCTTCTGCAAAGCTGAAACCAGAGAGAGTTTCCTCAGGGCCCCTGGTCAAACCAATTAAAACTTCAGGACTTTTAACAGCAAAGAACAGGTCCCAAACAAAGGCTATATTAAAAGGTGACCTGTGCAGACTTTGGGAAGGTTGAAATCAGAATGCAGATCTGAATTCACTCATGATCTTGGACAGTTGGACATTCTGGAACAAAAAACAGGTATCCAGCTTCCTTGAGATGTCAAAGACGAAGAGGATGTGTTGCATGAACTCAGCTCTAAGGATTGTAGAGTTCACGTGACCAAAAACCCATATAAAAGGGGGTTGCAGCAGAATGGGGAGATGGCAGAGTGGAAACCTGGGTCCCTTGGTTTGAACGAGATTGCCTTTCTAGACCGAAATCAAGCAAACACATTTTGTAGTTTATCCCTGGCACCTAATATTAGATTAGCTGCTTGGAATTATTACAGCAGATTCATCTTCACCAATTTGCTTGGTTGCCATTTCATGCAGATGAGTGAGCAGGCTGGCAGACAAAGCCCACTTCATGCCATCCGTGTTCAGAAACCCACTTCGTTTCCCGTGTATTGCAAAGAAACCATCAATAGCATGACAAGGTAACGGCAATAGGAATGAATTGAGCTGTACCGTCTCTGCCAATTTACCTGGTATAAATCTTAGTGTTTTGCTTTGCTTTTTCCTAGTCAAGTGACTAAGCCCTGGGGCCCTATTGGCAACAGAAGCTATCTTGCTCATAACCAGTGTAGAAATGCAAGGTGTCAACTTCTTATAAAGCTGGTTGCGCTTTTATTATTTTATTTTATTGCTGGCTACTAATTCTTGTGAGTGTCTTTTATTTAGTTACTTGGGTGGCTTGCTTCCTTGTTTTTTCTCTCCCCTTTCCATTTATAGAAGTGCCTGAAGATGGCTTACCACACTTAAAATGGAAGTGCAATGTTTAAAAGCAGCACTGCGATCCGAAGAATTAAACAGCTATTGACCAAGTTGTGCTGCAGGATTGCTTGTTTCCCTGACTGAATTGCTTTTCCGGTTTAACTCTGCACTCTGCTTCCTTCTTCCCAAGTTAAAAACAAGTCAGTTAAACCTGCCCAAAGAGGCTGAAGAATAAATGAGGAAGCCCTGAGTTCAAAAGTCATCAATGAAATCAGTACACAAGCTTCTTGTCTGAATGTCAGCCCTTCAAGACGGTCCAGACCAGAAGCACAAACCATGAGTACTAACTAACACTACCTTTATTGTGCGGTTACAGTAGCAGGATTGTGCAAGTCTGAAAGTATTTTTCCCCTCCTTTACTTCTACTTTCCAGAAAACTAGGAAGGGTCCCTTCTGAAATGCTTCCCACACCCCTTTTCCTTCTGTGGGCTGAAGTACCTTTTGTGTGATGGCTGTCTGAGCTGCAGCTCTTCCTCCAGTCTCCCAAGGTCATTCCCACAGACCATTCTATTAATCATGTTTTTAATTTTAATTTTACTTATTCATTGACATTTATTTGCATGCTGTCTCATCTACCAGTTCTAAAAAAAGAAGAAAACACATTGCCATACAGTGGAACCTCGGTTCACAAACTTAATTCGTTCTGCGACTCTGGTCGTGACCTGAATTGGTCACGACCCGAAGCAAATTTTCCCATAAGGTTCAATGTATTTACCGTTAATCTGTTCTGGCATGGAGGACAGGGAGGCGGCTATTGCTTGGAGGGAGAGTCCCCCTCCCTACGACCACGTGTCAGGGGCGGGAAAATGGCCGCGGACCACGTGTCACGGGTGGGAAAATGGCCACGGATCCTGTTTGTGACCCAATCCGGCATTCGCGAACGGAGGCAAAATTTTGCAACCAGAGCTGTTCGTGACCCGAATTGGTCGTGAACAGAAGTGTTCGTGACCTGAGGCACCACTGTATTTGCAGAATTGTTTCTTTCCCAGTCTGTGTATTCATTCTGAGAAGGGCTGCTTTGGGTCCTCCCCTCAAATGAGATTGGCAAGGTGGGACTCTAGAAGAAGGCCTTCTTGCTGGCAGCCCAAATATTATGGGATATTTTGCCCCCTGAGGTAAGGGAAACCACTTTGCTTGCATTTTGCAAAGCAGTGAAAACTATCCTGTTCCAACAGGACGTTGGGGAGACAGTAGGCTGAGATTGCATTTGTAATTTTATTTTGTGTATTGTGATTTTTTTTTTATTCTGTAAATTGCCTCATGTTGTGAGAAGCAGGGTGGCATAGAAATGATGTAATCAATAACTAAATAATACAATTTCCCTTGATATCTATAATGGGGAGAAGGAATAACCTTGAGGAACAAGAGGAAGAGCTGCGATGAAGACAACAGTCAGATAAAAAGAAATCCGAGAAATGTAATTTAAGAGAGCATCTCCGACATGACCCTCCCTAGTTCTCATGAAGATAAAGAGAGTGATTGGGGAAGCATATTCAGACTTGCAAGGTTCTGTTACTGTAACCTTATAATAAAGTAGTATTAGCATTCATAATTTTGGTTTCCTGGTCTGGTCATTCTTGAAGGGCTGACAATATCATACCTTCCTTCTTTCATCATGAAACACAGCACAGGAGAATCCTTATTTACATTCCATCTTTCTTCTTCCATCATGAAATTCAGCATAGAAGCGGGTGGTGTGTGTGTGTGTTCCTGATAGCTTTCCTTCCAGGAACTGAGTCTGATCCAACTTTCTTCATTTCAGCTCCCAGAAGACAGACCTTCTCTAGACCTCTGGTTAGCATTGTTGCCTTGTATCCAATGGCATATACCACAAAAGCTTTAGAAGGAATGGACAGCTTTCTCTGGCCACCAACAGACTAGATCATCCACTGGTCCTTACTCAGCTGTATGATTCCATTAGGGCTAATAATGCTAGCATATTTCTATAATTTAGCATTGATATTTGAGTGTATGATGAAAGAAGCTGAGAGCACAGTTAACATATGCTATGCTCTCTGTTGAGGGCAATGATTAATTTCCCAAAGGATATCTTTTTATTTTTTTAATGTTGAGTGACAGAATGTGAGTTTCTTTATTTGGAGGTGAAGGGGGGGAAGGAACTAGTTATTGCTCCTTCTTTTTATTTAAAGCACCCATTGATGTCTCTATCAAAACACATCTGCTGTTTCACAGATTGCCCAATGTCTGGCAGAACATCAGCTCTGAGCTGGCTGGCAGGAGGAGAGAGATGCTGTTGCTACAGGTAGTCCTTGCTTAACGACTGTTTGTTTAACAATTGTTCAAAGTTATGATGGCCTTGGAAAAAGTGCTTTACAACTTGTACTTGCACCTACGACCATCACAAACTGTCACACCCCCCCGTGGTCATGTGATTGTAATTTGCGACCTTTTTTACGATGGTTGTTAAGTGAACCACCATGGTCGTTAAGTGAATTGTGTGGTGGTTAAGCAAATTCCAGCAAAAATGTCCATTGGGGAAGCTGGATTTGCTTAACAACCATATAATTTACTTAATGACCATCGTAAAAATGGGCATAAAATTGGTCCGGTCACATGGTGACTCACGTAATGACCACCCCATTTAATGACCAATTTTCTAGTCCCTATTGTGGTTGTTAAGTGAGGACTACCTGTACTCTCTTCTATTCTGAAATTGTTCTCCAATTTGGTGCCCTTCAGCATTCCTGCTCACCATGACAAAACTTGTAATCCAGGCTGGTGAAGGGTATGCTTTCCTGCCTTTGTTAAATAGGACAAGGGAACTCTCTGAAATAATAGCCACAGCTACTGGCCACCACATGTTGTATCATCTCTTGGGGATGAAGACTCCCAAAGAATGCAAAGCCCTTCCACATACCTGCTAAGGTCATGGGAAATCAGGGAGAAGAGATGGCCACTGACCAGTGGCAGCATTATCTGATCTGTCTGCTTTGAGGTTGCAATCCAGAGTAAAAGCTCAGGAGAAGACTTGTCTAACCAATGCATTGTCTACTCTTTTCCTCCTCCTCTTCCTCCTGGCTGCTGAACTCAGCTACAGGGATATGAATCTTTTAATGTATTTATTTATTAAAAAACATGGATCTTATCTTTCAGATATAGATATTTGAAAGCAGAGGATTTGCTCCAGGCCCCTTGATCATTTGACTTGCCCCTTTCTACATCTTTCCTACTTCTACCAACTTATTTATATCCACATTCTCAGTGGCTAAGCTACAAGTTATTTTCAGAGACAGTAGTTCTATTCCCCAAAAACAACTGGGGCTTGGTTGTTTTTAAATATGATTATTTTTTCTGGGCAAGCTTGTCTGGTTAGTATTGTGAGAACCCAGTAAGTGGTGCAATTCAATAATCAGATTTAGCATGCTGTGTGATTGCAAGCAGGATGTCTTTGAATGCCTGTTGTGGGAGGGACATTAATCAAAAAGTATTGGTTTATACCTTGCTTGAGATAAGATTTGGCTATTAAATATTTTAGCTTCTGGGGGGCTGCCTGAGCAACTTTTGGACTGATGGGCATATTGAAAGACCTGGGCCACCACCCATGTCCCCTCTTAGACATCTGTTATTTGTCCTAATCTAAAATCCACATTTTCATAGTCTTTTCTCTTGAAAAGTGCTCCTTTCTTCAAAAGTGGTGGCACTTGAGTCAAAATTGCACTTGAGTCAAGCTTGATTCCTGGTGACTCCATGGACCTATCTGTGTAACTATGTTGACAATAATAGGGAAGAAGGTTGCCTTCTTCTGGGATTTTATAATGTTTGTTTACTTCCCAATCGAACCTACACCCTAAGATTTCTTGGTGTTCTCCTGCCCAAGGACTAATAAAAACTGCTCCTTCTCTTTTTCCAACTCCTAAAACCACATCTATGGTGTTGGACTAGTTCTTGGATGTTCCTTGCTGAGATAACAGATTGAGCTCCAATCTTGTCTGGGGAAATATAACATTGGATTCTTCCTTCTATTTCTCAGACAGCCTCCAAAATTGTCTTTTTCCTGCCATGGACCCTGCAAAGTCCCAAGGAGGGCATGAATATTGCTGCACAAGGTAAAGGAGAGCTTTGTATCCTATAAAATCTTAAGCTCCCCAAACTTCCACCAGGTGCCCAAGTGCAGGGAGCATTACAGCTAGTCAATGAACCAATTTAAATTTATCCACTCCTTTCTTCATAATAGGATTTTTAAAAAGAAAATGACAGGCAAAGCAGCAAACACTTGTCCTCCTTTCCTGCTACTCATCGGTCTGATACTTCTAAAAATTTAAGCTGCAATGCTCCAGCATCAAAGGAGTTCAACGGAGAAGTAGAAATGGGCTTGCTCAAGCGAGCATGTTCTGGATTCTATCCCAGACAGATTGAAACAATTTAGATATAATGTTGTTATTTGTTCTTACACTTCAGTGTAGTACAAAATCTATTTTTCCCCATGACAACCATGTGAGATAAGTTGTGCTGAGAGAGATAGACTGACTCCAAGTCATCCAGGGATCAACTGTGGCTGAGGGTAGACTAGAATCTGGTATTCCCCATGTGATATCTAATATCTCAGTCACTACCTAATTGTGGCTTTCGTGTTCCTGGTTGGGTTTTGAACTAGTCACATTCTACGTGCCGAGCAAGTGTTACAACCACCATGGTACTGAGACTCCTATATCTGAGGAATTTGAAGTCTGTCATCATCTGCTTTATGCCAGTTGCAATCTAATTCAATGTTTCTAATACCCTGCAAATCACAATCTGGAATTTGGAAATCTTGAATTGGAAAGCAAAGAAAGAAGGAAAGAAAGAACGTGATCTGAAGTGAGATGTTCTTTTATTACTGCATGTATATACTTATCTCTATAATATTCACGCTTCCTCCTTGGTCATGCTTTCATTTTTTCTTATTTAATCTTTGAAATACAATACTCTCTGGATGATTCTTTTCTCATGATGAACAAGCGCCAGCAATAACATCTGCAGTGGCACTGCAAATATTATTAAGATATCCTGCTGCCTCTCCTTATGTTTGAAGTGACTTGGCTTTAAATGCACTTTTAAAAATCTTCGTCCCTTTCTATTGTTTGCTGCTTTTCCCATCATGTTTTTCCTTAAGAGGAACACGGTGTTCCTACCGTGTTTGCTGTTATGTGCTTGCAGCTAGCGCAAAGATAATATTTTCAAGGTTATGCCAAGAAGTAGCTTTGAACGGACTGAAATTGTCCGTTTCATTTAGATTGCTCATCCAGTCCAACTTGACAATTCGATGCTTTGATTCAAAGTGTCAAATCCAGTTGATTCAATTTTCCAGTTCATTTTTTTAAAAAAATATTTTCTGCGTCCATATTGAGTCAGCAACATCTGAGGTGATCTACAGTATATTATAGATCCAATTCAAAGAGTCAGTTTGATTCAAAGACTCTAGGATTTTCTTCAGATTGATTCTCCAGATCAAAGCTTCACACAGCAATAACAGTTTCCATATGGTGTAAATACAGCAAGCAACAGCAAAAATACTGTTGAACTCCTAGCACTTTTAAAGATACCAATTCTAATATCCTTATAGAGGGCTTTCGATTTATCTCCTATTTCTGAGTTAGTGCAATAGGATTGCCATAGGGTGGCACCAGAGAGCTACCTACTAAAGTTCTCATTCTTATAATTAAGGGTGAACTTCAACTGGGAAAAAGTTGACTTATATTTAAAGGTGCAATCCTATCACTGACCGTTTGAAGTGATATCAGTCAGGTATAATGGGATTCTGTTGTTTAAATAGGTGCTGTCCAAAGGATGTTCTCTTTTAATTTAAATTAAATTGAAATAAACAGCCAAGGATGTAAATAGATTGAAAGTTTATACCTGGGATAACTTTGGTAGGTCCTTATCTTCCTTCAGTCCCAGAATTGCATGAGGTTCTACAAAGCCTTGGGTGTGGGCTTCAGAGACCTCCAAAAGTTATTACAAGTTCTACATTTTAATGTAATTGAAAGAAGACATTATGAAATTCATGCCTGAAAAATATTCATATGAGCTGTATTTAATTAAATGCAAATGTGAATTAAATTTAGGTTTTGTCCTGAGTTAACATATTAGTTTTAGGAGTACAGCTTCAGGATGTCATTCATCCTGCTTTGGAAACAGCAGTAGGCAGTATTTCTGGAAGAAACTGAATTGTCTACCCCTGTTTAGATCCTGCCTTATTTCATGGACTCCAAAGGGCCATTCATTGGAGTCCTAGAAGTCTTCTCCTCAAGGACAGTAAGGAGGAGGGATAAACATCCCAAGTCTATGGATGCCCATCCCTCCTGATTTAAACATTATTTAAATGAGAAGCTGACATGTTACAAAACATCATTGTCATCTTTATTTATATAAAATGACTACCATCTTTGGGGTAACCATTGCAAAGCGCCCATTTCTCACTCGCCCAACTTCTTAGGGTATTATCAACAGATTAGGAAGTTTGCTCCCTGCTGTTCCCCTTCATGTCCTGATGGAATGTTCTCCACCACCCAACTTATATTTCTCTCTCTCATTCTCTGTCCTAGGCAAATAGGCAGACTTCCATCCAAAGCCATGGACTCCCATTCAGTTGTGTCAATTCACTGATTTAACATTCTTTTAAAATGTTAACATATCCAGAGGGAAGCAAGAGACAAGCTTATGTCCTTATGCCATGACACACACCCTGTGACTTACATGTTTGTGTCTGATGTCAGAATGCAAGTAGGAAAGGCCAGGGTTTGCATCAAGATGTCATGATGCGTGTTTCCTGATTTTTTTTTTTATCACCTTGCTTTTTAGTTGACATCTACTGAGCTACATTTCCCCCCTTTGGCCATGTTTTTGCCATTTTGTTAGGATTTTCAAGGTCTTAGATGTCTAAAAGGTAAGAAACATTAAGTACTCAATTTCTCAGTGTAAGGAACAGTACTGGATTGTTGATTTTGATTAAGTGGTTTATTATAGTATTTTCTATGAGATAATTCATTTAAATAAGACATTCCTTGGCTTTTCAAAGAAGGACAGGTTGTTCTAGGGTGAGGAGTATGGCAAGGGGTTAAAAAAAAAGGAAGCCCATATGGTGTGCTTCTGTGTATCTGTGTAACTATTCAATCTGTCCCATTGAATAGTTTCTGAAGCAAACTGAAGGTTTAGCTAGTTCAGCATATAGTTTTATTCTATTTATTTTATCAAATTTATTAAGGCTGCCCACTCCAGAGGACTCTGAGTAGCTTCTTCCCAGAAAAGATGAACAGCCGAAATCTGAATGAGAAGACTTTCAAATATATATTGGATCAGGTCCAGATGTATTTGTTTCATTTAAGAGTCAGTGGAATCAGTGATTTTTATGGGATCCTGACCAGCTATTCATACTGAGTTCAGTGGGGACTTCTTATGTTTAGGCTACAATCCGGTATGAATCCATCAATTTTCCCAGCATAGAATCTTACCCAGCAGATATATGATAAGAATCTTAGAGGAAAGGCTTGGTTGTATTCACAAATAAATTGAGATCGAGGACAGGGTGAGATAATGTAACTTTATTGTTTGTGGGGGTTATTCTTCTGAATCACCTAAGGTCTGTATCATTCTTGTCGCTACTGGTGAAACAACATCTCCTGGTCTCTGTGTCTAATCTGTTAGGTGCGTCTTCTTATTTCCTGAGGTCCTTCAGAATCTAACTTGGGTGCTCTATCAGAGGCTCTTGATTTGCTTGTGTTCGCCTTAGAGCTTCCCTGAGTATTGCACTGGGAAATGCGACAAAAGGAGGAGATGAATGGATATCCAAGGTGTTGTATCCCTATTAATTACACTGCATGGATTTCATTTAGGGTTTTAAAACTTTTGGCCAAGCCCTCCCTTTGTTCTGGCCTCACCTACATTTTGGAGGGTGGCCCTCAGGCAGGCTATGTAAGGACTGTCCTCAGTCTAAAAAAAGTTGGACATCTGGATTCTACTGTAGACTTTTAAGTTTTATACTTTACATTTAATATATTTTTAATCTGTACATAGTTAGTACATAGTTAGTATAAACAACATAGGCTATATCCTAGACCTCACTCGTTGAGCTGAACAGGTAATAAGTGTATTCTAATATACATGCCTCCCACTACAAGCTGTTAACATTCCAAGTTTGACTATGCTTGTTTTATAAACTTATGCTTTGTACTGGTCTATGACTGTAATAAAGATTGATTGATTGATTGATTGATTGATACTTAAGCAAAACCACAGAGAAAACCCATGGATTGACTTTTCGCCTTGGGAAATTTTTCTTAGTTGGTAACAGATTCTAAATGAAGGGCAAAAGTTGGCTACTGATACTGTCTCCTGTGGGTTCAAAAGCTGGTTGTGTCCAAAGTGGACACAACTTGGGGAATCACAGTATGGAGGAAAAAGGGATAGGAAAGGCATCAATGAGCACAGAGAATGGTGCCTACAGTCTGTGTGTGGGTGCATTTGCACGTATGTGCAATCTTCAGCTAAGCAGATCAGAGCGTGCAGTTCGTAAGCAACAGAAAATTACCCAGATTTTCTGGGCACATGCTGTATTGTCTGTATGACAGAAGGAGGGGTTGCTAGCATCACCATTTACTTAGGTGCCGATGAAAAGTGTGAGGCTGTAGACCATATGCAGTGCAATAGCACATCCGAATTGCTTGTCTTGCTGGTGGCATGATTGGGAAATGTGTAGCTTCTTCTCTGTTTACAGCAACACTGTTAACTGACTGCAAGCCAAACACTTCAGATTCTGTCTTTCATGGGGATTGGTGAAGAGATGCCAAGAGACATTTATCTTATTTTGTTTCTTCAATATCTCATAACATTATTTCTCTAGGTATTGTACAATATACCTAAGGAAAAAAAGAAAGCAATAACAATCCAATCGAGCACATTTTAAAAATGGATAAAAGACCCCAGATCGTGAACAAAACTGTGTGGACTATAATGAGAAGACTTAATTTTACATGACAGACTTTAATTACATAAACATCACTCGCAAGTATAAAATATTAAAAAGCCCGGGAAAAATGAGAGTGCTTCTGTGAGAGCCAAAAAAACAGCATTGTGGGTGGCAGGGAGGATTATTTTATTAAAAGTTAAAAAAGAAGAAGAAGAAGAAGAAGGTAAGCATTGTGGGTGGCAAGGAGGATTCTGTTGGGAGACCATTTCAGTATTATAGGACCACCACAAAGACAGCGTCTCTCTATTTTTTGTGGTCACCTTTTGAACATCAGGAGAAGGAGACATTTCAAGGAAGGCTTTGGTAGATGACCTTAAGATTCTGGTAGGTACGCATGGGAGAAAGAAGTTCATAAATCCAAGTCTAACATACAAAGTTGCTTAAATCAATTAGAGACCACAGGCTGTATACAGAATAGAATGACTGCGCTTCAGGTAAAGCTGGATTTATTTGTGTTTGTGGAACAGAGGCCAAAATGTGTTAGAATAGACAGGTAGGGAATGTGCATATGGCACAGGAATAACTAAGACTGGTAACATAAGCTATTCCTTCTATGATTTAATAAAAAGCATTATGTAACAGCTTTAGTTGACTAAAACCATGATGGGCAATGGAGGCCAATATTTATGGGCCCATCTCAAAATTATCATGACATATGGAACATGATGACAAGGGATGTAAGAGAAATAAATGGTAAGGGGCATGAATTGACAATGAAATGAAAGAAAGAAAAGTAGATATATTATGTTTCTGTTATGTGTCTATGAAACTAACAGAAGTGGGAAGAGTGTAATACATTTGAATGAAGGTGGTGAGATATTGTGGAGTAGAGTTGATGGATACATATAGGAAAGTGAAAATGTAAGTTCAATTATGCATCAGAGGGCTAAATATATGTTTAAAAGTATGAATTGGTGCCATCTAGGTTGCTGTGGATGTGTCTGAAAGTAGGAATCCATAGCGTGATGATAGTTACATATTATGCTCCAATGAATGGTAATAATGGGAGAACTAGATAACTTTGAGAAATATTGTGCAATATTTAAACAAATGTAGTTGGGGGGAAAAAAATCCTTTTGTCAGATGATATAAATGGATGGGTTGGAATGAGATGAGAAAGTACAGAAAAAGCATATGGATCATTCAGAAACCTAAGAATGAATGAGAATGATGGTTATTTGGTGAGTATATGCTTAGAAAAAGTTCTGTTCTGAGCACAGTTTAAACATAAATCCACTCATATATGCACATAGCATAGGAATGAATATAAATCTAAAACATAATTGATTTGGTTCTTTCTGATAAACAAGAAGTAGTAAAGGGGTACAAGGGTAATGAGAAGTTCTGAATGTGAGACAGAGCTTTTCTTGGTAGTTTCAAGACTGGAGCTTAGGAAAAAATGGACAGGGAAGAAAAGGAATAAAATGAAAGTAAAATGATGGCGGGAAAAGCATGTATGGGGCCTATATGAAAAAAAATTAGAAGATAATTTATTCTCCCCATAGGATGAATGGGAGGTGGACCTAAGGGAAGAAGATGGAGAAGTGTGAAAAGAATTGTGTTACCGAATGCCACCAAAGTGTGGGGATTAAGCTAATGGGAAGTACGAATAAGAATGCTTGGTGGAAGGATGAAGTGAACAAGGCTGTGGATGAGAAAAAATTGAATATAGAAGAATGCTGCAAAAATGAGACTGAAAGATATCATGTGTAGGCAGAAAGATAGCTGCAAAGAATATCATGAATAAGAATAAGAAACTGTTAAGATTAAAAGAGGCAGAGAAAAGAATAATTTTCATTATTCTGATTGAAATAACAAATATTTTAGGAGTGTGAGAAGAGGGCTAAACAAGAAATCACCCGCTGAGAGAGTGGAATTAAAAATAACAGTGATGAAATAATTTGGGATGAAGCTGAGATGAGACAATGTTGGAAGGAGTTTTTCAGAGATTTATATGGAAGTGATGGTGTTTGCTGAAGAGGGGAATGGAAAGAAATGCTACAAATGTTAGCATCCAGAAAAATATGAAGAAAAGGAAATCATAAAGGCTGTGAGAAGGTTGACAAATGGTCAGGCTGCAAGAGTACATGGTGTAACTGGAGAAAGATTAAAATATGGATGTAGTTTGCTTATGACTTGTTCGACATGTGTGTGAAGGCTGTATTAGGCCTGACAGTTGGAAGAATGCTGCTATTGTTCCACTGTATAAAGTGAAAGATAGCAAGAGTGAACACAAAAACGAGAGGGCCATTCTTATAAATGTCCCTGGGAATGCATTTGGCAGAATTTTGATGGAAAGGCTACAAGAGGTGACCGTGAGCAAAACTTCGGAAGTGTGGCACGGTTTTATGCTAAGCAGGAGATGCAGACCAGATTTTTGCTGTTCGGTAGTCCACTGAGAAATGCATGAATATGAGAAAGAAAGTTTATTGTATGTTGGTTAATTTAGAAAAAGCATACAGTAAAGTGAATAGACTTGAATTATGGAATGTTTTGTGCAAGTGTGGAATTGAAGGCTGGTTACTGAATGTGACAAGTGTGGTATATACTTGTAAAGCATGTGTGAGAATGAATGAAATGCTTAGCAAATTATTCAAAATTGATCAGGGAGTAAGACAAAGATGTGTGTTGTTCCCTTAGTTGTTTAATATGTTCATAGATAAATGTATAAGGAATAGCTGTGGTGACTTTAGAGGTGTGTTGCTTGGGGATGTGAATGGGCTTGTATGTTTGTAGGCAGACAATGCCGTGATGTTGGCTGAGACCCCAAATGAGTAGCAGTGAGTGTTCAATAGGTTGTATGTGCAGTGGAGACTATATATCTGAAACACAGTGAAACATAACAGCAAACCAAGGTAATTGTGTTTGGCAATGAAAGTTGAGTAATAGCAAGTTATACATAAATGATGAAAACTTAGAACAAGAAGATGAATCTGTGTAGCTTAATTTAAAAATGGGAAAATGGAGAAATGTTAAGATGTGCCAATGTTGATGGAAACGTAGCAGGCACTACATGTTCTGTAATGAGGAATGACTGTTTGCCAAAAGGGACACACGGCTGTGTACAAGAACATGTTTCTGTCCCCACTGTTATATGGAAGTGAGAATTGGGTATGTCAGGAGAAACACAAAAGTAAGTTGAATGTTCTAAGAATGGGAGGACATAAGATCTGGAAGGTGAGAGATGCTTAAAAATGAAAGGATGCTGAACGAATGCAAAAGTGAGTGACAAGAAGGAAAGAAGAATGAATGAGGATCAAATTGCAAAACAAAAAACCTTTTTGTTTTTGAATTGGTCTATGACTGTAATTATCTATCTATCTATCTATCTATCTATCTATCTATCTATCTATCTATCTATCTATCTATCTATCTATCATCTATCTATCAAAGAGAAAATGGCTGAGGGAAAGGGGAAGTCTGTGGTGGGATGGAGTTGCTCATGAACAGATGGGTGAGATACCTGAAAAAGCAAAGTAAATGAAATATATGAATATGGTGGAAATCAAGATGGAAAGGTATGGGAATGTACAATGAATGGTCATTTAGCTATTTCTTTTTCATATCTCAGGTCTTTACTTTCTTTGTCTTGCTATTTCTTATGACTTTTCTGAGCTTTACCTAACTTTGTTTCTACCAAAAATGAATAGCATGACATATGTGGGTGTAAATTACAAGGTGAGATTAAGATGAAAGTGGTAAAAGCAATTTCAGAAGAGATTTTGTCTTTTATCGGGACCAAAAACCTCTTTTATGAAGATCCAAAATCTTCTTATGGTTCTGAGGAGCCTGTAAACAAAACAATACAAAAACAAAAACACTTTTTTACCCTCCTTCCCCCAGATTTACCACCGGGGCTCTTATCTCAATGGAAGTTCAATTCATTCTTTTGTCCACTCAGGTCAATGGTGCAGTCCATGGGACTTTGTTTACGCAAGCCTGAAGAACTGAAATAATAATTGAGATTTAGGCAATTGGTTTTTCTGACTTGAATGAAAAATATTGATCCTTCTGATAATTTTAAATACTGAGCCATCCTTTGGATGGATTTCTCCCCACCTTCCATCAAATTAGTCTTGGAGTAATTAACTCTATTGACCCCCTATCTCCAGAGCTCTGTTTAATGAACATGATGTTAATCAAGGGTGGTGAAATTTGGTTACCAAGAGCCATTATTGGCACTAGGTTGGAGCCACATCAAATGTGTTTAGGGGGGAGTTTGGGGAGGGGTTTTTACTTCTGAAGTTTGATACACCAATTTTAGAGATGACATTACTGTGTTCATCTGTTTCTCAGTTCCAAATGGTGGGTGACTATGCTTTTAGCTTCTAACAATCATAAAACGGGTTCCAAAGGTCACAAAGAACAGGTTTAAGGATCGCTTCCAGCCTTTCAGCCACAGCTTGCTTATTCCAAATCTAAATAAATAAGAGAATCAGGGTATGCGTTTCATTACAAAATGATGTTTTTTGTGGAAATCCATGCCCATTCTGCTGATGCATTGCTACGCAAGCTTTTAAACTGGTGAACCCCTAACTTTTCTTTAATTTAGTGATGGCTCATCTTTTTTTTGATCATGAGAACGTTACTGTGCCCAATGCAACAATAAATCCCATTTATTTAAAAAGGTCCAGAAGTCCTAATCCATCGACAGGAAGAATATTTTCTACTGAACTGATTGCCTGCAAAATCAGGCTGTCGTCTTTCGGCCCTTCTGATCTCCTGTCCCCCTTTTTCCCCTCTCCAGCAAGGCATGAAGCTGCAGTGGAACTCAACCAACTCTAAGAATTGTCACTTCTTCAGAAAAGTGTTGCTTTTGCACGCCTTTTGCATTATTGCAACCGACAAGTTGAAGACACTGTCTGATGTTAATTCTGTGCCTGGCTGCCAATTATAATCAGAGCTAGTCAAAATAAACAAATTAAACAAATAAACATGTCAAAACAGCTCAGACGTACCAAAGAAAGAAGCCAAGATTGCAACTGGTGTGGCAGGAGAACCAACACGGCTGCATAGCGTAAAACGATCTGTTGCGTTCTTCACCTTTGTGGAGGGAAAGGGAAGGAAAGTGATTCTGGGTGGAGTCAGGGTTTCTTTTTCTGCTGCGCCCTTCCCTGATATGTAAAAGGGAAATGACTTACTCTCCCTGCTCTATTTTATTTTGGGGGTAGGGAGCAGGGAGAGTAAGTCATTCATTCTTTGCTGTTATATGCCAAAACCCTGAAGCCCAAATCACACGTTGCATTTCATTTGTTTTTTAGCAATCACATCACATTGCTAGTTCATATTCAGCTTTTGATCAACACAACAGTTCCAAGTTCCTCTTCATGTATGCTATTACCATGCTGAATATTTCCCCCTCTTATATTTGTATATTTGGTTTTTTTTATTTTTAGTGTTTTGAAAACTTCCAAAACTTGGGGATCAAAATATAATAGAAAGAAATTGAGGGAGAGAAGAAGGAGGAGGAGGAGGAGGAGGAGGAGGAGGAGGATTATCCACCATGGAAAGTGATGTTCTGCTCAAAACATTTATACACAATCTCATTGCTAAATTTTGTCCAGTTATATCAATTCAAATGTGCTCACACAATGACAGCCCTGAATGTCTAAAGTGAATTGGACTGATTTTCTGAACTGATATGAATTATCAAATCAGCCTGATTTTCTGAACGGAATCAGTGATCCAATTGGAGTTTGCCTGATTTGCATAAATATATTAGATATTCCATTCTTATTACTTTTAAAATGGATGTGGTGTTCATTCTTGGGTTTGGCAGTATGCAATACCTAGAATTCAATTTAAATTCACCACAAAAATTAAAGCAAAAAAACGGGAACAGGACAATTTCTCTGTCAAAATCTATCTAGGTCTGTGGGATGGTGTCCCACTGAAAACATAAGTGCAAAGTAGTGATTTTCCAAGTATCGCTAGGATTAATAAGTGGGAGGGTACAACTAATCCTAATCTTGTGTTGGTGAGCCTCCTATGATTATCTTTGCCCACTGTGGGAATAGAATTCTGGATTCAATAAGTTTTTGGCCTGAAACAGCCCAGCAATTCTTACCTTCTTGCTTTCAATTAAAAAACAAAAGCAAAACATCTTATGGTTTGTTTGCTAACTCCTTGACTTCGTTGTCTGTTCAAAATGAGAAAAGGACAATATTGTATTTTGTTTCTCCCTTTCCTTTGGGGCCTTTCACCCGCCCCGTGGATGATCACGACAGCCCAGCCTATCCTAACCCTGTCCACCCTACCAGGATGATGGGTTCGATAGCCTCGTGTGAAAAACCTTGACATAAATTGAACCTCCCCCACAAACGAATGCAATCAAAACATTATACATTCTCAGCTGATCAAGGAAATAAAAAGCTCCTTGAAATAGACTACAAATAAAGGCTAGGATTATTTGAAACAGGCACCACATTTGGAAGGGAAGGGGAACCGATCTTAATTGTTATTGTTAAAAACTGGGGAAAGTCTGCTTTCCTCCTGCTTTTTTTTTTAAAAAAAGCGGTAAATTAACTTTAAAAATATGTTCTGAAGTTAAAGGAACAAGCTGTCATTTTGGACAGGTGGTTCTCGTAAAGAGGCAATCTTTTACAGTGGAGTCTCAAAATGTCAAAAGCTGCATGTCTCAGTGGAGATAAAGCTATAACGCAGGTTCATTGCACCATTTCTTCTGTTCTTTCTCATAGACTTTCAAACGCTCCAATCCAAGAATAGGATTTAGGAGGACCAAAGGATTAAGGAGTCCAGTCCCTCCTTAAGTATTATTTTACAGAGCTAGAATGCATTGGCGAACTAATTTTACAAATGTGCCTGTTTCCTATGGAAAGATAATGTAGAACTCAGCATAGAGATTGTACATTACACTGTTCCAAGATTCCAAGGACAAGAACATTATTTTTTTTTCTTTTACACAACACCAAAGCTTTAATTTTGCTCCCTGAGATTAGTTTTTCATGATCAAGGTTCAGGGATTTTAACTCTCAATTTAAAAGGGAGAGAAAAAAAATCTGCAACTGATGACATGTTTTGCTTATGAAATTAATTTTTTATTGGGTGGAAGGGCCTCAGTGCATCTAGGTAAGTCTGTATATGACTAGTGTATGTTCAGCTAAAGAATGGATTAGCAATGTAACCAATTCATAATGAATAGCTATTCATAAGGGAATATGAACATATGAAACTGCCTTCTCCATTGTTTGATTCAATTAGCCCAGGACTGTCCCATTTTGACAACCAACGATCTTTTCCAACATTAATTCAAAAGACAATCTTTTGGGGCTAATGAATATCTGGAATTCTGGGAATTTGTCATGGATGCACTAACAGCTGCTATAAGTCTAGCCAGTTACAGAACATGAACTGGGGGCTTCGCTCTTCTCCCTCTCTAGCCCATATTCTGTTCTTGTTTCTATCCAAGTGCCTTTTCTCCTTCTGGAGAAATGCTTGATGATCATTCTTCTTCTTCTTTTTTAAAGAAGTGTACCTTATTAACTCTTTCCAATTTGTTGGTTGTTTCACTTGGATATTCCTCAACAATTTTGGTGATCAGGATGGGAACTGAAGATCAAGGGGTGGAGAGAGAAGCAATAGTGGGTGTCCCAGATTAATTTCAGCAATAGATTTTGATTCCACTGTTGCCTGAGACTTTCACATCCTGAATCCAGCTGGGGACAGTGGCTGTTAGGACAACCAAGGCTGAAAGAATACAGAAACTCCAGAATGCTGGAAGCAGGAAAGATTGAAGGCAAAAGGAGAAAGGGACGGCAGAGGATGAAATGGTTAGATAGCATCACTGAAGCAATGAGCATGAAACTGAGCAAACTCAGGGAGGCAGTGAAGGACAGGAAGGCCTGGCGCAATATGGTTCATGGGGTCACGAAGAGTCAGACACGACTTAACGACTGAACAACAACCCAATCTATGTGCACTTATCTTTCTGAGCTCAGTTAAAACCATCAGTCCTTATCCCTCCACGTAAGATGCTGTAAATTGACAGCAGCTGAGAAATTCCCTGGTTGAATCCTCCAACATGACAACATGATGGAGGTAAAGACTCCTTCAATCAAACTTGATGCCTGGTGACTTGATGGGTGTGGATGTCCACACCCATGTAATCCATCCATCTTGGCAACAATATACTTTCTTCTGGGAAGGCTTTCCAATTTCTCAATCTAGTTTATAATCCAAGATTTCTTGGCAGTCTCCCATTCACGTGCTAACCCTAACTTTTTTTTTTAATTAGATTGCTCTGTGCTGCCACTTGCTGTGACCTTATAAATAAAGATGATGCTAATGGCTGGTGCTTCACTTTGCAGCAAATCAGCTTCCTCTTTTTGCATTCCTGTGTGTGCATACAAACATTATAAGTTAGAGTCACACAGGGCAGTAAGCCTGGCAAAGGGTAACAAAGGTATCTATAGGTACACTGGTTGCCTATCCATTTCTGCTGTAATTGAAGATGCCTAGATCTAACCCAAGATACTTTGAATGTACAAGATGCAGTGTACCACTAATCTAAGATATTCCAAATATTCCTCTAAATAGTGGTCCCAGTTAGTATCATCCCTGGGAACATAAATCTACCACCATCCAGAAGTAGAGGTGTCCTAGGGACTTAATTTCATGGGTGCCATCAAAAAAGATCTTGGCAGTTGATTTTGACCTCTTGGTTGAAAGGCCTTAAAACAGTGACTCTTTCTTTGTTTTTTCATTCTAGTTTGTTGGAGTTTGAATTATTTTCCCAGCATAGGCTCTGAGCAGGGATCTCACAGGCAGCAGTTATGTGTATTGTTACCTTGATTTTCAGATGGAAGTTGCAAAGGACACATACCTTGGATAATACTGCCCGTTCTTCTGTTCGTTGCAATTCTGTGGTTGATCAGAAAAGCCTGTGAAAACATTTGGTGTGAATTAGCCCCAACCTGCTATTGATTTGTGTCAGGTCTTGTCTTACAATTTGCCTTGGGAAGGTGATTCTGAGTTCCACCTACCTAGACCCTCTTGGGTTATTACTGTTGTTGATGCCTTTCCAAATAGAGATCACTGACAAATGAGCCAGGAAAATCTTTCATCCAACTTACCGCCTCTTCTAGTTACAAATTGCATTTCCCCCAAATGTATATTTGAAGCCTGCCTCTCAATTCAAGTAGTCTTAATCAATCAGTCCATCTTAATCAATTAATTGTATGAGGTTTTATTAAATCTGCATAAATTGGTGATGAGTGAAACACCCATTCTAAAGAGGTGTTTTTAAAAGGTTTGCACTCAGTGTCTTCAACCATTTTTTTCCAGTTCACAGAAAAATCTGGATAAATTTTCATACCAGTGCTCCCCATGATATAGACCTCTTGGTGTGCAATTCCCTCTCTATGTTTTCCCACAATTTCTCCTAATACATACATTTTTGCATATATTTTTAATGGGAGCCCTGCATTTCAAAGTTCAGAAAAATGTGGATTTCATCATATAAACTGTATTTCGGTTCAGCTCTAGAGTCTGGGAAGTGACAATTGCAAACATGTGCGTTAAAGATGGAGGGAACACATTTCAAAAGGAGCACCAAACTAGGGTGCTCTGCTTTGTCACTGTGTTTTCTGCAATGGAGGCAAAGGACCTCTGATGCTTTACTTCTGATATGCTCCAAACAGGAAGTGTTATGGTAAGCGATCCACCATAACTAGTGGCCTTGCTCAAAGGAGGTGCCTTCTGCTTATGTATGGTGCATATTCAGACACCAGTGCTGTGAGCAAAACCAAGCATCATGGCCCTTTCAATGTTCTGGGTAGAAGTGGGTGTCCATTTTGCTTTGCAATGTCATTCAAGGGGTACTTCGTTCACAGCTTCCTTAAAACAATGCATCCCAGACCTGGATCTGAGAGTCTGTCTGATGGGTGGCTGTAGAGCAATATGTATAAAAGTGAATAGTTGTGTGTGTGTACAAATGGAAGTATTTATAGATGGGAGGAAGGCTAGGTGTGCATAGATGACTTTGACTGAAGGTATATGAAAGGACATGTGAGTGAAAGAAAAAGTATGAGTAAGAAACAATGGGTATTGATTATGATCATAACCATCGATAATATTGGTAATACTGCTTCTGTTGTTTTTCTGCATTGTTTGTTTACCTTTTCTATATGATTTTAACCCAGTGAATTGCAATATATATTACATAAATAAATTAAGAGTAAGACAGTGTTGATTATTACCTTGTTAAATCCTTATACCAACACACAGACACTTTCATCTCTTTTTTAAAGTCTCTAAAGCTTCTGTAACAGAAGGAGGGACATGGGGTGGCATAGCGACAGAAAGGCAGGTGAGCTAATTCCATTGGCTGTTGGTTTTGGACCGCCCACCATCAGTTCCAATGCCTCCCTCTGCCAAAATGGGGTTCCTAGAACATTAGCCCTGAAGGACTAAGTTGTGGAGTGGGAAATTATCTTCTCCATCCTGGGAGAGACTTTTAATTTGATTGATCAAGGCTCTTCTTGTGAACTTTGATTGATTTATCCAGGCTATTTCTTATTAGCTGGGTTTTACAGGGACTGACTTATCTCAGAGGGTTTGACTGGGCAAAGTTTTAGGACCAACACGCTCAAATATGGATAGAACATGTGTTTTTCCCGACCCATTTGCCTTTCCTGGGATGTCAAAAGTTGGTTTTGCATGTAAAATATAATATTTACAAACCTCCGGATTGGTTGCATGCGTGGAAAGCCATGCCACTGAGATCTTAGGGGAGCTGCATATGATGAATTAAAGCTGACTTTCAGAAGGGCCATTCCTGACATTCCTTGCAGATAGATAAACTACCACATGAGAGAGAAAATGTGAAAGGTGGAGTTTGATTCATTGATCTGATTTGATCTTACATGGACTCGGTTTTCCAACTGATTTAAATTGTTGATCCAGATTAACTCAACAATACAAGTTGAATCAATGATACAAATCAGAGGGGAGCTACAGTAATATGTACATCTTTGCCAGAAAAATCTTCTCTCTGCATTCTGCATTTCAGATAGGCATAGTCTCAAATAAACTATTAACTCTCCCCCCAAACCCCATTTGCAATGTCCAAATTGTCCACAACTCCAGTAGTTGAAGACTATGAGAAATTATTGCTTGGGCATACCGTTAGCTAGAAAATGAAATAGGTAACTACTGTATGTGATACAGATGGAAAGTTTTCACTTCTGACAGTTGAAACATCTGCCAAGATTCCTTTTAGTTTGTGAGATTTTAATGAACAGTGGCCACCAGGTCCTCCAATGAGGGCTAGAAACTTAGAACAGGGAATTCTTGTTCTGCTTGGGAATATAAGAGCTCACAGCCCAAGAAGCCTACTACACAAAGAGTTGTTTGTGTTTTCTCTAAGCATACGCCCACCTCCTCCAAAATACAAAGAATTCTTAAATACAGCTCCGTCTTTCTTCCTTGCTTCTCCATTAATATACATAAGGGCTTGGGGAGAAAAGAAAGAATTGCAATTTGCGGAAGACCGTACAGTATATATAATCTACATTATTAACAAGGGTCTCACAAGACAATTATTTTTGGTGCAGCCTCTGCGGAGGCAACCTCTTCGAATCAAGCTCATTTATTCTGTGTTTCACTGTCCTGCCATTTCCTGCAGAGAGACAGGAAAAGTGAAACCACATGTTTGGACCAGCAGTATAGGAAACCCCACTGAAGACAAACGGCTGATCCTCTCCCCTGGCAATTAGTCAAACCTGGGCTGTCTGCCAGCCCAGGTGTTTCTGCCTGTGTATAAATTTGCCCAAGAAACAATGAAAATAGCAGTTGATTGTACCGGCAGACTCTTGGGCTAATTTCTGGTTGTTTGGCATTGTTTGGTGAGTTCCCCACAAATCGCCGTTCCGGACCAACTCCGAGGCCTTGAAACTGAGCCTCTTGACCTGGAAGTCAAGGCCCTGCGTGTATGCTCCAGTGTGTGGGTGTGCATATAAATGTGCGTGCGTATCTCCTGTCCACTTCTGCAGCATGCTTCCATCCCCAAACCCCAGAATCCCAGATGTTCAAACTGAATCCTCTTTTGCAAAATTCATATTTTAATGAGCCAGAATTGGAAAACTATTTGCACCTGCATCGGCTAAAGTTTCTTGGCAATGCATGGAACAGGATTATTATTGCTGTTTGCCAGAATGCATGCTCATACATACTTGCTCTGCAAATCCTGGAACTTGGAGACCTTTCCTCACATATCTTCCCCTGTCTTTGGAATTGGCTCTGGCCAACTGGCTGCTTGTAGAGAGCATCTGGAGTTGCCCCCCCATTTTTTTCCCCCTGTGGTTTCAAACCCTTCCTTTTGTAAAATGTCAGACTGGCTACAAAACTCCAACTGCATATATGTGCAGAGCACGAAAGAAATAGGTTCAATGTTCATTTTAACGCCAATTCAGAAGATTGCATACTAAGTTTGTAACAATGCACAAACATCGGCCTTTAAAATGTAGACTTTCCCAAATACGATGATGGGCTTTTGAGTCCAAACGTGCCTACACAATGTAACAATGAAGGGAAAATGTGGATGAATGAATGAAGCATAAACAAATTCCAAACAGGAATACAATTCCCCAATGCAAACAGGTTAATAAAATCAGCTAAAATGCATATAAGCTTAATGCATAAATATAGATAGTCAACTGGATAAACAACTGCAATTTAAATGGGTGATCGATAAAGCCAGATGAGAAATATCTAAGGGAAAGTATTAAGAAAAATGTGCATAATCCTAAAAACGATCTGCAAACATGTGAGATAAAGGGGAGAATTAATATGCTGGAAAAAGTGATGTATATTGTGAAGTGAATAGACACGTGCATCAATTTTCTTACAAACTGTAAAAGAAATGTTCTCCGACTGAGGGGGAAAATGGAATGAAGCAAATTTTAAAAATCTGAAAAAAATGGAGAGAAATTTGATACTGACCAGTTCATCTTTCAGTACTTGGCAAACTCTCACATTTACTTGGCAAACACAGTTTTCTGAAATGCTTTCTAAATTATTCTTTTAAATTCATAACGTCAATAAAGAAAACACTTGAAGTAGATTTTTCCTTCTTGATTTCTAATCTGCTGATTGCTGTTTTTTTCTTCATTTTGATATCATAATACCCCTTTCCTCACAACTAACTTTCAGGTTCAGTTAACCCTAAAATACACAAAAATGCATGATATATATTTAATACGTAACTTGGCCTGTATCTTGACCCTCAATCTATATTGATTGGCTAGGATTTTCTTATTGTAAAGCATAGCCACCATAGATGTCAATAGGGTAGCAATGCATGACCTGCGTGTCATGACGTCATCATGCGAATGATGAGACTCATGTACTTACATCGGACATCATGATATAATTACATGATTACGTGTGCACAGTGACACCATGCGTTGCCTTTCTGATGACATTGTGGCTTATTGTGGACCCCTACGGCAGCCAAACTGACACTTTAAGAAGTCACACAAGCAATCTCATCTTCAAGTCAAACCTGATTCCTGGCGATTACATTCATCTTCCACCCCTGGAATTTCCAAGAGGTCTTCCATCTAAATAATACCTGGGCCTGATCTTGCTTAGCTTCTATGACCTGCCAAAGTTGGGTAGATGTGGCCACCTGCTGAATAGTCCTCCCATTGCCTCTTAGCAACTGACAGTCCAATGTATGACCTCATATATTCTCTTATTGGGACAGATTGTTCTACATCTTCCCTTATCTTTGTTTTTCTGTGTTATCTTTTTTTCTTGGTCTTTTTTCTTCATATCCTCAATTTTCACACCTCTTGATTATCATGGCAACATCTGGTAGCGTGATTTGCATGTTGTTGTTGTTTTTTAGTAAAAAAAGTAAAGCAAAAAAAAAGGTGAATTCAGATTCTGAGAAACTTAACATCTCTATTTTATTTCTTTAAGAAAAAAAATCCCCCCTCCTAAAAAAAAAAGGGGGGGGGGACTTTTTAGTTTGCCTTCATTTGGTAATATCATTGCATCACTGTCATAACTCCTGAAAACTTTGGAGGCTGTTAAGAAAAGTAAATGTCCCAGGTTGAAAATTGTTACCCATTCTTGATTTATTATCTCCTTTTTCTTCAAGGATATTTGTGGTGGCACAGTTGGTTCCTCCCATTTTACCTTCGCAACATCCCTGTGAGATGGACTTTTTGCTTGAGTGGTAAGATCTGAATCTTGGAAAGTCTCAAAATGATCACCCAGATATCTGCATTCACGGAGCATGCTAATCATGGCTTGTTTGGTTATTTTTCATTAGTATTATTGTTGTTCATTTGTTAGAGTTGTGTCCTGCCTTTTCTTCAAGAGCTCATGGTGGCATACATAGTGTTTCCTCTTCCCATTTCTCCCCACCTGCAAGGGAGGTTGGGCTGTGAGAGAATGACTGGCCCAAAGTCACTCAAGGAGCTCCTGTGGCTGATGGTAGACTTGAACCTATATCTCCCTAGTACTAGTCTGCTACCTTAACCACTACAGTGCACTGGTTTAGTGTGTTGTATGATCTAAAACCGTTTAGTTAGTTTAATACATTTAATACATTTAATACATTATTATTATCTAATACATTTATTGCAAACCAGCAAATGGTTCAAAAATCAGGTTAAAATGGGTTGTGAGAATACTGCCAATTTGTAGCAATGAATTATGTTAATCAGTTGTGTATTATCTGAATAAGAACTTCCTTCCTTCCTTCCTTCCTTCCTTCCTTCCTTCCTTCCTTCCTTCCTTCCTTCCTTCCTTCCTTCCTTCCCTCCCTCCCTCCCTCCCTCAGCTATTGAAGTCTCTTGGCATGTGCAATCAAAACAGAACTTGAATTAAAACCAAAGATTTTCAAATAAAAAATACATAAAACCAGCAACAATTGCAAGTTTGCTTTAAAGGATGTGTTTTAAAGGCCTACTTAAAAACTGATCGAAATGTTAATCCCTTCAACTCAGCAAGGAATTTGTTCCATATTGGCTTCCAATTGTCTGACAATCAGTTCCATTCAGCGAACTGGGAACTCAGGAGAAACAAACATACTGACAGACTATCTTCCTTGCAATCTAGACCAGAAAGAGTTAATCTAAGCAACAAGAAAGCAAATGCCCTGATTACTTGTATTTATTAGAAAGAAGGTTAAGGTTACAACACAAGAATTCCAGCAAGTGCCCTACTTTCAAATGAGACACCTTTATATAGGCAATTTATGGAGACAGAACTCTTGGCTGTTTCCTCCCACATTTTCTATGCAAGGGCTGGAAACTTGTCTTTTTTGTACATTGGCTCACTGTTTTGATAACTGTTATTCCAATCAGTGTGAACAGTAACTCTCCCACCAACTTTTTCAATTCACTTTCTCCAGAGATTGCATAATTTGATAAACTTCTCTTTGTGATAGCGAGCTTTTGCTTCCTGGAGGTCTTCAAACTGAGGTTGGTTGGGCAGTGATTGCATCTACTCTAATTCTGGGTTTTCTGCATCAAGCAAGAGTTTGAATAAATAGCTTTCCAGGGTCCCTTCACTTCTATGCCCACTACCGAAACTCTATGAAGGAAGAATGGAATCCAAACTGCATAAGTAAAAATAAAGAGCAGATTTTGCAGAGTTCACAAAGATGCCAATTTTTTGTTCTATATCCAATTATGATTTGTAAAACTTTTTGAAAAATGAACATTGGCCATTTTCCACTCCTCTCTGAACCACCACCCCATTTAGAGGTTCAGGGCAGAGGGAAGATGGCCGGAACTGGAAGGAAGGCATTTGTCCTGCATTTATAAATGGATAAAATATGGCAAGTGTTTGGTTGGAAAAAAATGAACAGATTTGTCTCTGAAATGTGTGTTCTTGCAAGCAATTTTTTTCTTTGCCTTCTGTAACTTGAAGCAGATGTGTGTAGGAGGCATCCTACTAAAAATGCTTATGCAATTTCTGTCCTCTCTCCTTTTGGAGGTAGGCAAGGAAGAAACAAGTTCATGGGCCAAAGATCAAAATCTCAGGTAGGTCAACCCAATATTGTGGATTTCTCTAGATTTAAGAGATTATTCATGGATCATCAGGAACATGAGATTACTCTGCAGTTTAAATAGCTCAAGATGCTATTTAATACAGCACAGAGCAGTAGTAACAGAGTTTTGTGTCCTGCTTTGGAAGAGAATCCAACTGATCAAGCTTCTAGTAAAATCATGGGAGCAGCCCTTGCTAATTGAAAAGTTGGCATTAGTTTGGGATATAATACAATATTAGAGTAGTGAGAAATCAGTTCCCCTGATTTTTGGTTGGCAACTAGGTGAATAGAATTCTCTATATACAATAAGAAAAAGAACAAGTTTGTGATTAATTACAGTGAAAAATGCAGAAGCAAGGGAGTTGCATTATTTCACCAAAGATCTTTGGAAGTATGTTTAATTTTAACCTTTGTTGGAGCAAAGCATCCCCTTGAAGGTTTCCACAGCCCTAGTGTAAACCTAGCCATTGATTACATAGCAGATTTTGCAGCACATTATTGGTTGAAAAAAAAGCCATTCTTGTAACTGCCAATGTTCTTACTAATAATAGCCATCCAAATTCTCCTCTCTATTACTAATGCATTACTTGTAGCTCAACCTTCTATATTCATTTACTTTATGAAAGAGACAAGGAATCTCAGGCTTTCCGTATGTTGCTGAACTACAACTCCCAACATCCTTCAACACTGCCCATGCTGGCTGGAGATTGCTGTGAATGTCAGGTCACCTCCAACATTTGGAGCACTAAGTGTTCTACACCACTGCTTAGAAAACAACTATTTTTTGTTGATTGGTTGTTTTGATTAGTAATGCATTAGGACATTTTGTTTATTTTTCTGAGCAGGACTATGGTACTCTAATAGGAGAAACTGTGGTAGATTATCCCTGAGTACATACCATTACTGTGACAGCATACAAAGTAGTGGGTGGTGCTTAGTGTTTATCCATGATTTAGACAGATGGGAAATAGAGACAAGATACAACCATTACTAACCCAAATGTTTCACTTCTAAATGCCCTGGGCAGGTGCTGGATCCTGAAGATTCATTCATGACTACAGCACTTTAACAAAATATTCCCCAAAAGGCAAATGCGAGAACAAAATAAAAATAGTAATTTGGCAGGAGTTGGTAAAAGAGTTAGGGACTAACTGGTTGGGAGATATAACTAAGGTGAGGGACTCAGATTTGGACCTTTCTTCCCTGCAAACCATGGAGGACACTCTCTCTTTCTATATATATATATATATAGTGTCCTCCATGGTTTGCAGGGAAGAAAGGTCCAAATCTATCTATCTATCTATCTATCTATCTATCTATCTATCTATCTATCTATCTATCTATCTATCTATGTGTGTGTATGTGTGTGTGTGTGTGTGTGTGTGTATACACACTTAGAAAGCAAAGAGCTCCCGAGCTGGGACCTGCTGATTCTAGATGGCTCCATATGATGTTCCTTGCACCCTCCTTGCCCTTCTGCAGATGCCCATGTCCCCAGATTTCTTTTTCTGAAATGAGTGATTGTATAATATGAGCCTGTTGGAGTAGGAGTTGATCTACATACAGGTGTTAACTCTGCTGGGGAACGAAACTTAAATCCAGGGTGAAATGCAGTGCTTTGCAGAGCTTGCACTGGGCAAAGAGTTGCCCAACTCTTTCTATCACAATTCAAAAACCTCTCCAAAATTTCAGCCCTGATTTGTCCTTCCATAACTCTATAGTTTTGCAAATGGAGGTAGCACATTAGCTGCTCCAAAGCAGGGAGGAGTTAAAAACTTTTGGCAATAGAGATGGAGAGGTGAGGAAGAGATTGAATATTTGATTCACTGATCAACATACTGTAAGTGTCCTAAACTCAGAGTAATTTTTATGATCAGACTACCATCAGTTGCCTAAACTGCAGCCCTTTGAAGGGTAGCATGATCCTGGGGAGAAGCTCTGTCATGTATTGACTGAACACTAGAAAATGGGCAAGGTGAAGGATCTCCATCAAAGACCACAATAAAGTTTTACCTATCTAATCTGTAAGTGTGAGGCACTGCCAAGCATGTTGAGAATTCAAAGATGATCTACTCAAACAGTAATCAGATCCAGAGACAGAAATATATAGTACAATATGCCTATGATAGATCATGCTGACGTCAAACTAAAGATTACAATCCAGTCTGGAAAACAACAGGGTCGCTGTCACCTGAAAAGATGGCTGGAAGAACATTAAGAAGGGTCTTTCCACCAATAATCCATCTGTTCCACCTCAAGCTGGAAACATGGTATAAGTCCTGCATGGTCAGGTGGTGGGACAGCTTCCATAGCTTAATTCTGTGCATACAGAGTTCTTCTGCAGAGATTTTGGAGAACGAGCTATCTCAAAAGAATGGAATAAAAATGTGCTTGGCAGCGTCATAATGTTGGTCCGAACTACTTTCTCACTGAAAGAATAAGGAAGACGTCAAAACCCAGTTTTGAAATGATAAGGTTTTTTTTTTAATGATCTTGTATTAAAGATTAATAACCCTCCCAGAGATAACAGAACACCATTCCCCCTGCCCCATCCCCCAAATGATGCTCCAGAACTAGGAATGAGTCAGGACAGGTTGTCATCAAGGTGACTTGGTGATAAATTAGCTACTGCTGGAACCCTGGATCTGGACCTTAAAGTGGGTTAAGCATTTTCTGAGCAGTCCTAATCCATAAAATCTATTCAGTCTAGGCACACTGCCTAGAGACCATCAGGCTTGAGGAAGTGGAGAAATTGTGTTAATAAAATAAATTCACAAGTATGTGTGAATGGGACCTTCAGTGACAAGAATGGGCCTTAGGCTGTGTACCCGTACCTCCTTAATCAAAAGAAGAAACTCAATCAGCTTTGTAAATCTGATGGACAAGCTCCTGCAAAACAAATAAATATAGTGTTACACACTGCAGAACTTTCAGTGACATATCACACTGATGCTTGCAATATTTGCAAAAGCATTTTTGTGATGTCGAATGTCGAAGTCTTTTCAAGTATGATTTTTTGCCATCTCTGCAGCCTTCAAGGGTATATGTTTTTGGTTATCAGTAAAACTGCAGCTTTTGTTCTTTTTAAAAAATGCAGAAAAGCGATGAATAGTTAAGTGTGAAAAGTAATGCAACCCCTTTCCAGATGTTAGGCATGTACACAAACAGAAATCACAATGAATGTGATGTGCAGCCATACATACCTTCTAGCATCTCACAGATGAAAATAGGAACGCTTGTATATTTGTTCACACTTGCTCTCACACTAAGTAACACTACTTGAGCTGGTCTCCTCCCCTCTTTTATTAAAAACTGTATTCTCTTTCCCTCCAGTAATCTGTTCTTTATAAGGTCCTTTTCTTACTTTTCAACCAAAGGGTGACTCAGCCAAACTTTCATCTGTCCATATTTCCTTGTAATAGTAAACTCAAGGGTAAATACTGACGGGGTCGTTATCGCAATTGAAAAACAAAGATAGGTTTATCCCATGCTCCATGGAGACATGAGATTTGTAGTAGCACAAAAAGTTATGCAACAGGCATACAGAAAGAGAGAAAAACCAGCAGGATTTGGAAAAAGAATGCATAGGGAGAACCATTGATTGGAACTGTTGATACAGTAGAGTGCTAATGCTAGAATTACTAGAACGGAGCTGCAAACGTTTGGACAAACACAAGAGGTCAGCAGAGTTAGAGTTTCTGTATCTCTCTGTTGCCACCTAATGGCTGTTTGGATGCTTGCAGCCAGGTAGAGTATACCTATTTTAAAGAGTGGAGATTTTATTCTTTTTATCTTGAGGACTTTTGCATTTGAATACAGAATATTTGTTACCTTGCTTTGACTTTTTTTTCCCCCAGTGACTGCTTAGGAAGTGATCACATGCTTTGTTTTGACCAGAAACTTGGACAGGTAATTCTAAAAGAGTGAGGGTCTACTACAGGTCCCTTTGGCCTATAAAATCCCTTCAATGCAAATATATCTGATACTTTGAATTTTCCAAAGAAGAGACTTATGGTGTATACAAAATTTCTATCTTCATGGCTACAATCTCTCACTCTCTCTTCCCCCCCGCCCCCCAATATCTCTAACACCCACTCAGAGGCTCATCACTCACAGTCCTAATGAGAGGAGGCTGAAAACAGAGAAATTCAAAGCATAAACACATCATTTAAGAAAAAAAATCTATCTCCCAGAGCAAAAGATGAACAAAATCAAAGCTTTTGTTTTTCATTTAAAATTCAGGAAGAGAATGGTAAATTGGGAGAGTGTATTTTAATCCCTTTTCCATTAAAATATATATTTTTAAAATAAACTTTTTGCCATTAAATAAAATATATCTTGCTCAGAGTACTGGAAATGTCTGGGAGTGTCTGTTTTTAGAAGAGAACTGGAAAATCGTGATATCTAGCTAAAATAGGGAACATAGTGGGTAGGGATTGCAACTTTAAGCCCTCCCAATTTTTTCTCCTCAACACATAGGCACATTGGGGAGGGGGGAGAATGTGGTATCCTTCTCCTTCACACACTTTTTCAATTATTTATCTTCCTTCACTTCTTTCCTACAAATGGGATGGTTTTGAAATTGATTTATCAGTCCATGGCTGCCTTGATACCTGCATATGTATAAGATTCCTAAATCAAAGTGTAAACAATTCAATAACAGCAAAAAAGTACATATTGCTGGGTTCTGATCTGACTGGGTTCACTTGTGATGCTATGCCAACATGGTTTGATTTGGCAGAATACATTGTCTGAACTCAGCATGGATGATTTAATATGATATGATAAACAGGTCAATATATGCTGAGGCCCTCAGATGATGATGAGGATGATGATTATCTAGGAATGATTTTCACTTTAATTTTTGCTGTTCTGTCTATTTTTAAATCTCTTTGAAAGTCATCGGTATGGGTGTAGGCAGAGTAATGCTTCAGCTGATCAGGGGCATCTATGGGGCAGGTTAAAAAAAGATGGGGTCCACAACTGCATGATTGAATTCATGTTTCTTTTCAACAAGGAAAGAGTGGCAGGGCTTCAACTGCGTAGTTGCAGATATCATCTTGATTTTTTAACACACACACACACACACACACGCAGGGCAGATGCCCCTTTTTAGTTGGGAATTTTTATAGAAAATCAGAAGCTCAGTGGTAGACCATCTTTGATGCCCATGGAAGGTTTTAGGTTCTATTTTCAGGAACTAGATCTGAAAAAAATTCTGGGGCACTGTTGATCCACAGTCAGTTGGCATTGACCATGGGCCAGTTCAAGTTTTAGAGAAGACCCTAGTGGGATGCAGGACTTTCAGCAGCTGACCAAGGATGATGTATGTTGACATGGACCTGGTTAAGGTGGACCAGAGGACTGACACAGTATAAGGCAGCTTTCTGTGCTTTGAATTTATATCACATATGGGCAGCCATAACCATTTGTATGACTGATGTAGGCAAATGACAACCATGGAAATTGCTGTGCTGTGAGTTAGATCACATGCTGCTCAAGAGACAGAGGATACTTATGAGCTGGGGAGGGGGGAAGAGTTAGAAATGTGGCAGAAATGGAAAACTAGTGATTATCTTCAAGCCCATGTCAACAGACATAATTCTTGGTCAGCTGCTAAAGCCCCAGCACCATGGTGGAATCTACTCTAAAACCTGAATTGGGTTAATGTGTGGCCAAAACTGGGAGTCACCGCTGAGCATTTCCTTGGAGTGATACAGGGTAGCCTAAGGAGTTGTAGAATATTAAATTGGTGTCCCCACTGTCTGGTGCTGAATCAGAATAATGCTAACTGTCAAATTTAGAACTGGCACTGTTTAAGATGGCTTTTTTGAGCTACTGAAGGCCATCTTGAACAGCTGGCTTTTCAAATGTTCCTGGGATTGATAAATACTCTACAATGCCTTTCTAGAGTTTGGTGCTCCATCTTGCTTACTGGCAGAGCATACTATAAATAATCAATATTGTGCAGCAAGTGTATTTGCAAGAAGAGGCATCTGGATCTGCCCTAGTTCTTTCCATAAAGATTTTAGCCTTCTTGAAAAGCGACGTATTTGGGACATTTCTTAAGCACAGAAATGGGTTTACTATTTTTGGCCTGGATGTTACATTTCAAAACTCAGGTTTTACAAGCTACTTCCAGCATAAATAAGTATTTTTTCCCAAATATTTATTTATCATACCAGTTCAAGTACAACAGGCCAACTGGTCTGCTTTTGCACATGGCTGTTTTCATATGTTTCCATTCTGTGTGATGCTCCAAACATTTTACATAGCCCACAATTATTTGATTGGAAACTGAGGACAAGTTAGAGAATTAGTTAAATGCATGATTGATATATCAGTATCGGCTTGGCTTTTAGCTGTAGAGGTTCCAAATCAGGTTTCTTACCATAGTCTTGTGTTCTACTGCCAATAGAAATCTCCCCAAAGCTTTATGTGCTTCCCCAAAATTCCTGCTATTAATACTGATACTTTTCTTTTTGCTCCTGCTGTCATCCATTGCCTTTTTGAGGGCTCCCCTTCAGAGAATTTCCCTGGATTAGATTGCTAATCTAATTCCCAGCATCAGATTGCTTCAGGTTTCTCTTGGAAGCACTGATGTAGTAAAAATTATCCCCTTAGGTGGGCTTCCCTTTGGTATCCTCTTTTAAAATACAGGGAGAAGAGGTGTCAAAAGGTAGACATTCAGTGGAGAAGCAGGTGAAGGATTGCCAGCCTGAGAACCAAAACTCTTTGGACTAATGCATTAGTCATGAATAGAAACACTCCATGGAAATCTCAGATGGTCTACCACTGTACTTGGACATATCTTGGTGAACTCAAATTTAAAGGCCCTTGATTTCAAGAGGGAAGGTACAGGGTAAGTCTGTTCATTGTTCTTCTCTAATCAGTTGCAGTGAGTACATTTTCTTATTGGTTCTCTTTCTGTTGATCAGCTATGGTCAGATGGATATTTGGTCAGGACTGTGGCATGTGTAAAGCCAACCAAATTTTAGCCTAGCATAACCAGCCTTCATTTTTCATTTCATTGAGCAAGCTCAGAAAAGGTAAAGAAGAACCCCAGGATTTCCCCAGTATTGAGTTGGAAACTGTCATGCTTAGATTTTGAATATTGACTAAGATGATTGGATGGATCGTCCAGTGTTAAAACAGTTTTGTTCAATGTGTTGATTATAAGGATAAGGATCGATAGCAGAGGAAAAGAAGTGATTGAAACTATAAGAGCAGACCAAAGAAGAGGCTGGTAAAACAATAACAACATCTGATGGAGGGTTAGGACAACCAATTTTTCAGCATGTAAAATAGGGAAACAACATCATCAAAAAGAAGAAGAAGGAGAAAAATGACAGAGGACATATTTGTAGTCATTAGATACATTGACTAGTAGGTTTAAAAGTGAATCAAGCCTATACTTTAAAGAGAAATATATCTCATAAAAATAGTGAAGGTATCTACCCAAAGATAAATGGTGATGCCCCTCTTTAAGTCTCTCATTTTCCTTTCTCTTAGTATTTTGCCTTTAACCATAGAGTCTGCATGTAACTTAACCTAGTTTTAAACTGTTTTTAACCCAGAATTTGTATGGCTTAATTTGTATCAAACCAGCTCACTCTGGCTTATGCAGTGTCATGATTAAACAAATCATGGCTAGGTGTGAGATCTGAATTTATTCTGGGTGTTGTGTTCAGGGGCATCAGGCTAAGTTCATACCAAGTTTAGAAGATGCTGCTTTTGCCTGCATGCAGCCATAAATAGTCTCCTGCTGGCATTGCCACTCTAGAATTCTGGACTGCATTTAGGACATTCTAGATATTCTAGCCCAGATCAAGGGCAATCATAAATATTTGGTCCAGATTGCCTTCAAAAGAGAAGATGCCTTCAAAAGAAGAAGAAATAATCTATAAATGTATGGATTATTTTAGGAGGCTTAATGATATAAACATGTAAACATGCTAGATTAAAATTAAGGATGGGCTATACAGATTGCATAAATCAAATGCTGCCTAATCAGCTGGCCACATATTATTCATAACTATATGCATATATTATCTCAGTAATCCTTGTAATAATGGTACAATGTAGACCAGCATTGTTATTCTAGCATTAGGCTGTTCCAGTCATCATTTGGAAAGGAGTTTGAGCGGCTTCCAAACATTGTGATTTAAACTAACTTTCAAAAGGAAGCTTTCTGGCTGTTTTAGCTTTTGTCTTGTTCCCTGGTCTTCACAAAATATATTTTACAGATGATTCAATCCCACGGAAATCTTGGTGTGATTTTGAAGGTTGCATCTCCCGGAAAACTCAAAATGCATCTGGAATAAAGGATCTGGCCTCCATGTCTAGACAGATGTTTTTAGCACACACATTTTTGCATCTGTTTTTCCCTCTGGTAACTTATTATCCCTGTATTACAATAGGGGTTGAGATTGAGAGTAACTTGTCATAAGACAGCTGTGCCCAGTTAGGCACTCCCCAGATGTTTGGGTCTACAACTCCTGTCATTTTGGCCATTTGCTATGTGCTCTGGTACTCATGACAGTTGGAATGCCAAACATCCAGAGGATGTTGGTCAAAATTTTATGAGCATAGATCTCTTACTAGTAGGATTTCTTCCTGTGATATGTGAGGCATTCTGGTGGTTGGTGCCATGACTATGTCAGAGATGGCTTTGAATCTATTGAACCTCACTCCCTTAACAGGATCCACAGCTGAGCCAATACATTTTAGCAGAGTTGGTCAACAGTTTTATCCTGTAGAAGTAATCCTTAAGGGCTGACTTGTATGCCAGTGGTGGGTAAAGCTGAAGCACTGATTGACTGACTGATTGAAGGTTGGTCACACAAGTTAAAAGAGTGGATTCTGCCAACTCATTTTTTACCCCTTTTCAATATTTCGAATGTTCTCCTCCCTCTTTTGTTCTTGCTGACAACAAACATTGGGGGAAAGGATAGATTACTTGCAAACTGAAATTAGACAGGGGATTACATTCCATAAAATTGGGTTGCATGTGGCCCTAATGTTGAAGGTTGCTCACCCCTGAGTGAAACTAATCTGGAGCTGATTCCCCCTAACTGAATTCCATGGGCACAAGAAGAATTTTGAAGATAAAAAAAAAAAGCATGAAGACCTTCCATGCATTTTGGTATGAGAAAATAGAACTCAGTCCAAATAATCTGTCAGAAGTCTCTGTCAAATCTGGGAAGAGAAAGTGATTGAATGATTTCTCTGAATTTCTCCAGAGGGACTGGGGGAAGTAATTCTCCAGTAATTTCATGAGCCAACAACATTGTTATTAAACAAGAGCAATGGATGAGTTTTTTTCCTGATACCTTTTCTTAAGCTTTAATTAAAATGTGGGAAGCCATGGAGGCTATAGACCACTGGAGAGAAGATTATACAGGGAAAGAAGACAGGACATTAACCCACAAGAACATTAGACTCCACCAGTGGAATTTCTCCATTGTTCTCTGCTCCTTTGAACACATTATCTTTTCTCAAACTAAACTGGTAGGAAAAAAAAAAAGCAGGAGAAGTTTTCTGTCAGGCATTTTAAAAATACATCTTTCTAGCTCCCTAGCGTGAGCTTATAATACTTTGTAATTTTGTCTGGCACTTTATTTCCTACTTCATTCACCTTGGCCTGATTTCCCCAAATTTCTCATGCATTTGGAAACCATACAAGTTAACTGAGAAATCTGGAGGATGATCATCTTAACAAGGCAGTATTTCTAATTATACTGAAGTGACAAAGCCCTGATTTTGGCAAGCGTTCTAGATCATCTCCACTCTTTTATGTTCTTCTTCTTCTTCTTTTTTTTTTTACGGTGTGGGGTGTGGGTGGGACAGCTGGGCAGATAACACTTCGGAGTGTAAAGAGTTTTTTCAACTCTCTTTATGCTTTGCTTGTTGATTCTGTTTCACCAGTGGATGGAGTGACAATGTGGGACTCAGAGGACAGTCTGTTTCCCCTGATGGATTGGAGATTCTTGTCTTAGTGAGAGCTCCTCCTCCTGCTTCTGAAATAGTGACTCTTGATGGATTGAGTGGAGAAATTGCAATGCTTCTCCAGATGCTCCTGCTAAGGGAATTGTTTTGGATTCTCAACAACACCCAGTCCTCACCAACCATACACAACACTCTTAAACATCTGCTCAGATGGTGCTGAAGGTTTTCCCAAGCTAGGAGTGGAAAGCTATTTTCTGGGGTTAAGGAAAGTGTCAGAAATAAAAGATGAAATTGAAGCTCGTGAATCCATTCTAATGGCTGACCTGAAAAACAGAATGGGAAATTAATTTCTGGCCTCTTTTTATACACCTCTCTCAGCTTTCACGTTCCCCAAATATTCCTAACCAATTCACCAGCTCCCAAATACATTTTTTTTTCTTTTCACCCAGCCAAACACAGAAGAGATAATCTTGCAGCCAGGAATTGCATTTTTTATTATAATTTCTTGGCACTTGATGGCCAAAGATGGCATAATTATAATGCAAATGCCATCACCAGAGGGAGTGAGTCAGAATGCTCAGCCTTTATTTCATTTGGGCATTTTCTCTGGAGCTTAAATAGATGTACTAAGTCTATCAGAAGATGAACATCTCTTTCATTCTATCTCCAATCTGTGCAATGGTGAAGAAGGACTTTTCTTTCCTTTGATGCAACTGGGACAGAGCTCCAAATTGCAGAAAATCCGAAGGCTTCGGTAATTAAAGTTTTGCCCATCTCGGCTATAAATAAAGACTTTAACTTTTAAAACTAAAACTTTAAAACTATAGTCTTGATTAATCTTGCCTTACATTTGGTTTATAGGACACAAGCTATGGTAGACAAATGAAAGGAAAAATGGGCTGGAACCTTTCTAATTCAAACATTTTCAAGGTCTGGCAAGGGACATCTCCAGTCAATTTTGAATGATATTTAAAGTGTCTGTTTTTGGGTTTTCAACAATATCATTAGGCAGCCTAATCAAAGCTAGATCACAGCATGGTAAGAGAAGGGCTTCCCTTTGTACCCCAGTCTGCCCCTAAATTGTGCTGCCAAAGAAGAGTTTTTCAGATTTTTAGCAGAAATAAGGAATAAAATTAATGCATTAAGCCTCTTCAAAATTTGAGACATCCATTTTGCTTCTTAGAACCTCGACTTACTCAAAAATGGGTTTAACGTTTGACATTCTTATGGTTTAGTGATGTCATCACATCAATAACCATGTCCTCTGTAGTGCTTGGAGGCTGAAAATATGATACTGTGGACAAGAAGTGCAAAAAGATGGTTTCCCCCCATATATGGAGAAGCTTTTATCTCTTGTGTTTCTCTCTTGTATATCTTACAACATGGGGGAGCGTTTCTGTTAGAACCTTAGCAGGTGTGCAAGAAAGAGTTAAACCCCTACATGCATGTGATGGGCTTAATCTCAGCTTCCTTTAGAGCTGCTGTTCAAAAAGAGAAATTAAATGCCACTTAAAGCAGATTTGGACAAACTTTTAGTAACAGAAAGCCATCCTTAATTTTGTTTCTCCTATCAGAGGGCAGCATTCTGACCATAGTGCCCGCCCATGCATAAACATGCCATGTTGTCATGAAAATGGGTATAAATGGATGGGGCCAAAAATTTACTATTTAAAAAATCCTAACCCTTTGTAATGGTATGTGAAAAAGACCTGGAGAGACAGGGTAAAGAGATGCTGCCTAGGGAATGGTCAGATAAGAGAGTGCATAGCCCACAGCTACATAATGGGAAGAGAAAGAGGCTCAGAAGAAACCCTCCCTAACTTCTCAGACTGTAAAGGCGATGGTGGGAGATTTGTACTTTCAGACTTGCAAGATTCTGCTAATGTAGCCTTACAATAAAGTAGAATTAGCTCATCTGGTCGTGTTTCCTGTCTGGTCTACCTGGTAAGGCTGAAACCCCTCCTCAAAGGTATTCCAGGAAATTAACAACGATTTTTCTTGTTTTAAAGCATGTCAAATCTTGCCAGTCAGTTTTGCCAGTAACTTCTTCTGCTGAAACTCAGTGTGTTGAGAGGACCTTCTGCATATGCCTGTAAATTGGCTTCTCCAATTGAAAAACAAAACAAAACATGGATTTGTTTGGTCCGGGGTTTGAAGATGACTCCAAGTTCTTACAAGATAGTTTTCCTTTTTGCCTGAAAGCCAGCACATATTTCGACATTGCTGTTCTTTCGGAAACAAATAAGAGATGCAGATATTTTCCATGTCTTAGGAGTTCTTGAAGTGTTAGCTAGCCACTTTAACAGGAATTCCTGGATTTTAGTTATTAAAAACAGCCTTGGACACTTAGGAAATGTTTAAACACACCCACATGCACACTTCTTCTGTCTTTAGCTTTAATCCATTTCTCTCCAGTTAAGTCTGCTCCATCCAGCTGGTTTCAATCATTTCAAGGAGAGTGCTATTTATTATGTGTTTGTCTGGGTCAGTGTCAAAAGCTACAACTCCTAACCATTCTTTGTGGTTCATAGGCACATCAGAAATCCAGGTGGGTTTTGAAGAGCTCTGGAGAGTAGGCAAGGAAGAATCTATTATTTGTTTGGAGATTGCCAAAGAAATTGCCAATTAAGGCCAGAAACTGACAATATTTGGCAACTTTCACCAATTGCAAGAGGAAGAAATATCAGTATTAAGAGGAGAGAAAAATCAGAGTGATGTAACCAAGGTTAATCTACCTTTAAAAAAAAAAAAAAAAAAAATGTCTGGCATAACTTACAAAACACGGGCTGCTATGCTGACCTTTTCCTACACTCTTCCTGTTCTTCTCTTCCCTGCTCCACCTTTTTGTTTGTTTAAAAGTCTGGGTAAAATGAAAATCTTTTTTTCAGATGTCTGAGATACAGGTGTCTTGATATATGGTCATTTGCAAGTCAGTCAAGTTTTATTTGTGAAAGAGAAAAAGAAATCCGACTTCCCAAACTGGATGAAAAATATGCATACATTCAAACGAGTGACCAGGTTCTCCCCTTGTCCTCCTCCCTGATAAATTATTAGTTTGCAATTGCACTTGTGGAAGCATATAGCAATTCTGGGGGATGGAGATTATTTCAAGTAAAAGTGGGGAAGGTGTCATTTCTTCCTCCCCATGCACTTGATCCCATATCAAAACTCCCCCTACTGTTTTTATCTGCAGCTGACCTTCTGGTGAAGAAAACAACAATTACTTTTTAATTTCTGAATTGCTGAAATAAGCCAATCAAGAAGAAGAAAGACATGGTGGAATGGAGGAACAGTTCAGATTTCATTGGAGGGGAAGGAGAAAGAGATTCCATGGAAGTGAAAATCTGCAGGAAATCTTGAAGCTCGCTCCCCACGTGATGAACTCTGAGAATAAACCACTGCAGGGATTTACTTTATCGTAAAAAGGCTGATATTATCAACAAAAAGCCATGAATTTTATTTTAGAAGGTGCCCCCTTTGTATCATTCATTATATCATTTCATTTAGTTGTGTATTTTTCGGTTATTGGTTTTGTGGTTATTGAATAGGGCAGGGCTGTGTGAAATTTCAGTTTGGAGAATAGAAGCCAATTCGATTGACCCTCTGAGTGAATTGATTTTCTTAATACATTGGGTCATTTGATTCAGATCAAATCATCCACTTCAGTAGGACACCTCTGAATAGATCTGACCATCTGAATTCAGAAAATTGAATTCAGCTAACTCAATTTTCTGAATGGGTTCAACTACTCAGATCTCATCAATTATCTGAATTAACAATTTGATTTGGAGGTGACCTGCACATTCTTAGCACCTGTTAGTAGATGAGCCATTAACTTTCACATCCTTGGCATGCAATTTTCCTTGTTTATTTATTTCCTTGCATTATTGTTTTAGATTGTAGAATTGTAGAATTATGCAGACATATGCCTGAATGCATATAACATCAAAACAGACTGAACATAGACCTTTCCTTATATTCTCTACATGCATGCATGCTATTGCAGATCCACACTCTACATGCAATGCTTTTCAATGGTATCACTACGTGCCTTTGAGACCTAATCACAACCTGGTGCCTTATGCATGTCACCTGCATTCTATATACATGAGAACTGCCCACTTGACAGCTACTCAATGTGTGAATATACTCCCCTGCTAAACATGGCAATTGAAGTGGTGGGGATATTTGTAATGGTATGTGGGAATGACCTTGGGAGACAGGAGGAAGAGCCATAGACTATGCAGTGGCCAGATAAGAGGCAACTGAGCCCACAGAAGGAATGGGATGTGGCAAACATCTCAGAAGGGACCCTTCCTATTTTCTTGGACTGCAAGGGGGAGAAATGTACTTTCAGACTTGCAAGATTATGTTAATGTAACCTTACAATAAAGATATAGCTAGTATTCCTTGGTGTGCTTCTTGTATGAACTACCTTGCAAGGCTGACAATATTCTTACAGTTTCTCTATTTCAAAGGGTCCCTTTGTGCCTATCAGTGGTCGCGTGAAGCAATGGAATGACATTCTTTTAAGGCTTGGTTCTAGATTTTTGTGTGTAAAACAAGATGATGAATATATAAGAAGCAAAATATCTGCTTATGTGTACCACATAAGCTGTGGCATGAACTCTGTGGAATATTTTGCTTCTTACAAAAGGTATTGTAGATTGGAAAGATATATGTACCATAATCAAACACTTTGAACACTGAATTAAGACCTGGATTTTGAGACAGAGTTATAACGTGGCTGTATTCTCTCTCTTTCTCTCTCTGCTGGGGATCAGAGGTGTCCATAGGAAGAGTTCAAAACAGACAAAATGGTGGCCATGTATCCATGCTCATGGTTGCCATCCTAACTGACCGCCCACCCCAACACTCCTGCTAGGTTGGTTTCCTTGTTTATTTATTTGAATAATTCCTCTGCAAAGAACATACGTGGCCAGTTAGGGTCTTCTCCCTTTGTTTTACTTTCACAAGAATTTGTGCAGTAGGCTTGGCTGAGGTATCTTGACTAGCCCAAGGTAACTGAACCCTGCAAGATTTATATTCAGTACTAAAACGAAAGCCATTCCTCAATCATCTAACAGATAATGAAATAGAAACTAACATCATAATGTCCTGGAAATTTATTTAAAAGAGGGTTAATCAGCTGGCAACAAATGCACCCATGAAACTGACAATAAAGAAGAACGTGAGCTGTAGTTTCTATCATACCATCCCACACAGGGACAATATCATGCTCCAAAAGGAGTCTTCCTATAGATCTGATATTCCTGATATTCTCAGGGCTAGTCTAATGTTCTAACCCAGTGTTTCTTAAAGTGCGGTCCGAGGACCCCTGTGGGTCCCCCAAGATCCTCTCAGGGGTCTGCAAAATCAAACTTATTTGGCAGGCATTGAAGTCATTTGCAGAAATTTAAAACAAGGTCACTCCTCTTCTTACTCTTTTTAATGTGTTAAGAAAAATACAGTTGTTTCATGAGAAATATTTAAGTTGGGTTAATATCGAATGGGCTTAATATTGTTATTTTGCATGATTCAATAAATATTCTACCAATGTGAAAATGTTTAATACAGTAAATATCAATAAATACAACCTCTACAAACAAAAACTCATGATTTTTAAGTGGGAGGGGGTCTTGAGATCAAACCATTTAAGAAACACTGTTCTCACCAACACCCCAGTCTGGCCCTTTCTGAATCTTCTGTTATTTTCCAAGGCCAAGATGATCTGAACTGTGCCTCGTTGCTCTTCCATGGATGAATCTAAAGTTTTTAGTTAAATAAATAACCATGGTTTAATTAATCATTTTCATTTTTTGTTAAATTCGATTTGACCTTTGGAATGAGTAGTGTCTATATTTTAAATTTACAGTAGAGAAGAAAGAAACAATACACGAGTAGGTAAGAAGAAGTGATTATTACTTCAGGCCCATACTAACTGATCATGGCTTGAACTATTTTGCAGAAGGAAACATTCCACTTTCTCCCCTGGAGTTCATGTAAAATCTCTGTTTGTTTTCTGCTCACAAGTTCAAAATCTGTGGAATTTTGTGTACTTTTCCCATCCCTGTTTCCCCACTATAAAATGCTGTAAAATGCTTGCTTTCTGCTGCTGTTATTCCTGTCCTGAGCATTTCCTTGGAATGCCCCAGAGAGGTTTTGATCACTCCAATTTTCCAGAAAGGCTGTTGTTTCATTAATGATTGTAATCCTCTGTGTGGGTTTGTGCAAGTGCACACAGGTTGTGTGGTCCAGAAAACAACCAAAACGAGACTTCAAAAAACAGAAGGCTGCATTGTTCAAGGGTTGGGGGCTTGTTTTCTATGCAACCTTGTGTCTCCTATTCATATAATGCCACCAATTTCTCATTAATCTATTTAAACAGGCAATTTCCCCCCCCAAAGAAACAGACAGAAAACATCTGCATATTGAGTCATAGTAGCCGAAGTTTGAGTCTCAAGTGAGACTGACAACAGTCATTTATTACAATGGTGTCAGCTTAATTAGTTTGACATATGATTTGGACATGGGGGGTGACGGTAGCTTTGGGATCTTCAAGAAAGAAAGAAAAAAAGACTTATAGGAGGAAGAAAGGAAAAGGCAAAAAGAGAAGATAGGTAGGCTGCTGCGGTTAAAAGGAACATAGAGCACCCAGTTTAATAGAGTTGTTTAAATGAGATATTAAGTATTAAGCCATATGGTTTATGTTTCAGTCCTCCTCTTTTGCTTCCTACTTAGGCTGTCATGCTTTAAAATGATTGTTTTGATTCCTAATGCTTTAATGCATCACTCCTCTCCATGCATTAGGCTAATAACTTGGTTCCCTTTAAGGGCAGTGTCACCATCCATTACTCTCCATTTGACCAGATATATGGAAGCAGATCATGCACTGGGAAAAGAAAAAGAGTCTACTCAATGGAGTGTTTATGAAGCCAAAGCAAACTGAAATCGTAGGCTAAAATCTCAAGCAGCTGAGCTGATGTCTCCTGTGTATGTGTGGAAATGACACCCATTTTTCATGCTTGGGAGGAAAACCAATTTATAGGCAATTTTAGGACACTACAGGTCACTGACAGGTGGCAACGTCTGGGTGACCTTGACTGAACTCAGAAGCTTACAAGGTTGAACCTGATTAATATTTGGATGGGAGACCACTGGGGAATCTCAAGGCTGTAAACTAGACGGAGAAGTGGAGAAAACTTCCTGGAAGAAGACAATGGCAGACATTTCCAGATTGCCACCAAGAAAATGACATACAGTAGATCTGTACATAAAGTCACTATGAGCTGAGATCCCAGCTCAAAGAAGGGTACTTTTTTTTTATAAGCGAGTGGACCGTCTAGCTAACATAGTCTTCTACTTTAGCTGGTAGACAATGTAGGTTAACTAAATATATAAGTTAAGGAAGCATCATATATTATTCCTGTTGGAAGTAAACAATAGGTTAATATTAGCAATGTTTTCTCCAGGAGTGAGAAAGTAATGCTGATTTTTTTATTCTCCGTCATTCTTGCCTATTCTGTGTCAGTTATGACTTTTGATTTTTGATTTTTTTAATCTCGCCTTTATTATTTTTATAAATAACTCAAGGTGGTGAACATACCTAATATTCCTTCCTCCTCCTATTTTCCCCACAAGAACAACCCCGTGAGGTGAGTTGGGCTGAGAGAGAGGGACTGGCCCAAAGTCACCCAGCCGACTTTCATGCCTAAGATGGACTAGAACTCTCCTGGTTTCTAGCCTGGTGCCACAGTGCTAGACCAGACTGGCTCCCTGTTAGCCCTTGTCTGCTGGTTTGTGCTCATAGCAGTGAGACTTTGATTATGTATGTATTTACTATTTTCCTTTTCATCTGGAAAGAATAAATAAATGAGAAATCTCTGCAGTGCCATCATCCCACTTTTTTTTTAAATACTTCTACTGAAGATTGATTCCCAGGACAGCAGACAGAAACTTGCTTCTGAGATCCTCTCTAGTTATTTTGATACTGTTAGTAGTTTATAACACATGAACCCAAATGTGGCCATTTGTCTTTCCAAGTATTCTAGGGATAAGCAAACTTACCTGTGATCTTTTCTCTCCATGTCCACATTTCCATGCTCTCATCTCCTTCCACCCCATTTATGCAGAAATGTGCAAATGTTGAACAGAACAGGTTCTCAGATGGCTCTGCTGGCCAGATTTCTGCTTTAGGACTACAATTATATCTTGTACCTATTGGTTGAGACCAGATGCCTGAGGGAATCAAGATGGCTTGGTTTTCTGTAGTTAATGGAAGCAAGTATTACTGGCATGCAGCTGAACAACCAGTCAGTTGTAATGGTCTGTGGGAATGACCTTGGGAGACAGGAGGAAGAACTGCAGCCTTGACAATCGTTTGATAAATGAAATTAGAGTCCAAAGAAGGAGGAATGGCAAAAGTGTCCCAGAAGGGACCCTCCCTAATTTGAAAAGGGTACTTTCAGACTTGCAAGATTGATGTTAGCCTTGTAAAGTAGTCCAGACCAGAAGCACAACCAGGAATACTAGCTCTATCTTTATTGTAAGGTTACATTAACACAATCTTCTGATGCTTTCACTGCTCCTTCTCCTTTGGATTCAAATTTCAGACCATTGTCTAGGCTGTGGCTCTTCCTCCTGCCTCCCAAGGTCATTCCCACATACCATTACACCAGTAGACAAAGCGAAAAGTATACAGTGAAGTTTTATGGTCCACAATTTCTCCACAAATTATTTTTATTTTTGTTTGTTTATTTATTTAATTAATGGATTTAAAGAGCTACCCAACTCAAACAATGTGACTCTGGGTGGTGTACAGCAAAAATAAACAATTCATGTATAAACTATAGATTTGTTAGATCCATATCCCACATTTCTTCCAAGAGCTCAAGATAGTTTACTTGACTATCTCTTTTCATTTTTATCCCCACAATAGCAATTTGGTAAGGATGTTTCATTCCATTTCAATTCAAACTTGAAATTCAGTTATAGACTCATTATAACATACACATGGCTCAACAAAGATGGATAGAAATAAGCATCTGTTGTATGATTGGAAATTTCACAAAAGGCTGGACCCTTATCCCCAAAGGATGACAAAACATATCACGGATACGAAGAATCAACCTGGATTTAATTTGGTGCATGGAAAGTGAGATGTGAAGAGTCATTTTTTCTTGCTTTTTGAGCTAATACTCTGTCTATAATGGCTTTGCAATTTTCAGAGGGTTTTTTTTCCTTCTCCAAACCAGGTTTGAGAACCTCCCTTGAACTGCTCTTGGAGGTCACATTGAACTGAATTTACAATTAGAGCTGGTGGTAGGTCTCGCTGTTGATGCTGGTGTTTCATTTATTTATGTAATTTATTCACTTTGGATGCTGCCCCACTCCAACCACCTCTGGACAGCTCACAACAATCAGGTAACCTAAAAACAGCAAAATATAGAACTTTTAACTAAAACAAGTACAAAAATAGCTCCAAATCAATCACAAGATGGCAATCCGACAACAAAGCAAATGAAACATCACAAACAGGGGAGACCCATCCACATGTACCTCAAGCCCAGGGTAAATAACCAGGTCTTCAAGGCCTTCCAGAATGTCATCAGGGTGGGAGCCTTACAGATCTCAGGGGGAACTTCATTCCATTACAGGCGCCATTACAGAGAAGGCACACGTCCTGGGTCTCAAAAGATGACACTGTTTAATCGAGGGGTCCCAGAACTTTCCCACTCTGCTGGATCATATCAGATGGGCAGAAACCATGGAAGATGTGTTTTCTGTTATATACCTTTCCATCATCCTGAAACCTCCTTGGCTGTCTTTACTTTCCAGTCTCCTGATATCTTTCCTTGGGAATGAATTAAAGAGTAGGAAGTCAGGGACAGAGCAGATCACTGTAGAAATGATCCTATAGTGCAAGACAGGCTATACGTGATCCCTCTTTGGCCATTTTATCAGTGCCAAAACACCACACTCCCTTCTTTGGAACCCATTTTGGAATCAGGTTATAATTCATCAGAGTGCATGCAAAGTGGTAGAAAATGTAGGAAAGTTGATCCATCTTTTCTAACATTCCTTATTTCCACAGGCAAGAGGAAAGGAATGCAAAATTTGTCAGTCCTCCTGGGGTTTAAAGTGGGCTGGGAAAACAAGATTACTGTTCTCCTCTGGTCACATCAATTTTTTACAGCTAGAAAACAAAACAAAAGCCGTGTGGCTCGGTGGCACAAAGCTGAAAGGTGTGACGAGTCATTCACAACATTAAAATGACCAACAGTCCTCAGGGAGAAGATATGTGTTTGGCATAGACTGAAACAATTCAGACAAGATTGCAGTTGAGAAAGTGTCAATACCTAATGTGAGAAAATAGTTTCGGAATATAATTTACCTTGAGATTTGCCTTTATGTAGGCTGGGTCTTAAAACATTGAAGTCTCCTGTGGGAAGAAGAAATTCTGAAGGTGCGATCTTGAGCATTTTTACAAAGAGGTAAATCAATTGGGTTTATGAAATGTAGGCTTGTGCGCCTAAACATGCTTAGTTGCAACTACATACAAATCAATGGGATTTATTTCCATAGAGTATTGGGTAGTAAGAGCTAAGATCAGAGCTTAAGAAAGATTCTAAGCCATTGGGGAGAACTTCTGTCAACTTTTATGGTTTGGGTTGATAGACTACCATTAATTTGCCTTTATTCCCATCATTTTATCTGAAACTCCCCCCCCCCCCCCAAAATAGCTTTCGGTGAGATAAGCTTTGCAATGAACAAAACTGCCAAATCAAAATAGGGATCTTTGCACTTGTTCAATTTCCAGCATGCTTATTTAAAGTTTGTAAATAACCACCGAACAGGAAAAAGAAATGCCTTGATTATCAGTTACAGATGGAACACCATTAAAAAAATACAAGCTCTTTGTACTGTGATCGTTTCAGGCATTGTTTTCCCAACCTGGTGTCCTCCAGGCATGCAAAACTCTACTTCCCATCCCTGACCCAACTGGAAGAGATGGGAATTATTGTCCAAACCAACTGGAAATGAGCAGGTTGGTCTTTGTAGGCAAGGGCATATTGTAGGAGGAGAGCTGTGTTAATCTATGGTAGCCAAAAATCAGGAGGAGTCTGGTAGCACCTTTTCAGATTAACAAATGTTATTAAAAGGCAGAAGCTTGTGTGAGCTCCAGCTCACTTCATCAGATGCATGGAATAGTTAAACCATTGTTCCTCAACCTTAGCAACTTTAAGATGCGTGGTCTTCAGCTTCCAGAATTCCCCAGCCAGCATGGCTGGCTGGGGAATTCTGGGAGTTGAAGTCCATGCATCTTAAAGTTGCCAAGGTTGAGAAACACTGGGCTAAACTGATGTTGGATTTAAATTGGATAAGGAGGGAAGGAAAAGAAGGAACAGGCAAGGTGGTAATTAACATGCAACATGCAACACATTGGATGCTCTGGCAAAAAGATGCTTCAAAGCACATGTGATGCTCATATAGCCCCAGTCTGTAACTTCTTAGAGTAGTTACTTCTTTTCTTTGGATCTCACCTGCAGTGCGATCACAGGAAAAGACTTGCCTTGTTTAAGGAGCTGCAGGCAAGTGCTATGTGTGAGTTTGCCCCAGGACCCTGATAGCCTGCTCTTGAATTCAGATTTACCTGAAAACAAGTCTCTGATTTATATACCTGCAGACGAAAAACAGCATCAACGCTTTCTGGCAGGGGGAAAAAAATGGCATTGTGTGACATAGAAATGAATCAATACAAGTATGCAAATGAAATTAATTTGAATATTTAATGTATGTAGCTTAATTTAGGCAGCTTCTAGTATAATTTATGCAGCTTTCCTTTCTAGTTATATGGCCTGCCTTTGGCTGCTCTCCATGGCTTTCTCCTCTCCAGTTCGCTCCCGAGCACTACAGTGAGGCTTACAAAAAAGCTTCTTTTTAAATGAATCAGGATAATTTTCTCCTCTTGGACAGTTATGTTTTAGGGAAATTATTTTAGAGGGAGGAGGGAAGCAGGAAAAGATGAAGGAAAAGTGACCAAGAAAAGGAGGAGAATTTGAAAGGGAGAGAGAGAAGAAGAAGAAGAAGAAGAAGAAGAAGAAGAAGAAGAAGAAGAAGAAGAAGAAGAAGAAGAAGAAGAAGAAGAAGAAGAAGAGGAGGAGGAGGAGGAGGAGGAGGAGGAGGAGGAGGAGGAGGAGGAGGAGGAGGAGGAGGAGGAGGAGGAGGAGGGAGGGAGGGAGGGAGGGAGGGGGAAAGCTAAAATAACAGGTCCACTAGCAATCCATTTAGTTTTGGGTCCCAAGTACTAATTCCAATGCTCTCCATCCTTTTTATGCAGTTCAGTTAATGTTGTCCCCAAGGGAATGTAGCTCTCAAGCTGAAAGATTTTCTACCCCATGTCTCAGAGATGAGCATTCCTTTTTTGAAAGTTTGGTGTATAAAACACAAAAATGTTCACATCACGTTACACCAGGCAAGACGCTCCACTTGACATTGATTTGATTTCCATTCTCTCATGAATAAAATGGAAGAGATCTGTTAACCCTGACCTGGCTCTTACAGAACTCATATTTTAAGGGGGTTGAATAATACCCTGAAGCAAAGTATTTATAGGAAGAACATGGACAGTAGCTCCTGTATAACCTCTCAGGCTATGAAATATGCCAACATCCAAGGCAGCCCACTTGTCCATCTATCCCAATTAATGCTGTGCTGAATTTTTCAGCTCCCTACCTTTTTCGCTTAGTTGTGAAGGATAGGGAGTGAAATGAAAAAGGGTAAAATAGATGGGGAGGTGGAATAGCTTCTTCTGAAATTTGCACTGGGGGAATAGGAAGAATTAGGCTTTCCTTACTAAACGTACAGGAGGTGGGTGGGTTATCTATCTGTTTCTCTTTTTATTATATGAAAAATGCCCCATGCAAGGTTACAGAGTTGTGTGGCTCTTTTCTACACTATATTAGAAGCCCACAGCATTTTCATGCATGGGCAGGGATCATGCAATGCTGTGTGGTCCGAGAGTTGTTCCAACAAGTTCTGCAGGGAAAGAATGCTGTGTATGAATATCTGGTTTTCTCAGGGACTCCTTGCCTGCAGGATCAGTCAGAGAAGGCTCCCCTCTCCCCCGTGATTTGTTTAAAGTCTTCCCTTCTCTGAGAAAGAGGTAAAACAACAACAACACCCCTTTTGCAAAAGAACAAATAACAGCTTTAAAGTAGGATGCAGGTTTCTGTAGAGCACTAATTCCAATGCATATTTTGATTGTATACTGTAGAATATGCCTTTTTCCAATTGGGGGCTCCCTGATCCTGAAAGATAACATCTGAAAGTTGGAAAAATCTCAAAGGTTCAATTTCTTCTCAAATGAAATGGTATGCACTGCCAAAAATCCTCTTCTCGTACTCCCGGAACTGTCTACCACTGCTTTTTTTCTCTTAGGTTCTTTGCTTTATCTCTTCCAATCATTTCTCCTTCTTTGCTACATTAAGGAGGCTCAAGGCCTCATTTCCCTATTTCTTTCTTGGAATTCTTAAATGAGGGCAAGTTGGCTCTACTTTCCAGCCTGGTCACAGGTCCACCAAATGAAAGTCCATCTTTTGAGGCTGCCCTTAATGCTCTTTTGGGGTGAAGGCCATACTGGGGAGAGGGGGTAAGCAATGATGCAATATAAGGAAGAATGCATCATGCATATGGCCAAGAACTGAATTTTCTGTGTCCCCCACCCCCAACATTTGGAGTAGGCTGGGATTTTTCTTGGTCAAAGCTTATGTTATAATTGCCGTAACACAACACAACTCTCAAAGCACAAAAGAACCTTGTCAAAATTAGTTCTCATCAAACTTCCCATGTGCAGGAAATCGATCCATAACGGCCTTTACCAGAGGAGGTTAAATATATTGTGTGAATGCAGCCAAGAGCTGTCCTGTGTTTCCTGGATCTCAATTATTTTATAGGAATGCAGTACAAAACCAGATTAGAAAAGGGGAACCTGCTATCTGCAGTCACTTTGCTGAACTGCAGTAGTGCAGAAGGAAAGAAATTGGAGGAGTTGCTAAAAGGGGTTTTGGGGACTACGATTCTGAAGCTTCAGGTTGCCCACTCTATTGTTAAGCACTTGGACAAGAGTTGGGCAACGTATCCTTCTGAGGATAACTCTTTATTTTTTAAACTTCCTCTAGTCTGCAGAGTGGCAAGAGTTGTCGCTAGTATCGGGGAGATGTAACTGGTAAAGGCAGGATTTTCTCCTCCTCCTTCTCCTCCTCCTTTTGGAGGGTTGCACCTTCTTTTAATGTAAAACACCCAAGTAAAACTTCCAGAAACTTAACATATCCACTTTACCACCCTTTTTCCTCCTATGGGTAAAGATTTTCTGCAAAGCCTCAGCAGACTCTGTTTATTTATTTGTTAGATTCAGATCCCACCTTTGCTCTGGGAGCTCAGAATGGGATACATAATCCCACTCCTCCAATGTTTCCTCACAACAACCCTGCAAGAGAGGCTGGGCTGACAGACCAACTGGCCCCAAATTACCCAATCAAGTTCTAGGGCTGATGGGTCATCCACAAGGAGGGGTTAACATAATCATCAGGGTGAACAATTGAAGCCCCCTTTTTAAACTGTGTTTGTTTCCCGTTTGATATTTTGATATTCACACACACAGACACATCCCACAGAACTTCCCTGAGGGCTGGTACAGAGGAGTACACAGAAAGCTTTGAAAAGACTATATGGCAGCCATTGCAAAAAACATCATCTTAGGTGAGGAAGAAACTCAAGACTGACCTTCTTGACTCTCTTGAGTATAAGAAGGAGACAGAGAGATCTTCTGTCATGCTTTCAAGCTTCTCTTATTATTATCTATGTCAATAAAGTGAGTTCTAGTATTTCTTGGGTGTGTTTCCTGACCTGGTCTATCTTGAAGGTCTTTTGACTAGCATTTAAGGACTACAGCACCTTCACTGCCTCTCTGCCAAAGAGTAAGAGACTCCAGGAGATGCAAAATGGCCAGCAAAACAAGGGTATCCTACCCATGGCTTACACAGATAAATCCCAACTGCTCCTTTTTTTCACATTTCAACATCTCCCCCCCCCCCCCCCCCAAGTCTCTTCCTTCTAAGCAATCTGCCTCTCATTCCATCTCACTTTGGAACATAACTTGCCAAGGCACCATCCATGTAGAATGAGCACAAGATGGCACACCTGGCAGTCCCTTATTTGGGGATGATGATGAATTATTCCTTTCCTTTTGAAAGCACTTGATTCTTAACATAAAAATGCACCCTCTTCTTTTAAAAGCCTGCTGCTTTTTACAATTTCACCTTGCTGTCCTCACGTGAACTTTTGAGCCCTACCCAATCTTTCCTCTGCTGTCCAATCTCTTGGCCCCTCCGTCTATTGAAATTCTCCAGAGATATGACCACCCCTCCCCATCATCACCATCCCTTTGGGCATTGCCTTGGATTATTTTTATTTTTATTTTATTTTTATTTTTATTTTTATTTTTTTTGACACATTGAAGTTAGCCTGGGAAAGTCTCTTGGTTACCTGGGCTATGGAAGACTCAGCTGGCAAGATGAGGGTTGTCACAATTTCCCATCAGGATAATTGTCACACTTTCCCAATTACATTAGCAGAGAGATGCAGATGAGGCAGTCGCATCCTTCTGGCTCCCCGCTCAGCTGCATTGTGGTCCTGGGTGATGGAAATCTCTTGTCCCTGAACCTGAGCCGTCGGCAAGCTTTGGCTGTCCTCATTCTGTCACTTCTGGGGCATGATAATTCTTCACGTTCAGACATGCACAGCAACTAGCATTAAGATATCTCCCGTGACTTGGTGTCACATATGGATGAGCGATCTGGGGTGGGGAAGACCCTCTCAGTCCTCTGGTGACAAAGGAATTAAACAGCCCAAAATCCAGCCTGACTCTTTCTATTTTATTATTAATAGGTTTTGTGTCTTGGACTCCAAAGGGGATTGTCCTCACTTTGAATTGCTATCGGAAAAGCATTCAAGCATTACTTGATGTAAATGGCAGGAAACTTGGAAGGGAATGGATAACGCTCCACTAGACAATACAAGAGGTTTCTTTGGTCGGTCTGTGGGTAGATGGTTTAATGGCCTGAATGTCAAGAGATGTTCTATGAAGATGAATCAAACATTTGCATAGGAGTTTAATATTGCTCTTTTTCCTCCGATTAAGATCAAATGGGAGGGTGATTATTTTTTAAAGTCAGCAATAACTATGAAAAGGAAAGAAGAGACTTTTTCACGGTGCAGAACCTGGCCAGAAACCTGGTAAAAACTTCTAAGATACCAGGCGGCAATGCTTATAAAACCCAACCCAGGAAAACAATACATGAAGGCTACGTTCTGTATAACCATTTCTATACGGGGAGGCAATCTTTCAGTAGCCAACTTTCTTTAGAAGGTGTGGACTGAGATTCTGAAACAAATGTTGGGGAAGATCCCTTTGCTTTTTTAATCATGATGTGCCTGTTTTGGGGGGGTGGGTTATAATACTGCATTTGTTTTCCTCAAATGGCAGGAGACTGTTTTCCATTTCCTGAAAGCACGGCCATAAGAGGGCTCTGAAGATCATCTTAAGGCAGTGTTGTCCAAACCTGGCCACTTTAAGATGAGTGGACTTCAACTCCCAGAATTCCCCAGCCAGCATCTTAAAGTGGCCAAGTTTGGACAACACTGTCTTAAGGGGTTCAAGGGTCCCATCCTTGCCCTACCACAAAAACAAGAGAGCATATACATGTCTAGCTTGCCCTCTGCTCAGTTATTTGCCTCACCAGGGGTATCTGCAGAGTGTGATCAAGATGGCAGCCATGACAGTGTGACCAACGCTCTGCCTGTTTTGTGTGTGTGTGTGTGTGTGTGTTGCACACACAACACACATAAAAACCAGCAAAGCTTCAGTTGCACCATCACAGCTGTTACCTTAACTTTTTCTACCAGACCCTGTAGACACCCCTCTGCCGCATAGGGTCCCTCACCCCCTTTCCCACCGTTGAAAACATGGCCTAAAGCTTTGGCTCTGCCGACTCCTGTGCTATGGTCATATCCCTGACAATATCCATGCCCAGTTCCTAAGACTAAACGTGCAGCTCTTATCCAGAAAAATGTTGCTCAGCTCTCTCAGAAGCCATTTACATCTTAGGAATCTTCGTCCTGAAACGCACCATTTGTGGGAACCAAAAAGTCATGCAAAATATGGATCTGGATCTTACTATTGCCTTGTTTTGTTCGTTCAGCCTTTCCTGATCAAACAGACCAAGTGACATGGGTAGACTTATGTATACACAAACACGTGCACACACACAGATGCACACACATTTTCCTCCTGATTTTTACATTCAGAATCCATCGGGGGAAATATCTGGTGCATTAATAGTTCAGCTGGACTGTATGTGCTGTCGTGATTTATTCAGCAATTCCAGTCCAGCATTGATCTCTAAAACAAGAAGTATTAGTAAACTGGCTATAGTCATTTGATAGTTTTAATTTCACAATGGATCATACTTATTATGCAATAGCTGCAAGCCAACCCCATTTTCACTGACATTGACATTTACTATTTAGAACAGTGGCTGGGGAGGATGGAAGCAGCACAATGGCCTTTTGTGCTTCTGCAAGGGGTGTGTGTGTGTGTGTGTGTGTGTGTGTGTGTATGCTAAAGTCCTGGAATCTCCCTCTTTTTGGAGATTTGGCTCTAGAGAACTAGTTTGAAGGATGAGATCTAAAGAATTCTAGCACAGAGGAGAACGGATTAAAAACTCCTTGCAAAAGATCATCTTGACGTGTCCACTTGATTGCACAGGGATTCCTGTTGCACAGCATGTCAGTCCTTTCTCAGATTGGCACCAGTAGGCTGTAGGGAGTGGGTGATAGGCAGACTCATCCAAAAAAGCAGTAAAAAAAGAGGGCAGTTTTGGTCTTGGCTTTATTTGAACACCTTCTGTGGATGCCCCTGATAACAGCTTAAGACCCAAACTGAACATTTTCTAGGAAAAAACCCTGCATTGATTCTAGTAGTCATTTGACAAATTCTTCAAGAGGAATCTTGTACCCTTGGGGGCAGTGTACTCCAGGTAGAATCTGCCTATTTATATGGTCAAGAAGTGGTGCTATGAGGACCAGTAAGGACAGGGTCCCGTTAGATGACCTTTTGCTCAGCAGCCCTGTCACTTTACTCTCCAAAGTCACAATGGCCTTCACAATGTTGTCATCTAGAAAGAGGGTGAAAAATATCCTCTTTCACAAGGCCTTTAATGAAGGGGACAGCAATACACATAGGTGTGGTCTGTCTTATCTTGGTTTTATTAGACGCATTGTGGTTTTATGTTTGTCATATTTTAATAAGGGTAAGGCACATACAACTAATGGCGTACACATCCTTGCAAATCAATAAAGCAGCTGGCAGAGGTCCAAGGGCTGAAAATGAGAAAACAGAATGGAGGGGTTCCTGTCCATAATTTGAAGGAAATTTTCAACAGGTTGGTTTCAGGAATTGCCGCTGTGTTCCAGTCAGTGGCTTCTGAATGTGATTTCACCCCAATGGGCACAGCCACAGTATGTGAAGTGGGTGGGTTCCCCCAAGTGGAGGCAAGCAAAGTTAGGGGTGGTATTACTGTCCCTTTGTTTAGGATTTCAGCAGGGAGGCTAGTAGGTAAAAGGATTACTCTGATAAGATGTGAAGTTCATTAAAAAAAAAAAGTGTTAGCAGATATATTGTGGCAAAAGCTTTTATGGACTAGAGCCCATCCTTTTTCAAAAACAGTAATAATGGGAATAGCTATCCTTCTCAGAAAGTTCTTAGCTCTGTCAAAGTGGACGCTGGTTCAGGAAAACAAATGTTCTCAATAAAAGTGGGAAAACATTACAAATCAACATTTACTCATCCACAATAAATCTAGTTGGTTCTAAATTGTCCCAGCACTCTTAGTTTGGTTGGCGTAACCCTGCAATGTGATGACCTCCCTTCGAGCTGAAATAATTAATTATAGCTAATATGAATTTTATTTCATAATGAAATAATTAGTTATGGCTAATACGAATTTTAGTTTGTAATGGTGGGAAGAGCTGTTGGTGCTTCCAAAAGCTCATCACGTGGCCTATGAGCACTTGTATTGGAAGTGTTCATACAGGAGAAGAATAATCACAAATTTGAAACATTAGCAAAATGTCTGACACCTACCTACTCAATGGCTTCCTTCCCATTGGGTTGTAATAATTCTATAAGACTTCAGAACTAATTTCGGATTAGCTTCCACATTCAGCAAGTATTGATCAAAAGGATGGTCCACCAAGAGTCCTTGCATGCATGATATCAATGCCCTGTTGCCAGATCAATAACCTTTAGCAGTGTCTTTGTACTTCTCCTCCCTCTTTTTGTCTTATTCACCAAAACTCAATTGTTCACAATTCAGTTTTGTTTTCATTGTGCCATAACGGATGCTCAGGGGCTTGCTGAGCATCCACTGGCCGCATGGCACCTATTGTTTCATTGAGTCCTTTGGCAAACCAACCTGATCAACAAAGCAGGAGAAAAAAAATCCCAATGAGTTAATTAAGGGCGAATTGTCTATGATTTCCTTTTACCTTGCATGCTTTCCCTCTCTCCTACATCAGTCTATGCAATCCAGCTGCCTTTTGCCCCTCGTGCCAAAATGATTAATGGGGGGAGCACAATGAGGTCAATTAGCTGGGGTCCGTTGGAAGCTGAAAGGTGGAGCGTGTAGCTTTATTGAACACTCCATTTGCACTCCAAACCCTGACCTGGGCTATGGTGATTTATTACCACCACTGCAGTCTGATCACTCTACCTTCAGCCCCTTACCTTGGCTCCAGCAATCAGGATCTTTCTGTCAATTAATTTTTTCTTCTTTTTTTGGGGCAGGGGGAAAAGGACTTTATGGCCAACCTCAAGCTGATGAATGTAAGGGGACAGACAAAAGCAGCTGCCTTGTTTTACATTGCAAAAGGGCCTATTTCCTTGCTCTTCCTGATTGGAAGTTGGGCTGCACCTCAAGGAAAATGAACCTACGTCTCATTCTAGTGTGCCAAAGGGAATGGGGACTGCGGTGGATAGGAAAAGTGGTCGGATTAAAGGACAGGTCTTGTGCCTGAAGTCTGCTGAATAGTGAAAAGGAGGGGGGAGCATTGCTATAAATTTTAATACAGTACTTCCAAGGCTCTAATGCTGTGATCCTTTCTAATATTTCCAGTTCTACAGAGAGAGCCTTTACCTTTTTTTTTTTTAAATTTTAAAAAACTTACTGGGAACCCAGGGCAGGCCCTCTTTATATGCACATAGTCTCATGTTCAAGCTTTGCCATCTTCAGTTAAAAGGATCAGGGAAGAGATGGTGGGAAAAGCTCTCAGCTGGAAATTATGGAGAGCATCTTCCAGCACAGTAGGTGATACTGGGCTAAATGGAATAAAGAAAACAGCTTTCTATGCTTCTGAAGGCATGAACCAAAGTTGGGGGGAAAGTCTGTCTGCATGATCTCTCTTCACTCCATGCATGCTGATTCTATGTTCAACCATTGTTCACTGGCAGTGCTCTAACCCTGATGTTCTCATCCTCAGTAGCTGCAGCCTGAGACCTTCATGCATTGAATGGAAAGGTCTAAATAGAAAATCTTCACGGAATTTGAACACGTTTTGACACTTTCATCCAAATGGACAGTCCAACCATGGCAGCATTCTGCAAACTCTGCACATCAATGTGTGTCAGTGATGCGTAGCTAAATGAGGTTCCAGTTGCAGAACTCTGTGTTCTCTGCTTAAGGTTATGGCCAGAGAGAACACATGAACACTGCAACAGTCTTCTTAAAGATCTTCACACTGACTTTTGATGGAAGTGCTTCCTGAGATACAAATAGGTCACTGTTTCCTTGAACATCTTAAATGCCTTACACCAAATTGTTCTAAGCTAAAATGCATGGCTGCTTTATGTCTTAACCATTACATGGAGATTCCCAATAGGACATCCAGTGCTATTGAATAGTAGGTGTGGCCAAGTCTGATGAAAAGCAGCCAGATGTAGTCCAAGGAACTTCCCTACATAGCTTTGGGTCAAAGTCAGCAGCAGCCCTTCAGACAATCTTATTGAACTAGACAGCAAAGGTAGATTGCACAGTTGTTCTTGTATAAAGAAGTTCTTTATAAAGTTCTTGTATAAAGAAGTAATCACAGTGATTACTCAGTTTCCTTTTTCACATGTCCAATGAAACACACAGGGATGTGTGTGTTAATGATGGAAGGGAACACCACAAAGCTGACCTTTGGATAGTCAGGTGACTATGAATAAACCAAAGGTGAGATATCTATCTGCAGTTTTATGCAAGGGCACCCTATGTTTTGCCTTTATGCCTTTATTCTTAGTGAATTAATACCATTCACCATAGGGTTGGGGGCAATTTTGTGTAATAATAAAATCACTCAAATAACATCCACTGATCAATTTATTTAACTGAGTACTAATTCTTATCAGAAAGTTGGTGTTGTAAAGAAGCTTTGGATTTTCCAGCCAAGGGTGAGTGTGACCATCATCAAAATTAATTTAGGTGGAGTTCATCACTTGCTCTTCAACTGATGCCCTTTTAACTTAAAAAAAAAAAAAAGTAGGTGGTGTTAGCTGCAATGATTGACCATGTGAGCAAAATGGTCCTGGACATTTCCTGGATGAAAATCCATGGAAGCTCATAGCATCCTAATTCTCATTAGGAGAGAGTCCTAGGCAGTTCTTCCAACTTAGCTATGATGTAGTGCTGAAAACCAACTTGCAAGTTCTCATCTTAAATTTTCATTTCCAGCATTCCTATTCTGCCTTTTTATAAAATGTGCAAGCAGTAATAAAGGAAATCCAGGGATGCAAACTGGAACAATCCTAAAAACAACCTAGAAGCCTTGTAGGAAAACAACAGAGATTAAATGGCAATAGCAGTATTTACAATGAGTTGGAGTGGCTGCAGAATGGAGCAAGGAGGGCAAATATCCCTGGCTAATTGGTTTGTCCCTCTTTGCTCCCATTTCACATAATACAAAATCTATTTAGAATTCTGCTTTACAAATCTAATGTGTGGAACACAGATTCTCCATTCAATAATGTCCTTTTTCCTCTGCTCCTCCTCCTATTCCCCCCCCAAATACTCAAGGAGGGTATTCTGAATGTTTTTATTGTAATGAACCCAAATAACCTTTGCTGTCCATTAAGCAACCAGTCAAGAAGACATTGGGTAAAACCTTTCCAAAGCTTTCCAACTAGAACCCCTTTTCCATATTTTGGGGGGGCTGGGAAGCTCCAGCAAGGCCTTGGATGATGGTCATAAGAAGGTTACAGTCCAGGCAGATTTACAAGGAAGTAAGCCCTATTGAAAATTAATTCCTGAACAATTTTGTATAGGACTATATTGTTGGGCTTCGGTCTTAATCACATACATACCCAAATAACCTTTGCTGTCCATTAAGCAACCAGTCAAGAAGACATTGGGTAAAACCTTTCCAAAGCTTTCCAACTAGAACCCCTTTTCCATATTTTGGGGGGGCTGGGAAGCTCCAGCAAGGCCTTGGATGATGGTCATAAGAAGGTTACAGTCCAGGCAGATTTACAAGGAAGTAAGCCCTATTGAAAATTAATTCCTGAACAATTTTGTATAGGACTATATTGTTGGGCTTCGGTCTTAATCACATACATGAGTAAACATGACCAGAGTGATGTTATTAGTTGCTGGCTACTGAAGAGGTTGAATGTTGCTCCATGTCACTTAAATTCACTGACTCTAAGGGAGCATGCTCTCTACTAATTAAAAGCCAAGATTTTCTTTGATATGATTTAAAGGAAGGGAGGGGAGGAGGAGGAGGAGGAGAGCAAAAGAGAAATCAACTCCCTTTCTTGTTGTTAGTTCTGCTCTCAATGCACAACCCCCAAGTTAAGGATAAATAAAAGAGGAGGGTGCTTTTGGCAGGACCTGTCCAAGATGTTTCTCTGCTGAAGGTGACAGGTGAGATGACATGCTGTATTTCCTATTCAGTCTTCACTGCAGACTGGTGTAGCCTTCACCCTCACACTCAAAGGTAACAGGCTAAATTAGAAGGTGCAGGATAGGGTGTATAACCCACACAACTCTCTCCTCCAGTCCCTTGCCATTACTTCTTGTTCTCCTCCAATATCTGCATCCCCCCTCCCCATAACTTTCTCATGCTCAAATAATTGATAAAAGGAAAGTATGAAAGCATACACCGATATTAAAGAAATCATATACCTTCAAAATTAATCATTGTAATATGAAAAATAGGGAAAAACTGAGGGGAGGAAGGGCCTGGAAAATGATGTTAGCTCCATATCATTTTGCTCAAAAGTCTTCTTCTTTGCTTGTTTGTCAAAACAAGCGAGAGGACCTTATTGAAAAGCTGACAAAGAACATATATTAGTAATTGATGGCTGCAGATCAGGTGTAGATGAACCCTCCAGTGGTATGTGAGAATCCTTTCAGTCAACCCACCCACCCCAAGATCATCTGCTTGATGTAACTCACATATTGAACTTGATATGTGGCTCTTGGATGGACATTGGTCGTCTAATATCTGTGGCTTCATGAGGGTGGGGTTATGAGAAGTGCACTGGTTCTTTAGGATGAGTTTTTAACAGCCGTGGACGTTTGTTTCTGATCCAGTCTGGAATGACCTTCTGCGATACTCTAACTGCCAAACAGCCACAACGTCACAGTATTGATAGAACTATGATACCCAATACAAATAAAGGCATTTCACCTGCTGGCCTGAATCTGTGAAGTTTGTGTCAAGGAAAGATTACAAAAGAACAATTCTTCCTAGTACTTGGAATTTGTCATCCTGTGGACAGTTATTAAACTACTATACTTTTTTATTTTTTTAAGCTGTTTTCCATCTGGCAAAGATGGGGAAGAAAGAGAGAGGAGGGTGGGAATCTGTTTCTTATTGGCATGGAGGAAGCCTCTTGGTTTTTCTACTCATTATAATTCCGCACCCAAAGTGATAACATTATCACATCTTTTAAGTGGGTGACTTTTGTGCAAGTGTAAACATATTTCACGCTGCAAATATGTTTTGTGATATAAGGATATCACTCAGTAGAAAACCAAGCTGTGATTGGGGACCAGAATATATACTTTTCTTAGTAGGTGTGCTGTACAGATCTATATGGCAATTAGCACCTCATCTTATCACCCCAATTGATTTTGGTGGGAATCTGGAAAAAAGAAAATCAAAATTATTCCCCCCTACCCCAAAGAAATGTCTTTGCTCTTCAAGAACACTACATTTCTGCTGCTTAATGAAGTGTAAGAAAATCAGCACAGCAGAAGTATTTGAAATAGCATTCCTTTTTCCCATTTGGGGTTAAGCTGCAATCCAATGGCAACTGAGAGATTATCCAAGGAACCAAAGAATTGGTCAGATTTCTCCCCCTCACCTCAGAGATAATAGAACTTGTAATTCATCTCTCTTCAAGGCTGGTTTTTTCCAAGATTAGGAATCTTTGACCTCAGAGGAGGGGGCAGAGAAGAGTCATTCAATTGATGACTTCGTGGGGCAGACTTGGCCTCAATTTGCAGCTACCCCATGCAGGGCTGTGACTTAACAGTGGCTAGGTTTAGTATGGTGTGTGAATGAAACCTATGTAGTTCAAGATTTCATGGCTAGTTGAGTGCAAGGCAACAGCCCAGCCATTGTGGCTTATTCAACAAATTTTGGTTAGCACATGTCATTGCTTGGCACGTTCTACCAAAAGACTATTGTGAAGAGCTGAGTTCATGTCTGCCCACCAGAATTGATCTTTGAGTCTCCCATCCAGGAAGGGCTGTAAATGGTTCCTGTTAGAGTTAGGACTTTGCCTAAGGGTCGAAGCAGGGGACACCCACCCCTTTCCTACTGTTGTATACCTCTGCACATTCCTTAGGGTTATCTCACTGTCCACTGTGCCTCAGCCTTAACTGGGTTTATCTCCTGCCTAGATGAAGCAAAAAAGTTTGCCATTCTTCCCCCACCTTTAGCATTTCTGAAAATGGTAGATGTCAACATGGTGTTTTGGATAATATTCATGCATACACACATAGAAAAGAATCCTTGTTAAAAGCCTGGCTTTTCCAGAAGTTTTTTTGGGGGGAGGGGAGTTGTATGATCAGCACAGAGTCACTGGTGACAGAAATAGTTTTTATTCTTCATGTGTTTTTATTATTTAATTGTATTGGTTTTTAAAATTAATGTGGATGTGGTACACTGCCTCCAGTCCTAGTGGACTGAGGCAATAAGTAAATGTCGTAGGTAAACAAACAAACAAATAAATGTATTTTTATGCCTGCTAAATTTGTCAGACATAGTTAATAACTTCTATAGTTCCCCACTGATTTTATCCTTCTTAAAAGTCTCTAGCACAGTCTCAAAGGGTTATGCAAACATCTTCGATTTTATAGCAGCAAGAGAATGCAGGGTATGATCACATGTTATATGGCATTACTTTTCAATGTATTCATTATCTTGGGAACAAGCCCTCAGCTGGTGGAAAATAACAGGACCCAGGGGGTTAGGGGGTAGGGAAAAACAGCAGTATAGCTCCACTGGTCCCCCAAATTCAAGGCTTTGTCTTTTTTTTTTTACTTGAAATTAAAATGAACTTTTTAAAAAGGGAGAATAGCATATGAATAAATAAAACGATTCTCTGATTTCTGGAAGGTTGAATTTTCATGAATTTCAACAAAGTTAGGATAATTAGAAAATGGAGTAACAGGTACCTGAGTAAAACGTCTAAAGAGAAAGGGCACTTTCCAATGACCAATTTTTCTATCACCCAAGTCTTGTGGTTTCAAAGTGAACCAGGGCCTTAGCATTTGTTCTGACTATTTCAGGTTCCAAGGCATTAGAACAGTGTTGTCCAAACTTGACCACTTTAAGATGAGTGGACTTCAACTCCCAGAATTCCCCAGCCAGCATGGCTGGCTGGGGAATTCTGGGAGTTGAAGTCCACTCATCTTAAAGTGACCAAGTTTGGACAACACTGCATTAGAAGAATGGGCATATTTACTTCTGTATAAGTCCACACCCAATCTTTCTGGGCAATAGAAGAGCCTGGAAATCTCTTAGCCAACCAGAGCTCAGCTATTGGCCAATCATTCTTTGCCCCGCCCTCTCAGTTGTTTAATGACAAATCACTTCCTTCTCCAAAAGAAAACAGTACTAGAAACGAAATTGTGTTTTCTCTGCCCACCGTGCTGCCAAATATCCTGACATGATGTTTCAATATTTTGACTCCTTTGCCTAGTTCTGTTATCCAGATACAAAACTGGGAGACCAAAAGCTGGTTAGCTGGGCATCCCCTTCAATGGATGTACAGACTGCATTGCACAAAATAAGGCAGTGACATGCAGGCGTTTCAGCACTCTGCTCACTTCTTCCAGACAGAAGTTCTGCATTTGCCTAAAGCCTTGTGACTGTAGCAGAAGGAAATCGGGACTGGCGTGATGCGAAGTGATCGGTGATGCTGACTGATCATCAGGGGCTTCATACATTCCATGAGCAGATCTGAAATTCAGTCTAGTAAGAACAGGTGACATCTGACATGAAATAAAACATGGGCCTTTTTTTCTTGCTCACTTTGGTACCATCAACTGTTGGTGCCTGGGCCAAGATAAAATATACCCCATTTTTATGGGGTTTATAGGAAAGATTTCTAAATATGCCTCCCTACCTCTAAATCAGCATCCATACATTTTCGTGCAAATCTGTGCCCTGTCTGGTCATTTTTGGTAAGGTACTTTCTCTTTGGCTATTTACAATCATATATTGCTCATGAATTTTGAAGATTCTCCCTTCTGTTTGATTTTACATCATTGGATTAAGTCAATTTATTTGTATTCTTTTACACAAAGTTGAATGAATTGATTGACATTCATTTTATCCTGTATTTAATAACACTGCAGTCCTATGTAAGTTACATCTATTGTTCCTTTTTTTGGGGGGGGGAGTTATTTCTTTTAGTTTGCTATATGGTGAGATATACTGGTTCAATAAAGCAACATAGCAATAAGTGAAGATGTTACTTGTTGCTACTGTGGCTGCATCCATGTAGCTCCCACCCTAGCGATGTTCTAGAGATCTTTAAAAATGTCCTTGGGGTAGGGTGTTTGTGGAGTCCTGTTGGCGGTAGGTGGGTTTTTGGGTTTGTTTTTTTTTTGGTATTTAGGATATAGATGTCTGGAGACTCCAGATTCTTTCTCTATTGTTTGTCTGATTTTAAATGGCAAGCTGCCCAGAATTCTTCTGGAATCAGGCAACCTCTAAATCTAAACAATAGCAATAATTCCAGCTTAACTGTGTTCTTCCTCTTTCTTTTGTAGATATACCGTAGAGAAGGAATTTTCCTTTTCTTTTTAATGGATCTTTTCTACCAAATGTTTCCCCTGCCCAAGAATTATGACTGGCTCCATCACTTGACCCTACTTTGTTCAATTGCCAAGGACCCCTCCCTTCAGCCAGCCAAATAAATGGAGATCCAGTGTGGTATAGTATTTGAGGTATTTAACTAGGACTGAGGAGACCCAGGTTCAATTCCACCCTTAGCCATGAAAGCACATTGGGTGAGTCTGGACCATTCACTCTCTCTTGGCCTAATCTACTCCATATGGGGGTGGTTGTGGAAAAAACTGAAGAAGGCAGTGCTATGAACAGTAAGCCAATGTGTGTTCCTAGGATAAATAAGTAAAAAATACAACCTTGAGAAGTATACTAAGTATTGCAATTATGTAGTTCTGCTCATTTAATTTTTAAAACTATTTTTAAAAAGTATAATGGGGAAGAAATGGCGAACTGAAGACAGCTCCACGGCACAATGAAGAGCTGGCGAGTAGACCAGCTCTTCATAATTCCTCTCTGGACAAGGAGAAGACTTGAGATTGCCCACAAGTGCTCCAGACAGTTGCTTCTTGCAAAGCAACTGCAAGACAGCAGCCTCCCCTAGGTTCAGAGCTCTGGGATTTGAGGAAATAGCCATCTTTTTGCTTGAACCACGGCTGCGCCTTCAGAAGGACACTGGGTTTGCATATTTCCTTTTCTAATCACTTTCAGAAATTGCTGGTTAACTGATTTTCAGCTATTAGGAACCTTTGGATCAACAAGTTTTGCAACACTGGGTGAGTTTCCTTCAATTCTTAGTGAAAGAAGTTTTAAATACAAGTTTAAGGACTTAAAAAAATTCTTTTGGAATAAACAGCAAAAGGGTGATTAGAACTTTGATTTTGGAAAGTTATAAATGGACTAAGGGTCCAGATGGATTTGAAATAAGATTTTGGAATTAATTATAAGAATACTTCCCATGGGAAAATGCTGTTGTTTCGAATTCTCTTAAAAAAAAAAAGATAGGATGAGACTTTGAAGGTTGGACAACTAGAGGGAATCAGAAAGTACTAAAGGTTACAATTAAAGGAGAAGAACACTTAAATTTGACTTACTAATACAGAATGAACATTGGACATATTGAAGGATATTTTTGAACAATGGACCCAGAAATTAATTTTAAGAGTGTTTGCCTCTGTTAGATAGGCTTTATTTCAAAGATGTTATGAAAGAGGAACAGGTTTTACCTGACAAGATTGAGACTGATCTGAAAGTGGATTGAAAAATGATAGGCTATAAGAATGATATGGAAAAAGATGCTACTCTGGACATACAAAAGAAACCAGCTGATGTCTTAATAATTAAAAGGGATATACAAATAACAAACCAAGAGAGTGACCTGAAAAATTTTCCTATATTGGATTTACAAAAGAGACTTGTTAAAGCTTTGAAGAATTTTGTGAGAAGAGACAAAGAAAAAATGAAAAGAAGTCAAGTTTTAGGACACTATTTGAAGGGACTAAAGATTGTTAAAAGTAAAAGGAAGGAATATAAAGTTGGCTCATTTGATCATGGTTAAAATATATATGTTGCTATCTCTGGTAACCCTTAATGGAGTTTTGCTGATCAGGACTGAAGGACAAGGTTTTAAGGATTTGTTTACAGATAAGAGTTGAGTTTTGGGAAGAAGAGATTATTTGTTGCATTTTAAGAGAAGGTGATAAGTTACTAAACTTGTTTATACTTGTGATGAAGGGGGAAGTACTTTCTTTATATATTTCTTTTCTTTTTCTTTACTATATTCTTATTTTTCTTTCTTTTCTATCTTTCTATTTTTTCTTTTCTGCACTTTCTATTTTTTCTTTTTATTCTTTTAGTTTTTTAGTTTGTAATAGTTTTTATCTTTTTAATTGTAACTTTTAAGAGCATTACTATTAAAAAAAAGTATAATGGTCACAATGTTAAAAATTAATTGGGAAAAGAAAAAATCAAGAACACAAGATAACAGCAGTAATCTGAACATAATTCCTTTAACATACTTAATCAGCTGAACTAGTTAAATGTTACCTGCTTTGGTAGGATCTGAGGTTTTGAATTCATTAAGAAGATAACCTGAGAGAGGATAGCACCATGTTTTACTGATTAGATATTGTTAGGAAGATGTGGACTGAGAACAAATTTTCATATACTTATGAAAATCTGGATCAGTTAAACCCACTTTCTTGGGGAGGCTGACGGTTATCTTGTGCAATAGTGCGGTAGCCTCTCTTTCTGATGTCAGCAGTCTAAAATTTAGGAGATGGTCCAATGGCTGAATGTATCTTATGAATATCGCTGTTCTTATAAAAACAGTAGCCAGTTCTATTTCACGGAACCATTGTGTGAAAGGACTTTGGTTGTCCGTATGTACTCAAAACAAAAAACAAAATAAAGAAAGGTAATATCTGGCTTGTTCAGGTTTCCCAGGGTACTGTCAATTTAGTGGATACTCTAGAGGGCACTGTAAAGCAGTATAAAATGTAGGGATTGGTTAAAAATTATCTCTCCAATATACAAATGTCTATTTGTGCCATGTGTGTGTGTGTGAGAGAGAGAGAGAGGGAGAGAGAGAGCGCACAAGAGACCTGTATATAGTAATGTATGTATCTTCCTCTATTATATTTCATGAGCATTTCTGTGAACTCTTCAATTCTGAATGGTTCTTATCTGCCATCCTCCAACTTCTGGCCATCCCCCAACACTTTTTTGCATGTCCATATTATTCTTTCTGCCAAAAGTTGTGAAGAAAGAACAAAGCAAGTAATTAAGGAGATGGTTAAAATGAATCAATTAGCATATCATAATTAAAGCCCACTCAGGAGAATGAGCATGAAAAAACATGCCAGCTCTTTGGCCAATCAGGGCCAGTTTCAAAAATACCCTCCAATAAGCAACAGCTAGCTCTATCTGCTGGGTGGGTGGGTGTCTGCATGGAATATACTGCCAATCTGTCCTGCTTGATCAGCAAAGCTGGATGTTGACTTTCTGTTCCTGCTCTTGGGGGCAACAGTCAAAGATAGAGTCTGATATTGTAATGGTATGTGGGAGTGCCTTGGGAGACAGGGGGAAGAGCCACGGCCAGGGGCATGGTTGGTCAACAGGTAACTTAGCCCACAACAGGAATGTGGACCTGGCAAACCTTACAGAAGGGGCCTCCCCTAGTTTCTTGGGTTGTAAAGGTAAGGGCAGAGAAATATACTTTCAGATTTGCAAGATTCTGTTAATATAACCTTATAATAAAGTAGAATTAGTCCATCTGGTCATGCTTCCTGTCTGGACTACCATGTTAGGCTGATATCATTTCTCTCCCTTCGCTTTTACAACCCAAGGCCTCCCAAGATCATTTTACATACTATTATAGATATTTCTCCATATGAAAATAAGAGTATTGCATTATTAAAGACATACTTGATGTGTCTCCTTCAAATGCAGCACTGATCCACTCCAGTATAGTGTGAGCCAGTTCATATGTTCCTTTTAGTGGGTAGCCCTGAAAGCTGCTTATGAGAAATGATATTGCAAGGAAGGATAATGTACTCTGGAGTCAGCTCTGTGAGGAATCCTTCCATGCCAGTGGCAATAGTGGTGACTGCTTTTCTCCAGTGGTAGAAATGGTAAATCAAAGCATGTTTCCACCAGGTTAAGCTTCCCATGCATTCCCACGTTCTTAGTTCCAAACATGTACCAGAATCATATTTTGACATGTACACATACAGCAAAAAATTGGAAGCATATATTTTCATGTTACATAGAGTCTTGTGGTACTTCTTAACATGACTGTCTTTCTGAAACTGTATTTATATTTAAACGCTTAGGTGGAGGAAGAAAACAAAATCCATGGGGTAACATGGAAAAGATGGAAAAGATGAATGTATATGCCAAGTGACATTGATTGGAACTAGATTTATCGTTTCTTATGTTGGTATGCAGTTGGTCTTATGTGATACTGCCTTTGAACTGTGCTGTACAGTAAATTTGGTCTCAATAAAGTAAGCCAGCTTTGATGCATTTGGGGTCCTGCTGCTTTAAAGAACTCTAGATTTCTGTCTCAAAGTCCTGGCCTAATGGCATCACAGAATCCCTGATGTGGCCAGGCAGTGGTTTTCCTAGGTCTTAGGAAGAAGCATTTTCCATCATTCCTTCCTAGTTTTGGGTAAGTGAAGATGCCAAGGATTAGACCCAAGATATTTCACATACAAAGCATATTCTCCATCATCAAGATTAGTCCCCTTTAGGTAGACAATAGGACATTTGGAACTGAGTAGCAGAAGACATAATTTGAAGTAGAACTATGTATAAATGATGAACATGTAATTACAAAAATGTATAAACTTTTATTGAAATTTGAAAGAAGAACTAGTGAAAGACTGATAAAATGGACTAAGAACTTTGGACACAATATAATGATGGAACAGTAGGAAATATGTGGTTAAAAGGATTGAAATTTACATTCTGTTATAATCTAAAAGAGAATTTTTATAAAATGATGTACCGTTGGTATATGACTCCAGAAAAATTGTCTAGAATGTATAAAGGTACTTCAAATTTATGTTGGATATGTGGACAAGAATGGTCATTTTATCATGCCTGGTGAACTTGTAAAAAAGCCAGAAATTTGGGGGTTCAAATACATATAATAATACAAAGAATTTTAGAGATCAACATCCAGTTGAATCCAGAAGTTTTCTTGCAGGGATTAATGGACAGTCAATTAGAATATATCCGTGGAAGATTATTTTTATATATGATTACTGCTGCGAGATTATTCTATGCATAAAAATGGAAAGACTCTGAAATACCCACAATGGAGGAATGGTTGATAAAGATGACAGAACTAGCAGAGATGGCAAAATTAACTTGTTTGATTAAAGAAAGATCATCAATTACATTTACTAGTGATTGGAAAGCTTTTATGGACTTTTTATTGAAAAAAGAGAAGAATTAACTTGTGATTTATGGGTTTGAAGATTAGAACGGGTAGCTTATGGAAAGAAGGAAATTATGATGTAACTTTAGAAAAAAAGGGCAAAATATAAATGTATTTATAACCACTATCAAGAGGATCAGAAGCTGCTTCTTTATAATCTTTCTTTTCTTTTCCTTTTGTTTTCTTTTCCTATTTTCTTTTTTCACTACTTACTATTTTCCTCTATGATCTTTATTTTCTCTTATGGTTTTTACTTTGTTAAAAATTTCTTCAATAAAAATTATTAAAAAAAAAAAGATTAGTCCCCTTTAATGCTAGAAAGCAGCATTAAAGGAAGGTGGGATAGAACCTTCTTCCCTCTTAGTGTTACAGAGAAAACAAAAATGGCTGTTGGGTATCAGACTTACCAACCTGATCTTCTTCCAGATATGCAGTGGCCTACTACAGGGTCCCCATGGTGGCCAGGAGTGATGGAGGTTGCACTCCAGTCCATCTGGAGATGACCAGGCTGGGCTAAACTAAATGAATCATTTCACATAACTGAACAGTCCCAATTAATTCTGTGGCTCTCTCCCACTGAATCTGCCTCCTTCCCCATCTTTCTTCTAACAAATCTTTTTCTCCTTTTCTTCCTCTTCTTTTGGATTTAGAACACATTCTTCACTGGCAGGGGGAATCTTGTCCAGCTCCTTTCCATCCCTTTTTTAAAAGCATATCTCCATGAATCCTCTTTTGCTATTTTTTTTCTTTGCAAAAAGGGGGAAAAAAAGAAAAAGATTCTATCTATTTTGATTTATTTTTTTTTTCCCAAGGTAAGAAGTAACAAGGAGGGAGGAGGGGATGGCCAGTCTTTGACATTATGGTTATAATTCAAAATTGCACAGCCCACAAGCCCACAAAAACAGAGCATGTAATTACACACTTACTAGAGGTAACAGCAGTGCTGATAATTATTCTTTACACAAGAGAATCCCTCTGATATCCCAGAGTTAGGAAGTGGGAGCTACAATATCTTTAATACCATCCTTGGAGACCTGTGCAAGCAGAGGAGAAGTATGAAGATGCACACAGGGTCCATAGCAATAACTTTGTTGCATCTGAATGTCAGAGGCTTCAGTGCAGTAGAAATCAATAGTTTCAAGTACATTTTTTTTAAAGGTACAATATTTTTTATGAGCCTAACCGGAGATAGTACAGTTCAGCCAGAGGTATGAAAAATGCTCTGAAATACATTTGGGGAGGGGAGAGGAGGGGAGGGGAGGGGAGGGGAGGGAGGTATTTTTCCTCTTCTCTCCCCAACAGCCTCACGTTCCCCCAGCCCAGGCAGCCCCCACCCCCTTCTGATCTCAGAGTGGGTTTGGACGAGAGAGAAATCCCAGAATGTGTTAACTATATCAGAGCGGTTGAAATTTCTCAGCGTTTGGAAGGGCAACAGCAGTCGAGGCAGCACTAAGAGGAACAGAAAATAAGAAAACAGGAAGGAAAAAAAAAGGGATGGGGGAGATGTACGGGGGGAGAAAGAACGAGAAAGCCAAGAGAATGGTATCACAATGGAAACCGTTGTTGTTGTTATTCCCAAGCAAATGGGAAATTTCAGAGGGTTTTGGCACTTATCTGGAATAAATATTCCTCAGTTGATCACTTAAAATATGTGGAGTTTCTGTGATATAACCTTTATTACAGGCATGTGTGTGCACGTACACACACATACACACAAACACAGAGGGGGAGGGAGAGAGAGAGAGAGAGACTAGTGCTATGTTGAAATCAGCTTTGCAAATTCTCAAATGTTTCTTTCCCCCGAAAAAGAAATTTTTCTACTTTATTCTCAAGGTGCTTGAGAAATTCTTTTGACAGTATTTGTTCTTGGAGATGACAAAGACGCTTCTGCTGCAGGTTCCCCCCCCCCCCCTTGGTTGTATTTCTTTGCATGTATTCTGAAGCTTTCTTAGCTGTCCGCACTTCCCATTCTGAAAAAGCCCCATGAGAAGAAATTCCTCCTGATCTCTCCCTGTAGGATGGGATCAGGGTATGTAAGTCATGGACACTGATACTCACAACATCATCAACATTCCCTTTTCCTTTGGAATAAATCTCAAAAGCACCTTTCATCTAATCGAATGTTTTTAAAAAATGCAGGATAAATATTCTCAATAGCACCCATACATTTCTTGCTGAGGACAAGCCAGAACAAGTCCTCCATCTCTTTTTCAGGAGGCTATGGCTACCAGATTTGAGCTATAAAAATCACCCCTGTATGCAAGAAATGAGTTTTGTTCTAAGATGGGAACAAAACAGCTTACTCAAAAATTTCTGCCTCGATATTTTGAGTCTGTTATGTACTATTAGAACAAAACTCAAAAAAAAAAAAAAAAAAAAAGATTGTTCCAGGCATTAGAAACAATGGGAACTTGGTATGAGTTGCTGCTTCCTTGTTCTCCTTTCAAGGCCAGAAGAATGGGTGGGATGCTGATTTATGCTGAGTGCTATTGAGCAATCAAATTTCAGATGAAGAATGATTGGTACTTCTTTCCTATGAAGATATTTTAACATTTAGATTTGGGGAGGGGATGGGTAAAAAAATCATCTGCTTGGCCAATTTTTCTACAGGTATGGATGCTCCAGCTGCTCTCAAACTCAAGCAACAGTTCTAACATGATTCTTTTTGCAAACTGCCTATCAGGCTCAAGACCCCAAAGCAGTGTTATTGTCTCTGATTTTTTGGGGTTTTCACAGATGTTGTTGTTTTTAGGGATTGTTACTGGCTGCAAAAAAAAAAAAAAAAAAAAGCTGCTGATGCTTCTGAATTGCATAACTAATATTTCACAGCAAGACCGAAAAGCGTGCCTAGACTACACGCATACTCAAATCATAGTTCAATTGAGCGGATCGATCCAATATAGAATTTTTTTGGATTTTTCGGTATACCTTGAAGTTCAGCATCAAGTGTGCACACGTACGGAAACTTAACCAGCCAACCAGCTGAACGCTGTACAGTCTTTATGGTTAAACAACCTTGGCAGAATTAGCAGCACTTGTGTGTGAAACAAATAGCACACATACATACTTTTGCACAACCTGCCCATAAAAGAAAACACAAGACGACACGCATGCCTTTCACCCACATGAACTGTAGCTTCCTATAGCAAGCAAAAATAGCAGTAACTTCCAAGGGTGCTAGTAGATGTACAGTTGTGAGCAATCTTCTTCTCTTTTGGCCACATGTATAATTGTTTCTTTCTTCATCACTCCATTGACATGATCATCACTGCTGTACAGGTTAGGCTGGGGGAAAAAAAAACTTCTTTAAAAAGACTCATTGCAAGCCACAAAACCAGAGCCCAATTACAATGCTTAGATGGCTGTGTGTGTTTCAGATCCAGGACAAACCCGTGTTTTATTCCAACCTCAAACAAAACTCTCAAAAGCCATGTTTTGTTGTTTTGTTGCACACTCAAAACAACCGTGCGCACATTGAAAATTGTGAGGTTGAAATGTTTTGTGCCTTCATACAAACAACAGAGAAAGAAGGGGAAGAAAGGAGGGAAAACACTTTTCTCACCTCCCCATTAACACACACACACACACACACACACACACACACTTATTCATACATGCATATACACTGCTCCCTTTTCTCCCATTACTGCAATGCATTCAAAAGTCTGGAAGGGTGTCCATTTTTTTTAAAAGGGAGATTATGGATCAGCGGGATGAAAAGTAGACTCCCAACGCATCTACAGAATAGCCTGTTTTTGCTTCCGTGCAGGTCAGAGTTTTACTATCAGAGAGGGAGAAACGATTGAAGTTTTCTGCCCCAGTTGCAAGTGAATTTGTGCGGCTTGCTCAACAGTCAGACCTTTGTCTCCCAATTTGGAAGGAAAATCTGAGATCTTAAGAGTCTAGCTTTACCCTATAATTGCTACATTTGGGGCTGAAATCCACATGACTGTTAAGATGATTTTAGACCAATTGTTCCATATCAAGGATGCCTAGGTATAGGCCTAGTTCTTCCTGGCTATATTCTCAGTGTTTTGATTCAATAAAGACATAAAGAACTATAGATATTTTCACCTGTGCAAGGGACAAAAGAATTATTATACAATATCAGAAGGATAAGCCTATACCTGTTTTTGAATTAGTGGATTGTTGATATGTATTTTTCAGTCACCGACTTGGTCTTTCCTCTTTTCCTTTCTTTTTAGTTTTGTTCAAAGTAACAAGAAAAAAACTTTCAAACAATTTGGATTTTATTTTTACTCTTTTGTTTATGATAGTCTCTTCTTTTTTATTTCCTCATTTTTTTCTTCTTAACCTAATTGTCTGTACATATATATGAGTGTGTCAATATTTTTGCTGCTTTGGTTGCTTTTAGTCTGGTCACTTGACACTATTTAAAATCTTGCATTTACTTTTTGAGAATTTGTTCTAAACAAATTGGATACAATTTTTCATAGCAAAATGCCACATTTGCTACGTAGCGTAATATGACATGAATTACCAATGACTCAATCATCTCAACAATAAAAGGAAAAAGAAATGAAATACTTTTCCTTAATTTTTTAAATCCATAATTCATCTATGATATCGATATTTTTTTTAAAAAAGAAAATTAGTATTTGCGTTTCGGTAAATAATAAATGTCAACTTCTAGAATAAAAGTATTTTTCATGGAACTTATGTACCCTAATAATTGCATCTTTTTGTTTTCTAAAAATAATACAATTTTAGTTGGAAGAACAATAGTGGAAAGAGCATTTGGGTTTCTTACATACCTTTTCTAAAAAGGTGATTGCTGTTTAATGCATTCTTTCATCACTAAAGACAGTCTCTAATTTTTCCCTTCAGAATAATTTATTCATTCACATGAAGACTTAAAACATGTCCACCAAATAATTCATTGCTGCAAACGCATGTGATTAATTGATCGAGAATTCTCAGGATCCTTGCCCCTAGGTGTTAAACATGAAGTACAAAAAATGAAAGAGAAACAAAAAGAAATTAAAATGAACTCCACACAAAACCCTGGTGACATGGACTTGGAAATTTCACTCCTGGTAGATCCTGTATACGATGGATGCTTGTCGGAACAGATTTTGACTAGTGTTCTGCTCTGCCACAAGGGAAAGAAATATCCATGGTGCAGGTGGATAGAGGCAGCATTTACCGTCTAAGCTTTATTATTACACCGAGAGCCAGTCTGGGGTAGTGGTGAAGGCATCAGGCTAGAAACCAGGAGACTGTGAGTTCTAGTCCCACCTTAGGCACAGAACCTGCTGGGTGACCTTGGGCCAGTCTCTCTCTTTTAGCCCTTGGAAGAAGAAGGGAAGGGCAACCCACTTCCAAAAATCTTGCCAAGACAACTGCAGGGACTTGTCTAGGTGGTTGCCAGGAGTCAACACTGACTTGATGGCGTGTGCACACACACACACACACACACACAGACACAGAGTATTATCACATGGCCATTCCAGGTAATGCCAGAAAAGAAGTTGTGTCCTTCAAAGAGCCTGGTGCTGTTATTTATGCCAAACTCTGTAAACATTAAAACAAAACACACAAGAGACTTTATAAAGTAAGTGTCTCATCTTGTCCAATCTGGTCTATTTCTGCAAATCATCATTATTATCATCTGGAGATTTCCTGGATTAGAAATTTGTCCTAGTGATCTGCTAAATCTCCAGAAGAATGTGATGTCACTCACAATAGACTTTAGTTAATGGGACACTTGGGGTGGCTGGAAAGTTTGGGTAACTAGAACGCTTCCTTTGTCACTTAACCTGGCCCTTTGAAAGAACGAAGAACTTGCTAACTGAATAACTCTTTTCAGTTTTTATATCCTTCCAGAGAAGCATTGCTAGAAAAGAGGGAAGCACAAAAACTCTGTCTGTAACATCCTTGCTACAGGCTTGAATGTTTCCCCTCCAGATACTACAGGAAGCATATTTCTGAAGTAAAGCCAAAGGAATATATTACATCTGATTCTGGGAAAGGACAAGAGTGCAGGAAGGGAAGGGAAGTTATCTGTTAAAAAAAATATAGCATCTTGGTGTATGCTGATATTATCCTTATAATGACATCAAAATCTCTGCAGTTACTTTTATAGAAAGGTGCCAATTCACCTTCAAATACAGAAAGCCCCAACTCTGCAATAATGTTGTTCAGACAGGGTGGCTGATGAACATCAGTGCTAAAAGGAGGCCACGCCGAACACATATTTGTTGTAATAACAATTACATTGTTAACATCCTCCTTCACTTCTGCAGTGCCCCCTATTGACATTACATTGTGAACTCTAATTTCATCTTCTTTTTGCCACTCTAAAAATGCTCTAAATGCTCTTTAAACTGTTCTTTGTTCAGTTCAAAGATCTCCATAGGGTACGAATGATGTCAAAGAAGAGGTCCACAGGTGACAAGGAAGAGAACAGAGAAAGGTCAAGTTGCATGATATGTCTTAGAATTTGCAAGATAGTATTACTATGGCAGTTTTCAGCTGGAAGAATTGTATCACAATTAATAGATGATCTTACTTAATGGGCTACATTATTCAACCATGAAAAATACTGTTTATTAGATATGACACCTTTTTTTTAGTCAATCCTGATTATGATTATGATTACTTTGATTTTAAATATTTGTGCAAATTATGACTTGTAAACACTATTTTAAAAGGTGAATTCCCTGTTCTCTTTCAGAAATCTGTTATGATTCCAAAACAATGGTGATTGCTGTTATTATTATTATTCACACTGATGGGCATTCATTAATGTATTAATTAGATCTGGATTGCAGATGATCAATGTGCATAACAATAAAAACAATCACCATTGCTTGGGAATCAGTAGACTCATTTAATGGGAATGGGTATAACTTTGTAAGCCAAATCAAAATTCTAGGATGGTGAATTGTTAGAATAAGAGCAAAAATACCAATTATCGGCCCCACTAAACTCAGTGGTTTTGTTTTATTTTTTAAAGCTAAGCTATATAAATATATTGGTGTAATATACTACAGAGAATGATACCTAGGTTAGGTTATTCTAGCAACTGGCAGCATTCAAATAACAGACACAGCAGAAGGATGTATATTTTCTTCCCTCTTTCTTTCATATCTACCTTTTGTATATTTTGTATCATATACACGAGAACATTGGATTCATAAAACACAGAGTGATTAGCAACTGTGGTTCCAGACACACAGAATCACAGTAAGGACATGTGAGTAATGACAATAAAAAAAAACCCTCCTCCCCCCCAAGATAGCCACATTTCCCCAGATATATCTTAGTTACCGATCAGTTGCCAAAATAATGAATATTGCTCTGCAGTCAACGCTTTAGATGACTAAACTCGAAAAGCTGAAATGTTTGTTACAGTTTGGCTGTGAGAGGTTTTGGCATATTTAGGGGGAAAATGTCTTTCAGCACTCCTAGGTGGCTTTGCCTGGACTTGAATGATAAGCAGAGTCAGGGTTAGAACCTGGATGGGAGACCACTAGGGAATCTATAAGCTAGACTAGGAAGAGGAAAAGTATCCAGAAGAAGGGAATGCAAACCCCTTCTCTCATACTTCCAAGAAAACTGCATGTCAATATCCATGTAATCACCAGGAGTCAGGCGCAACTTGAGGGCATCTTTACTTTCCTGGAACCTGCTGATCAGCTCGGTTACCCTGGCTTTTTTACAATTGTTTTTCTACTTTTTTTCTCCTTTGGCAGGTTATTATAAAATATTGACTTTGTTACATGTTGGAACTGGGGTTATACTTCTCCTCCTTTCCCTCCCTTTTGTGCAAATCTGTTTTCGCCACAGGAGCACCCGCTGTCTCTCCTGGCTACAAGTCTACTTACTAATTCATCGATTCATCTGTAATGAGGCCCCCTGCCAATGTTTAAATAGTATTCCGAACAAAGAAAAAGGCAACGCTTCTCAAACAGCTGCTCCTCTCCGTTCCTAGCCTCCTTGCTTTTGGTAATATCAAGTAATCCATTTCTTCTCCCCCTAAAGTTACTAATTTATAATTTAGGTGCAGCTTGATAATTAATTGCTTGCAGAGGTGGGGTGGGGAAAGTAAAAGGTGGAGATGGGAATCAGTTGCTCTTGAGCGGACACATGCCACGCTAAATATAGTAGCAGCAACTTTGGGAGAGTTTGAGGGGGGTTAGGTAAGGCTGAAGGACATGGAGACTTCTCTCTGAGAGATTTGCTCACACTGAAACGTGGGGTCATCCCACCAAACCAAGGCAGAAGAAATGAAAGGAGATACGTCTTCACGCCACCTTGATGAATCTATAGCACTCACTGCCATAGGATGCAACGAAGGCATTTAGCTTCAAGAATGGAACAGAGCACCCTTTAAGATTGTTCTGATTCTCACTGTTCAAGGATAGTAATGATGCTTTCCCCCACCAACCTATCCAGTGAAAATGAAGAAAAGTGGATGTAACCAGGAGTGGAATTGGCCAAAGAACTATGAGCTCAGTAAAACTCTGATCCTAAGATAAATTCATAGACCCAGGGTGTGCTAATCTGTTTCTTTAATTTTAACTTAATTGACCTTTTGCACATGTCTACAGTGGATGGACCCTATCTCTTCTATCTATCTATCTATCTATCTATCTATCTATCTATCTATCTATCTATCTATCTATCTATCTATCCATCCATCCATCCATCCATCCATCCATCCATCCACCCACCCACTTAAAATATTTAAAAGGCCACCCAACTCAACCAATGTGGCTCTGGGCAGCTTATCCAAAAATTCAACAAAACCTAATGAAAAGAATACAAAACCACAGACATAACTCTACAAACAATAACGAAGCAATAAAACCATAAAATGGTGATCCAAACAGCAATAGCATTCTATCTATCTATCTATCTATCTATCTGTCTGTCTGTCTGTCTGTCTGCCTGCCTGCCTGCCTGCCTGCCTGCCTGCCTGCCTGCCTGCCTGCCTGCCTGCCTGCCTAGGTATCTATATACTCTGTCTCTCTCTGAAGTTTGAAGTCTATCCAGACTAGGACTAAGTAACTTTTTAATAGGTGAGTATCTGTTGGTAGTAGTGAGGATGGTTGATGCAGTTGTTAGACTCAAAATAAAAAGCCAGCTGTTGGGGAGCAGCAGCAAGAGAACACAATCCACATTTTCATGCTATGCCTCTGGACCATCTGAGGTTATCTGATTGGCTGCTGTGAGAAGCAGACTGGAATCTTCATGGATCACTGTTCTAATTCATCTGGGCTTTTCTATGGGTTGCAGTTAATATAGAAGGTTGTACGTCCAGACTCCACCTATGGGATTGACAAATCTTACCTGGGCAAAGTCCCTGATTTTGATGGCAGGGTTTCTTACTTCCTGATTTGGTTCACTGGCTCTGCCTTTCCTCCTGCTTCCTGTCTGTCCTCTAGCACAGGGTTCCTCAACCTTAGCAACTTTAAGATGGGGACCCTATGGGGAGCAGTTCTGGGTCCTCCTAGACTCACAGCTAGTGTTGGAAGGGAGTGGTCAAGAAGGCAGTGGTCAAGGTGGCCTCGGCCCATCTGCAGTCTAAATAGGACCAGTAGGATTTTGCAGTGGTAATGCATCATTGCTTGTCAGTACAGTAGAGTCTCGCTTATCTGACATAAACGGGCCGGCAGAACGTCGGATAAGCGAAAATGTCGGATAATATAATAATACAATAACAAACTGCAGTGAGCGACCATTAGGAAAGGCGAGACATGACCGACACATGAGTCATAGGCTAGACATGCGTGCCTGCTGCACCTGTTGCAAGCGATTTTTGCGTTGCGGTGCCACACCGTCAGGAGCAACAAGAAAGAATACACCCCCGCTCACAAACAAGCGGCACACTTTTCTTGTTGTCAATTTATGCGTATTGTGTTTTTTTTTAGGGGCGTCGGATAAGACGGAATGTCGGATAAGCGAAGGTCGGTTAAATGAGACTCTACTGTATTAGTAATGATACTATACATGAGGCTACCTTTGAAGACCACACCATGGGTTATTGCTTAACTGACACTTAGGCTAAGTGAACATTGTACCTATGCTTGGAGTCCTGCTGGTTTAACTCTATATAGCTATATATGGCTTGACACCTATGTACCTTCAGGACTACCTTCTCCAGCCAGAATTAACCTCTCCAATACGAGCATCCCAGGATCATTGTTGGTAATCCCCAACTTCCATGTAGTAAAAGGGGCTGTGGGCAGGAGATGCTGTTTCTCTGTTGCAGTCTTGGCAGTACAGAACAGCCTACATTTAGAAGTGTTTCTCAGCCTTGGCAACTTTAAGATGGGTGGACATCAACTCCCAGAATTCCCCAGCCAGCATGAAGTTGCTGAGGTTGAGGAACCCTGCTCTAGCAGCTACCTCTTGCTCAGTCCTGACAGTTTGCTATGGGATCACAATGAATATCACCACAACAGGCATGCTAAACACTATAAAGTTGCAATCCTGCATAAACATAAGCCCCACTGGCTATCATAGGACTCATTTCTAAGGATAACATGCCCAGGATTGCAGTACACCTTCGGCAAGCGCTGGCTATGACCTCCCCAAGCAAAACAGCAACAAAACCCCAGCAAAATCACTGCTAGAAAAGAAACAAATGTTAAGCTATATTTTCAGGGGAAGATTTATGTGAGTGTGCATGGATGTGTGTGTATGTGGGCTTCTGTTTCCATGGAAGCACCAGCATATCCCAAGTGAATTTAAGAGACTGCCAAGCACTCTGTGAAAGTTGAAGTGTGTTCTTTATATTTCCACATGCATTGCACAATGAGGGAAGGAGGGGGTGTCAAGAGATATAAGAAAAAAATAAAATAAATGGAAGCATTGAGCCAGGTTTAACAGTTGTTTTCAAGGTGCAGCCAAGGCCAGTCCTAATACGCCTTGGAGGGGAGGGCTTTGGGGGGAGGTCAGTATTGTCCCACCCTTGGCAAGTTCCCTCTTCATCAAGGGACCTTTGTTGAACCCTAGACATTTGTCTTGCTAATTGATCACTTGTGCTTCCCAAGAGAGCAAGGAGAAATAGCCACAGATTCCACCTCCTTTGCCCATCTCCTTCTTAGGAGTGATGCAGACCGGACCCTAAGCCAGGAGGCAGCAGTGAGGGTTGCAAAGTGGTGGTGAGTCAACTTGGGGATCAGGATACCTTGTGTGTGTCTGGTCCAAGGTTGCTTACGACTGTAGTGGAGGCAGAGTTCAAGGCACCTGGCCAATTCAAGCAGGTGCTCTTCACAGTTTGAAAGATGCCCACAAATTCCTTGCTCAATTGCTTGCAGAATGAAGCAACCGTGGGGTGGCTTGTCTCTGAGACTCCAATATCGTTTAAGGTTCTTTCCATTGTACATGGCTGGCCTTGATCATTCTAAAGAGCACAAAGAAGGGACAGGCAGCCTTCTGTAGTCAGGGGCCACTGTTCTTATTTCCAAAGACTGTATAGGGAGGACAATGACGTTTCATATCACAGGAGCAGTCTTTTGCCCTACAGCATTTCTTTGAAGGTCTGGAGGCAAGAAGGTTTGTTTGTTTCATGCATCTGTGAAGCCCATTCTGTTCTGCCATTTCCTGCCAAATATCACTAAGAAATTGCTCTGAAAATATGAGTGGTATGGGGCAACCTTGTGGGGCTTAATCTTTAAAGGAAAAAAAAAAAACTTGAGACTGTATGTGGTGTGTAGGTGTGGGTTGCCCAACAGAGTCATGGAGCTATTTTGTAGGGTCTCCTTCAGATCAGGTTCACTGCTTGGAGCCACTTCAGTTCAAAAATCCTCTCTCCACACCAACCAGCCATTATGTCAGTCCTGGGGATATACGAGGGAAAGCACATCCCATGGGGAAGGCTTCCTTCCTCCCCATCTGCTAATCTCCCTTATCAACTGGCCAGTAGGAAACAGGCTGCTGTTTCCCATAAGCCCCCAAAATGAATTTGGGATGGGCAGAAAGGATTGTGGGAGAGGCAGGAATTTAAACTAGTGGTAGTGCATGATCCAAGGGTGCAAAGATATATCTCCAATACAAATAAAACAATTGAAAACTGATTACAAGCAAATACGTTTAATCAAACTATCAATTACTCTACAGCTATGGATTGAATAGTTTTCCTCTTCTATTAAGTTAGGGTTGATGTTAAGGTTGGATACAGCCATGTAACGGGCTGTGAGAATAACCTTGAAGAACAGAAGAAAGAGCCACAGCCAAGAGGTCAGCTAGGAGAAATCTCAGTCCAAAACAGGATTTGAGAAAACATCTCAGACTTGATCCTCCTTAGTTCTCTTGTAGATAAAGGCAGGGACACACTTTCAGACTTGCAAGATTCTGTTACTCTAACTCTATAATAAAACTAGTATTAGCATTCATAACTTTGGTTTCTTAATCTGGTCTCCTACCTTTGAGACTTCCAAAGTCTGGCCACCACCTCTGAGAAAGTCCTTTCCTTTGGAATGTGACACACGTCAAATGAAGACGACAATTGGAGTTAGACACCTTTCCTTTGTCTGGTGCATTCCAGATCCATAGATTGACTCCCAGAATATTCAGCCATGGCTATGCTCATGCCACGTTTGAAAGGCATCCAAGTTGTGGAAGGCTGGAGTAAGGCTGTGGCTGAAGTTGATAAGACATGGATAGCTTGTAACATCCGCGCATGCTCCTGGGTGTTAGAGAAAATTAAGATACGATGCTGGGTTCTTCACCCCATCTTTCAGTTCATAACATGGACAGAAGAATCACCCAGTCACTTTTTTGCAGCAGCAAGCAAGGATTGAGAAGATGGGAAGGAGAAATTGGAGGAAGTGCCTTGCTCTGTATAAGAAGAGCTGTTACTCTCACAGTTTTAATATCTCTTTCCTTCAAAGCAAGGAGCTGATGTGAGCTTTCATCATCTCAGCTGTCGTTTACCAGCTTCATACTGATACTGTTTGAATTAACAAACCTCACATTTCCTGGTCTGAGGGAGGGAGGAATTCCCCAGATGCTTGCAACAAGAATGTTTGGAGTCTTACCAGTTGTGATTGAATGATGCTTCTAACAAGGAAGGGGTAAATGTTTAAAACTTACCGTACCACCTTTCAGTCAAGGAGTAACTGGCCAAGTTAGCTTCCCAGCTGACTGTGCATCAATTGCTCTGGGGGAAGATTCAAATCCTTTCAGCGCAGTCAGAGTCAGATTTGGGTTTCATTCAAGTCGAGTAGCAGAAACAAAGGTATTCCTTTGGTTCTGGTGGTTTGCACTTCGTAGATGGGGATTGGTGATCAACGTTGCTCAAGGAGCCAAAGAAGAAGAAAGGGTCCTGTTAGGTCTCAGTGTTTTCCTTTGTTTGGGTTGTATGGCTGTTGCTGGTAAGGTCTGAAAGGAAAACTCTTACAAGTCTAAAGCGAGCGGTTTAGTTGCATAGATTGCAGTCCTGTGCCCCCTTGGAGAACTTCCCATCAGCCACTGGATTTTGAGAGTGGGGAAAGACTTCTAAACTCTGAGGGGAAACCTGACCATAGATATCTCTTTCCAGTCCCTGTAGACACCAAAAGAAGTCTAATATTCCTATGTTTGGAATTGAATGCCAAGAAAGACATAAAGGTAGCGGGAGATGGTTTGCCAATGGAAGCTATGATCTATGAAATCCACAGCCTTCCTGGTCTCTCTGTTGATGTGTTCTAAAATCAGTTGCTGACCTATTCCAGACTTGGAACAAGGGTAAACTGCTAACTTTGGTTTCACTGGGAGGGGAGGCATTGAGGAAAGGAGGAAGAAGGAACTGGGCAAGGAAAGAAGATGTTCCTGTTCCCCCTTACTTCTGTCTGCATCTGGAAACCTTGAAGGCTCAGATGTCAGAACACTGGAGAGCAGTTGTTGATTCTTTGTTTGCAGGAAATGTGATGGTCCCACATCAGGTGTTCATGTTCAAGATGCAAGATTTCCTCCTATTTCTTGCTTCCGGCTGGCTGGCTATGCTTGGAGTAGTGGTGGAGAAAAAAATTAGAAGATAAGGTGAGCACAGGGCAGGCAAGGGATCAGAGGCACTGCCTGGAGAGGCCAGAGGCCCTGGCCCTGGAATTCTATCCTGCTTGTACAGGTTGTGACACCATTCTTGACCATTCTACTAGTATTTCAGCAGTAAATATCTATTACCCAAGATCTTCACACTTACAGAGTGCCTGTGTGGGAAAATTGCCTGTCTGATATTGCTTACCTGGGTTAGACGGGAAAAAATCCTGCATGGACTGTGCATGGTTTACAATCAATACCGCATGTTCCTGGAGTCTTGGCTCCAGAGCAATTTCACCGAACAAAAGTTTAATTGACCCAAAAGAGAAACTTGCTGATTTTCAAAGCTGTCAGCCCAGCAAGGAAAATAAACATTCTTTAGGTCATCTTCCATGTTATTTCTGTGCTAAAGATTTTTCTTCTTGGTTCTTGCAGCCATTTACCTCTTGCAGTGCATTAAAAATACACCCAGTGCCTTACTGTTTTGGAATTCATTCTGCTCTCAGTATTTTCTAATAAAACATTGCTTTAAAAAAAGGAGAGAAAAGGGGGAGGATAGGAAGCCATGTTCATAGGGAGTGTTTATGGGAAAAACGTTGGAGAGTTTTGTTTCATTAAGATGCTAGAATAATTTTGGTGCTGATATATTTAGTCTATGTCTTTGGCATGTAACCTTTGACCAGCCAAAATAGCCAGGCTGTCAAAAGACTGCCCACACATGGTTTAAGTTTTAAACAGTTTTTTAAAAGTAAGAGAATAAAGAAAATGATGGCCATTTATCCCTTCCCGCAAAACATTGTTACATACATTGTATAGCTTTCCCATATAGTGCCAAAGTTCTGTTAATGCTATTAATTACACATGGATGATCCCTAGATATCTTCATTTACGAGGAAAATTTATTTTCTAGACGTTCCCTTAAACCAGCCTATCCAATCTGGATATGCTCCAGACCAGTTGGACCAACTCATAATTCTCAGAATTAGCAATGATGTTGGCTGGAGTATTCTGGCAGTTGAATTCTGGAGTAAACAATACATTTCTCCAGTTCATCCAATTGAACCCCAAGGGGTGAGTGAACATTCCTCTTTTCCTTGTCATGTCCTACTTCTACCACCTGCATCTGAATGCTACATAACATTAATCTGCAAGTTCTATATACAAAATTTGTTTTGTAAAGGTAAATGCTGCATAGCCGATTTTTCTAACTATAAAAACAGTTGCATATTTATTTTTTCTCGATGATCTCCATGAAGGTTCTATGTGTAGGTTTCACATTACCTGAACAGGCTTCAACTGGACAACCTATCCTTGGTTGTGTTTCCAGCACAACCTTGGCTGCTGTTTGTTGTTAATCTAATAACCCCCAGGATAGAAATATTTTGGGTGGGTGCTGGGGATAGGAAAATGATGACCCGCACATGGTGAAGTAATCATCCAAATACTATGACTAACATTCATGCATCAGACATTGTGATACAAATGCACAACTGTGGCATTTGTGTGATGATATCATTGTGGTTTGTGTGAGGGGTTGTTTGTGTGAACATTGGTTTGTTATAGATGCAAATGGTGCAGAAAAGCTGCATAGATTTATACAGCTCCCATCTGAATGGACAAATTGAAGAAAATTTAACGTGGCCTCTTATTTGTTGTATTGTGGTGGTATCCAATTAAAATAACGTCAGGATAAGATCCCAGAGTCAAGCTACTTTAAATATTAAATTTCTAAATGAGAAGTGGAACTGACTCTAGCAAACCTGTGTCTAAGTGTGTGTGTATGATGCTAAGGCATTTCAGTGTATGTATCATGCCATTTCATCCACTGTAGATGCTACAGTCCATGTTGAATTACTGACAACAGATCCCAGGACCATTTCTGTTTAAATTTACCTTTAATGTGGAAATGAGGAGTCTTTCCCAACTGAAGATGAGGTGAAAAATCTTTTGGATATTGCAGATCAATAGCAGATGTAGCTAGAAGCAAGAGTAGGTAAGTCCAATACTTGGGCATTGTTAGAGCTGCTACACATTGATGTAGTTCACACATTGAGCCAAGCCATAGTTTGCCTAAGTATGGTTGGTTGAACCACTTACAACAGGATGGATTTACATAAGATTTTATTTATTTATTTATTTATTTATTAAACTTGTCCCCGCCCATCTCCCCCCAATGGGGAACTCTGGGCGGCTCACAACATATTAAAACAATAAATAAATATACAATTAAAATTTATAACAAGACCCATTTACAAAAATAAAAGGAAAAAAGATCCTAAGGCATAACCCACTATTTACAAATCAGTGCTTTTTTAAAAGACTGGAAACCATTTATGGACTTTTTGCTAAAAGAAGAAAAAAGTGAAATGCTGATTTATGGATCTAATGATTGAAACAAATGAGAATTAAATAAGGGGCTGCAGGGATTTCTGGAACAGTTAAGAAGGAGGGGAGATGAAAGGTTTGTTAATATCTGTTGAAGAGAAGGTCGGAAGTCATTGTATTTCATAACTTTAAGGGTTTTTTTCCTTGCCTTTTCTCCCTTGCACTTTTTTCTTCCTTCTTTTTCTTTAGATCTGCTTTTTACTCTATGTGAAATCCTCAATAAATATAAATTAAAAAAACAGACAAACCACACTGCAGCCTAGTTACTACCAAACAAACCCCATCACAGCTAAGCACGATATGTAAAGCCAGCAACTCGTTCATTCTCATGCATGCAGGTGTTCCCTTTTGCATTCGTTTGTTTTCCCTTTTTCCTTCCTTGTTTCTCTGGGTCTCTTCTGCTCATCTGCTCTCCTCATCATCTTTTTTTTGCTCATGTTCATTCAATTCCCCACTCTTGTCTCCCTTCCCTCTGTGTAATGCTTACCATTTAAAAATTATCTCCCGCTGGTTTCAAGAGAAGCTTTTTAATGGTTCCATGGGGGCTACTTGGAGGAGGGCAAGGCACATGGAAAGGGAGGAGGGTAGCCCAGACCTTCTCAAAATTGTATCCTGTGCATCAGCAATTATATTCCAGTGGCATTAATGCAATCTTTAAAGAATAATTTGGGACATAGTAGAAACAAGAGAGGAGACTTTGTGACCATGTTACAGAACTACAGCCCATTCTTTTCCAAATAGCTTAGACTGGCACATCAGTAATTGCTCCCACCCCAACTTTCACATCCACCCATGAGTCTAGGAGGAGCCTCAAATGACCAAGGCTTCCAGAGGATAATTCCAGTCAGAACTGGCACTTCTTGCATATTATTAACTGAAATCTTGTCGCCCTTCAGACGATTCCTGTGTCTATCATGGTTGTTCCTGGTGAAAGAAAAATTAACACCATGACATTTTCTAAAAATCTAATTGAATAAATCAGCAACGGTTCTCAGTAATGTTCTGTTTTTCTCTTTTAGTGTAGTAGAACATGCCAAAGAGAGCATCTTTAGCTACTCAGAGACGGCAGAAAATGAATATTTATTTATTTATTTAGATTTCAAGGCATCCTGACTCCAGAAAGAGTCTGGGTGGCTTACAGACATAATACAATTCATACTATATAAAGAAAAACATGAACACCCAGACAAAGGCACACTAGCCACAAAAAGAAGAAAATAACAGGGCCTTCACAAGTACCCTTATCTCAGACCTGGGAACAGAGCCAGGTCTTCAGAGGCTTATAGGACATTTGAAGGGTGGAAGCTGTATGTGTTTCTGGGGGATGCTGTTCCAGAGGGCAAGCACTGTGACTTCCTCAGTCCTGCAAGAGGACAATATGACAGAGGACCCGAAGCACACCTATTCTTCCCGATCATCCTGGAGACAGGTGCTTCCTCAAATAACCAGGCCCTACGCTATGAAGGGCTTTACAGGCAATGAGCAGCAGCTTGAATTAGACCCAGAAGTCAACTGGCAACCAGTACAGTTTGTGAAGCAGTGATGACATGTGGATGTAGCGCCAGATGCCGTTACTACCTGTACCACTGCATTTTGAGCCAGTTGTAGCTTCTGGAAGGGCTTTACAGGAAGCCCCGTGTACAGCTCATTGCAATAGTCCATTGTGTGATGACCAGGGCATGAGTGACCATCTGAAGGGCCTCCTGATCAAGGAAAGGGCACAATTAACGTACAAGGTGGACCTGGACAAAGTATTGTAAACCAACTTCTTCCTGTTTCAAAGGAAAGGTGGAAGAAGTCCAGGTTTTTTTTGTCTTTTGGAAGTTTCTTTTCCATTGTAAACACCTGGAGCTTGCTGAGTTTGGAAATTTCCTGGACTTTTTTTTTATGGCCTTGAGCAACTCATCCTTTGACAAGCTGCATTCATCTTGGGACTTGGAGACAGATGGTCCTGTAACTGAAAATGCTGGTAAGAAGACACATGTCCTGTTATCCTTCGCCTCCGTGTCCTTGTCTAGGTTGGAACTGTCTTGCTGCTTCATTTGTGGCCTCCTTTCTTATGTAATCTGGAATTAAAATTCTCTGGTAAATGGGTGTCCTGCTTTATTGTCATCTCTTTAGTTTAGCCTGCCATTTGAACTAGGTTTGGGGGCGAAGTGTGAATTAACAACATAGTCTGTTACATCTGAGATCTGCTGAATGGAAGTCCAAAGCATTAAGGTTTTACTGTCATCGTTTTTAGTTGTTGTAATACCAGTACTGCACAGCATGGCAGGTATTGTAATAATTCGTTAAAAAAATAATTCTCTAGGAATATGCATGTGTTTCTGGACATTTCCTCTAACTTTATTCATTTATTTATGCAATTCATATGACCGCCCAATTCACTCACAGTGACTCCGGGCGGCTTACAGGAATGACCTAAATGAAGTCTGTCCAAGGAGACGAAAACATTTCCAGCTTCCATCCCCCGAGTTTCATGGATGGTAAGAATTTATAGCAAGAAACCCAAACCCAAACCAAAATAAACAAACATTGTCTGCAACATCTAGAACAAAGTTGGGCCCTCAAGCTTCAAAGAGCATGCTGGTAGCCTTGCCCCCAATAGTGGACAGGCCCCAGACAAAGAAGTGAACAAGTCAAAAGTGAAACTTAATTTAAATTTAGATGTACATTTTAATTTGAATTTATTAAATCCTGATTATGTGACAATTCCTCATGCTATATTCACATTGCTCTTTGCAATGAACATTCAGAAAGACTCTGAATGTCACACCTAAGACTGGAGTGGGAGGTTACATCTGGCTATTGTGGAGAACTGATCTAAAATATAGAAATGATGCTCTAGAAATAATCTTTACTATCTTTATGAAGCCCCTACTTTGTTCAAATGTAGCGAACTACTCAGTGATTTGCCTAATGCTGATAGTAATGATGTCACCTGTCTTCAATATTTCAGCAATACTACATTATGATTATTTATGAATGGAAGTCCTATATATGTATCATGTGTCTGCAAAAATAAAAATATATGCTTCCTTTTTTTTTCATTATTGATCCTGATCTTACAGTTGCTGTACAAAATCATATAGTTTACCTAATATATAATCAAGAGAAAGAGGTGGAAAAAAATCATTGTATTTGTTGGGCCTACCAGAGTCTATGCTATTTTCATCAGTATTGTGTTAATTTGTTCTGTGCTTCATTATAGATCCCAGATATTTGTATACTGTATCTTTATATCTTCCCAAGTCGCCCAGTTTTGTTCTACCATCTGTACAACATGCTGCACCATTAAGTTTGAAACTTCTTATAGTACTATTTTTATTCTGTTTTATTTTATTATACAGTATCTGTTCTTAATTATTTTTTTAGATCCTATTATATTTATTTTTTTCTGTTATATATAGAGACGTATGTAACAGTTACATGTTACATACGTCTCTATATATAACATATATACAGTTAGATGTTTTATTGTATCTGGCCTTAGGACTGTAATAAACTGATTTGATCTGATATCTTTCTTTGTAACTGTTATACTTGTAATCACAGTGCATTATGGGTCCCTGAGTCCAAAGGATAAGGAACTGCATATACACTAGCCAAGTAAACATCATGATACAAATCCCTTGGAGCCTTTTTTAAATTCTACATCATGAAATAGAGGATCATAGAACAAAACCTAATATTGGGGTCTGTCTGTGTGTGTTACAATAAGTAAACATACAGCTCCTATGTGATCTGTCCTTTCTGTAGCTGAAAAAAGTCCTTCACATATCTGGGCTTCTCTTCCCTATGCAACGTCTTTTGAAACCTGGGTTGCTAATGATAGGAACAGTGTCAAGCAAAATGACCAAGATCGATGTCTTCCAAGTGAGCAGTTGTTTTGCAGTTTAATAGAAATGTCTGAATTCATATAACAGACTGTGGACCTGGTCAGGCACCGCTTTTAATCAGCGTTGAATGAACTTGAAGGTATCTATGCTCTTTAAGAAAATTGTGAAGTGTGTGTAGGTGTGTGTGATGGTGGTAAGGGGTTTGGATGTTGAACAGCCAACTTTGATCTCTTCTAGCTTTTAGGTTTGCATTCCTCTTCCTCATCACGGTATGATTAAGAGGCTACTGGTAAATGGGGCATTTTGTAAAACTAAAATGCCAGCAAAGGCCTTGATGTAAAACTGCTTGCAATTCTACTGAGAAAAGTGGTCCTGTTTTTTTAAAGAAAAAGCTTAAAAGGCCAAGTGGTCTTCTGGGCCTCATACTAAGGTACATAACCAAAACACATTCTGGATGTACTTGTAATCAAGTTCCAGTAATCTTTTCAGTAGTATGAAAGAGATGTCAGGTCTCAACATACTTTTTGAGGAAGAGGGAGGTAATATATTTTTAACCATTTTTGGGGGAATGATATAAGTGAATGAGTTTGCCACATACCCAGCTAACCAGAACAAGAAACTATACTTTTTACAAAAATGCTAACCATTTGTTTTTCATCCATAATCTCAATTCTTGTTCTCCTTCTCTTCCTCTCTTAAAGAAGATAAGAGTGGTTCTTGTTTGGATCAGTCATTAATCCATCTAGGGGGTACTAAAAAGCCATGAAAGGATATGGGTACAGTTCTATCCTCCATTGTCTGGAATACTACAGAAAATAATAGCCATCAAGATTGAAAGCCTCAAATAGCTTAATCCATGATGTTCGCTCCTCTTTAAAGTTGATGGCCATTATCACATAATGCAATAGGAATGTCCCCTATGTGTCCATGGCCTTTCAGAAAAAAATATTTTTTGTTTCTTCCCTACTGTTCTGTTGCAAGGCCAAAGTAGTTTACCCCTGATAGGAATATTAGGAATGGAAGCAAAACACTTAATGACACGAGGGCAACCCACTTTAGATCAGAGGTTGATTCAACATGAAGAGAAGGACATTTTTTTGCATGGTACTTTATAAAAGAACTGATTGGACAAGTTCCTGATCCAGGAACAGAAGGCATACATGCGCAATGGGAATATGTACTTTCCACAATGCACACTTTACTGTGGTATAAACTACAGGGACTTCTTGGAAGAGATGAGATAGAGAAGAGGTCTAAGGAAATAAAGGAGGTGATTACACACAAGAATTCTGGGTTGCAGTTCCAGGCATAAGGGCAAATGAACGGAATTATTTCAGGAGCAGCAAACTAATAAATGAATGTGGATATTCCAAAAGGCAGTTAGAAAATACATCTACACAGGAAACTCTTGGTAGGACAGAAGCTCTTGTTAAGTGGAACTCAGTCTGCTTCAGTAGAGGAGGTCAGCACTAGGCAGATGGCAGAGCCCATGAAAAAAAGAAATTCTGCCATGCTCCTTGAGGGGGAAAAAGACACACCAGTGTGTTGCAGAGCTAGGGAACATCCAACCCATCCATCCTCTCATTACGGGTTCTCACAGGGAAAAATGTGGTTGTTATCCAGAGTAGCTACTGTAGAGATATCTTATGCCTAATCACAAAGCAACTCTGGAACAATGGTCTGATAGGATGTGATGGAGAAAGTCTGGGCCTGAAATCGTCAGTTGCTTCCAGACTAGCTGGCCCAGATGGGCTAGAAGCTGTGCTTAGCTAGCCTTGCTATAAGGTAGCTTTGCACTTAAGGCAAATTACGTACTCAGGTCCCAGAGGACTTTCACAGGTCTTCTTGCATGATGAAGAAGCTGACAGTGTAGTACAGACCCTGTAAGAATGCCCAGGTTACAGACAACCCATAGTTAAGAATTTTTTCCTATTGGAGCAAAATTTGAGTTAAATACACAATGGTTCAAGTTCATTACAATACTGTTTACACAGTATTATACAATAATACTGTTCCGGCTTACATACAAATTTGACTTAAGAACAGACCTTGGGAACAGAACTTGTTCTTAAACTGGGGACTACCTGTACAAGTGTTGCACTACAGCATTTGCTAGTAGAGGCAAAACATCCCTTCCAGAAATTCAGTGTTATGGGTTTGGGTGTTGTTGATAAGATAATCGAGCTAAAGATAACCCCAGATTCTTAGATTATGCAACAAGTCAATGCTGGCACAGCAATGCTGACAGACATGGAGGTGAGGACCAGAAGGTTATAAGCAGATCTAGACAGAAATCACAGAAGAAAATTTTGAAAAACTTTGCTTATCAGCATTAGATAAGTATCAGTCCATGCATGGTAAATAAGAGAGTTGTGGAGTTCCACGGATTCTTTTGGACAGACAACCTGTGTCCATCCAAAGCAAGTTATGTAATGTTGCTAAGCTATAGACTACAAAGATCCTCCTCCAGAGGTTTTAAAAACTATTGTCAGACTGGGACACTCAGGAAGCATCTGTCTTATCTTGAACATTGGTCTTGACCAAACAATATATTCTGTCTGGTCAAGAGCCTTTCTTTCCTTGGACTTGATTGTCTCTCAATCAATCACCTTCATCATAAATTGTAGGATATGTTCAGAAACTGAACACGTGTGGATTAAATCCAACTATGTGTGACAGTGGTATCTGGAGACACCCAGGCTTTGCATGTAAAACATAAGCTCTTCTAGTGAGCTATAGATCATGCCCATTATTTGTGGAATCTATCTCATGTTCACGTATGCGTGTTTTGTGTGTATGTGTAAATAGACTAGTTCAATGCTGAAAAAAAAATCTCTTGCCTTTTTCACTTCCTGTTCTTTCCAAATGATAAAGCAGAATTTGCTTCCAAAATTTCACAGGAGAAGACAATTTTGATTCTCCTGGGTGGAATGTGGTGCTCATTAACTTACATAGTTACAAGATGGCCAGGGGGCATGTGTGAAAGTCATGGCTTTTATTGATCAACCCTCTCTCTCATTTGATTCTACAATTGCACTGCCGTCCATATCTGAACACCATGAAATAAAAGATCATAGAACAAAATCCTCACCCTCAACACTGAGATGCCGAAGGGAACAGAAGAGCAGCCTATGGGGCATTCAGGAGCTTAACCAGCACTGCTGGTTTCTAGTGGAAGGGAAAGGCAAAACTAACTCTGCAGCCAGCAGCATCTTGTTTATATCACCTTGGAGAGTTGATAACGTTCTTATCGCTGTGTCCGAAACTCAGCAGTCTAGACATTTCACCTAATTGTCTTCTCCTGGTAAGCAGCAGCCCTGGTGACATTCCAAGGTCTGACCTTTGCCCTATGAGCACCAAAACAAGGACTGTCAGGAATCCCATAGTGTTATGTATTAAAGATTTTTCTTTAAAAAGAGGCCACCGGGTCAACCTACTGCCAGAGTTTTCAGTAATGATCTTTATCTAGCACACACTTTCCTCTTTACGGTTTTGATTTGTTATGCCACCATCACCATCTCAAAATTGCTAAGGGAAGCATTACTCTTGGCTTCCAATTTCCAAGTGAAATTTATCAACAGAAATGATCTAAATCTGGGGAGGAAAGCCCAACTATTTTCATTTTTATTTTGCATGATATTTATATTTATTATTAGATTACAACCTTATTCACGCATCATAACTAATGCTCTTTATGGAGTCAATGCCCCTTGTAAAAGTCCTGTTCATGATGGCTGAGCTCTTCTCTTCAATGAAAAGGACCCTTTCTTCCAAAATGAATGGAATGATTACGGCATTCTCAGGGAATCTTTTTAATGCAATTATAAAGGGAAAGGTATATACATATTTTATGTGTATACATGCATAAAACAGCTGACTGTATGCCACGTACAAAAGAAATCCATTACCCAGGTGGGATTTTTTTGCCAATTTTTAAATGATTTTTTATTATTTAAATATCAGTATAATTTGAGGGAGGAGAGAAAATTGTTGCTTTAGTCCCCATGGGTGTTGTGTTGACTTCCACGGGAAGAGTGGAAGAACTAAAATGATGCAATCCTTCTCAAAGCTAATTTTATTTAAAAAAGTAATAACAACTCTGAATATAAATACATACATATAATTTTGTCTTCCCAAAAAGTTAGTATTACAGAATTTATATTCTGAGTAAGCCAGGGACTTTTAGAAGTCCACCTATAAATTTCCAGGAGAAACTCCAGACTCAGAAAGACGTCTGGCATTATCATAAGATTCTATGGACCTTCCCAACCAAAACTCCCTCATCAGCTCTGCATCTTTAAACTACTGTTAGAATACAGGGTCCTGACTGAATTTTTATGGATCTGGCAGTTAGTTAGTTTTGTAGTTGTTACATTCAGTTATATTAATTGCTGTTATTAATATACCTAGGCCACATTTGGCTTTACCCTCACTTACTTCTGCTTTAACATATATGGAATAGGTGCTAGAAATATGGGGGTAAGACTGAACTAGACGAGACGAGAACAGAACAGACAAGTCTACATTAGATGAGATGAGATGAGATGAGACTAGATGAGGCTAGATGAGGCTAGTCTAGACTAGGCTGGCATAAAATAGACAAGTTAGATGAGACTAGACTAGGCTAGACTCAAATAGAATAGACTAGACTAGATGGGACTAGACAAGGCTAGAATAGAATAGATGAGACTAAATGAGGCTAGACTACACTAAACTAGACTAGACGAGACGAGATGAGACGAGACGAGACGAGACGAGACGAGACGAGACGAGACGAGATGAGATGAGATGAGATGAGATGAGACGGGACTGGACTGGACTGGACTGGACTGGACTGGACTGGACTAGACTAGATGAGACGAGACTAGATTAGACTATAGTGACTACTGGATTCAGAGCCACTTCAGTGTGGTGGTTAAGGCAGGAAACTGGGAGACCATGAGTTCTAGTCCTGCCTAGGCACGAAGCCATCTGGGTAACCTTGGGCCAGCCACTTTCTCTCAGCCCTAGGAAGGAAGCAATGGCAAACCAATTCTGAAAAACCTCACCAAGAAAACTGCAGGGACTTGTCCAGGCGTCTCCAAGAATCGGACATGATTCAACGGATTAAAAAAAAGACTAGGATAGGATAGGATAGGATAGGATAGGATAGGATAGGATAGGATAGGATAGGATGGAATGGAATGGAATGGAATGGAATGGAATGGAATGGAATAGATGAGACAAGAAATTGTTGTTTTTACCTATTGTGAGCCAGTCAGAGTCACTGAGATGAGATGGGTAGCTATACAAATCAAATCAAATCAATCTGGGGGAGATTGGATGGGATGTCAGAGCCACCCGATCCTGTATCTCTTTTCCTCTACATTCCATCTAAAAACATTCCTAAAATTAATTGTGATCAATGGGAAGGAGAAAAATTATTTGAAATAAGGGGAGAGGGAACAAACTAAAGACAGTGATGAGAAAAGAGACATCCATTCCCCACACCTGCTGCTTTGCCACAGATCTCCCTTTTCTTCCCCAGGGAAGTCGGCTTGTTTTGCTCATCTGCCTCTTCCTTTCTTTAACCAAGTGCACCAAATGCATGTGATTTATTATATGTAATTAAAACAACTTTTCAATTCGTGGATGTTCAGTGTTTTTCCATCCAGCAATAGTAGTAACCAACATTTTCTGTTAAATCATGCCATCCGTTGATGCTAGGAGGAATGTAATGGAAGCAGTAGATAAGTCATGCCTTTCTCCAAGAGTTTTGCATGATCTTTGTCACAAAATAAAAATGGGCTTTCTTATCAGTTCTGGCAGTTATTCATATCACAAGTGTTGTCTACAGTCACAGAGAGCATCCTGTTCCTTGCTCTGAATCTGGTTGCGCTCGGACCACAGCACATCTGAAACTTCACTATTTGAATCTGAAAAACATCCAATTTATCACTCTTCATTCTAAAGAAGCCTAGAACCTTGTATTAAACAATAACAAATATAATGAAACAGTAACAATAAACAACAGTAACTAAAGCAACCAATACTGAAGTAATCCCATGCAATCATCTCTTCCAGTGTCCAATCCCTCAGAAGCAGATTGAAGATGATCTGTGATTATTTTTAACTGGCTGATTCCAAAATACTAAGGAGAAGGAACAAAAGTATGTGCATTTGTTATTTGAGAAAGAGGGAGAGGGAGAGAGGAAGGAAGGAAGGAAGGAAGGAAGGAAGGAAGGAAGGAAGGAAGGAAGGAAGGAAGGAAGGAAGGAAGGAAGAAAGAAAGAAAGAAAGAAAGAAAGAAAGAAAGAAAGAAAGAAAGAAAGAAAGAAAGAAAGAAAGAAAGAAAAAGATCCAAGCAATCCCTATAGGAGGGAGCTGAAAAGCCATCGTCACCTTTCTTTTCAAAGACCTTGAAGTTCAAGAGTTAGGAATCAGGATGAAGCTGTCATTCTGACAAATGAAAAATAAACAGCCTACAAGCTCCTCAAAAAGGAATGCTTCAAATAACATACCAGACTTGTTTTATTGCAATTTCAAAAACACCACAGTTGATCCAGAATAAATCAGCTCAGCTTCTGATCATAGCCAAAGTTATGGCATCAGAGAAATCTAGGACTGCTTTCAAGTCTTTTTATACTGGTATAGAGCCTTGTGTGGGAATGGTTCAAAGGGAGCATTGTATCCATAGGATTGTCACAAATGCCATCATTTTGACCCTAAGCAACATTTATCTTACAAATGCCTTGTGGGGGCCAACTGAAACTAGGCAGTGTGGAAGCTAGAAATACTTCTCCAGTAATCATTTAGGTGTCTACCAGCAGACATAGATCCGCTTTCAAGTCACCTGAGTTGTTGTGGTGGGGTGGGGGGATGCATTATTTGCAGAAAGAGAATGGGTGAAGGCTGGAGATCCTGACCTAATGGAACTACACCTTGTGCAATTTAGCATCTATTTATAGATCTAAAATGAACCAGTTCCTCCTGCATTGAAAACTTTATCCCTCTATTCTCATACATGCTGAAAGTGAAAATAACAAACAATGATCGCCAAAGGAAGGAAAAGGGTTGAGCCTCAAGGGCATTTCACAACTGTCTCTGTGACAAAAAAAAGAATAAAAAAGATTGGACTTCGGGGGTAGGACAAGCAAAATCACAAAATGTTAATGGCAATTTTCAGAATTATATAATCGCAGGTCAGATTCCCAAAGAAATGTAATACCCTTTATTCAAAAGGAGCAAACAATGTAGCAAGCAATTACTGTATGATGCTGGTTGTGAGGAAAACCATTAGACAACATTTTCAGGCATGGGTCAGGGGAAGGGAAGAGCTTGAAACATTTGATTTGATTAGAGGAAGGCAACCTGGTGGTTTTGGCTTTTTCTAATAAGGCCATTTTTATGTTCTAAGTGCCAGCATGAAATTATGGTTAGGACATTCTTCCCCAAAGAAGAGCCCTCCAAGTGGATTGGATTACAACTCCTATCATCCCCAGAAACCATCTGAAGAAACAAAAAAAAACCAACTTGTCAATCCCTTTGCAGCCAACAAATTCATGAAACAAGAACCATTTAGATTTCTAAAAAGAACTTTATTGCTAGTCGGATAATCTTGAAAGCCTGTCAAAGTAATTCTCCAGCTCAACTTATACCTAGTGTAATTAAGATGGAATTGCTCTGAATCTCTTTCTCATGCTTCCTCCTCTCCTGGGTTGAGATTTCTGTTTTGCAATGGCCCTATTTTCTCCCCTATGTTCCCAGGGCCACCTAAACATTCCATCAAATTAGTTCACACAGCCTTAGGTGGACCTGTGTCATTTGTCCTACTTTATGAATGATGGTGCAAAAAAGGCTACTGTATTTCAAGTTGTCCTGTCCTCTGTTTAAAAAGCTGTGATGTCCAAGACCTGCTTGAAATAAGAGGACCAGCAAAAGGGCCTTGAAGTTGTCCATCTATAACAGTTGGAAAAACAACACCTGGCCTGCTCAAAACAATTTGTTACTGCAATTATTTTGGGTTTTTATTTATTTATCTAGAGACCCAGTGTGATGTAGTAGTGAAGTTGCTGGGTTAGGGAAACCCATATTCTAGTCCTCCTTAGGCATGGAGGTAGGCTTGGGTGACTTTGATCTCCTTACTACACTGGACCAGGATGGTAGTTTAGAGTCCATAACCTTCAATGAAAGAGACTTTCATTCTGCAGTGATTGATTTGGGATTTCTTGTTGTTGTGGCAAATGCTATGCCCTTTTCTTGGGCACAGGGATGGGTGGCTACCTAACTCATCTGTAAAGCAGTAACTAAACACCCAAGCTTACAGAATTGTGGGAAAGATATGGGCATACATCCATGCATCACATCATGGACCGCTTGAATAAGGGGCAGGCTATTTAACCAAATAATGGAGTAATAGGCCCTGATACTTCTGCCCATTATTCTTGGGAACTGATAATTATTTAGCATCAAAGTCATTTCAGGTCTTCAGAATGCTCCATGTTCACTTTCTTCATGGTCAATACATTTCCCAGATTAATGTCCCCAGAGAAACTCAAATCCTAACTCTTACAGTTTCAACTGACTTTTTTCATCAATTTTGTAGCCAGTTATTTAAAACAAAGGTTTTGACAATAAAGCTTTCCATGGCAGACCTTGCCCAATTCTTTTTAAAAGCCATTGGGAATAAACTAAAGCCTGTTACATCTGTGTTCTCCCAGATAAAACTCTTGATTTCAATCAAATCAAGGTGATAAAACTCTTCTATTTCAATCAAATCAGGAGAAAAATGAAGAAATCTGTAAATTTGAATAGTGACACATCTAAATATATAACTTAGTTTTGCTCTTCCTCCCATATGGAGAGAATTAACATCATCTCCCCAGTGGGAAACAGCTTTATCTGCATCTGCTTTGGTGTCCATTCCAATCCACCCCCTTTTAAAAACATGGCTCAAACAAGATTTTCAAGGGGGAGTCACACCCACCGGTTAATGAATGGCTTTTGGGTATCATGAACTTAAGGGCCTCCAGGAGGTGTGGGAAAGGCATACAGCTGGGGGCAGAAGGGGGAAACGAGGATTGCCTTGAAAAGTGGAATCTAAGGACCTGAAGGCTGTGCATTTACACCAACTTCTCTTTCTGACCTTAAGTGGCCCCACTGGGATGTTGCTACCTATCTTAGCAAGACTTAATGCTTAGTCATAAATCTAGAGAGAAAGAGAGGAGGAGGAGGAGGAGGAGGAGGAGGAGGAGGAGGAGGGACAGAGGGAGGGAGATAGGAGAGAGATGTGTCTTGTAAATGCTGAAGTGTCAGCAAAAGCTCTTTAACTCCAGCTTCATAACTTGAGAAATATTTTATCACCCTTGTGGAGCTGAACCTCTGAAAATCAATAGAACTTGAGAGCCAGCTGTATTGATCGGTGAGCCGGGGTTGTATTGAAATATTCATGGCAGTGAGTGTGCTGCATGTACACACTGCACACTTGTATGTGTGTGTGCGTGTGTGTGTGTGTACATGTGTCCATGCATAGGAGTAGAAGGTAGGGGAGTAAAGGCAACACATTTTAATTTAAAATAGATTAAGTTGATTGGGCTGCTGTGGAAACACTGGGGCTTCAGGAGAGGGCCGTTCCCTGGCCTCACAAGCAGGCAGAGACAGACATGCATTTGTGGTTTTGTTCTGCTTCCTGAATTGGCAAGGCATTAAGAGCCTGGGTCTCTGTGTCTGCGTGGGGGCAGGGAGGGAAGTCTGGGAGATCTGATAAAATTAGCACCACCGTCTCCTGGGATTTTGTGGTGCTGCTTTGTTTGTAAAGCCAATTTGGACCCCCACCTCTTTGATCTTCACTTTCAGTATTTGAGCCAGGATGTTAATATCACTCATTTCACATGAGATTTGGGATTCAAGTTTCTTCAACATACTAAAAAGCAGTACATTAGACAGGGAATTGTTGGCTGGCTGACTTAGAATCTCAATACCCTTGATACTAATTTGATGTGATGCATTTCACCAGATGTGTCTACCTGAGCAATGTTGGATGCACAGGAGAATTGCCTTGCTGCAGAACAGTATTAAACCTGGCTCCTTGTTCTTCCAGCATTTCCTTCCCTTCTCCCTCGCACACACTCACCTTTCTAAAAGCGATTGAATGAAAAAGGTCCATAATACCTTTCTACATAGAGATGTGAGAGCTTAAGAAGGATCTGAAGGCAAAAGCGTGCACCATGGAATAAAACAATGAGAGAGAGAGAGAGAGAGAGAGAGAGAGAGAGAGAGAGAATATGCCTCCTTTAACAAAGACATAAAAGTAAAAATATCTTTTAACTCAGGTATTGCAGGTGGATGCTGTTTCAGTAGTGCTAATTGTATCCAAGTAAATTCAGAGGAGGAGTCTTTGATCTGACAATGGTGATTGACTCCAGGCCAAGTTGATAAGAAAGATTGGATGCAGCAAACAAGGGAGTGAAAGCAACCCAAATTGGTTCTTGTCATTAGGCGACCTCCAGATGAACAATCATTGACAGGAATAGCTACGCTGTCCCAATGGATGTGATTATTGCTACCATAACTTCTGTGTGGAGTGCTTGGCTATGTGGTATAGATTAGAGCTTTTTGAACTAGAGACAGTGGGTTCAGCCCACAACTTGAGAACTTGTGTGCAAAGCCTGAATGCTGGCTTTAAAGATTCTGCATGTGAACAGTATTTAGGACTCTAGAAATTAGACAGTGAAAGAAAACTCATTGCTAGAAAACCCCATTAAATATGACTCATTATGTTGGCTCTAAGGGGCCATAGGTAACATTTTTCCCATTCCCCCAGATCCTAACTTATTTTTAAAAGACCAGATGAACTTCCTCCACTTGTTTTGGGGTGCCCCTCAATGGACTTTTAGACTTCTTGTAGTCCTGCTTGTGATGTACTAGACCAGGGGCACCCAACATTTTCAGGCTGAAGGTTTTGCTTGGCCTTGAGTGCTGGACCAGGACCTAACATTTTCCTTTCCTTTCATTTAAATGTAATTCAATCCGGTTAATATGCTGGCATCCCGTGCATTTAATGATTTTCTTCTTTTATCATCTTCAAGGTGAACATTCGGTTATGTTTCCAGAAAATTTTTATTTTAAGGTTTATCTTAAATCTTGTATTTATGTCTCTTGGTCAATTGTGTCTATTGGCTTCCCCACTCTGTCCCAAGGAGAAAACCTTCAAAATGCCTCTCAGTCTATAAAATTCAGGAATTCTCTCTTTAAGTACCATCACCGATTCTTTTGAAATTCAAAGCTTCCCAAGACTGCTCTAAGGCCATTTGATTTATCTGAATCTTTCCACACAGGATGGTAAATAATGCAGGATGAAATGGTAAATATAAGTTCAAGCCCTCTATGTGGTTGTCAATATTCTTTAATGCAAAACCAGATTTAGTTGTGCCTTAACTCAGGGATTTTGGAACTTTTTTTTCCTTTTCATTTTAATTGGAATATCTTTGTGCTACTTTGATCACGGGGATAAGCAACTGGAAAGATGTGAACGTTAACTCCCTTCAGGCCAACCAGCATATGAAGAATAGTTTAAAAGTTCTAGAGGTCACCAAGTTGTCCACTTCAGCTTGTTCAGGACCACCATATTCTAACTTAGAACTGAAATTATCGGATACTTTTCTGCATCAACCCCTATTTGGTGACCTGGAGATCAGTCACTATCTCATTGTCACCTATCATAAATGATAGTTTATGGCAATCAGGAACAAAGTGCAACTTTTAAGCACCATGTGGATGTCATCCTTTTCTTTCACATTTTAGTAGCATATGATTATGGATTTCTAATCATTATCAAAGTTACTTTATGGATTATGAACTGATCAGTTTTTAAAATCTTTTCCTTAATAGTGCTGCTGCTTCTTTTATAGATTTTTTAGACATTTAATTTTATATCCTCTTTTCATACAATTAAAGTATGCACGCTGCCAGGAAGGCATTGGTGGCAAGGAGCATTCTGTCTTTTGCTTTCTTTTATGAGATTTTTACTTACAATATATGAAGAAGAAATTATACTCTCACTTACACTGCCCTGTGTTGAATTAGTACTTGCTTGGGGCAACCCCCTTATTTGCTTATCTGTGCAGGCTGCTTTAATAATTTTGAGCCCTGCTTGGTTAAGATTCTAGATTTTCAGGCATCCTATAAAAAGAGCAAAACATTTTCATGGCCCAAATTTTCCCTTCCTCCCTTCCTCCCTTCCTCCCTTCCTCCCTTCCTTCCTTCCTTCCTTCCTTCCTTCCTTCCTTCCTTCCTTCCTTCCTTCCTTCCTTCCTTCCCCATTAGAAATTCTTTTATTTTTCTATATAAAATATACAGCAACCCACAAAACTAAAAAAATACTCATTGGCTCACACACAAGTGTGTGTGTCTGTAGATAAATACATTTATTATCTTAAGGAGAATTAAAAACTTTGAAATATCCACATTCAGTGTATTTATGCAAAAAAGGCATTTGTATAAATGGAGGTTATCTAGTAGGAATTACTTTTATTGGTGAAACTAAAAATTGGAGACCACACAGGAATTTCTTTAAATGGGATCTTCAAGACTTTGGGCTCTTATATTAATGTTTCAGCCAAGGCTATTTCCTGCTCTTCTAAAAACATTAATTCCAAAAAAGACAGACTTTCGTTTTCCAGGGTCTCATTATAGTAAATCTGGGAGTAAACAACAAACATTGAATTGATTTCTTGTGCTGCACCATTTTATATGCCTTTGGGGAAAATGGACAATAGAGCTACACTAGCTTTAATTATTAAAGACTGTTGAGTAAGTTTTGCAGGTTCCTCAAAAATCTTCAGCCAAAACTGCCACCATAGTACCACCAGAGATAGTAATATGTACTGGAGATGTGTGATGCCTTCAAAGAGGGGCTTTGAAAGGCAAGTTGGTGAGGCCAAAGCATTCAGCCTTGAAGCACTGAAACAGGTACAGCTTCCAGAAGCCTCATCATCATCTCTTTGGAAGTTTCCCAGGTTATTTCCACCTGCATGCAGTGTCACTTGGCTTTGCTGGCAGATCTTGCAGAAATGTTGTCTGGGTGTGTGCACAAACACCCTATCTGGGAACGGGCCATCTCCTAGATACTGCTAACATGCTTAAAATACCATCCCATCAAATGCTTTGCACAACCCTAATATATACCAATTTTATTACAACTCTGCCAATATAATCTAGAAAGACTTTGATCAATAGAATGCAATTTTGGGATGGGATGGGATGGGGTTGGTAGCTGTATCATTAATGAAAGCTATAGTCACGTTGGAGTTCATTCTTGATGACCTGCTGCAATAGATTTAAAAGCCATGCTATGCCATAAAGATGTCCAAGCTGGTCTAAAGTTATCTTCCTAGCACATGACAGGCAATGAAAGCAGCAATAGGGAGGGAGGGAGGGAGACAAGTGGATTAATTTCCCCCCTGCCATGAGGCTGAAGTAGAACGCCTTCAGAGATTACCTACCCATCGCTCAACCTACCTACCTATGGTCTGCCTACCTACTTACCTGCCTACCTATGGTCTAAATAAAGAATGTAAGTGTAAAACAGGGCCATGACTGGAGAGCAGGCCAATTGTTCTGCCTTTCCTGCCCTAATGTCCAGTCTTTGTCTTCTCCTTAACTATTTGTCGCTTTCTAAGGGTTCTATGAACTCAGTGTGTGTGTGTGTCTGTACATGCCTTTGAGTCAGTGTTGACTCCTGGACAAGGCCCTGTAGTTTTCATTGGCAAGGTTTTTTAGAAGTGGTTTGCCCTTGCCTTCTTCCTAGGGCTGAGAAAAGTGACTGGCCCATGGTCACCCAGCTGGCTCTGTGCCTGAGGTGGGACTAGAACTCCTGGCCTTCCAGTTTCTAGCCTGATGCCTTCACCACTACCCCAAACCAGCTCTGAATTCAGTACAGTGCCAGAAATTCAGAAATGTGTCATCCTTTCCTTCCTTATATTCCCAAGGGCAGCATATATTTTTCATCCACCGTTCTGCCTCAGGAGAGTTTTTGTAACTTGAATCCACTCAGCCAGACCTAACTCTTTGCAATCTTATTTATTTTTAAAAAATTATACCCTGCCCAAAACACAAGAAAACACAGTGAAGGCAGCTAGCAACTCACAAACAAGAATGGTTATATGATCAGCTGTGAAAAAGTGCTTTCAATCTAGCTCTGGTACTTGCAATATTTCCTCAAAGTAATCCAATATATACCAATATATTTCCTAATATATAGGACCAATATATTTCCTAATGCCTGGTAATGTATACGTTTTGAGCTTCCTTTTATGCCACGTTGTATAAGCCATTATGAATTCCTCAGGATGAAATGAAATGTAGCTAGACTTAAGACTGACTACTACCAGATATTTTTTTATTTCCTTCCTGAACTAATTTAGGCAGGGTATATTATGATAAGCAGCAAATAAATAGATGTTGATTCATTCTTATAAACTACAATGGGATGCAAACATTGGCGGGGGGAGATATTCCTATAAAGTTTAAAGAAGTCTTTGGAAAGCTTATAGAGTTTGAAAGGTCTTCAAAAGTCTAATGAGGTGATGAGCAATCTGTGGCCTCAATTTGGTCCCAAATCCACTTTTGTAGCACACCGAACTCCAGATTATGCCTCCAAAATCTGACAATGTTGTGTCCAATTTTTACATTATTAAAGCCGCTCAAAAGCAAATAGTGTGATGGGTAAACATGTATGTATGCATGCATGTAAATTATAATCCCTCTCTTGTTCAACTTTCTCATCTGTTCACTTCCATGTCCAAGATTTCTGATTTCATGAGATGGGTCTCTTTACACGCAATAGATACAGGGTTTCTTGGCACTTATGGCATACGTTTTGAAATGTTCCTCCTTTGCCGTGGGAAATGGGGAGAGGCGATAGAGAGGCACAAATCTTTGAAAGGTGAGCTATTAAAATATGATGCAAACACTTAAACAGAGTTCACCCCCACACTTTCTGACTGTGATGCTGAATGATAGCAGTCAGTGGTAATTCCTGGCAGAAATTCATATATAAATGAAAACACCTAGCATATGGCATAAAATGCACGACACTATATAAATGCTAGTCCTATGTGTAAATAACAACTGTACCCAGTACAGCAGGGGCATTTCTACAACTGTATTGACACTGAGCAAACATGTGTTTTATCTGGGTGTTGTTCTTATGTGCTGGAATTAGTAAAGATATCAAATTTTTCTGCCGCTTTCCAGCTTGGCATAACTGGAGAGAGAGAGAGAGAGATGGAGGAAGACTCTTCCAGAATCTGGAGATGGAGGAGATCAGAGTTTGCTCATTGCTTCAATGTTAAGATGAGAATCAAACAGGTTTATCCATGATATTCAAATCCTATCGATGAGCTTATTACTGATACTCATCCTACTGAAAAATAAATAACTGAATAATGCAACAAAAGACCTGGTTGAATCCAGAAATACAACAAAATCATTTTTGTATTATTCTGTTCTTTATTCATGTATTCCTTTGAAGCATTATCCCACTCTAAAATGATTTACAAATTGGAGTATGAGGAAATCCCCATACTCAGGCCTGTAATCTAAAATACATGACACACATGGAAACGAGATGGGGAAGGAAAGAGGAAATGAAAAGCCCAAATTTCTTTTCAATGGCAGGCTGGATGGTTTTTTTTATCTCATGATCAATTGCCATGAAAACAGTTGAAGATGCATGATGGCATGTCTTTTGTCTAGTACACAGATTGGGGAAGACAGATTGGGGCAAAACCAGTGCGTGGGAATGTTCTTCATTGTATTTCAATGTAGAAGGCAGGTTGAATGACTTACAACTCTCTCCCTTAGCAGAATCTGCTGCCTAAAGTCATTCACATAGTTTGTGCAATAGAAGGACCAGCCTTGAGAATATATAAATAGATAAAAGGGTTTCAAATGACACAATGCTATCTAGAAATGAGTTGGATGTTATCTAACATAACAATAACTATTCCAATTTTTGGGGGGGGAGGGGAGAGAGAGAGAGAAGGGAAACCATGAGCTCAAAAATTTTACAAGGAGGTTGAGACAATACATAATAACTAATCTCCTTAAAAGCTCCCCAAAAAATATGCAGAAAGTCTCACTGTTTACAGATAGGGAGAAATAAAAGACCTTTATTAGGAGATCTCACATGCAATAGCTAACAAAACCCCTCTTTAATAACCATTCACAGCCATATGATTCTACAAATCCTGAAATAACCTCTCTCTGAAAGGTCTGAGGACCATGTGGGTCACTCTATCCAACTTCTGTCTGCTGGCACAAGATCTTCTATCAAATGCTCCAATCTTAACAGTTCCTGGAAACATTGGGAACTTGACAGAAATATACCAGCAGGATACTCCTGACACTGCATTGCTGCAGTCATTTCTTTGTCTTTAAAATGCCATATAATTGCTAATGTAATTAGTGATGTATACAGAGGGGGCCTGTGCAATTACCAAGTCCTAAGATCAAGTAATTAATGTTCTGTCAACAAAACAGCAACTGTTTCATTAACAACTGCCTGGATCTGAGCAGCAAATATAATCAAAGACAAACCCAACAGTCCAGGACATTAGCCAGTCTGTTAATTGTTGCCTGAATACGCACTGCAGATTTAAATCAAGCAGAAAGTTATCCATTCAGGTGAATGCTAGCAGTGTAGGACATGGGGTTTTTTAAATCACAGAATGGATGTAGGCTGTCCTAAAACTTAGTCCCTCCCTTTGGTTTCCTTCAGCTTTGAATGAGGATTTCCTCTGACAAAACATTTCATTTCATTTAGTGAATCTCTGTCATTAGTATGCTGTAAGTGTTGACACATTCACACAGAAGAGTTAGAATGTTTGCAAAGATTCTGTAGCATTACAGGAGCAGTGTTAATAAAGGGGAAATTCTATCTGAGCCTCTTTTCCAGTCTCTTAGTCTCTTGTGAGCAGGCTAAACCAAGAGTTTGTAAAATGTGCTGCCTTGTACTACAAGGTGATGGAGGAACGGCTCTGAGGTGAACTTGGTACTCTAACAGATACCATCCCTTTCTGAAACTTTTCTTCCAGATCACCTATATCAGGGTTTGTAGGTTCTAGTTGAATAAAAATAGCTAGCCCATCTCCCAAAGGGCTTCCTAGTCTCTTTAATGGTCTCCAACTAACTGCTCATGAACATGTATTTTTCTTATCTTCTGTAAATGTGCCTGACATTATGGTAGGGAAGATGTCCTCATGCATTTCCAACAGTTGTCCTTTAATGCAATGAAAAAGAATTTGCTTTTGAAATTTCTTTTGAAGGAGGATAGAACTTCAGACAACTTCTTAAGGGTGTAGGGTGAACGTTCTTACAATTATTTAACAATGATAAGGGTGGATGTCCTGCTTTTCATTGCCCAATCCAATCTCCAATGATTTTCAATCTCAGTTTTCTGTCATGAGCATCTCCAACAAGGGCAAGAGAAACAAATTAAAATGCATGCTTGATAAGGTAATTACACACTTACTGTGACTTATCTAGTCCTATCAGAGATTGGGATACAAATACATTATAGTGGCATTTGTACAGTATGATGATGTCAACTCATGTTGGTCATTATTTGGGGTCATTGAGATTTGTTATGGACACCACTACTTTCCAAGGACCCATTCAGTCATGAAAGAATGCCACTCATGTTACTTTTCCAGGAACAGTGGCATCGTCACCATTAAAGGAGAAACTTTGCCCTTGAGAATTTGTTGAAAGATTTCTCCTTCCCTGGAGAAATTGGTCAACGTCATCTAGTCAATATTTCTGCCCACAAATCTGATGGTTTTTGAAAGGCCATTTGTGTTTAACTTTTTTCATCTTACTAGGACTGGATAATATGATCTTCAGTTTGATGAATTGCTTTGGCAATGAAGAGAATTTCATTAAAAATTACATAGGCGGAGTGTGGTGTTTTTCTGCACTTTGGGATGAGGTTAGGAGAATGTGTAGTCTGATTATATGCCGCCTCCTTGGTTCCCCATGGATCAATCAAATCCCATGTGAAAATCTCCAGAGGAAATGCCTCCTATGCGGCTTCATCAGTAGTGGTACAACTGGTCACTGATCAGTATTTCTTTTGTCCTAGAAAAATCATTGATGAAATTGTTTCTCCCCAGGAGAAATTCAAAGACGTTATTCCTTCAATATTTCTGTTTACAAACTAGAGAATTTCCAAAGGCCATTTTACATCCAGCCATAATATTATCTTTCATTGTACAATTCTTTTTCTAGTAATCAGCACTGTATCTGGCTTCTAAGACTTCAATTAAATCTCAGCCTGGTGGGTTACAGAGAAACATGTATCAGAAAAAGGAAACAAAAATCAAAAAACCCAAAACAGCAACATGCATCATTTATGATGGCAATAGTTAGTTAGGAATCTGTCCTTCTCTCCCTGTCTCTCCAACCTTCTTTTAAATACTAAGTCCAGTTAAATAATAAACAATACCCAAAGAATGAAATGGAGATGAAGAGGCCAAGAGAGACCCAAGAGAAAATCTGAAACATAAATAAACTGAAAGAACTCTCAAATAAGAGATCTGATTTTTTTTTCTTTACCCTTCAGTGTGTCATTCATAAGAGACAATTATTAAAGAACAGCGGAAACTATGATTAATATACATTTTAACTTCAGAGAGGCACAATCTTTGAAGTCAACTGCTTAAGGATTCATTTGCTTTGCCATCAAGGCATAAAAATAAATAATGAGTTGATTCCCCTACTGCCCTTCCTCCTCCCTGTAGCTTGTGAGACAAAAATGCTCCTAAAAGCTCTGATGTCTTCCAAAGGCATGATAAGCCTTATCTGGAATTCAAAGCACCATGAACTTTAGGGAACCTGAGATGTTTGTTTTGCAATCTAGAATCTCACAAATTAAAGCCTTTATTCCTGATCCATCAAAGACCTCATTAGTGTCTTCCAGTTATGTAGGACTAGCTACTGTGCCTAGCCTACCAGAATGTCCAACAGTTCTGGATGAGAAGAGCTGGCCAAGATGATCCAATGATGGGTATGATTCAACAGTGCAAATTATAACTTAGCAAGGACCATGTTTTCTTTTCCTGTTTCCTTTGTGCAAGTATGCTACAGAAGTCAAGGCCAAGGTCTGAGGGAGAACTATTGTTAGTGCTTATGATAGACTGAGGGCTGTTGGTCTTGCCAGGCTTCCAGGAGTTCAGGTTCAAGGCACAGGGTGTGCAGTACAAGCATTAAAGGACAAGGAGTTATTTTACTGCAAAACACTTCAACATGAATTTGTATGGGAAATGGCAAGTGTTAAACTGAAAAATATTCTAACACTTTTTTGACAGCATTTTTACCTATGGTTCAGGGGTGGTGGTTCATGATTTACAAATCATATATATTTATTGGCATTTGGGAGTGGGACTTGAGACGTGAAGTATGTGCAAAACCTATTTTCTTGAAGTTACTTTGATGCTTAAGAGCACATAATACAATTGGCATCTACCATGCAAAGATATCTGGATTTATAATTTTGGATTGATCAATAATATTTTGTGTGCTCATTCATTATGTGTTAAGTGGAGCTGTTTTCTACAGGTCCTATAATGTGTTTTTTTGCTATTTGTTCTTGTATCTTTTTTCTCTTTTTCATTATGAAGCAATAAAAATAATTCTAAAAAGAAAAAAAAAATCCAATAAACAACTGAAAGGTTCAGATTGTAGTAGAGACTTCTCAAACACCCCAAGATACAATGACTCTACCCATTATGTGTGTATAGTGCAATCATATGCAACTGGGTTGAGTTCAATTTTTTTTTTTTTAATCTGAGTGCTTATGCTTGCTGATTTGAAACAGCCCAAAGGGAAAAGTTTTTCCAAGAAGACTTCTTCTGGAAATACTATTTTTAGCTGAAGCTTGGGTTGCACAGGCACACATTCTGTGTTCTGCTTTAATTTGATTACTGTTTCACTGACTGTAGGTCAAGATTGTAGTAGTATATTTGCCTAATAAAATAAATAAATACTGTATTATGCTACCATGACATCACACGTGTGGTGGTGTCATCCGCATATGATATCACTTGCTCCCTTCCCTGAGGACGCTCATAATAGAAAACTACAGGAGAGATTATTATGTAATGAAAAACAAGGCATTTAAAAATGTCCCTTCGACCAACACATATTCAACGTTAAATGCCAGAACCTCACAAATGACCGATTTCCTGAAATTTCTTTTGGAAATTTAAATTTCTTTGCAATGATTAGACTGAAAGAGAATGGCTGAGAAGAAATGCAGAAGTAAATTTCAGCACAACGCCACTAAATATATGGGGGCATTGCCTGCTGAGAAAATGAATAAGAGATGTGCTGGAGATATGTTTTCCAAAAAGCAAACTATCACAGTTGTAACAAACAAGAGGCAGCTCTAGTCTTTCAATTTGGAAAAAGCTGAAACAATATCAGAACAAAAACACAATCTGGAATACAACCGTGATGAGTGCATTGCAAGCAACCCTCGTCTTTTCAACGGTTTCCAACTAACTGAAATAGAAAGTTACAACTTCGTTCTAAGAACTTTGTTCTGTTAAGGGTTATCTGTAAATCTGGCAATTAAATTGAACTTTATGGCAGCATTAAACTGTTTAGTTATTATTGCACTTTGGTAACTGAAAGGAATGAAGGCGAAAAATGTCTTAAATAAATAATAGGATCCTTGTTCCCTGCATATAAGGATTGTAATTCCCTAACATTGAAGTAGATGATGTTGATGGTTATTAGAAACCCTTTGGAGAAAATTAAGATAAAGTGAAAACAATATTTTAAACTGCACCTTTTAAAATCTTGTATCTCACACGTGGTTCTTTCATCTTTTTATTTATTTTTTCCTCCAAACGCCTCATTTTACCATAGAGCAGTGTTCTCAACATTGGCAACTTTAAGATGGGTGGACTTCAATTCCCAGAATTCCCCAGGCAGCCAACACTGCCTTAGAGGGTGGTAAAAAGGAATGGGGGAAGCTGTCCACCCATGTCTTTCTCCCTGACTTTCACCTCTCAAAGTTTAAGATAACATAATTTAACTGATACTATTGTAGAAAGACAGCCTGTATTTTAATTGTCGTTTACATTCAAGTTCATTTAGCAAAGACTCCAGGCAATTTCAGAATAACATGGTGTGTATTAACTCTAATTTCCTCACTGATTAATCAACAAACAATTTTATTGATTAATGGTGTCATTCTGGACAGGCTCCAGGAGTTGGGAATGGAGGACACCGTTCTACGATGGTTCTCTTCCTGCCTTCAGGGCCAGGTCCAGTTGGTGTTAGTTACAGGGGAGAAGTTGTTCCCTAAGCCTCTCCTTTGTGGGATCAACTCTCTCTCCCTTTCTATTTAACATCTGCATGAAACTATTGGGTGAAGTCATCTGGAGTTCAATATCATCTGTACAGTGATGCTGTCAAAGTCCTGACCTAGTGCCTGGAGGCTTCGTGGACCTGGATGGGCAAGAATCTTCTCTGCCTCAATCCTACCAAGACCAAGTGGCTATGAGTATTAGGGCTACCTGCTTCTGCTGATATTCCAACTTGACCTTGGATGGGACTGTACTTCCCGATTCAAAGGTGATGCACAGTCTGGGGGTCTTCATGGACTCACAGCTCCTGCTTGATGAACAGATAGCAGCTGTGGCCAGGAAGTTCTTTGCACATCCCCTGAGATCTGGATGGCTCCCATCCTATATTGTTTTTATTCTGTTTATTTTATTGTGAGCTGCCCAGAGTCTAGAGACACCAAATCAAATAAAATCTAATTAATTAAAACACTGAAAACTTCTGTTTGGAGGCCATTTGGGCCATGTGGACAATAGCTGGCTCAGTTTGAGGTCCACAACTAAGGCTCAGGGCATAGTCGGATCAGCCCCAAGTTGGTTTGGAGGTAGTCTATCTCTACTTCTTCCAGGTTTTGAAGTAAGTCTCTCTCCCTCCATTCTTGCTGGAAGGATTTTCATGCTAGTGTCATGCCTTCCAAATCCTTTTCTCAGGCTGATGCTTATTCTGTTCTTTAATTGAAAAATATGGCAGCCATCCATTGTAATACAGTCATGAGCTACTTTGTGGTCTCCATCCCACAAAATACCATTTGCCCAGAACTTCTTTGGAGAAATTCTAGAGAATCTAAATGGTCATCATGGATCATTTAAGAACCTATCCCAGGTGTCTAGAGATAGGTGGGACAGGCTCATTTGCATATGGAGAATGGAGGTGGTTGTATGCCATGCCCAAAGACACATCCTAATGTGTTCCCAGCAACTCTTCTGGAATATCAACTTCAGTCTTCCTAAAATTAGATTGTAAATGTTATTTGGACTCAGGCATGATCTCATCATAGGTCTCTTTCAATGCATTTTTCTTATTTCTTTTACAATGCTTACAACCATTTGCTTGGACAGTTTCTGATATTCCTTGTGAACACTGTTTGACTGGGACTTACCTCTGCTTTGCTGCCCACAATCTCTTCAGCTGTCCCCCTTTACTGCCCAATCAGTGCCCAAGAAGTCCTGTCCCATAACCCTGTCTTGTCACACATCTACGATGCTGTGACCATGATAACTGATGATCTTCTGGTTACAAAAATCACTGATATAAGAATAGATTTGTCACATCCTTCTCTTCACTCTCCTTCCTGTCAGATAAGCAAGGCTCTCAAAAATTTTTAAATCCTCCCTTTCTGGGTCAGTTTCCTACAGTGCTGTTCTTTGTTGCATAGTGGAACTCTGAAATACATTCCTGACTACTGTGTCTAAGTTTGGGCATGCCATACAGTAGCAATAGGTGCACCATTGGATGTCCTGAAGGATCAGATTAGGGGCAGATTGTCATGGAGAAAAACTGTGTGGTCACTAAGAGTTGACGCTGACGTGATGGCGCATAATCATCAATGTGATTTCCAGAAGAGTACTGAGAAATTGGAGAAGGTCAGAGGAGGGCAACAAAGATAAAACAAGGACTTGATGACATGTCTTATAAAAGCAGGCTGAAGTCACTTGGAATGTTCAATATGAAGAAAAAAAGACTTAGGGGGTATAAGATAACCATGTTCCAGCATATAAAACAAAGCTACACAGAAGATGATCGTGAACTATTTTCCATGACCATAGAAACTTGGACCAGAAATAATGGGTAAAAGTTGCAGCTACCCAGATTTCTTTTAAATATTTTTAAATATAAGGAAAAACTTGTCGACCATAAGACGTATATAACAGTAGAACAGTCTACCATAGAGCTTGTGAGTTCTCCATCTCTGGAGGATTTAAAGAAAAGATTGGACACCCACCTCTCATGGATGGCTTCAATGGTTCTCCTGCAGAGGGTTCGGCTAGATTATCTTTTTGGTCCTTTCCAGTTTTACAATTCTATGATTCTGTGAAAAGGGAAATTGTGACCAGAGGTTATGAATGGAAGCAGGATAGATTAGAACCATGTGTCCTATCATGAGTGAGCTAAAATGTATTCCAAATTGCAGTGATTCTCTCCAGATTTGGGTTTTGTCCCAAGTTCCAGCATACATAGCTCTGTTTACACCTCTCTAAAATAGAAGGCAGGGAAGATCTTTCTCAACATTGCCCCCTGGTCTCTCTCTCTCTATGTATGTGTGTGTGTGTGTGTGTGTGCACGTGTATCGTATCACATGTTCTACCATGTTCTGTCTCAATGATTTGGCAGTCTGGGAACTAAAGCCACTTCCCACTAAGAATCTCATCCTGGGATAGGGTTTTGTTTTCCCCTTGCTCCACATGCCAAATGGAAGGTACCTTTCCCCAAATGTCTTCTAGCTCGCAATTGCAAGGTATTTCGTGCCCTTTCTGTCTGCACCCTTCCTCAACAGCCCCTCAGCTGTCAGTTTAATCTAGTCCTGCCAGTACAGCTAATGAGACACTTCCACATCCATTGCTTGCTGTGATTAGAGGCCCTCAGATTCTCTCCTTCCCAGCAGCTGTAGATTGTCACTGAGTTAAATATTTGAACTGCTTTCTCAATTCCCTTGCTATTCCCCATAAGTGGCTGGAAGAGAGGCTACTGTTTCACCACTGATTAATGTGGAATGCGAGTCTGACCAAAACAAACTCTTAGAGCAGTGTGTGTGTGTGTGTGCGCGCGCATGTGTGCAAGCAAGGAGGGGCAGAGAGCTAGAGTGGATTTTTGCAGGTATTTTAAGGCTAAATGAGTCATGATATGAACTCCCTGAATTTGAAAAATCAGATCTCCACTTAACAGAGGAGGAGCAAGATTAGGCCTGTGCTCAGGAGGTCTAGGCATTTAAGATTTTCCCCTCAAATTTGTTCTGATAATAATCATCCATATCTTCACATTAATATTATTTCTGGAACAATTTTCCTTTATACAAAGGGATGGTTTCCTCCTACAAGGAACCACAACTTTCCTTTTCTTCTCTGTAATTATGGAAGGTGATTTTTAGTTTTCTTTTTTAAGTCCGTAGGAGGTGTAATTAAGTCAAGATGGCAGCCATGACAGCAGTCAAAGCTCCCTCCCCTTTCCCCCATACATTGTGTTTGCTGAACATGTAAGAAAGAGGCAGGGTTTCAATTGTATGGTCATAGCAGTCATCTTGACTTTTTCGCCTCCTCTCCTCCCATGTCTCTGATCTTTCTTGAGTTGCCAATTGGATGTTCCTGGGCAGGAAAAACATGGAAAGATCATCCTCTTCCAGTTAGGGTTTGTTTAAGCAACAGGGTCTTGCAAACCACCTTTTTCAATCTAGTGCCTTCTTCAGATATATTGGATTATCACTCCTATCAGTTTTACCCTCTATTGCCATTGGGTGAATGAAACTGAAGTGGTCATTCATAGCTTATGGGCATCCATGCTGGAAGGCTACACTAAGCGATGGCATGTTCTGCCTTAGCCCTAACATCTGGCCAGCGTCCTGTCTTTCAATCCTAACTATGGTCTATTCCTACAGTTTAGGATTCCCAGACAGCATTCACAAGGGAGAGGGGTCTAAAAAGTAACAATTGTAGCCATGATTGTGTGATTAAAACTGCCATCTGGTCTTTTTTGACCATCCTGAAGATGTCTCTATTCCCAGATCCTGGATCATGTCTGACTCTACTTAGCCCAAGTGTAACTCAAAGCTAGATGTCATTGGAAGAGGAATATTTCTTCTTCCAGGACCAAAGAGGTACACCTTGGTACACGTTTGGTTTTGTATAAATACTTCACATAATTTATATTCTTAGACTTTTAAATTCCATCCATGTGTTGTCTGATCTCTGCTGTGTTACTCAGTTTTTATTTTATGTATTACTGCATTAGAAGTCTAGTTTTCTGTTCCATCATTCTTCTGCTTGTTATAATCTACATCTATTTTTTGTTCATAATTTTCTCCAACAGACAGAGTTTTTCTCTACCAATTCCTCTGGCCTGTGTAGTTTTTAACATACATTGCCCAGGAAATATTCTTTTTTTCCCCTTGAAATGTATCTTGTTCTTTTTCACTTAAATTTCCCTGCTGCTGGCATTTTTTTTTTTTTTGGTTTTGTTTTGACAGAATGATTCTTCTACCATCCAGCCACTGAGAATTCTTTAAAATAAAGTAACTCTCCTTTCTATTTGCATCATTCAAACACATTTTTAGCTGGACCCATTCTTCACACACAAATATTTCTTTGTTTTGTAGAGACGTTTGATCCAAGAAAGATGGACTCTAGATTTTGCTGCTGTCAGTGCTACAGCAATAGTTCTTCTGGATAGATCTTACAAATCGGTTTCCATATAAATGTATGGTTTTTTTTTTTAAAAAAAATCCTAAATGAATTGAATGCAGAATTATGCATTATGATCTCTCACATCAGTTGGCATTATGGAGTCCAAAGTGGGCTCCTGAATCACCAAGGCCCCACAGGAAGAAGCAATATTTAAAGTCTAGCTCCCATTACTTTGTTGTGGTTCATGCCGGTCTATGACCATAATAAAGATTTGATTTGGTTTGTTGTTGCTTTAGTTCATCCTTTCATTCATGCTTCCTGGCTTTTTTGACTTCCTGAGGATAAGTTAAAATGGAAAACTAAATGTGTTTGTTTGAGAAACGAAGTGTTTGCCCCAATTAGGCCCATGAAAAACAATGAAACATAAGCAGCTGAATTTCGATGAGGTTTTAAACTTTGAGTGGAGCAATTTTTAGTGGTGGTGTTGTGCAGGAAAATAGGAGGCAGGAATATTAGGTATGTTTGCCACCTTGAGTTATATTTATAAGAAAAGGCGGGATAAAAATCAACTAATAATAATTAAAAATCTAATAATAATACCTTTGTAGTGAGGATACTAACAACAGCAACAAATAAATAAATAAATAAATAAATAAATAAATAAATAAAGTTAGATATTTTAGCAGACCGCCTGAATTTGAGGATCAGGTTCCCATGGATTATTCTACTGTCATAAGGAAATATGGATCCAGCCCAAAATTTCAAGGGGGGGGGGAGGAAGGAAATTGTTTCACAAATTAACTTTGTTCTGGAAGATTCATTGGCTTGTTGATGCTTTTGTATTATGTACCATTGCTTTGAAAATTATCAGGAAGATGATGGAACTGAATACTGCATGTTTCTATATGTGCAAAAAACTCCTATGTGTGCAAAGAAGCTGATTCTTCAGGGCTGGAAGGGTCCATTTTCCATCAGTGATAAAATAATCTGAAGAATTCACATCTATCTATCTATCTATCTATCTATCTATCTATCTATCTATCTATCTATCTATCTATCTATCAGTTTATGTAGCCACTCATCTCACAATAAAGTGACTCTAGGTGGCTTAAAATAAAAACAATAATAAAATTCAAATGTTATAAACTACAATTAAAAGATATCAACAGTATTATTAATAACAAGTTAGTGGAGAAAATTGATGTTAAAAAAACAATGCAGTTATTTCATGAAATCACCATTTCCTTGAGATCCCAAGACCTGCTGACACAGCCATGTTTTAAGGGACTTCTGGAAGAATGTCAAGGATGGGGCCAATCTCACCTCAGCAGGGACGATGTTCCACAGGGTGAGGGCCATGGAAGAAAAGGCCTGCTCCTGGTTCCTGCCAAATGAAACTCTTTCACAGACAAGACCTGCAGCAGACCTCTTCTGTCAGACCTGATAGGACAGGTAGACGTAATCGGGTGGAGGTGGTCCCTCAAATAACCAGGGCCCATGCCATGAAGGGCTCTGTGAGCCAGTAAAGATGAACTCTTCTGTTTTAGCTACATGCACACACACTGCATGACTTCAGCTAAAAGGATGAGAAATGATCTAGCTATTTCAAAATATTTCTGTTTGAGGCAGCTGGGTTGAACACCATTCCTCATGTATTGCAATGACTCCAGCATGACCACAGCTGAGCATTCCAGGTGTTAAAATCCACATATCTGGAAGGTTGGAGTATAGGGTTATACCCTAAAAACTCAGTTGGACTAGAAAGTTGGAAAATACTATAGGGCTGGGCTCACTAGCTTAACTAACGCCTTCCAACTTTATGATTCCATCTTTCCATTATTCAGCATGTCTGCTCAGACATAAAACTAATTGTATTCTTAAGCTGTAATCATGGTCAAATTAAAAACAGCTCAGGGTTCAGACATTAGACTAAAAGGGAATTAATGGAAAATGGAAGCAAAATATTTTTATCTGCTTGTGGCTATTCTGGAGGAGGAAAGAAATGGAAATATATATGAGGTTGAGGTATATTTACATAATGCTAAACCATGGCTCAGCATTACCATTACAGGCTAGAACCTCACCCCACACATCACCCCAAGGTATTCATTCTTATGTTAACATTATTGTAGATAACTTTCAGGTTTTATATATGGAACTGTATCATGCCATTAGATCATTTCAGGTTGATTTCAAATTTTCTGCCTTGCGCCTGTGCATGTCGATGAATTTAGCTGCATTTTTTGGGATGTGCATTTCCAGTTCATTGTGACGTTTGATTTTGTTTATTTTCTCACTCTTGAACATTTCAGATCATCTGCAGAATCTTAATGAACTATTTTCATGTATGTTTCTCCACATCGTGTGAGGCTTGAGGAGGAATAACCAACCCTGGGGTGGTTGGCACACTGAAGATGTTCCCATAGGTCGATAACCTATTATATACCATCAGTTCCTTGGAATGTATTATGAACACTGTTTTTATTGAATTTTTATTGGTTTTTATTCTTATTTTTATTGTAGATCGCCCAGAGTCGCTCTTTGAGTGAGATGGGAGGTGACTAAATTTGAAAAACAAACAAACAAACAAACAAACAAATAAATAAATAAATAGTGCATTCTTGCATTTTCCTGAAGTTTTCCTTAATATAGTCTTTTTGTCTATTTTTTTTCTGTTTTGCATACTTTTAGCTAATGGGCAGATTTTGTGGGTATTTCAAAACAATGCAAATTTGAAAGGAGAATTGAGGTTCAGTCACATGTTGGCTAAAGTTCTTCTCCATATACACCCATGATGTATCTTAGATTTGATGTTGGAGCGTTTAGGTTAAGATGGTGGCTTTGGGGGCTGAACTCTCTCTTAAACAGATACAGATGGAGGCCATGTTGCTGAGCATTCGGGCTTATTAATGAAGGTTTCTAGCATAACATGCCATACAAATACAAACACTGGGTGAAGCAATCCCAAAGATTGCCCTATTTCCTCCTGAGCTCTAACTTATATGGTACATTGTTAGCAGAACTGCTAAGTTCATAGACAAGGCAGTTCAACTAAGAATCCGTTATACTGAACAGATCAGGGTGTCATGTACTGGCGATGTATTTATCTGAATGTTGATTCTTTGTATGTAGCACATATGTACTTTATAACTGTATTTTCTTTTACCTATTTTATCCTGGATGTAGACCTTGCATTTTGCCTTTATTTTATTTTCTTTGATATGGTTGTAGGACTCATCAATCAATAAACTATTAACTATATTTTTCTATCTATCACACAAATACAACCACTGGGTGAGGCAATCCCAAATACACACCAGCAACTTTCCGTTATTTTCAAACACATTCAGATAACCCTGGCTAAACTGAGATATTACCACAAGGCAGCCTTGCTGATATCCAGCTGAATTGATAGATCAGCAGCTGCCAGCTCTCTATCTTGATGTATTGGAAGTAAATTTTGGTTTATTTTCTCTCTCCCGCATGTGTTCCTCTGCTGCTGTAATCATGCCAGAGTTCTCTGTGCTTCCTTGCCAGTAATTTTGGTGCAAACCAGCTTTTTAAACCCATTGCCAATAGATCTAAGCTACTTTCTTGATTCCAAAATCTAAAAATGGAACCTTCATGATCCTCAGATAATCACAGTGATTTCAATATCTGCACCTCTTTTTTGTGTGTGTGAGAAAGAAAGAAAGAAAGAAAGAAAGGAAGGAAGGAAGGAAGGAAGGAAGGAAGGAAGGAAGGAAGGGAGGGAGGGAGGGAGGGAGGGAGGGAGGGAGGGAGGGAAGAAGGAAGAAAGATGCATGAAAATAGAACACTTTGAACCATTTGGGCTTCTTTGAAGTCTTCGCATCTTTGCCAATACCCAGGTGCAGAGGACAATTGTACCCCACCCTATTGCTTTCAGATACCAACCCTGCTACAACATACAGTGTTGCTCAGTTCTGTGCAGCAGCACTCAGAATTCATTGGATGATTATCTGTTCTATAAACTAGATTTAATGAGCACCTACTTCACCATATTAGAGTGCTCTGTAACTTGACTGGTATGCTCCCCTACACCGACTTAATGCTCCTACCCCTTCTTTTAGATTCTCACTTTTTATATATGCCTTTAGTTTTTAATTTATATACCTTTTACATCTTCTAGCTTTTCATATTTTTTTAGATTTTTATTTTTATTCTTGATGTATCTTTTATGCTTTTTTGAGGACTGTACCCCACCTTTCTCATGCTGGTCTATGGCTGTAATAAAGATTTGATTTAAGCAATTATTGTACAGTTTGCAATATCTGGCTTGTCTTCCTTGTATGTAAAAACGTTGCTATGGGGTCATCTGAGGAAATCATGGCTTCTGAGTCCACACAGGGTAGCTGTATTTAATATTGTGACATAGGAACTGGGCCACGATCAAATCACTTTCTAGAACTCCAGTCAGAACACATGAACATTACCCTTTGCTGTACTCTGGTCCATAAAATAAAAAAAGAAAAGAAAAACCCTACTCTGGATCTGACCCAAGGTCCATTAATTTCTTTCTTTGTAAAACTGATGATAGATTATATGCCATCAAGTCACATAATCTTAGTGATCCTGTAGATAGATTTATGTGGTTGCTAAAAGTTGACACCAACTGGATGGCCCTAATAAACAGAATTTGAAAACAGTAACTTTTCTCTACTAAGTTGTCCCAGTTTCTGGCAAATGCTATTCAGCAAAATGTATATTTCATATGGCCACTGAGAAAGCTCCTTTCATATTTTTTAATCCACTCCAAAAGTCTGTACTAGGAGAAAATGTGCCCAAAATGCACAGAGCACACAGATAGCATGCACACACTGTATTTTCATGCTTATTTTTAAAATTTGTGAATATCTGACTTGGTGACATCAGTTTCAACTAGAGGAAGTATGTGAAAGGAAGCTAAAAAGAGTTTTGACAGAATTGAAAAGATGAAAAAGTGGAGGTATATGATAAAAGAGATTTTCAAATTTTTCCCTTCCAACCCCACACCTGGCAAAATCCTACAATTTTGTTGGGAGGATATTTCAAAGAACTGTGGGAGCCGAAGACCATAGATCTCTAGATTCCTAGTTCAGAAAACACTGTTCTAAGTCATACTTGGACTGCATCCTTTGTCATTTCAAAGTTGATGTGAATGTCTGTTACACAGCTGGCTAGTTTGATTTATAATATTTAATTGATCCCCATAAACTGGAACTGGACAGCTTTTTTCTATTCAGGTCCATACTTCTGAAGGGCCATTGTTAAATACCAGTGGTGGATGTGAGGGGCTGAAACCAGTAATGGATAGGAGTGAAGCCAATAGTGGGTAAAACATCCATTCCTCTCCCTGCCCGCTTTTTTTCTCTTTTTGATATTTTTTCTCTCTCTCTTACTTCAACTTTTAGAAACATTCAGCATAATAACAGGGTAAATATCATGGCTTCTGATTCATGATAGCAAGTTTAATTTGTCTAATATAATGAAGAAAGAGTGAGAGAGAGAATGTTCCCACGGCTATAGTATTTTAAAATATACATCCATGTGTGAACTCATCTTCCTGGCATTAATTCAATTTTTTAAAAAGGGGGATCATGAACTTTAACAACAATCATCATGGGAAAACACTAATGTTTTTATTCCCCTGGGAAAAAAAACACAGTTACCCTCATTGGGTGCACAGAAATTTGGATTTCACCTTAAAATACAGGTACATATATAAATAGTATATTGTAAAAAAAAAAAAAACCAATAATGTGATTGATAAATTTTATAGGCATATTATCAACATATGGGACTTGGATAGAGATCGTTACAATGACAGCAACAGAAGATGACTTAGAAGGTTTTAGGAAAGTTAACGATTCATAAAACAGTGCTTATCAGTAATCAACACATCAAAAGTGGGAGCTATGGATCAGTGGATTCAAGACATGCTTTGAGCATTTCGAGAGACACTGCCCTGATTCAAAGATCCATGCAAGTTCTAAAGCAGGCATATATGGAAATCTTGGGCACGTAGGTTTTCCCATTTATTTCAATGGCGGGACCTTTGATCATATGCTACGATTTGCATGCCCAGAACCTGTCCCTCCATCAAATTGGAGGCGTCTTTAGAAAACAAAATAATCACTTCATACCAAACCCATGAAATCAATGGTCTGCCAGAGAGTAAGTTTTGCAGAATTTCTGTTCCTACACTGTATTCAGAATGTGCAGATTACTTCTTGCCTATATGTTTACAATGAAATTGAGGACTATTGATATTCAGACATGAACATGGATGATCCTGGATAAATGTTACAAACGTCCCCCAAGGTAGGACACATTCGTGAACGTTAAGTTAGCATCTGAGCACTCACAACATTCACTGGCGATTGCTCACGTTCCAAGGTCAGGGCCAAAGTTCTCTTGCAACACAACGTTTTTTTGCTTTCAGTACCTGAAAAGCAACCAACTAGGGAAAATAAAAAATAAAAAAAACTGGCCTTACTGTTCCCTCTTGCTCAAACTGCAACCTGAAAAATGAAGACGATTTGATACAAAAACCTGATTAAAAAGCTCACACATGCCACATAGTTACTGAGAAAAGGTATGAAAGGAAACAATTCACGCCAATACCTGAAACCTTAATCGAATCAAGAGATGAGAAAGTGTATAATATTCATACATTAACGACGGTCCTATATTTTAATATATATAGAGATATATATGTATATATATATATATATATACCATTGTGTGTATAAAAAAGCTTGTGGATGAGTCCTTGGTGAAGAATTTTGAGACATTTTTGTAAATGGTTTCATAAAGAGCAGGAGAGAACTGAACAGAGATTGTAGCGTTAAGAAATTGTTGCTGCATTTTTGCCAATTTTCATTGTACAATAGGAGACCCCCCCCCAAAAAAGAAGTCCCCCCAAAGTCTTCAATTTCTACCTCTACATACAATAACTTACAAGTTTATTTATTTAAATAATTGTAAAACATCTTACATTTTTTCCATTTGAAAAGAGATTAAACTATAAGTCAATACACACATACGTCCACATTCCACCATTCATATCAGCATATCAGTTTTATAGGAAAGTCTTTCATGCTGGTACCCTGTTTTGAGATTTCTTTTTTCTGCATAAACTAAATTGGTATCTGAAAGGCTCCATAGAAAATAGAAACTTCAACTTTTTTTCCTACAAAGTAAAACAAAGAGTATCCAAAATATCAAGCTTGAATGGTTGGCCAATCTGTTCCTTCTTTTAATTTTCTATAAACATTAGGAAGGCTTTGAGTCCACAGGGAAAGAAAAGAAAAAGAAAAAAGCTTGTGCTCCAGATTCAATCCCATAACCTGCATACATCTGGATCTTGGCCAATTCCTATTTTTTAAAAAAATGTTCTTGAGTATTGATATCTCCAACTTGGAACAGCATCTCTATAAAATTTCCTTTTCTTCTGGCACATGGCTTCCCCCATCAACTGCGCTTCTAGTGCTTCATATTTTTTTTTCCTTTTTAAAGTTCCATAACAAATAAGTAGTTTTGTGCTGTAGAAAAAAAAAGGGGGGGGGGCAGGGAGGAAATCCCAGGAATGCCTTCTCTTCTTTCACATTGGAGGTACAACAAGACCAGTCATGGCTGGGGAAAAAAAAAACAAGACAATATTTACATTTTCAAAACAGAAACGTGCAGAAATAATGCAGTTCATAGGGTTGGCAAGGGGGCAGGAAGAGTTTCAAACAAAATGGCAGCTGGGGCCATACCATTGAAGTCCCGCCTTTTTATAACTTACATCATAAAGAAGGGCGGGGCTTCAAGGGCATGGTTCTGGCTGCCATCTTGGTTGTTTGACTCTCCTGTGGAAGCCGATGAAGATAGATCGAGCCTCAGTCATTTGTACCTGTTCCTTACCAGATTGTGCCTTTAAATGTTCAGAAACTTTCACTAGTCCAGAAGGTGAGAACCACGATGAGAATAGGAGCATGCCGATTGGAACATACAATGTTCATTTGATTTAAATGCATAGCTATGCAAACATAAACCTACACCTGGAGTTTCTAAAAGAAACTAGCAAAGTGTGTATATCTGATTTAAAACAGTCTACTCTAGAGTTATTCTCTTATGAATGCATGGATAGACAAACAGATCCACGCACTCTTACTTCTTCCTTATAAATCCTAATGTATTTCAACACTGATTTTCCTATCATTCTGATGCTGAAAATGTTCACACATGCTTTTCACCCAGGGAACTTTCTACGCACCCCTTCTTCCTTGATTTTAGGTGTAAGTTTCAAGGTTTTCAACAGCCTCTAATGTTTACAATGCAATCCTATATTTGCATACTCCAAAGGAAACCCTGTGGAATGTAGAGGGACTTACTCCCAATTAAGTAAACAACTATAAGACTGCACTGTTTGTTTCCATTCTGACATGGGAAAGAGGAGACATGCCACCTTTTTGTTATATTCCATCTTGACTTATGAATAACTTGGATGCTAAATACTAAATTAGCCCTCTTCAGACATTAAAAAAATTAAAAAAGGACATGCTGGCAGACAAGTGGGATTTATTCAGCCCTTTTATTAGTTTTGGGTAACCATGGGGGGGATTAGTAATTAATAGTCAGCCTTTTTTTTTCCTTCTCAAATTTATAATACAATCATATACAGAAATCCACAACATACATCCCCCCCACACACAGACAGAAAGAGCTGTTAAAAAATGCTCAAAAGAAAATAAACTGAAGAGGATGAGGGGGCAGGTGGGGGAACATCCTCATGATTGAAAATTTGAATTTCAGATTTGTGAAGCTAGTTGACCAGAATGAATATGAATCCCCCCAAAGCATAAGCAACATTGGGCTTCGTACTAAATCCCGCCTCAACTCTTGGGCAGGGGCAGTGGAAAGTACTCCCTGTTTTCTCAGCTTTAACTTTCTCCAGTCCAAAGTGGCCTTTTAACATTCTCAGTCAAAGTGGTGGGCAGAGAAATTGGCAAGACCTCTTCTTGGATTTCCTCCAGGGAAAGGCTTAGGGGAAATTTGCTTTCCTCCTATGGAATGAGAGGTGGTAAGAAAATAAATGTCCATTAAACAGGTATGGGTGATTAAGACTAGGAAGGATATTTTTGATGAAAGACCAGGAACTTAGCAACTGCTCTGGGCCAGCTGGATACTTCCTTCACTGACATAAATCCCCTTCTAATACATGGCTTCTTCAATTATAAAATAATGGAAGGAATATTAATTGATTTCTAAAATGTTCAAATCCCAATATAGGAGAAGGTGACTTAGTGGATCTTTGTAGCTTCGCTTTTGTTCTTGGAGGCTCTTTCCTCCCACCTCCTTTGGGGCTCTGCTGTCAAAAAGCCTATTTCCCAGTCTGCACTACTTTTTATTGAATGTTTGTGAGCTTCGGATTAAGGTCTTACACCACTCGCAAAGCTGTAATTATTTTTGCCTGTATTACTATATATTGAATCGATGTAACTTTTCAATAAAGGTGGTTCAATGCGGGACAAGGCATTCTGTGATGAGTGGGGAATATAGGAACTGCAGTGATTATTCCACAGGGATCCCCTTCTCTCTCTCTCTTTTATTTTGTTTTATTGGAGAGAAATGGAAGAAAGAATTGGAGGTGAGCTGTCTTGTATTAACCTCCAAAGGCAGCCATTATCAGATGAAATGCTTGATTAAACTTGTCAAAAATCATCCAGAAGCTAAGATGAGGTGCACATCTTAGGCATATGTTTTTAATAATACTAATAAACACCTCTCTGAGAAAGGAACTTTTGTTTCTTTCCTTATTTAAAAGGAAAAAAATGAAAATTTGAGCAGAACTGTCCTTAAGATGCAGATAAATGAAAGAATGGAAGGAAAGGTGGGAATGTAAAAAAAGTGAATTTCTGAGGATAGATAAAGGCTGCCACCATGTTCAAAGTGGGCTTTGGGGAAGAGCTGTTTGTCTGTCCCCAGAATCAATGTCCCTCTGTTAAGTCTATTGGCCATGATAGCATATAGCAACTCTGGCAAGATCTTGGTAGATTTCTATGAGATGCTCACCAGGGTTGATTTCCCACAATTTTATGAGGTAGTATGGCTTCAGAAACTTAAAATGATGGGTTTAAGTTTCTTGAAGAATAGAGAAAATGTGCAGCGGAAGGGAGGCAACTGTTGTATCCTTCAGCACCTATGGGCCTTTGTTAGTTGCCTGAGAAGGCCAGAAGCTGCTATTGAATTCCAGGTCCTCAGAATATGGGATACCTCCAAGTAATTACTACAAAACAGCCTTTAACCAAAATCAGATGTTAAATACATTTCTTTGTAACATGCTAATGAAAGTGCTCCCATGTTCACATTGGTTTTGAAAAACCTCCAGACTTCCTTCTGCAGTGCAGAACGCATTTGCTAAATATTGACATTCAAATGAGAATGCCAATTATCTCATTTGGTGTATGCCCTCGGATTCCTAGGCATTTTACTCATCTTTCTGACATACTTTGGTAAATGCTGAACAGTTTTATCTAAAATTCACCCCAGCAAAGGAATTGTGCAGCAATGGACTTCAATTTTTTTCCACCATGAACCAATATGGCCATATTAGTTGTTAATACTCAGATTTGGTAACTGTCAGCTTTCATCTCTATAACAGGTGGGAGCATTTAGTACATGGATGGAAAACTACAAGGAAATTCCAGAGTTATAGACTAAGCTTCAGATTGGGGGGCGGAACATAGAAGGCAATGACAAACTAGCATATTTTTTCAAAGAAAATTATACAAGCATCATTGTGCAATCATCAGAAGTCCAGCTTGATTTGAGGAAGTCTTTGTTTATAGAATTCATTGATATGTCTCTGAATTTGGGGGGCATTCACTGAGAACTGGTTGATTTTCAATATTTTGGACATTCACTAGGGCAGACTCACGGTTCCAGAGGCAATCAAATTTCTCAAGAGCCAAACTCAGGAATGAAAACAGGAGAGAGTTAAGCCCTCTGAAAAATCAGGCATACTTATTTAAAGAAGAAAATGCAATGGTGTGTAACACTTCCTCCTTTCATAAGCTTCTTCTGAAAAGGCCTCTGAGGGATACTCACGTAACTTGTTGGGAAAAAAAAAAAACAGCTTTGGTTTGGTAACAAGATACACGATCACTTTGGACATGCATTGCTCAAGTTCTATCAGCTCTCAAATTTCTTTCATTACTAACACCATCACGTCTTGAATGTTTCTTTCCTCCTTGTAAAAGCCTTGTTGAGATGACTATAAAATGTACTTGTGGAAGCACTGTGGAATTCCAGAGCTATTCTTTCAATATTTGGCACTTCTCCCATCTAAATTCACTGGATCCAGTGGAGAAACACTAAGCCATGTGATGGCTTCATTTTGCATCTATTTCACACCATCAGGCTATGCATATCTCAGTGCTGTGGCCACTTGTGGCAGTGTTCACTTTCTTATGCTGATGGGAAACCTAGGAATCAACTATGATTGGTGCAAGGACATAGTTTTCCTGCAATGGTGATGTGTGTGGTAATAATGGTTTGGTACTTACCGAAAAACTACCAGCTCCCAAAACTGGTGGGGGACAAGGGGGGCAATATGTGTGTTGCAATATCACAATGCAAACTCAACCCCTTTTGTGTATGGTTGCAATGCAGCCTACATGCACCTAAAGGGCAATGCTTACACTGTAACATCAGGGGGACAGATACTTTGCCACTCTAACAAAACCTCAAGGTTTAATGGATGCCCATGAAGGCAGGTAGAAAATAGATCAGGAGTAGATCCATCTGGCAGTAGATTCAGGATTGCTTTCAAAGCCTAATTTTTGAACCAAAAGGGTCCACTTTTTAAAATTGGAAGAAAAAAATAAATTGGAAGAAATCCAGAAATGGATGGATGGATCTCTCTCTCTCTCTCTCTCTGTGTGTGTGTGTGTGTGAGAGAGAGAGAGAGAGAGAGAGAGATCATCAACTGTTCTGCTACTGGGCTGAGTATATGGGGAAGAAACTATGTTCTGCTCCTATTATTTAATTATATTAGTATCTACTTCCATTATTTGAACCTCCCTATATGTTGAAAAATCCAGGGAGGGAGGGAGGGAGGGAGGGAGGGAGGAATAGTGGGAACTGAATACAGCAGCTCCTGATCTGGGATTTCTCTAGCCCGAGCCTCATCAGGCATCAAGCTCCAGCCAGAAAAATGTCTCTTGTCAGTTTCAACTCCCTTGGACTCCCGGCAGAGGTGAAACTGACAAGGAGCTTCTCCAGACTGTGCCTCCAGGCTTTTCATCAGCTTTCACCTCCTGCTGCATCCCACAAGGTAGGACCACTCAGGCCCCAAGTAATTTTATTGGGAGATGCATAGCCTGCCTACTCCAGATGTGATCCCTTTGCCTGCTACATGCCTGCAGATAAAGGCAAGGAGCTCTCTGCTTTTTCAGCTGCCAATTCAAGCAACAGAGGTAGCAGGGAAGTAAATTAATCTCCCTCCTAGGAAACATCCTTGGAACCAAGCTAGCAAGTAATTGCAACATCATAAGCTAAAAGGAGTTGTATTCTTCTATCACAAAATGGATTTTATCAAGAAGTACATTGCAGCACTTTAAACCACAAACCGAGAACTCGGGTAAGCAATCTTAGTTTGCTATTTGGGACAAAATCATACATTACTATACCACTCTTTGCAAACAATTTTTCCCACCATAAAGCATTCTGAATGCATGTTACCCTAATAAATACGATTTTGTGTACTATTTAAATTTGTGGATTTCAGTGTTCAAGGTCATTCTGGTTCTTCTATACATTTTGGTAATGTGCATTTGAAAGATATATATCTATATATCTATCTATCTCAGATGGGATGAATCTTTCTGCCATCCACCCTCTTACTAAAGTCTGCTCTGATCTCCCAATCTGCTCTTATTATGATCTCTGTTTTGAGTTTCTCTTCTATTCTGTCTCAGTTTTGAACTTTAAGATGTGTAACCATCATTAACAATAATGCAGTACAAAATTCTGTGGCAGGCAATCTTTGACCTTAGCTAAGTATGGTTGGATTTGCTAGTCCTTGGATGGATTATCACCAGGAATTCCCAGAGTTGTTATCTAGAATGGGAAGTTGAAAAACCACCCAACAGAAGAAGACAATCACAAATAGCTCCATATTATTGCCAAGAAAACTACATGGACAGATTCACGAAATTATCAGGAGTTGAGCATGGAATTGAAGGAGACTTCATCTTGGTTAATAAGAGGGTCTACATGTAATCCTGTGCAATAGTTTGATCATCTCCCCCCATATCACGAGATTTCCATGATCTTACCCTCATGTTGTGGATCTCATGATATTTCAGCAATGTTTAAAAAAGGAACTTAATATTTTTCAAATTTAATTTTGGGTGGGTATGGACTGTTTTATATGGATCCTGATGATAGGTTGATATGGAACAGACCTGAACAAGCTCAGTATGATTAGAAACTAGAGTGAACTGACACAAAACAGCATTCTTCTTTCTCCCTCCTGGCAATTCCCTTGAATGGATGAATAGGGAGAGGATGGATGGATGGATGGATGGATGGATGGATGGATGGATGAATAGGGAAAGAGATATAAATTTTTACATACCCACTACCTGTGGCTTTATCTCCTTCTAAATGTCTAAACCATCAGGAGGGTTTCAGGTTTGGATCTGCATTGTTTTGGAGGAGCCTTGGTTTGAACTGGACTTCCCCCAAATATTCCCAAATTGGCTTAATTCTATGATTTCAGGGTTCAGCCACATCCAATGCAAACCCAAATAAACAGATGATTTTTTAAAAACACATTAATTCAGACTTCAGATTAGCTTCTCAATCTCAGTAGAAATAGTTACCAATACACACACCCATACCTAAACCTGTAAGTTGCATTCACACTTAAATTGGTTACTGAATTAAGACATTTTCTAGGTTTGCACATACATTGAAACATAAACTAGCCCAACAGCAGAATTTACCAAACACAAAACATTAATGAACATTAATACAGGTAGGCCTTGTTTAACAACCACAACTGGGACTGGCAACCTGGTCATTAAGTGAAGCGGTTGCTAAGTGAATCTGCGACTGTGCTTATGATCTTATTTCAGCTTTCCTTTGCTTTACAGACCTACAAAGGTCATAAATGTGAGGATTGGTGATAAAGTTATTTTTTCATCACCATCGTAAATGCAAATGGTTGCTAAATGAGGCAGTCACTAAATGAGGACTACCTGTACTAACTACAATTAGTATGCTCTGCAAATGCAGGGACCAGATCATTAACTGCAGCCATTAATCCCCCTTCCATCCTGCAGTCTAAAGTGATCCAGTCCATTTTACAACTTCAGAATTCTGTTCCTGCCTTGTCCTGCTGCACACGAAGCCGGAACAAAACAGCACTGTGTGCTCCTGTTCACCCTCCCATGACCTCTTCCACACAAATCTATAAAGCTGCTTTGATTTAGAAAGTCCTATTAAAATTGTGGAAGGCAGTTTGATCCAAATTGTCAATCTGGTTTGGAGGGTCTGGTTCAAAAAGTCTGATTTAGATAGCCAATCTGATTTGGAAAGCTTTTTGTTTCTGAAACTTGACTAAAAAGTGAATAGAATCACAGCAAAGCTTTGCAGAGACCCACCAGGGCTACCTTCTCTCTTGACAAATGGATGGGGTTATTACAGCAAGAGAAGCAACAGCATTCAGAGTTCAGACATCAGAAACCGTAGGGACAATCTCCCTGCTTAGATACACAAAGTAGCCACAGGCAAAGGCAGGTAGCCATTTGCACAGCTCCAGCAGTTTCCGATTTGCTGCTTTACATCTGTGTGGAGGTGATTAGACACTGGGGTACTCATCACTTTGCTTCGTGTCACGTCACATTACATCTTCTCCACACTACTTGTAAGCCGGCTCAATGTCCAACACAAAATCAGTGCCAGGCTTCTCTGATCAGGACACCTGCAATCAATTTGGGGGAGCCGATCAAGAGGAGGGTGCTGTCAGCCCTACTGTTCCTGCCTACCTTGCTGGCTGCAGAGCAAAAATATACAGCAGATGGCATGCGGGGAGTGAGAAGCAGGAACACGTGGCACTAGACAGGTTATCTAAGGGCATCCATGTGTCTTTTCCAACACTATTCAGGGAGCCAAGTTCCATATGGGTTTCCTTCCTTGTGTATCATTAATGAGAACCATCAAGCAGCACGTTCTTTGTCAAGGACTGGTAACAAAAGCATGCAAATGATATGCAGAATAGATGAAAATCCTGACTGTTCACCCAGTCCAGCATCCTCTGGCCACAATGGCCAGTTAGGAGGTATCTCTAGGAAGTTGGCAGGTAGGTCTTGAATGCACACACCCCGTCATGCTGTTGCCTTCTCAGCAATTGTACTAAATGGCATTCTATTACTATCAGTTTTTACATACGTGGCATGGCTAAACAACGCTAACAGTATCATTGACCTTGATTGTTTTTTTAAATGCAAAAATCCATCCTTTCATTTATTAGGTTTGTCCTGGGGTATGCTCAAGTCACTTCTAGCAAGTGTGAAGAGCCCCATGTTTTACCCATGGAGCTAAACAGTGGCACGGCCTACCTTTCCTCAGCCCCATGATTCTGAAGAAGACTGGGGTTAGTTTTTGCTTTGCTCTAGTTGGGTACACAGACCACTGAGAAGCAGAGACCTTAGTTATATTTCTACCCTGTGTTCAAGGTGGGAGATGGAAAGTTGGACACAACACTCTAGTTATCTCACTAGGATTTATGCTGCTTTGGGCTTCAGAAGTATGATATAATGCCAGAAAGAAAGGCGGGTGGTGAACACATAAACATCTGGATCACTACTGGGGCTAGCCCAAGTTGGTAGGTACTTATCAACCTCCTGACCAAAGAGGAGACTTTATTACATCCAGACGGATACTCACTATTTTGAAAAAGGATGTTTTCTGTAGCATATACAATAGTAGAGCACCTGCTTATCTTGCTGAAGGTTCCAGGTTGCATCCCCAGTATCTCCAGGGAAGGTGGGATCAGTTCCTTGCTGAAATTCTGGAAAGTTGCAGCTCACCAGTGTCAGTACTAGGTGAGATGGAGCCAGGAAACTCCTATGTTTTCTCCCCCTCCCCAGTATAAACATGTAACTTAGCCCAGAGAAAGCGACAACTTTAGGGCCCTCCAAATCATCTTTGAAGTGATTTGATTTGACTGAATCACTGCACTGGAGCAGTTCCATGAAGCAAAATGTTTTTTTACTTTTTAACTTTTCAGATTGGAGTAGTTGCTTTGCTCTGCCTTGGCCACATCTCTGGCCTTACAATGGTTTTCTGCACATGGGCAGACGCCACTTGCCTTGAAGCAAAGCAGCCAAAAAGGACGAAGTACATCCATCACCCTCTGATGTTTCCCTTTGAGTGGAAACTTTGCCTTGGACACAGCGATAAATCAGTGACACTCTGACACTTTACCCTTAGCTCAGCTTCTCAGCTTGACTTGGCAGAAGAATCGCTGAAGGCTTAGCTAAATTAGAGTCTTTATTGCAGACAAGAATGAAGCTGCACTCACAATAGTTGACTGCCTACAGCCAGACAAAGATGCCAGGAACTGTTATATATTCTCAAGGGTTTCAACTGGAGGATTCTTCCTCTGGCGCTTCTGAACTAATCATATCTGGTGGAAAGCTAGGTAGCCTTGAAGGCAGGCAATTGTGGCAGGTTGACAGAACAGCATCTCTAGCCTGAGAACTGCTGGTTTCTGCTTTGCCAGCCTCAATCTGTACAGTGAGCACCAAGGCAGATCGTGTCCCCTCTGAGATTTGAAGCAAAGCTCCAAGGCATATATTACCCACTTGGCAAAGGTTTGATCTTTGGAAATGCCTACAGACTTCTGTCAACTGACTGCTTTACGTTCTGTTGACTGAAATAGGGAAGGCAGAAAAAAATCAATATGGTACTGCTAGAGAATACAATTTATAGCATGTCACATAACAGACCACTCTCTTTCCCTGCCTCCATTCCACCTTTTTGGCTGCTGGAGGTGGCAGGGAGGAGGAGGGGCAGGAAAGGCACAGCATACTGAGATTAAAATCTGCCTTCTAATTTCCCAAAATGTGTATTCCTCACCAAAGACTTTTGTTTTTCTACCTTATTTTCAGGGGATTTGAGAATTTCTTTCAAATTTCTCTGGGTGGTGTTTTTGAATTGCCTTTGCTGTTGGGAGTGGTAGAGGAGCTGCTGCTGATCCTGTTTCACATTTTCCCATCATTCACTGCCCACACTTGCCAGTTTGGAAAACAGTTTTTACAGGATACCTTTCCTTGAAAATTGAATTAAAATATGAGAAGCCAAGAAGACTACAGATGGCAGAGGAGAGAGGACAGTGTTGTGAAAGACAGGGTACTCACATATATTCTCCCCCCCCACACACACACACAAATCTAGACTCTACTCATGAGAATTTCATTGCAATTTTCTAAACCAAATTCCCTTTAATCAAACTGAATGAGAAGAGATAGGAAAATTAAAGGTGTGATGATTTTTCTGAATGACTGAATGAATAAGATAAATGGAAAAAAGGGAGAGACTTAACGGGATGAAAATGCAGGTGAAAGTGTTGTGTTTCTGCATTTACCCATATAAGTCATTTGTACATCAAATTGAAATATATGTATAACAGCCATTTTTTTATTCCCATCCATCTTATGTAATGACCTTTTGGAGACAAAATATGGCATAGCTTTTCTCTAAAAACAGGGATTGGCATTTTCTCAGCTGCAAGTGCTATTGTACTCTCTGATGCAATGTTCTGGGTGTCCAAATTCATTTGATCATGCATTTATTCATCCATATTAATTCATGACTTTGGAACACCCCAAGTCAGATCAGCACCAATACTTAGGAAAGCCACTAAGAACTGGCTAGGGATTGATGGCATGGTGGGATCCTTCCTTACAGTTGGTGGTTGGCGTTAACAATGATTCGTTTCACTCAGATTTATGGCAGATAGGAAGGTATTACTGTCATTATTGATGAATTTTTTGTTTGTTTGTTTGTTATTGTTCTTATTTTATCCTCTGCATTATTTGCAAGTGATTTAGAGCCTTTTGGGGGGGATTAAGAAGCATATAAACTGCAGGGAAAAAATAATGAAATGGAATGAAATGATTGTTTTGCTCTCCCAGGTTTTGGGCAATTGTGACCTGAGATCTTGCAAGATATGAGAAAACTAGATCTCACAAAAGCTCTTGGTATAACAGCAGCTCTTGTAAGCTGACATCTCATGAAAGATTACCTTAAATTCATGCACTTTTGGTAATCTCATTAGAACCTGACTTTTTGAAAATTATTATTATATACAGATCATCGTGAAATCACAGCTGCCAGTTCTTTATCTGGTGTTGGCCTTCAATTCGAATCAAGTTCTTCCCAAGAACCTAGGATGTCATAATATATCAACGTAATATCTGTGCGGATCCAAGCAATGTGGCCTTTTGTAATTGACAGATGGAAATCGTGTCAATGCACAGATTTTCTAAGTGTTGTCCAAGCCTTTTTGATACGGCACTCAGTATGCCAATCGATTTTCAGATCTTGATACTTTGTGATCTTCTCTGATTCTTTGTCTTCTATTCTACTATCCCCTGGTATTGCCATATCAATTATCCACACTTTCTTCTTTTCCACCACAGTTAAATCTGGTGTGTTATGCACCAAGACTATCAATTTGCATTGAAATCCCATATCATCATCATCATCATCATCATCATCATCATCATCATCAATTATTTGGTGAGGATGACAAATACATGCTTGTATTTCTCTCACAATATCATGTCTTTGTACAGGTTTTACTGTCCCTTATGTCCTCCAGAGCTGTTAAGGGATTGAGTTGGTACATTGATGGTCATAATAATAGAAATGGGTAGTAGGAATAACCTTGAGGAACAGGAGGAAGAGTCACAACCAAATCAATGGTAAGATAAAAGGAATTTAAGTCTGAGGCAGAAATGTAATTTGAGAAAAGCATCTCAGATTTGACCCTCCCTAGTTCTCATGAAGATAAAGGGAATGATTGGGGAAGCGTATTCAGACTTGCAACATTTTGTTACTGTAGCCTTATAATAAAAGTAGTATTAGCATTCATAACTTTGATTTCCTAATCTGGTCTACCTCAAAAGGCTGACAATAGTAAAGTTAAGGGATTGGGTAATGTATAGATTTTCTTTCAAAAAAAAAAAAAAAAGTCACCCATTTTTTTTATGGAAAAGAGCCTAACTCCACCTAAGATATTACATTCTAGAAGGGACATTTATCAGAAAGGGACAATATCCTTTCATCCTATGTATGAGGGGTTTGTCATGGATGTTCTTCACAGTGGGAGAAATTTTTATAAATCTAATCACAGTCTGTCTCCAAAAAATGAAACTTATGGATACCCCTTTATATAAATAAAAATATCAGATTGAAAGGAGCATAATTCAAAACCATATTCTTGATTTCTATGATGTTTCATGTGCTTCATCCTCTTATAATAGTTTATATCAGTGTTTCTCAACTTTGGCAACTTTAAGATATGTGGACTTCAACTCCCAGAATTCCCCAGCCAGTAACACATATCTTAAATTTGCTAAGGCTGAGAAACACTGGTTTATATTATACTGACCAGGTAGGAATAATACTAATAGAATCTTACTCTGCCATATATCATCACAGATAAAAAGGGCTAGGAACTGGCTTTCTGTGTAATCGAGGACCCTGGAAAAATCAAAGAAGGATAAAGGGATAGTTTTGGGATTATATCGGTACAATTCTGCTTACCACACTCCTCTATCATTTTTAAGGCATTGCTTGCACATTAGAATTGTGTGCAAAGTCCATCTTGAGGCATGCTCCTCCATTTGCCTAGGAAGTAAAACCTGTGGGGTATATAGGGATGAGGCTGAAGTTCTGGGAGAATGGTGGGAAAAGAAAATAGATGTTTGCTTACCTCTAAACCCATTTCCATTACCAGTGGAACACGCTGGGGAAGGGGACCCTTGGGGTCGGATGACAGGAGCAAAGGCACTCTTTTGTTTGACAGCAGGAAAGACGGAGGAGGAGAATGGAAGGATGGAGGAACTGCTTGAAGAACCAACTGTGGGGCTTGAAGACATCACTGAGGGGGGAGGAGACATCAACTTGAGTTAGAATAAATAGGGGCTTGGAAAGGAAAGTGATCAGAAAGTACCACCACCACAATTAATTTCCATAATCAGAAGATCACCCTTAAGAAGTATCCAACTGAGACTTCCATAGATTCCATAAATCTCTTTGGGTCCTGAAGACTTACTTCCTTCCTTCCTTCCTTCCTTCCTTCCTTCCTTCCTTCCTTCCTTCCTTCCTTCCTTCCTTCCTTCCTTCCTTCCTCTCATTCATTCATTCATTCATTCATTCATTCATTCATTCATTCATTCAAACCAACACGATACAATGTCGAATGCATGTCTCACAACTGAACTTTATTTCCAAGGATGCTGCTGAGCCCCATGTGATCTTTCTAGAACATTGTTCAAATGCCAGTTGATTGCAGACCAATGCTTTGCTTGAAATTATACCCATGTGCCCAGCAGAAGAAACAACAATGGTGAGTAGTAAAATGTGTCTTGCAAGGGCAAGAAAATGGTGTGGCAGGGAACAACCAGTGGGACTGTGGCCAGAAGTTGCTGAAGTTGAAAAACACTGAGTTAGACTGTGAGGCTGAAAAAAAGACCCAGAAGAAGACAATGGCAAAATACTTCTGAGATGCTGCCAAGAACATTACACAGCCATGTCCATGAAGTCCCACGGAACCAAAATCAACCCAAAGGAGACTTCATCTTATCTAATAACCTTATAAACAAGGTGAACAACTAACATTTTATTTATAATAAGGCCCCCACTGGGCATGGTCCAGCCACAGTTAAAATGATCATTTAAGCTAAAATAAAAGCAAAAATTACATGGACACTACACAATCAATATATATATTTATGTATTTATCTATGTTTTGGGTCAATCTTGACTCCTGGCAACTATATGGACCAGTCTATGTAGTTTTCCTGCCAACATTTTCAGAAGTGGTTCAGAAGTATCGTTTTCTTCTTAGGGCTGAGGCCAGGACTGGCCCAAAGTCACGCAGTTGGCTTCTGTGTCTAAGGCAGGACTAGAATGCAGGTTTTACTACTCCTAGTCCTGTATCTTAAGCACTAGATCAAACTGACTTCTGATATATCTACAGTCAGCATAAAAATAATATTTAGGCAAATACAAATCCTATAACCTAACACCCTGCCATCTGATTTTACTCATTACAACAGGATAAGCCTACCATCTAATTTTCCTAGCAGTCATTCTCAGCATCTACTCACAACTGCTTCCACCAGTCCATCTGGATTATTAAATAAGTAAGTTCTCATCTCTCTCTTAAGAGTATACAAAAGTGTGTGGAATCAGACTAGAAAATGAAGAGAATTCCATAATCAGGAATCAGGTCCTGAAATGTAAGCTAGCAGGATGGAGTAAGTCATGAAGACGGAATGGAAAGCAGCCTTGATCTTGTCAGCCATGCACCATAAACAAGGTCATGTCAAGACAGGACAGGTAGCGGGGAACAGCTAACCAAGATTAGCTAAGCCAGGGTAAAGCCCTGTGGAGGGAGGAAACATGGGGAAAATGTGGGAGGTCCAGAATACTGTGAAATGCAAGACAGTCAAGATTTCTAACCAAACATTTTCAAGTAGATTCCCTCAGCCTAGTGCATTCTACACTTGCCATCATTTCCACAGGGCACAATGTAGTCCAACAGATCTGGAAGATCCCCCCCCCCTGCCCACCTTGAGCTCTAAAAAAAAAAAAAATCTGGACCAAATTTAAAACAAGCAGGCAAATTCCATTTTGGGTTTAAACACTTGCATTGATCTGTGGCACCCCTGCCTAATCACTCTTGTATTTTACATTGTAATATACTTTCTCAGACTCTTGAATGATTCTTTTTAATTTTATTTTTCTCAAGGATCTGTCAGGATCTCATTCGAAATGCTGATGGTCAGGAATTTACAATTCAGCTGTATTTTTTTTTTTCTTTTTCCCTGGAGCTGAAACTTGGCACACACCATTCAGCCAGGAAGTAGAGTTTGTAAGTTTTCTTTTTCCTTAAAAAAAAGAAAGGGGGAAAAACACCACCAAACATCTGTTTGGCCAATTTTAAACTGTGTGCAAAAGCAATCGACATTTCAGATTTCTTTCTTAGAGAGTGACTTTTTTTCCTTTTTCCAAACAGGCAACTTATTATTAAAAAACAAACTCAAGATGTTCTCATACTGCAATGTGGGCTGGAGATATTTTATGAAAACAATTCAACACTGTCACTGGTTAATGAACAATTGTCTTACATAACTGGATATAGACATGCAAGGTTTACACTTCTTCCCATCTCTGCAATAGTCTCAGCTGGTTTGGGTCCCTCTGTCCCAGGGTGGGTAGACAAGTCTGTCCTCAAAATCTCACATCAGAATATTGCACTGAATTGTCACTCATCCTGTGATGAAATCTGTGCTAATATCACACACACAGACACAACTCTTTCCCTGGGAATATGGCGAATCTCTTCTACTTTATTCTTAGGGTGCCTGAGAAGGTGCTGTGAATTTTCCTCCCAGACTCAGAAATCCATCCTAGCACATTCAGTGGAATTTGATCTCAGTTTTGTAGAACTGCAGCTTGGAGCAGTGTAAAGCTGCAAAGCTATATGTATTTTCCTTCATGTAACTTCTATTGAATACAGTGACATTAAGTATGATTGGACAGTAAAATATGGCAGTATTATTGTTGGTCACAGAGTCAGACAGTTGTTTAGACTGGACTTGGCATTTTTATCCACCTATCGAGTCCTTCCCAAGGACCTGGGATAGGCAGGTGTTGTTGTCTGATGGTGTGAAAGGCATCGTCGCAGGATGTGAGCTGTTCCAAGTCAAGCTGCCTTTTGCAACGGACTGATGGTGATTGCGTCAATGCTGATGGTATTCAAGCGGTGCTCCAGATGTTTTGGGATTGCACCTAAGGCACCTATAACTATTGGGACTATCTTTGCTTTCTTTTGCCATAGTCGTTCTACTTCTATCTGCAGGTCTTTATATTTTGTGATTTTCTCCAGTTCTTTCTCTTCTCTTCTGCTGTCTCCAGGTATTGCAATGTCCACTATCCAGAATTTTTTGTCTTTCTTATCAACAACTGTTAAGTCTGGGGTGTTGTGTGGCAGGTACTTGTCTGCTTGAATTCTAAAGTCCCAGAGCACTTTAGCTTCTTCATTTTCTGTTACTTTGTCTGTTTTGTGGTCCCACCAGTTCTTGCTTGCAGGCAAGTGGTATTTCTTGCAGATACTCCAATGCACCATTGTTGCTACTTTGTCATGCCATTGTTTGTAGTCAGTCTGTGTGATCTTCTTGCAGCCGCTAACTAGGTGGTCCAGTGTTTCTTCAGCTTCTTTGCAGAGGCGGCATTTGCTATCTGTTGCTATCTTCTCAGTTCTGGCTTTGTATGCATTTGTTCTTAAAGCTTGGTCTTGTGCCGCCAGAATTAGCCCCTCTGTCTCTTTCTTCAACTTTCCTGTTCTTAGCCATTGCCAGGTGTGGTTATTATCTGCTTTGCCTGCTAGTTGTGTGTGTGTGTGTGTGTGTGTGTATTGGCCATGTAATACTTTGCCTTGCCATGTCTCTTTTATTAATTGGGTCTTTTTTATAGGCCAATTTGGTCTTTTCAGTATTTAGTAAGCCTTCATGGTGTACTAGCTTCAGTGCATCTTCTTCACTGTCTGTCAGATATTCTTCCAATGGCCTTTTTTCTTCTTCAACTGTCTGGTGTACTTGCAGCATTCCATGCGCACCAATGCTCCTTGGTAAGTAGAGTCTGTCAATGTCACTGCGTGGATGAAGGGCATGATTCATTGTCATTATTTTTCTGGTCTTCCTATCCAGTGCTTCTAGTTCTGCTTGAGTCTAGTCCACTATTCCAGCTGTATATCTAATGACTGGAATTTCCCAGCTGTTAATCACCTTGATAGTATTTCCACCACTGAGTTTGGACTTTAAGATCTTCTTTACTCTTCTGATGTATTCACTCCTAACCTTCTTGACCTCAGTGTGCTTGATGTTGTCAGCCTGAAGGATGCCCAGGTATTTGTAGTGATCTTCTTCATCCAGACTCTTGATGTTATTTCCATTGGGCATCTTGATTCCTTCAGTTTTCACTATTTTCCCTTTGTTGATGGTAAGGATGGCACATTTGTCCAGTCCAAACTCCACTGCATCTATATCTTGGCTGTATATTTGGACAGTGCTGAACAGCAATTCCATTTCAGATGGTGTTTTTCCATACAGCTTCAAATCGCCCATGTAAAGGAAGTGGGATAGCCTGGGAGATGTTTTTAATGTTTGATAGCCATGGGCTGACTTGTTCAGTACTGTTGACAGAGGAATCAATGCAATGACAAACAGTAGTGGTGATAGTGAGTCTCCTTGAAAGATTCCTCTCTTGATGTTAACCTCTCCCAATCTATTGCTATTGACCAGCAACTGTGTCTTCCATTGCGCCATTGATCTTTGAGAAAATCTTCTCATGTTTCTACTGACTCCTGTTATTTCTAGGCACTTGATTATCCAGTCATGTGGCAGGGAGTCAAATGCCTTCTTGTAATCAATCCAAGCTACATTCAAGTTGGTCTTCCTTCTCTTACAGTTTTTCAAAATCATCTTGTCTGTTAGGAGCTGATCTTTTGTCCCTCTGCTGTTTGGGTGGTTTCCTTTCTGCTCAGATGGAAAGAACTTGTTTTCAACTAGATGCTGTTGGACTGCATCAGCTACAATACCAGTTAGCAATTTGAAAGTTATTGGCAAGCAGATAATTGGCCTGTAGTTGCCTGGTATTGCCCCTTTTGCTGGATCTTTCATTATCAGGTAGGTTTTGCCAGATGTTAACTAATCTTCAATTTCACCTCCTTGCAGTATGTTGTTAAACTGCTTGGCAATGAGTGGGTGCAGACCACTCATTCAACCAAAACCATGCAGTTCATCTTCACTTGGCACTGACCAATTCTTGATCTTCCTTGCCCTTTTCTCCACCACTTCTGCTGTTATTATAAGTTATTTCATTTCATTTCAGCTTCATTTTTATTCTTACCTACCTCCTTTATCCAAGCTGCATTCTTGTTGTATTTCTTCGGATTGTCCCATAGCTGCACCCAGAACTGCACTGTTTCTTCTTTGTCAGGTATTGACTGACTCATTGCAGTATCTCCACTGATGGGTTGGTAGAAACATTTCTGATTTGACTGAAATTGGAGATTCTGCCTGTAGTGTGCAATTTGAGCTTTGTATCTGCTGATCTTCTTGGCTATGGCTGTTATTTGCTTTATTGCTTTATTATTTCCAGAGCTTCCTTGGTCTTCCTTGTTTCTAGGTGATATTCCTTGATCAGGTATTTTTCAGTCTTTTTGTTCTTCAGCTTCTTTCTTTCATCTGTTCTAGCTTGTTTGCATCTGATCTTAGCCTGCTGATCTTATTTTCCAACCTGATCTTCCATTTTGATGGTGCACTGTTTGGCTTTTTTCTTGTTTGTTGATTTTGCATCCAAGGTATTCAGTCATAACTGCAGCTGTGCTGTACGTTGGTTTGTTTCTTGCAGTGAGATGGTGCTTATATTTGATATTACAGCATTGGCATCTTTTAATTCTTGTGCTAGCTGTTTCTATGTAACAAGCTTCAATGCAGGCAACTTTATTCTGTTGTTCTTGTGCTGTTCTAGATGCTCAGTTATTCTTTGTTTTTTAGTTACAGGGCTTTGTTCTTTCTGAGGAGAAGGCAGAGGAGACGGTGCCTGGTTTGGGATTGATAACAGTTCAATAGTTATGCTGGATTCCTCCACTGCCGACTCCCCCTGGTTTGCCTCTGCAGTCTGAGCGACTTCTGGCAAGTAGCTTTTGGTTTCTTTGCCCAGGGTGGACCTTTGTAGTTCTTCCAATTCTACTTCTGTGCATACTTTATTTTGTCTTATAAATCAACATTGATCTGCTAGCCTCTTGTCTGTTATTTCTAATTCTAGATGTTGTTCTTTCCAAAATTGGTGCATTCTTTTCAGATATCCTCTTCTTGTTGGACTTGATTTGTAATAGCACATCATTATTTCTTTGTTTTCAGTCTTTGTATATTTGTGACAGGTAAACAACTTTTGTTCCAGTAGTCCTGCAGCTGCTGGCCCTGATTGCTCAGCCAACAGTCCTGAGTCCTGTAGCCCATTTGCCACCAAGATGTCCATGAACTAGAATAGCTAGCATGGACCTTGTTGACCCGAGCGACGACCAATCCAGTATAGGTTTCAGTAACTTACATTTCACCATATTGTTTATGGGAGAGGCACTCTTCATCTATTATGGTTGGTTGCACAGTCAGCCAGATGTTTAGACTGGATTTGGCATTTTTACCCATCTATCGAGTCCTTCCCAAGGACCTGGGATAGGCAGATGTTATTGTTCGATGGGGTTAAAGAGATCATCGCAGGATGTAAGCTGCTCCAAGTCAAGCTGCCTTTTGCAATGGACTGATGGTGATTTTGTCCATGCCAATGGTCTTCAAGTGGTGCTCCAGATGTTTTGGGATTGCACCCAAGGTGCCTATAACTATTGGGACTATTTTTGCTTTCTTTTGCCATAGTCATTCTACTTCTATTTACAGGTCTTTGTTTGTTTGTTTGTTTGTTATTTATTTATTTATTTATTGTTAGTTCTTTATTGTTGTTGTTACTATTATTTTGCCTTTGAATCAATCTTGACTCCTGGTAGCTACCTGGACAAGTCAATCCAACTTTCCTGGCAACATTTTTGGAAGTGCCCCACCAGGACCTTCTTCCTAAGGCTGAGAGAGAATGACTGGCCGAAAATCATCCTGTTGGCCTCATGCTTAAGGCAGGACTAGATCTCACCATCCCCTGGATGGATGGATGGATGGATGGATGGATGGATGGATGGATGGATGGATGGATTGTTTGTCTGTCTGTCTGTCTGTCTGTCTCTCTCTCTCTGTCTCTCTCTCTCTGTCTCTGTCTCTGTCTCTGTCTCTCTCTCTCTCTCTCTCTCTCTCTCTCATTAAATTTATATACCACAGTAATCTTTTAAGGATTCCTAGTGGTTCACAACAATAGCATTAATAGAATAATAAAAACTCTATTTAAATATCCATGGTGGTTCTACAATAAACAAGTAAAAGCAAATGAAACACATAACATGCAATTGCAGACCTGATATATAAAATCACACAGCACCCACCAGCAGTCACCAAATGCTCTCCAGAAGAGAAAACCTCTAGAATGGCAACAATAAAGGGGGATATCTATCTTCTAAGGCAGTGTTTCTCAACCTTGGCAACTTTAAGATGGGTGGACTTCAATTTCCAGAATTCCCCAGCCAAGACTGCAACAGAGAAACAACATCTCCTGCCCACAGCCCCTTTTACTACAGGGAAGTTGGGGATTACCAACAATGATCCTGGGATGCTCGTATTGGAGAGGTTAATTCTTGCTGGAGAAGGCAGTCCTGAAGGTACGTAGGTGTCAAGCCATATATAGCTATATAGGGTTAAACCAGCACTTGGAAATTTACTGGGAGCCAGTGCAGGACTCCTCCAAGCATAGGTACAATGTTCACTCAGCCTAAGTGCCAGTTAAGAAATAAGCCATTGTGTGGTCTTCAAAGGTAGCCTCATGTACAGTATCATTACTAATACTGACATGCAGTGATGAGGCATGCATTACCACTGCAAAATCCTACTGGTCCTATTTAGACCACAGATGGGCCAAGGCTGCCTTGACCACTGCCTTCTTGACCACTCCCTTCCAGCACTAGCTGTGAGTCTAGGAGGACCTGGAACTGCTCCTCATAGGATCTCCTCTGGAGACACCATAGGAACTGACAGAGAATGGCAATGGGCAAACAGTAACCTCCTCCTCCTCCTCCTCCTCCTCCTCCTCCTCCTCCTCCTCCTCCTCCTCCAATATTTATATTGTGCCCAGTTTTGATGCATTCTGAGCAGGTAACAATAAAATAAACCTTGGGGGTACAAGGTTGAAGAAGACATGTGGCAACTTTGAGAAAATACAAACGAAGCCTAGGAAAACAGGGAGGCATGGGAAAGGAACTTCACCCTGACTCTCTTTCATATGAGATGGAGGAATGAGAAACACTTTCAAGATTCTGTTATTATAGCGTAGATTAATAAAGTAAGTCCTAGTATTTCTTATGGTATTTGTTTCCTGACTTGGTTTATGTGGAAGGGCTGGCAACATATAACATGGTACCATGAGACAACTAAGGGCCAAAAACACACTCAAATAATATGTTGTTGTTGTTGTTTACTTGTAGTAGTATTAATAGTGGTAGTAAAGTCTAAAATCATTAGCTGTAGTCTCTTTATTGGTGTTCCTGTCATTATTTTAATAAGACCTGGTGTTAGACAATAGCATTCTTGTAGGAAAAGCATAAAGCGTTTTAATCATTCTTCCAGACTCAATGACATAGACATGAACCATGAGGTTTCTCCCCCATTCCCCAACCCATAACTTCTCAGCAGTGTTCACAAGAAACTCAAGGCATGGGTCCTTTTTACCCGATTCTACTCTAGTGTCTTCAAGGAAACAAAAAGGAATATAAAATTCATTTGCCTCTGAGCCCTCTCTGAAAATTTCAGTAAAAACTTAAAAGAGGGAAGAAGTGCTTTTCATAGAATAAATGGGAGTAATTTTGGACTATCCTTAAAACATACACATCAGCAAGGAAAAGACTTTAAAAAAAAAAAAAGTGGGGGGAATTTATCTTTCCTATACTGGTTATAGGAATATACTTTCCTATATTCTGATTTTTGCAGATCTGTGCTTTTGTGGCTTGGCCCAGTTGTCATACAAAGTGGCTAAGTTTCCATAAGCTGCTAGACCTGTCTAAAACAGAGCTGGGCAGGTTGCAGGCTAGAGAACTGCAGTAAATTCAGCTAATAAAACTGTTATGCATATAAAATAGGAGGGTGACAGGAAAGGAGGAAGAGAAATGAAATAATGCATAAAAAGAGTGAGTCCATGGTAGAGAAAAGTTTTTGAGGCACCTGGACTTTGGAGAAAGCACTTTCGATGAGTTTTCTTCTCTAATGATGATGTCTCTTGGCACTGTGGCTTCCTGAGAAGTTCAGGAAGTCTGACAGCTTTACTTTGAAGGGGCCACCACTACTAAGCTCAGGGCATTGTGGACATGAAAATAACAACATCCGACCAATCTAATCTACTAATTGCACAGTAATTCCTTTTGCATTAAAGGAGACATTCATTTAGGAGCAACTGCTAAAGGATATTCATGATAATGGGGGTAGGGCTTAACCAAGCAGTGACTACGCATTTCCTGTCCTTCTGATACCCCTTTTCTTTCTCTTCTGGGAATGTTCTTCTCATGCTCTCAGTCCTCTCCTTCCCACCCCACACACTAGTCCAAAAACGGTTAAAGGTCTGAAATCAACTTCTGGGCAACACAGGGCTTAGAGCTGCTTGTTGGCCACTCCTGGCTTTTTGGATCAGAGCATTGCTTAAAAAGGAGAGAAGTGCAGACATAAGCTATGAATTCTGATGGGATATTAGATTCCCAGCAGCTGGTGCTAAAGGATACCAAAAGCTGATGTTCCAGAGAGACAGAGCCATCACAGTACATTTGGGGCAGATAATGAGAAGCAGTAGACAAGAGCAACTGTGTGTTCTTGCAGGCTTGCTCTGCAGAAGTTTCGGCTTAATTGTCTGATTACAAGGTTGAGGAACCTTCTGGCAGATGACCCAAAGAAAGGAAATAAACATTTTCTGGCAGACTGCCTCTTAGCTTAAGTCAACCCAAAGGTTATGTGGAATCAGAGGAAGAGAAGAGAAGGAAGCTACTCACAGCCATAGGGAGATCCTGTGGGAGAACCGTTAATGAATCCAGGTGAACTTGGAACGGCCAGGTTGGACATGGGGACGTTGCTGTAGCCGTTCATGCTGTTACTGGGGGTGCTGTAATTAGACTGCTGAGGGGTTGAGCTGGAGGAGTAGCCCCGTGGGGAAATGCTGCTTGTATTACGGATGTAGCCTACAAGAAATAAACATTCACTGAGTGCCCTTCAATAAAGATAACAGAACGATGTCTCTCAGACATGTGGTCTTCCGTTTTCTGGATCAGGAATAGATTAGACTTTCTTGCTTTCTACACTGTCACCATTATTTCAAGCACAACACGATTCCGATCTCATTCTGCATCCACGTGACAATGTTTAATATTGTCTCTACGTGTCTGTGCCCTTTCCTCTACCTTCCACTTTTCCCATCTAATTGGTGCTTTTGATAACAGTGGTTGCCAGAACACCTACAACTTTGCACGCATGGTTTGATCAAACGTTTTTGCAAAATTAGGACATGAAGAACAATTACATTTCAATTCAACTAATAGTTTGGGAGATGTGAATTATTTGCATTTAAATACAAGTGAATGACATTTTGCCTCTTCCATAATGTGAATTTTGAAGAAGCTGACGGAAGAGGCACTTAATGAGCTTATGTTTTGCTTCCAGAGAGGTGTGGCTGTCATAAATAGGGTGCCAGAAAGAAGTGGGTTCATGGGAATCTGGGCAAAGTGGGGACAATAATGGGTAAATGAGCATTTAAAGCTCAGAAGTTACAGAAATACCATGAAAAAGTGCCCAAGTATACAGTCAAATAACATTTCCCCAGGAATCAAAACCCTAAATAATGACGAAAAAAAACCCACCCACCAATTCTCCCACATTCATCAATGTGAATAGAATGGAGAGAAAATAATGTGAGAATTTGCTTTCACTTTTTTTTTCCAAAGGAGAAAAAGAATTTCAATTTAATTCTCATGGGTGGAGTGTGGTGTTCTTATACTTATTTAGTTACCAGATGGCCAAGAAGTGTGTGTGAATGCTACTCTTTTTTTTTTTTTTAATTATACAGTCACCATTCCAGCAGTCTGCAGCCTCCCTGGTTTCTCACACTTCAGTTAAGTCCCAAGGAAAGATATCAGGAAGGAACTTCTTTCATGGGGTTTTCAGCTTAGAAGTGAGAATGGTAAAGGAGGCTTTAGAGCGAAGGAAAAATGAGGAATAGAAAGTAACCAGCAGGATCATTTTCTAACCCCTTCAACAGCAATATGCTGTGCAACTCCACCTAAAGAGAGGGAAAATACATCTTCAAACATCCAGATAAGGGTAGAAAACAGAAGTCTTTTTCACTGGGGAAGAAAGTGCAAGGCAAAATTTGGCACAGGGTTAGTTCAGATTATGAAGTGAAATATAGAATTGCAGAGTAGAAAAAGATTTGGGGGGGGGGGGGTTGGTGATCTCCTGTTCAGTGCAGGATTTATAATGTATGCTTTCATCTTGATAGGTGATGGTCCAGTCATGAAAAAAAGGACAACCTTGCAAAGTCGTGGGCAAACTGTTGATCGTCAAAAGCTCTTACTACTGTGAAGTCTCACTTAAAGTAATACCAAGCAGTCTGCCTGTAGAACCACCAGTTCTAGTTCTGCCCATTAGAGCAACAGAAAATAAAGTTTGTTTCATCTTTAGAAACTCCCCTCTTCTAAATTGCTTCCTACTGATATTCCTACTCCAAATATCTGTTTTATCAAATAAGGCTGATATATTAGGAATCTTCTGTTATTTCGTGTGTACACAGCCATACATGCATGCATTTTTAAAATTATTGTCAAGCATTGCATAGTATGACATGCAAATAGTTTTCTGCAACCTCCAACTTTTCTCGTTCCGTGTGCAGCTAACATGCATATTTGTAGGCAACGCTTGAGCTAAGACATATTTTCAAATGGATGCAGTACATACCTTGAATTAAACACCCTTTCATAGTGTAGCAGATTTCTTGGGATAAGTCACACCCACTTTGCTTGACTATAAATGTGTTAAGGATTTATTTTATAGTCCAATTTAAAAACCTTCTTCAATTCTGTATAGCTTTCTGCCTCTCCCTAAGAAGATCTGGGTCTTCAGATGATTAATTGCTAGACTAAGGGTTTACCTTTTAGGGCTAAAAGCCAAATGAGTGTGCTAATGCTGGTACTAACTCCACAAATATAGTTTTGCAGGATATAACACGAGAGCCTCTCTAAAGATCTGTTGCAGCTTCTCATCCTTCCATGAGAAGCATGTCCCACTAGTTGACAAGAACACCCCCTTGTTTGACAATGTATGTACATTTTGCCAATCAGATCTTCATGCTGAAAGAATGGGAAAGGGTCTTTCAAGATCTGGAAAAAATTAGCACACTTGTGTTTTTAATATTTATAACATTAACATGGGATTTGCTGCAAATTGTGGTCAAGGCTGCACCTTCTCTGGGGTTTTAGCAGAGATTCAGAATGGTCCATTCTTTTTTGCACCAAGGATGGATTTAAAAAATTAAAAAGCTCTTTGGAAACTGTAAGAGAAAGAAATGTATTTCCGCAACACATACATGTGAACTACAGAGATGATTTAGGCTATGGATTGACAATGTTTTCGAAGAAATTTGAAAGGTATTTCAGAATGGTATCATCACTGAGGGTATGCAGAAAATCTATGTATGCCACTGTGGCTGGAGAAAGATTCGGGATATAAAGAACAATCTTTTCTTTAATTACCATGAATAATGAGCATAGGAGGAAATTATTTCCCCTAACAGTAAATTGGGGGGAGAAGGGTATTTACCTGCCAAAGCCATCCATCTAATCCAGGCCCAGGGATTAAACTGAAGTTCACCTGGAATCCTGATGACAGCAAAGTTGGGATTTTCCCTTCCATAAGATTCTGGGTGGGGAAGATACTAGCCAGAATGACTTCTTGCTAATGTCCATTTCCTCCCATGAAGCTCCATATTTGACAGGAGAGAGGTTGATTTATACTGGACAGTTTATCAGGTAGCCAAGAGGTGGCATCTTTTTCCCGTTATAACATGTACAAAGTCTGGTGTGTCTCTAGCGGTGCTAAGCTCTTTAAAAAGCACTCTTGCATTCCAGCAGTTCTTGGAACCATTATAAGACCATGCAAATGTCCCAGAAGGGTTCCACAAAAAGCTGGAACAAAGGAGAAGATGGAGCTCACTCACAATACAGAATATCCAGTATAGAACTCCCCTGGCCCTGGCCCTGGCCCTCAATCTGTTCTGCTAAACATCTAATCCAATCTTTAATAATTATTTAAAAAATAGACTAGAAATATGGCAGATTAGAAAAACACTCCTTAAATAAAAAATAAAAACACATAATAGAAGCCCATAAACCCTACTCGGGACCAATGCATCTGCTAATTTCACTTGAGGGAGTGATGCTTAGTTAAAATGATTGTTTATAAACAAAGAAAACAATAAATTATTAGGATGGCCTTGGCAATTAATGAGGACTACATCTTGTTAAAGGATCAGGTCATGGCTGATATTTCCCAGTGTCTAGCCATCATCTTTTTGAAGCAAAACTTCCATACATTGTGTGCATTTCAGTTCAGCAATTTTACCTTGATTATTCCCTTGTGTTGACTCAGAGATGCTGACTCCTAACTGGCTGCCATAGGAATTGATGCCCATCATGGCACTATGAGCAGGGGAGCTAGACAAAGCAGGGATCTGACCTGGATTCCTGGGGACACTGTAGAGCGCTTCTGCAATATCAGCAGCTCGCTTCAGAATAATGTCCTGAAACAAAAAAAACCAACATAAATTTTATTCCAGGCAGATTGATTTGTTTTACAAATTAAAAAAAAAAAATCCTCCACAGATGTTCGGCAAACATGTGTCTTGAGGTGGTGAGGGACCAGGGTAAGATGTGTAGGAAGATACCAAGATCAGGGCTGTTGTTATTATCCCTGATTTCCAAGATTTCATTTCAAATAGGCTCTCAGGCTAATGGTACTTGGCTAACTAGATAATTTCAAGCCCTCTTCCTCAAGGGATTAATACTGTAAAGAGTATTCTGTTCCTTTCTGTTCAGCCTCTGTGTGCAGTGGAAGAGTAGGAGGGAAAAAGGTATCAGAAAGAAAGACAGAGGAGATGCCAGAAGGAGAAAAATGGGTATCCCCCTCACTTGCTTCAACTCCATCAGCCTTTGGCATGTGAAATGGCTCTCATAAAGTCACTCTGATGTGAAGATAGCCCTCAGTGGAAAAAATACTGCTCAATCCTCATCTAGAACATAAGTGAGCAACTGTGGTCCTAAAGCTGCAGAACATAATAACCTAAAAGCCCTCTGGCTACTAACATGTAAGAACTCTGACAAGGGTTATTGTCCCTGTTTTGGGAGGGCGGTGAATGGGAGGAAGGGAATAAGAATGAATGAATATCATAGAAAGAGAGGGCTAGAAGAGCTGGTAGATTAAAGAGAGAGGAAGAAAGAATGGGGCAAAATAAGACTTCCAGAGTTGCAAGCTTTTAGAAATGTTTATAAGTCTGTTTAGAAATTTTTTGTAAAAGCCAACCTCTTTTATTGGAATACTAATAGACTAATCCAATAGAAGACAGACTAACAATAGACTGGAACTATTATCAGATAGGATGATGGAGGAGGAACAGAACTGGTGAACTGGATTCTCATCCTCTGCAGCAGAGTTGGGAGGAAGAAGACATTGCCCTCTTCCACCAGCTCCCTTCCTTGAATGGATTCCTGCACTGAAATTGCAGATACATTCCTATATACAAGACTGAGAAAGATCAACCCTGTAGAGACAGTGGAGGAGTCTTAATTGGGCAGTAAGCCTCATAGTTTCCACTCAAGTTTATCAGATGGAAGGGTGACTCAGGAGAAGGTGCCAACACAATCCCTTCTTTCCACATTCACAGGATAAGGATAGAGGAATTCTAACCTGATTATTATGTGGCGTCCCATACAGTGCTTCAACTAGGTCAGCTGCTCGCTTCAAAAGCATCTCCTACAAGCAGAAAGGAAGGACAACTAAAGATGTGTCATGCATTGAAAAATGTTGGGGTAAAAACTAGGCAAGCACAGTGTAAAACAGACAGACCCTGCAACCAAGCAGGAGAAATGCTCAGAACAACTCCTGTTTATTATGGTTGGCCACAGAGTCATCCAGATGTTTAGACTGGATTTGGCATTTTTATCCACCTATCGAGTCCTTCCCAAGGACCTGGGATAGGCAGATGCTGTTTGATGGGGTTAAAGGTATTGTCGCAGGATATCAGCTGTTCCAAGTCAAGCTGCCTTTTGCAATGGACTGATGGGGATTTTGTCAATGCTGATGGTCTTCAAGCGGTGCTCCAGATGTTTTGGGATTGCACCCAAGGCACCTATTACTATTGGGACTATCTTTGCTTTCTTTTGCCATAATTGTTCTACTTCTATTTGCAGGTCCTTATATTTTGTGATTTTCTGCAGTTCTTTCTCTTCTCTTCTGCTGTCCCCAGGTATTGCAATGTCTACTATCCAGACTTTTTTTGGTCTTTCTTATCATTATTATTATTTATTAGTCATTCATATCTCACTATTCTGTTTATGTGCTCCAAGTAGCTTTTTGCCATGAAAACAAAATGGAGGGAAGGCTGAGCCAGGCTTCACTGAATCAGTTATGCTCTGAACATGCTAAGTCATAAAGCATGATTTACAAACACTACGTTAAACCAAACCAACTCCTCCAATTCATATCACAAGTTTGTCCAGAGTCAACCATGATTTACTCGATTACTTCATCTTTATTTTCATTTATTTTATTCATAGTTTAGGTGGCATGTTATATGGCTTTTATTTTTATTGAGTTTAGAGTTGTTTTACTCCTACCATGAATGTTTTAATCTGCATCTGTTCGGTGGATGTGGTGACATAGAAATGTGCTTAATAAATAAATAAACTCACAATATACTGAACATATTGAGGGGCTCACAATATACTGTACATAAACTGGCTACACAGATCAGATTTGGGCAAACAATGCTAGAATGAAATGTGGGAAGTTGATTTGTGATTCAGCATGCCATACCAATGCAGCCATTAACTTTTATCCTCTCACGTGAATGCAGTCAATATGTGAGAAAGTGAGGTTTACCTTAGCTAGTCGTTCTGGATCACCAGGATGTCTTGGGATAACCTTCTGGAGTCTTTGGAAACCATAGTCTATGGTTGGCTCATTTAAAGCTGAAAAAGAGGATGGAAAGAGAGTGACAAGTGAAATCTTCTTCTTGTAGGGGGAAAAAAACTCAAAAGTTGGAAGTTATTTTGCCCTAAAAGGAAAAAAGAAAAGAAATAATGGAAGAAACCAGTAATTAATGCTGCACACTTATGAATGGAGAATAGAAGCTAGCTAATCAGGAGAGAGAAAAAGAAGCCATTTAACATTATTCACAGCTACTGCTCAAAGAGCAGGTGGCACCTATGGCCAGGACGGCTTTTGCACAGGTTTATCTTGTGCATCATCTGTGCCCTTTCTTCCACAGGGAGGTCCTTCAGATGCTCATTCAAACCTTAGGCATCTCACGATTGGAGTATTGCAATGTGTTTTACATGGGGCTGCCCTTGAAGACCATCTGGAAGCTGCAGCTGGTTCAAAATGTAGGGGTGTGAGCAGTAATGGGTGCTTCCCATTATGCCCATGTGTCATCACTGCTATGTGAGCTGCATTGGTTCCCAGTCAGCTTCTGTGTAATGGGGGGTAGAAATAACCTTGAGGAACAGGAGGATGAACTGCAACCAAAACAAAGGTCAGAAAAAAGAAATTTGAGTCTGAGGCAGAAATGTAATTTGAGAAAGCATCTCAGACTTGTAATGGGCTGTGAGAATAATCTTGGGAGACAGGAGGAAGAGCCACAGCCTAGGCAATGGTCTGATAACATAAATCTCAGTCCAAAGGAGGGATGAGGGTGGAGGAAGCATCTCAGAAGGGATCTGGTTCTCTGGACAGTAAACGCAGGGGAGGAGGAAAGTGCTTTCAGACTGGCAAAATCCTGTTATTGTAACCTTACAATAAAGGTAGTATTAATACTCATGATTTAGGTTTCCTGTCTGGACTACCTTGAAGGGCTGACAGACTTGATCCTCCCTTGTTCTCATAAAGATAAAGGGAGGGAGGGGGAAAACATATTCAGACTAGCAAGATTCTGTTACTGTAACCTTATAATAAAAGTAGCATTAGCATTCATAACTTTGGTTTCCTAGTCTGGTCTACTTCAAAGGGCTGACATTCTGGGGGCAATTCAGGATGCTGGTTGGATACATTTTAAGTTATGCCCAAAGTCTTTTTGGAGCTGGGCAGCCTTAACAAATCAAATCAAATCAAATCAATCTATCATCAGTTTTGCTGAACAAGAAATGGTAAAATGGACCTTATAGACAATTAACTTTGTTTGGGACTACAGTATTGCTGGATAGTAATGAGTAAATCCTTAGAGAATGATTTTGGTCACCCAGAAAGGAACTGATGAATAATATCTTGTAATGTAGAACTTTTGCTGTTATTCTGCTCCCTTGATGTCTCAGAAGGAATAAAATGGTTTAATGTAGAAATTTACACAGCCAAGGACAAATCCTGGAGGAGACCACTAGTTTTATTCTTCCCTTGGATCAAATTGGCACCTTGGTGTTCAATACAACTTTAGATGTGGCTTTGGGCAGAAAAAATGAAGTCACAGAAAAGCCAAAAAAACTTGTAAAAGGGCAATCAGATCATCACAGCTGCTAGTCAAGAGATGCCTTCCACAGGATGTTAACTTGCCTGGAGGGCACATGCATTTATTTAAAAGACAATCACCGTAGTCCCTCTACAGCAATAAACTGGTCAACGCCCATATTTTTCAAGACGTTTCCAAATATTCATAGTTTAATTTTCTTGAACAGAACCAAGCTACAATGCCATCTCCAAAGATGGCTTCCAGAAGACTATCAGGAAATTTCAGAGATGTAGGGTAGATGGGAAGTTGGACAAACATCCCATAAGGAGACAAACCACTTCTGCACAGCTTCCAAGAAAACCACAGGAACATTCCATGGAGTCATCAGGAGGCAAACTCAACTCAGGGAGTCTATGTATTTGAATGGAAGGTAACTTGCCACTGCAAATGTCCATCTTGCCTCACTTGATCATTGTTACACAAGGGCAGTAAGGGAAATTCAAAATGGCAGTCAGTTTGCAACCCTCTGCCCACCATTAATAAGGTCAGCATGGATATCAGGGGGTACTTTGCCAAAGAGAATGCCCAACAATTTCTGATCCATGTTAGTTTCTTGAAGTTTGTTGGAAATCCATTTCATTGCATTTCTCCATTCATCTGCTTTTCTTTTCTTTTCTTTTCTTTTCTTTTCTTTTCTTTTCTTTTCTTTTCTTTTCTTTTCTTTTCTTTTCTTTTCTCTTTTCTTTTCTTTTCTTTTCATTTTTCTTCTTTTTTTAATACATTGGCATGAAAATGGTGGTAAATTGTGGATCTCTGAATTTTTGCACAAGACCCATATTTCCCAATGACTTATTTTCTTCAGCGGCAAAATTCTGATAATATGTTATCCCTAAGATAGATATTTTATCTTTTTTTTAATCCAAGTATTGCATCTCACAATTCAGAGACGTGCAAAAACTACGGGATAATTCCAGGAGGTGCAAACTGAAAATGGTCATAGCAGAGTGAACAAAACCCCTTAGCACTGCAACTTTGCTGTGTTGGAGTGCAGAGTCAAACCGGGTGCCAATTCAGCATTTTGTCTGGCCCCAGATCTTCCCATCTGGCTGTCTTTAGCAGAACAGAATGGAAGTACCTTGCCCAGCCATAATAGGCTCTGGTGACATGAACTTTGATTTATTTTAATGGACTAATGATGGTCAGTTTAAAGACTATTGGATGGAATCAAATGGGGGTTGAATGGGAAAGACTTAGACCTAAGAATTTCAACTTTGCTATACTTAGAATAATTTTTGCCGCCCATGGGGAACCATTCTGGATTGCTTAAGGAGTTTAATAATACACATTTCAACCGCCATAGAATCTATTTCCCTTTTGGGAGCAGAGCAGAGAAGTTGTGCCAATAATCGTGAGAATTTGTCAGAATCCTCTTGAGATCTTATATATCACTATCTGCCATTTCTCTTGTTCATTCTGAGCCTAATAGTTGAAGTAAGTTACATGTCTTGGATCAAGCTACAGGGATTATAAATTGGAGCAGCTTTATTTAAAAAAAGGAAAGGAAAGGAAAACCTAATGATCTAAATGCACATATTTAACCAAGAATATCTAATGGGAATATCCAGATTTGTAACTCAGGGACACAATCTGGTTATTACTCAGTATTAATTTTGAAGAAGGCTGTCCTAAACAAGTGTTTATTTCATGGTGGTAACCTATAAGAATAAGTTCTGCAGGATATGAGAATCAAAGGTATTTATTTATATATCTTCAAATTCTAGCCCTCAGGCTTTCTAAAACAAATAAATGGGAACTGTTTCTAAGCCTAATTCAGGATGTTGCATTTTTAATTTAAGATGCTAACCGTCTGGGATTAAGGACCACTTTAATCTTAACTTGGCCATGCAGATCAGTAACAGTAGTGAATGCCAACGTGAATGAGAACAGAAGGCAAGATTTTTTCAGTGTGGCTCCCAGGTTCGGGAATGTTCATGCCAGTGAGGTCAACCTGGTGTCCTCATTGCTAGCTTTTCAGTGCATTGTAAAACACAAAAAATCAACGATCAGTGTGATTGTGGGCGAGGAACACACTGGATCTTGGTTCACTGGATGTCATTCAATTATATTCAGCTTTACCTCTCATCTTTTATTCTTTCTCTGTTGTGATTTTGCTGCTGGTGGTGTTAGGTGACAGATCTCCCTTCTGAAGGGTCAAGATCTCTTCCAGCTATAACTGTAAAAATCAGTATAGCTAAACTGTCAGTTGTAAACTAGACAAAGCGTACAGCAAACTTTCAATTTACCTGACTAACAAGGGGGAAGGTGTGTCTGTTAAAGCCAAGTATTTCTTAAATCTGAATGGGATTTTATGCATGGATATTTTATGCATTTACACATGTATATACAATCATGGCAAGCAGGATTTTATACATGCACAGAAGTATATAGTATATGGACAGAGTTTAGCCTATTGCGTCTGAGGTCCGCTGAACAGAGGTCCATGAAACCAATGGTTTGCTTGGCTTAAAAAAGAAAGATGCCATCGAAATCCCCTTTCCCCCCAGAACAAAATCAGAAACAGGGCAAGACTTCCACCAATCTGTCAGTCGCTTCAAATTCCAAATCTCTACAAAGAGGTTTCTAACTAATTAAGCCACTAAGGGGTTCCTCCCACCATACAGGGAGGGAGAAAGGATGCCCAGCGTGATACCCAGCTTGGCACCCTGATCAATCTCATGACTGTCAGACATGCAACCCTGATGGAGGCTCCTCTGCGAGAAATTGCTTGCAGATCTAACAAGAGCCATGCGAGCATGTCATCCTTTGCCATAACCCATTAGAAGTACCCATTACAGAGAACATATGCGTAGAGAAAACAGCTCCCACTGTGACATTTAGATGTACCCTTGGAATTTATCTTTAATTTTTATAGTTGTCTTTTTTTTTAACAGTTTATGGCTCTTTCTTCAAACAAGCTGTCTTGGTGCTGTTCTTGTTCAGCTAATGCCTAATCAGTTGGAACATGAAATGAATATTGGATTTGGTATTAAATATTGAAGCACCCTCCTCAGATCTTCAGCAGCTGAATCATGAACTCCTGAAATCCCTGCCTTGCCATCTACATCTGCTTGCTAATGCGAACACTAGAGGCAGGCCTTTCTGGCAGACTCCCTTGGGTGATTCTGATTGGAGCCTAGTTTCGACCCTGAGATTGCTATCAGCTTCCCTGAGCTCTCACGCTGATCAGATTAAAGCATGCCTCAAAAACTTTAATTGATCTCTATCCCTGGTCAGAAACAATAGCTCCAAATATGACAGAAATAAATATATGCTAAGAGCTGAGAAATTGAATATTTGCATTTCTATTGGCCTGATTTCAGAACACATTTGCTCAGTAGTAAGCAAGAACTTCTTAGTTACTTACTTACAAAAGAGCCAGTTTGGTTAAGGTACCAGGATAGAAACCAGGAGGCCATGAGTTCTAGTCCTGTCTTAGGCACAAAGCCAGCTGGGTGACCTTGGGCCAGACACTACCTGTCAGCCCTAGGACGGAGGCAATGGCAAACCACTTCTGAGAAACCTTGCCAAGAAAACTGAAGGGATTTGTCCAGGCAGGGTCCAAGAACTGGACACGATTGAATGGATAAAAAGAAAAGCAAGAACTGAGCATAGATTTAGCAATAGCCCATTTGCACTAGGAATACTCTTGGATTTTAGTTTGGAATTACCCAACCTTGCTTCTAAAGGGAAGTGACTCCATTATTCCATTTTTCCCACCCTACCACAACCTTAGCAGAATTACATGAATTTGCAGTTTGTTGTAATTTGGCTCCTTCAGTTCGTCTGTCTTACTTTCCTATTCCACATGATCAGTGTGCATAAGCACAGTAATGAAACCCTGAGTAGCATGTGTGAGGACTGCATCAGGGATTTTTGATGTAATATTTCACCAGGTGTACATGTGCTATTTTATCAGGGTGCATCCTTCTGTGCAAAGATAAAACACTGTAAAACAAAGGCAGACTTGACTTGATTTTAAGTATGGTCCTATCAAGAATTTTTGTGTGATATGCTGTATGCAGTCAAGTAAAAGGCTGCACCCAAAAAAAATTGATATGGTCATACATATGATAATATCAGCTTGTGGACTGCACCTATCCTGGCCTTTTCTGAATGGTTGATGCTCAAGGATAAACGATATGATTTCACGGCATGTTGTATTTTAGCAGAAATTTGCCCTCTGTCTCACACTAGTTAGGTAAGATAGGTAAGGCAACTGCCACACTGTAGAAATATGCAAGTCAAATAGCTTTAGAATCATTGGACATTTGGACATTATGTCCCCCAAGAAGAAATAAAAAATCTAAATACTGGATTTGTGTGGGGATAAGAGTCATCTTACATTTGCTAAGATGAACAGAAGGCCCTGTTGAAAATGAGCAAAGCTGGGAGATGCAAATGGCTGAAAAATGTTGAAAAATATGGATGGCTTGGAAGATTAGCCCTCATTTGGGAAGGGCTGTTTGCCTGGTGAACTTAACCCTTTTGTAACCAGAGCTTGTCTCTTTTCTGTCTCTCCTTGTCCGTATACCTCTTCCCCTCATTTCCCCTCCATCCCATTTTTGCTCCCCTTTCTCTTCCCTTACCACTGCAACTCTTCCTTTCCCATTTCTCCTATTCATCTGTTCTCCTTTTTTTTACTGTCAGCGGTGAAAGGAGAAAGAAGAATGAGTGCTTGCACGAGTATTTGCTTGTTTCTACGTATGAGAGTGGTTTGTATGAGCAAGAGAGAAGGGCTGGTATATGTAGATGAATTAATTTCTTAAATTGACTTTTTATTTTACAGGCAATGAATTAATTTTATATATGGGGCTCTTATTTTACAGGCAATGAATTAATTTTATAATGGTTGCTTTATTTTACAGGTAATTAATTTTAACCAGTCGTTATTAATTAATTTTTTTTTTTTTTTGTCCTGTCCATGTCCTTTTCTGGAGCATAGTTTCATAGGTATGCACAAACAAACACATCTCATGCACCTTCAGAGGGGGAGAAATCCCTAGGATGGATTTCACCTGGAATAACAATTTTAGGTTAACAAGATGGGGAAGCTGGGCATTTCACAGGAGGCTTTCCCTACATTTACGGCTTATTTTTCCTTCTGTTTTTTCCTTTTGAGATGGGAGCTCCATCTTCACTTCAGGACCTTTGTCCTTTCTAGTAAATACGGCATTACCCACCCTGCCAATTTAATATTCCTTTGGCAATTTTGCAGGAAATGTATGGCGTGTTTTCCAAGATAAGAGAGGTTTAGGTTTGTAGAGAAAAACAGTCTCCTGCTTCAGGCAAAAAACTACAACCAGAACCAAAACAGAATAATGAGTAGTTTCCTCCTTTAAAGCATACCATCATCATTAATAATGTAATCTATAGCTTGTTTTAAAAAACCATACTATCGTTATAATAGGTTCCCAACACTGCTAATACAGTGAACAAAGAAGAAAAACAACACACTGGGTTAATTGCGCAGCTTGGAAGTTCTTTTATTGTTCTGTGTCTTCCTTTAAAGCATTCTGCTACCAGCCAGAAAGAGCTGGGGGAATTGGTTACACCAGGTGCAGCTGTATTTAATAGTTGTGTTTATCACTTTGCTTGTCATGATCTACTTAGACAGAGAGACTGAGAAATTGCTTGATTTTACCCTTGCTAATTTTATGAAGCATCTTCTAGCATACAGCAGCAAAACAACTTTTTTTCTCTCTCCTTGAGTGAACCTGAAAAAGAATCTCTACCAATGTCCTTGCCTACATTCCTCTGTGTTGCCAAACAGCAGCAGCGGACTGAAAAACAACAATCCACTGTCCTGTATTTTTATTCTTGTCTATTTTCAGACTAGATAGATGCTCTGGTAAACATCTCCATGTAGTACGAGAGTGAGTGTTATATGGGGCTACACTTACGTTTGGTCTGAAAGCTGCAACTGGTAAAAACTAACGCAAACTGGACTCTTTACATATACATTAACAGTCTTCCGACAATTGCAGTGCTGGTCTATGAGTTGCCAAGTTCAAGATTTTTATTGTGTCCATATAGACAATTTGGGGCCAAGATTCTTGGTAGAATGCCTTTATGGTTAAAGACTTGGCAATCATTAATGTCCTCCAAATTTCTCACTGGGGGGAAAAAGTCTTCTTTCTGCTTACCAGTAGGAATATTGACCTCATGGGAGATCCACATTTGATTTTCCATAAGGTCTATATTTCTCTGTTCATCCCCCTACATAGACCCCAAAGTGGGGGTTCTACTTTTCCTGGCAGCCAAAGTAGAAATGGCTATGGAGACATATGGTGGGAGGTCCTTCACTGGGACCCTCTGAATCACCAAGGCTCCTCCTCCTTGATGTGACATAGAAAATCCAAATTAGGAGAGCTTCTTCCTTTTCTCATGGGGGAAAAAAATCACTCTTCTGCCAGATCACTTTGATCTGGTTTCAGTCTGCCCCAGTGAAGAGGGCAGACAAGAAGAAGACATGTCTTCAATAAATGGAATCTCAGAATCAGAGCAAGGAGCTGGCCTTTTACTGTACAACCATTCATCTATTTATTTTCAGTCTTCTTGGCTCTCCTCATTTCTATTAAAGCTCAAGAGATCCCATGAGATCCCCCCCCCCCATGTAAGCAATCAGGGAGATTTCAGAGCATGTGTTATAGGAAACAACCCCACTAGTAGAATGTCCCCACTATCACCACCATCTCCAACAGAAATAAATAAACAAATAAGGTAAGTTCAAAAATATCACCTACAGAAATTCAAAAGAAATTCTCAGGAAAGGAAAGCAGAAACTGTTTTTACACGCTAAGAAAACTTTTGAGAATTTGCAAGGCAATTTAATTAAGGCTACTTCATTAGGACCAATTAATGGAAAGCTCAAAAACAGGAGAGGAAAGTCCTCATAATTTTGTCTCCAGAACTTGATACTCAGAGGAGATCTGCCTTGGACACACAGAATATGGTTTTTCAACAAGGATGTCACATTCACAAGAAAAACCTGTAACTCTATTCAGACATTATCTGAATGCATTATCTGTGAAAAGCACACGCAAAAATATCGGAAAAAGGTAAAACATTTTTAAAAGGTACTAATGATTAATTCTTGAAATGAATTCCCAGTTTTAACCCTCAGTAATTTAGGAGAGGGAGAAAAATGAAGCCCTCCCACAGCCTGAACTTTGCAATGTGATATTTTCACATACCTGTATAAATAAATCTACCAGGAGCTCCTTTGCAAAATTGTTTGGATTTGTACGATAATGTTACTTCAACCACGCCAGGGATGTGACGAGGGGGTGTTTGGACACGGATGGCATGTGGGGTGATCAGCTGAGAAAATAAAAAGAGAAAATATGTTGGGACAGTTAAGGACCATTGGGATTTTGCCAAAAAAGTAGCACCCATGCTCAGCGGTACTTGTTGATGAATCTATAAGTCAAAATTCAGTAGAAGTTAACTTTCCCAATATTTGAAAAAGTGCTGAGTTATTTGGGTCAGTTCCAGATAAGTGTCTCAGGTCAAAAATTAAACAGGAAAGGGCTTGGCTAGTATAGAAAATCCCAGACCTGTTGGTTAGATTGGGAAATAAATAAATAAATAAATAAATAAATAAATAAATAATCCAAGGGGAGGGAGGGAGGGAGGGAGGGAGGGAGGACGGAAGGAAGGAAGGAAGGACGGAAGGACGGAAGGAAGGAAGGAAGGAAGGAAGGAAGGAAGGAAGGGAAGGGAAGGGAAGGGAAGGAAGGAGAAGGAGAAGGAGAAGGAGAAGGAGAAGGAGAAGGAGAAGGAGAAGGAGAAGGAGAAGGAGAAGGAGAAGGAGAAGGAGAAGGAGAAGGAGAAGGAGAAGTCATTGTCAATGACAAACCACTTCCATAGTGTTGCCAAGAAAATTGCCTGATTCTGCCCATGTCATCAACAGGAACCAAGCTTGACTTGAAGACATCTTTACCTGATTAACTGTGAAGGGCTTGGAAACAATTATTCAAGGCTTGGTTACATCCTGATTTACTCCTACATTGTGCTCTGTGTTCAACTATCCTTGAAGAGTCAGATCGGCTGTGAACTGGTGTGTGACACTGGTATATCATATAAGGCTTGAACTGCATGGCCTACACTGGTGCTAAGAATTTTCTGGGCATAATTCAAGGCACTTAACATTTAAAGCCCTTAGATGACCCAAACTCTGATTATCTTGAGAGATTAATTCATTCATTATGAATCTGTCCAGGCATTAAAATCAAGAAAAGCCCTTCTGAAAATATACTCATTTTTAGAAGCCCATTTCTTAGAAAGTGGGAGAGAGACTTTCCCCTGCGTTTTCATCAACCTATAGAATACCCTACTTTGTGACTCCTCTTTAGAACATCGGTTAAGGCACATCTCTTTTGCTAAGCCTTTAAAATTCAACATTTAGCTATTTGTGTTTTAATTGCTTTGGTTTTACCTGCTGAATCTATGGGGATTTTTTTGGGGGGGGGGTAAATAAATAAGCATAAAGAAGTGTGTTTGTGTGTGTGTGATGGGAGACTCATACACACACACACACAGGAGTACAATCTGTGGTTTCAGATTAGAAATACTTCTAAAATACTTCTCCCCTGATTCTGGCGTTCTAAAATACTTGCTCTATTTCCCAAAGTGGAATTAACATAATTTGAAATTCTCCATGATTTTTCTTTTCAATTTTATATAGCACATTAGGAATAGATATCTTCTTGTTTTTTATTTGCTGAGAACTCTGCCCCTTTATGAATTATCCCTTCAGCTAGGATCTCTGTAGTTGTGTGAACTGTGCTTTATCCACACACAGAAGTACATGCCTATATGCAAAAGACAATACACACGTGTGTGTGTGCATGTGTGCATCCTATCTGCAATCACATCACCATTGTTTGCTATTGTTTTAGGGAAGATGGTAATAAATCTGAATGAAAGAAAGGTCTGGTCAGTTGTACTACATAATGTACAATTATGTAAATTATACTCAAATTAAAACAGAAATAGAGCAATGGAGAATATTAGGAATCTTTGCTATCCCTTGATGCTACCTCTGAGTAATGATTAGAGCAAATCCAAACTACCTTGACTGTTCAAGGACAGCCTGATAAAATGCAGCTAGAAAGCAAGCTTGCCTACCTCACTCCATACAAGCATGGTCCCAAATACGACTTGTAGCCCATCAAAAAAGTTGTCCCCTATAATGATCACCATGGCTCCACCAGTGGTCCAGCCTTCACTTGGACTAATAGCTTTGATGCATGGAGTGGCTAAAGAGAGAAGATACAAGAGAAAGGAAAGAAAGAGACAATAGAGTTAGCTTTCTGATGGAGCTCATATAAAGACTTCCTTTGATGGCTCTACAGCTCCCAATTTCTCAGCTATGGATTTTTTCCTACAGAACAAGAATGTAGCACAAGGCACAATGATACCTTCTTATGGGAACTGTGGAAACATCATATGAAGTACAAATTATATTTAAAAAAAACCCCAACACTCAAAACTCATGAGATCAACCAACTTCATGAGCATCCTGTATTCATGCATTGCATCTCATGAGATTTTAGACAAGAATGCCAAAAACTTACAATATACGGTGATCCATTAACATTTCAGCTATTTAAATTCATTTTCATCCTCATTAGTGGTTGTCTGAATTATCACAGTTGCACTGGGAACCTAAAGAGACTGCTGCCCTTTCTCCTCCTGGAAGATCTCAGCCAGGAAGATCTATCCCAGACAAGCTTATTCAAGCTTGTTCAGCAGTGGTTTGCCAAAGACAGAGAGAAATGGCAAAGTGAGTGCCTAAAACAGATGCTGAAAAGATATTTTTTACCCCTTACTCTCTTGTTTCTGGATAATTTGGGAAAACTGCTTTGCCTTTCAGTGACGTCCATTTTCTGCGCTTTCAGGCATCTAGGACATGACCATTTTCAGTCAGTTTCTTGGCTCCCCACCTCCCTGCCTTCTCCAGTCTGGGAATTGAGGTCTGGAGAGATACTGAAGATTCACAGTATATGTTTAGCCCTCTCACTAGAAGACATTGGCTTATCACACAAAATATAAAGCAATATTGCTTAACCATATTTATTGAAAGAACCATAAATGGCTGGGTTCATGCAACACATTAAACCATAAAAAGCAAATTAGAGTGTTCTATGTATCCAGGGAGAGAAAAAGTAAATTGGGATGATAAATGATGATGACAATTTCCTTCATTTGATTCCTCTGGGAGCTCAAAGTGATATACATGGAAAGGATTCATGCAACTTTGCCCCAGTAAAATCCCTATCAAGTAGGTGATGATGAGAGAGAGTGACTGGCCCAAAATCTTGCACTGAATTCCCTGGGGACCAGGAACTTGATGGTGGATCTCACCAGTCCAAATTCTACACCTGAATCACTATAATACATTGATTCTGCATAAGTGTTATCCCAAGGTTTACTGGGAAGAAGGAACTGAATGATTGCTAAATCATTTGAATTATTTGAAAGTGTAAATTACAGCTGATAAAGCATTTTTTAATGTTACTTCAACACTGGCAACAATATATTGTCTTGCATTCTCAGCCTGATAGCTTAGGACAGAGGTAAACAACCCAAAGCCTCAGGACCACATGTGCTCCCTGAAAGCCTTCTTCGTGGTGGCCCCAGAGACCTCTAAAAGTTGCTACCAAATTGCAATCTTCTAATAAGACCAACTGGAGACATGATTAAGCATGACAAGGAATGCTTCATTTTTGTGCTGACTCTGCCCATGATTTTTTGAAGTGCAGCCACCCATTGCCAAGTGTGGATCATAGCCGCTCAAAAGCTGCACAACCCTTCCCAGAGGGAACACCTGCCCTTTCTAATCAGCTATTTCTCATAGACCAGCTCTGTTGCATTGGTTAGTAAGCTATAAGCCAAGAAACTGGCTTGCTTTGGGCCAGGCCAAAACCTGAGCATGCCTGTTTTATGGGAAGAAAAGAAGCAAACAAATCAGAGAGAGAGTTGCCATGAAATATGAGTTCACTCAGCGGTAGATCACATTTCTATAGTCTATATAGAAATTCCCAAGTTTTTTCATTGCTTCTTGAGTCAAGGATCTTAGATAGTCAGAGTGAGAATTCCACCTGTGTCTCTGGAGAACGACTGCCACTCAAATCAGTCAATGCTTGATTAGATGCATCACTGCTCTTGAACTGGAATAAAGTAAGGATCAGCAAAAATAAAGAACTCAAGCTGGTAAACGAATCATGACTGCAGTACTTCCCAATTTCATATAAAGCATTTACAGCAAATTCTTCTTTTTAATTGCTTGCTCATTTCAAAAAGGCATGGGTGTCTTCCAGGGGGAAATTCCTCAGAAAATAAAAATGAAAAAAGAGAGAATGCCAGTAAAACAGCAGCAGTTTTTTAAAAGGTAGCTTGAAATGAAAGGGAGAAAAGGTTTCAGAAATACTATGAGATTCATAGTAAATCTTCATCATAAGATTTAGAATGACAGTTTTAAGCAACCAACTGCTCAAATTTTGATACTTTCCAAAAGGAGCTTTTTTTAAAGGAAGGCTTGTTTTTGCCTTCATCATAGCTTATTTTATTTTTTAAAAAACTGTATATCACTTTGAGAGTCCCACCGGACTGAAAAACAATATATACTTTTAATAAAATGAAATGAATAAAATATTTATGCTTGGAACACATAAGATTAGTAAATAATCCAACTGTCTTGGCTCATAATTTTTAGAAAAATTCTGTGCCGTAGGCCAAGGTCACCACCCCAAATACCAAAAACAATTTCTTCTATTTCTTCTATCTAGTCTTCCCCATTCATATTCTATTAAATCAAAGAGACCAACAGAAGTTTGCATGAAAGCTAACCATGGTGAGGAAAAAAGTGCCCAGAGAGTTTTTTCTCTCCCATATTATTAGAACAGAGAGTCATCCATGTACAGTACATTAAATGCAGAGAGATTCAACACAGATCCTTCTTTAAATAATGAATAGATAAACTATGGAATTTATCTATGGAATAAACTATGGAAGTGATGTGATGATAGCCACCAATTTAGATGCTTAAAAAAGTTCATGGAGGACCTTTCTAACAATGGCTGCTAGCATTGAGGGCTATTTACTACCTCTGGAATCACAAGCAGCAGACTTTAATTACTAGCTGCTATGGAATAGCAGTAGATGAGGCCTATATCCATCCTTGCTGTAGACTTTTCCCCACAATGTGCTTAACTGGGACAATTAGGGGTATAATATGCTGTGATTAACTGACCCAGTTAACCAATCCCCAAAGGGTCACAGTTAACCCCAAACAGGCCCAGTCATGTACAAGATGAAACTAATTCCACCCACTCAGTAGTCACATGGAACATTTAAATCCAAGTCCCCTAAGAAAAAGAGATGCAGAGGAAGAGCAGTTGAAAAAGTAAACCCCTCCATTGTCAAATTCATTTTTAAGACCTAGCAGCACAGGACACATCTCTCAAATTCAGATTGATACTGTAAGCCTGATGTCATGAAACCTTTCCAGTCCACTGCTGGTGTAAAAGCTTTTGAGATATCAGATGTTTCCTGGAGGACACAGTCAGGAATGGACTGTATTCCTGGAATGGAAATTTTGACTTATTTTGATTGTGTACTGCCTGAACCATGAGTAAGGAGATCTTACTGAGATGGGAAACAGTACTCTTGAACAAGAAAAGTACAACAACATTAAACTAATCACAATGCATGGCTATCCATGGAAAGGGGGCAAATGATGACGGGTATATGATGTCATCATGCAAATAGACAGATTATGTACTTATATCAGACATCATGACACAAGTACATAACTGTAACATTTGCACAATGACTCAATGTCCTCATGTCCTCCTTTTGATGTTATGGTGGCTTATTAGAGATGGTTACACCAAAGCTTGCAATAGGTCTAGCTACAACATTTAAATAGAAGCCCCAGAAGCAATCCATTTAGGACGAAAACAAATGGTACACGAATGCAACCTTTTTCTTCATATTGCAGTCTTGGTAGAAGTTAACCTCAAAGTTCTTATTAGTTGTTTTATTTTTTTCAGAGACACATTTTGACCTGTTTGACATACTGTACTACATTAACACATAAAATAATTTGCTTCATTTTGGTTCAGTACTTTGTGTGAACTCAGCTACTGTGGTTTTCAAACTAGGCTTGATGGCTATTTAAAAGCCAGTCATTGTAGCTAATTCAGTAAACTATGATTACACAAATCACAGTCAGTGTGATGTGCAAACCCAGCTATTAGCTGCAGTTACATAATTAACATCAGTTCCAGTTTTCCCTTGAGAAGAACACATATTTTTTCCTGTTTTCTTCTGTCTCCTTTTCTCTCCTTTTTCCTTAGTATGCTCTTCCCCATGATTAAAAAAAAAAAAAAAAAAATCTATTGTCAGCCTCTTTGAGTAGACCCATGATTTATTTGTTATAATCTGATGGATCCTCGAATTGTTTTGATTAAATAGAAATATTTCATTTTCCTCTGGAGCTGGGTGTTGAAATCAAGGGTTTTACTGATGGCTTGAATACACTGAAAATCCTCCCATTTTATCCCAATTTAACTCATGTTAAGCACGCCTGGTTTTTATAAGATAGGGTAAATCCCCCACCTTGCCCCCCCCATTCCCATACATTCAAGGCCTCTGGACTATACATCCCATCAAGAGCCCAATATGGTTTTCCAGTCCATAACCAAAGTCAATCCATCACTCGATTCCCAATGTTGACAAGGTCAGAGGTGGAAGAGAGCTTTGGCAGAGCTCCAAAACTACAAGACTCCTTTGAACAGCCAGTCAATCACATTCAATCAGTCAAGGAAAAACTGGAAGGTTTCGTAGGTTTAGAAGCTTGGGAGTTTTCTTCTACCATTTCACTGCCCGCTGGGGGAGAATTAACACTGCTCTGAATTCTTCACTGATTCAATCATTTTCTTCCAGTTCATTAATTCTCCTCTAGGTTGAGGCAGGGCACATTTTAACAGGAGGGGTGGGGGGAATGCAACAAAACAACCCTAATGAAATAATAGACCAACTTGTCTCTTCTCGTAACGTCACAAAGCCTTCTCACTTTCACTCGCTACGGGGAAAGGGCCAAGAGGGGCTTCTCTAGGCTTTAAAAAAAAAAAAAAAAACTGGTGCCAGAATGGGGCTTGGAGAGAGTGGAGGCGATTATCCAATTTGAAGCTTAGCAGATCCAACGATTTGTAATTGCTTGAAAATACAGCCTGCAGACGATGGCGATGCCTCGCTTAGCCAAACAAACGAAAATCAATTAGTGTCAGTTTCCCTTCTGCGCATTGTTATGTTTCGCGCCGTTTGTTTAAGCGAGCGGCTGACACTTTTTCATACACATCTTGCGCTGGTCCCATTTCTGTTTAACTAAGATGTCATGCGGCTTGATTTGCTCAAAGATCAAGTCCAGCCCAGCTGAGCAAAAAAGTCTGACGTTCCCTGGCAGAATATTTACCATGTCGCCTCTTGGTTCTTCCAACTTCAAGGAGCCGGGAGGGGGGGGGGAAGGGAGGGGGCAGGAAAAAATGCAGGGGGCAACCCAAATTTCTTTGACAGGATGGTTGTTGCAAGTTCAGAGACCACTGATTTCATTTGCAAGGAATATCTCCTTCCGTGAGCAAGATAACGCTCAAGCAGATGGATCTTAGCCACGGCCAAATTTTTGCTGCCAAAGTACACAATCAAATGCAGAAGAAGAAGGTTGCAAAGTTAAGGGATAGAAAGAACTGGGTCACTTGTGAATATATCTCCACCACCACTGGGCAATTATGAACTTGTAACTGAGGAACTGGGTCAGGGATGCGAAATTTCTTTCCTTGACCCTCAAATGTGCAGAATTGAACTAGCAGGTCCACAGAGAGGTTGTGATTGTGTTTGGCTGGATATGGACCATGCCTTATTCCAGGCCTTTCCTTATAATGCCCAGCATCCCAGAGAGAAAAACTGGGCTCAGTTATACATGCCGTGATTTTCACAATGCTGTGATTTTCACATTTTTCACAAGTCATGGGGTGGGGGGAGTGGAATGTCCCATTCCAGGTTACTAAAAATATCTGTCCTTGTGCTATACACTCCCCTCCTTTCCTGGTGTAAATGAGGGGAGATTGTGCTGATTCACTTCACTGTCAAATTTCATGTTGATGTGGTAGCGCATAAGCACTGAGAGATAAGCTCAAATAGACTTGACCTAGTTTTAAAAGCAAAAGAAACACCCCTCCCTACAAAACAGGAAAAATATCCTGCCCTGTCCATGTGTATAGTATGACCATAAATGTTTGTCTGTCCCCAACTGATATGATTATCTTGCTAATACCAAGGGACATAAAAGCACTTTTCACCCATTAATAAAGTTCACCCATTATTCTAAGCCATAATCGGGTGTGTTTGATTTTGGCTTAATGGGATGTGTGAGCCCAGCCGCTTCAATTTGCAAATCATAATTTAGGGCCTCACCCCAACTGCCAACATGGCTTATTCAGTACACTGTGATTCAGTAAGCCATGGGATGTGTGAATCTAGCCATTGTGTTTTCTAAATCAGGTTTATAGCTTAACATCATGTGTGAACTAGGCTTGTTCAACTATGGCTTGTTCAACAAATCCATGGTCTGGCCTGTGGAATGCACACAACCCTCCAAGTCATTTTGCTACAGTCTGCAGCAGTGCTCAGGAAAGCGCAAGCTCTGAGTAACATGCATTCCTCAGCTGGTAAGAAAGACCCCAAAAGGAAGCCGCATGGCCCATTTCAGGAGGTATACAATGTGAGAGGAGAGCAAATGTGATTGACAGAGACAAGGAGGGAGAGAAAGGAGGGTACCTGCTCAGACTCAGCCTAGAACCATAGAAAGTGTGTCACTCACTGCACATATGGCAGAAAAGTATATCTGCAGCTTGTCAGTCTTGCAGAAGATCCTCCTTAGGCAAAGAAGGAATAAGGCCACGTGGACCTATACTCCTAGTCCCACACTGAAGCACTGTCACAACTAGGGCCAGGACTGGACATCAGGCAAGTGGCTAGGAGTGCACTGCCATAGGCCTGTCCTGCTCAAGCATCAAGCCATTTCTATCTCCTTGCCATTCAAGGGACTCAACAACTCCCAGGACCATGAGGCTGAGCCCTGATATCAAAGTAATTACATTGATGTTCTGCTTAATGAAAAGCAGATAGGTGGCCAAAGTAAACTGGTGGGGAAAAGAGCTCTGATTTGCAATAACTTTTTTTTTTAACAAATTGAGTTCTGGGTACATTTTTATTCACTAGAAGCTTTTGTGCCAATGTATGAAAAAGCTTTGGTGTTGTGGCCCTCTGGCTAATGAGCTGGTCCTCTTATGTGACAAGCTGAAGTTCAGACCCCTGAGTTAGTGTGATGTGTGAATCTAAACAAAGAATAAGGAAAGATTAAAGAATAAAGATTTAGGAAAGTTTAAAGATGGACACTGATAGCTATTAATACCAGTACTATATGTTCAGAAGAAAATAACAAGAATAGTGAAGGGTGGGAGGTCAATTCTTACTGGAAAAGCTTGAAGTAACTGGTTCTATGTAGACCGAAATGAGGGGTGATTAGAAAGAAATTGGGAAGTCTTCTTCAAACATTTAAAAGTCTTTGCAAAGATGATGGAGTACATTTGATATGTACTCAAACAGAATCACCAGTTTCAAATTAGAAGACAAGATGTTATGAATAGAGAGAAATTCTGCTGGGGTAGTGTTTGGGATGGCCCAAACAGCCTAGGAAGTTTGGTATGCTACATGCACAGGCTTGATGATCCCTTTCAGAGGTGTGCAGCTACATATTTCCTTCATCAGTGAGATGGTAGACCATATAATGTTTGAGATCCCTTCAAAATCTGTGATGCTAAATGTTTTAAGGATGACTCTAATATCTTTTCAAAACACAGGACAGTACAAAGCAAAGGTTGGGACTTCTTCAGGACAGATTTCGGAAAATCAGGCCTCTCAAAGGGTAGTTCTAGCATATACCTAGTGTTGATCTACATGCAAATATGACCAGAAATCAATATTTTTACAGTACCCAAAGGTCTTTAAAATGGCATGCATCCATGTCAAAGGTGGATGGGCATTTGTTTGAATGTATGCCCATCACTTCCACGACCAGAAGGACTAATAAGGCTCTCTTGATGAGAGAGAAGGATAGAAATGTATCCAAATAAGCTTTCAAAGGATGTCCTTAGATCTTCGTATTCGGATGTGTGAAAAACAAGTATAGGGGTATGCAACCTGTTCTATTTTGGTATTTGGGAGGACATGGCAAGTAACTGGCCAAAAAATAGTAGATGAGGCCAGGACAAAAGCTAAACGCAATTAAGATCAGACTGATCTTAGAATGTATTCAAATTAAATACAATTAAAATGATTATTCTCCAGCCATATATGTAAATAACTTTTCCTTTCTATCCCTTGATAAAAATTACAATTTGGCATCAGGTTTTGGAAGACCTTGGGAGAAATTTTATCCTGGAGGAAGCCAGGTGTGTAAAAATTTTGGGGTGGAGGCTTATAGTTAAAACTCATAACCCCAAACTAGTTATTTTGTATTCTTTTGAAGCTGACCTATTTTATTGGGTGACATTTCACCATCACCTTGGAGACCAGTGAAAGAATCATACCTTCTGAAGGGTCAAGCCTCCTTGCTCTCCGCCCATGTTTTGAGTTGTTGTGAACAAACATATTGTCTGATACTGCCAAGACATGCCCGTCGACGTTCACTGTTGTTGATAACACAACCTGGATGTTAGAAAAACAGAAAAGAGAAAGGCAGATAAATTACTTCTCCATGATCCATGTTCCATTACCTAGCCAAGTTTAAGCCCACATTCTTTTTTCTTTTCTTTCTTTCTTTCTTTCTTTCTTTCTTTCTTTCTTTCTTTCTTTCTTTCTTTCTTTCTTTCTTTCTTTCTCTCTCTCTCTCTCTCTCTCTCTCTTTCTTTCTTTCTTTCTTTCTTTCTTTCTTTCTTTCTTTCTTTCTTTAAGAATAAATCCAATCCTTATAGGGATTAACCTTCTAAAGGGGAGGAAAAATAGCTTTTCTATTTTGATTAAGATAGTAGCAGGAATACATAGCTGCCCAAGACCTATAAATCAATATTTTGATTTTGACAGCTGAATTGATTCAGTTTGGATTGTCCATTCAAACAACCTAATAGACATGATGTGATCTGGTTCATTAGTTCAATAAAAAGTGTGTGTGTACATTTCTGCAAAAGTCCAGCTATATCATCAAATCAATCTGAAGGGACCTAAATCAATATGCCAGGCCAGTTTAGTGATTCAGTTTTAAGATTTAGTACAAAGAAGTGAATTGACTGAATTGTCTCTAAGCCAAATATTTGAGTCAAATCTTTATATAGAACAATTAAGCCAGTACTAAACATCACATCCTAAGGATTTTAACAAGATTCATGCTTTGGTTCAACAGATGCTGAAGACTCTTCCTAAGTTTCTTAGCAGACAGCGTGTCCAACTTTCTTTCAAAAAGCTGTGAATAGGTGGAAAGAAAAGATCCCAGTGGGGTGCAGTGGTAGAGGTGCTGAAACAGGACCAGGCAGACCCATGTTCAAATCACCCTCAGTTTTCAAGAGCAAGCCTGTTGTTATGGGGAAAAACAGGAGAAAGGGTTGCTCTATCTGCCACCATGAGCTGCTGGTGGAAAGATGGTACATAAACATTACAAATAAATGAAATTGCATGCACATATAAGGCATATGCCAGTCATTTTACCCCAAATACTCAGATTACATGGTTATGAAAATGTTAGCTGAATTAAGAGAATAGTAACTCTTCCTCTGGGTCCCAGTCATTCTAGTGAGTCTTCCAGGAGAAAATTCACCAAGTGAACATTATCCATGTGTTTCTCCTGCCCGAGATGAAACTGACAGAGGCAAGAGAGAAGGGTATTTATGGTCATGGCATCAACTTTGGAAAGTCTTTTCCAATGATGTTTATCAACCACCATCGCTATTTTTAGTCATTGAACAAATTCATCCATTCTTTGTCTTCTCATCCTCCTCCTCCTTCGTTGGAATATGGTCATTTCTTTATGCAAAGTTGCTTCCATAATTGCCTTCTAAAAACAATGCAACTCAAAGGAAGAGGAATGGGGAGAACAAAGGAAAACAGGTCACTTTGATATAAAGCTGCAGTGGTTTATGGATCTGATCATCACAATCTTCCGAGAGATGTGCTGCTTAAAAACAGAATGGAAAGAGCTCAGAGTCAGGAAGAAGGTGAGGCACTGATCTCACTGCTGGGCTAACACAGTAGTTGAACTTCCGATCTTTCCCTCTCCTGCTGTCCGATGGGGCAGTTTCAAGATTACAAGGGGAGGGGGGAGAGGCAGAGTATGATGTGTTGGGTCCTTAATAGAGCAGGAACTGTCCCTGATTTCTTTCTCTTCTTTTCCTGAGACCTGATGGAATGGCTGAAGAATGTGTTTCAGTAGTTTCTAGGTTTGGGTTTTCCTCTCTGCCTACTTCACTCTGTACTTTATTCTAATCACACTAAATAAAGCACTGTTAAACAAAACAATCAAGATACCTTTATGCATGGGACAAAAGGCTAGAGGTTTCTTCTTCCAAAACTCTGAAAGTTGAATTCTCCTTTAGCATTGGTGATGGAGCACTGTGTCTTTCTCAACTAGCACTTGAGGCAGGCTAGTTTAGGAGGCTCATGACAGGTTGTGTGGCATCCATAGTTAGTCTTTGACAGCTTAGAGCAGTGTTTCTTAACCTCAGGAACTTTAAGATGTGTGGACTTCAACGCCCAGAATTCCCCAGCCAGCATGGCTGGCTGGGGAATTCTGAGAGTTGAAGTCCACACACCTTAAAGTTCTCAAGGTTGAGAAACACTGCAATAGACCATTCATTTGAGAAACACTGGCTTAGAGGAAAAGCCTAAGAGCTCTGGAGGAACAGCTGGGAATGCTACCTCCCCCTCCAACATCTGCCATTTTAAACAATGGCTTCATTCTGCAGAATGGTATTGCTGGTCCTGCGAAGCGCTGGTAGGCTTCTCCAACGTTTTCAAGGAAAGAAAAGGCATACATTGCACACATGTTCACCCCTGACCAATTTGTGTTGACATCTCAGCTTGGATTAAGAAACGCTTCTTCCTCTTTGAGAACCATTGGTAGTAACTGCCTATTTCTTCACCCTTTGATACAAATACAATCTAACAATGAATTACTATCTCTGCTAACTAAGTTTTATTGAAGCCAATACTATAGTGCTGGGAAAGGTGCAGGGGGAAAAAATCTCTACAAACCCTTCCTGTGTGCAGAAAAACCACCAGGGCTAGAAACTGGGAGACTGTGAGTTCTAGTTCCGCCTAAGGCACATAGACAACTGGGTGCCTTGGGACTAGTCACACTCTCGCACAGTCATAGCAAGAAGAAGACGATGGCAAACAAATTTCCAAAAATGTGGTTGGTAGGTAGGTAGGTAGGTAGGTAGGTAGGTAGGTAGGGAAGGAAGGAAGGAAGGAAGGAAGGAAGGAAGGAAGGAAGGAAGGAAGGAAGGAAGGAAGGAAGGAAGGAAGGAAGGAAGGAAGGAAGGAAGGAAGGAGCGAGCTTCCAAGTTGGTGGCCATCATTGCTGTAGTGAGTTCCACAGGCTAATTTTTTCCTTTTAACCAGTGTGTTCCACCTCTAATCTCCCTTTAATCTGACCTGAATGTCCTCTCATTCAGAAACACAGGCTGCCACTAGGTGTTTAATTAAAGCATCTTGCATGTAACCCATCATACAATATTAAAGAGAGAAAAAGAGGCATGGAGGAACCAACACATGTCAAACTTGTAGCATGCTTTGTGTACTTGGCAAAATATAAATATCTTAGAAATAAAATAAAAGCTCCACTTCAAAGTTAAAAGCAGGCAAGTCCAAACTCCCAAATCCAGGGAGTAGTGTGGATAAGGAAAACATTGGAAACATCCTCAGATTCAGGGAAGCTGCACTTGGACATTTTAGTCCTGAGTTTCCTTTCAGCGACAGGGAGGGGGAAAGTAGGACAGGAGTCTATGATCAAATGACAGAGAGAAAAGGATAAAAACTTCACAAGGCACAAGGAGGAAAGCCTTAATCCTCGATGTCCCATTCTAAAAGAGAGTCTTCAACAGCTGACAAATTCTTTCCTTTCCTTTCCTTTCCCCCCATCCCTTTTGGAAGGGGAGGGATCAGAGCAGGGAAACCTGTTTTCCCTTCTAGACCATTTTTATGCTGACTGAACAAATGCACGCTCTTGCTCACTTTCTCTTCTCGGTACGAGCTTAATTCGTTCCAAAAGGCACTTGTCATACTTTACATTAAGGGTGCCTTTGCATTCCTGCCACAAAACGTGTTGCTTCCATATGCCAAAAAGGTTTCGTCATGGCACTCTAGGTGGAGCTGGGACTTGGTTCCAAAGTGAACAGTTCCCCCATGACACGCGAGAGCTCCAACAGATGCACTTCATTATTTTCTCTTAAACAATGGAAATAAATTTTAATCTCTCGCTGGCCAGCCCAGACCACACTACGGCAACAAGGGAATAAGGCTGAATTATTCCAGTGTCTGAAATATTTACGAGAAGATTTTAAATTGTAACCAAATGTAAACCAAAGAGTGGATTGTTGCACCTTCATATAAGAGACACGAAGCTAATCACAAACACACAAAATACTGCATTATAAGCACCCATTGGGATGGAAACAAATAAATAGCCAATCACATAACATGTTGATCTATTTTACATCCAGATTTGACATATATACGCTGGAAAGTTTAATTCATAGCAAGCAGAGGAGGGGCGGGGGGAGGAATCCAGAAATTTAAGTGATTTGGGATCAAGGAAGATCTAATGGGAGGTATGTTTCATTTCTTATACTGTTGGGTGGAATTTAGTTTCCAATATGGGAGATTGGTATAGGGGATCAAATAACCTAATTCTTCTGGTTCTGCTGCTGAAGGATCTCCTTCCCCAGCCTGAAAGTCATATTTGATCCAGAATGTAGCACTGTGAATGTAGGCAGGACCACTCAATACCTGTTGTTCAAGGGCTGCTCTGGTTCTTAGTTTGCTTCTGGACACAGTTCAAAATGTTGATGATGACATTTAAATCCTGAAGAACTTAGGCTCTAGATACTTTAGGGATGGCCTTCTAAGCCAGGCTGCTCATACTTTTAAGATCTGATGAGCATTCCCTGCTCTGTGTCTCGAGTGTGGTAGAGGAAGGACCTTCTTGAAGTCTGCAGCTAAATGATGGAAATCCATGCCTTGATGCATCATCTACAATAGCTTTTTGCCAGTGGTAGAGAATAGAGTTGCACAAAATATTTTGAATTTTTTGGCAGAAAGGAGACAGCTCCAAGTAATGGTCTGAACAATGTTCTTGAACTATGCTTTTGAAATTAGGTCAAAAGCCACAAATTGCTCACCTCTGGATTAGGAGCATAGATCTCTAAATATTGGATACTAAGGAGTTTGCCACCAATTATGGCTACAACATATCTTGTTGAAGAGCTCCAGATACTTTTGGCTGTGAAATTTTGGAAACAGGATGCTAGAAGAACCTTAAACCTGATCTAGCAGGGCATTTCCATTTGCAAAGGACCTGGCTTTTGAGTTCCTTTCATTATGATGCATTGTGTCTATGTTTTCTCTACACCATCATGATAGGTGCCTTAACACTGTGGATTTGAAATGGCTTTCATGGAGGCATACCCCTACTGAATCATTTGCTGAACATAAACCATCACCAAACAGATATTATATATTGAATAACTGAAAGTCCATAGTGGTGTGTGTGTGTGTGTGTGTGTGTGTTTAAAGGAAGCAGACATTCTTCCATAGTCTCCAGCTCCCAAGACCTCCCCTTTCACCAGCCAACAGCTTTCCCCCAGTGAGTATTTCCTGGGTCACGGAGGGTGACCCTTTCCATCTGGAATCAATCAGTCAACTCCTGACAACTTCCTGAAACACCTCATTCCATTTCCTGTTCTCTCCCCCTTCTCATCACCCCCCCCAGTTTGCTTCACTCTTCAAAACTACAGGCCACAGCAGCTTAATGTTAGAGGGTCAGCCACAGTTAGACTCCAAAACACTACACAAGGAAACCTTTGACCTTCAGAAATCTTTACATCTTAGCTAAACAAATCAAGGTCAATATTTCTTACCATTACCTTGTTAACCATTTAAATACTTTCTCCTTCCCTTTTTTTCATCAGGCCCTTGGATGGCTTATCCATCAAGACCACTGGTTCATCCAGGATCATAAAATGTGACATCCCTTTGTTTCCTTTAAAGGCATATGAGACTGGTGAGGCCAATTGGCCTGAAAACCCCAAAGATGTAGGCCTCTTAGGATAATGACTGAACTGTCGTATCATAGACATTCGGTTAACCTAGCTGTTGAAGCTAGCAGAAGAGATGCTTGCTGATATGATGAGGCTTGTTGGCCACAATATTCTCTTCTATAACTTCCTGGATATCAGTTCTGGTAAATGTAGTAGCCTTCCTCAGTCAAGGATAAGTCACTGAAAACATATTACACACATACATTATTTTCCTGGCATTTCCAACTTTCTCTCTTATGTTTCATCATGACCCTCCATATGAAATGGAGCACCTTCTCATCTCCATCATCTATATGTGTTTTCAATGGCTGCATCCCTTCCAGCAGAACTTAGCCATATTGTGGATGAAGGTACCAGAGTGTCCATTGCAGCTGAAAATAACATCTGCAGCCTCACCCCCACCTAGCCACACCCACCTTAAATAAAATAAATTAACAAAAATGATTTTAAAATGTAGAAATCTCACCAGAACACTGCATCATTGAAGGAGTTGACATCCTCACATGAGATGCTGACATTTTCATGTGAGATCCTGCAACAGTTTGAGCTCACTAACTCTTGGGTAATCTAGTTTGGGTAATTCACAAGATTCCAGCATTCTATATAATATTTAAGATGCCTGGGACATTGAGCAAAATTGTGTGATGCTGCCCGAGGCTTCAGAAAGCTGCCAACTCATGCCCAATTCATGCCTAAAGGTCCCATCTATGGAAGTGCATATTTATACCTTCAGAATAGATGCCTTGTACAAAATCAGACTATTTGTCCATTTCATTCATTGTTGTCCATATTCTGCCTGGAGGCAGCTCCCTGGTCTTCTTAACTGGATAATCTCACGATTGACCAAGGGACATTCTGCATGCTCCATATCTAGACCAAGTTATGTCCCCTCTCTAAAGTAAAGTTAGCAGGGGATTCATTTTAAATTCTCAAGTTCCAAAAATGCTGTATCAAACTTGGCCTTGAAATTCCTCAATTTGCAGTTTTCTCCATTTCTCTCTTTTTCTTTTTATTATCAGGTTGCTGAATGTATTTTTTTTTTTTTCAAATTTCTCCTGGTGGCATTTTTGAGCTTAATTTAATATATTGTTGGATGCAGTTGAAGGTGCTAACTACTGGACTAGTTTCCTTTTCCACATCTTTTTGTCATGTCCCAAGCCTCTTGGCTTATAATGTTTATAAAGTTGAATAGCCTTTCAAATAAGGGAGTGAGTTATTTCGTTTATTTGGTTTGGTTTTTGTAAATAAGAATACACAATAATTCTAAGGGGTTCAAACATCCATGTTCACTATTTGGTAGCATGACAGGAAGGCCTCAAATGCTATAAAATGAATTGGCTAGTTTCAAGGCTGGTAGAAAGAACTTTAAAATTTTAGGCTCTCATTTAGACTTTTGTGATGATTCTATACAAGAAAAGAAATGGCTTCATCCAAATTGATTTGGAAAGCTAAATCAAGTCACCTTTTTGATTTGACTATTTGATTTCGATGTCTAAATCAAACCAGATCAATTTTCCAAACTGAACTGAGAATTCAGATCTGATTTTGTCTGATTCACACAGGTCTATTGACTTGTCCTTCAAGGTTCCATTCATAGTAACACCTCTACTTTGCAAGCTGCATGGATCCCCAATAGGCTTCCAAGTGCAATTTAATGTGATGGGGATCCATAAAGCCTTTCATGGCACAGGTCTATTTGTTATTTGTAGGACTTCCCATGCCTGGTTGTTTCTGCCCATCCCACATGCCCCAACAGAATGAGCATGCTTCAGGTCCTTTCTTTGAAACAATGTCATCTGATGGGACCTAGGAGGTGTGCCTTTTCTGTTGTGGCACCTGTCCTGTGAAATAATCTCCCCCTTGCTCCCCAAGATTTGACCAGCCTCAAATCCTATTAGCTTTCAGGAAGACTTTGAAGACTCATCTGTTCCTCAAACATTGGGGTAAGGATATTAGGTTATAGTTGATTTTTGGCCACTTTTTGGTTAAAGGTACTGTGATTTTTTAAAATTGCTCTACACTACCCAGAGTCACATTTTCTGTTGGCTGGTCATATAAATTCTTGAATGAATGAACGAATATTAAACATGATGAAAAACTGCACATAAGAAATCATCTTTTAGCTGCAATGAAATAAAATGCATCTCATTAGCAGTTGTGTTAAAGAAATGAACATTATCTTTAAAAAAAAAAAACTTTCTGATTTTTAGCAAGGAAAATCACCAAGAATCAACATCAACTCAAGGGAGCCTTTTATATTATACTGGGAAACAGCACACAAAAATTCATATATTAGGCAAATTGCTTATGAAAACACATCCATATTTTTTAAAAACAAAATATTCAATGGAATGGAATAATACGAAAGTCACCATATCTCTAATTTTATTCCTAATAATCCCTCTAAGACACTTGGGGAAATAGAACGTATTATTTTCTTTTCTTTCAATAATGCCATATTTCAATAGCATTCCATATTGTAACTGTTCTCAAACATAGACTTAACTAACAGAATTGTACTGTCTATCCAAAGTCTAATTGTTTTAGTCCAGATATGGAAGAATATAACACAAGATCCATGTTTGGGATGGTTGAAAACATCAATGTCAGTTTCTCTCCATTTCTAATTATTGTGACTCTGCTAAGTTAATTTGAGCAAACTTTTCTTTACTGATTGTACTGAAATTTTGTGCATTTTTGGCACATACCAAATAAAAAAACAAAAAACCCTAAAACAGATTTTGCAAGCATTTTTTTCCAATGTACTGCATTTTTGTACCTTATTTTAGTAATACATGTTTTTTATATAAATCTGTGTGTGTATATCTGTGGGTGGGTGTGTGTAGATAGAAATAGAGATGTTAAAAATGGCAAACTATATTGGAAAAATCAGGAGAGAGAGATTAGTAATATTTTTAGCTTTTTTCTGAGTTTGAATTATTCATGTTTTCTTTAGTTTAGTTTTCTACTATAACTGCCTTAAAACGATGGAGTAAAAATTGATAAATATATTTTAATTAATTTAAATTTTATCAAACCTCTATTTTTTGTCCTGGCCCCATGAAGACTTTGAAGAGTCTGGTGACCAGGACGCAGCCACAGAAAAGGGTACCTTACTTACTATCCTCCCATTCACCCCATACATAGAAATTTAGTTACATCAACATTTAGTCCTTATTGAGCTAAACAACAACAACAGGAGACTTTCTTTTCTTTCTTTTAATTTTCAGAGTGACATATTCCTCCACATCTAGAGAGCTTCCCAGTTGCAGAAATCACTCTTGTATTTTTGGTTGGGCCAGATCAATCACTAATTTGCACCTAACTATCTGAATATCCAGTAACTATTTTTTACTGGATGGATGGATGGATGGATGGATGGATGGATGGATGGATGGTTGATAGATAGATAGATAGATAGATAGATAGATAGATAGATAGATAGATAGATAGATAGATAGATGTGCAATTGTCCCAACAGTTACCAAAAGTAATGGAGTCAGTGTATTCCAAAGCCATTTCATTGATAAACGGACATATCCTGAGAGAACACACCTTAATGCTTGTACTAAATGCACCAAAGTTGATGCAACTGATTCCTTCCCTGCTATAATGGAAAGTAGAAATCCTTCCAAATTTCACCAAAGACAGTACTTCGAGCAAATTTCTGAGGGTTTTTTCCTTCTTTTTTTCTTTTCATTTGCTATCTCTGGGAAAAACAGTCCACTTTGCTGGAATTTCTCTGAATATTTCCCATACTTTCTGGGGGAGTTAGTCATATTTGTCTCCTTTGGAATGACGTTAGGTCAAGGGATTTTGGATAAAGAGAAAAACCAGGTTGCTAAAGCAGTTGCTATTACTGCTATTTGCAAGGGCAGAAATTAAAACCAATCAAGGTGGGGAGCTGGGCTAAGGTCATTATTATTATGGGTGAACATCACAAGAGAGAATTATTGGAGAATTCCTCTTTCACCTGGAAAAAAAATGGTGAACTTATTCTCACCATTCTGAATGAGAAACTTTGCATACAACTGTAGTTCCAAAGGAGGAGGTAAAATCATTCAACATCTGGAAGTAATATGAAATGCCCAATGTACATTCTTCTTTATAACTGTACAGTTACACTAACATAATTTTCTATTTTGGCTAAAGTGATTATATATATATATATATATATATATATATATATATATATATAATATCTCAACATAAGTAGGAGAAAAATGACCCATAGCAATCTTCCTTTCTGCTCCCTCTCTCCCCTCTTTCCGGCAAGTTTCCCAGAGATATTAGTGGGGATTCTGCTGTTGGGAGGAAGAGATAAAATAAAGGATAAATAGTCTTTATGAGTGTGCACAGATTAGTTAATAAGGATTAGCTCATCTTTAACACTCTCTATTCATTTGGAGGTTGTACAATGGGTGAGGTTAAATCATGGTCAGAAGAGACTTGAATCCAAAAGTCTGCCTAGATGTGATTCCAGTTCCTCCCAAATCTGGGAGTAGTAAGTTATTAGTTTTAGTCAACATTTAGTAACAACTATAATAAAGGGGAATGATTGGCTTATGTAAAAAAGAGGTGCTGTTAGATTTTGGAAGGCCCTTGAACCAGATGGTCTTTGGTAGAACCTGAAGAACAATAGGTTCATTTCAAGTTCCAATGGGACCTTACTTCATCCCACATCACGGAACCCAAATATCCTTAAAAAAAATATTTTTCATGCTGGAATTCTCCCTCTCATTTTTTCAAGTTCACAAAAATTAATATATTAGCCCTTGTTGAATACAAACCTACACATCTTGGGAGAAATGCGTACAAAATACCTGTCTTTATATGATACTCTGAACCACGAACGAATTACATGTAAGCCTTATGCATTGTGGGATCCCAGCCAATGTTGTGGATTCTTCCCAATGTGTGAAAGCTAAAACTAGGGACACGGTTTGATCCACCTCATGGATACTAGCTCCTTTCACTCAAATATTTGATTATTCCATATTTAATGGGGAGTTAAAGCAGGGACATAAAACCTTTTTGGAGCTAGAAGTCCTGCTTTGTCTTCTATGAACTGCAATCCCCTTTCTATTTTCTTCCTTCCAACACTCAGATCCTTACAGCTATATAAAGTTATGCATGTATCTCTAGGTGCTAGGAAGGCAAGAAATGTACTGTACCTGTCCCCAATCTAGATGACGGTATTCTCTCATCTAGGTCTTCTCATCCCTCCCTAGTTCAGAAATTCCAGGTTTATATGCTTATGATGCCTAGGGGTACACATTCACTGTGGGATTCTTTCTCCAATATCCAAGAAACTTTCTGGATTGTGAGCTTTACTGACAATCATGGTAGGTGCTGTGAAAAATGGCAAACTGTGCTTCTTCTTCATCTATCTCAACCATTTTTTTTCTGTAGATAAATTGTCATTTCAGAGGATGCTACTAAGAGGTATGGGGAAAACTCTGATGCAAAAAGAGCCTGTGTGATATAGCAGTTAGCATGTTATACTAGCACTGAGTTCCAACTCAGTTTTGTCAAAAAAATAATTTGGTCCAAACCCAACTAAATCATATTCTAGGGCTTGGGGAATGCAATGTCTTGGTAAAAGTACCATGTTCATTGCATTGCAATTTCTGGGGGGCGGGGAGAAGATGGGACCATGTTTGAGAGGTTAGGGGTGTAACACAACCTATTGACTTTTTGAAGAACCACATGAGACCATTCAGTGATGCTGGGATGTTCTTAAAAGAGACAAGGGAATATTTGGAAAGTAGGAGACCTGCCAGATGCAAACCTTTTCCCATTTCTACCCTTAAAAAACCCCAATGTCTTAAAAATAAGTGGAAATCATGCCATTGAAATGCAGCCATTTTGTCACCAGATTTGGGTAAACTCAGGATGGTGGAAATTGTATACTGCTCATAGGCTGTGGTTTGCCCATCTCAATATAAATATTTAAAATGTACTAAGAAGACTTTTTTCTTCTTCTTACTTCATTTAGCAATAAAGGCTATTCCATGTTCTGGCTCCTATTAGGTTCTGGGTCAAAGGCTGAACATTTTCTACTTTTCTAAAATTTGTTTACAAATTGATTTCAGTTTCAGCAATTTCCTATCTGACTGCTGAGATGTATGCAAAGCAGATGGTCTCAAGGACCAAAAGTATAGGATATAGCCCCTTGGCCAAAGCTAAACAGTTCTGGATCTGGTAAGTACATTGAAAGAAAACTTTCTAGGGAACCAGTTTGAATATCTTAATACAAGAAAGCAGGGACATCTTTGGAATAAATAGAAAATATGTTCTAATAAGGGAATGTGGAATGTGAAGCTCTTCAGATATTGTTGAACACTAACTCCCAGCAGCTTTAGACAGTATGACTGGCAGAGAAGAATGAGGGACACTTTAGTCTTACAATATTTGAAGGCATAACCCTCATCCACTATGACAAGTGGATGGGATCTATGGATAGCTGCCTGACATGGCGAGCCACTGAATTTCGGAGAACTGTTTTTAGAACTGTTTTTCAAGATGTGTCCTCAAGCTCCCCACTAACTCGGCTTGTCCAGGATATCTTCTAGCACAGGAAATATGGATTCAGTATCAAGGAAATATAGAGCTTCCTGTACTCATTGAAGCTTGTGAGAAGATCTTTCTGAGCAATGGTCTATTCTTCAATCCTTGGTTATTGTTTGGTCTTGAGTTATGGCTTACTTCACAATCCCATCTCTCCTTTTCCTTCTTATTGGCTTGACCTATAGCTCCTAATTTCTAGGCCCACGCCAGGCACTGCCACTGTGTTTCAGCTTACTGTGTCCTGGTCAACAAGACAGCATGCATACCAACAGTGAGTATCTAGCTACTGTGAAAAGACAGCATTTTAAATAATTCAGGATAAAATCCATCAGCCAATATACAGCAGTAAAGGAAAACATCCTATCCTTTTAACCAATTGCATGCATCTGTGCCAGCAAATCGTCTGCTTGCAAGAACAATCCAAACAGATTGCAACATTTATTCCAGAATTCCAGATTATATCATCTGTATCAAAATTGTCCAACACTGTGATTACTTTTCCCTTTGTTCTGAAATGTGCCTGCACAGGAGCTAAATACGTTAGAAAAATGTGTCTGATTCAGACATCATCTCTATTCTAAAAAAAAAAAAAATTTTTCAAACTCATGATTTATATCTCACCTTTCTACTGGTAGGTTATTCAAAATGGCTAAAAGATCCATTAGAATATACTGCACTTAATTAAATTAATGAAATAATTTGCAGAAGATGTCCTCCTTCCAAATTACAACCAGAAGGCCAAATGTTTTAGGACACTGGCAAGATGTTCTCTCACAAACCATATTCATCACGTTCAGTTTCCAGAACTGCTTTGGGACCATGAAACTATGACCAAAAGCATCTTCTGCAGTGCCTTAAAGCAGCTATGTCTTTTCCTAGGCTCACATGGCCTTTGAAGATAGCACCCATAAGATCCTGGGAAAAGGCCTGTCTGCAGACGAGTGTTATAGTCACACCCCTCTTTGTGTGCACTGATGGACAAACTACTCCTCTTTGTTGCCTTTATTCCATGTACTGAAAAGGATGTGCATTCAGGCACACACACATGGAGGATGTGTTCAGGACTGCTGGAAATCTTGTCACTCACCAGTACTTTGGGGAAGTTATTTATTCTGCTGCTATCAAGCTGCAAATGAAGCTTTAAAACCAACCCCCCCCCCAAAAAAAATGAAGTTAAGTAAGCTTAATTCTTAGGGGGCATGAAGTTGATGGGAGGTATGTCACATTCGGAGGATGAAGCTGTACATTACTGCAAGCTGACACAGACGCACACAAACACTTAAGATCTCAGAGCTAGAACATTTTAACATATACATATATAGCGTGTGTATGTATGTGTGCGTGTAGATATATATAATGGCAAGCACTGAAAATGACCTCGCTCTGAGATTAAATTCTACCCAATCATTTTATTTTACACTGTTATCAAAACAGCTTCATTCAATCAAGACTCTAAGCTATATCCCCTTTTATCCCTCTCTTCTGCCCTGATGTAATCTGTGTCTTTCATCAGTTCTGGGGTATTTCATTCCTTGGATTGACAAGTGTCCTCTGTAACCTGAATCAAAACCATTAAACACATTATTTGTTTTTGTTGATGCTGAGGGCTGGTACAGGGATAAAAGGTAACAGAATGTGCATGTTTAGACTGCAGAAGGCATCATGATCCTTTGGGATGATATTCATGTTAGAAACACTTGACCCCGTGTGAAAATCTGAGCAGCGCCTTTCAGATCCTTCCGATTAAAAGCTGTTTAGCATTTGTTCACTTTATACTGTACAACAAAGTGCAAACTCTTATGTAGTTAAAATCACAGCAGCCATGGAGAAAAAGGAGATATTAGCAGGTTCAGGGGGTATAAAGTTAAGTTAAAGCGGGGGGAAAAAGTCCTTGCAGAGAAGATTCTGGTTTCTGTTTTGAGCGTGGGTAACATTGTTTAGCACTTTGGATTCAATTGCCCCAAATGGCTTTGGAACATATGGGGTGTGATTATAATACTCGTCTGCAGTCAGGCCTTTTCCCAGGATCTTATGGCTGCTATCCTCAAAGGCCATGTGAGCCCAGGAAAAGACATAGCTGCTTTAAGGTACTGCGGAAGCTCCAGTCATAGTTTCATAGTCCCAAAGCAGTTCTGGAAACTGAATCCAAACCACTGTACAACCCTACTAGCGTGGCCCCTTCTGTTTTCCCCAAAGACAAAATTAATCTTCAGCAAAGAGGACAAACAATTGCCTCAATGATTCACATCTAGCTTCCATGTGGAGATGAAGCTTTAAAAATTAAGACTGCACAGATCTTTGAGCGGGTGTTTCATTTGGATGAAAGCCTGAATGCTTCTTGATCCTAAAGACTCTTTCAACTGGTAGTATTGGAAGAGGGTTTTTTGTTTGGTTGGGTTTTTTGGGGGAGGGGCAACTGAAGCAAATTGTGACACCTTCTGGTGTGAAGGACCTCAGTGAGCTTTAGCACAACCACCTTATACAGACTGAGTAGAAATTTTCATATCACTGACCTATCAATATTGCAGATTTCTGTCCAATATTTATAACTGTAGAGTGGGGAAGTGTAGATACATGAAGGACAGGAGGAAGAGCCGCTACCAAGATAACAGTCAGATAAAAAGGTCCTGAACCCAGGCCAAAAAAATAACTTGAGAAACCATCTCGGACAAGCCCCTCCCTAATTCACATGAAGATACAGTGAGGGAGGGGGAAGCACATTCAGACTCACAAGATTCTGTTACTACAGCTGTTACAACAAAAGTAATCCTGACCAATATGGCATTGGTTTCTTAGTCTGGTCTACCTTCTTGGGTTGATAGGAAGACAGTGTTCAAGGGAGGGAGGTTCTTCTATCTCTGAATATTTATTTATTTATTTATTTATTCATTCATTCATTTATTTATTTATTAAATTTTTCAACCGCCCATCTCGCCCCAATGGGGGAACTCTGGGCGATTCACAACAAACATTAAAAAACATAAAATATATAAATACATAAAACCTTAATTAAAAACATTACTAAAAAGAAGAAGAATATAATTCCTGTGCAGACAAAACCCCACATTTTGGGCATTCTCATCTGAGATCTCATGGTATTTGCATTTTAAATGATGAGATTTCAGTGAAGAATACAGAAACCTCACCAGGTTTGGAAATATAGAAGTAACTTATGCATACACTGTCGGGCCTTTAGCAAGACTCCACATTCACTTTTCATGAGATCTACAGGACGATCAAGCAACGGTAGCTAGACTCCGCAAAAAGAGTTGTAGAGACTTCAGAGCCATTTACAGTGGGAAGGGGAAAAGTCTTACATCTGTGCAACCCAGCCTTAAACAATGAAGGGGGTGGAAAAGAGAAAGAGAAGCAAGATTTAGTGCTTACTCCCCATCAGCCCATTTCCCCATCCGCCTTGCTTCCCTTCACAGTGTTTCCAACCTGAACACTTCACTTCCTCCTGTGTTTTTATTAGCTGGTATTTTCAATACATCAGCGTCAGCTATGATGAAACTGGTGGCAGATATTCCTGAAAAGCAGCTGGATCACAGTCCCACGGGCCTAGTTGCTTTACTAGGGAGAGTTCTTAAAGTGACCAGGGCTGGAACAGCCGCAGTTGGAACAAACCTGAATGGGAGATTGTGGGAATGATCCCTGGCACGTAAACAGGGTTGCTTTGAAAAATGTGGAAACGTCTCAGGTTCTTGTACTCGGACCTTGCTACATGCAGGCGTCTTGCTTCGGAGTGTCAAATCAAATATACATCTCCAGTTGGTGCGATACCTCACTTCCTCTCTTGAGGATTCCCCCCCCCAAAAAAGGAGGGGAGCAAGGATTGAACATGACAAACACAGAGAACAAAAACCTTTCACAATCTATGATGGGGGTTATCATTTACTGTCATCTCGTTTATTACCTGCATTGTCAGTGATGAGCAACAGAGAGACACGGCCGAAAAAAAACCCCCAGACAACTTACTTACTTAACAGCACATCACTTACCTGGAACCGTCGCATATCTCGGGGGTTTCCGGCTGTTTTCAAACAGTTCTGGTTGCACTTGAGGAAGAATTTTAAGAAGAATCTGCAGGGGGAGAAAAGAGAACGTGCATGACATCTTCCATTTTAAGAAATTAAAGTCTGATATCATTTAGTTGCTTTGTGCCAATGTGTTTGTGCCCTGTGGCTGGAGCCATCAGGGAGATATCAACTGACTGTTTAAAAGGAGACTGTCAATTAAAACAGATTAAAATGACATTTTTGGCTGCATCTGTAACGCAAGATCTGAAATGATCAGAAACCAGAGATTCTTCCAAGCTTTGTAACCCTGAAGTCATATAAGGAAAGAGAGAACGAATGCAAAGAGAAAGAGAATACATTTATATATACACATACACATGTAAACATAATCAGAAGCACTGTAAATCTTTCATTCCCTTTTCCCTGAGTTTAAAGGGCATTCAGACATTACTGTGTAGCAAAACTGCATTTCTCAAGGAATGTCCACACCACAGCTAGAAGGCCATCAGGATGCTTTGATACATTTATCTGAATGGTAGAGATGTTTTCAGAGGTATAGTTCAGTTGTAGAGTTCTTTGGGAGAGGGGAAAAAGTGCAAAATCTATTTACAAGGTTTAGTTCCCTCAAGTTAAGATCTGGAATTGGTCATACAGTTGAATCTGGTTTTGCTCACTTTCATATTTTTAACAATTTTATTTCTATTCTGTCAGACTTCCACATCAATGCACATTTTTTTAAAAGTCCAAACAAAAGCTGTGTGTATTTTTTGTCACAATTTCTCCTAATACACCCGTTTTACACATTCTTTTTCTCAAATACATCAGTCAGTCAACGCAACATTTTGTATCAAAGGTTCTTATTTTATACGTATTTTTTTCTCATGTATCCTCATTTTTACACACAACTTTCCCTAATCCAATAATGCATGTTAGCAAAATTTTCTCCTAATTTGTGCAAAGTTTTCCAGCACACACTCCCCACTCCTTCTCTTACCTCCATCCCACACACATTCTGGAAAATGTGCTTTTGTTTCTTTCCTGAGCTTCATAAAATTTAGCAAAAAAGCATGCATAATATGAAAGAAAGATAGCGTGAAGAAACAGCAGTGACATCCAAGATGGCACAATGGATGGGATGTTAAGTGTCCCTGTCAGGAGCAAAGGGTTAAACTTCTACATAGCATATTATGTTCATTAAGTGGCCTTGGGCAAATCTCTGCATCTCACTTGAAGTCATTTTACAAGACTTCTGGGAATTTAAATGATCGGAATTCATATATCAGCTGCTCTCAGAGCCTTCCTCCCACAGATATCCTAGAGGATTGCCTTATTTTGTGCTATAAGACAACATATATAATACTCCCCTTCTAATGTTATCTTCTTGAGACTATAGTTGTTGCAGATTTGTACCTGATATTCTCACATTCAGGTCTTTAACCACAACACTACTGTCTGTATGCAACCTTTCTTCAGGTTGGTTGAATATTCACACAACATGGACACCATAAATTTGTGGTGTCGGAATTGGGTATGGTTCTGTTTAAGAGCTAATCTGAGATGTTAAACAGGTTGGATTAAGATAGATGAATCCTAGATTGAAATTCCCATAAGGAAAACAATGAGTTGATCTTAGGCCAGGCATTATCTTTTGGCCTAAGACATAGGATTGTGGTAGGGATAAAGAAGAATGGGAAGAGTCTCAACAGATGGTAGCATCTGGCCAAATTAGTCTGAGCTAAAAAAATCTGATGGTTTCGACCTGGTTAGTACTTTGATAAGATACCTCCAAGGAATGCTATGGCTATAGACTAGACAGAAAAAGTTGCAGAAACATCCTGGAAGAAGACAGTAGTAAATTACCTGCCATGAAAACTACATGGATACATTCTTGGAGTCACTAAGATTCAAGTTTAAATTGAAGAATAGGATAGGAAGAACCATATACAACTTCTTGAATTTCTTAGAGGTTCAAAATGAGTTGAAAATATGTTAATAAATACGAAGAGGAATATGCTCATACAGCATATTCCTTTTCATCATATGAAGGATCAGTGGTCAGACCTTTGGAAGCCAGCTGAAGATCTTTTTACATGCCCAAGCTATTCAGTCCTAAAACATTTTATGGCTTTTTAGCTCGTACACAAATAATATTTACAACTGCCCCCACTTATTTATTTATTTTTAACGTTGGTTCTAGTCTGCTTATTTGAACTTAATCTAAATCTTATTAGAGGTGTTTTTCCTTCCTTCCTTCCTTCCTTCCTTCCTTCCTTCCTTCCTTCCTTCCTTCCTTCCTTCCTTCTTTCTTTCTTTCTTTCTTTCTTTCTTTCTTTCTTTCTTTCTTTCTTTCTTTCTTTTTGTAATAACTTTATTAAAGTTTTAAATAAGAAAGATAAAAGCAAGTACTAATATTTAAGATAAAGGAAGAAAAGAAAAGAAAAAAGAAAAGAAAAGAACAAAGCCAGAGGAGAGGAGAGGAAAGGAGGGGAGGGAGGGAAATAAATACAAAGGAAAGGAAAGGAAAGGAAAGGAAAGGAAAGGAAAGGAAAGGAAAGGAAAGGAAAGGAAAGGAAAGGAAAGGAAAGGAAAGGAAAGGAAAGGAAAGGAATCACTTCTGATTTTCTTTTACAACAGCTATAGGTATAGATTTAAACTGAACTCTTACTCTAGGGTTACAATGCAACTCTCATTTTTTCTATCATCTAATTTTTTTTCTAATCATCAAACCCCTATAATAGGTGTTTTATTTTAGCTAATGGTACTTACATCTTATGGTCAAGTGTCTAGAGAACATTTGTTCTGAGTAGCAGGGAGGTACTGTAAATCAAGAGTAGGTGAGTTAGAACACTGGGCCCTCCGCTAATTTAGTTCTTGAGCAAATTCCAAGCTCTTCTGCAAAAGGTTGAGACCCCTGGTAAGAGCTCTCAATCTTTTTCCTGCAGTCTGTTGCTTGGAAAAAAAAGGAAAAGAGGGCAGGAAAGAGAGAAAAATGGGGGAGTCAGAAATAGACATCTCTACCTCTGCCCGCTCCTCCTGTAGCCCCACCTGCCTTATCGTCCCAAAGAAAAAGGCCAAGAGAATGCAATTCTCAACAGAAAACAATATTGTCCACTACTGCTGTAAATAAAAGACGTATAAAATAAACATGCTAGTTCTATGTAATTCCATTTTCTTGTGTTTTACAACAAGAGAAAAGTTCAATTTACTACTCTGGAATCTGCTCAAGGGTAAATGCTATAAAAAAGAGTAGATGAAGACAAGATCTTGAGAGCTCTGTTTTCAAAAGGCCAGATCCAGAGCCACTTACTGTGTGTTGGGTCCTTTAAACACAGAGCAAAATAACTCTAGCAGTAGGAAAATGAACAATACTGGAAGACTTCCTATCCGGCAGAACAGACAGCTTCTTCCCAATAACTCACTACATTATATTTTTGTCATCATTCAACATCACTGCATAAAAGGCTTTTAGGAAAGATCCCATTATCAGTGGGATCACAGTAAATCTATTGCTACATCTTTCCTCTCCTGACTTTCCTCTTTTTGTACAGGATAGATGTATGGAGTTATGCTGTCCCTGGCATCTTAATTTCCTAGGAGTCTCCAGGTCTATCTACCTTGACCATCCTGCCCCAGCCTTGGGCCTTCCAGATGTGCTAAGTGTGCAACTCATAGAATTTCTAGGCAGCTGGAAATTCTGAAGGTACAACCTCAAACATCTAGAGGACACTAGGTTGGGGAAGATTGGCTAGAGACAAATACAGAGGGAAAACGTTGGGCACAACTGATTGTAACCTTGCTCTGTAAGCTACTCTGTAATAATTAAAGGAAAACAAAACAAGAGCTGGCTGAAGCAGGTAGATACATTTAGTCAAACATGGTTATTCCCCCAGAACTTAAACAGGGGCAGACCTGGTTAGTTCTTAGATGGGAGAAACTCAGGAAATCCAGGGAGGCTGGACTGGGAAGTAAAAATAAGTCATTGAAGAGAGCTATGGCAAACCATTTTCATACTGCTGCCATGGACATGTCATGTGGCCACCAGGAGTCAACATGAACTTGAAGGAGACCTTTAGCTTTTAAACAAAAGCCAAGACAAGCCATGGCAATTGAAGCTCCATTGTTTGAGGATTGCTTGGGCTACAGGGACTTGTATCCTGAAGTGCCATTTTTGCATTAAATATATGGCCTGGGAAAATCTCAAAGCATCATGCCTAGACATAGCAGCTACACAATATGATCCAAAAGTTGAAAGTGAGTATGGATGGGTAGGGTGGAGGAGAGAAGAAGATGATGGCATCTTACAGATTTACGGATTTGGCCATTAATTTCTCAACTGTTATATGCACAAATATATCCATAGCGAATATGTGTTTCAAGGAAAAAGGATGCTTTGCAGTAGTTACAAACTGCACAGATTAATCCATGCTTTGGGGTCCAGACATAATATCTCTCACTGAAACAATGGAAAGTTATCCACATAATAAGAGGAGCAATGAGGTTAAAGTGCGAAAAGCATATTGTGCTGTAACCGACAATCCTGCGCTATATTAGCTATGCATAGGCAACTGTGAAACTGAAGTTGGTCTCAGGGGGTCTGGCTGGGCTAAGGAGCTAAGCAGGGTCAAGCTTGGTTAGTACTAGGATGAGAAACTATCATGCAACACTAAGGCTTTAGGCTAGACCGGGAAGCCAACAACGATCCCGGGAAAAAAGCAGTGGCAAACCACATCTGTATCGCTCCCAAGAAAATTACACAGAAATGGTCTCAGATGAGCCTTTATTTTTTATCTGAAGTTTGCCAAAATTAGAGCCACAGAAGCCAGTTGAACGGATTCCACTGGAAAAAAAAGAAATTCAAAATGCTGCAGAGAAGATGTTTCGCTTTCTGTTTGTTTAGGGCTATCTTTTCTCTATTGTACTTGGAAATATTGTCAGGAGAGATAACGGGGTGGGGGGGGGGAGAGAAAGGGAGGGGAGGGGAGGAGAGAGGGAGAGAGAGTTTATCCTGGCATCTTAGTGGTACATTTAAATTGCAAGGGGGTGGAAAAAGCCCACAGATTTAACTGGGACACAGAAAATTTATGAAGGCTGCAGGACAAAATAAAATGCATTGATAGAAGAGTGGAAGAGTTGTAAGGAGGGGTGGGCCTTGCAAGTCAGCTGGGAACTCAATGAACAATTTATTTATTTATTTCCCTTGCTGAGTGCTTGTCTAAAAAAAAAAAAAAAGCTTTTGCAGTAAGTTAAAGTCCCAGGTGAACTAGGCCTAGTTCCCTTTCTGTTACTATGACAACGAATTTTTACCGCAGTCCCAAAGTCCCTCCAGAACTCACACATTCATGCTTTGAATTAGAACTTTAAAGGAGAAAGATATATATTTTTCCCAAGGTTTACCAACAGGAAAATAAAACATATATGCACACACACACACACACACACACACACGAAATGAAAAAAAACAAGGGAGAAAAACATGTGTCCCTGCACATATTAAAGTGTTAAATCTTCGATAAAATTCTAGTTTTGTCAACTTTCCGAAGTATGGATTAAAAAAAAAAAGACACAAAGGAAATATTAGACATCTGACTCATGTACAACTATTCTTAGATAAATAACAAATGTTATTGGGAGGAAGAAGAAAAGTCTTTAAAATGATACAATATATTGCATAAATAATTCTTGAACATACCAGCTCTTTTTTTTAACTGCATAAATGAATGTTGTTTTTTGTTAAAAACAAAACAAAATCTGCAAATAATCCAGAAGCAATTGGCAATATTATTTTTCCCTACAGAATTTCTCAGTGGGGTGATTAAAAAAGGGTAGATGATCTTTCCTATCAATGCTTCACTAACTTCACTTTGTAGTTCATACCGAATATACAAATAGCATCGTATGACAGCTATGGAGACATTTACTTGCAATCTTCTGCAGCTCCATTGTTCAAGTGATGTTGAAAAAGACTCGGAAAGTAGAACCAGGCAACCTTTGAGAAATGAGAGACTGCAATCGCCAGTCTAAGGAGCTGGGAATCTTACATTTCCATTTCATTGCTGAATGTATAAACCAGCGGTAGGATCACCAGCTTGTAGCATTAGAGCCAAAATGTAATTTCCTTCTCTAATTACTCAAGAGAGAGTTAAGCCTTGCTGTTGGGCGCCAGAGTTGTGTTAGTGCCCTTCCCCAAATTGGTCTGGGGGTTGTTGGGTCTCCACCAGGGTTGAAGGAAGTTGGCATCTGACCCCAACAAAGGGGTTATGGCAGTGTTGTCCAAACTTGGCCACTTTAAGATGAGTGGACTTCAACTCCCAGAATTCCCCAGCCAGCCATGCTGGCTGGGGAATTCTGGGAGTTGAAGTCCACTCATCTTAAAGTGGCCAAGTTTGGACAACACTGGGTTATGGTCTTGATGGATCACCCAAGAGCTCAGAATAAGACAGTTGGCAGACACAGAAGTACAGAGAAAAGAGCAAACAGCTTTGGCTTTTTGTTCATTTGTCTGGCTAGTTCATTTCTTATGGCTCAAGGTTGGCTCCAAGTTAAGCTAAAGTTGGTTGTAACCTAACACCAAACTAGAGATTTTATTAATAGCATTAACTCCATTCTGGAAAAAAAAAAAAACCTTTTAAACCTCTGAGATGTCAGGAAGCATACTGCTAATTTGAATCCCCTCACTTTTATCTTACCACATCCTAAGTCAATATAAGTTTTAAAAAAATGGAAGTCAATGGCTTAGCAGGCAGGAGCATTTGGGAAAATCCCAAATACTGAAATAAATCTTGGGATTAGATTTTTAATTTACTAGGCTGATTGCCTTGAATGAAAAATAACAATCCACCTGATCCTTTCATATGCTGAACCATATTTGTATGAAGTCTGGGGAAATAACCCACATTGTTCCTCCCCTTAAAAAGTGCTTACATTTAATATCCCCTTACCTGGATTACTCCAATGTGTTACATGTGAAACTACTATTGAAGATCACTCAGAAACGTCAGCTACTACAGAATGCAGCCATATTCTAACTTTTATATCTGGGCCCAAGATTTAAACCTTAAATCTCAAGGGACAACTCCAGTGGGGGTATAAGTATCACCTTCTAATGAGCAAAGCAGAACAAACCAGCTAAAATTCCTTCCTTCCTTCCTTCCTTCCTTCCTTCCTTCCTTCCTTCCTTCCTTCCTTCCTTCCTTCCTTCCTTCCTTCCTTCCTTCCCCTGAGTGATGCAAACCTGAGGAGTCAGCTTTGGAATTTGATTCACCAGCTTCCTCAAATGCCATTCTAAAGAATATGATGTTGGAGTCATTCACGATCCAGGATCTCTAACAGAATGCTTAAGTTAAATTATGCTTTTAAAAAAGAAAGCTACTTACAGTACATACAACATACTGATTAGGACCAAAACACCCATCCTGGCTTTGAAGCAAGTGATGCTTCATCACCATTTCAGAACTAGCTCATCAATTTTAAAAACATCCTTTGTTAAATCACATGGAATGTTTAGAGCAGTGTTTTTCAACCTCGGCATCTTGAAGATGTGTGGACTTCAACTCCCCGAATTCCCCAGCCAGCATGTTGGGGAGTTGAAGTCCACACATCTTTAAGCTGTTGAGGTTGAAAACCACTGGTTTAGGGTTTGGCTTGTATGAGTCATAGCTTATACATTCTGCCTTATTATGATGCTTTATTAGCTTTAAACCTCAGAAGAAACATAAGACTTCTCTTCCTATAGCTTTGGACTTCTTTAAAGACTTGCATATGAACAAGAATTTCTTTCCCCATATCCCTCTCTCCCTCCTGTCCTTTTAGAGTGCACGCCCCACCCCAACCAGTTTCTAACTATAACCAAGCAGCCCAATAAGTAAAGTTGTGTGCATATACCTGAATATTTAACATGCCCACATCTGGTAAAATTTTAATATTTTTAAAGGTGTTACAGTAAAAGTAACTTGCTGAGAAGCAAAACTTAACCCCACAGAATTCTGATTTAGGGATAATAGGAAAGTAGCAGAAGAGTTTTTTCATGGCTCGTATATAATTAGAAAGCCATCACTTTTCTTGCTGGACAAAATTCATAACAATTAACATGGATTTTAAACTAGTCGGCCCATATTGATTCATAAGTATAATCTCAGTTTGGCTTGAAATGCTTGTCATATGTAGAAAAATATGGCCGATTTTGAGACTTTTTTCAGGCTTTTTTCAGATTTTTTCTATCCCTTTTAAGGGGATAGAATTCAATCAGTGTTTTCCTATCTGGTGTTGTCCAAATGTTTTTGACTACGTATCCTCAGACACTGGTCAATTCTTGACTGCATTCTCAAGGGTCTCAATTGATCTTTTTTTTTTGCTATTTTAATATTATGGGTTGTGATTGTTGTTTTTATTTGTTCTCCACCCAGAATGCCTTGGTAGATTGGCGGCCATAAAAATATGTTAAAGAAATAATTAATGGTAATTCAAGACAGGTTTTTTTTCACACCCACACCCACACAAGAGAAGTCCTTATATATACACCATTTTTGTTGTGCTCTTTTTCTTTTCTTTTTCTATTTTTCTTTCATTCTTTCCTTTGGTTTTTGTTGTAAAGTCCCCACCCACCCCAAAAAGAGGTAAACTGGAACAGGTTATGGAAATCTAACAAAATTTATTAAGATGTAGAAATGAGAAGGGATTGAGGGCGCTGGATATGTTCAGACATGAAAAGGAAGGGAAACAAAAGTTGTAGCTCTCTCCATAATGTAGTTCAGTTTTCTACATACAGGGGACCTTTATTGTATAAAAGTGCGTTCCGGCATGTGGAATCCCATTCAGAACCATATGTCTTGTGGGCCTAGTTCAGATGTAATGGAACGACATAATTTCCTACTATGCAAACAACAGTGCACACACCTGGCCTTGTACAATTTTCTGCTTAATGGTTTGATGATACTTTTTTGTAATTTCCCAAAAGTTTTCTTCCCCTGTGAAACTGCTTTTTCTTTTATTCTCTCTTCTTCTCTGGGCACCCAAGAATTTCTTTCAAAATTTTCTAGCTGGTATTTTGGAGCTGATTTGATTGTTGGAGATGGCCAAGGGTTCTGCTGAGCAAGATAGTGCTATTACTCATAATTTCCAAACTGGAAAAAAACATAACAAAAAGAGCTCCTCTCCTATGGCTTTCTTTAGAATTTGATGGACAAGTAGGAATACAGTACAGTGAAAGAGAGGACATTCCCAATACCAGTCGGCCACTTTGTCACTTGATGATTATAAAACTGCCACGTTCCCCCCATGAGAATGCCATCAAAATTCTTTTCTCCTTTGAAAGAAATTTCAAAAGCTAATTCTCTTTCAACAAACTGAATGAGAACAGGTAGAAAAAAGTGGAGGAGAATTGTTTTGCATAACATTATTTTGACTCTTCTTTCCATTTCTTTTGTGTGCCAGAAGCTGAGAAGCCTCTGGTTCTGATTTTAAATTGACAATATTCCCTGTCACATCCAAGACTGGATAACTATGATTTCCTTAAACCACAGTTTGACATGTTTTATTGTTTTTTATTATTATTTATTTATTTGTTTGTTTATTTATTGTAAAAGTTTTGTAACCTGCCTGTCTTATCTTATGGATGAAAAAATGTCATAAATAAAATCATAAAACAAACCAAGATTTGAGGGTATACGTTGATCCTGGTTTGTTATTGGTGTTACAAGAGAGTGGTTATGTAATTCTTTGTCTTCACCTTTGAAATATTTATTACAAAATCATGGGGAATATGAAAGATTGAGCATTACAAATTATGCAGTTTCCATATAGGCTTATTAATTACCCTAGAAACAACATAGAAGAAAACATAATGCTGACCGTAAGGAGAATCTAAACAAAAAGTTTTTTTTTTTTACCTTTAGCAGCTGTTAAATCCACAAAATTACGGTCTTTCCTGGTGCAAAGGAATAAATGGACGTGTTTAAGAATAGCTCCTTACATCATTACAGATTTCATAATCGAATTCCTTTCTTCAAACTAGATGACTAAATTTGCTTTCTCCAAGCACACATTTACCAGAATGGAAGTCTCCTCTTTGAAGTTATCCTTTCTCTTCTCACTATCAGCTGGTATTATGATCAGATGTGATGATCAGGGACACAGTTTGCAAGGTTACAAAAGCTATTTTTCAGTTGCCACAGCCTATCTCCTCTAGAACTTGATGGCTGAAAAGAGGTTGCCCTTGGCATTATGTTATGTGATCAAGAAGTCCATACAGCTCACTATGAGTGAAGAACATACCTACTTTCGTAGGCTTTCAGGACTATGTAACATCTGGCTTCTGAAATGCAGCCAGAGCAAACTATAATTATAGTGTTCATCACCCTGAAATAGATGATAGAAGTACTACATAGCAGGTTTAATTCCATTCACATCTCATAGTTCTTCCCAAAATTTTGGGATTTCAAGTTAAGAATCAGCAAAACCACAAGGCATTGCTCCATAATCATGCCAGAATTCTAGGAATTCATGGATTATGCTCCTGTTAAATTCCTCTTTACAAATTGGGATTTCTGAATGCCATGCTGGAACCAATTTTGTTTTCAAACATACAAACAAAACTCAGGACATGGTCATTACTTTGTTTTTCTGATGTTTCATCCACATTTCCACTGACATGAAATTTCAGAAGGGGCAGAGTGACAGCTCTTCAGGATAGGCCAGGTCAGGAAACAGATTCCACAAGGACTACTGGAACTGTACTTTATTGTTACGGGGTATAATAACAGAATCCTGAAAGCCTGACAAAGGTTCTCTCTCCCCTCCCCTCAACTTATACCCAAGAGAAAGAAGGCAGAGCAATCCTGAGTTTCTTTCTCACCCCTTCCTCCCTTCTAGGGCTGATGTTTAAGTAATGATGTTGAATTCCTTCTTCAAGGCAGTCTTGGTACTCTTCTACACAAGGTTGGATTTGGGGGCTTTCTTGTGAGGGAGAGTAACACAAAGTAGAGGCTTAATACAACTATTTTCCCTGCAATGATAGTAATTGCTAAACATCCATATTTTCATTACACGATCTTGGGATATTCCAGAGCCATAAAAAATCAGGCTGGGATATGACATGAGACCTTTGGCTATCCATGCCTACATGCACACCTACAGTGGGGCAAAAAAGTATTTAGTCAGCCACCAATTGTGCAAGTTCTCCCACTTAAAAAGATGAGAGAGGCCTGTAATTTTCATCATAGGTCTACCTCAACTATGAGAGACAAAATGGGGAAAAAAAATCCAGAAAATCACATTGTCTGATTTTTAAAGAATTTATTTGCAAATCATGGTGGAGAATAAGTATTTGCTCAATATCAAAAGTTCATCTCAATACTTTGGTATATATCCTTTGTTGGCAATGACAGAGGTCAAACGTTTTCTGTAAGTCTTCACAAGGTTTTCACACACTGTTGCTGGTATTTTGGCCCATTCCTCCATGCAGATCTCCTCTAGAGCAGTGATGTTTTGGGGCTGTCGCTGGACAACACAGACTTTCGACTCCCTCCAAAGGTTTTCCATGGGGTTGAGATCTGGAGACTGGCTAGGCCACTCCAGGACCTTGAAATGCTTCTTACAAAGCCACTCCTTCGTTGCCCGGGCGGTGTGTTTGGGATCATTGTCATGCTGAAAGACCCAGCCATGTTTCATCTTCAATGCCCTTGCTGATGGAAGGAGGTGTTCACTCAAAATCTCACAATACATGGCCCCATTCATTCTTTCCTTTACAAGGATCAGTCGTCCTGGTCCCTTTGCAGAAAAACAGCCCCAAAGCATGATGTTTCCACCCCCATGCTTCACAGTAGGTATGGTGTTCTTTGGATGCAACTCAGCATCCTCTCTCCTCCAAACACGACAAGTTGAGTTTAGACCAAAACGTTCTACTTTGGTTTCATCTGACCATATGACATTCTCCCAATCCTCTTCTGGATCATCCAAATGCTCTCTAGCAAACTTCAGACAGGCCCAGACATCTACTGGCTTAAGCAGGGGGACACATCTGGCACTGCAGGATTTGAGTCCCTGGCAGCATAGTGTGTTACTGATGGTAGCCTTTGTTACTTTGGTCCCAGCTCTCTGCAGGTCATTCACTAGGTCCCCCTGTGTGGTTCTGGGATTTTTGCTCACCATTCTTGTGATCATTTTGACCCCACAGGGTGAGATCTTGCATGGAGCCCCAGATCGAGGGAGATTATCAGTGGTCTTATATGTCTTCCATTTTCTAATTATTGCTCCCACAGTTGATTTCTTCACACCAAGCTGCTTGCCTATTGCAGATTCAGTCTTCCCAGCCTGGTGCAGGTCTACAATTTTGTTTCTGGTGTCCTTCAACAGCTCTTTGGTCTTGGCCATAGTGGAGTTTGGAGTGTGACTGTTTGAGGTTGTGGACAGGTGTCTTTTATACTGATAACAAGGTCAAACAGGTGCCATTACTACAGGTAACAAGTGGAGGAGAGAGGAGTCTCTTAAAGAAGTAGTTACAGGTCTGTGAGAGCCAGACATCTTGCTTGTTTGTAGGTGACCAAATACTTATTTTCCACCACTGTACATACATGATTTTATTTATAAAGTATCACCTAATAAGTTATTGAACTACAGGCCAATCCAATATAAAGTGCAATAATATTATCCTCAATAGCTAATATAAATACAATTTGATTGATTGATTGATTGATTGATTGATTGATTGATTGATTGATTGGATTGAATGAATGAATGAATGAATGAATGAATGAATGAATGAATATGTGTATATGTTTGTATGTGTGTATGTATATGTGTGCACACATCAATTAATCAATAAGTAATATATTATTTCTAGAACAGTAGGGAGTTTAATCTATGGAATGAAAAAGAAAAGTACATTTTGGAGCCACTCTGAAATACCTCCTTTCCTTCTTTCAAGTAAAAGGACATCATTCCAAAGAAATATTCCAAATTTTGAAAAGGTACCATTCAGGTAAAGGAATTAATCAGAAGCCCATAGCTAACGGAGTATATAATATGAGCAGGATCATATCAGATTAGGAGCTCATGAAATAACCAGAATGGAATAATTACAAAGTCCTGGGCAGTAGGAATTACCCCTTAAATTGCTCAAGATCCTTGAAGAACCAGCCCTAGGATTGGCATACATTATGGAGCTTCTGGATAAGGCAGTCCCACTCCAACACATGAAATGTGGCCTTCTCCCTAGGTCATCTTCATCTGACTCAGACTTCCAGGTTTAGAATGAGATACAGTGGCCTATGACTTTAGATAGTCCCCATCATCCTGCCCTTCCAACACCATCAACTGCTCTTAAAAAACCAACAACCTCATACTGGAATATTGCTACTATGGAATTTAATGTTAACACAGGATAGGAAAGGAGAAGGAACAGACAGCCTTCATAGGGGGGTTTGGGGGGTTAGTTTAGGAGAAGCAGCATGGGGCAATAGCAGAGCAGATTAGAATTATTAAAGATCAGAGATATTGGGGAACAGGGATAACTGATAGTGTTAGCTGGCATAAGGCAGATTTCTAGCTCCCTAATTAACATACTTTAACAACTCTCTTGCCCACAAATCCAGGGTGTTTAATTGGCAGAATTTTTTTTTTTATATACTGACACCTCAGATATAACTGCAGATGTTAGCAAGCAATGTGTCATTCCTATTTAGATACTTTAAGAACCTTAAATAAAATAGATCCATAAATATTTCACCCACAGATCCATTTATTTGGTCTATCAGTAAGTCTGACAAACAGAACACCCTTGCTCTCTATCTCCCTCTGTAAACTTTATTGTTAGAGGGTAACACAGAGAAGGAAATCAAGGGTGCCGGCATTGCTCCACATTTCAGGACAAGCACCTCTGGACAGTTTGTCAAGGTTACAGCAGCCATGGGTCATTTGAAGTTGCACAAGTTCCTCAGTTATGGCCTGGCAGTCAGCTCAGTCAGGTGGTGCCCTGGAGTTTGTGTGGCCAATGAGAGCCTTGGATACTGGTAGTCTTGCCCACTGCTGACCAGTGCCCTTGTTGGTTATGAACCAGATCAGTTCAGATGGCTACCACTCAAACATGGTGGCAGCTTCTAATTCAAAATAGTGCCCAATTCTTTCAACTTTGAACAGTCAGCCAGCGCTACTCTCTCTCTCTCTCTCTCTCTCTCTCACACACACACACACACACACAACACAAATACACACTATAAAGGCAGTTAGCAACGAACAAAGTATCAATTTGAAGAAAAAGGATATTTACTAAGCCCAGATAGAATCTTGGTGTTCCACCATTTCTCTCTCTGCGCGTGTGTCTTTCCCTGCATATTTGTGCCTGTGTATGCACCTATTATTTCAGGAAGACATTTTTAATCTATTAAGATCATTAGCTAAACTTGTGCAATGTCCCCAACCTAAATCAAAGTTAACAAAAGACAATTGCAGTACAAATAAAGCCTATCAGATGTTACCATGGTTCACACAACATGCTAAGATAGTAGCTTAGTAGCATATTTCTACAATGCACAAAACTAGCCGACAAAGAGCCCAACCCTACTTTAATGTAGAGTAATATGTTGTAGAAAGTACAGTATATTGTACTCAAGAAAGTATCTTAAGTAGCAAGATAATTGTTTGGGGTTTTTTTTCCCCTCCTCTTTTGAGTTTTCATCTCTTGTTTTCTAGCAGAGATATTGTACTAATCATCTCTCATTAGATGGAGGGACTTGTTTGTTGCAAAGATGGTCATTTGCCACTCTAACACTTGCTGGAAGGAAAAGTCTCTCTAAGGAAAACTGCCTTGTTTTTGCACTCCAATGAAAATCTGACACCATTAATAAAAATAATAATTGAACTCTATGGGCTTGCCTTGAAAATGAAACACTCGTCTAACAGCATGCTTGTAATTGCAAATGTTCTTCCAAAAAGTCTTTGGAGAGCTTTTTGCAAATATGAGCAGTTTGCATTTCACAGAGGGGCTTCCTTCTTTTTTCTCTCCCTGGACCTCCCCATTATAAACATGTACACATACACAGAAAACTTTTTACCAACTTGCAAACAGATAGATGAGAATATACAAACGTGAAGGGGTTTTGTGTGTGATAATTTCATCTCAGAATTTCAAGGCCTATTCTGATTCAAATATCACACTACACTAGGGTTTCTTTATTCATGATTTACTCATTAAACCACAATTGGTGGGGTTCCCACCAGCTCTGGCCTGAGCCATTATTTGCAAATCACAGTGGTTGCATTCACATAATATACTAAGGCAAACCAAACAAACTCTATTATGGCTTAGCACAGTGTAAGAGACAAGGCATATTATATAATTAAAGTAGGAGTCAAGCAACAGAGCTTTGCAGATGGAAGAACAAGGTAGGCCACAATCTCCGTGTCGCTTCCATGTAGAGAAGACCTCTGGCAAATTCTGTCTCCACAATAATGGGTTTGTAAGTAGTAGAATTATTCAGGTTCAATCTCCAAAAGATGTTCTGTAGTGCACAGGAGCATGAAAATAGTGCCTATTTGCAACATCTTAAAGCAGCCACATCTTTTCCAGGAATCATGCAACTCTTTAAAGATACAGCTTCTTTAAAATGTTGCAAACTGTTGTCACATATCCACACCCTCCAAAGGACCTTTTGAAGATGGAATCCAAAGTATGGCCCTGCTAAATATCTTAGTCACTTAGGAGCTAAGGGAGAAGGAGTATCCCTCAGTTTTAGAGGACACACACTGGATGTTCTCAGAAGGTCTTGAGGTATTCACCAAGATACATAGGTAGTAGAGCTGTTGGTGAAGGAGACTCTGGAGAAATCTTTCAGAGTTCATAGCATTAAATTTAACAGACAGGTTCATATTTACAGACAAAAGTCCAGAAAGTTATTCTCAACCGTAAAATTCTTGTAATCCCTCCTAGTGGAAAAAAAGCCTATTGATGCAGAGGTTCATTTACTTGTTTATTATCTATGTGTCTATCTGTCTGTCTATCTCCTGCTACTTCTCCAGAAGATCAAGGTAATTTACACAGGGATCTCCCTCCATTTTATCCCCACCATAACATCCCTGTGAGATAGATTTGGCTGAAATAAAGCGATTGGCCAAAAGCGACATTCCACGGCTGAGATGGACTGAACCCTAGATCTCCCCAGTTCACATCTTAACCTCCATGCTACCTTAGATGAATCTTCCATTTTCCAAATGCCTCTCAGTTCTGTGAAAAGGGCATCTTCACAGAATTGAAAAGTTGAAGAGTTTCAACTTTTCAGATTACAGATGACAGGAGAGATCTCTGGTAGACAACATGTAGATTTGCTACTAGTAAGATTGGCCTAGAAGGACCGAGGATGGAAATATGTCACATATTTTTCAAACATTCTTAACATACTTTAAGAAGGGGAATGCAAAAGCACATTGCCACATGATATACAATATTAAATATCTTGTAATTGATCAGTTATGGTCAGACTGAGCAACTTGCAATTGGCAGGTCAGATATAGTTCTCCAGACCCATATTTGTGAACCACAGAGATTCCTTGAGTTCACACTGGCCTAAATTTGGTGGCAAAATGATGCTTTTCCATTATTCATTTCCTTCCTTCCTTCCTTCTTTTTTTTCAAACCTAAAATAAATGTGTACACTTTTAGTATCCTCACCTTCCCCAAATCCACCAAAAATAGCTGAACATTTTGCTAATGCACTCTATAGGTATCTAGAATATCACTTGGAGGAACAGCATGCATAACAACAACAGCGCAGCTTCCAGTTGGAAAAAGTCACTCACCCATTAGTTAAAAAAGCTTAACTTCAGTCAGGCCATTGTTGCAGAAATGAGTAGCCCCTTTTGCAAGCCCCACTCGCTCCCAAGCAGTTGTGACTGTGTCCATCCACAAGGGAGCCCAACCTTTCCCGTATCTTTGGAGCAAATCCCCTTTCTTCCCCAGATCTCTCTGGAAGACTGAACATCGATTACACTAACGGCCTTCCCCCACCCTCACACACAGACCCATTGACTGGTCCAATGGTTTTACTGTTGCAGCCAGATGGTGGGGCCAATCTATTCAGAGCTCTCGACTCTCTTGTTCCAAAGTTGATAATAACTTTCCTGTAACTCCTGAGGGGAGGCAGCGATGGCATGAACATTCCAAAGACAGAATCAAGGTTAGCAACCTATTTTACACCTGCCAGAGCATATAACACTCAGATAAAGGCTTTTGCTTCAACCCAAGCCAAGAGCTGTTCTAGTCCCTAAACTGCCATCATACAGAAAGAAATATGCATAAATTTGCTAAGGGAGTCAATTTATAATCAAGATTCTTTGGTCCACATATATTTCCCCCTAATCTCTGGAATAGTTGTTGAGTTGGTGTTTTTATACCTACTTTGACACCAACATTGACCTTGAGTTTGAACACTGATGTAACATTAGACTCTGACGACAGATTTATAGAGTGGCCAAGATGGGTGCCTTTTCTTTCCTGAAGACACGACAGCATCCAATGTTTGTTAGCATCATTAAACTAAAACTGACTTTTCACCTGCTCCCATACCATATGCAGCTGCAAATTTTTAAATTAAAACTATGAAGCCATGCATAAATTTACATATATTACAGACTAGCCTCTCCATTTAACATGCAAATGTACTCCAATGTTTCAGAACACCTTCTGTCGCTAATTAATTTGCTGAATTATAATTAGACTAATCCTGCATAATTAATAAGCACAGATTTTTTTTAATTTGTAAGAATCTTGATGAGATCATTCACTTTTTTCCATAAACTGCTAAGTAAGTGTTACAAAAAAAAAAATCCATATGTGAAAAAGTTTTGTTTGATGCTGCATACAGATTCAGACATTGTGGAAAGATTGAGGTAAGTCAAGATCAATGTAGAGATAACACAGTTCAGAAAATTAAAAATCACTAGGATAAATTATTTGCAGGGGCACAGATAAAAATGTCCTCCGTTACCAACAAGTTCCTCCTTACTATATTCAGTCCACTGGATTTTGCTTAAGCATGAATTGAGTTGGAAATGGATCACAAAACCGTTCCGTGGCATTAAGAAATGATGTGATATTAACACGCCCTTGCATATTATCAAGTGTTTGCCCTGGACATGCTACGTTTCCGCAAGTTCTTTTGATGGAATTTGGAACTGTTTTCATTCTGGCTGCCAAAAATAACAGAGAGCGTTCTAGTGGAACAATTAAGCGTCATTAGTATTGGATGTATTCAGTAATAATTAGAATGAAGGGGATCACTTTAATGATGGAGAGCATAGGCTCAAAGAAACATGTGGGCCAATGAGTTAACTTTTTTAAAAGCGCAATTTGAGAGGGTAAAATCTGGCCCGTTGCTGAGTCCAAAGCAAGAGCTTTGGGCGGTTTTTGGTGATCACTAAAAAGGAGGCATTTATAACAAGTCACCGTGGATCCATTGAGATTTGGGGTGTCTTTAATGAAAAGAACATGCAATTTAGATCTGCCTATCCAAGAATCTGATACCCAGAACTTACTTTCCCTCTTGAAATTGGAGAAATGTTTACACATATACCCTGGACACACACACATACCCCCGAAAAAAAGAAAATATTTTTTTTAATGGTTTAAGAGCTTTTTTAATGGTTTAACTCTCTCTGAGTATTTAAAAAAAAACCCGCAGCTTTCTAAATTGGGAAGGATAAACAGCAATTATTCTTTCTTTGCTTTCTGATTTTCCGTCTTTTGTTTTATCGTACTGAACATCTTATTTTTCAGAAGTCAATACTGAAAATGCGTGTGCATTTCATACATTATTTTTTGCCTGCTGTTTTCAAAATATGCTTTTAATATACTTTCCATGAATACACATATTTTGAGCATTCTTCTATTGGTTTGTATGCCTTTGGGTTGTTCTTCAGAGAATTAAACTGCTTTTCTGGCTTGCCCTCTGATTCAGATAGTGTGAATTTAGTCAGTTCACACTGAAATGTGAGCTAGAAGGCAGATCAGTTTTCAAATTACATTATTCTACTTCAGCATTAATTTTTTAAAAATCCTCAAACGCTCACTTTTTCCTGCAAAATGACATTTGATCCCACTTTATCCACATATATATTCTGCTCATTTTATCCTAAAATACATACATTTTCATCTAAAATATACCAAAATATTTATTCTTCTCTGTATTTTGGAATATTGATTGAAACAGAATAATAGGAGAAGGAGGGGGGAAACTGCTCCAATCTGTAAATTGGTTTAAGAAGTACAAATCACTTTGGCTCACTGAAAAAGATGAAACAGTCAAGCATCCTGAAGGACCGTGAGTCATTCTTCAGCATTTCTAAGCAAGCCAGGGGTGATGCTACCAGCCAGTGTAAACAAAGTAAAGCTAGATGAACTGAGGGGCTGAGTTGGAATAAGGCAGCTTCTTATGCACGAAAATCTCATCAAAGGTTCATCATCCTGCAGTATGTCTCTGTCAAGAGCAATTGAATCATCCAATTACAGATGATATGTGGACATGCTAGAATTAATTCCCACTTTTTTCCACAATGCCTGATGAAAATGAAGAAAAAACTGTACAGTAAATCATACATAGATATGACAAGAGACCTCTTTGGGGCTCTATGGGAAATGCTCATTATATAATGTACAGAGCTCAGCTGATTCTTACCAGATTTTTCACATATTTCTAGGGTTTTTTTCGGAATATTCCCTGCCATTTTAAAAATGTGGGACGCATGAATACTGTAAAGAACAATGCGGCTGTCAACCTTTCTTAAGGATGACAATGCCTCACTGAAGGAAATGGAATCGTTTGGGTCAAGAACAAATGTTTAAAGCAAATATATTTAAAGAGGGGATGAAATTTCCACAGCAAGCCTTCCGCTTTTCTGACACCTATCTGGGTTCTAGCTGAACAGCTGAGAAGTCACTGGAATTTTTCAGAGGGCTGGATTTGGTCCTCCCATTTGCTAATTCTTCTCTTCACTTGATGTAAGCTTTTAACCAACTCTCTTCTCTGCATATCGAAACCATATTTATACAGGGATATATGCAAACAAATTGATGGGGCCTGCACATGGCTTGTGAATCCCAGTAGGGGCATCTACAAGAGGGGACCAAAAAAAAAACATGGCTGCCATCTTGAAACATTATAAATTGTATTTGTGTGCTTCTTTGTTGAGAATATTTATTTTTAGCTCGCACATCCAGAAAGGGACAACAGTGGCTTTTAGTCCTTTCACTGTGATGCTCATATATCTTACTTGAGTGTGCCATATCTGCGGCTAACAAAATCTTTTAATGTTTCTCAAACTATATTGCTAGGAGTCTAGGACATTTGCTGGATCCTGCAAACTTGGAATCTATTCCTAGTTCAGTTTCCTCTCTCCCCCATCCCCAGTCATAAATCTAAGGTGAAAGGAGGTGGGGGGGGGGGAGTTAAAGAAAAGCTTTGGATTACATGCAATGCTTGCTAGATATTTCCTTGGTTTATTTCATCCAGATGTTTGCATCTTCAATAATTGAGGAGCTGCTAGAAGAACGAGGCATCAAGGCAAATGGACAAAGCCAACAAGGGAGTAGAATTATCATTAGGAAGAGCTTGTCGGATGAGAAATTAGACTAAGGACTCAGAGGCTTCTTTGTCAGAGCAGGTTAAGGAATGAACACATTTGGCCTGTTGGAGGTCATTATTCATCAAGTCAGAACCACCTAGAGACTTCTAGAAAAGCTAAGCAAATTTCCTTCATTCTGTTTTAGGTTTCATGAATCTGCTCTTTGCTACCAAAGTCCACTACTCCTGAGTTTCAGGTTAAACTGAACAAGTTCTAAAATTAATTGTGCATTAAGACCATGCACACAATTTCCTTCATTTCCACATTATCCAAGTGTGCGTGTGCACACATGGCTAAAGTTTTGTCTAATCACATTAAGATCCTTTCAATGTGTTCCTGGATGTTTGCAAAGCACAATGCACAAAGAACTTCAATACAGCCAAACGTTCACTTACAGCAAGATTATTTGAGGGAATATTTTAGCAATGTACAAACAAGCTAACACAGAAGTATAATATCTTTTTTTTTTTTTTTTTTGCTGAGGGTCTGCCATCAAGTAACATGGGGTTGTACTAAAAAAAAAAAAAAGCAGAACAAGACAAAGAAATGGATAGAATCTACACCCGGTCTAAATTCCATTTCATTTAAATATAATTACACTAATTATATACAAATCATATGATTGTTCCTATTAATTGTAATAATTTCCCCATTAAAAATTACAATGTAGTTGTCAGCCTTACCAGGTAGACCAGACAGGATACATGACCAGATCAGCTAATTCTACTTTATTGTAAGGCTACATTAACAGAATCTTGCAAGTCTGAAAGTACAAATCTCCCACCGTCTCCTTTACAGTCCAAGAAACTAGGGAGGGTCCCTTCTGAACCTCTTGCCCTGCCCACTATCCAGCTGCAGGCTATGCTGTCTCTTATCTGACTATTTCCTTGGTTGCATCTCTTTGCCCTATCTCCCAAGGTCATTCCCACATACCATTACAATAGTTGAACTCTGGGGGACAGACCACACCAGGGGCATTTGATGGCACATTTGCCCTGGGAACTTTATGCTATTCATCAATGAGTGGAGTGGAGAATTATTGAGGGATCAAAATCTAGTCATCCCCCTCCAACCTTCTGGAGGATTGGGAAGAGATAATCTAGTCATACAGTGATATCACTAGAAAGGATCATGGCTGAACAATTTTCAGCCAATGTTTTGTTCTTGTGGTGGGGAGGGAATGGGAGCAGTGGGTTTTTGAAGTCAATGACTGCTTAAAACATTAGAAGAAGTAATTCAGGACTCCAAAAGCTAGAAAAGGGCTTGGTTGAGAATTTCAGAAACATCCCAATATGTAAAAAGATTAGGATATCTAATGTGTGAAGAGATCTCATCTAGCTAAGGAAACAGGATTATTATGCAGAATTATTATATGCCCAGTGGAACTGAATCCCAAATATAAAAGCATTGCAGTCTTAATATTCACATGGGGCGTCAGCATCAGTGTGAACTTACACAGGGAATGATCAAAATAGTCGTGCCATTGCTGTTATTTATGTGTATAGCAAAGTTCTGTCTATTGTGATCTTCAGAGAACAGACCGAAAACAAAGTTCCTTTTATTAATTATTACAGTTACACAGACTGCCGGTGGTTCTCCAGGATAACAAAGAGGACTCCTTCCCAGCCCTACCCAAAAACAGTAGGAGATCCAGGGATATTGCACATGCAACTATGGTAGTGTGCTCTGGCCTCATTAAGGTATAATTCTGCTGCTGTACTTTGTGATTTCAAAACAGATGGGAGAAGGTCCATATGGTGTCCTCTGCTGAAGACACAATGATGTAGTTGTAAGAATAAGGAAAGGAATGAACCTTAAATGAATGCACTAGGTGAGAACTAGTAGATCATAACATGGGACTGCAGAATGTGTACTTCATCAAGAAAATAGGACAATAGATAGCTGCCATCCAATAATGAAATGAAATAATCTTTCTCCCGCTCTTCTATACCAGCCTTCTCCACTCTGGTGCCTCTTCTAGCCAATTTGGGAGAGTACAACCAAAAGTCTACTGTTTTCCTCAAACAATGGAACCAAAGGGGAAAAAAAATAACTAAAGGAATATTAAAGGAAGTGGAAAAATTATCCCACAATAAAACAGCCAAAGAAATATCCTTTAGCTGAAATGGAGGTAATCCTTGTTTCTGGCCATCAAATTCTTAATTTTGAATTCATATAATTAGACAGGATCTATGATTATTCTTGATCAGCACCAAAGGAAAGAGAAAATCACTGAAGGAAAAAACATCAAATTGGTGGATCACTAGAAGGAGGTTAAAGTGATGTGGAAAAGATACTAGGATGGCTTCACTTACTCTCAGATAATCTAAATGTGTGACCCAAGAGTCAAATTTAGTCATTAAAGAGATGAAGGTAATAGAAATCCCATACAATGGGGTTGGGGAGGAGGGTGATGTTTTGCTATGGCTAATCTTCTTCTCCAGCATTCTGGTTCCAGCTCTGGCCAAGTGAGTTCATTTAAGAAGCAATTCTTGGGTAGCAACAACGGGACAATTCTTTCACAAAGATTTACTAATAGAAATCATTGTAAAAGGACTGTCCCATTGTTGCTACCCAAACATAGGTAAACAGAGACATATTGCCTCCCTTATTAAGACGACATAGCAAATTTGTCCAGTTTTCAGAAGCCATCTGACAGCATAATCTTCTGAATTCCTGGAGGAAAAAGTATCCCATTTTTCCCTCCAGGAATTTAAATGCTGTGTCAAGTAATATGCGGGGGGGGGGGGGGGGGGGACGACCCTCCTCTTGATTAAAGAAATTTTGTGTTAAGAAAAGGCATTCACTGGAATTCTTCTAGAGGGAATTAAATGTTCTTGTGCTTATTATGAGGCAGCCAAGGGATATATGAGTAAATGTCCTCTCTTTCGCTGTATCATTTCCCAGGTGCGCTGCAGCCTCTCTGGCATCCCACTCTTCAATTCAGTCATGGAAGGTGACGTCATGAGGGAAGGCTTCTCATGGGGCTCCTACAGATTGGAAAGTGGGAGCAACCAGTGAATCTAAGTCTCTTCTACCAGTTCCAAGCAAGTTAAAAATAACGCTAACCTGTATAATGCCAAAGGAATGTTAAAGCATCTGGACAATGAGGTTGAAACTTTTTCGCAAGGGAAGAAAATTTTTGAGGAATCCCAAGGCAGGTTTCAGCAGAAGATGAAGCACCTCCTCTCATGTTCTCCTCATAGCAAATCTGTAAGATTGTTTCAGTTAAGAGACCAGGATGGCTGACTAGGGAGCTGAGGCTGTTTTTCCCAATTCTGGTTGAATACATTAACGGTGAAACTACCCTGCCTCTCAATTTCCCTGGGAAAAAATCTCAATGAATTTTTCCCTTAAGGCTGCAATTCTAGACAGAGATACATGCAAGTAAATCCAACTGAAAATTGTGAGTTTACTTTTGAAGAAAAGAAGTACATTTCCTTCCATTGCTACATGTTTAGAAAATGTGCAACGTTTCCCATTCTCTAAAAATGCCTCCACTATATGAATGGAATGTGCACTCAGCTTAATTCAGTGCATTCAGTGTTTGGAGGACCACCTGATTTGTAAATTTCCTCCCCCCTCTTTCTTTTTTCTTTTTCTTTTTTACATTTGATGGTTGGGGACATGGGTTTTGAAAAGACTTGCTTTTATTATTCAAGGATTCTGAGAAGAGAAGAGGAGAGGAGAGGAGAGGAGAGGAGAGGAGAGGAGAGGAGAGGAGAGGAGAGGAGAGGAGAGGAGAGGAGTGGTGAGGAGAGGAGAGGAGTGGAGTGGAGAGGAGAGGAGAGGAGAGGAGAGGAGAGGAGAGGAGAGGAGAGAAGAGAAGAGAAGAGAAGAGAAGAGAAGAGAAGAGAAGAGAAGAGAAGAGAAGAGAAGAGAAGAGAAGAGAAGAGAAGAGAAGATCCTTGGATGCACTGGGCATAAATCACTCCAAATTGCTATTTTGATAAATGTGGACAAGAGAATAAAATTTGTCACCAACATAATATTACCATCAATGTTTTGTCTGGCTACATTCCTTCCAATTTAAAAACAGTTCAATACCTCTTTTACCTTCAACTAGCAGCACTTAATAAACAGTGATGGATGTTTTTTATTTCCATCCCCTCATCCCTCCCCTTCCTCAGCCTCCTCGTGTTCCAGACTTCCCTATCTCTGTTACAAGGGGATTGTTTAGCTTGGAGGAAATGTAGATCTTCCATCCTTCTTCCATTGACATGCATCCCTCAAGAAATGACGGCCATATATAATTCATAATCCCCTTTGGCTCCACAAACATACAACTTCCCATCAATTAAGCAACACAGAGATGCTGTTAAAAATCAATGAGCTTATTATTAAATATATTTTCTTTTCATGTAACAATCAGAGTTATTGGTGCAGCTGCAGTGTCGGGGTCTTAAATGATTTTAAAGGGTAGCAAAATGAATACACACAGACATAGACACAAAGCCCATTTTAATGGGGCAAAGCATGGCCAGTGCAAGCCAGGCTATTTTTAAAATGCACTGTAGTGATTTACAAGCAAAGTATTGCTTATTATCCAAACTTGATCTCCCTACGATGTATCAGCTGTAGTCTATATCAACCCCTTAAATCTGATCTTTTTAAAATCTAGTCTGAGCAAGTGTGTATATTTTCCTTGTGGCATGTTTATTAGAAATGATTGGGGTATCTCGCCATGTGCTACTAGAGCAGTCGCTCCTTGCCTGCAAACACAGATGATAAATTGGTGCCAATTCATTCAAAGGTTAATTTTTTAAAAAATCTACACACACACGTACACATACGCTGCACAGATTTTGGCAAATGTGCTTCAGCAGCCTGGCCACAGCTGATCTGAAGCAAGGCCCCTGTAATTATGGGAGAAAGAGGAACAGGTTTCCAGCTAATTGGAAAATTCTGCAAATGGCATCACTGGAGTAAATTGACAGTCGTTAGAGTATTAACAAAATGAGAAAACTGATTAGGAAAAGCTCAGATGCGAACTCTTTAAAACGCACCCACACAGAGCTTAATTTTACTGAGCAAATTGAGAATAAAAGTCAGGCATATAGCTGTTATGATTTAACTGGCTAAGATATATGATGGAGTTAATTGATTGTTTTGGTTGTTCCTTTGATGAGCGAACGGGACTGTCATCCTAACAGTTCAGGGGAGTAGCTCAGAAATCCTTATTCCTGCTTTGCTGATGGGATAATTCAGGTCAAAGAAAAGTGACATAGTAAAGTTTACAATGTGAGTTCAAGATAGAAAGTCTCTTCCTCCTACTCCCCTGCCTCCACCAACTGTGCTGTGAAGATGACTTTAAAAACTAAGTATGAATGGCAACCAACGTTCATTTGCACATCTGTGTTTCATGCACACACACACACACACAATCCTTAGGAAGGCCATGGCAAGGCTGAGTTCACAATTCATTGTGTGTATAAACAGTGTAAGGTAATCATGAATCTCTGTTACCCCATATTCTGAACTACATTTGATTCTATGCCAGTTTGGTGCTAGGATTTTAGATGTTCTTTGTTAAAAAAAATCCTTGTCCCTTTCATTCAGCTAAACTTCCTAAGAAAGATGTGGTCAACCTGCAGCCAGAATCCCGTTTCTGTGGTCCACAGAATGCATTCTTATTCCACAATTATATTTCAGTTGCATAATTGCTGAAAATTGTATCAGTTTCCCTTCATTGTGAGTTAGGAACCACACAAAAACTGCAGTATAAGATCTATAATTTGTGTGTGTGTACCTTCTGGTCAGTGTTGACTCCTGGCAACTGCCAAGACCAGTTCCTGCAGTTTTCTTGGCAAGGTTTGCAGAAGTGGTTTGTCTTGCCTCCTTCCTAGGACTGAGATAGAGGGACTGGCCCAAGGTCACCTGGCTGGTTTTGTGCTTAAGGTGGGACTAGAACTCATAGACTCCTGGTTTCTAGCCTGGTGCCTTAACCACTACACATAACTGGCTCTCACCATTGCCTTCTTCCCAGGGCTGAGAGAGAGGGACTGGCCCAATGTCATCCAGCTGGCTTTGTGCCTAAGGTGGGACTAGAACTCACAGTCTCCTGGTTCTAGCCTGATGCCTTCATCACTACACCAAACTGGCTCTCATAATAGATTTAGGATCCTCAAAATACTGAGTTGCCCTACCTGTTTTGCATCATTGACTTGCCCATCATAGCTGTTGTTTCTTCCCCAAAATTAAATGCTGATCCACAGCTTCAAAAATTTCTATGCCTGCCAATATATTCCATAGAAAGTTGGGAATTTAGAAGAATGCAAGTCTTTGGTAAAAGTGAGGAGAAAATGGATGGCGATGACTGATGATGGGTTTTGGTTCTGTGGGCTGAGGATGTACTTGAGCAGCCGTGCTTAAAAAGGAGTGTTGTTTGTTTTGATTTCTTCTACATTTATTTCATGCTAAATATAATTCCATATGATCACTCTCCAGTGATCATATGAAATTATATCTGCAAATTTTCTCTTCTGCCATATTAAAATTTGTAATTTGGTAACAACTTCGTAACAAGTCTCTAAAGGACAAACTAAACAATTTTGCCAGATATGGTTCTAGGATCTCATGTTGTGCAATTCAAATTAAAAACCCATTCAGTTCCTATTAGTGGGAGGATTTCTAAGGACCTGCTTATGTCAATATGCTACCCAGTCTGTTATTCATCTTAATTTATTACATATAAAGGTATACAGACTAATAATTAACTCTACAAAGGGAAGGGTAATGGTCTCAACCAAAAAAATACAAACAGAAACCAGTTGGTATTGTGGTGAAGATATTGGACTAAAACTGGGGAGACAATCAATCAATCAATCAATCAATCAATCAAATCTCATGAGGCTTACTAGATTGTGGGGCAGTAATTATCTCAGTCTAGCTTCCCTTACAGAGTTGGTATGAAGATATATTTCTTGGGGAGGGGGGTATTATATACTCTGCCACAAGCTCATGAAAAAAGAGTGAGATAAAAATGTAACAAATAAACCCAGAATTGAAAGGTATATACCAAATAAGAATACTGCTAAACTCCTTTTCACTAGAATTGCAACTGCAACTGAGTTCTCTATGTCAGTTGAGGGGTAGATAATGAGACAGATGGACAGACGGACAGATGGATGAAGCCTGCTTTTTCTACTCCATCACAAGCAGAATTTCTCTTCCATGTAAACAATGAGTAGGTGGGGCCAAACTTACACAGAGAGAAAGAGTGGGGCCAAAATGTGCAACACTGCAAGGGGAAGCACTGCCAGAGAGGCCTCAAGTGAAATTCTCAAGAAATGGAAGAAATAAGAAATGTTCTTATTCCCATCTCATTAATATCTAAGATATCCAGAGCAAACACTTGTGCCCTTCAGGGATAGAGGATTACAGCTCCCACAATATTCATCAATGGTCATTCTGGTTGAAGCTGATCAGACCTGAAGGCTGAAATGTCTGAATGTAGGAGGCTGTCCCCAATATAAATTGGGAAGCAAAGTGGGTGGGACGCCTGGCTTCCCACCCACTTTGCTTCTTCTGGACCTTATTGGGAAGTCCAAAGGGAATTTGTTTTCACACTGAGAACTTCAGCCTAAAGCATCATGAAAAGTACCATTTCACAGTCTGCAAAAGGCAAGATCTATGTGAAGACTATAACTACTGATGTAGGACAGTTATGGTTCTTTATTATACGTGTTTAACAGCAACAAAAATGGCTGTGAGAGCTGGACCATAAAGAAGGCTGAGTGCTGAAGAATTGATGCCTTTGAACTGTGGTGCTGGAGAAGATTCTTAAGAGTCCCCTGGACTGCTAGGAGGTCAAACCAGTCAATCTTAAAGGAAATCAACCCTGACTGCTCATTGGAAGGATTGATACTGAAGCTCAAGCTCAGATACTTTGGTCACCTAATGCGAAGAGAGGACTCTTTGGAAAAGACCCTGATGCTGGGAAAGATTGAAGGCCAAAGGAGAAGAGGACGGCAGAGGATGAGATGGTTAGATAGCATCACTGAAGCAATGAGCATGAAACTGAGCAAACTCAGGGAGGCAGTGAAGGACAGGAAGGCCTGGCGCAATATGGTTCATGGGGTCACAAAGAGTCGGACACGACTTAACGACTGAACAACAACAACAACAGCAACAAATATCACTGCGTCTGACTTTTGAAATAATGCAGAACAATCTCTTTTGGTATCAAGGAAGTCTGTACACTTGTCAGAAAAGAGACATCAGCAATCTTGACGATGGGACAGGAGGGAGAGGAAGAAGTCAACAAATATGATAAACAGAAAAAACAAAGGTAGTTAAAATCAGCTAGGTTTTAAACCGATACCAATTAACAAAAGCATCACAGCAGAAGTCAGGGGGGCACACCATGGGATGCTCTTTTCCTCAAGGTCATATATTTCAAGTCCCTTGAGAAGAGCCTCTTTTCCATCCTAGGTAGGGATGATGGGTGTGAAAGCCCACACATCTGCAGAACACCAGGTTGTAGATGGCTGTCCTACAATGTTCTGTTCCAGTGAACAAAACTCTGATGCTGGTACTGATAGGAAGAGAAATCAGAGAGGGAGATGAGAAGAAAATGCCATGATGATCATCTTGACAACTTTTTTTTTTTTACTTTGTTGATCAAATTTCTGGGTCCACCTCCAGGAGAAGGAGGAATTCTCTAACAATATATTAAGGGCAGAACTCCTCCTTAGGGTACCTCCTTAGGGTACTATTGAAAGAGTCCCATGGGCAAAATTCCTTTATGATGTCTTCTATTGGGCTTGAATGGAAGTATAGGAAGCCAAGGAGGCTGTAGAAGATATATTTGCAGAACACATGTTTGACCTTCAAACAAATCCCTTGACCAACATATCACTATATAACCATAAGAACACTACCCTCCAATCATTAAAAATTCTCCAAATTTCCCTTCTTCTTTGCAAATATTTCTAAAAAAATATTTCCCTCCATTAAACTAAATGAGAACTGGTAAAACAAAAAATTCAGGAATATTCCTCTACCCAGTCCAAGGTTTCAAGTATCCATAGTTTAATAGCTCAGTGTACATTCAGAACATGACAAAGAGATACACTTTCAAGATAGAATAAATTATTGTGCTTTATAAACATTCATAGTACAACTGACAAGAGTTGAAATAACTCTTGAAATAATACTGAACATTCTCCAACATCTGATAAGAACTGTAAGTATCGTTGAATGATTTGGGAATAGCAACCCAAATACTATCAAATTCAGTGGATGGAGAGAGATGATAGATGATAGATAGATAGATGAGAGAGAGAGAGAGAGAGATTTGGAAATTTGCCAAGAAGCTTGCCAAGTCTAACATAGTTGCATTTAATTTCAAGAGAGGGAATATCTAAAAAAGAAAAGGATTTTTGAAAAGGAAGTTGAAGGACAGAGCTGGGCTGGAGAGCAATTGAAAACCAATATGATAAAATTTCAGATAAAATACAGAAGTGGAGAAGATGGTTGAACAAATCCTGGAAGATGCCAAGATGTCTGATGATGGCACCAAAGGTATCATAATGTTGTTGAAAAGGTTGGAATTTTGCCTGAATGAAAAAAGTCAAATAAAACATAAACTCTTCCTAAACAAATTTGGACTGATGAAAAGGCAAAGAACAAAATCAAGGAAGAAATAGCCTAGAGGGAGAGAGAGAGGGAGGGAGGGAGGGAGAAGAAAAAAATAAAGTACCTATCCACATAATAAGAAGATAAATACAGCTCTGGGAAGATTTGGATGACTTGGCTAAAGTACACACCACATTAGACCATAATTTAAGCCAAGTGTGTTCCATGTAACTGTGATTTTGGCTTAGAAATCATGGTTTATGGCTTAGTTGAATCCTGTTCATTATAGGACATTCCAGGGTGAGCTTAAACAAAGTACAGCTTAATCCAATACAAATCTACTGTTCACATTGTAACCTTATATTCTCTGTCCAGAAATGATTGTCAAGTTTACTTTTCGATAAGTGGAGATATGACAGCAGCTTTAAAAGTTTGCAAAGGGAACATGGCTTTTGGAGCATTGTGTGTATATGTGAATATTGAAAAACAATTCCTCAAGCACTTATTTAAATTCTTGCCACTGTCTGATCATGTAGAAATGCTCTAGCAGCACATTTTCAGCACTGGCCAGAGTTACGTTAGAGCAAAAGTCTTCAAGCAGAGTTCCAGGATTATAACCTGGTCACCAGAGTTTTTTGTACATCTTCTAAAACCCTCTGAAATTAATACCAATTTAAACTGGTTACCACTTGCTTTCTCAGTCCAGTTCAAAATGTCACATCATAGTGTTCACAACCTCATATGGATTGGGGACAAGAAATCTGGAGGAGCCCCCACTACAGTATGATCAGATCTTCATTGGGGCTCCTTTCTGCAGATTCATTGCAGGGCTGTTTCTAACATCAATAGCTAGTTGATGATGTATAGAACAGCTTGGATTAAAGTTAAGGCCGGCCCCTTCCATGTTACAGTTTAAAAGAAGGCTTTTCTTTACTCAGGACTTTTAGTTCAAGGGTTTTTCTCTTTTTTTTCATGCTGATGGTGTTAATGTAAAGACTTCAGACCTAAGGACTAAAGGAAGCATAGCTGGTACCCACTGATACTCAATGCTACTTCATATTTTGCATAAGTGAACTCACAAAACTGAGGTTCCAAAAGAAATGCACCAGAGATTTAAATGGGAGTGAATTTGCCTGATCTCTCCACTCCAAAGGAGGAAGGAGGGCGGGGGGATGAGGCAGCACTAAACTTGGAAAAAGGATGGGCAGTAATACATGTAGTCTACTAGTATCTATCATTCTCCAGTCAAGAATTCACACCACATCAAAGTCAAGGTTTGCAAAAGAGGCCTCCAGAATGAAGTAACGAATGCAGTTTCTGGAATCCTGTCTAACCATTTTACGAAGAGGCATCTGCATTTTCTTAAAGTAATGTGTTCTGTGTGTACAAGTAGACCTCATTTACTGACTGCATTGTGCAGCAACTGTTCAAAGTTATGACGGTGCTGAAAAAATAACTTTGCGCCCAAGGTGTGCATTTACGGGCTTCACAGTGTCTCTTTCTCAGTCACGTGTTCACCCTTACAGTCAGTTAGCACATGTTGTCCTGTGCCTGACCCTTTTTTTCTCCCCTCCCCTTGCAGAGCAGAGAAATTGGAGAGGAAGGGATTACAAGACAGTAAGCAGGCATACAATGGGGAACATACATTGAAAGGACTGCACTAGCACCGGCTATTTGCATAGTGCGCTCAGGGCTGGGAATGTAAATACAAACATTAATTCCCTTCTTGCTAATTATTCCAGTGCTGGTGTGAGCATTCCAAAGGGCGGGGGAGTGAGGAAAAAGGAAAGCTGAAGTAAAATTATAAGCACAGCCATGGCCACATGATTTTTCACTTAGTGACCGCATCACTTAGTGACCAAGTTGCCGGTCCCAATTGTGGTCACTAAACAAGGGCTACCTGTGTGTATTTCTGCTCTCCCCTTCTATCGGATCTATGTGTGTCTGGGGGTATACGGGCATTGGAAATGCAAGGCGGGCTGCATACACTCCACTGTAGATAGTGTGACCTGGAGGTGGGAGGAAAGAGACTTAAGAATGCAGCAGTCAACAACATTCTGAGCCACTGCCCAACTGTCTCTCCCATATGGATGCAATGGAGAAATTTTTCAGGATTTTTGTTCTTTGTGATCCCTGGCAGATCTGAGCCTTTTTTAAACTCGATCTTTCTTTTGTTGGCAAATTTTGTCGTATTACAGTTTTCAGAGTTATCCTATAATAGCGAATATTTTTCAAGATATCTTGGATGTTACATCTCTACTGTACAGAATTTCAGTATACTCCTTCCAACTTTGTTTGCTGTTCTCTGAATCAGTTACTATCTGTCCACTGGCATCCTTTAGCATACCAGTTCAAGGGTGAAACCTTATTCTGAGTTCCTTTTTTTTTACTATGCCTATTTCCATCTTCTATGTCTTTACAAATGTCATTGTAATATTACTTCTTGTCTCTTCTAATGACTATTTGAAACTCTTTGCCAAGTTCCTTCCCAAAATCTTTGTCTTTCCTGGCTTTGGCTTCGATTCTCTTCTTGGCAATTTCCACCCTTCATTCAGACATCCATTCTGTTTTCTTCTGTTTCTTGGTCTTTGGCAGTCTCTTTCCATATTCATCCTTAACACCTCCTTTGATTTCATTCTACAGTTCTTCTGGTTCCCTATCAATGAGCTTCAGGACTTCAGAGTGATTCCCCATATTCTCCTTGAAAATGCTGGGTGTATGCTCAAGATCATATATGGAAACCTCTCGGCTCTATTCTTACACAAGAGCTTGACTTAGGACTTGCATAGGAGCAGTTTGTCATCCGTTCCACAGTCAGCTCTTGGCTACATCTTTGCTGTTATAACTCAGCTGTTCTATCTCCTTGGACCAAAAATATAGTCATTTGATTTCTGTATATTCCATCTGGTGATGTCTATTTATGTAGGCATCATTTTGCTTGCTTGAAGAAATGGTTAGCAATTAAGAAATCATTGGACTAGCAGAAACTGTTAGGTCATTCTTCTGCTTCATTTCTGTTTCCTGGGACATACAGTCCAACAACTTTTTCATCCTTACTATTTCCAACTTTGGCATTCTAGTCTCCAACCACAAGCAGCACATCTTGCTTGCCAATTCTGTCAATTTTAGATTGAAATGACCATAAAAGTGGTCAATCTCCTCTTCTGCATCAGTGGCTGAAGAATAAATTTAGATAACCATCACATTAAATGGTTGTCCTTGAAGTCTGATATTATTCAGTCACTGACTGCATTGTGTCCACATATTGTCTTTGCTATATCTTTCTGACTATGGAAACATCATTACCTCTTTGTTTTTCATGTCCTGAGTAGACATTGTAGGAGGAAAGCCATATTAATCTATGGTGGCAAAAAATCAGGAATCTGGTAGCTACCTGATTACTACCACACTCCTGGTTTCATATAGTAAACAGTGTGATCTGACTGGAAGTGTCCAATTCCAGTCCATTTCAATTCACTGATGCCTAAGATGTCGGTGTACAGTTAATTCATTTCTTTTTTTGCTGGCTCTGCATACTAGACCAGACCAAATGGGAGTGGATAGGTTGTGGCTCAGCATGTTTAAGAACACAACCATTGTCTTAGCATGCTGTATAAACAATAGGATCATTTGAAGCCAAAATGTGGTTGCTTTGGTCCTGCATAGTAATTGTGAGAATACAGTTGTGTTTTGTAAACTCAGCTATTGTTTACACAAATCAATATTGCTACACAAAGGAAAGATCACCATTGTTACAGATAACTTCTTAAAAGCAGCTACAACTAAGGCCTCCACACTGTGTGCCGACTGCAGGCCTACTAGGACCAGGAGGCCCTTCAGACAGTCAGTCATGCTTTGATCATCTTATATATGGACTATTACAATGCTGTCTACATGGAGCTGCCCTTGAAAACTGCTCAGAATCTGCAACCGGTCCAGAGTGCAGTGGAAGAGCAATTACAGACATGCCGTGTCATGCCCCTGTAACACCTTTGCTCCATGAGTTGTCCTGGTTACCACTAGGTTTCTGAGTGCAATTCAAGGTGCTGACTATCACCTACAAAGCCTTTCATGGTATAGGGCCTGGTTATCTAAAGGACTATCTGTCTTCTATGGTTTCTACCCAACTGAGCAGGGTGGTCATGTGCCAGGTCCCCTCTCTTACGCAGTGGGACCTAGGAAGCATGCGTTCTCTGTGGCAATACCTGCCTTTTGGAACACCTTCTCCCCTGAGATTCATCTGCTCCCCACCTTGACGGTGTTTAAAAAAGCCATGAAAATGTGCATCTTCCCCCAAGCCTTGGATTGAATGAATGGTAGGTCCTTGTATCTCTTTTGCTTAGAATGGTTGTTTTGTCTTCTATTTATATTTTATTTGTATTTTATTAATGTTTTCACTGTGCGCCACCCAGAGTCATTATAGAGTTGGGTGGCCTAACAATTTTAAATAAATAAATAAATAAATAATACCATAATCAGAGGCAATAAGCACAAAGACCAGTCACTGGAGGAGACAGTGACACAAAACAGCTCTTTTTGTCAGCCTGCAAGGTGGTCCAGACAAGAAGCACAGCCAGAAGTACTAGCTCTATCTTTATTGTAAGGTTACCTTAACAGAATCTTGCAAGTCTGAAAGCCCATCTCTCCCCCCTCACCTTTACATGACAAGAAACTAGGGAAGGTCCCTTTGGAGATGTTTGCCACACACCCCATTCCTTCTGTGGGCCCAGCTGCCTCTTATCTGACCATTGTCTAGATACCATTCCCACATTCCATTACACTATCCTAAGCAACAGTTGGTTCTCCAGGACTATCTTGACGCATGGCGCCAATAGTAGGGAGTGCTGAGCATTGCTGTACAGAGTTGTGAGCTTCCCTCCATTTTATTTATCTATTTATTTATGTCCCAACCTTCGCAGTTTGGAAAATTCAAAATGGCAGCTTCTATTGTCCTTCAGAAGCCTAGGCTCCAAAGCAGAATAGCTAATACAAAGACTTCTTGGAAGTTATTTTATCTTAGGATCAAGGGCAAATGTGAAGTGAGGCTGGCTTCATCACTTCTGTCCTTCTGCAGGTCCCTCAAAACCTGAATGTGCCATCAGCCCTGGGGACCCCAAGAGACCGGTGAATTATTGAGGTGGCTATACTATTATTAACATCTCTTTGCCTAATATTTCTTCTCTTTTAGCTTGTTTTACCATTTTAATGTTTTTAAATAATAATAATTAGTATTATTATTTGGTATTTATCAGTTAATTGTTTTAGCCTTGTTGTATGCCACCCAGAGTCACTTGTTTGTGAGATGGGCGGCTATATAAATTTGACAGATAAATAAACAAAAGACCTGGTTCTGTGCCCAAGCTTGGGGCTCCAGGTGTGTGACGGAGCCCATTTTCCGGCTGTGCTGAAGGCTTTTTTTACGATTCTGCAGCTGCTGTGTGTTTTATTTCTCATTTTATTTTGTACATATTTGTATTTGTTTTAACATGAGCCACCCAGAGTCATGTACTGAGATGGGTGGCTATATAAATCAATTTAATAAATAAATAAGACGTGGCAAAAAAGATTGACACCTGAATATAATCCTGCAGCATCCTCTGAGCTTCTATAGGTCCAGATGCTAGGAAGTTAATGTAAGAAGGAACCATGACAGTAGTAGAACTTGCAGGGTTTCCATGTATTTTTATCCTTATCTAGCTGGACATGATCACAAAGTTTGGCTTGATCAAATGCATGTACCCTCATCCTTTGAATTACCTTTTTATTGACATAATGGAAAAACAGGACATTATGGCTCACTAGTTAAGGATTAATTTGTTGTTTTAAAACTGAGTTCTACCATATATATATATATATATATATATATATATATATATACACACACACATACATACATACACACACACACACACATATACACATACACACACACACACACACACACATACATACACAGTTACACAGTATATAATTGCTGTATTTTATCCAGTGATCACTTGGCTTGGGTTTGGGTTTGGATCTGAGTTTAGTTTGTTTTTTTCCTTTTCCTTTTTCTGTATTCACATATTTAGTTTTTCTTTTTCTCTGATGCATTAAAGTGATAAAATAAGTCTTTTAAAAAGACTAAACATGAGATGGGGGTTGCAACAACTGGGAATGATCTCAGTAGTCTTTCTCCTGCTTTACATGGAAGAAGGACCGAGTTTTGGATTGGAAAGACTTGAAAGCCAACTCCAACCAATGTAGACAATACTGAACTCTGTAGACCAACAGCCTCACTCAGTATGAGGTGGTTTCCTATGTTCCTAAAGTTATATGAACAGAGAGGAGTTGATCTTGATGCTTGTAAAGAGGAACAGGTGGTTGTGTACCCAGGTGGGAATAGCCCACTCTTGTCTGGATTTTCGGATTTTGTTTTCATACAATCTCCATGAAGCAAATGTGGGAGTTACTGGGAAGTTCCACATACAATTCTGAAACACAGTGCTTTCAGTTCTGAATGACTACTCCCTAAACAGTTCCTCAGAAATCTTTATTGCACATAAGCTTTTAATCTGGAGAATAATACCATCAAGGTTATTTTAGTCATTCAACTGGAAAAAAAATAAATCTAATCAACCAGAAAGGGACTTATGGGAAGAGAGGCAGGAGAGATTCAGATCAAGGAAGTGGCAGATGGCAAAAGGGTTAAATTTCTCCCCATCTCCAAATCACATTATTTCTCCAGAATGATTTCCTTATTCTAAAAGTGTAATTGGGTTTACACTGTGCTCAGTGATCTAGTTGGCATCTGCATAATGTAGAAGTCAACATTTCCCTTAGTGAAATCAGTGGGATTTAGTGGTACTTAATTTGGACTGGATTGCACATACCATTTTAACCATCTACTTTTCTGTAATAATCCTATTAATTCCTATTTAATTTTCATAAAAATTGGTTCTGTCACATTGGGAATCTGGTTTTGTCACACTGGGAAATGAGTGATTGGTAGCTCTATATATGTTTTCACGCGGGACCTATGTTTTTGCATGTATCTACATAATGTTTTCTATAATCTATTAAATCAATCAATTAATCAATAATATTTATTCGGACAATGACCAGAAAAATAATTTAAAAAAAAACAGAAACAGAGTGAAACAAATGGACACAATAATATACTAATAGCTTATAAAATAAATCACATAATAGTATAGCATTCACTCCTCTATTACTCTATTGCTATGTTGATTACCTCAGTAATATAACCCTAAAACATTAATAAGTATAAAATAAATATATATATCCCCTAACAATTTATTCATTAAGATATATCAAACCAAAAGTAATATTTAGATCAAAGGTAATTAAATAAATTCTATTAATCTATTAAATAAATTCACTAATTAAAATAGAATACAAGTTGATCCATCAGAAGCAGAGGGAATGGTCGGGCTTCAAGTTGCCATCTTATTTTCCCCCTCATTTAAAGCCTGGAGAACTGGCAAAGATCATTAATTTTCTTGGTACGTAAAAATATTTAGAAATTGCTCTTAATGAATTTTGCATTTGTTCTTGCAATGTGAAAGGAGCGAGGCTCTTTTCACAAGACGAAGAAAGTTAGTAATCCTCATGTCACTTTGCAGAAGACATTCCTCTATCCAAAGGGCTGTCAGAGAGCTTCTGTGTTGGAAGGCATTATGTAACTTCCCAAGCCCAGTTTAAAGGAACAGAAGGAGATTGAACAATAGGAAGTGCCTTGAGGTCACTCAACAATAGTTAGCACTTGGAAAGAGGTGAAAGAGACATGCATGAGTCTGCCTTCCTTGTTACATGAGATGCACTGTGTTTTTATAAAAATGACATTCATTCCTCCTAAAAGTGTGCCTCTGTGTAGAAATTAGCATACGCAAATGTTTTCTTTTTAACTCTTCCTGTGTTATCAATTTCTTTTTTAGATGACCACTTAATCCTGGGTACTATGTCTTCACGGTTCTAGTTGTAGATTTGAAAAAGTCACGCCATTGGATGCAAAAGTTGGATAAAATCCAAGTGTCTGAACACCAACACCCCCTCAACATATGCAAAGAAATGTTCAGTTCAACAATACTCACCCACAGCATCCAACATGAAATTCTTGCCTCTGGACAAATAATTCATCCAGTACTGTTCCCACTGTTAAGCATCACCCCCTTCCTCTTTGCTTCAATTTTACTCAGGCAGTAAAACTGAAGCAAAGAGGAAGGGGGTGATGCTTAACCATTCAACAGCAGTGTCTTTTTAAAGAAAAAAAAATCATCATACTTTGGAGCATTTCCGATTTCTGTGACTGACATTCCTGTAGCTCACAAAGGTGAACACGAGAACGAATATCAAACATATAACCCAGTGCAACATGTAAGCCAGCTTGGAAAAGCCAGAACACGAAGATATTTTGCATCTGAAATCAAGTGAGAACATCTCAATTGGAGTACAGTAATGCAGCAACTAAAAAGGGCAGTGAAATCTTGAGCAGCATGAAGAGAAGCAGCTCATCCAGTTTCATCTGTTCACTGCAGTAAATGCAGTTTGGAAGATCACATGGAGAAGCTTCAGCAGGATCAGAGGAGACTTAGCAGGATGATCAAAGGTATGGAAACCATCCTGGATGGTGAACAGTTAAATGTTTAGATTGCATCAGAGAAAACTAAGTGGAGATATGATAACATTATATCAAGATCTAAAAGGCTGTCAAGTGCAAGAGGAAGTGGACCTATTCTCTGTTGAAACTGAGAGCAGGTCAAGGGCCAAAGGGTTGGAATTAAACGATTCAGGCTGAATACTTGGAATTCCCTATTAAACAGTGGAACCATCTATCTAGAACACTGTTTCCCAACCTCAGCAACTTTAAGATGTGTGGACTTCATCTCCCAGAATTCCCCAGCCAGCATGCTGGCTGGGGAATTCTGGGAGATGAAGTCCACGCATCTTAAAGTTGCTGAGGTTGGGAAACACCAATCTAGAACAATGGAATACAGTTGTCTGCCTTGAACAGAAGACTCGCTCTTATGGGAAGTGTTCAAATGGGTGCTGTACAACCACCTGTTGGAGATGCTTTAATAGATTCCTGCACCGAGTAGAGAGCTGGACTATTGACCTATAATTTCCAAGTCATACCTTTTATGATCCCATTGCTATCATTTTTTAAAAAAAATCAACCCGATGCTACTTCTTGCAATTCTTTTACGTGGAGCCTTTTAAAGCATGGCATCAACTTTTGTTTTGGGAAAAATCTGGTACCCACCTTTGTCTGGAAAAATCAGCCCACTGATTTGGTAGCTATGGGGCTGAGGCAATACCCAAAGAGCCACAGGGTGGGGCATTTATTTTTATCATCAAGATCCCCCCTTAAAAACTCTTTTTCCTTCCCCCCCAGCTAGTATCTTTTGAGATGAGGAGACAGCAAGATTGCCTGGCAGTGACAAGCAGGCAGCAATCACAAAACTTGCGTCCCATATAGTTAAAGTGTCTGGGAGGGGTAGAGATTAAAAAAAAAAAAAAGTCACTTTCAATCAAGTGTCACACCTTTAAATAGTGGTTAAATCTTTGCATTATGCAGCTCATCCCTTTTACAACATGGGGTTCCCGTAGAGACTTCCCTGTTTACACTGGAATCCCTCCAGGAGCGCATCAATAAAGCTGAACAGATGTCAGGGTGGAATGCCAGCGGCGGTGGCTGTTGTCAGGGGTGTTGGGAAAGGGAACGCGGCAACAATAAGACACAGCATCTGTTGTACAAAGCTCTTACGAGTGGATCAGGGTTTGGGAGTGCTTCGCTCCTTTGTCTAGGCACACTGCCTTCCTTGTTCCTGGATGACGGGGCTGACACCCATCAGCCAACCCCTATCAGAATTTAGAAACCCCGTTTGTTTCACTCATGCATCTGTGCTGGGGTGACTTCCCCTCTCCCCTGTCTCCTCCTTGAAATATGCTAAAGGAAGGAAGGAGAGTTAGGAGAAACTACTGACTCCTGCCTTCCCTACGCAGGACCTCCTGCGACACAATTGCATGACGCACTTCGTGTCCAAGTGAGAATGTTCCTGTCTTTTGAATTAGAAGGGTGATCGATGGGAGTTAAGTGCTCCACGGATTTCAATGCATCTTGAAGAAGGGATGGGACCTTACAGCTCCAAGTGGTTCTTGTGGGCTCCCCCCCCCCCTTGTTTGGTTTCTGTTTGAATATATGAAAGTTCTGCCTGACCCTGGCCAGTTGCACCCACAGCTGTGAGCTTGGAAATAAATTGCAAGCAACAGCAAAAACAAACGAAAGACTTTGCATTCTTCACCACTTGAGCAACTGAAGCAAAACCAGTTTTACAAATAATAATAACAGCAACAACAACAGTTACACCATCAGACATCAACATCTGCCTATCCCAGGTCCTTGGGAAGGACTCGATAGGTGGATAAAAATGCCAAACCCAGTCTAAACATCTGGCTGACGGTGCGACCAACCGTAATAATAATAATGCAAGCACATTATTTCCATCACACCAAAACACTCTTACAGAAATATGTGTGTTGTGTATAAAAATCCCCCAGATCCGTGTACATGTGTGTGTGTGTGACTACATTTCTATAAGGAATGTTAGACCATTTTTATACAAAAAATAATCATTTTGGCATGCCATGCTGATTTTGTCTCGTTTAGCTTCTACATGCATTTATTTAAAGGCTGTAATTACAGCTCTCTATAAAAATCCATAAAATGCACTTAGGTTTTGGGGAAAATAACAGATATATAAACCAAATTACATTTAGAAACAAAAACAAATTTCTCCCATACAGCAGGAAGGGAAACTTCTCTCTTGTAAACCTACTAAAATCTTTAAATTGGAACCTCACAATAACAGTTTTTCTTACAACTGCTCTCTTTCCCCTTCTTTTTCTGTCCCCTACCCAATTTTCTTAAACATCTACTATTGTTAGACTTTCTTGAGTCGGTTGTTCTGCTATTTGAACTCCATCCCAAATAGATAAAAATAAAACAAAACAAACAGAACCACAAATTCAACACAGTTATGGTCATCCTCTAAACTTAACAGTCAATTACAAAGCCCTCTGCGAACAGAGCAGTTAGTCAGAATTCTAGACTTCATAACGACTTCCAAAACGGACGTGATGAAAATTCATATCAAGCTCCTAAACTGATTTCCGGTTCTTGCAAAGCTTACAGAGGCAGAAGTCCTGTTAAATTCATTTCATTGTCCACAGGCCTGGCCCATGAGGAACAATGACTTTGGTGAGATTCACAGGATGGAGACGGAGAACTAGATGAATTCAGATCAAAAACCAAAGTGGGAAATTAACATACTCCCAAACACGTATACAATTTGGATAGTAAGATCTGATGGACTGGAGTATTCGTTACATATTTGCATAATGAAAATGCAAAAATGTAGGGAAAATGTACTTTCCCCTTAGTGATTTGGAAGAGCGCAGAGTAGGACTCCACGGTTAAATTAAAGGGAATCCTTTTGAAGTCCTTACACGCGTTCACATTTCACCGTTCAGTCGGAGAAATCGTAATGCACTAGCTCGCATCGTAGCAGTTTTGCGGTAGATATCTTGTAAAAGAAACGCAGGCAAAACTCTCTTTTTTTAGAGGGGAAGGAAGATTAAAAACACACATACACACATAATAATCATATGCCCCATATTAGGCAAGGCTTGTTTTTCCATTTGACAATTAGAAATTATTTTTGGCTCCACTGTAGCTCGGAAAAAAAAAATTAAAAAGCTAATTGGCCTTTTACTGTTAAATACTTTATTCAGATGGTTGATTAATGAGGTGTCAGATACACAAGCTACGGACTTTATTTTTCTTTTGGAATGGAGTAAATGAGAGAAGGAGAAAGAGGGGAATAAAGCAGAGGAAGTTGTAGAATTTGTTTAGGCAAACATTTCTCCCCCTGCCCACCCCCCCCACCCCCCGGAATTAGGAAAGAGGCTACTGAAATGCAATTTAGGTAAATGCAATAAAATATCCAAACTATTAACGTTGTACCACAAAAACGGGAGAAACTCTGCTAGAACAACAGGAAACACGGGCATTATCTGCTGATGCGGTTTGACTGTATATCATCACAATATTTTTTTTCTGTTTTTGCACGCGGACAAAGCTTTGCTGCGTTGCTGATAGAAAAGGAAAAGCACATGCGGTGTTTCTTGCTGGTGTATTTAAAACATAAGAGACAAATTGCACAAGCGGCGAGTTTCGTGTATATTTTTCTAAAGCTCGCAAGGGCAAAAAGCAGAGAGGGTGAGGGAAAAACTGGGTAAATAATCCATTCTTATTTCCTACTGCTTATGAAACAAACCTGATTGCCCCTGTTTGCCATTTTGATGCATTTGTCACAATAAACCCCGGTACATTATGTTTATAGATGTCCTTCAAGCATGTCACCACTGCTTGGAAATCTGACTTGTTCCATCACTGTGTACATTAAATAGTCATGTACTTACATTAAACAGTGGGGAGTTCACACTTTGCAACCACTCGGAGTTTTGAAACAGATGTGGGCATTCTGTTGCCCTGCTAGAATGGAGGGGGGCTGTGAGAATGGGGGAGGAAAAATAAAACACCTTGCAACAGTTTGGTAGGAATTTAATCACCCATGAGTGAATGTTCATTCTCCATCCCTTCCTATTCTCACCCAGGCCAACACTCTAATGTTGGAACTACAAAAAAGAATCCAAACAGGAGATCACAACTTTTATTATCATTATTATTATTATTATTGTTCTCGTCAGTAGAAGAGATGGGGATGGGGAATAACAGAGGGCAGATTCTGAATTTGGAATTCTTTGTGGCTTGGAATATTTTTTAAGCGGGGTGGGCCAGAAGGGGTACCCTGGGATTTACTGACAGGAGAATTTTTGACAGTTGATGGACAGATGAATTCCGTCATGGAAGCGTTAGTTGAACGCGGCAGGGCCAGATGGAAAATTGCAGCCCTCACAGCTTGTCTTTAATATTAATATTTTTTTCTCTCTCTCTTTCTTTTTGCAGGAGATCAGTATTCCCTAATTCCCTAAAATGTTTCAATGCATCTTGAGATATTGTTTTTTTTCCATACCTTTCACCACCTCCTCTTAGTAAGAAGTGCTCCTTTGTGCTAATGTAGTTTTTCCACTCTTCTACTCATTAAAAAAGAGAGAAATTGCAAATAACAACAGAAAATCAGCACAGCTACATAGCTGTTGAACATTCTGTCTGCCTCTATCTACGTCTCGATGAGTAATATCTTAACCTTGGACTCAAATTTAAAGACTTGCATCAAGCTGTTATTACCAACAAGTTTTCCCTTGCAGAAATAACACTTAATAAATACCTCCAGGGAGGTGGGGGTAGAGGGGTGTCTTATATGAGGTTGTGTATCCTGGGCAGAAATCCAGGTCTTTATTGTCTCTTCCATGATCTATTTGATTTGCTCTCTCCAGCCTTCCAAAGATACTTTCATGCTCTGTCTATCCAGAGTTGGTTCCTCAAAAATAACTGGGAAACAAAATTAATAAAACCAAATAACCCCCCTCTTTCACTAATGGAAACCCTTGCTAAGGTTCTTTGCCAAGGGCAAAAAAAAGTGGAAAATATAATGTTTTATTTGGAAAGAAGAAGAATTTTTAAAAATAGAGGTATGATACTGTATTTGATAAAAGGAATCTTCAACATGTCCTTGAAGAATGTGTCAGAACAAACATAGATAGGTGTCACGCGCATGGTTTGTTCACTGTTCTGTTTGCCTTGGGCAATTTGCATCAGCATCATGTCTGCCACCATGCTCATCAAGGGGTGGTAGGGGTAAAGAAGTGGGCATGGCCACGGCTTATTAAATTCATTTTGAAAAACATGGTTCTTGAGCATTTGGAAGCTCTCTTAGACATGCCATCTCCATTACTAGAGCTACCCAGTTCTTCTCTACCTTACAGGAGCACCTCCTCATGCAGCCTTGGGTGCAATGTCTCAGAAAATGAGCTATGGCAGATAAAAATTTGCTATGAAATTCAGGAGGGGATTTCTTTGGTTCTCCCAGATCCAGAATGATCTTCATTCTTTAGACTTGCCCCAAATAAGTGGGGATGGAAGGATGCCATTTCTGGATTTTCTCTTCCCAACTGAATCAAAAAAAAAAGTGGCAAATGAAGAAAAAAGAATAGAAAAATAACCAATTGATCATTTCAAGAAAAGGAGGAGATCACAAGCCATCATTATTCCTATGAGGAAAATTGTTCTTCTTTCAACCTGGACTCTCCCCTTCTGCACCTCCATAGGATTGTTCTGTCCATCTTTTATTATACTCAGAATGTTCTCACTTTTCCCTGAGGAACTCTAGGATCATGCAAAAGAATCAGCTTGATTCTTTGTGGATTTCCTCTGCCATGTTTATCACTGAACTGCACAGACAGACCTTCTTGGTGGTAGCTCCAGCTATGGAACTTTCTTTAGCTGAATCCTCCCTGATATAGCATTCAGGTTTTGATTCATCCATGTTTAAATGCAGAAAAACTAGGCCTCTGATCTCAAGAAACTTTATCACTATCACTTTTATCAGACTCCTTTTTAATTCTGAAGGTTTCCATTCCTTTGCCTCCTTTAGTTAAGCTTCTGATTAATGTATAATAAAACTAAAAACTGAAAACATATATTTGAAAAATAACTACAAAAATACTGCAACAAAAAAAAAATTACAAAATACCAAGCTGTTAAATTTGGCAGAGGATATTAAAGCACACTTGAGAAAACTTACATTACAATTTGATAAATAATTATTAGGCAGGAGGAATATAAAGTTGGTTTATTTGATCAAGGTTAAAATAGATACATTATTATCTCTGATAACCCTTAATGGATTTTTGCTGATCAGGACAGAACAATAAGGTTTTAAGGATTCATTTATAGATAAGAAATGGGATATGGGAAGAAGAGATCATCTGTTTTATTTTAAAAGAAGGTGATAAATTACTAAGATTGTTTATACTTGTGATGAAGGGGAAAGTCATTTCTTTATATATTTCTTTTCTTTTTCTTTACTATCTTCTTATTTTTTTCTTTCTTTTCTATTCTTTCTATTTTTTTCTTTTCTGCAATATTTCTTCTTTTTCTTCTTTTATTTGTTTAGCTGGTATTAGTTTTTATCTTTTTAATTGTAATATTTAATAAAATTACTATATTAAAAAAAAGATAAATAATTATTAGGCTTGGCTTAGAAATAGAATCAGAATTGGAGCCAACTGAAAGCCTTTCAGGGCAAACTTTCCATTGGCGCCAGTGGATGTAACATGAAAATGGGCATCTCCACAGAAAGATTTGTAATCCAACATACCTGGTTATCTCCAGATTATGGAATTTGGGATTATGCTGTAATAAAATGCCTTAGTTTGTATGGTGACACAAGATTCAGTGTATCTGGAATCAGACACAGTCATGTTTACAGCAGACCCACTGAAAGCAATGAGACAAGTTGGTAGTGATTTGCATTAGCCCTGATGATCTGAATGGATCTGCTCAAAGCATGACTTAGCATGGATCCAAACTTTTTGTTTTACAAGAGACATAGACTAACAGATAAAGGGAAAAGGGAGAATGTCTTTTGAAAGGTAAACCAATTTGACATATTTGGTTGAACACGCAGGTTGAGCAAGACATGCGATCTTCTCTCCTGAAACATTCACACTAAGACTGGAATAGAGGCCAGTTTTAATATTCATGTTTAGACTGGAATAGAGGCCAGCAGGCTCAAATTACATGTGTGCACCTTTCTAGAAGTTTGCCAGGAATTCTGAAAAAGCAAAGCTCATTTAAGCTTAGAATGAATGCACATCTATACGGCATGGAATTGGGACATGCGACTCTATTTACCACACTCCTTGTGCTGACCCCACCTAGATTAGTTGTCTGAAAAGTACTTGCCCTTGTTTGCTATACAAAACTGTAGATTGTTTTAATTGTGTTGATAAGAATTGCTACTACAGCAAGTACAACCCCATTACGTGTATGCATTTTCCATTTATCAACAGATTTTAAAATGATTAATCTCAGCAATTAATTGATTAAACATCATTGTTCTGATTAAAAACCCACCCATTAAATTACAGGGGTGCATCATTCATGATCATCTGCAACCTATTTAGATTTTGCTCTTTGAATGTAGTTCTAGAAAGTGTAAAGTAGCTTGAGAAATTGAAGTCTCAGTTCTAAGTGGGAATTTGCCTCCACATGTATCTACAAAGGAAGGCAGCCCCCACTAGGTTTCTCAGTAAACATTTATCCTTCCCTCTTGAAAAGAAACAGCTCTTGCAAACACGTCTTCAACAGGCAAAGGGGGTGGGGGGGTTAGGAGAGGTTTTGTGAAATGTGGCAGAGGTTGTAGTGAAGTAAAATCCTTGGCACAGCAGAAGTGAACAGTTAAATCCACCATTTATTTCTAGCAAATTCCTACAGAATGGTGTCACTATCCAGAAAGATTTAAATGATTAAACTTTTATACAAGTTACATGAAATGTTTACAGAGAACAAGATCTTGCCCACAGAATTTCCATCAAAACTTTTGAATTATGGAACAGGGATAAAACATAGTCTTAGACCCTTGTTGTGAATCTGTAGCATGCAAACCAAAAGACTTTGGAAAGGGAGAGAGAGTGTCAATATAATTCCAGAGCGTTCAGTCCAGATGAATTTGCCAGAAATCTCCAGTGACTGGTATTACAACAATCTTCTGCCACATTAAGCATTTGAAAGATGTTGGACTACAAATCACATTATTAACCTCCTAGGTGAGGATGATAGTGCTGCAGTCCAGCACTGCTGGAGGGGACTAGGTGGGTAAGGCTGCACCAATTGGGTTTACAAAGTCCCATTTTTCTAGTGGGGAGGGGGTTGCCTTCGAGTCAGTGTTGACTCCTGGTGGCTACCTGGACAAGTCCCTGAAGTTTTCTTGGCAAAGTTTTTTGGAAGTGGTTTGCCATTGCCTCCTTCCTAGGGCTGAGAGAAAGTGACTGGCCCAGGGTCACCCAGCTGGCTTTGTGCCTAAGGCAGGACTAGAACTCACAATCTCCCATTTTCTAGTCTGGTGCCTTAACCACTACACAAAACTGGCCTTGTAAAGTTCCATAGATTTCCACAAAAGCTCAGGCAAAACGCCTTCCTTCTGAGCCATCCAGCTTCTTGGGGTTCATTTCAGCTGATTTTCAGAGGGACAAATTTCAGAGGAGGAGCACTAAACTCTGCCTCTTCAGCTCCTTCTGGAAGCTTCTGGCCACCATGATCTCATAGGTAGAGAGACCCTACTTCTCAAGAGATCTCATTAGAGTAACCCTACACCATTTTTAGTAGCTTTATGGAAGAAAATTGGAATTCTTCACCCCTCCTTTTCTCTCCCAAATTCCCCCAATGCCTTTGCCCTCTTCTATGTGACAGTCTTTAAGTATCTGAGAAACATTATAATCTCCCTACTCATGTATCTGTTCTCCAGGCTACAATCCTTCCAGGTATATATTAATGAAAAGTACCTTTTATCTCTGTTGGTAATGGTATATTCAGTTCAGAAGAGTTTTGGTTAATGACACTAATATAGATATAGAGATACTGATAGGCATGGCAGGATCAGACATTTTTTGCAGCTGCTGGTACAAACCCTGCAGAGAACTTTATGCTATAAAGAGAGGGATGGGTTATCTGGTGCCCACGAGGGACTTTGAATTCTCAGGACCCCTTAATATTAGCTGTGCCTGCCAGGAAATGAAGTCCAAAACATCTGAAAGGCTCCAGATTATTATTACTTTATTGTAGTTAATATGTACAGAAGCAGGTCATATGGGGGGGGTTTCAAAAAAGAATCAAGGTGGCAACCACAACTGTGCAGTTGAAGCCCTCCTCCTTTTTAATATGTGTCACACATAAAAGAGGACAGAGCTTTGATCGTGGGGTTGCATCTGCCACGTTGACTCTTTTGAACTGCCCCTGTGGATGCCCCGATACATAGAAAGAATGGGGCATAGCTATTTCTGCATTCCCCGTGACTACCTAATATTGTTCCATGAGCACTGTGCCAAAATCAGCCTTGCACTTTCTTAAACTTTCTTTCCCCCACCAAAGAGGGTTGTTTTTCCACCTGACTCTCAAGGTGCTTGAACATCTATTTTGAGTTTCCCTTAAGAGGCCTTTGTGTCTAACTTTATTTTTGCAGGCAATGGAAAGGAAAATCCTTTCCATCTCTCAGCAAGCCTCCCTAGATGCCCTCACTTCTCAATCCAAACACAAACTGAATTCCTCCCTGATGTCTTCCCGTGGGATTTCATCAAAGCATGGAAAGCCAGAGAGGGAAAAAGGATTGGACAATGAGGATGGGATGTCATTGATCAACTCACCAACATATAAGTGCAAGGACACCAGGGGCTACCCATGGAAATTCCTCAATTTTCTTCTCCTTTGAAAGACATTTGAAAGCAAATTCTCTTTCATTTTATTCATCACTCATTACACTAAGATAGTTACTTTGCTTTTGGCTTTACCTGTTGTGTGAACTCGATCACTGTGGGTTGTAAACCACGTTTTGTGATTTAGTTTGCTGTGGAAACCTCCCAATGAACACAGTGGAGCTTTTTCCCAAGAAAGCAAATACAGGATATTTGTTAAAGAAGGATATATTTCGGTTGTTTTTCTAGTTGCTGTCCATCAGTCTGGAGGACATGGGGCTAAGGAGAGTTGTTATATAGTGAAATATCAGTTCTGAGGTCAGAGGAAAAATGAACTACAAACCCCTGTTATTGATGACACTAATATAGATATACAATTATATTAGAATTTAGGAGTAGGAACAGTAGCTCTCCAGACCTTGTTCAACTACAACTACAACACTCAACTTTCATTTTCTTTCTTTGCTTGTATCGCCTTCTTTTTCCCCTGAACCTTCTTTTATCTTTTCCATCAATTTTAATGAAGGTCCATTGCCTGAAATGTTGAGACTTTCTATCTACACGGCTTGCAGTTAGCAGATGTTCCACTATCCTGTCTGAATATCAGACCTTCATCCAGATAGAATGGACACAGTGTCTCTATTTTAAAGGCAACTAAGGAGGAAACAATGAAAAACATAAACTCAAATTTATTCTTCACTTTTCAACACCTTTTTTCTTTGCCAGAGAAGTAAAACAAAAATAAGCATAATAATAAATAAACAATACCGATAGTGGCCTATGGATGGAGACTCTCAGGACAAAATGTAGTTCATTATAAGCAATTGGAAAATGATGTACATTGATGTAAATGATTGCTAATTGGGAGTTGGGCTGCCAATAAATTGTATTAATAAAAAGTAAACAACTGACCTGGAAAAGGAGATAGTTTATTAATAACCTTGTTGTATGCTGCCCAGAGTCACTTTGTATGAGATGGGCGGCCATATAAATGTGATGAATGAATGAATGAATGAATGAATGAATGAATGAATGAATGAATGAATGAACAAACAAACAAACAAACAAACAAACAAATTCAACTTAGTTTCTGATTGTTGTGAAAAAGAAAAATCCAACTCTGAACAACTTTTAGGAATTTTTTTTTTTAAGTGTGAATATCATAATACTTTCATACATGGGTAGGAAAATGATGAGGAGCAAATGTAATGCAGTTCCAAGTCCTTATTTTGGGTCGCTTTTATTGTGATGGCAAAGCAATGATATTTAGTTGCAAAACAATGTAAATTTTACAAAAACATTGCCCACCCTTCTTCTATATGAATCTTCATTGATCTTGTCCTTGGAAATCTGTGCATAATTCTGGTCATGCACTTCAAAGAGGATGTTGTACAGTAGAGTTAGGAAAGGTTCAGAAAAGGCCCACCCATGAGATTTCACGTAAATTCTCTTCTCCTTTGAAGCAAATTTCAAAAACAATTTCCCTTTTATCAAATTGAAGTGGTCAGAAAAATGCAGAAAAAAAAATTATGTGCAATACTATGGACAGGGTTTGAACTCCTGGAGGAGAAGTGAGTTAAATTTTTAAAAAAATGTGTGTGTGTATGTGTGTGTGTGTGTGTGTGTGTGTGTATAAAAGAAGGATGGTTGCATTTAAGAAAACATTATTGGGCTATTTATCTTAGTAGTTATGTAATTTAAGTAAGGGTCTGTTTAAAATTCTGTGTCCTGCATCATTTTGATTCCAACATTTTCTATGGATTTTTTAAACATTCTATAACCATATCCATTAGATGGGAATATTATAGTAGTGATACAGATGGTAAAGCACAAGAATTTACTTTAGTGGTTTTTCACATCCCTACTCTGAGAGTCAGTTTGGTGTAGTGCTTAAGGCACCAGGCTAGAAGCTAGGAGATTGTGAGTTCTAGTCCCACCTTAGGCACAAAACCAGCTGGGGGACCTTCGGCCAGTCACTTTCTCTCAGCCTTAGGAAGGAGACAATGGCAAACCACTTCCAAAAACCTTGTCAAGAAAGTTGCAGGGACTTGTCCAGGTACACCAGGAGTCAACACTGACATACATATACACACTCTGAAAATAGGTGTATCCAGCATGCAGGTTTGTATCCAACCCAACCCAGCTCATTGTGAAAAGTTACTCATGGCTTCAGTCCAACTCCATTCATCACAATGGAAACTAAATGCAGCTAAATTTGCCTGGATCAAATCTAACTCTAGCAACAAAATTTAAGGAAGGAAGGAAGGAAGGAAGGAAGGAAGGAAGGAAGGAAGGAAGGAAGGAAGGAAGGAAGGAAGGAAGGAAGGAAGGAAGGAAGGAAGGAAGGAAGGAAGGAGAAATAGGAGATATGAGGCATCAAACAAAATTCCTAGTAAAAAGGAAATATTACATTTCTTTTGCCAGATGTCTCCTGCTCTTTACAAACTGCTGTAAGATGTTTCTATTGCTGGGTGTCTTCTCCAAATAATTGAGGTGTCTGACAGGGCATCTCTTCCTTCTCCTCCTTCTCCTTCTCTCTTTTCTTTCCTTTCATCTACATTTGCAGGATAACCATTCCACCAGGACCAGAGTTTCCCTTAACCCATTACATTGCTTTATTTTTTAAAAAATAAGCCTTGGCTGTTTTTCTTTTTTAATTTTGTCTTGTTTTTTTTACAAATGTGTGCATTTATCTATGCTACTTATTGTTGTTTTTGTTGTGGCAGCTTTAAGATTATAAGTGTTTTTCTTGTTTTGGGGTAAACCTCTGTAGAAGAAAGAGCACTATAGAAATGAAAGAAAGAACGTTCAACTCTAGATTTTTTTCCTTTGAAAAAAAATAGTGCAAATCTGGTGGGGAGAATCTCTTTTCAAAGACATACGTCCACATAAGGAGAGAGAAGTGTTGTACATTGAGGGTGCAGGGGAAGGAGGTCAATGATGCAAGGAGTTTTGCACCATCATCCTGTCAGCTGCACCCATTTTGTATGCATGCTGTGACATGACATGCATATACAAAAAGGGTGGAGCTTACAGGCAGTCCTTGTTTAGTGACCACAATTGGGACTGGCAACTCGGTCATTAAGCAAAGCGATCACTAAGTGAAACCACAACTGTGCTTAAGATCTTAGTTCATCTTTCCTTTGCTTTACAGCCCTGCAAAGGTCATAAATGTGAGGATTGGTCGTAAAGTTACTTTTTCATCACTGTCGTAACTGTCAATGATTGCTAAATGAGGCAGTTGCTAAACAAGGACTATTTGGACATTGCAAGAGCACATCATCATTTTGATAAAAGGAATGGGTCCTGCTGATGCTCCTACCAGAACAAATAATATAGTATTATACTATGTAATAAAACTATTTGTTTGTTTGTTTGTTTGTTTGTTTGTTCAGTTTATATGGCTGCCTACCTCAACTACATGACTCGGGGTGGGGGGATAATAATACTAAAAACTAGATAAAAACAGTGTAACAAAATGATACATAACATATATGGCAGCCAAGAAAAAACAATGAACAACAACAATTAACCTAACTGTGATCTGCTCTACCACATACCCATTCAATCTATTATGCTGAATGTATTATATAAATAAGAACATTTATATATTTAGAATGTATTTCTATAATAACAACAACCTGCAGAATTCATATGATATATGCACTGGGCACTATGACTAAGGCAACATGAATATTCTTCTCTCCCTCAATTCGTTGTCCTGTTTGCAGACAGTGAAAAGTATAGGGAGAAGTCCATGGTCATCCCAGCCACACCCGTCCTTCCCTGTTTGTTTTTTTCCTTCTTAAGACTTGATGAGAACTCCAGAGGCCCTAAGCTATGGTCATTCTTCTTCCCAGATATAGCTGTCTTCTGTTGGCAGATATCAAGAACGGGTTTCAGATACATGGTTCCATTTCCCCCCACACATACGCTCATTTTGTGTGCACATAAACTATCTGTTGGAAGATGTTTAAAAATCAAATTAATCCAGCTCCCTAATGAAGGGAGATTTTCCCACACCGTTCTTAACTGGGAGGTGATGGATGTGTCATAGAAACTTCTAAAGCCCATCAGCTGCTACAGGTAGGAAGGACAGTTTAACCCCAAACAGCACAAGGTTTCTTTGGAGTCAAAGCAACGTACTTGGGTCAGCTGTGTTACAGAAACAACATAACTCAGTCAAAACTGGGGCACTTGCCCGCTCTGCTAGTCAATCTTCCAAGAAAAAGATGCTGGAGCCCCAGCATGGCTACGAAAGTGAGGTTTACCATTATAGAACTTGCTGGAAGATTCATGGCAAACACTGAAAATGTCTCTGAAACAGTAATTGGCTCCAAGAGCCCAACAGAGTCACAGAGGCCCCCGCTCAGACTTCTTGCAAACAACCCACATGTGAGCACTTGCCACCAGCAAGCACTAATAACTCACAACAGAATCACTTTCACCTAAACTCCAGGCACATATATACACTCACAGATAGTCCCAGACAACAATCCTCCAAAGAGAGGCTCAACCACCGCTTGGAAGATTCAAACCAGCATTGTTTTGCCATTTGGCAAGACTCACTTGGGCAAGATTGCTTGATCCCAACTGTGCCACAGCCATCTCCTTTATAGGACACTCATGGATGGGGGAATCCAACCACCACATCATCCATTCTCCCATGTAAATACCCCAAACATCTCCAATCCCCCACACAGCAAAACCACCATCAGTCTTTTTTTACTAAACAGAACTGTCTCCATATTGACCCAGATATGGCTTCCAGAACAATGAGGAAGGGACTAGTGATATCATGAAGCCTTTGCAGAACTCTCCTGGTTCAGGATCAGATAAGATATCAAGAACTTCTCTGCTAGAAAAGCCCTATAATTCTCAACTACCAAGAGCCTGGTTGACCATGATGGGTACAAATCACATGCATAAATAAATAAAGTACCTGGAAAAGTTGAGCAGGAATTCTCTGCTTCCCAAATGGTAACATTTAACCCAGTTAGTGTGATTATGTGCAGCCAGAATTACCAGTAAGAAGGGTTGATTGGGTTCCTAGCTGAACACTCAAGGATGTCATGGAAACCCAGCCAATACATTGGATATGCCTTGGTCTTTAAAACCGATAATTAATTGTGCATATTATAAGTCATTCCAGGCTTTGCAAGGTGGTTATAGCTTTTTTTAAAAAGGGGGGGGGATGGCTTGCAAACAGGTTCAGTCAAACTATTATTCAAAGATAAGAAATGGTGTTGGTAAATTCTAATTTTAATATCAATAAAAATAGTCTAATTTTGTAAATACCAGAACGGAACTTTATTCAAAATAAAGCTGCAACTAATTGCAATTTCTATTATTTCATATCTTTAAGTGATTATTTCATATGTTTTATTTACATGTTGGTATAAATAAATTTGGGAGAAGAAAAAAATAAAAAGAAGCATAATTTCCTTACTTGTTTTTCTAAGTGTGTATCAAGAGCAACAGCATATTTGCAGTTTATACTTAATATAAAGAACTGCAACTGTGCAAACTCTCCTTCCCATATATAACGTCCCTTTCATTCTTTCATTATGTTCCTTTCTTTTAAGGAAAATGAATTCATCTTCCAAAATGTGCACCAAATACATTGAAATGTTAGCGCAAACTAAAAAAAAAAAAACTCCAGTTCAATAAACTGAGCTTGACCAAACCCCCCAAATAAAAGCAAAGTAAAACTGAAATCAATGTATGCAGCCACCCCTAGTATAAGATCTATACTATATAGCTATTTTCCAACCTGGTTTCTTCCCAGTTGGTTATGGAAAATTGATACATGGAATGTCAGGTCCAGGATATCATAACCTAATGGCAGCTTGAGAAATTCTCCTGTTTCTTTTTCCCCACCACTTCTTATTCAATGTCATAAAGGAATTTTTGCTTCTGAAAGTTTACTCAAGTAAGAGAGTTTGGTAAAATTTTCATGGATGGTGTGTGCTGATCTTGCATTCCTTTAGGGAGGAAAGGGTCAAAGGATGTGTGTGAATGTCTTGCCTTTTGTTATACATTCATCTTTTAGCCATGCAAGCTTCCCAAACTTCAATTACCTTTTAAGGGAAGGAATCAGGTAGGTAGTCCTCCCATGGTTTTTCATTCTTTCCAACCCAACAGAATGGACGGATGTTGTGTAAAAGGGGTCAAGATTCTGTTTATCCATCCATCCGCAGGATAATTCTCCAAACGTGGAAAAGAACATGATCAAATCTGATGGAGGGAGATTTGATCTCCATTAAGCCAGCAAAAGAAAAGTCAGGATCAAAAACAGACTGAATCAAGGCAGGGGCTGCAGAGAAAAAAAAAAAAATTCTGAAAATGTCCTCCAATGCATTCTTGTGGGCAAGGCAGTTGGGCTTGGGATGTTGGTGACTGCTCCATCCTACGTCCTCACCTCCTCCTTCTCAGTCTTGCAGATCAGAGCACAGCTTATGCCAGTGTTTCTCAACCTTGAGAACTTTAAGATGTGTGGACCTCAACTCCCAGAATCCCCCAGCCAGGAGTTGAAGTCCTTCTGGCTGGGGAATTCTGGGAGTTGAAGTCCACACATCTTAAAGCTGTCAATACTGAGAAATATTGGCTTATTCAGTGCTCCCTTGCTTTCTGGTCCACATGAACATCCACACCAGCATACAGCCACTGCTCCAGAAGCCACGTGGCATAAGGTCTCCCTACCTTGGTTTCATTAGGATGTGACTGTCACAGCTAAAGGAGAGTCCTGCCCTGTTTTGTAATATCTCTTTTCCTCGGAGACATTCAGGGAATGGATCCACCCAATTTCTCCACCCAGAAATTCAATGAATTTCAAAAGGCTGCTTGGATAAACTAGGTTTAGCATCTCTTCTTGAGCCCTAGAATCTCAGCCTGCAGGGAATGAAGACGCTAGAATTGGAATGGAGCAGACAGAAAGTGACACATTCTGTCTGCTCCATGCCAGCATGAATCCCCGAGCAGGTCCCTAACCTGGTTTGCTCCAAGAAGCAGATTCTGCCTACCACTTACAGTGGCTGCCTTGGCAAGGGAGTGCCCCTCTTCCTTCTTGTGAGAGGGTTTAGACTCCAACATTCCCTTTTGGAGGAAAAGAAAGAGGCCCTCTGTATGTGCGCCATGAATTCATCACTAACCAGGCCTTGCAAGATAAAAGTTGAGCCTGTCATTTCCACCCAGAATCACGGACAGAGTTGTATAAATACACCTACGCTTAACATGATTTCTTCTGGATGCTATTTTGTTCCATCCCCACCACAGTCTTCCCCCGCAAGCTTTCCCTTCCTCGTTCCTTGCTGGCTACATCTGTACTTTATTCAATGAACACATCTGCATTCTTTCTCTCTCTTTTCAGCCAGAAACTCTATCCAGCCCTTATCACTGACACCTCTCTGCAGTTTCAAATTCCGACCTTGTGCCAAATCCCCATTTCCTGCTGTTTAATTTCCATTCATTTACTCTTGTTTTTGCTTCTACTGCCATTCCCGGCATGGGGCAGCTCCAACCCAGCTTCTTCTAATTTTTTAAGGAAGGCTCCCTATTGAGTGCTATTGGAATCTGATCTGCCGCTCTACGCCAATGGCAGTCTGTTGTTTATACTACCTAACAACAGTTGCCAATATTACAGTTTCTCCCCTCTTTGTTTTGCTGTTTAAGTGTATGTGCTCAGGCCCAAGAGGACGCTTCTCCACATATGGTGACCCATTAGGTCTACCCTTATTATTACTCCTGCAGAATCTGAAGTAGCCCCTTTATTTAGAAGACAGAAAGACAGAAAGACAGAAAGACAGAAAGACAGAAAGACAGAAGAAGGGAAGGGAAGGGAAGGGAAGGGAAGGGAGGGAGGGAGGGAGGAAGGAAGGAAGGAAGGAAGGAAGGAAGGAAGGAAGGAAGGAAGGAAGGAAGGAAAGAAAGAAAGAAAGAAAGAAATAAAGAAAGAAAGAAAGAAAGAAAGAAAGAAAGAAAGAAGAAGGGAAGGGAAGGAAGGAAGGGAAGGGAGGGAGGGAGGGAGGGAGGGAGGGAGGGAGGAAGGAAGGAAGGAAGGAAGGAAGGAAGAAAGAAAGAAAGAAAGAAAGAAAGAATGAAAGAAAGAAAGAAAGAAAGAAAGAAAGAAAGAAGAGGGAAGGAAGGAAGGAAGGAAGGAAGGAAGGAAGAAAGGAAGGAAGGAAGGAAGGAAGGAAGGAAGGAAGGAAGGAAGGAAGGAAGGAAGGAAAAGAGAAATATAAAACCTAAAGTCTTATTTACATAGGTCTTGGTGATCTGCTTCTGTTTCTTTCCTTAGAAATCAGCGGCTAGAAAAGGCTGAAGGTTTTAAGTTTCATTCTGTTTTGCTTTGTCGAATGGCTCAATAATAATACCAAAGAGCTTTACATTGCTGTTCTTTTTAATTGCCGCCATATAGTTACTAGTTTGGGGCTCTTTATTACTTTATTTTTGACTTTCAGGGTTTTGTTGATCTAAAAATTGAAACGAAACACGTATTTTAATTGCTGTGAGAATGCTACTGTATGCATAGCTATGCAGAAGAAAGCTTTGTGGATTTTACTTGGGCTTCATTCTCCAGCAATGAAGGCATAGGAAGGCAGTTTAAGTTCTTTTGCAGACCATAAAATTAGAAGTTGTGAGCAAATACTTGAAAGAAAAAAAAAACGGGTGTGTCAACCATCCTAAAGAGTTATAACCAATTTATTTGAATTATCTGACCTGTTTACCTGTTTCTAACCCAGCTTCTCGGTCTAAAAAAGGGCATGAAGATGAATTTATTTATTTATTTATTTGCCACCTTTCAGTACTGATAAACAAGACTGAAATTTCTAGGGGCAGTTCGTATAAAAAGCCACAAACTAAAACTAAAACTGGGTATATTGCTGACAGATTCTGCGTCTCTATGAAACTTGGCATCTTGCATGAAACTGCAGTTACCAACAGCCCTACAGTATCTAGTCCTTGTGGCCAGGTGCATGCAGATAATATTTGTGGGGACTAACCAAGTGGCAGCACGTAGCTGACTTAGGCTGATCTTAGAAGCTAAACTGGGCTTAGCCCTGATTCGTATTTGGATGGGGGATTCCAGAATTTATTGGCTGGGAAGTCAAAAATGCCTCCCAGCAGAAAACAGTAGCAAACTACTTCAAAAATGCTCCCAAGAAAACAACACAGATCCACTTATTAAGCATAAAGCTTGACATGACGGTTTTTACATTGATATTTGCAGCCAAATGTCGGGTATTAAAGGAAAAGTAGAAAGCTGGGTGTCAGAATCATAATCAGGGCTTACATCGTTGGGTGCAAGTCAGGAGGCCCCTATTTTCCTAGGGGCCAAAGCTGAACCCTGCCTACTGTTTCTCCTACTTAGTACAATGCCTTTGCACCATCTCTGAGCAGCCGCGTAGCGATGCAACATGGAAAACAGACAAAAAGGGGAAATTCAACACTTGAATTCTGGATAGTGAGAGTAGTAAGCAAAATATGTTGCACCCCCTCCCAGTGTGGACAGGAACAAGAAAGCTGAGCCTCCTCTCAAAGGATCTTCCACAAACACAAGCACACCAAGTATAACAGGAAATGGTAGCGTGGAAACCTTACAAATACGGGAGTAGAATGTCATAGACTAGTTTTCTAATCATGGTTTATACAGGGTTTCTTGAAAGATTGGCTGGGCTCACCCAATATATTGGGTGTATGTCTCATTTAGGCTTATTTGTTACACAAATCCAACCACTGTGGTTTGTATATCCTGATCTGTAGCTTAGCAAAGAGTATGAACGCTTTACCCACAATGAGATGGGCTCCAACCTGAATCTTAGATAGAGATCTGGAGGCAGTGCTGATTCTTACCCTGTCATATCTACTCTGGGTCTGGCATAGATATACTGTATGTGTGTGTATATATGTGTATATGTGTGTAATTTATTTATTTATTATTAATATATTAATAACCATATTAATAATATAATGCTATAATATTAATAACTACTTAATATTTGTTATTAGATTTTTATCTCACTTTTATATTTGGTCAACTGTATTTGGCCAACTCAAAGTAATGAATATACTAATACCCCTGCCTCCTCTTTTCCCCACAACAACAACCCTGCGAGGTGGGTTGGGCTGGGAGTGACTGACCCCAAAGTCACCCATCTGGCTTTCATGTCTAAGGGAGAATTAGAATTCATAGTGTCCTAGTTTCTAGCCAAGCGCCTTCACCACAACACCAAATTGGCTCCCTCCCTCCCTTGGAATGCTTTCCAACACTTTTTTAGAAGGAATCCAATATCAATATTCATTTTTAATCCTAATTCTCTAACCTAAATTGTTTTCTAACTCATTCTTCATCCCACTCTCCCCCTTCCTTAGCTGCAAATTTTACTCACCTACTCCCTTCCACATTCAAAGTCCAAGAGGAAATTTCATCCCACTCAGTCCAAGTATCTCCCCCACCACCACCACCACCACCACCATGTGCTGGATCACATTTTCCTGTTCTGGTTAAGACAGGAATGATGTAACACATCAATGTATCAAAAGGAAAAATGCTTCCTTGTAAGATTTTATGAGCCAAATGTGTTGCACACTCTGTTCATATTACTATGATTATATTATGCCATGCAGTTTTTCTTTACATCTGGGATTTCAGTTCCAATTCCACATTTTCTTACCATCTTGCTGCATGCCAATTAAAGTCCTCTCACCTCACAATCTCCATTTTAACTTCTCAATAAACTGTGAGTTATGTTGGTGTAAGAAATACGAACTAGACGGAAGTCACCCAATGAGCATCCATGGCTGTGTAGGGATTCACACTTGAGTATCACCAGTTCTAATCCAACATTCTAAGCACTGCTTTACATTCACACTCAATACAGTCCATATGTTTTTTGTCAGGTGTAGGCTAGAAAAGAGGTTATGCATTCCTGGTGTATGGAAGTAAAAGTTGGACTGTGAAGAAGGAGGATGGAAAGCCTATAGATGCTTTTGAAATCTGATGCTGGAGAAGACTTCTGAGAATACTATATATAGCCAAGAAAATAGAAAAAAGGATCATTGAACAAATCAACTCATAGTTCTTACTCAAGGCACAAATGACCAGACTCAAATGGTCATATTTTGGACATACAGTATTATGTGAAGACCCAGCTCCCTTGAGAAGTCCATAATGCTGGAAAGGTGGAAAGAAAGAGAAGAAGATGATGACTAGCAGCAAGGTGGATGGATTCAATTACAGCAGTGATGGGTGCACTGTTGGAAGACCTGAAGGACCATGTTGGGAAATGATTGTCATGGATAAAATTTATGCGATCCCTAACAGTCAGCACCAATTTGATGACACGTAATCAGTCAATCAGTTCCTGTTGCAGATAGTTTGATGGAAGTAAAGATGCCTCTAAATTTTTTAAGGCCTTAGAGGGAATAATCATTTTTAAATTGCACTCAGAAACATACTGGGAGCCAGGAGCTAATGCAACTGATACATATTCACACCAATATTCAGCCATATTATGAGCCAGCTGGAGTTTCTGTATTGTTTTCAAAGGAGTCCAATATAAAATGCATTGTTGTATTGCAGCCTGCACCTCACTAGTGGATGTGTCTTCTCCATAGGTTTCTTCTTCTACATGGTCATGGTCAAATTTTGGAATTCCTCTGTTCAGGAAGATCTACTTGGAGCCCTCAGCAATGCATTTTTGCTGCAGCACTTATTCTAGCCAACATTTCATTTGTCCATTTGTCCTTATGATATCCTACCAGGTGTTGCTTTTAAAATAAGTTATTTGTTAACCCTAACCTAATATTGAGTGTACTAGTTTCCATGTTTGCCTCTGGTTATGTTTTAATGGTTGGAAGAGAGGAGTTGGATTCAATATCACATTGGCCAGCTTCATCTGAAGGGATTGTGGAGTATAAATATAGATAAATGAACCAAACAGCTACATCTGTAGTTCTGTACTAGAGCACCATATTAAAGGTAGGGACACTCCCCAACAGATAGCATCACCATTTTCAGATTGCCATGACATCCCACAGTAACCTTTGATCTGCAAGATGGAAAGTGTTGGATTTCTTAAAATACCAGACAACCCTGTGACCCATTGGGTCATCCTTTGAGAGAAAGGTAATGCAGTCTGATGTGACCAGAATGAACATTAAATTTTAGGCTGACTACACACACACACACACACACACACACACACCAATGCTGGATGGTCCTGTCATCATGTAAGATGACTATGTATCATAAATCGAAAAATAATTGTAATGGCAAATGAACTTCAATAATAAGTCAATATTGGCTTACCTAAACAGAGAAACAGAATGACCACAGGCAGGCAAAAAAGCACTGGGAGTGGGAGCAACTTTCAACTTCCTGCCGGCTTCCCCACTGACTTGCTTGTGGGAAGCTGGCAGGGAAATATCATAATCACGTAACCGTGGAGCCACTGCAATGGCCACAACTTTGGAATTAAAACTGGTCTGAACATTGTGGAAATTTCAGTTCCACAATGGGTCCTGGATATTTTATGCATTCTTTAAGTTAGCAGATTTTAGGTACCTTGATTCAGAAATTGTTGCGGTATGATGCACTGTTTGGGCAAACGTGGGGTACAAAGAGACAAACAGATAAACAGAGTGAGACTCTGAGTAGCATGTAGATATTTTCTCATATATTTGTTGAAGATACAATTCTCTGTCTCCCTCCATCCTCCTTCTCCCCTTTCACTTTTTTGTTAACCTATCAAAAGCCTTCCAAAGGTCATTTCCCTTTTAATCTGGGTGGTGGCCAATTTAGGCATTGTACTTAGTGCTGAATTACTGAGTTAGAAGGAAGGCTTTAGAAGTCATCTAGCTTGGCCTCTGCTCAGTGCAGGATCTTCAGTGCAAAGGGCAAATACATTATCTCTGATCAATGGACCTGTGGCTTCTGTTTAGGATCTTTATTGAAGCAGAATTTGATCCTCCTGAAGGCAAACCATATCACTGTCAAACTGTTTAATTGCTAGGAAGTTCCCCCTGCAGTAACTGCTTCCTGTCCATTGGGATATGCAGCGTTTCTCAACCTTGGGAACTTTAAGACGTGTGGACTTCAACTCCCAGAATTCCCCAGCCAGCAAGGTTGAGAAACACTGGGATAGAGGGTTGGGCAGGCTGATCTCCAAGGTCTCTTTCAAACCTTACATTCTTTCATTCCTGATGTCATCCAAAACCTCTTTCTGAAACACTTGGCAGGAACAAAATCTCTTTCTCTTTCTCTTTGTAATGCTTTAGCATTCTACTGGCTACCAGAATATAACTGGCAGAGATAAGGAAACAAGGGTAATGATGGATGCCAAACCAGAACAATAACATGATAGTTTTTTTACCAAAAAACATATCTTACAAGATCCCTGTTAAATGTATTCAAAGGCTAAGATCAAAATCAGATGTAGGCTGGTGTTTTTTGGAGACAAGCCAACATCATTCAGCAGAAATTCACTGCAGCAAGTTTGTGTCATTAAGTAAAATCTGTGTATATACCAAAGGATTATGCTTGAGTGATGCTAATGATTTTCATTGCCAAATAGTTATAAAGTACATGGTATAGAGATGTTCTCTTGAAATGAGTGTGCAACATAACCTTAATTCCCTGCGCTGAGACCTTCTGAACCATTTTTATCCTCCCCAACTCAAAGGAATGTTGGAAAGAAAAATGCATAAAGGGTTCAGCTAGTCTGTCTGTCCCTCTTTCCATCAGTAGGTTAGCTCTATGAAAACTGAATGGAACAGAACCAGGTTTGGTGTGGGGAGAGGAATCAGTAAGAGAAAGGTGAAGTCTGAAAATGGGGAGGGGGGCAGTGGTTATGGAGAAAAAAATCCAGATCAAAAACCCCCAACACACCTTCATGGGTGAACAGTCAGGCACCAACTTGAATCAAACCTAAACAGTTGGACTGATCTTTAACTAATCTGAAGAGGAAGATCTCAACCCTATTTGTTAAAACAGAAAGGAGGAGGGGAGGATCCTGTTTATTTGAATTTGTAGATCCAAAGGAATGTCCTCCATAACTTGAGAGCAAACTTGGAAATAGTTTGCTAGTTCCAGCAGGGTGGGTACGCTCCAGGTCCCCTCTCTGAACCAATGTCATCCGGTGGGACGCAGGAGATGTGTCTTCTCTGTAGGGGCGTCTATCCTTTAGAACAGTCTGAGCTCCAGATATCGTTGACCCTACTGGTTTTCAGGAAGGCTATGAAGACTCAGCTTCTTCCTCAGGCATTGGGGCCAGAACATTAGCAGAGCCCAATTTGCTCGTTGGTGTGTGAGTTATCTTGAAATACTTTTGTTATAGTGGCGTAACCATTCCTGATTGTATTTTGCACTGCTTTATATAATTTTCTTATTAACAGAGTTTTTAGGTATTGTTTGTTACCTGCCCAAAGTTATCTGGACAGCCATATACATTTTTCAAATCAATCGATCAATCAAATAAATAGCAAAAAATGATCCACCAGACCTTAACAGTGGGAAGTTAATCTGAACCCTAACTTCATTGTGCTTCATTATACATTGCAAAGGACTTAGTTTTGTCTGTTTTCTAAGCCATCCTAGGAAAATTTGGTTTTGAAATATGCATTTTAGAAACAAGCAACTATATCACTTTGCAACAAAATGATTGGACGGGAGCAGCTATTCAGCATATGAGTGAAGGCTTCCTCCACTCCATTTGATTCTGAAGCTTTCCATCAGAACCTTCTCACCCCTGTTTAGCACTAAACAGCAGCCATTTTTCATTTCCCATAATGCAGGAGTGGGCAACCAGAGGTTTCCAAACTTCAGGTGGTCTTCAGTATCCCAATGCAACTTCTGAAACTCATCAGGAAAATAGGAGAATGTTGTAATTTCCATTTTGGAAATTACATTTACATTTACATTATATTTTGGACTATGTGATGGGGAAAGGGTCCATGCTAAAAATTCTCTTGATACATTAAAATTGTAAACTATAAACATCTTTTTAGCACTTTCTAGATCCCTTTAACCTACAGATAGGATCACACTAATGCAGTGTTGTCCAAACTTGGCCACTTTAAGATGAGTGGACTTCAACTCCCAGAATTCCCCAGCCAGCCATGCTGGCTGGGGAATTCTGGGAGTTGAAGTCCACTCATCTTAAAGTGGCCAAGTTTGGACAACACTGCACTAATGTGTTTTGAACAGTTTTGCCCATTACTTTTTGCAGGCAGAACTGCTACAAAAGGCACAAGAGCAGTCCAGGACATTTTTCCTGATCAGTTGACAATCTTAATGAACCGTAAAACTAGAAAAGCAGCTTTTGGGGTTAATTCACTTTCTTGTTTTTAGTTAAAAACAAATAAAAACTAGATCTACTTTCGTTGATGGTATTTAATGTTGAATCAAAATCTACCTTACAAATCTACCTTTTTTTTTTTAATCGAATGAGAACAGGTAACCCCCCCCAAAAAAAAAATGTGGGAGAATTTTCTCCACAGCTCCAGTCATGGTATAAATTGTGTATGCAGAGACCATGAGTTTTGTTTAATGGAACAAATAGCTGCTCAGGGAAATGAGTTTATTCTGTAAAAATGATGGGATAAAAAAGAATTAAATCTCCTCAATTGTTTGGGCTTTTTATCAAAATCTGCTTCCTCACTCCATTACCCATTTTTAAAAGCATTTTAAAGAAACTGAAAAATCAATGGAGTAGTAGTTCCAAAGTTTTCTTCTAGTCCAGCCTTAGGGAATTGTTGATAGACACTTTTATTTATATCTATATAACTGTGTGTGTGTGCATTTGGGTGTACATTTGACATAAGCAATTTATTTTTCATTACATGCTCTTGCATGTTCTTAAAGAAATTACATTTAAACAGATTTTAAGGCTACTTTTTAACCAGCACTTCCAGGGTGAATCTTATTTATTGTCAAGATTGTCACTGAGATAAATTATGGATTAAAAAAAATGGAATATATCTCAAAAGAGATTTAGCTTTGCTCAAGGACAGCAAACTTCTACATTACAAACATTTTCACAGATTTTTCTTTGAAATCTGATTTCAAGGGACAGGTTGTTTAACCTTAAGTCTCGCATTTCTTCCTTCCACACATTTAAAGCAATAATGTAAAAGTATCATTTTGGTGACATTGTCAATTTATCAAATGTGATATTCTTACATCACACCTTCCCCAAATCCTATTACACAGAAACACCCATTTAACTGAATAAATCAAATCAAATCAAAGTTTATTGATTAGCCCTTAGGCCATATCAAAATACAGAATGTCAAACACAAAATATTAATAAAAACCTATATAAAAACAAATTAAGTAAAATGGAAATAAAGTACAGTGTTTAAGTATACAAATAAGTGAGAGTACACAGCATATTTCTGGGTCACCCCTACAATTTACCCCAATCAACCCCACGTACGCAGATCTCAACCGTATTGTTTTGCTCAAATACCGAGCTGTATTATATGTTATTTTTACATTCTGACCACCCATAAAATGTGTTGTTTTAATATGTGGTTCCCAGTGGGTCATTCGTTTAATGCAGTGTTGTCCAAACTTGTTCACTTTAAGATGAGTGGACTTCAACTCCCAGAATTCCCCAGCCAGCCATGCTGGCTGGGAATTCTGGGAGTTGAACTCCACTCATCTTAAAGTGGCCAAGTTTGGATAACACTGGTTTAATGTGTGAATAAGCATGAAGATCTTTACAAGCAAATTTGAGAAATTTTTAAGAAGCTTGCTTGACATGGTTATCTCCATCTTCCTTTTTATTAGAAATGTCACCCCATTTTTAATAAAAAGACCTATAGAAAAAAGTCTGTCTATATTTTTTCTAATGTTTTACGTGTGCAAACTTAATTCCTTTCAAGAGTTTCAGCTCAGGGTATTACTTTTTATCACAATATTCGATTCAGGCCTCAGCGAAAAGGCTGGAAATTCTGCAAGAACATTTCTCTGCTTATTTTGCTACTCCTGAATTTTAAGGCTTCATGTGTACAAGTAGGGACTTGATTAGCATTTTCCCACAATACCTGCTTGCCTACATTTTGCCACTGCCCTGTCTCAAGAGTCTGAAGTCCCCCTAAAAGAAGGGGGGTTCACCACCCCCCTTGTTTTTCTCCTATAGCCTCAAGGAAGTCAATTGCTCCGAGGTACGGCAAACAGAAATGAAGCACAAGCTACTTTTTCAGTTCATTGTCATTTCATAAATACATTTGTTGTGGTGTGGTTAAATTAAAAAAAAAAAACAAGCTATCAAACATCAAACAGTATGTTAATGTCAAGTACGCTTGAATAAATGCTAAGGAGTTCAGCCGAACGAAGTGTGCGGAAGACTTGCCAATTAACGCAAAGCAGGTGTGGGGGAGACAAATCTTCTTAAATTAGGCAATTTTTATAATTAATAATGTTTACTTGTAGTATCCCTTATAATAAGGCTGCAGGTTTAACCTCTCGTGAATTGTTTCCCTGTAATCCGGCATTTAAAAAAAATCCAACAGGGACTTTAAAAAAGAGAGAGAGAGAGAGAGAGAGATCCATTTTCAGAACAAAATAATTTGCAGGATGTATATTCCATGTAAATACTATTTTGTCCTGGTTGGCCACCGACTGATTAGTCTGGCAGCTTAAAAACAAAGTCTGAGCAAACTGTGATGCAAAACATGAATTTTCCTTATCTGCGTTCCTTTTAATAATCAAGGAATAACCACTTATCAAGGGCAGCATTCAGAATGAGACCGTCAGGGTTGATCTCGACAGCACCAAAGCTTCGCATTTTGTCGGAGATACTGTGTCACCTTCCAACCAACCTCAGTTTCTTTTTTCCTTCCTTTTTTTAATCGTAATGGCGCAAATCATGATACGTTGCATTATTTCAATGCAGATTTCAATGCAGTCGTGTTTACATCATGCGATTACCAATTATTAACATTCTACTATTCAAAAAGCCCCATGTATCGAAAATGAAAAGAAAAAAGTAAAAATGCTGTCAGCATTAATGGCCACTGAGGAGGTCAGGGTCACAAGCATCAAATTATTTATCGGCTCACCTTAAGCTGAGTAGAAGAGAAAAAAGAAAGAACTACCGCAATTCATCAACGTATTCATTATATAAGTTTCGATCTCGAAGTAATTACTTAATATTAAGATTGTATTGTTACTTAATCTCTGCCACCAACCTCAATTTGTCACTCTATAGTGAGATGGGTGGTGACAAATTTGAAATATAAATAAAATAAAAATTTCAGAGTCCTAAGGTGTGTGCTGTCCCCTGGGTTCACACCCCACTCTCTCATTTCCCCAAACTATGGGGAACGTGCCATTATTTTTAGCTACAGTTTTAAATCCAACATTGGGTCATCTTTTCTAGAATTTTTTGACTCCTCCATTGACTGCCAGTTGGTTAGTCAAGCAAAAGGATCACCTCTTACAGCAAAACGTTAGAACAGCATGACAGCAAACCCAACAGAAAGTGTCTAACACAGATCAGGATTTTGAAAGAATCAAGGTTGTCAGTTCCCCTTGCCCTATAGATAAGCCACTCTCAATGCATTATTCTTTCTTGGGAAGGGTTAGTGCCGAGAGCATCCTAAGAAACAACTGCAATCATTTTATGTGTATCCACATTTCTAGTTTGATGGTGACCTTATTGACAGTGACTTGGAGAGCGCAGGCTGAAAAGCAGCCTAAACAGAGACAATAATATATTGTCTGTAATGCAGACAGAAACTTCGCTCTAATAGTATGTTTTTTAGATTTTTAAACACGATGGAAAAAACGCTGCTTGAAAGCGGTGCGGGCAGCAGGGGTGGAAACATTTGTAGTAGAAACACTTGCGTTTTCAGCTGTACCTTAAAAAGAATTCCAGAGTTGAAGGGGGAGTGATGGGCGTACAATGAAATCATTAGAATTCAGGGGAGGGGGCTTGAACACAGGGGTGGCTACATTTCTGAAGTCACGTCCCCTTTTTACATGTGTCACACTCACAAGTGGTGTCATGATTTTAAAAAATAATAATTGGTGAAATATAACAACCAGAAGATACGATGAAGTACAACCAAAAAAATAACACTGCTCATAAAATCAGAAGAGAATATATAGACTAGCGAATAAATGAGTGACATTTGAAGAAACTAAAAATATATCCATAAAGGGTTAATATAGAACTAGCTTGATCTTTACCATGTTATTAAATCAATATAGGTCATTTATCGCTCCATCTTCTCAGTTTAGTACAATATGTTATTTCAATACAATGATATCCTGACATCCTGATTTTTTGACACGCCCCTTCTGCTTGAGGGTTGGGGTTTTAAAAGAAGACAGCTTTCACACCCTATTTTATTTATTTTTCCAAAACAAACCTGAAATTTGTTCCCAGTTTCTCCATTTTTCCACAGAATTTCACTGAGAGAATTTGAAGAGTCTTCAGAGTGATAAAAATGAACTCCAGATAAGAGTGTCTTCAAGGTATGGTTTAAAAAGTCAAGATGGTGTGGCCACAACACATACCAAATAGATGGGGCAGTTGCCATTGTGACTTTTTTGACCATACTACATGGACACCTCTGCCTAGGGACATAAACAGCAAAAAACATATGAGACAGATTGCCCACCTCTGTCATAAGGCTGTAACAAATGGCTAAATGTCATTTTGAACTTAATCAAAAAAAAAAATTGGCCCCATGAGGCATTCAGATAGAGGAACACAGTGTGAAAAAATTGAAGATCTAATCCTCAATGTTTTGATTAATTTACTTATTTATTTAGTCCTGCTTGGTGTTCATTCTAACTGCCCAATTGTTCTATTTATTTTTTTTAATCGAATCTCAGAATTCTTAATATGTTCTTTGCTCTCAATATTGTTTTAGCTGTTATGGTATACCACCTCTGCCAGCTCTTCAATTAATGTCAAACAAAGTTGAGAAAGGCTATGTTCAGACATTGTACTAAGCCATAATGTGGTTTGTTCAGTTATGGCTTCATGCAAATGTGTGAATTCAGCCAATTGTGGCTTATTCAATAAGTCATGGTTTAACAAACTCTGGCTTAGTGAAATGTGCAAACTGAATCCATGTTATGGGCAACTGTGAGGTCTTATATTTATTTCTTAATGCTAATGCATAGCACATGGGGTGGAGGGAAGCCGGTGGAGAAAGGGAGAGTTAAAAATTATAGGTATTAAAAAAGATTGTCCCCTCTCAAACTGCGGTAAATATCATGTATTTTGTGCAAATACAAACTGAAGCTGATCTCTCATTCTCTGGGAACCAGAACAGCTGAATCTCTCTTTGCCAACCGCATTTCATAAAGGCATAAATATAAATAAATAAACACACACATACACACACACACCCCAAATCCCCAACATTAAGATTTTTATTTGAGCGATTTTGGCAGTGCATAGAGAACCAATCATCTGATCCAAGGTTGCATTTAATGTCAAACTTTCTTTCCAAGAAGCCAAATGAAAGAAGTAGAGAGAAAACGGCTACAGATGTAAAAACAGACCTGGAATATTTCACTGACATGACATATCTACTGCATTTAATTAAAGGAAGAATGTATGGGAATAATGCATCCAGATCGGAGGAACAAAATAGGCCTGGATTAGATAGGACAAGTCAACTCCCCTAAGAGACTTCCCAATTTAATGGGAGCTCCACATGCCTGATATGGAGAGAAGCAAGTGGGTGTTCCTGGACCCTGTCCACGAATCTTCATAATAGTGTAGCCGGGTTCATTCCCAACGTTGAGTTTTCAAACCGTGAAACCATATGTGGAATATTAAAAATCATTTAATGTTAAAATGAGTATTGTGAAAGCATGTGGCCCATGTGAGGCTCTGGCCAAAACCCTTTTGCATACTCACCATTCATGCTGACCCCTTAAGTAGATGATACATCCCAACCCACATACACACATCCCAGCCGCAGCTTGGAAACCATGGACACTGTCGGATAGAAAAAAGGAGAATAGATGGGGTTCAAAATGCTTCCACAAGAAAGAAGGAAGGAAGCCCTCAAGTCATACAGAAGTATAATTCTTGAGTCCAATGCATTTTGCACGTAGATCTTCCTACAAACCGCATCCTGAATCTATGGGTGCCTCAGACAAGAGACACACATTGCCCCAAGTTATCATATGGTTTGTTCCTATGGTCAACCAACCACTTGGGCTTGTAATGGTGGCCAAGGACTCCATACAGGATTATTAAAGGGAATGCTCAAGATGCAAAATGATGAGGGCTAATTTACCTTTTTTTAAAAAATAAAAATTGTAGTAATTTGAGAAGGCTCCAGGGATAGGGAAGTCTCAGGGTGCCTGCCCTATGGAGCAGCCTCCCTTCTGAGATCTGGAGGACCCCAACCCTCTTGGCCTTCCAGAAGGCCATGAAGATGGCTTTTGCCCCCGGCATTGGGCCAGAACATTAACTGAGCCCAATACAGATATCGTTTGAGTGGCATGTCCATTATCTGGTACCTCAGTTATTGTATGATGATTATTTTAATTCTGGGGTTGGGGTTTTCTTTTCCTTGGCTTGGTATATAAAGGTTTTATCACTGGGGGGCAGGTATTGTTGTTATCCACCCAAATTTCGTATGTAAGATGGGCAGCCATGGACATTTTTTAATAAATAAATATAAATGGGGGTGTCCACAGAGGAACATCCAAAAAGTCAAGATGGTGGCCACAGCCACCTGATAAAAGCCCCCTTATTTTACCTGTGTTGTGTGTTCACAGCTACCCCCTTGATGTTCTTGATCTCCCTCATGAACATCCCAGCTCCAGAGGCCATCAGAAAGGAGCAGCCCTCGACCTTCCACCCCTTCCTCTCAAATGTGCATTTCTCTGAATGCATGGGGAATGCTCTCTCTCACCCTTAGGCACGCTCCCAGCAGTGGAGAACATCCTGCAAGATACTCAGAGTGCTCAGCGGAACCCATTTTAGGACAGTCGTCAATATCAGAATGCCAGAGATGGAACAGATGAGCTTCTATCCCACCCTTGACTTATATTAAAGGGGGGCATTTTTGGGGCAGCCAGGCAACAACTTCATTTTCAACTACTGAAGGCCATGTGGGTGTTGCAGTAAGATAGCAACATCTCTAGAAGGGGTGGGCCTGAAAGTATCAGGCTTTTAAGCAAGGTGCAAATTGCAAAATATGTGAGTTAAGAAGCAGCTTAAGACGCCTGTTGTATCTTTCTTTTTGCAAAATAAAAAAAAAAATGCATTGCCAAAACCAGTTGTTATGATTTTTCACTCATCTTCAGCAATGTAGTCCCAGAGAACATTTGAGAGCTGCAGAAAAATAGAGTCAGTGCCATACAAGTGCCCACTGCACACTTTTGTGTGTGTTTGTTTTAGCAACAACTTACTAGTTACCAAAGTGCACTTTTGGATTTTCACAAATTCTGCATACCTGTAACCTTTTTTCCTTCTTTTTCTCATGCTTCAGTACAGTTTTACTGAGGATCATTCCCCCCTGCCCCAGTCCACAAGTCTCTAAATATAGAATTACCTTCTGACCATCACTGAAATTATAAGAAGACACTATCAAACGAGGGACCACTGTAACTTGGTTTCATACACCCAGCCAGCCATGAAACTCACTAGCTGGCCTTTGTTCATGAGGACTAGACACTTGTCAAGATTCTGATGGGTCAAATATCTATTTCCTGATCAAAACATTTCAGCTGCCCAGAGGATCCTGTGACTGCATATTTGCAACGGGTATGTCAACTGTCAGTATCCAAATTTCTCCAAATCTTATGACATCAAAATTGTCAGTAAACCAAATCCTGCCATTTTCTTTCTCATTCATTGTTTAGTGCAGTCTCAACCTCAGGAACTTTCAGCTGCTGGACTTCAACTCCCAGAATTCCCCCAGCCAGCATGGGAGTTCAAGTCCAGACAGCTTAAAGTTGCTGAGATTGAGAAATACTGGTTACGTGGATCACCATAATCATTTATTTATTTATTTATTTTACCCATCAATTTATTTCCCAGTTGCAATAATGTGCTTTCTCTGCTTCCATTGCCATTCAATTAATCATATCCTGGCTCTAACTGTATGGAATTTTATTTCCCATAAGAGAAATGTCTACTTTGGTGTAATTTGGTTGGAACTTGGTGTACTCATACAGTCTATAAAAATTTACTGAACATATTTCTCTAAGCAACATCAAAGCTAATGCTGACAGAACACATCTCGCCTTACTTGCCTTCAGCGTAGAACCATTAAAGACCATTGCTCCAATGAAACAACATAAATTTCACATGTCTTTTAGCCTCTACTTAAGGGGTGAAAACACTGCCATACTGCAAGATCTCACTGGTCAGTGGGTCATACCCAGGCTTTCACCTGGAGAAGTTGGTTGACCTGGATTCAAGGCTCTCATCATCCATGAAGTCACTTTCTCCCCTTTGACAAAGTCTACTGCAATGCAATTTTACATGAAACAAACCATCTTTTGAAAATGATCCAGGAACTTTTGTTCATTCCAGATGTACTATAATGCAAGATGACAAACTGGATGTAGAGATATGAATATATTGAAGCTTTGTGTAAGTCTTTTCGCAGGTTCTTATTCCGTTTGGGAGGCCAATTCCAGGTTGTGAATTTTGCCCTTCTTTATCTCCTTCAGGAATGGTTCTGATATTATTTAGCAGAATCTTTCACAGAAGAAGTCCCATCTCTTTCCACAAGATTCTGACTGTCCATTGTGCCCCTCTTTCGAAACCTTCTATACAAAGCTGCCAAATGAGCTACAGCAGATGACTATGGGATTTAGCAACTACTTTAGCATAAATTCGTGCTGGGCAGAAAAAAAAATTCTCCGCACTCCCCCCACCCCCACCAATTTCATTCAATTTTATGGAAAAGAATTTGCTTTTGAAATGTCTTTCAAAGAAGGAAGAACTCATCCCATTGGGCTTTTCAGATGAATAAGCATGGACAGTCAGGGAGGTTTCCATGGACTGGAAAACTGTATAACAGCAGAGTTTCTTCTACCACCTTCAGCAATCAAGTAAGTTCAGTCATGAAAAGAAATGTAAGACAATCTGGTCAAGAACACTGACAATAAGGGAGAAAAACAGAAGATTCTTTTGAAGGAGGAAATGATTTCCCAAGCCCTTGAATCACTCTTGGCTTTAGTCTCCAATTTGTGTTTCATGTATTGTGTGTGTGCTTTTTTTCCCCTTGTGGAATCATTACTGGATTTTACATGGTTGCATTTCTTTTGGGAAGCCAGGGTTTCTCTGTCTGATTGGTTTGGTCTGGAGGGGTGGGGGAAGCACCAGGGGAAACTCGGTGGCAGAAGATAATTCTGTAAGTCAACAGGTAAGAAGGAAATGCTTAATCTGGTTCTTGACTTCCACTGCTCTGCTGAAAATTATCCTCAGGTTGCTTTCTCATCCTGGTGGGGAAGAGGAAGGATAGCCAGACACACTCTGGGGAAGATATTTTAGAACAAATACAAATGGTAGTAAATACACTGGAACTGGTTTCAGTGGCAAGATTTGTTAGAACCCTATGAAATTTGGCTAAAATGTTGGGTGTGGCTGAATAAGTCTATGACATGAAAATGGTTGCTATAGGGATCCTTAAGGATTAGAATTCCTATATGAATTTATCCTATCTGCACCCCTTGGACTGATATGTGAATGCTTTGTGCCTTTAAGTCAGTCACTCCTGGTGACTGTCTGGACTAGTCCCTGCAGTTTTCTTGGCAAGATTTCAGAAGTGGCTTGCCATTGAGTTCTTCCTAGGACTGAGAGAGAGGGACTGGCCCAAGGTCACCCAGCTGGCTTTGTGCCTAAGGCTGGACTAGAACTCACGGTCTCCTGGGTTCTAGCCTGGTGCTTTAATTGACTCTCCGAATAGAAATTTAGATATCTACCAAACTGTATATTTTCCCTCTTCCCACTCAGCTGTCATTTCTCAGTTTAATTTCTTTTTCCAAGAAAATACCTATTTAGAAAATACATTTCTAATGCAGCTTTTGATGCATATTAAAACAAGCCAATAAAGAAAACCTCCATACATCAATTCACTGGCTGTATGGTGAACCCTTGCCGAAGTAATATGACTAGATTACATCTATTGGCTGACACCTAGGAAGAGTCACACCATTGCTTGTCCCTAGCTGACAGGCACACACTGGTAGCTCCAGCAAGGACCATTCAGCAGGCTAACTTTGAGGGCCAATTGCCTGAAAGGAGATCACCATTCTTCTCTGAGTCCTATCAAATGAGTCCCAAGTCATTTATTTGTGAACAGTCTAACATTGTGCACTCCTACGCCCCATCTTTTGCACATTCCTTGGAGAGAAAGTCCATCCTGTCTCTTTAGTCCACAACAGAGAAAATGATATCACTTTACAGCTGTATGTCTTGGCAGAAATCTTCCAGTGTGATTCCCAGACAGTGGCCTTGGTCCAGCATGGTATACTTAAGCCCACTGAGATCCTGAGGGAAAGTGCCAAGTTTTTTTTAGGGGGGGCACTTCACACAACTGGGGAATTCAACCACCAGTGGCTTGATTCTTCATCCCAGCAATCCATGGAGGAGTTCTGAAGAACACTTGTCCTTAATCTGACCCCTGACCAGTTCTAATTTCCTTTCTTGTGGTTAGCTCCCATCAAAGACTGTAGCAAAATGCAGAAGTGGTTGAAAATTCATCAGTTCTATCCCACTGTTTTTACCATCTTGTCTGATGTCCAGAACTCAAAAGCTTGCACTTCCAAAAGCTTGTTTAGGAATAAATACACCCACTGTTGTTATTCCTTGGGTGGAAAAGATCTGCTTTTCCCCTTCTGTTGCACAATGTTATATTTCCCCAGCAGCCAGGCTTAATATTGTGTCTCTAGGAAAATTATTCTGCTTTAGATAGCTATTAGTTGGGGTTGTTACTGTTGCAAAGAATGAAGTTACACCAATGCTACAAGAATCTGTCACAGCAATGTCCCTCATACTTCCATCATTTGGTGATTTTTCTTTATTTTTATCAGCAACTGTACTACACAAGTCCAAGGCTGATCCAAGAAACTCTTTAAAGAATCAAAATCAATCAAAACAACAGCTTCATTTTCCATAAAGTTCTTATTTTAAAAATCAGCTTTCTGTGTAGGATTATATTGTATCTCCAGGCATTTGCTTTGTTTTTCTTCTTTAAAAGTCTTTCTCTTTGCAAAGTCTCTCTGCACAACCACTGAAAATGAAACACTTTCTTAATTTGTCCCCACTGATTATGTAGAAACAGGGCCTTATATCATCCCATTTACTACAATGGAAACATACAACTGACTCTTCTCTGGTTGAAATTAAGACAGGAATAGGGAAATCGGTGACCTCTCACCCTTTTTTACAACCTCCCCCAAATTTGCCACTGTGATATTGGATGATAAAGTGGCAAGCGAGTGGCACAATTTTGTATGATTTTTTCCTTCAAAATTAGAAGCCGTTTCTGGACTCTTCCTGTCTAGTGACATTCATGGAAATACCTGGGGCGGGGGGTTGGAAAAAAAAGTATGAACGCTGGCCATCCCAAGGTTACCTGTCTTTATTCAAAGCCTTGGTTTGTTCAGTCATGGTTTAGTAAATAAACCACACTGGTTGATGTGACAGATCACTCTTAGCCCAAACCAGGCAAATTCCATTGGGGTTTACTGTAATGTACAGATCTGTGCAATGAGGTGAAAAGATGCTTAACAGTAGGTACAGACGGATGGTTCAAGTGACTCCGTAGCAAGTGACTGGAGAAGATGCCACTGTGGAAGCAGTGCACTTTGGCTGGATGGGTTAAACAGAAGTTCATCAGTCGCATATCTCACAAGTGTGACTGGGGCTGAACCAGTTGGATGCATTAATCATCACCAAGCATAAAACTGAACGATGAAGACAGGCTGTGAGGCCTACGTAAATATAAGGTATGAGTCAAAACTTCTACTGCTGACATGAAGCAAAAATGGAATGACCTTTATTTATATTTTCCACAATTTTGCAGCTTAGGGAGAAACAGTCAGCATCTTTATTCTTATTTTAACCCAAAGGTTTTTTTAGCGTTGTTCCCAACAACTCTCTTCCCATCTGTTTCTTCTATTGATAGGAGTGTCTGTAGCGGCAGTCAAGATGGCAGCTGGGCCCATGTGACCGAAGCCCTTCCCCCTTTTTAAAGTTCGCTACCCAGTAGTGAACTTGCTACTTCTAAGGTTGCAGACAAGCACCAGATAAGCTGCCAAACTTGGAAATAAGCAAAAGAGCTCACCAAGCCAATGAGACCTTCTGCAACCCAACTCTAACCCAAAGATTTGTTACAAATAAATCCATCTGTATTCTTACATACCCTGAGCCAAAAAATGTATCTGCTACACAAGGATAAGCCACATGTAATGAAAAGAAGTAATGAAAAGACCGACCGTGTGGGAGTTAATGAGAAAAAGGACGACTGCTGAACCTGCACATGGTTACCACTGCATCTGTGTATGAGTACAGTGTATGGCATACATGCACAAACACATACACTTGCACACACGCCAGGCCTAGAGTTGTAAGCTGGGCGGAAAACAGCTGGGAGGAAAAAGTTACTTTTAACACATATTTTTTGAATGATTCTTCAAGACAGAGGAGAAATGAGCCTGATAAATTATGTTACTGAAAAACGGGGGCCAGAAGGAAGGAAGTGTGCAGTGTACTACAAATTGAAAAGGGATGGAATTGTCATAGACAATAGCCTTAATGTGGGAAGTCTGGCCTCTTGTTGGCAAAGGGTGTGCAAAAAGGAGGCCTGGTGATGCCTGGAGATGGAACTCTGGCTAATTTAGCAAGAGAATTCAGCCCATTTGTGCTCTTGGGAAAATATGACCAAGTCTCAGCTTTGCCCAATGCCTTCTCTCATCTCAACATTGGATCCTAAAGTGGCTGCTTCAAAGGTTATTGAAATGTGCCGTGAAGAAGAGCTAAACTTTGATTGAAAGCAACTCACAAGCCAAGACTAATGCCAGGGGCATTAGTGGGGAGTGGGTTTGTGTATAAAGCCCCACCCCATTTTATGTTCAATGCATGTAAAAAAAACAAACAAACAGGTATAATTGCATGGTCACAGCCTCCATTTTGCCCCTTCCCTCTTCTATGGATCTCCTTGACCAAGAGCATTTACATTCCTGAGCATTAACAAGAGGCACTCAGTAAACAGAAGGGGCCAAAGTGTTTATCTTTTTCACTTTCCCCGTTGAATTTCAAGGGCTCTTTTACACTGGCATACCAAAAATATGAATGAATTCATATTGCAAACTTATGCATGCCTACACAGAAATAAGCTTTTTTTCAGGGCAACAAAAGCTTCAACCTAAATGAATTAAAAACTAATTCTTCACCACCATGACTACATTGGGTGTAAGGATGATACAGGATTAAGGATTGTTTTATCAGAGTTTTACTCTTTTTCTCAGAATCCCTCAGGGAAGATGCTGTCAAATGGAGAAGATTAGATCTCCGTTGCAGGAACTGCTGCTCAGTAACTCCTGTATCTCCGTAACTCAGTAACCGCAGGCAGAACTCGATAGCTTCACTACATGGTGATTTTACTTTCTGCCTTTGAACAAGCTAGGGATATGAAAGGTCTTTACCCAAAACTGCTATGAAGAGTTAATAACCAGCTAAGTAAAACAACAAGGGGTGTATGAATCGGATAAGCAATTCAAATTGGAAAGATTCGCTTTCGCCCACGTGAAAATGTCTGCTCCTATTCTGTAGTGGGATAGCTGGTTTGGAAATGGACTTCAGGTCAATCAAGCCTCATTTAGATTGCTGCTCCAAAATTTGCATGGTCCTTTCAGGGTAAGACAGTAGAGGGGACAAAGGAGACTGTTCTGTAATGGCCTAATTTCAGCTACTTACTTCACCTTCAGAGGATCACACTCCCAGCCACTTAGTGCACAGTTCCATGATCTGAACCCCAAAATACCAATTTATGCCTGTAAACGCTGCCTTTGGTTCCACTAGGATCCTCATCCCCCCTGAACATTTTGGGGAGGGGGATTATTCTAATGAATAGGTCAAACCATGCACAAACTTCCAACTTATTTTTTATGGATGGGAGTATCTCTGGAACTCCACTAGATCCTATTGGCCATGAGGTGTCCAGATTCCAAGGTGTCTCCCTATGGCTCCTTTGCTTTCCCCACTTGATTAAAAAAAAAATCTTTTAATAGAAGATGAAGTAGGAGATTAGCCTATTGCACAGCAGAGTAAAGCACCAACTTCTAGCATCATATTTCTTTGGAGCAGCACCTTTGAGTCTCATACAAGTTTTGCTGGAATGGCCAACAGCATCTGTAAAGAGCAAACCGTTTCCATCCATCTTCTCACCAACAGTTACTCTGTGACTTCAACATAGTCTCCATGTTTGCCCACTGACTCCAAAAGGCTGCATTAGCTGCTATACTTCTGGAAGACTGCCCAACCTTATGTTGGTCCCTCAAAAGGTGGGGTGCATAATTCAGGAGAAAGGTTCTGCCCCCTCGTCCTTCCAAGCTTTGCATAAAGAGAGACGGGATGAATTTCTCAAAGAAGCATTTGATAAATCCATAGAACTGAGCTCATTACTTGATTAATGAGATCAGCATGATTAAATGGTTAATCCTTCTAAATTTGATTTGAGCTGGATTATTGCTGGGATGATAACCTGTTGGGGAATATTTGGCAGGATTATTGGTGGGATTATTGTCATGAAAAGCCTGATCCACAGCCCCATATAAGTCTTAGTGGCACTTGAGAATATAGTACAAAGTCCATAAATGTAATAGATGATCAAACATTAACATCAGATCATAAGAAGTAAGGCATAGGGGCTAACAATAAGAATTACCCAAGGTTGGTTTGTTTGTTTTTTTAAAAACTGGGCTCGTACATTGTATTAAATTTGCTTAGTTATGGTTCATTGAATAAACCACATTTGACTGGGCCCACAGAACATGCTAAACCATAAAACGTCATTTTAAAAAATAGTAATAATGGTGGGGTTTTCACAACATGTCATGCCAGAATCAGAAGACATAATGATATAACGGAATTGGTGAATCTGGTTGTTCTTTCTCACCTGGGACAATCTGATGTTATGAGGAAACCAATGCAAACCTTGATTGGTAATTTCCACTGCAGAATTGGGAAAGAGAACCATGCACAGAGAGCAAGGGACATAATCCATTCTGAATTTCTGTTAAACAGAACTTTGTGAAAAGATAGGAGGCTAATCAACAGCAAAGTGGGAGAATTCCCAGTGGATTGTGTTTTAGGAAGCAGCCCATTCTTATTTATTTGTTTCTAAGGCTGCAATCTAAGCCATACAAATTGAGGATTGTACGGGATAAAAATAAATTCCTATCATAATTGTTTTGAAGTGATTGATTACAATGATCATTCCCAATCATTTTCAAAAGCCCATATAAGAGAAATAAAAAATTATGCATGCCTTTCACATCCCTTGGTTAGGCTAATTAAAACCGAAGAGAATTTATTGGGGGGGGGGGGATGAAACAAAGTGGTCATAGGTACACCACAATGCAACTTTGTTTTGTCCTTGCAGCCTGAGAAACAGATTTAGCATCCGTTCCAAAAGAAAACTTAAGAAAGGACTTCATGCCAAATTAGAATTGCATAAAAATTGCACTGCGCCATATTCCATTACAAACCAGGAACTGTTCTGTAATCCGTAAAATGAGTTAATTACAGCAAAAGCCCAAGAACTATGTAATCTATTGCTAACTTGAACTTTCTTAATTCAGATATTACAATTCACATGTGGCTTTTAGGTGACAATTTTAAGCCTTCAGGTATGTGCTGAGGGTACAAGAACTATGTAAAGAAATCTAAGGGAGATAGGAAGGAGAATATAGAAAATAGAAAGTGTACAATTATTAATGCTCAGCTACAGAAAGATTGAAATTGATATAATTCTGTCCCCAACTTGCAGATTCAGATGAAATCTCTCCCCACTCCCCAATCTTTCTAGTCTTATGAGATTAAGATTCTCTCAAAATCCCTCAGAAGCAGGTGTCGATATATTTTAAGTCTCAGCAAATCAGTTTAATTAAGTAGGCCTCCAAGTCACAAAGCTTCTCTTCTTTAACTAATAAAATCAAACGAAAACAAAGAAGTTTCTCCTGGGTGAATAAGTTTTCTTGTCACTGTCATCGTATAGCTTGAAAAACTGGTTTTTCGAAATAGCTTGAAAAACTGGTTTTGCTTTGAAGGAAGACAAAACTGGTATCAGTGGAACTTCCACTATTTTTAATGGGTGTATTGTTGGATGAAAGACCTCTTGAGGATTCTACTCTGGAGAACTCTGACCCCATCCCCATTTTCTATCCTCTCCTTCAGATTTCTTCTTTCTGAAGAGGGAAGACAGAGCAGCGAGTGTGTTAGCTGGCCATAAGATAGTGGTGGGATGAGGGGAGAACAAGATGTCATCTGAATTTTAAGAGAGGTGCTTAAGCAGACCATTTCTTCTGCATTTGTTTAACAAGTTCTCATTCACTTTGATGAAAGAGAATTTGCTTTCAAAATTTCTTACAAAAGAGAAGAGAATTTCAAGGAAAGGTTAATGGCTGGTTTTTAGTAATGAGATAGCCCATAAAAGTTTGTAAATTTTGTACCTTTCATTGTACAAAATCCTCTCTCCATTGATCTGCAGCCTCCTTGTCTTCAGAAGGGAAATACTGTCAAGAGGGCTTTTTCAATAGCACTGCTACTGTCATAACTAGGGAGGAACCTTGCCCCTGAGAAAATATCAGATTTTTTTTCCCCTCTGGAGAAACTTGGAGAAATCACTCAGCCTAGTTCTCTGCTAAGAAATTTTGCAGAGAACTGTAGAAGGCCATTTGTACTCCCACTCAGCTCTTGTGGTATTGACATTATGGGCCCTACACCTGTGTAGCACATGACACATGACTGGTCCTGATGACCCAATTCTTGCAGCATTATTTGCTCCAACCAAATAACTATGATAATCAGAGGAAGACACCTCCCCCAAATTCTCCTGGCATTTGTTCTCTGATCTATGGAGATTCTGAGAAACTTATAGATATGGTAAAACCACGTGCAGCATGCAAGCCATAGGTTTTGAGTGTGACTTCAAGAAACCTGGTTAGGATGTATCGATCAAAAGATTGACTATCCCCTTAGCTTAATTCCAATTTCATGACATTTCATACTGTTTTGATTCTTTTTAAACAGTGGAATGGTGCCTCTTTAGAGCAATTTGCTATAGCTGCTATTCAATCTGCTTATGTGCAGTTTGGGGATAATATTAAAATCATTTGGGAATAGTAAGTTCCATCTGGGCTTCTTATGAGATCAACCTCTATGTTTCTGCTCTTTAAATTGCTGCCACTGATCTGGAACCTCCAACACTCCAAACATAAATAATTGAGGAGTTATTACCAGATCATTATACAGACCTAGCAACAGCTCCATTTTAACAAGGAGTTCCTTGCTGTCTCCTTAAACTCATCTGAAATGAAAATGGTGGAGCAACAAACAAGATACCATCATTCCAATAAAATTCCACATGAAAAGAAAAATCTTGAAGAACAACTTAAGCCAAGACAGAAGCAACACATTGTGGATTCTGATTTATGAACTTTGACTAACGTGATAGTGGGAAGATCCAGCAGGAGAAGTTTACAACAGAAATTATGGTTGCAAACGTCTCTGGGAATTTTTAAAATACTAACAGTTGAAACATTTGTTTCTTACATAAAGACACAGACTCCTGCTGATTATCACATATTATTGTTAGTAAAAAAGTATATGCTACTAACAATCAGACAAGCAATAACATTTTATGTCCTTTAAATCACTGATTTTAAGCCAGAACCTGTCTTTCAAGTGTTGTTGTTGTTTTATTTCTTAACTTCTGAGGAAAAAGAGCAAGCAATTATTCAAGAAGTTTAAAGACATTTAAACAGAAAACAATTGCAGATCGAAAGTTAGCCTCAAAGCATACAAAGAAGATGTATTCCCAGGTAAGTTTATGTAGGATATCAAAATGTAATAAAATTGGCTTTACAAACTAACACTTTCCTGGATTTTCTTATTTGCGAAGTCCAATAAGAAATTAGATAAATTAAATAGAAAAAGGAAGGAAGGAAGGAAGGAAGGAAGGAAGGAAGGAAGGAAGGAAGGAAGGAAGGAAGGAAGGAAGGACGGGATGTCATTGCATTTAAATTGCACATTTAAGAATTATCAACCTGTTAACATCTAAAATGCATCTAAAAACATCTAAAAAGGACTGTAATTCATTCAATTGACCCTGGGGAAATTTTAATAGGAACAACCAGAGCTCTAGAGATAATTTAAGGATTAGGGCTACTGCTTCTTTAAGACTGACTTGCATAAGTTTTAATGTAATTTTCCTTAATGGTGCCTTCCAGATGAATCAGGTCACATCTACCATAATTCCTTAGAGGACAGGGGTTGTAACTTCCATGTTTCTGGAGAGCACCAGGTTGGGAAAGCTTGCTGTAAGAGGAAGACATTTATTTACTGGTTAGATGTATATCCCATCTTTTCTCTAGTTAACCAAGGCAGTGTTATTTATCCCGATGGCTAAATGCTAAAAGAACACAACCGTTTGATCCTGGCAAAGGCAGCTGATTTTCACAACTGAGGTTGGATGTGGATTCAAGGGCCATATGAAGCCATGTTGCCTTAAGTTGCCCACCCCAATCTATGCAGATACTAGACATCTTGCTTTCATTAACCCATTTGAGGGCAGCTGTTGAAGACTGAATGAGTACCAGGAATCTGTGGATATTTGGCAATAGCATTTTTGAAAACACAGGAGCAATTATCTAAGACCACAGTTCTTGGTGTGAAAAGAGCATCAGAAGCAAGCCGGCTGTCCACAGTTCCTTGTTGGAAAGACTGCATTTGATAATATTTCTAAAAATGGATCCAAATACTTGATCACAACAGTCTGTACAGGTTTTTTTTCCATAACCACCAACAGGAAGCCCACAGCAGGATGTGAATGCAATAACAAAAGAGCAAGAAAGAAGAAAGTTTTCTCTTTTTTAAAAAAAACACATGTGGAATGGGACACACACAGAAACATGCAATATTTGCATTAATAAACCAGACTTTTTATGTTAGCACACCACTGCAGCCTTAATTTTTAAGGTAGTTTTCGAAGAACTGCATTCCTTTCCCTCCTCCTCCTCTCTGACATTTTAGGTCTGCAGAGATGTTATGTTTGCCACACTCAGCACTTTGAAGGTCAATGGGGTCAAGGTACCATTATCCCCGATGGACAGCTGATAGTTCATCCAGAACAATCGAGCTACTGGTTGCCCCTCCCTGCTCGTTATCAAGCTGACACTAGGGTAAGAGAATTAGCCCTTGCATCTTGAAAGGCGAGATCCAAAGGCAGAAAGATTAATTAGATAAATGAAGTAGCTCTAAGAATTGGGTGTTCTAAATCTTTTTCCTCCTAGAAAAACAGGAGGGGTGGAAGCCTCCAAAAACATGGCCCACCAACGTATCCCCCACCAGCACTGGCAAAGCAGGCCACAGCAGATCAATAGGGAGCAAACCTCATCCCATTTTAGCACTGAAGATGTTACCTTGCTGGGTAATGAAACGTTTGCAAGAAAAGAACCAAGCTCAGAGAACCCCAAAGACTCCACAGTTCAACCCTGAGCTATACATATTCGCCTCCATTCCAGTCCAGCTTGTTGTAAAGAGCACGTTAGAGGTCTATCTCGGAATTCCTGGATCAGTAACAATTTGATTTCTACACATTTTGGATTTCTACAAATCTCTTGTGGCTCAAAATCGGAAGGAGCCAAGGAAGTTAACCTGATCCCTTAAAGGGCAGGCTGCATAGTCAGGCCTTGTGTGCGTGCATGCATGCATGCACATGAGTATGGAAAGGTAATTTCGCCTGTACCAAGATGTGAGTTTTGTTTTGTTTTGTTTTGTTTTTGACTGTTTGCAATGGGTTGTCATTTTTCTGTTGTTGTTGTTGTTATTAAACTTGCAGGATTGCAATGTAGCATCTGCATAATTCACTTCAGTGCCTCAGTGCAAAGAAACTAGGACATCTCATCCAGACAAGCGGGTGGACTGCTACTGGAGGTACTCAATCTTTCTCCAGACACGCTGAGGCATAAGTAGATTGAAGGGAAGACAAGCTTGCCTTGGAACCCCACCCGCTACCCCTTGCTGGCTACTCTTGTCCCTTTCCCTTGACAAACCTGATCACTCTGGGTAGGTTTACCACTTGGGCTACAGAATTGCAACTACTGATAGACGGGAGGAAAGAGTTCATGTTTTCCATATCTCCTTGTTGCCGTGTCCAGTGGTGATCCAGATCTTAACACCCCAGATATGGTCATCTTTTTCCCTTTCTCCTGCCTGTCCTCAGTTGTCCAAGCTTGGAGAAGGGGAGCTCATTGCTTGAGTTCCCTCACCCCTATGGGCCCCAAACAGAGAGAGGGTTTTTGGGGGGGAAGGATCCATGGAGTTCTCCCTATGCCCTGCACACAGAGCAATATAAGCATTTGTGCAAACATTTTGCAGATTGGAATGAACACTTTTTTGTCCATTGTTTATTTTTTGCTTCAGAACTATGTGACCTCAAAGCAGTCTTCAGCTACTGTTAAATCATCTCTCTTCTAATACTGTTATTCCTGTGCTCTGAAGCAATGAAAAAGGCTGCTATTTCAAGGAAATGTATTCACAAGAAGATTCAAGAACTCAGATAAGGAAGACAAGTGTGGAAAGAAATCAGCCCTCTAGAGCAAGGTTTGGACATGGTTTGCTGGAAAACTTGAGTTTACTTTGTACTTCCACCTCCTCTGAATCCAGTTTTAAAACACCAGAATCTGCACACCCGAACACCAAGAGACAACACAAAGGAAGCTGTAAAACTAACTTCAAAATAGTACTTGTTATCTAGAAATTCTACATTTCTTATATCAAAAAAGCAATGTAAAAAGGTTAGAGCTTTACAAGCATCTGGATTACCTGGGTATGTGATCATAACTTAGGTGTCCGGAAAGGGAGTGAAAAAAGGATATGCTACATGTCACTGTTAGTGTTAAAACCACCCAAAGTGAAGTTCTCTGGAACATCCACATTATCAAAGATTTGCAATTTCATTCCAGAACTTGATATTTAAATGGAATTCCTACGTTAAGGGGGGGAGGAGGAGAAGGTCCACTCCTCTGCTCCTACACATCTCACACAAATGTCCCATTGATGTGAGGTATCCAATAGGAGGTTAGTCCTATTGGAAGTTATCATTTAATTTATCTTAAAAAAGAAAAGAAAAGGAGGATAGGAAGTGATGCTGTCTTGCGGACACTCTTGAAACTTAAAATGATGTCTCTAAGCCTACAGTAGTGATGCAGAATCTGCTCCTTTCCATAGTTAGATAAGATATCAGGGCCTGATGAAGAACATCATGGAAGGCGACCATAAGCCCTCCGCCAAGTCTGCCATCTGCCACCCCTCCCTTAGACTAAAGCCAAATTGCAAGAAGCTGGTCCATTTACAGATCTCCTGTATAACTACGTAGAGAGCCCTAAAAAAAGGAATATGGAATATTTGGGGAGAGGACCATGGTTTTTGAGCATGATGCTGGGAACAGAGCCCCCAGAATAAGTGAAACAGCCAGGCAAATGGGTGAGGCTAGGACAGAAGTGAATTAAATCTGACCCAAACATTTGGAACATGCAGTTATAATCCAATTCTGTTCAGGGTGGAGGAAGAAAAGAAGAGTGTGAAAACTTCAGTAATAAGCAGAATAGGAAAACATAAACCAAACTTGCCTTCTGCTGGTTTTTGAAGCATATGGACCAACGGCTGTATAATGAAATAGTTTAATGCATTTCATAATAAGATTCTTCCTATGGGAAGGTTATGGAAAGGTTTTTGAAACATGTTCCAGAACTGGCCCATTCTCTGGATTGTGATTTTTTTTTAAAGGCCTTGGTGAGTACATTTTGCCAGATGCTGCTAGAACAATCCCAGATAATAATCTCCATCCTACAGTTGGGGAATGTAGGCCAGAGGCAGAAAAGTTCAAATTGAAATCTAACATCTGGCAAGTCCTGCCAGTAACACCGCAACATCGCTTACATCTGAAAAACTTCCAAGTCATTGCAGAGGGCGGGTGGCTCCCCCTTTGTCTCCCCTCGAATGAAGGCACTGAAGCCGACCTCTCCCCCTCGCCTCATTTCTCAAATCCTCTCCTTGTCATTTTTAGAAGCGTGGAGGAAAAAAGAATAAGATGACCCTTTGTCACTTTGAAGGGGAAGGTAAAGCACCATGAACCCCGTCTGTCCGGCAGAAAAGTCACTCGTCACAGACCGGTGGGCAGCCTGACCTCAGCCCCCAGGCTCATAAGGACAGTCTGTCAGGGAGCTCTGTCACTTTGTGCAAATGGGAAGAGGCCGTTACACATGCACGAGTTCTCCTTCAAAGAAAGAAAGAAAGAAAGAAAGAAAGAAAGAAAGAAAGAAAGAAAGAAAGAAAGAAAGAAAGAAAGAAAGAAAGAAAGAAAGAAAGAAAGAAAGAAAGAAAGAAATTGGAAGCAGACCAAGACTAATTAAGAAAAATAATCTCTCTCTGCCTCTCTGCCAATCACTTGAACTCACATTGCTATATTTTCATATATATATATATAAATACAAAATTTTTGCTCATTGCAAAATCTTCTGGATGATTGTTCTTAACACAGATCTCTCTTTTTTTTCTCAAATCCATACACACTCAAGGCAGCAGCCATTAGTTTTCCTTCTTTTCTTTTCTTTTCTTTTCTTTTCTTTTCTTTTCTTTTCTTTTTTATACTTGCTACATGACTAGCTATATCCCTTAAGCAATTTGCAAAGCAGCCACACACATCAAGATGGCTGGTGGGAACAGCAAGGCGCCAAGTTACTCAAATTAGATCAGGGACTCCGTTGGCAGATGCTGGCAGAATCTGCCTGGGTCATAATTCCCTTGTAATATAACGGGGAAGGAGGAGGGTGAGAGGATATTACTGTAAGTTCCTCTTGTTGAAGAATGCAAGGGGAAAAATATCGGAACGAGTACCCGAGAAGCCCAGGTACATTAACTAATGCCATGCCAACGAAACAAAACAAAACCACAACAGCCTGCCATTGTTTCTACCAGGTTTCATTCAATTCGATGAAAGAGAATTTGCTTGACATTCTGTTTCCCCCAAAGGAGAAAAGCATGTTGATGAAAATGTTCATGGGTGGAGTGTGGTATTCCTTTGCTTCAGAGGATGGATGGATGGATGGATGGATGGATGGATGGATGGATGGATGGATGGATGGATGGAAGCAAGGAAGGACATGTAAAGTTCTTTGAACAGCCAAGTATCAATTAATAAATGCAAAGTATTCCAATTTTAATGGCTAGCAAAGTTACAAAAGTGTAAAGAAGACAACCCATCTTCAGCCAAGACTTTCCAAGACCTTTAAATGAAAGCTGGACGCAATATTTATTGCACTGTTTGCCCATCCCAGCTGGTTTTACCAGAATCAGAGATAGATGGGGCTTTCCTCCCCCTCCATTGAGCAGACGTGTTAGACACAAATTCTGATGGATACAGATTTGGGAAAGGGTTAACATCCCCCCCCCAGAAAATAAAGACTTTTCCCTGTCCCCTCTCCATCATATAAAATAATTGAAATTGCCAAAATCTTGGGAGATTTCAGCAATCTTATTTCAGAAAACACATGAGATTTAGATTATTTCTGTCTTCAGCACAATACAGGACGATGCCTTGAGGCCAATAAAGGTTGGCAACCTCTGAAATAGGCTACGGGTCACCACAGCTTCTGCGACAATATATTAATTCATTTTCATGGTGCAACTAGATTATTGAACTCTCTGTGTTGCTAACACAACCCTTATATAATTCTGTTCTAATATTTGCAGTAATCTGCTAACAGATTCTTGCAACAATATTGTGCTACAGTCATATTTAAATACCTGGAAAGCTGCCAGCAGAACACACCAGAAAGGAAGCATGTATATTGAAGGGTATGATGTTCAAGATTTGTATACATACGGTCTATTAATATTAATATTGGTTTTAGTATCATCCACCGATAGCATCTTGCCAAAACTCTTATTTACCACTGGAACACATACAGAAGCACGCTAGCAAAGGTTTTGTATAAACTAGTGCTGGGCTGATGATTTATTTTGTAGGGTTTCTTCATTATTCTCTATCAGTTTGATGGAAAATACCCTTTTCCATTTTTTTTTCCAAAGATGATGATGAAGATTTTGATGACATTCTCATGAGTGGGATGTTCAATTTTTACCCTTACCTTTGTTCCAAGATGTCTGCAGGTAAGTGTGTGAGTGTCCTGTCTTTGGACCGTCATCTGTCTGGCAGGCTGCAGATCTTCCCACGCGTTGATTAAATCCCAAGGGAAGACATGAACTCATGGTGGGCTTGTTCAAATCCAGAACAGGGGCAGCCAGAGAGGCTGCAGAGTGATGTTGCATTAAAAACAACACCCTTTGGCCATCTGAAGGTAATAAAAAGGATCTCAAATGCATCCTGCCAAGGAATACTAAAGCATTTTGAGAGTAAGGTAGAAAAGAGGAAGCCTTTTTTTCAGAGGGACAAAACCTTGACGGAATCAGAGGATTGATGCTGAGGCACTATTAGGAAAAATACGGAAGGCTTAAATGCTCACTCAAGGTCAGCTGGATGGGAAACAGCAGCCTGCTGAAACACCTGGGCTCACCAGCCTCAATTGATCTCTCCGTTCCCATCACCTTAAGTAGCCATTCCCAAAAGTCACCTTCCTGCTCTGCAAGGTTCTCCATACTTTTTGACAGATGAAAGCTCAGGAACACACATATTGTCCCTTTCAACCCCTAACGGATGTTCTCTGCTGGGCAAATTAAAGAGCCATGGTTCATCTTGTTTTATGATACGTATGATGAACCATATGTTGCCAGAATAAACTGTCAGAGCCAAGGGAGAGGGGTGGGGAGGAGGAAAAAGAACGGGGATGAGATTTTCTTCTGAGAGGATGCTATTAAAGTCACTTCAGGGGCAGAAAGACAACAACAACACATTGTTATCTGCAGCAGCAACAATTTGGTGCAAGTCCATCCTGAGCATCAACCTGTCTGAAAAAGCATTCCTCTTACTATCCTAATGGAATAGGGAAACCGAGGCTGAGAATGCAGATTGACACATGCATTTGAAAAGCAGCGAGAAAACTGAAATGGGACTATAGTGCTGGAAGAATTTATATGCATGGTGACATTCTTCTAGTGTAAGTCATACTTCTTCCAAGCTTAATGGCAGACCTTATTTACTGATGCTCCCATTCATCTGAAGCCTCTAAAAATTTATTTTCTTCACCCAAAAAATGTATTTTCCCCACATTAGGAAGTAATTTGAAGAAACCTTTATGCTATTATTAATAAATAGCCATTCCTTTTAGGTAAATCCAAAACTCCAACACCATCTGTAACTTGGAACAGGAAGACCATTTTAGATTTTCCCCTTTGCACGCTACTGAATTCGGCTCTTGATGAACTGGTCCCAGAGAATGTACATACAATACATCTGTGAGATAGATTCTTGTAAGTGTGCTAAAGCCTATTGTCGTTATTATGCAAAGATAGAATCTAATGAAAATCTAAGGTTAAAAGGAAAACAAACCTTGAAACATTGATAGAATTCTCTAGGAACATGCATGGATGGAATGTCGTTTACAGTTGATTTAGAGATGGCAGGGGGACATCCTGCAGCAAAGGAAATCTCGGGAATTGCAAAAGAGCTAAACTTCATGTGATTTTAACCATGCAGTTTGCCCTCGAGTGCTATGGCATTGCCTGAGTTTCTTCAACCCTGAAGAGATGCTCTCAAGGGACACAGACACATATTTTCTCTCAAATCTCTCAACCTCTTTCTTTTTCTCTCTCTGTCTCTCTCTTCCCGCCCCCACCCCAACATTCAACCTTCCCAGTGCTCGCTCTCGCTCTCTTTCCATTCTTCCTCTTTCCTTACCAAATAGCGGTACTTCTTTTTTATTTTCAAAAGAGTTTGAGTGTTCTGCATCTAGAACCTCTGCTTCTTTTTTAAAAGTGCAACAGCTTTGAATTTGACCCCAACTGCACCCGCACAAAAATGTAAGCTTTTTTTCTTTAACAACTGCCTGGGGTGTGCATGTGGGGGGCTGTATGGGGTGAAGTGATCTGAATCAACACCATAGAATGGGAGACTGGATCCAGTCTAAAAAGCAGGCAGGGTGAACATTTAACACTCACACCTCTCACTAGAGTCCCAAGTCAGGTCAAGCCAAATGCCTATATTAAGGGCAAATTATGCCATTAATATCATAGTCTGATTAATAGCATCATACTGTATGATAGTCTGGTTAATACTATGATAGTCTGGTTAATACTATGATAGTCTGGTTAATACTATGATAGTCTGGTTAATACTATGATAGTCTGATTAATACTATGATAGTCTGATTAATACCATACTCTGCTGCCCAGAGTCATATATATCAGATAGTGGCTATATAAGTTGGATAGACAGACGGATGGACAGATAGATAGTGTAGTTTGGCCGTCAGACATACAGTCCAAGTGGATGTAACCTAATCCATTTTTTTCTTAATCAAAGTGCAGCTTTTAAGGGCAGTTCTATTTTTCAACTTTTTTGGAATCAAATGCATGATTTCCAGGGGACCAGTTGAAACCCATAACTGGATTGTGTGATCTGATTTAAGGTGGGACCTTAATCCAGATTATGATCAAATGGAAACTACAATCACAAAGGGAGCACAATCCCATTAATTGAATTATAGTCTTTTGAGGATGGAAAGATTGGAGTGAGAGAGAGTCATGGAGAAAGAGGGCAGAGAAGAGAGAGAAACAGAAGCCAAGAGGAAGAGAGAAGAGAGGAAAACCATACTGCAAACTTGGAGCTCATGATTTGTCCAAACCTGGAAAAGTGGAAAATTTCAGTTTCGGTGACTTATCCCATGCATCTTTTTCTGCATTCACGCAGCAGCCATCAGATGATTATTGAATTAATCCATTTTCTGGGTCATAAATTAATAACATGACCTGGGTTCACATGACATCCTAAGCCTCACACAAAAACTCTTTCAACTAGTGTTTGCACAAACACAACCACTAAGTCTTCAGTGGACCTGTAGAAGCACCTCGTGTGAACATAGCCTGCCGAGAGTTTTTCTCTGCACAGCTGATTTGCAGAGAAATCACAAAACAGCAACATCATCCCGTGTAAGAGCCCCTCTATTATGAAGTCACAACCAGACGGGAGATTTCTTTTTCCACACCAGCTTCTGCTTGCAGGCTATGATGTTCCTCCTGCACCATCAAAAATTCATAAGGGGAATCAGCATTCTTCCCCCAATGGGTCCCCAAGGTGCGATAGACCTTGTCGGAAAGAGAAGCTATAAATATCGAATTATATACCACTGGGAAAAAAGGATCGGAGACTTGGCTTTAAACTCATAGCTCAGGCCCTAGGGACCAGGGGAGTCCAGGGCGGCAAGGAAATGGGTCAAGTGTGTCAATTTCTAGACTGCTGACCTCTGATCTCTGTAATGACTGTAAGGCTCCACCTCCATGACACTCAAGCTTCCCTACCAAGCACTTAGAAGAAAACAAGAAAAGAGGAGATACAGTTGCATTGTGACCCTGCTGTCAAAGTTAGTTGAAGAAAGTGTTTGGGTCACTGATTCCTCAGATTATTGCTCTTTGTTAGTTCCTGGAGGGGATCTGCCACAAAGCGATCCCCCTTACCAGATCTCCAGTACCCAATTGATAAGATCTTCTTCTTCAGGAGCTTTAGCACCGTTTTTTTTTTTTTTCATTGTTACAACTGAGACCAAAGTAATGCAAGAATTAGTGCCAGGCAGAGAGATCCTGTTGCACTTTTTTTCATTCAATTTGGTGAAAGCAAATTTGCTTTTGAAATTTCTTACCAGTGAGGAAAGAACTGCAGAAAAGTGTTAAGAGAACGTGCGTGGTGCTCTTGTACTTATTCGGTGATGGAGTGGCAAAAGCATCTCTCCATCAGTTTGCAAGTTACCTGGTTCCCTTACTTCCATGACACCCATCTCACATGGCTTTTCCAGAATCAGAGCTACTGCTAGCAGAGTGAACCCTGCCTTTGAGAAATTATCAAATAATTTCTCATGTCCCTGGAGAAATTTGGAGAACTCCAACCCATTGTAGAAGGCAGAGGGAATGGCCTTGAGGGACAGGAGGAAGAGCCACTGTCAAGACAACAGTCAGACAAAAGAAACCTGAATCCAGGGCAGAACTGTAACATATGAAAACATCTCAGACAAGCCTCTCCCTAGATCATATGAAGATAAAGGGAGGGAGGGGGGAGCTGCATTGAGACTTGCAAGATTCTGTTCCTATAGCATTACAATAAAAGTAGTATGGCCTACATGACTCTGGTTTCCTAATCTGATCTATCTTGAAAGGCTGATACCCATTCTTCTCATACAATTGGTGGAGAATTCGTAGCTGTCTTCAGACAACAGGCTAAGCTCAAAACCCCACTTAGTGAGTGAGTATATGCCACTGTTATTTTGGTCATACTGAGCTCTTTAACCAACCATGGCTTCATCTGAAATCCAATGGGCACCATTTAGGGCTTGTCGTAACCAGTAGCTGTACCTAAGCTTTGTGGCATGTTAAAAGTCCTCATTTCCAGAAACCCAAAATAATGTCTATGTCATGTTCAGGCAATACGATTAAACCATGAAAATTGGTTAAAGAGCTGTTTGCATTGGAAGATAAAGTAGATGCACACTCATGCTTGTTAACTGTTTTAGCTGATTGCCTCAGGCCCACAGAGCCACAATCTCACTAAAGCTTTGTTTTATTCATGGCCTCAGACTATAAGAAACAGTCCTTCAGGTCTATTTCTGCCATTTGTCCTTTTCCTTCCTCTCAGATATATTTGTTTCTCAAGTCTGTGCACCCTGCATTTGTGGAATTGGACTGTGATTCACAAAAGCCTTTGTCATAATACAAGTGGTATTCTTAAACTATCACAGGATAGTTTTCCAGTTTTCGCCCCAAGAGACTACCACAGCTTATATCCATGCCATCTTATATCCAAATTGCAGTTTCATTTTTAAAACTCAATATTCAATCAGGCAGCTAATAACTTCAACAGTTGTTTTTTTTTTCAAAATCCCTTCTTCTCCATCTATGTAAGCACACTTCTGGGGAGTTAGAAAGCTATTTTAGTCATAAAATTCAGCCTAATAGGCTAGGTGAGTGAAAGGTTACTTTCAAGAGTTGGGAAAGCAATGTAGCTCTTGCATTAACACAGTGTTCCTCAACCTTGGCGACTTTAAGATATGTGGACTTCAACTCCCAGAATTCCCCAGCCAGCAAGGCTGGCTGAGGAATTCTGGGAGTTGAAGTCCACACATCTTAAAATCGCCAAGGTTGAGAAACACTGCATTAAGATGTGTATTTAGACTGTTATGGAAAGACTTACTCAGTTGGTGATGCTGTTAGTGATGTAGTTAATTCCAAATCAACAAGCTCTTCTTTGATGGGAGCAAAGCTCAAATAAGGTGGTGTAATTGTTCATTCTCTAGCCAAGGAGGGGGCAAGTCAAACTCTTTTAGCTTGGCGGCTGTGCATTCCTTTTTTAACCTGCCTGGGCCACCGAGGACATGGTGAATAATTCCTTATTCACAGAGGACACAAAGGTGAATAATACCTTATTCCAGATCAGCATGCACTGGAATGAACTGTGACATCTTCCCTCCATGCAACAAATGATGAAGTCATTAGTTATGATGTGAGCTTCTTCGTTCCTATAGTTTCAGACTTCTTGAGCATTTCATTGAACCTCAGTAAGAACAGCAACAATAGTTTCTATCTCTAAAGTGGGTTTATAGTCCAGCAATATAACTGTTTGAAGACCCTAGTAACTTTGCAAGGCTCCATTTTTCAGTTATTGCATACCAAATGAAAGGCATAGCTAGCAAGGAGGTATGACCAAATGATCAGAACAAGGGGAAACATTTGGTCAACTGCACAGCATTATTATCCAACTTGTAGCCCTCTGAGTCTCTCTATATTTTCCAACAGTGAAAGTGTCCATTGGAGTTGGGTGGCTAATCAATTTGAATAAATAAACAAATACATTTTAGGGTTCCTGGTATCTATGTACCCTGACTTACAAATTTATTGAGGATCAGATTAGAAGTTGGCACATGCTGGCAACAATTTCTCCTGGCCGTTTTCAAGGATCATGAAAGTTGTGCAACAACATGGATGGCTTTGTAGCACATCGAAATTGCCATCACAGGGCCTATAGATGACCCTCAGAGGGAAAACATAATGCACTCACTGGAGCTACAAGGATGGAATTCAATTTGCACTTCAAAATCTAGTGTTGTAAAGGACCCAAAGACATAATAAATAAAACAATTGATGCTGTTCCTGCTATGACTACTACCATGAAGGTAGTATTTATTGTCTGCTACTGTTCACTAGTATGATGCCTTTAATACAATCTTTCTAGAATAATTCTACTCTGTGCCCAAATGAGACTGGATCCATTTTCCAAACCTACTCTGAGCACTACTGATGCCAAATGAAGATTCAACAAATATTCAACATGCGTGATATAAATCATGTATGAAGCTTCCGTTCAGAAATTAGATGCAGAGATTATTTAAATGAGTCTCTAAACTGAATCAATTTTCAAGTACAGTTTTCTGAACTGAATTGTCAGTCTGGAAGGCCTTTTGCATATGGAGGGTGTGTGTGTGTGTGTGTGTGTGTGTGTGTTTGAGTCAGTCTTGACTCCTGGCTTCTGCCTGGACAAGTCCCTGCAGTTTTCTTGGCAAGATTTTGGTAGTGGTTTACCATTGCCTCCTTCCTAGGGCTGAGCGAGAGGGACTGGCCCAAGGTCACCCATATGGCTTCATGCCCATGGCGGGTCTAGAACTCATAATCCCCCGGTTTCTAGCCTGGTGCTTTAATCACTACACCAAACTGCCTCTCTTTTGCGTATGTCCCAAAGCCCTTTTAAAAATGGTTTTGGAAAATCAAGTCAACCTGCCAACAGCCTGAAGTTGTGCTGATCTTTCTTCTGAGGTCAAACAGTGAAGGTTGGACACAGCATAGCCACCTAATAAGCTTTTGGCTACAACATTTCCAGAAGGGGTGGACTCATTACTCTCCCAGAGCATATCTGGCTTTACCATTCTGGGAGTCTAGCTTTCTAGAGGAATTGCTATAAGACTCCCACTGCAGTGCACTAAAACAAAGACGTTTTTGAAAAGCTGTGAACCATAACGGGGTACCTAATGCTGCCCAACTCCTGGAGCCTGTCCTTGACCGTGTACTGTTTAAATCCACACTCACGAAAGTGTAATCCTTTCCACTGTCTCCCTCCCCACATATCCAGAAAAAGCCAGAAGAAAAATAAACCTCTCTCTCTCTCTCTTTTTTTCCTTAGGACAGAAACACTTCAGTTCTTACAAATAAAGAAAAGCAGAGGTGTCAAAGCACAAGTGCTGAAAGCAGCATATTCCAAACATACGAGTGATACGAGGAGCTTTAACCCCAGTCAGCTGTGTTTGATAAAGTTTAGCAAATATGGTTTACAAAAGACAAGTAAAACAGCAACAGACCCCAGGAGAAGCCTGTTCCTTATGCTGTTTTCCCATGGCAAGTTCAATGCTGCAAGATAACTTGGAACAAGCCAAGACATTTCATGTTGTAAACACCATGTTTATTTAGCTCTTTCCATGGATAATGGAAAAATCCCACTCAAATTATCACTTCCTCCCTTGGAAAAAAAGAGTAAAATCTGGAATCACATGCAGTATAGAGAACTCAACTGAAAGAGCTGGACCTGGACTATAAACTTTCATCCAAATACCCCCGAAACATTTGTGGTTAGTTCAAAATGTGATGCCTTAAAGCTGTCCCAACCTGGAAAAATACCAATGATGGTGAGAACATCTCTGCTGGTATGAGGTCCGTGTATCCCTTAGTGTGCTCAGTAGACTAAATAGGATGATGCCAGGCAGGGACAGAAATCTTGGCATGGATACGGTTGAAAAGTGTGGGGAAACATGGACTCATTAACAGTGGAAGCAAAAGATGCTTATTTACAGTCTAAATTTATACCCTGAACTTCTTTAACCACCCAAGAATAGTCTTGGGAACTATGGTTTCCTGAAAATGATGAGAAGATAGTACATACAGTATAATTGATTAGTCTATGCATGCAGTAATAATTCATAGTTGAGTATATGATCAACACCATAGAAATTATATGCAATATGATATGAGAAGATATTATAATAACTTTGTATCTTTGAAATGCTTAGATCTATTCTAGGGCATTATAATACCCCTGGCTTCAAGGTCAGGACTGCAGAAGGAAATGGCTGAGTGACCAATACAGTGCTGGAATAGGCCTGCAGGCAGTGAACTGGAACCCTCTAGTACTGTGAATACCCAAGGCAGAAGACAATTAGCATCTGATTCTAAACATTTAGACTTAAGACTCATCGTTGGAGAGCAATGGGTGGAAGACAGAGAATCATGAAGACTTCAGTTCTTTGTGGGAATAAATGCTTACTTGCTCCAACATCTTATGCCTCCCAGTGAGCAACCCAAGTTTCACGAAGTTGTGAAATTCATGAAAAGGATATAAAGTAAACTTTTGATGGGGAAGGAAAGTAGCATACAATTAGTCTTTCACTTTAAATCAGCCTCACATAACCTTGGTGGCAAGATTTAAATAGATTTCAACATAATGGAATCCAGGAAAATGAACCACCTCTGAGTAACTCATTAGATCAAGTCCCAGTAGTAATTATTGTGCTGTGTGATTTAAATTTGTGTGCCAAAAGAGTGAGGGGGGGAATTGGATGATGATCAGAATTAGTTAGGAGGCTAGTGGATATATACTAGATCAGCAGTTCTGTTGGATTTCTGTGCTGAAACCCAGCTGTGGATATTCAATATCCAATACCCCAAAGTGATTGGATCCCTAGAATTTGCTTCTAATGGATGAGAAAGAAAAAGCCTTTTAAAAGATGAGTGAAAAGCACTCCATAATATAGCCACTGTACAAATATTTTCACAATATTTAGCTACAAGCTTCCAATTCAAGGTCTGGTGCTGTGGTTTAGAAAAACAATGTTTTGTCAGTCATTGCCCTCCACCATTTTAGCTTTTTTATATTAAATTCCTACACATGTGGGGGGGGGGCACACTTAATTCTAAACCATAATATGAGTTGTTTGGTTTTGTTCTATAAACTCAAGCGTTGTGATTAGCAAACTGTGGATGATGGCTTAGTTTGTTGTGTGAATCCAGCCAATTGTGGTTTAATCAATAAAGATTAAGAAATTCATGGTTTAATATGATTTTTAACATTGTCACACACTCTAATGTGGCTGTACAACTAGATTTCGTGGAACATCCGGGAGCTCAAAATAGAGCAAGTGGCTAGTTTTAAGTACTTAGGCATAGTTGTTCATGCTACAGGCTTGAGGACAGCGCACTGTGAGTACACTGCAGCCACTGGACAACCATCAGCTACCGCTATTCTAAAATTCTCCAGATCTAAGGGGGGATCCTATGTTCCAGCAGCACTAAAATTATTCCGGGCCAAGTCATTAGCGCAACTCCTTTATGGGACCTTGGTGGGTCCCTCCTCTTCCTGTTTCACCCCACTGGAAAAAGTGCAAGCCAAATTTATTACAGCGCTTCTTCAGATGCCTAGATGCGTGTCAAATGCTCATCTTCGACTTGAAACTGGTATGATTAGGGTTGCAGCTAGAGTGTGTTTAGCCTCTCTAACCCTTTGGTTAAAGTTTAAATTGCATCCCCAGGGCCTTATACCTTGTATCTTTCAAGATAATTTCCAGTCGTCATGGATTAAGGCCATTAACGCAAATCTTCTAAAATTAGGATGTTCTCCAGCCACTCTCCTGGAGATGGATTTTAATCGAGCGAAGCAAGAATTAAAACAAAGAATAAAGGATATCGAGAGACAAGAAGATATTGGAAAGAGACCACTCTTCCTGTCCCCTCCATCTAAAAAATACACCATTTCGGCCGCTAGTTATCTTGACCACCTTGAAATCACCTGCCATCAGAGAGCTTTCTCCTTAGCATGCTGCCATGCCCTCCCCTCTGCTGTTTTAGAGGGAAGGTATAAAAAAATTCCACTGGCCACTAGATTATGTCCATGTGATTCAAGGGAGGTTGAATCTATAGAACACGTCCTCCTGCACTGCGCCTTTTACGAAGACCCCCGTGCTAAATTTATTACGCCATGGATTGCTAAACATCCTGGATGCACAGATCACGAGCACATGCAATTGCTGCTCATAGATGAACACCCTACAGTAACAGAGCAGGTAGCAAGATTCTGTGCAGCAGCAACGAAGATCCACCTCATCAAGAGACCAAAATTAAGAAAGGCTATCCTCTGTAATGGCTTGTATATTACAGTAAATTTTTTATAATTTTGCCTATATATATTTTTACATATAGCATAGTCACAATGCAGATTTTTAAGTTTTATACTTCACATTTAATATACTTTTAATCCGTACATAGTTAGGATAGATAATATAGGCTACATCCTAGACCTCATTTGCTGAGTTGAATAGGTAACAAGTGTATTTTAATATATATGCCTGCTACTACAAGTTGTCAATAGATTTGACTATGACTATGTAGTGACTATGACTATAACATAGTATGACTATGTTTGTTTTATAAACTCATGTCTTTGTACTGGTCTATGACTGTAATAAATATTGAACTGAACTGAACTGTACAACTAGGCATAGAAAAGCCGATCAACAGTCATTAGTTCTGAATCTCACCTTTGGAGACTGTTTTCCCATCCCTTGAGAAAAGACCATAGTCCATATGTCCTTCTCCTGGCTTCCTGAAAGTATCAGACTGGCTACTATGGAATAAAGCAGTGATGGTGAACCTATGACCTGTGTGTCAAAGGTGACACGCCACAATGTTTTGGGTGACACGCCAATGTTCACCAACAACTATTCTCCCTGTTTGAGTTACCAAAGAAAACTTTGTTTTGCTCATATTTCATTTTCATAATTATTTGGCATTTTTTGATATAATACATAGCATCACATAGGATTGGGCTGTACTTTTTTAAAATAAATGAATATGTAAAAAGTTGTTTCTCTTTTGTTTGGGAGGGGGTGATGCACCAACAGAGTCAAGTTAGGCATTTTCCAAATTTTTGACACACCGAGCCCAAAAGGTTCGCCATCACTGGAATAAAGCAAACCAAATTAAGCAGTCCTGTGAGGATTAAAAGGAAGTTCTCGGTGCTAGAGTACCTCTTAAGTATCCCTAAAGTCTCAGGTTCAACCTGGGGATTTCCAGGTAAGGTGAGAAAAAGGTCTGGAGAGATTCTGCCAGTGAGGGTTGGCCGGGTGAGCCACTGATGACAGATGGAGAAGAATGTGGCTCTGGCCTTGAGAAAGAAGAGAGAAAGGAGAAACGGTTACTCAGCCCTGGCAAAGTTGACAGCTTGAGAAAGAGCAGCCCACCTTGACTGTGTGGTCCTCAAAAAGGGACAATGAAGGTTTAGGACAGGCTTTCAAGATTCTGTAAATCTACCAAACAACAATAAAATAGCATTCCTAGAATCCCTGCCATGTCTGTTCTTTGGCTTGCCTACCTCAAAGAACTAGGCTCTAGACAGCTCCCTATATTCCTAAAATATTAAAAGTCCTTCACGAAAGCAACATTAACCACTCCATTCATGAATCGGTGGCCAGCTCATACTAACCGTGCAGTTGTACACCCATTGCACCCAATTGCATAAGACAGTCTTTCTCAGTCTCTTTGGCTCCTTCTGATTGGGAATGTTGGATGTTGAAGCCTAACACCTCGAGAGGGCACCAGGTTGGGGCTGGCCAGCCCAGAAAAATTCAGTTAGCTCAGCTTGTAATTAGAAAGAGAAATAAAACTAAAATCATTACGTAAACAAGCAGCCCTGTTTTCCTGGGGTTTGTTCTGAGAGACTTCTAGAGTTGTTTTTCAGTGCCATTAAATATCTTTCTATCGCTCCCTTGTTGTGAATGTTCCCAGTACTACCAGATCCTGGAAATTTACAGCCAGTTTTAAACTCAGGTAATGATGTTTAATTTGTTATTAGCTGCATAAAGGTTAACTAAGAAATAACTTAAATGATGAGTTGGGGGATAACAAGTTACAGTGAGGCAATTAAAGGCCATGGAGGAGCTGCAGGAAGAGATTGATCTCTGATTATAGCAAAAGCATGAAAGAATTCCAGGAGCGTGGAGGAAGATTAAGTTTCAGCACCACAGAAGCACCTAAGTTGCCCTCTTCCTTAGAAGATACACGCTCAAACTTCAGTCTCCATGAAGCAAACATCTTTAAAAATCTGGCACACATCTTTTGGTTTACTTGGGTTTTGTTCTGTTTTGCTTTATTTTGAAACTGAAGAAGGGCCCTTCCTTCCTTTGCTATTTACTATGGGTTTTTTGTTTGTTAACTACAAACAGCATCTTTTTACTTCAAAGAGGGGACCAAGAGCAGCCAAGAATGTGATCTAGATCCAAGGTCTGGGGTTGCTTCCCCATAACATAAGTCACTGTCATAGTTTTAGAGGGCGAAAAAGCAGGTCGTCCCTTCCCAGCAGCATTATTTATTATTTGTAGGACTATTGTTTTATTGTATTTTAATTAATATTTATTCTTTTACTGTAAATCACCCACAGCCACTTCTAGGGAGATGGGCAATGACAAATGTGAAATAGAAATAAATAAATAAATAAAAAATCTCCCCTTGGAAATATTCCCTCTCACAGCATTGAAACTCTACAATAATTTCCATTAAATCCAGGGGAATACTCATCTCTCCATTCAGCTGCTGATTGGAGATAAAGATTTTGACATTTTAGACCAAGGAACAAGGGGGGGGGGGGGACACCTGAAAAGAAGGAGCAAGATCTGGACAAGAAGACAGAAGACCATATAGAGAAACCCTATGGGTTGTATATGACCTTTAGGCTAAAGATTTCCTATGGCGAAGTAGTTTGACCCCCATAAAGATTGGATTCATAGAAACCGTTAAGTCAGGGGCGGGAAACATTTCCAGGCATAGGAGTCATCAAAACCAAACCAAAATAAAGAATGATGTTAACAAATGGCCAATATCTCATGAGATTTTGGTATGTTCACTTGAAATCCAGTGAGATTTTAGGCAAGAACACTGAAACCTTATGACGTTAAACAATCTTATGAGGTTTGGGCAATTATATTTTTGTTCACTGATTTGGGGCCCCAAGGATGCCATCTGGTTATGTTATGGACCTCCTGACCCCAAGAGCCATTGGGTTGCCATACTTGGGCTTAGTATGAACCCAACCGTTAGGCCTTAGCAAACCTAAGTAACCATGGCTTTAAAACTGTGAATTAGCACAATGTCTGTCTGATATGTAACATTCATTTGCAGTGAGTAAAGAACCGAATTTGTAATACACACATCACTGGTTGATCTCTGCCCATTCAGCTGGGAACAAAGGTGTTGTCTGACTTCATACATGCCAAAATGCTTTTGAACCTTGAAAGAGAAAAACTTTGAAAGAGTTATACTTTGAAAGAGAAATACCAGTTATAAATACTAGTTATTTCTTGAAAAGGAAATACTTTGAAAGAGAAATACTAGTTATAAATCTGTTTGCATGTTTCTGTAAATAGACTGACAGAAATGTAGGAAAGAGGAAGGTGGAGAATAACAGGGCTAAGATCCTATGGGACTTCCAGATCCAGATGGACAGGCATATACTGGCCCATCAGACAGATATTGTGGTAGTAGACAAGGGCCAGAAGACAGCATTGGTGATAGATGTAGTGGTGCCAAGCGACAGCAACATCAAGAGGAAGGAGTATGAGAAACTGGAGAAGTACCAGGACCTAAAGGAAGAACTAGAGAAGATGTGGAAAGTAAAGGCCAAAGTGGTCCCAGTGGTGGTAGGAGCACTCAGGGCTCAGGAACAACATCAGCGCTCTCTGTCCAGAAGAGTGCAGTGCTAGGAACAGCTAAGATACTGCGCAGAACCCTCAAACTCCCAGGCCTCTGGTAGAGGACCCACAACTGAGGAAGACACAGACCACCCATAGAGGTGAGAGGGGAGATCTGTGTGTGTGTGTGTGTGTATTTCTCCAAATTTTATTTTGACACCCTTTTAGCTGCTGTTCTTATTCTAATTATTTTACCATTATATTTCATTCTCTTTATTTGTTATTCACATTGAAAACGGGGATTGCAGGAAAATTTAGTACCTAAGTAACTAGGTACTCATCACTTAGGAAATATCCCCCTGCCAAAACAAAAAACAAAAAAACCCAGAACCAAATAATTCTGGAGGGCCACTTTTTTAGAAATTGGAATGTTGGCAGAAAATCGGACCCTGTGGATGGATTCCACCCAACTCTGTGAATAATGTTATTGATGTGGTTTTTTGAATAAGGCCCAGTTGACTGGGTTCTCACCTGCATGATTTCATAAATAATAATTTGCAAATCACAATGACTGGGTTCACACAACATAGTCAATTAAAACTGAGTGTCCTTAGTATGAAATGTGACTTAAGTGAATGGCAGCTGAAGATGTTTTGGACCTAACTCAAAGCATCGGTTGTACAAGAGGCAGTTCATGTTACATTCTACAGGGTCTTTCACACATTGTTCCTTCATTGCTTTGGACCTCCAATCACCAGAAAATCCCATCCATTTAACTTCCACCTTAATAGGGCAATATTACGGTCGGTAAATCCATAGAAAAATGTACGCCTATGTACATGCTGTTCTTTAACATAGAGACTTTTAATGCATTTTCCTCTCCTTTATGTAGCTGCTATTATAATCCTACAAATCCTTTTAAATGCCTTGCATTACGTTATAATGAACGTTATACACCAAGATAAAACATGAAGAGTAAATATTTTCAAGACCAGTTTCCTTCACAACATTCATTTTGCGGATCATTGTTTTTTTTTTTTTTCTGAATGCAAGCTTCTTCTTCACCTCTCCCTCTCTCTATCACTACTACTACCACCATTTCTATGTAACTTTCAGAAGCAGTTCGGCAGGAGGTCGATCAGAGAAAGTCGGATGCTGGCAGCCTGTATTTAACGTTGTGTCCTACTGTGCAAACTCAGTTGGGAGCAGATGGCACACTTCTCCTCTCAATGGAATCCATGGCAGATTGTTTGTTGTTTGTTTATTATTTTCATTCCCTGTCATTCACTTCCCCTTATCTTCTAGAGTTTTAATATATTCACCATTCTGACAGTTCCTATATGACTGACCCAGAGATAATTCTCTCTCTGCCACTGGCCTGGGAGCTCCCAAATCCCCACTGGGATATCATCCAAGCTGCCTGCTGTACACTGCTCTACCTCCATATCCCCCGTCAGACCAGCAGCCACACAGATGCATCCATAAACAAATGTCCTGCCAAGAGGCAGTAAATTGAAGAGCAAAAGAAAGTCATAAAAGCGCCATGAAGATTGTGGAATCCACAATTTTATTGCCCAGTAAATTTCCAATGGGTCTGAGCTTCCTAAATGACAATCTGACGGAAGGCTGGGTGCATGGATTCCTGCCTCTGCTCAGATCAATGCCCTAATTGTAGAGAGAAAGGAGAGGTGTGATAACCCCCCGACCCTTCGACCATGTCACACTTGAAATCATAACAGTATGAGTTGTCCGTGTATGAATGAATTTCTCTTTCTTGTGATTCTTTGAGTTGGGGGCAGCCAGAATTAAACCTCAGTTTCTCTACATGCAATGAAAAGGTTTTATACATTGACTGAGTTCCAAAGTTTTACCCTCTGTAAACTGAAGAATTATCTTGGCAGTCTTTTGATGGAGTGATGAGAGCTATGGTAGGCAGAGTGATGGGAGCAGGACTGGGATTTTTCATTATTCCCCTGGGTTTGGAAAGGTAGTTTGCTTTCTACAGTACATTAAGTTTACTTCAACAATTACAGTGCACTTCTGTGCATTTTCTACCTCAAAATGGCACAAAGCAGTGTTATTTATTTTCAGGAGACCTCATCAGCTTCAGATGCTCCAAAAAAAATTAAAAAGGTGGTGATGGTCGGGATATGGCCCTGAATCCACAGCCTACCTTCATTCTTGGTTTTGACTATATCTCATATGCCCTAGTGGAGAATACAGCTCAGCATTGAATTTTTGGTGTTCTTTGAGCTTGCTTCTCTTCCTGTAGACATTTCACTACTAGGCTAGGTAACATTGTCAGTCCATAAGGGAATGGTCCACTCCCTCATGCACTGATGAGGTTACCTAACCTGGTAAAGAAATGTCTTCAGGAAGAGAAACAAGTTCAGAGAACACCAAGAATGCAACAATTTCTAACATGCTTCTGTAGTTTCACGTTTCACTGGAAGAAAAGTTATGATAGCTCAGAAAAGTTTCAGAGAAGCTTGCCCATCATTATTTACTCACCATTTAGGGAAGAATCCCTAAAACCTTGGTGATCTTTCAATCTTCCTGGGTTCCATAGAACATAATCTGGAAACACCACCTAACATTTAGATTCTGATTTGATTGCCAGTGAATTCTATACTCCAACACACCCAGAATGACCTAAAAGGGGCCACCGCTTTCCCTATGTCAGTCCCCATGTGCTCATTCCCAATATATCCTTTCTGGTAAAAATAGCACCACTCTATATCTAGTGCTGAAATTATCTGGGCCCCTGGTAGACCTACAAGTGTCATCCAAAGGAGGTTGTTAGATTAACAAATTGGGTGGCCCACCATGGCTACTTCGTATATCTCTTGGAGTACCCATTCAGAGCAATATTCACCAAGGTGATTTCTGTACTAGTGGTTTATAGTGTCTTCATAGTATCACCTAGCCTTTGCTGAAGAGGTATAAAGCCTATCTTTATTATTTTATTTTGGTACAGTTATTGGAAGATGATGCTAGAAGATGCTGTAGATTGCTAGTGCTGAAATTATCTGGGATGGCAACCTGTTCTGGAGAATCTTAAGCAAAATGAAGTAGTTGCTCCAAGCAGCTAGTCAGAACGTCAGTGGGTGGGGGCTTCGGTTGGACTCCTCACCCATCCTTCTCTACCAGTCCAAAATTGCATCTAAAGACAGGACTTGGCCCTGCACACACATTCACATACAAATGGGAAATACAAGTTCGCACATACAAGTCATATCCAGCAGCTGCTGTATGTTCAAAGATAGTATGAAAGTCATGGGTACATACAATATTCCTGTTTGTTCTGAGGAGTCTTACACAGCCCTGCTGAGACCTTTCTTTCACATTATCACTTATAAAGAAGGATACCCAACATGATCTTGTTACCACTCTGATGTGTTCACCGTGTCATGCCTCAACTTGACATCTTGAAAACATGGAAAAATATATTCTTATTCAATAAATGATATTAAAATGCAATGGGTGTTGGTGCTACTAAGGACTCACTCAGCAGAAGCAGCAGAGGGACCTCAAATACTGCAGGAATGATTTTCTGCAGTTTGAAATAAGTGAAATAATGCACACTATTTTGTAAAAAATATTACCTCCAGAATCTAGAGGGTGTTCAGCCTTGAGAAGGCTAGCCTAGATTAAATCCTATGCAACTTTTTCAAGGCTAGTGCTTCATGTTCTTTCAAGCCATGCCTTAATTAGGTGGCATGAACTCGACGTTTCTGGGTTGGATAAAAAAATGGAGCTGAAGGGCCACGTGTAGTCTGCAAGACACATAGCAACAATATGTGTGTTCCTCCATGTTGCTGGGCTTTGGCATATATATATATATATATATATATATATATATATATATATATATATATATATATCACCTTCATTGTCAACAACTGAATCCCACCTGGCCACAGGCAGAAGAATAGCATACTTTTTTTTCCAGTATTCACAATATTGAATATAGGAGAAAATATTGATGAAGTACTCTGTCATTGTTAGCAGCAAGCCCATCAGGAGGCTGACAGCAACACACTGTCTATTACAGCTGAGCCATGAATTAGTCAAGGTGGGGGAAATGATGAGAAGCAGAACGCTCACTGACAACAAAGATATGGCTCCAGATTTTTATTTCTGCTGCCATACCATCGACCCAAAACTCTCATCTCCAAAGGACTGACACCTCAGAGAGAAATGCCACTCAAATGTCATCAAGTGTAAGCAAGTAAGTACACGAGAAATGTACAGCCTTGTGTATCTTCTTGGCAGGCCAGAAATGAGACCTGCTAGAAAAGGTTGATGGCAAATTCCAAAGGCACATCTCTTCCTGCCTTAGATTGTGTAGATTCAAATGAAAGGTGGTGCTCAGCATTTGTCAGCTCTTCTATGCTGTGGCTGGGTTCACACAGCACACCATGCCATAATGTGGTTTCCTTGGCTGGAGCCTCACATAATGTATAAACCTACCCATTATGGTTGTAACCATCATTTATGGACCCCAACTCTACTTATGTATCCTCCTGAGCGTCTTCCACATCAAAACATTCAATGATAAAATCGCCAATCTTCAACAACACAGAGTTTGTTTTAAAATAAATAGTACTTTGAATAGGTGTTACAAGCGTCTAATAGGCCTCACAGTTCTTTTTTGAGTTTTTTTTTTAATCCACCACCACTGTCCCCAACTCCTAAAAGAGTGGGCTTGAAAATGTTAGCCCTATTCCTTCCACCAAGTTCAGTTCATTACTGCTATGTTCTCAACCAATTTTGGGTGCCTAATGTTTTTTAATGTATCATCCATACACACACACAAATTAAAAATACAGCTTACTGTTATGTCTGAACCTGGCCATTCTGGCTCATTCCACAACCATAGTAAACACAGTTAATATCATTTGGGAATCTAGGTATAATGTTGCTGCTCTGAGTAACTGAGGGATGTTCTGTAAACTGAGTCGGCCATTAAGCCAAGAAATCTAATCTTGCCAATACTGTTCAGTTAAACCCAACCTGGGGATGTAGGGAGTTGACTTTGGGCTTTCTGCATGCAAAGCAAGTTCTTTATCAATAAGGCACATTTCTCTCCAGTGCTCAACTCCACCCAAAGGCTGGCCTAGAGCTTTCTGTGTAAGAGAAAAGTAGCAATGGAAAGAGACATAAGAACAGTTGTCTCCCATATACAGTTCCCTTTGAAGAGTTCCAGATGGATTTTTTGTGAAAGCAAACAGGTCAAGGAAAAGAAAGGCTTGTGACCAGGGAAAGGAAGATGTCGGGCAGAGTGATAATCACAAACACTCCTGTTTGTGCAGAGCGCAGCAAAAACTCCAGGAAAATATTAGCCATGACAGCAAACACAATGCAATGGCCATTTCTTGTTTCCCAAAGAAATCCAGTCAGAAAATATATATACTAACTGGTGTTTATTGATAAAAATGCAAAATTCCATAAAATGCAAATATCATACAAAATATAAAGAAAAAAACACATCATCTCCTGTAATGTAGCATCCAAGACTTATTAGCAACACAAGCTTAACAAAATCTCTAGCTACAAACTCTTAGAGAAGAGGTACACTACTTGGTACTTTGTTACAACTATGTAGCCCATAAAACCTACATAGTGGCTAACACTAAAACAACTAACAACTACTCAGAGAGACTGAACATTTTCCTCCCCTTGCATTATAGCTCTATGCCACCCCCACTGGGTAACTGGCATACACACGCCAATAGGTGGCAGTAAATAGCGCAATACACAACACACAATAACAGGTGTTTTTCACATGATCTCTGTAGCCAAAATATTATTTGTTATTGTTGTAAAGATAACGGGATGAATCCTTTCCCATGAGAAAGAAAATCCTGACAGAAAAATTGTAACACAAAAGTAGGGTAGGGAAAGGCTTAAGGGCCACTCCTTGCCATTTCTACCCTCTCGTATTTTCTTTACCCAAAGCACAACCAACCCAAAATAATGCTATATAATTTACTTGTGTGTAGAGCATCTACTTAGGCTTCAACAGGGCCACTTCTTCAGAGAAGCCCACACCTCCTTTGAAAATGGGAGTTCTGCTGCAAGGATAGCCCCTGCTGTCCCTGCATTTATGGTCTCCAGGATCATACCATCATTTTCAGCAGTGAAAGAGTAGTTTACCTCTTAAAATAGGGGTGCTAAACCTCTGGAAACTGACTGCGTATATTTTGTCCCAATCCTCATCAGCCCAGGAAATTAAACAGTGAGCTGAAAATTTTGGCTATCCTCACTCTGGTGATGGTGCAACATCTGAGCAGACTCCCTCTGCTGTTCCAATGCCCAAAGTAAATTTTTAAAAAGGAAAGTGTGGGCCCAAATCGCCAAAAGGTTTGCTCACTTGAGTTTTAGTTTAGAGCAATCTGTGTGCATACAGTATGTAGAGAAAAAGGAAGTAATGTGTATGAGTGTGTGTATGAGGATATCCCAGAGACACATTTCTTTTTAGACCCCAAAAATCTCACCTCTCTCTCTCTCTGTTTCAACATATGTTAAAATGACATTTTTCTCTCTTTATCAGCCCCAAAGTGGGGCAAGATAGGGGGCAAAGCATTGTCCCATCTCTGATTTAGCCTTCAAATCTGCCAGCACAAAGAATAAGGCTAAATCTTCAGAGCTTGTTAGACAATCTGAATCACTTATATAAGAACAGACTTTCCTAAGGTGCAGCTCTTTTCTCTTCTCAGAATATGACCTCCTGCCTGCGCTAGACCAAGATTCCCATTTCTTGTCTCATTGACCATAAGTTGTCATTGTTATTTTGGGTCCTTGACCTCTACCTGCTTAAGATCACACCATTCTTCCTGACCCTGGCATCTCTCCATTCACATACAGAATCCTGACCTGACTTTAACCAAGCTACTATAAAGTTTAGCCTGTGAGAGTATGACCAAAGATTTGTTCTTTTCTTGAGAATCATGGGGAAAAAAATCTAGGATATACACTTCCTGTCTTGCTACATTTGGGATCATTCAAAGGAAAGGATAGCCTACAACAGAAGCAGATGATCTTTTGGTAGCCGGGACTCATACTTGACATTATATGCTAATGTTACATCTTACAGTATAGGGTTTGTATGTCTCTCCTCTCAACCGTTTCAAAGAGAGCATTGGGAAACCACAAAAACAGGAGTATGAAAGAAAAATCTGGGCTGTAAGATAATGTTTTAAGATGGGACAAATATCAGGCCAGTCAAATATCTAAAGAAGGTTTTGCTATTAGGGATGTGCAAAATGTTTTCCAATTGAGCTATTCCCATTTGAAATGCCTGTTCAAGTAAACACATCCTGTTTCAAATACAAAAACCTGTTCTGAGCATGAAACTGGCCGTGTCAAACATTGTGGAAGTGTTTCAAGCTTGAAATATAATGTCCTGCACTTGAAACAGAACTGTTTGAGCCCAAAACACTTTTCTGAATGAGATATTGCCCACTTGAAACAGAACGCTTGAATCTGAAATGTTTTCATTTGAAACATTTTTCTACAATTCTATCTTCTGTTGTGATATATTGATTACTACTGCTATTCCCATCATTTTACATTTGTAGATCAGATGCTTACAGTGCTCCTTGGGCATTATCAATTTATAATGGTTATGCCAGTGACAAATGCAACTCAGTGACAGAGCCCAATCGTCCACAACACAGTCTCTAGGTGGGATTAATTCCTGTCTGAAATTCCAGAGAACTACAGCTATCCAGAGCAGATGTAACGGAATGTGAGAATGACCTTGGAAGACGGGGGGAAGAGATGCTGCCTACGGAACAATCTGATAAAAAGGAGAGGAGCCCGCAACTGAGTAACTGTCAGGTTCAGCCCAAAGAACTCCACGAGACAGTACAGATATAGTTCTATTGCATTTACTAGCTTCCACCTACAAGACAGAATCTCGCCAGACTGAATCTAAACTTCCCAAGCCAGCAAGCAAACACTGCGAATTCCTTAGGGTGGTCCCAATCTCATCCTCTTCACCTTCCCATGCTCATTCTGGGGGCTAAGGAAATGCTTATCTCCCCGAGCGCGGCCTTCACCAAACCATTCCATCACAGTAACAGACAGACAAAGCAACTTAGAAAGGACCCACCCTAACTGATCAGATGGCAAATAGGGATGGAGGAGATTTGTACTTTCAGACTTGCAAGATTCTGTTAATGTAGCCTATCAATAAAGTAGAATTAGCTCATCTGGTCGTGTTTCCTGTCTGATTTACCTAGGAGGGCTGACAGCATATGACTGTGAGCTAGGTGGACCAAATATTCAGTTCAATGGCTGGATTCGTAATTAAATCATAATGTGTTTGTCTTTGGCTTAGCATGATACAAGAACCAGGCTTTTATGGCTTCCTCAGCAAATGACAGTTCAACAAACCATAACTTGGCTGATGTGAACTCAGTCAAAATTAGGCAATTTTCTACACTCATTTTCATTATCTCCCCATGGCTGGCCCAAGGGGCTGCATGTGAGAAAGAACTGAGAAGAGAGAATGAGTCATGGACTTTATAATTGAATTCCCTAAATTGTGGCCCAAGCCAATTGAATTAGGGTATTCATGTAGGTGGCCACATTTTATCAACCTTCCCTGGGCTTAGAGACTTAGCAACATTGGACCTAGCTAGGGATTGGATTGGGAATACCAAGGCTGTAGGCTAGACTGGGTGGTCAAAAAAAACCCCTTAGGGGGAAAAAAAGCAATGGCAAACTACTTCCATCTTCCTGCCAAGAAGCCGAGTTCCATTTGAGGACATAGTTATCTTTACAATGTTCATGCAGCACACTAATTCCCTCCTGACCCAGCTGAGCATATTGCATGAACAAGACCAGAGGGTTGCTTTGAGCTGAGTTGAAAATGGAGCTACAATGTGCCCCTAACACCTTGCCTCAGTTGTCCATCAAGGCTCATCCTTGAGTGCCCATCTCTGCTCCAGTTCCAAGTCTGACTACATCTCAGTTCTATTCCCCATAAAGACACCCTGGTGCTATGCCTTCAAACATCAGCGGAAGATTTATCCTTACATGCTGGCTTGTCCCTGCGGCTGCCACTGCAATTCTGCCAGGATGTTCAGAAACGAGCCTGTTTAGGTACAATTAGAGCTTTTTTATTGCAGAGACAATGTGCCAAATGAAACTTTATCAGCTGTTTAATTAATACTTGAGTTGCCAGTTCAACTTGCCAGACTTTGCAAAGTGACAATCCCTTACTTGTATGTATGGGTGAGAGAGATTGGACTATGCTGCCAACCCAGCTGATAACTTCCATAGCTACTCAGTGTAGTTAAGACAGAACAGCTTGTGTACTTGCCAAAACTGCAACAGCCTCCCAATAAGGAAGGGAAAAAAATTAAAAAGAAAAAGAAAGGAAAGTATGACAGGCCCCAGAGTGTTACTATCTCATTTACCGCCCATCTGCATTAATTTGCAACCTTGAGTTTTACAAGAATCCTGTAAACTAGCAGAATAGATCCAATAATGTTCTCAAACTTTGGGGAGCCAGTGGTCATGTTTTGAATTTTGAGAACATTCTGGGTGAAGTTACTCATTCGTTCCCAGAATTCCCAGCTAGCACTATTACTGCTGAGAATTCTGGGAGCTGAAGTCAGGGAAGATGCCCTAGCTGGAGAGGGTTGATCTGTGCTCATATGCAGAGCAGAATTAACTTTTTAAAAGTTAAGCAGGACCCTGAGTCTAGTACACTTCTAGGGTTGTGACTGGTGGTCCAATTCCTTGCTGAACACCAGAAATCCACCGCTACAGCTTCTCTTTTGACTGGAGATGTCAGTAACAAAACTGCCACCTTTTGAATCTAATGTAGATCCTCCCCCATTAAGTTTTAGCCTCTTCAAAAATATGTCCTTGCTAACCAAAAGAGAATTTATAAATTAACCACTATCTTCACTGGATGAGATCTCTATCCATCCCCAGTTTGTAATTCCTCTCCTTCTTTGTAAGAAGTAGTGACAAAAAACTCATGAACTCTTTTGAATTTTTTTCTACATTCTGTTGCAAAGTGGTACTTCAGTTAGTTTTTTCCTTTGCTGGTCTAAGTTGGAGCTGTTTTCAGCAGCTATTTTTAATGGACAGTTTTATTTTGTCCTCTGTTTATTTTACCTGCACTTTGATTATACATTGCTATGAGAGCTGCTGCTTTAGGGCAACTCATGTGTATTAGAAATAAACAAACATCTGTAGACCAATTTCAGCATGTACTGGAGCTTCCAAACGCTTAAGTCATACTTCTGGCTGGCTTTCCAAAATGAGAAATTACAGCTGCTTCTGCACACTCCATATTAACCCAAGATTTTTTTAAACAATGATTTGTTGCACGAATCATAGTTGCTTGGTTTAAGCAAAAATAGTCTCTCTTTCTAGTCAAATTCAACTCCTATCACTTGATACATGTAGTTTTCTTTGCAACCGTATGAAAATGGTTTGCCATTACCCTCTTCTATAATGTTTTGTTGTTGTTGTTACTTCCCATCTAACCAACTATCCTGGAATTCCCAGGATACTCCATCAGTGCAAGGACTAACTAAATCCAATCTTGTTTAGCTTCTGAAATCAAACAAGTTCAGCTATGTCCATCTACCATGCTTGATTCTCATATGACATTAAACCATACTACACAGGCTTTTACTTGACACAAGACCAAATCAAATAACTCACTTTATACCTGAAGAGTTGTCTGTGATGCAGGTATTGTTTCAGAATCTGTCTGGGCCTCTTGCTATCTTAAGCATCTTTTCTTTCTTCTTCCACCTACCGCTTGGCAGGATAGAAAACAGGCTGCCCAATCCTTTGTTTTATAATTATAATGTATTTAATATATTTCTATTACTCATTGCAGGGCAGTGTTTGTCAAAAATAAAGACCCCTGGGAAAGAAAAGTAAGTCAAAACACAACCAAATCAATTTACAAAAACTTTCATATAAAATATATAGAATGGGAACCAAAGAAAAAACAAAATCAGTTCCCAGTGAAGAAATGAGTCTTCATTAAGCACCTCAAATGGTAGATGCTTCCTGAATATCACACAACAGGGTATTCCAGAAAATTGGCATCACCCCCCCCCCAAAAAAACTACTTGTGAGTAATTGCAAGACACAAATCTGTGAGTCATAGTATAGTACAAGTACCAAGCAGTGATGTTGCCATGGATATGATTGTTTTATGCTCTGTCCCACAAAAAATTGGACTTTTCTGTCTAGGCTGGTTCTTTAGATTTCCTCTGAAAGAACCAGCTAAAATATGTATGAATCTCTGGCTTGAGTGGCATAAAAAACATTGGAATGAATGAATGAATGAATGAATGAATGAATGAATGAATGAATGAATGAATGAACAACTGAACGATAGCGCATGATCAAATTACATTGAATATGTGGTCCAGGGAAAGGACTGGTACAGAAATGGAGGCACAGAACAGATTGGGTGAAGATTCTCCAACTTGAAAAATTGAAAGCCAGTTCCTTTCAGTATGGAACAATGAACTCAATCAGTTCAATGCATATCTAGATGGAAAATTCTGATTTCAGTCTAGGTTCTTTATTTACCACTAAGTCCATTCCATCCAAGTTCTACATTAATCTACAAATAGGTAAATGTATTTTGTCTACCAATCTAATATATGTGTGTTATGAGTAATGTAATGTATATTATATATTGTATGCAGTATATATTCTGTCTCAAAACTTGCATTCCTAAATTACTTTTTTTTTTCCAAATGTACATTGTTAAGTGTAGGACAATTATCATTCTTTTTCTGGGAGGCAAATATTGGGGCAGGATACTTAGAAAACAAAAACGACAGCAAATAATGAAGTTCTGATCTGTATATTAATCCAAAATATAGATATGGTAATTCATACTGGAATTTGTAATGCATGACATTCCTTGACCATTCCTACCACATTCACAAACATATTTCATACATATACCTTCAGATATTTGAATACACTGCATATGGGATTTCTTTTATAGACTTGTTATAAAAGTGTGCTTGGCCCAAAATATTTCTTTTGGGTCATTGATTGGAACCAGCCACATAGGACATTTCTCTCCAATAACTGCTCCAACTGGTGTGCAGGATCTGAAGGTAATTCAAACTGTTGTCCTCAGCCTCTAAGGATTTACAACAGCTTATGTAGATGATGTTTATATTACTTGTATAGTGAGATGAGCAGCATATATAAATTTGAAAAAATATAATATAATATAATATAATATAATATAATATAATATAATATAATATAATAATATATAGTTTATATTATAGCTTATGTTGAGAGCCAGCTTGGTGTAGTGGTTAGGACATCAGGCTAGAAACTAGAAGATCGTGAGTTCTAGTCCCACCTAGGCACGAAGCCAGCTGGGTGACCTTGGGCCAGTCACTTTCTCTCAGCCCTAGGAAGGAGGCAATGGCAAACCACTTCTGGAAAACCTTGCCAAGAAAACTGCAGGGACTTATCTAGGCAGCCTCCGAGAATCAGACACAATTGAACAGATTAAAAAAAGAAAAGTAGGTCCAAAGGACCATATTCTTCCAAAGGAAACTGCCTGCAGATAAAACTCCTCTTGGCTTCAGAGGTTTCCAAGTAAATCACGTAGTGCTTAGTAGGTTGAGTTATTTAACCAGATCTTTTAATGATTTGGGATTTAGTTTCATCATCCTCCTCTGATATTTAGCTTCCTTTGTTGCTTTTTCAATTTTGTTTTAAATGATCCTCCTGCTTCATAACTGTTGAGGATTCATTTGTGTCTTTTGTAAAACCGTTATAAAATTGACCCCACTGAAGGACATGCAGTAAATAATTTGAAGCAATAGAGGCATCCTATAATTAAGTCTATCACCAAATTAAAATGGTTATGTAGTACATCCCTTATAGGGGAACTTTCACATCAAAGAAACCCAAATTAAAAAAAGAACAAAGAACAAAGTTCCTTGCTTTTATATCATGGATTTGAAAGTATTGTTTTGTCATTTATACTTCCATGCATTAAAGGTTGGGTCCCTATTTAATCACACTTTTAGAGTAATCCATGGAGAGAAAAAATACAGAAATGTATCTAAGTAAAATATGTTTAGTTATGCCTGCTTTGGTGGAAAACATTTAAACATTCATATGGAAACGTGTCATTTTTCATGATACGATGCAGAAAGAATATTAGAAAGAGGGCAGATTCCTTCATTGCTATTGTCGTTGATCAGGTGGTTTTTTTAATTGATCAACTTAACAAATCCATCAGGTGAACACAGCTGTCTTATTTATTCTATAAACATATGATATCAGGGGCTGCAACAATCACACAGCGTGCCATTCTGCCTTTTGCAAAAGGGAGTATCAGGGTACATGAACATACACACAAAGCTTGCCATGTTCCTTTGCAAACGGGGTTATAAAAGAGTGTCCACTGTATTGAGCTAATGACCTCGCTCTGAAATATGAGCTAAAGACAGCTCCCTGGTGGCTGCTGACTGTTACACAGATTGGAAAGGAAACCCCTTTCAGAAGTCCATCAGTGCAAACCATTGCTGACAGCTTGGAACTATATAACTCACAGATTTATTTCACAGACCGCCACAGACAAGAATTTAGCACCCGAAACTGGTCTCCTGCTTATCAGAGAAGGTGTTAAAATGCAACCAAGTCGAGATCTTTCTTTTCTTCTCTCTCTTTCTCACTCTTTTTTCACATCTCCCTTCCACAAAATAGAGAAGCCAATAATAAGGAAGTCACCTGTTCCAAGCGACAAAACGCCCACAAGCAAACGAAGAAGGGGGGAAAAGAGGAGTTTATCAATCTGCGCACAATCACATTTCTGGTACCCAGGAACTGGCATGGGAGAAATATATATACATATATAAGCATGAGAGCTGCTTAGGGTGCTTGCTGAACTCAGCTCCTGCACTCCAAAATTTCCAAATATTTTTCATGACCTTTTCTGTAGTACATATTAATGGATTTGGACACATCAAATGTTGTGCTTATACCTGTGGGCTTGGCAACGGCTTTACCCTTCAAGGCTGAGCTTAAGAACCAAAGAGAGGAAGAGCCTTTCAAAGACAGAATGCTCTCTTTCAAAGTGAAAATTTCCTTTTTTTGAAAGAAGAGGGGAGGGATTTTTAATAAACCACGATTGGCAGCATTCCCACAACACCCCAAGTCATAAACCCAAAGACGGACTCCAATATTGCACTAAGACGAAACCATCAACCCATGTTCTACCTTAACACAATGCATAAGCCCAAATTTGGACAACTAAAAGCTTGGGGTAAAAGATGAAGTTGTTCTGTGGTAGCTGATTTTAAGGGCTTCCTAGGGTGAACCCTTAACCTGCCATCTGACTCAGTGATTATCCTCCCCACCACTAGAAGAGAGTATTTTAGATCTACCAAGGATACAAGTCCAAAGTACTAGTCTACCTGTATCCACCAAGGTTGGTTCTTCAGCAACATTCTTTCTCAGAGGGAAAGCGAAAGAGCAACAGGCAGTGGAAGCCGTCAGAGGAAAGCCGTATTAGTCCACAGTAGCAAAAAAAAACCCAAAAAACCAAAAACCAAACAGAATTTGGTAGCACCTTTTCTGACTAATAAATTCAATTTAAAGCAAGCCAATTTCTCATAAATTTGCAGTTTCCTTTATATAGATGATCACCAATAATAATAATAATAATAACTATCTCTAGATTCATACAACACACTTAACTTAGTTATAGAATTAACCCATTTTCTGGAGTTGTACATTACATTACACTAAACCATGAATTAACCAAATGGCCTTGGTTCATGCAGCATTCTAAATGGGGGGGGGGGGGAGACTAACTAAGCAGATTCAAAATCTTTATTTTACTCAGTTGAGTGGGGCCTACAAACTATGTGTGCGTGCAAGGGCACCTGCGTGCACACAAAGGTTGTTTGATCACATTGTACTTAAAGACTTCAAATCAAATTAGGGACTCTGTTTCTTTGTAAGTTCCAGGAAGATTGCAAATGAATGAATAGATAACAAAAAAGGTGCAATTCAACAATGGAACCAATTGACCAGAAAGGTGGTAGGCTACCCTTTGGTGGATGTGATCAAGCACAGGTTGGACAGCCATCAGTTAAGGATGCTTTAACTGGGGATTCCTGCACTGAGCAGTGGGTTGCCCTGGGTGCCCTAAATGGCCCCTTCTGACTCATTTATTATTGATGCAATTGTATTAATAATGTGGAGTCCTTGGGGTTCTCTGAGCCTGGTTGTTTTCTTGCCAACGTTTCATTACCTGGCTAGGTAACATCTTCAGTGCTAGCACTGAAGATGTTACCTAGCTGGGTAATGAAACGTCTGCAAGAAAACAACCAAGCTCAGAGAACCCAAGGACTCCACAGTTCAACCCTGAGCTATACATATTCTCTTCTACTGTATTAATAATGCTAGCTTAATGTCAGATAGGGTCATAGCCTTCTCAAGCCTGGTGTTCTCCAGATAAGCTGGGACGGTAACTCCCAGAATTTTCAGCCAGCCTGGGGTATGCTGAGTTGAGAATGCCTCCTTTTTATACGTCTAGTCCACGTCTGAGTCCATCTGGAACCATCGTAATATTTAAAACAATCTCCATGATGCAGGAGCCTAAGGGAGGGCAGCTGGCAGGAGGGAGAAGGAACATACATGGCACGTTGAGAAGATAGTGGTGGGCATGTTCATAAAACAGCTTCCATCGGGGAATGGCCTATTTACAAAATGACTCTATGCTGGGTGTGGCCAATCACATACAAACCAGACACACACACACACACACACACACACACACTCCTTTAGAAAATAACCCCTCAAGCCAGGAAACTCTCTACACTTTACTGAAGCCCCAAGGTACTGCTGCAAAATGATTCTGACGCTAGAAGCTCGCCTTTGCCATATGCCAGCTTCTGATTTAAACTTTTTTCTATGAAAAGGACCTTTTAAAAAAGTAGTAGTAGTAGTAGTAGTAGTAGTAGTAAAGTAGGACACAGAGCCTGTCATCAAGGGAAGGCAGGGAATTAAGTTTCCTACGTCTGGCTGACAAAAGAAAACACGCTAGATGACAGGCCCTAGATGCACTGAAGTAGGAACATTTTGTCTTCCCTTCCAAAAACTCCTTGTTCATTTTTCCCTTCCTAGGGGGTACAAGCCCTAAGAAGCCGCCCCAGTGGCTCTATAAAAAGAGAGAGCACATCTGTCCTTGCCCGCCCTGCCAAAAGCTGCCCCAGCTTCTACACGCAACATAATATTCATCCTTTTGGGTTGATATATTTTCCCTGCTCGTTCACGAGCCACAGGGGGAAACAGTTTTTCTCCTGATCTGAATGAAGAAGAAAAACAGTGATCCTAATCAACCATTTACCCTCAGTGGCTTCCCTAAACAAATCTGGGGAAGAGCTTAAAAGACTTGGGAATAGCCTCGACCCTGTTTGATGCACTGTAATAACCCAACCTAATTATACTGATATAAAAACTAATTGGAAAGATAGCAAATGTCAGGGTAAGATGCAAATTGTAGGGTGTTAATTGCTGAACAGGTGCTGGAATAGAATTAAATGAGCATCCTGATTAGGAGAGTGGAAAAAACAAATGTGGACCTAGAAATCAAGTTGGCCCTGTGAATTATTTAGCAACCTCCTTGTACCAGCAAAAGGTCATGTTGATGTGACCTCTGCTTTGTGACAGGAGGGCTGAGAAAACAATAGTAAACTCAAAGAGAAAATACGGCTTAATAAGAAGGACAACCCTATAAAAAAAGAGGTTACATTTGCAATATTAAGTAAATCCTCTTTTTAAACAACAACACAACAATCTGTATTGATCAGCCAAGAGGGGATGTTTTCAATTCACTTCAAAGGTTGCATCATTTTACTGAAGAAAACAGTTACGTGCACTGTACTGTGGACGTCTCCGAAGCTGGAAAAATAGGGAAGGACTTTCAGTTTTGAATGTGCATTCATTCTAGATGCTTCGTAAGGGGTAACATCCTGGTGCCATAAGAAAGTTGTTCTCCATCAGTTGTGGAAGGGGAAGTGACACATGAGATTTAAGCACAATTTATGACTTTCTTCTTTCTGAAAAGGCTCAAATGAAAACCAGCCATAATCACCAGCACTGCGTTAAAATCTTCCTTGTAATTTCTCTAAAGGTCTCTTTCCCCTGTGCAAGAAGATTCTGTTATTTTTATCTACTTCTTACGGTCCTTGGTGATTTATTTCAAATTTATCTTGGGGAGTTTGAGACATAGGGGTGCTATTTTTTTTTCTTGGGGAGGAGGGGTGTTACACATCTTTCCATCTGTCTGAAATAATATCTGGTTGAACTTCCCAATCTGAAAGAGACTAATGGGTGAAGAACCTTTCTGGTGCCTTTTCTTGGGATGAATGGAAGTATAGGAAGCCAGAGAGGTTTTAGTCCACTGGAAAGGTGATTATGCAATGACAAACAGAATACTCACACGTAGTTCTTGGCTACTTCATTATAAAGAAGTGCAAAAACACCATCTTCTGCCCATGATAATTTTTTTTCTCCATAGCAATAATATTGACACAAAACATCAGATGGACCTAGGGGATGGCCAAGGATCCTCAAATGCTATAGCATAATATTTCTTTAAGTCTAGTTGAGTAGTCGGTCAACTCAGTTTCCCCAGCAATAGTGTAATGGAATGTGGGAAAGACCTTGGGAGACTGGGCCAAGAGACGCTGCCTAGGGAACGGTCAGATAAGAGAGGGTATAACCCACAGCTGGATAGTGGGAAGGGCAAGAGGCTCAAAAGGGACCCTCCCTAAATTCTCAGGCTGTAAAGAAGATGGCAGGAGATTTGTACTTTCAGACTTGCACGATTCTGTCAATGTAGCTTTACAATAAAGTAGAATTAGCTTATCTGGTTGTGTTTCCTGTCTAGTCTACCTGGTAAGGCTGACAAATAGCAAGCAGCACTGTGGATTTTATAGCCATCCATTGAGACACTGAGGAGACATCTGGGGCCTCCTGCTCATGACACAGCTTATCTACCACTGAAAAAGGGACCAGGTTCCATAACACACTGGATTGTGAAATTCCTTAACATGATGCTTCTGTCCAGCCATTACTGTTTTTAAACAATGGTTATGGATTAACATTGTGTGGACTCAGTCATTGTGGGTTATTTAACAAATCATTAAAATAAGGTTACACTCAGTCTGTGTACTCCCTGGGACTCCAGAGGTCAATTACCCATAGAATCTCAAATAAATATGTTTCTTTTTCCCAAGAAATGACCTAGCTCAAAACATCAGCCATAAAGTAGAGTATAAGTAGATTATGGCTTTTTAAAAATATATTTTATTTTATACCATGTTAACAGAAGAAAAAGTATAGACAGATGCCAATATAAAGTGACCTCAAAATTAATAATTATGATAATTGAAAAAAATAAAGGAGAAAAGGGCTTGAAAAATTACAATCACATGATAATCCCAAAATCATTAATCACATGGCTTGGAAGTTTTCATCCTTGCCCTTTTGCTAAAAACAAAAAAACAAAATCCTCAAACGTATCAAACGACATGAATCAATCATCCATTATTACCAATTAGATTTCTCCTTCCGGGGTTGTACTTAACCAGCCCCTATGCCTAAAAACATTCACAATCCTTGTTGTTGGGAAAATCCAAATGCTAGGTAGACCGACAAGACGACCATGGATTTTAAAAGCATTGATCCTGCACATCTCACTTATGTTTACGCAGGGGATCTGCAACTAAATATTACAGCATAATTGGACCTTCACTAGTCAAATTGGATCAGCCATGCCCTCTCTTTGTCTTTCCCTCCCTCCATGAGTTTATGCTGCTTTCAGATTAGAAGATTCCTATTTATGTTTTTGTTTGTTTATGGTATTTCTGCAAAACACAGGGCTTTCCCTAAGCGGATATCTCCCTCCTGAACAATTGTGGTTCCAGTCCGGTTCAAAAGCACCAGCACTCACCTCTCTGAACAACAGAAAAGGGATAGAATTACACATACATTATTTTTTTGCATAATTTGGCAAGCCCTTGCTGTTAACTAAACTGCATTAACCATATGCAAAACTAAACCAGGCGGGTGAAGAACTCAAAAGAAGCTATGATGATACCCAACCCAACATCCAGAGATGCATTTAACGCTATGCCTACTGACTTGGAAGCAAGAGCCACGGAACTCAGCTGAATTCATCTTTAGCCAAAACAAACAAACAGACAGCCAAAAAGGATGTGACATTAAATGTCATGTGTAAACACACACCAATAAACTTTCCTCTGGAAGGCAAGAAATGTCATCGATTTGTCCACGCCAAGCCTTCAGGAGGACCTTCTGTGGGGTCCATCGCAGACCTGCACATGCAAAACGTCACATAAGAGCAGCCAGTGCTCTGGGCTCCTGCTTCACTCCTGTCACCATCAGGAACACAATCACTAATCCAGGACAAATACCTCTTGAGGAAATGGATTCTGTTTCAAAGGAAGAGGGAACATTTGCAGAGATTTCTTGGGAGAGACGTGAAAGCCGGTGAACTTGCAAAGATTTATCGCTCAGCAAACTGAAGCCTCTTTTGTAGCCAAGGGGGTCTGGAAGAGTAGAGGTGACAGCAGAATGGAGTGGGTCTCTACTGAAAAATATGCCCCCTCCCCCTCAGGGGATCAAGGCAGCAATTCATTATCCTCTGCTCTTTCCACCTGGGGACCTCCTCTGTCAGAGGAGGTGACTGCCAATCACCCTCTCCTCCAGCAGATTTAGGTTTCGTTTGGGCCCAGATGTGGGCTCAAAATAGGGGGAGGTCAAGAAGGCGATGCTAATTTCTCAAGTTCAGATCTATGTTTCCAAGGGTGAAAGGTCACCCCTCATCCAACTTGTTTCACTGGCGGCTTTCGATTTCCCCTTTCTGCTTTGGCCCAGGACCAGATGAGTCACATTCAGAAAAGGTCTTGAGAAAACAGCTGTAGTCATCAGTAAGGGAAAATCTGGAAAATTCTCTGTATTTGCGTGTGGGTTTCAAGACTGTATCCTGTTACACACACCTTAACAATGCTAGAGGAAAGGAGCCGTGTGTGCAGAAAACCAACATGCATGATTTTAATAGAATTAAATGAAATCAAGCTTATGGATCTCAGATACCATTAAGGGAATGACTCCTTCCCCTTCCAGTAGGGGATATTACTGAATTTATGAAAACAACCAGATTCTGCCTACAGTGAATACACTGATCCTCTTTATCAGTGTACTTCTTTCTTCCTTTTCACATTTTCTTTACCACCCTTCAAAACTAAAGATTTCAACAGGATGTCTTCCAAACAGGCATGAAATCTGTCTATGTCATCATTCCTTAACACACTCAAAATGGTTCACCACAACTGTTCTAACAATATCAGGGAAAATTTTATTTCTTTTTAGACCCGAAACATGTTGACCACAAAAGGAAAAACAAGCATCATATGTTGGAATGGAAAAAAGCAAAAGATTGTAGCAGAAGAGAGAGAGGCAAGAAAAAATAATAATAACCATAGAAATTAGAATAATGTGACATTGCAAAAGGATGTCTGGGTGCTTTATCTGAACTGAAAAATAGGCATTTAGAGAAGGGCCAACTATTTACCCTTCAGCAAACTTGGTGATCTCTCCAACCAGGTGCCCTCTGAATAACAACACCTTGGAGAAGCACCTTATTGGGGAAGGTTGAAGCAGTGCAGTTTTGTTTTTAAAGAGCGTAGAGATCATACAACCAGAATTAGTGTGCATAAGAGTGATACACATAAAGATTATGGGGCATGTTCTTGCATCACTCCCATTTTTTCCAATGCTTTCACGATTTCAAGAAAAAAGTAAAGCAAGTTCCAGTGAAATAAACGGGCTGTAAAATATGTCGGTTTGATTTGTCAGGGCCCTCATTTTATTTTAGGAAATAGGGCTGTGCAGATCTTTGAAGAGGTGCTTTCTTTGAGCTGAACACCTCTTTGAAGCTGGTTCCTGAAGCAACTCAGAGTGAAGCTGGATGGTGGCATTACTTTGCTTCCCTTCCTTGATGGGGAAGGCTTCATGTCTGATTGAGACAAATTGGATCATCTCATTGCTTCAGTGAAGGAAATCAGTCACTTCCACGACATAAAGCCCTTTGAGACAGATCCAAGCTGCCTTACCCAGCCCTTTTAGAGAGCCATAAAAATGACTCTTCTAAATCCTAAGTGTCTCCTTCTTTCCTAGGTATATCCTCAAAGGGGGAGGTTGCTTTTAAACAATACAACACATTTTAAAAATCACAATCCCCAACCCCCATATATATTTGATACCAGCAAAATATCATCCAAGCTGCTAAGCTTGGAAACCTAGCATGCAATGCCCGAGTTCCCTCGGATGTGCTTTAATTCTTTCAGAGAACAGAAGAAGGGTAGGAACAAAAGGAAAAGGAGAGCATGAGAATCAGTACCGAGTCATGTCAAAACTCTTGCTGGCAAAATGGTTAAGGTCACTGGTTCTGAAGGACAGCCATGTCCCAGGCAATTTTCATGCAGGGCCACCACTCCGATAGGCTGCTTGGTTAAATAGCAAAAAAAAAAAGAAGCAGGGAAGGAAGAACCCCAACAGTGATATTTTTGAAAGCATCAACGTGGGGCGAGGGGGGGGGGCGAGGGATGAGAATGAGAGAACCAGACATCTTAAAGGAATATTCAGGGAAATGCTTAAAGACTTCCCTCCCTTCTCCCTCCTGGTGTGCACATTCCTGCTCCTCCTCCTTTCACAGAAGTGTCCCAAAGGATCACTTCCAGGCACTCTTGTCAACAAGTGATGCTGACACTGCATCGTTCGTTCCTGCCTGACTTCTCTTTTAATGGAAGGCTTTCAACCGACCGAATGGGCAGAATCCTTCTCTGGTTTCCCCGAGTGGGTGGGTAGGTGGGTGTATTGAAGGAATAGTTTAAATGCGAGGAAGAGAGAATGCTGCTGGCAATCGGAGAAGTCGTTCCAAGGCAGAGGTCTGAAATAGTGTATCTTTCCAAAGCTTAAAAAAAAAAAATCATCTCTATCGAGTTTATGCCAGCTCCACCAATGGAGACCTTTTTGCGTGGATGCACAATTTTCTCTCGTGGCACTATACTAACCTCTAAAGCAGGAGGATACGACCTGTGGCCCCAACACTTCCTAGGCCCCTGAGCTTTCTTCTGGTGCACCACTGAGCCCCCTTCTGGCTGTGATTCCTGAAAACTGGCAGCACAGTTGGAAGCAGGAGGCACACAAAAATGTGGGAGGCCTAATCAATTGTTCAGATTCAGTAGGAAGGTAGGCTGCAGTTCAGACAAATACATAAATAAAATATCTGAGGAGCCGTCTCGCCCCTGTTGTATCAGCCTGCCCCACTCGGTCCAGCAGAAGGGGCATGTTGCAGACCCCACTAGTCAAGGAATTTCAACTGGTGGGGTCTAGGAAAAGGGTCTTTTCTGTGGTGGCCCCCGCTCTGTGGAACCTACCTCCCGAGGTGCGGTGTGCACCGGCTCTCATGGCCTTCAGGAAAGACGTGAAAACCTGGCTATGCCAGAAGGCCTGGGGGCTGGATGGGGGCTCCCACCAGTGGAAGGAGCTTGTGCTGTAATTGACCTTTCCCCCCCCCCGTCATCCTGAATGTTTTTTTTTTTTTTAGTATTTATGTATAGGGTTGTTTTATTGTCAGATTTTAACTAATTAATTAATTTTAATTATTTATCTGGTATTGTTTTTAAGGGTTTGGGTTTTTGGTTTTAATTGTGAGCTGCCCAGAGTCACCCATTGGGGGAGATGGGTGGCCTACAAATTTAATAAATAAATTTAATTAATTAATTAATTAATTAAATAGGTAGATTCTTTTTCAAACTGTTTTATAGCTAACGCCCAGAAATGGTGGGTTTTGGCTGGCCTCACCCGTATGTGTGTGGTTCCACTCACTTTGATTTACCTCCATTCATTCCCCCTGTGATCCTAGTCTCCCCAAAACATTAAATGCAATCTTCCAACCCCAGACTCTTCTCTAAAGGCCTTCAAGCAAGTGAATGAAACTAACCCCCACAGCTAAATTCACATCTTTTAGGGAAGCATGCCAGTAAAAAGATTTCCAAAATAGTACATGGGTGTATGCCTGCCCATACAAACCATCCAAACAAAATCGAATGCAAAGAAAAGCAAACGAAGATAAAAGTCCAATCTGTATATAGACTATGAGAAAAAAAACCAAGAATCAAATAGTTGAGAATTGGCAGATAACATAGTCTTAACTCGCCAAAGCAAACTTTTTTCTCCAAAACAGAAAAAAAAAAGAAGCTTTGTGAGGAACATAGAAAGCACAATTGCCCTATTAAAAGTCAGTGGAAAGATGCTCTGAAGCATTGGAAGAATGATTGAAAAGATCCTACTTCTATGCTCGCTTCTAAATAAGTGTAAATGTGAAGGAAAGGCTTTCATGTGGTCTTTCAGGGACGTCAAGATCCGTAACACAGCAGAATTGTTCTCATTGGGCAGGATTGGACCTCATCAGTAGATGCCCACAAATTGTGTCACCTGAAGCTCCATCATTAAAAATAGCCAAGATATGAATATATCAAATATGGATTTATTGTTCTTATCAATGGGGCTATTTAGTTTTTTGTTTAAATCCCAAACACAGTGGGAAGGAAATAGACTACCTACATTATTCTTGATGAAATGGCATCATGTAATGAAGCAGTTTGGGAACGGCAATGGGATATTCAGTAGATTCAGATTTAAAGACTTATTGTGGTTTTGTACTTTTATCATGGCTATTTTTCTAAAGGATTTTTGAAAGTATAGTTTAGCAAGGATATCAAGGATTTTCTATGAGATTTTGCTACCTTCTTATAGATAAACAATTCACAGCTTTTCTGGACTATCTATACCAGTTTAACATGAATATCTATACCAGATTTAATGTATATATGTCCTTAATGTAAAGTAAACCCACTGAAATCAATGGGGAAGTCAATAACCACTACCTTAAATCCCATATATTCCCAGGGGTCAACTCTAAGCATGATAAAGTCTAGATCCAAACTATTGTTTCTGCAATCTCAATTTGCAAGTAATAATAAAAAATCACAAACAAGCAGATAATAATTGCATCATTTCATTCTGTGTTCATGACTGAGTGAATAAATGGGATTAAGAGATAACTAATCCACATTAAGCAAAGAAAGGGGATAAATGGGACAAATTTCTCCAGCGGATGTTCCACATATTATGAAATGATCAGTTACATTTATGAGTGTACCTTAGTAATAATTCATACCGTGACAATTTACTAGCCTTTTCTTTCAATCAGATATGAACTTGGTTGCAAGTGAACAAGGGTAGCTGTCTCTTGGTTATCCCCTCTCCTTTTAAAAGAGAAAAATATCACATTCAAGCATTAGGAGCCCAACTGAGTTCACACATTGCATTAAGCCCTCATGTGTTTGGGGTTTGCTCAGCTTGTTGTGTGAATCCAAGCACTAGGGTTTCTAAGCCATGACTTATGTCTGATGGATGAACCCAACTTGAACCCGTCTTCCCCTCCCTTCCTACCCACCTCGCCCCTGTATAAATCCTACATTAGTCTAGTCACTCTGTGCATCTCATGATATGAGCTGTAGCTCACAAAAGCTTATGCTTTTTAATGCAAGTTGTTAGCTAGAAAAAGTGCCATCCGAGTCCTTCTAAATCAATGACTGAAAGTAGATCTTACTCAGGTGGCATGCGTCTTCCTACTAGTTACTGCATTTTTAAGGCTTAATTATGCCATTTTTGAAAAAGACGACCAGATTTCTTCTTCAAGAGTGGCATTGAAAGAAATGAAGAGGGTTGTTTGGTGCAAATGTATTTGGTGTCTTTGCAATGCTGATCTCTGGCATTATACCAGAAGACCAAAGCAATTATCTCATTCCTTTCTCATATCAGATACTTGAACATCAGGGTTCAAGGCAAAACTGATGAGAAAGCAGAGAGTCTCTCATTGGCAACAGAGGGAGTGAAAAATGTGTTGCATTTGTGTCCCATGCAACAAGTGGATTCCATGTTTTGAAGGGTGCATACACATTCCAATAATCCACGGATTGATTAATCAATCAAATCTTCAGGGGGAGTACCAAAGACAAACTTTTGTTGTACCACTTGCTTCTCACCGAGTTATATAGCCTTAAAACTGGCAGCTTGGTAGTTCTCCTGACCCAAAGTAGCTTCATTTTACTTCTGGTGCTCTATCAAATTTAAATCAAGTTATGACTTACAAAAAAAAAGAAGCAACAAGTAACCAAAACTAAGAAGCTTCACAATATAGGTAGTCCCCAGTTTAAGAACGAGTTCTGTTCCCAAGGTCTGCCCTTAAGTCAAATTTGTATGTGAGCAGAACAGTATTATTGTACAATACTGTATAAGTACTTTTGTGTAATTAACTCGAACCATTGTGTATTTAACTCAAATTTTGCTACAATAGGCTCCATTCTTAACTATGGGTCATCCTTAAACTGGGCATTCTTAACCTCTAGACTACCTCTAACCCATATCTAACTCTATTGATTGATTACAGTCCCTTTGCTCTCTGGACTAAGAAATCTCACTGGTTTGCCCATGTCCCAGGTGTTGAAGGGCTGGACAAATTTCAGGAGCCTTAAAAATCAGCTTCAAAGGTGTGTGGACAAGGGGCTGTATAGTTCCGGCTGGGTAGCAATTAATGTCAAGGACCTGGGGAGAAAAACACAACAGATAATTCCTTGCCTTCTGCTACTGTTCTAATTCTGACTGCCCTCCCCACCCCTATTCTTGACATACGTAACAGAAAGCTTCTAGCTGCCCAAATGACATTGTTTCCTCCATTCAGATGATATGCAGAAAGACAAAATGAATTGGAGCTACAGTACAAAGCAATGGGTTAATAGTGCCCCACCTGCCAGTTTAATTGACTCACCTCTGTTGCTATTTCTGAAAGCAAGAATCTTGCCTGCTAGGGCAAATCGTGTGACCAACATACCACATAGTTTGGCTACCAGGACTATTTTCAACCTGCTTCCACGAAAGAAAAACGGTCATTCATTAAAACACACAGGCTCTAGCCATGGAAAGCCTTTTCTGTGCACACAAAAAGGGGTGGGACTTTGATCCCATGGTTCGGGCCATTGTCTTAACTTTTTCGACCCCTCTGTGGATGCCCCCACATTACAGAGTTTGACCACCTTAGAAACAGGTTGTTCAGGCTTGCCTCGTGCGGTCTCAGAGTGTTTCGATCCATGAATTTATTAAGGAATCCCATTTGTAGGCTGGCCACTCAGAAAAGCCCTAGAGGACTTACAGATTTAAGGCCTTTTAACCATAAAAAAGAAAAGTTGGCCAGACAGGGGGACAATAAGCGCTACCACAACAAAATCAACATGCAATGAGCCCACCCCATGCCTTAACCCAATGCCTGGAGAAAGAGACAAGTCCTTAAGGCTTGCCTAACGGAGAACAGGGCCAGGCCTGTTTGGATTTGGGGTGGGGTGGGGGATGCTGTTCCTGAAGGCAGACACTGCAAAAAAGAAGACACACCTATGAATCCCATCAGATGGCTTTTCTTGATAGATGGGACCCCAAGTTTGCTGACTCTCGGCTCTTCTAAGACAAGATGGATAAAGATATGGTCCATACCTGTTTCGTATAATGATTCTAACTAGCTCTACCAGTTCTCCTTCAACTGGATGAATGAGAATTGACTAAATGAAGAGATGATCAAAAGGGGCAGTGTAAATAACGTATCTTTCACTGGACACTCCCTTTCTTTAGTGAGCTGCACCCAACCTGGCTTCCCACCCTGGATAACATCCCCCCAAAAGATAACCAAAGAGAACTAGCAATGTGGAATTTTTGCAGATTAGAAAGTGTAGGCAGCCAAGGAAGCTGCAGAATTATATATAAATGGGTCTCTCAATGCTTTGAGCCCTAAAGTTTCCTCAAGAAATCTGAAAAATAATTTGTGGTTTTATGAGACACCTAGCCATAAGTGCTAAATTAGAATATGTGTTGACGAATCATAGCTGGGGTTTGCCCTTTGTATAGATCCATGGTTTAACCATGATTTATTGAATAAACTGTAATTAGCAGCATTCACACACCACAATAAGCCAAAAGCAAGCTATCTGTTAGCATTGCAAGATATGCAGACCCAACATCTCTTCCCCATTTTACATTTATCCACTACGGAAGTCTATCGCCCAAGGAATTTACTATAATGAAAGCTTTCCAAAACAGTAATCAAAACAAAACAACATTCTTGATACTCAGTATCCAGGGAAACAATTATTTCTCTGTGGCACAGACTTCAGACTTATTTATGGAAACTGAGTCTAGATAACATGACAGGTTCAGGGGAAACAGAACTGTCTTTTTCTGTATCAAGCTCATCTACCATTATCACTTGTGGCAATCATAGTGTTTGTAGGGCTAAGTTGGAGGAAGATCTCTCTCAACCTGCTCCTCGCTTTTTTACCAAAGGGACTCAAAATTAAAACCAGGATGACCTGCATGCAGAATAGGTCTTCCACCACTGACATGCAATCTCTTCATTCAAGGTCCATCCGTCTCTTCCTTCTGTTGGTGAATCTGCCTGGGATTTCCATTGTAACCTTCTGGAGGGGCAGTGTGAAAAGTCAAGATGGTTATGACTGTGTGATCAAAGCCTGGACCTGAATTTACATTTGTTGGCTAAAAACAGAAACTCTCTATCTATACTTAGGAGTATAGATTATACTTAGTACAATTAAGACATGTTTCATTTGAATTTCTGAATCAAACCAGTCACTGAACTGAATCATCAAAGTGATATGAATTATTGTGTCAAGGTTTGATCCACAAAAGCCCTTTTTTCCAGGTTAAATTCATTCCTCAAATCAAGTCAACTCAACCATCTGAACTGTGGTGCTAATTTGAATCCTTTTGCTGTTCCTAAATCAAAGCCCCTTTTCAAATCAGAATGAAGTGGCACTTTGAAGTCATTCAACAATTTGAATCAGATCAGAATGATTGGCACACTCTTAAATCCATTAAAAAAGAGAAATATTAGAGTTAAGGAGTGAGACAGGGCAATGTTGAAATTATACATTTTTAAAAAAAAGACAGGTCTAAACTGTGGTGATGTCGAGGCTTGGCACAACACATAGAGAGGTATTTTTAATTTTTTAGGTATGTTTAATTTTAACCAGCATTTAAAAAAAACAAAAATAAATCCCATATGTGTTCCAGAAGTAGGACCTTTCTCCATCACCAGCCAAAATCTACAACACAAAGAACAGCTTGTAAGTCCCTGGGAAGCTAATATAACTAAAGTCATTCTTTAAGGCAGAGTTCCTCAACCTCAGCAACTTTAAGATGGGTGGACTTCAACTCCCAGAACTCCCTAGCCAGCATGGCTGGCTGGGGAATTCTGGGAGTTGAAGTCTACCCATCTTAAAGTTGCTGAGGTTGAGGAACCCTGCTTTAAGGCAATCTGATCCCAAGGAATGTAGGGGGCTCTGGGTTTTCCTTAGAGTGGCCTCTGAAATAAATAAGTTTATTTATTTTAACAAGTCTGATAATATTAATTTATTAATTCATTAGTAATAATATATATTCACATACAAGTTTATACACACACAAACACCCATACCAACTTAGAGATGCAAACCTATTTGGATTGCGTTTCATCAAAGCTCTCCATGTGCAAAAAAAGTCTGTTTCAGAGTTTTTAGCTTCAGAGGGCGCTTGAATCGTGAACAGTAGGGGATCTGCCTTCTGACATTACTCAAAGACCTACCCAATAAGGGGAAAAGAGAGGAAAGACAACATAGGAACAGTGATTTTCCAGCTCACCAAAATAAAGGGGTAAATATGGAAGTTATTGCAATGGGGCATTTTTTTCTCTCGATTCCTTGCCTGATTTGTTCACAGTCACCGCGACTCCAATAAGCCGAGTGTTTAAATAACAACTCTGGAGCCACAGTAAAGATAGAAAATTATTGCTTCCTCTCATGGTCAAATATTAAACACAGCAGACACCTAATGACTCTATTACTCTCCAGGGAAAGTGTTTTATGAACAATCGAGTCCCAACATACGGGCCCAGCTAGGGCTTGCAAGGCTTGTTATGAACTCACTCATCCAGCACAATTTACAAGCCCAATGGAGTCCACTTGAAAATCTGAGGGAGGGGGAGGTTAAAGACGTACACACACATCCCCACAAGCACATGAGGAAAAAGGAGTAAAAAAACAAACCCCAGTGATGTAAATGATGTAAATGAAATGTTTGGGTCTCCGTAATGTGGAATAACATGGTCAAGAAAAGGAGAGAAGAAAAGAGGCAGAGAAGAAACAGAGGGAGATCTGGTAATGTGCCTAGGATCTAATTTGCACTTTGGGGAGAAGGCCTGATGAGCAGAGAAAGAGTGTGTCTAACTGTATTGCAACATCCTGGCGCGCATTAATTTGTTTGTTTAAAAGATTTATATAACTACCCAACTCATGTAATCAAGACTCTGGGTGGCATATATCAAATAACACCCCCAAAACAATATTACAAAGAACATCCCTACAGTGTCAACAGAAACAGATCCATAAACCAACATCTCAACAACATACAGCTGAGACTCACCAGTCAGACACTCCTTCTCCTAGAAAACAGGCTTATCTGTCATCCCAGCCCAACACTCAAGGGAAAAGCCAAGTTTTAAAGCTTTCCAAAAGGTTAACTGGCTCAGGGCCATCTGAACCTTGGGTGGACATTGTCCTACCCTACCACCCTACCACAACAGAAAAGCCATGTCTCTTTGATACCATCAGATGTCATTGTTTCAAGGACAGGACCTGGAGCATGCCCATTCTGTAAGAATGTGTGGGATGGGCAGAAATAATGGGAGACAGGCTGTCCTGTAGATAACCTGGTCTTGTACATGTAGAACTTCATAGGTGATAACCAGCACCTTGAATTTCACCTAAAACTCTATTGGGAGGCAGGCAGCTTACATAGTAGTGGTGTTGCTTGGGCATAGCATGATGTGCTCATAACCACCAGTGCTGGTGCATTCTGGATCAATTGCAGCTTCCAAATGGTCTTCAAGGGCAGCCCCACTTAAAGTTCCTTGCAGTAGTCCAAGCAGGAGGTACCTAAGATGTGACAAATACAGGGCCTCCCAATCCAGGAACAGGCAAGGTTGGCCCACGAGCTGGATATGGGCAAAGGACTTCCTAGCCACAGCTGCCACCTGCTCCTCAAGAAGGAGTTGTGAGTCCAAGAGGACCCCCAAATTGTGCCCCAGTGGGGGAGTGCAACCCCCTCTAGAACCAAGGCTGAAAAATCTCCAGTTCCCAGTTCAAAGGGACTCACTCAAAAACCACAGCCACTCATTCTTGATAGGACTGAATTGAAGCCTATTATTTACAACTACTCAAAAGTTAGTTCCATTAAATTTAATGATAATTTAATTAATTAATTAAATGGTCCAGAAAGTGTGAATAGATTTGCAGCCTTATATTGGCCTAAAATAATTCATTCTCAGCCTGTATTCACCAATGACACAAAGCTGAAATTTGCTTTCTATATAATTTGTTAAATAAGCCAGAGTTAGCTTCATTGACACACTGTGCTTATCCAGACCCTACAAGGGCTGCCCTTTCACCAAGATCAAACCAACCAAGTACACTTTGGCTTAGCATGATGTATGAAACCTTAAAGATCACCTCATACATATCAGGCAAACAAGGAAAATCGTTGCTAAAATAGAGCTTGGATGCATATGAAAAATAGGATATCTTTTACAGATGGAAATTTGAGGATGTTAGTGGCAGACTGCAACTCCCTTCCTCCCATTATTATTTTTTTTTAACATAACTTGCACTTCAAATATTTTGGGGCAACAAGCAAACTTGGAATTTTGAGATCATATCACCATCAAAACATTAGTATTCTGAACCTTCATGAAGATGATCCATCTCTCCATGGGGAGGAGACAGCCCTACAGATAACCACACTTTCATACCCACTAGGTCTTTACCTGACTGCATGTTGTAGAAATTCAGCCTTCATTAGACTCTCTAAACCCAATGAAACCCAATAGTCAAACACTCTTGTATCCCACTGATTTTAAGAGTTTGCTCCTAACATGATTTAAGCTAGGTACACACCTCTTGTTGTGGCTGATGAAAAGAAACCATGTGTGAACCCATCCAGTAAATGCACTTTTTCAAAACCTACAAATAAATAGGGCATAAAAATATAGAATTCTTTTAAAAATAGGTAATAGATCCGTTGAAAATTATTATACTGTTGAATAACAGAAGAAATAATAAAGCATCTATAGGAGGAAAAACAAGAAGAGGAGGGAAATGAAAAAGTAGAAAAAGTAGAAGCAATAGGGTCTAAGAATAAATATGAGGAAGAATAATAAAATGTAGTCCAAAAGTTGCTTCCAAAGTTGAAATGTTTTAACCTGATAGAAGGGGAATAATTGTATCAAGTTCAAATCCATCTGATTTTAATTAAATCAATTTTCATTTTTGTTCTCGGCCCACCTGTTTCATTGCCTTCACCCCACCTACTTTTTCACGATTCTGCTTCCAAAATCCAAGTGTGGCCTTCAACTCATACTCCTGAACTAGATATCTATAAGGGCCTATCTCTCCTCCTCCCCACACCCATTATTTAATTCTGTAGCTTCCAAACCATTAATCCCCTTCTCCAACCTAATGTCTTGAACACCTCTAATTATCAGCCAGGAATTCTAGCACATTTGGAGAGAAACTAGCTGGGGAAGCCTGAGAGTAGCCTTGGTGAGCAATAGTCAAGGAAAGAAAAGGGGGCAATTCATAAAGTGGGTCTTTGACAGATGCTCAAGTGTAACAGTTTGAAAGGAGAACTAGAGATTGCATTGCAACTAGGGGATTTACCTCTGAACTTTGTTCTACTTTAGAACTATTTTTAGAAATGAAAAATACCCAAAGCACCAGCAGAGAAGCTGTGTTTCTATTTTCTAGACTAAAGCTGCAAGTAATTTGAGGTAGGGAGAGGAGATTTGCAAGCAAACGTTTTAAACTTTCAGAAAAACCACATTCGATTTCCTGAATGTGTTGCATTTTAACCTTCTCAGACAAAACAAGGTGACCAGTTCACCAAACTGAATTATTTCAAAGTCCGAGTTGGAGATGTTTTGTTAGCTAGTGAACACATTAAGCATTTGGAAGGACCACAATGGATGTGCAGTGGCACAAAATGGAGAAAGATGGGATCCTTTCCCTCTCCTTGGATATTTTTAAAGGGGGATTTAATTGTTTTAGAGTTACTTTAGGATTTATGACCACTTAAAGCAGTGTTGTCCAAACTTGGCCACTTTAAGATGAGTGGACTTCAACTCCCAGAATTCCCCAGCCATTCCCCATGCTGGCTGGGGAATTCTGGGAGTTGAAGTCCACTCATCTTAAAGTGGCCAAATTTGGACAACACTGACTTAAAGGAAAGATTCTGAGGGACTATGTTCCAAGGGCCACAAAAGCAGGATTTGCAGGTTACACACTCCTGTTCTAATGCATCCAAAGGAGGCTTCAGATTTCATTTTAAAGGTATCTTTCTAAGCCAAAAGATTAAATGGAGGATGCTCATAAATTGACACTTAATATAAGATCGATCTATTTGATAGGGATTTGTGAAATTATATCCCTATTTCTAATGTATGTAACCAATTCCTCAATAACTGTGAAAACTAGTTGTAATTGCTTTTCCTAGTTTACCGTAACACATGAAAACAACCAGCAAACTCCAGGTCTGCCACCAAAGTTATAAGGAAAAAAAAAATGGCATAGCACATTCCCTTAATGCTTCCAATGGAGGGGTTTTAAAAAGTGTTTTGCCAACATAGCATTCTGCATGTCATTCAACTGTTCCCATTACATGATGGATTAAAAAAAAAACAAGAAACCAAAGGGAAGAAAACTGCCGTGTTCATAGGTGAGGTGATGAACTCTTCTTTAGTTACAAGGTGGTCAGGTTGTGTGTAAATCTCTCTCCACTGGCCTATATCCTCCCTGGCTCCCAGAAAGATAAATGAAATCCTCAAGGAGGAAACTTCTCCCTTCAGCTTCTTTCAATTCAGAAAGTCTGGGCCATCAGGAATAAGGCAGAGAGATGTCGCAAGAAATGGGCTAAAGCTCAAAAACACATCTGAAAAAAAAACTCCAAAAAATTCTAATGCCTCTTAAAGAAAAGACTGAAAAAAAATGTTACGTTTCTTCCAAAAGGGAAACCATCTTTCAAGAAACTATAGGACCGGTTCCACCACACAAATAACATCAGAATTGTCTTCTGGAGTGAAAAACATGGCAAAGCTATGTATGGCCTATCTAGTTCTCTCTATTTAATTTCAGTTACTACTTTTTTTTCCCCTGTCGACAGCTTCTTTCCTTTGGGGTAACCACTTACCCTAGGTTTCCTACTCAACTTTAAACTGGGGGCCGGGTGGTTGGCTGAACACCCATCAGTTTTTCTTTGGTGTGTTGTGTTTGTTTCTTCCGGACGTGCACGATCATGGTTTATTAAAAAAAGTAAAAGCCACCCAGAGTCATATGGAGTCAGCCTGCCTCTACATTTAAATAAATAAACAGAGTTCTTGTTTCCATGTGTTTCAACTGCAGACAGGATCACTGAATTTCAAGATTGCTCATCTGGGTAGACACACATAGGATAACAATATTGTCTTTCAGTGCTGAATCTTTCCAGCAGTCTTATATATTTTAATGGGGTATTAATTTAAATGTGTTTGCATGCTTCAATTCTGGTACACTGGTTTTGCTGGTAGTGATAGATATTTTTTAAAAAAGGAAGCAAGAATAAGCATAGGGATTATTAAGAAATCTGACGTTACTGAAACAGGAATTCATCCTGGTGTTTCTGATTGTGAAAAACAGAATCATCCTGCATGGTTCTAGGCAGCCAAAAATGGGGAGAGAAAAATACCAAAAGTATATTTGTGTCCAATTTGAACCCAGATTATATAGGATCTAACAGGCAAGCTGCCCCTTGGTTCACCTAATGCAAGATTTTACTTTTATAGGTTGGTTGCACAAACCCATGATGGAGTTTGTTTTATTCCAACATAGTGTTTGTGTGAACTCAATCACCATGATTTATAAAACAGGACACAATTGGAGTTATAAAACTTCATCATGCCCCTTTACTAGTCTTCCCCATCCCCTACCCTCCAGAAGTGTGGATTTATAACCAGAAATGGCCATTCCAGCTGGGAAATTCTGAGAGTCCACACCACAAGAGGGCACCTGCTTGGGGAAGTTGCCATTGCTCCATACATAGGTTGCACACTCACCATACTTAAACCTGGCTACTGAATTCATCCATTTTCTGGATTTGCATATTATATTGAACCAGAAAGTTACCTAAAGGGAAGGATTTTAACAATATGCCAAGACATTAAAAAAAAAAAAGATTAAAATTAACCAAGCTTGGCATGTAGACACTAATGTGTCTACTAGAACATTACTGTCCTGATTAAGTGGGTTGTATGGACACAGCCCGCATGTCCTAATTTAGATGGGGTCTGGTACATGAAAGAAAAACCAGAGGAAAGTGTGATTATCAGGACAGTGTGGAGATGAACAATGCATTGCTATGGATTTTTGTTGCCAGCCAACAAGACTGTTGAAGCAGTTGATGTTACAGCCTAATAACATCTGGATGACTATAGAATGTCCATCCCTTCCATATCATATTACTGGGTTTCAGAATCTTCTTGCACTGTTCCACATTAATGGATGGAGTCTAGGCTGGATATACAAAAGCCACAAAAGAATATATTACATCCTACCACATTGTGAAGTGAGTCGATTTTTACCCAAAGCAACTATGGCCATGATCATCTCATTAAAGTGTGTCATCCAGACTCTGCTCTAATATTTTCACATGTTGTCTCCTCTAGTACTGTACTTGTTTCCTCTTTAATTAGATGCTTTCCATCATATGAGCATTTGAAAATACTGCAAATAAATCAGCTCTTTGCCCAGCTCAACCCATTTTCTTTTCCTCTTGAAAGAAAATAGACTTTGGGGTCATAAGGTCTGGATCACAGGGCCCTGCAGCCTAAAGGGGCTCCAAAATGAGTGTTGTGTTTTTCTTTTCTTTAATCCATGACATTGTCCCTGATGCTCAAACACTCGTAAAAGGGAAAGAAAGAAAAGGCACTTGGTTAAGAAGAGGGGGTTGAAACATTGAGATGGAGCATACAGAAGTATGTGGGGTGAAGGACATCTTGTCCATCTCATTTCCATCAGCACTATTGACCAAGATGAAGACTGGTTGCTACAAGACTTCATCTTTGTTTGCATGGCCTTCAGTATCCAGGAATCTCTAGATACTATACCACAGTATCACTACTACAAAACAGCGAGTTTTATAGGCACCTCCTAATTATTGTTAAGGCCTTGTGTGCAGTTCAAGGCATTATGGACTGTCATTGTTTTTGGTTGCTTGCTTGTTTAATGAAACATCTTGGAGCAATCCTTCCCTCTTGGTTTCCGAGCCATTAGCTCTTCATCAAAGGTGCCGTCTGCCACATCAGCTTTCTCCTGGAATATGAGATGGGAGAGTGAACCAAGCCATCAGTAGCTGCACACATAAGACAGTGAACACTTAACCTTCGTATTGTCCCTGGGCAGTTTCCACTTCCAGGGTCATTGCTTTAGATAAGTAGGTAGGTAGGAAGATAGGTAGGTAGAAGGGGAGGGAAGGAGGGAGGAAAGGATCCAACATCCTTTAAAGGAGACTAAGACCATCATTTATCAAATGACAGGACAAAGCACACCAACTTACCAAGTCCTTGCAAAAACATCTCTGGCTACTAAAAAATTAATCGGCACCAGATGGCACAACAGCCGCTTGTCACAGAGCCAGGCTTGAGCCACAAACAAAAGCCTTTTGCTCTATGGGAAAAGTCAGAAGATCACTGGAAGATCAGGAGGAGAGAGCAGCAGGGGTGGCAGGCCCCTGAAGGTAGGCATGGAAAAGACACAGAGCCACTCTGATTGTCTGACACTACAGCAGGTAGGAGTGTCCTTGCTGTGCAGAGAGAAGGAAAAGACAGCTAAAGAAGATGCAGAGAACAGCCTCAAACATGTCACCACCATGTCAGTTCAATGTGTGCACGCTACTGAAAGGCACTGACTGAGTCATTGCATCAAGCCACAGTTTGCTCAACTAGGATTTATCGAATAAATCACAACTGACTAGGTCCATGCATTGTAATAAGGAAATCTAGGTCCACAAAATGTTCTGTCCTAATATCAAAGAAAGCACATGGAAGCTTCATCCAATGTCACCCTCTGGGGGAGATGGGCGGCACATTAATTAATTAATTAATTAATTAATTAATTAATTAAATAAATAAATAAATAAATAAAGTGTGAACCCAGTCCCTCTGCTCAGTGATAGAATTCCTGCTTCAGTGGGATGCAGGAAAAATCCTGGGTAAAAAACTGGAGAGCTGCTATTAGTGAGAACAGTTTTTTTCAATCTAATGCTCTCCAAAAGGTTTGGGTCTACAGCTACCAGAATTTCCCTATCAACCTGGCTACAGAAATTCTGGAAGTTTTCATCCTATTGCACTTTCAGGAGAAAATAACGTTGACAGCATTGAACTAATCAAATCAGCTATCTGATCTGGTCGAAGGCAGTGTCTTATGCCTTCAAATTCCTTGATTTTAGACAAATGCATGCAAGGTGTCACCTCCTCCCATGTCTTTATTTGCATCATAATGGTGAGTGCTTTCTTTTCTGAAAACACTTTCTTCCATAGTTTGTCTGCTGGGGATTTCTCATTACATCAAATAATATTCTGGAACAAACTGCAGAATGGAGCAAACCAGAAGAAAGGCTGGGATCTGCTGGGAGATCCAGAGATGTGATGCAGTTTGAATTCTGAACTTAATTCTCATGTTTAATTCTTTAAACAGCTGCTGTATATGTCTTCTTTGGAAAGTATTTTGCTTTAGCAAAAGGTTCCAGGAATGAAACATTCTCCGACGGAACAGTTTAATGGCCTTATACGATCTGCTTTTCAAATATAAATAACAACCTTAGCTTGTATGGAAATGATACACTTTGACAATACAAGGAAACAGCACCAGTTTTAATAGGCACTGGTATACCTTTTCAACCCTCTTCCTATTCTAAATGTCCACTGTCCACCTCCCAGATGTCATGCCCTACAGTTGTCCAGGGTCCAACCCTATCTTAACTGTAAGAGGATCTCAGTTAGATCTGCAATACATGAGCAAAGCCTTCTCTTTCTCCATGATCAAAACCAAGGTCAGACATGGCATGGATTTCATTGCAGATTGCCTCTCTTTTAGTCTTCATGTTCCTCACCTAAAAAACAGAAGCAAATCCCCTTCCTCCATTGCCACATGCTTGTTTTAAGATCTTTTCATAGGTGGTCCTCCACAATGTATAGGGAGAAAGACCAGGACAGCTAATTCCACCCATTCACATTGCATTCCCTGCTAAACTAATGTTGGATGTCTGCAACAGAGCCTCAGGGCTCATAGGCATATATACAGTCAGGACTCTACTAGAGAGATGATCCCAACCTGTAGTAGTCTGCATGGGAAAAACTCTATACAACGCATAGTCTCACCTTTGCAGATATGTCATATGAATAATAAGGCACAGAGCAAATAGGACACGTGATCTCAAGGCATGGCCAGTGATTAAGGTCCACCTCTCAATTACACATCTTGTTAGACACCTTTCTTGAATGTTCGTACAGGGTTCCTTGGTTTTTATGTTCTACATTGTTTAACTTTGATTTAATTAGGTATAGATTTAATTAGGCTGTATAGGGTCCAGTTTGTTTATTCTGTCTATTCTAAAATGGTCATCTGGTTGATATTCCTCTATCCCTTTAGTGTTAGAGCTGCCTAGGTTTTTAATGGGTCTACTATGGATTTTGGTATCTTCTTCTTTAATTAATATTTCTTTATTACTGTCCTGCCCTTAGTTGTTAAGTGCAAAATAAATTATATTATTATTCCCTCATGAAGGTTTATATGAAATTGTAATACAGGCATAATCCTGCCTATTACCTCTATCAGAAGAAAACTTTCTCTGATATTTTGCCCAGTGAGTGCCATAGCAAAACACTAGGTTTTTGTTTAATTGATATAATATTAGATTGTATTTTATTAACTTTTTTTTAATGGCCATCTGTTCTTATAATCTGCTTGTGATATTGTACATTGATTTCCTGACCAATGCTGGAAAGTATCTAGCAATGAGGCTACCCCAACTGGCTTAGAGATATGTTTCTTCACACCATGCAGTAGCTTTCATATCCCTACCTTTCCCCATCCTGCCTTTAAATAACCTAAAAATTAAAGTATTTTCTGCAAAAAGAAATGATGATGATGATTATGATATGTCTATTTTTCCAGACCTCATTTGTGCTTCAAAGTAGTGAAATGTGGAAAGTCGACTTCGTTAAAGTATAGATTTGTAGGATTTTGAGAAATGCAATAGATAGTTTGGGGAAAGAAAGATTCTACTGAATGCAGTCACAATTTCTGGACCCACCAACATGTCTATGTTGTGAGTAGTGGTCTATAAATATACAGAAGAGAAGTACAGTGGTTCCCCTTTTTGAACTGTAAAGATAAATCCTTTTCAAAGGATGAGAGGGTTGCTAGCACTTACTTTGGATAACTTATTTCAGTGCTACATGGCTAATGAGAGTCTTATATATTTCAACGGGAATAAATCTCACTGAACTGACTTATTTTTCAAAAGGCATAAGATTATGTTACAAACCATCTGGAAATGTTGCACATTGCATCCAATGCAAAGAATATAAAATGCTCACTGGATTTATCGTTGTGGTGGCCTTGGCTTTTGAGAAGAAACTCTTGCTGATAAAAATTAAGAGATGAATTGAAGGGCTCCAACTGCATCGCTGGAATGACAGATGCTGCAGAAACATTTTGTGCTGCAGAAGAATTTCTGGATGGGGTTCAAGGGGAAACATGTTGAGAAGATGAATCTGAGCATTCCCACCAAATATTCTCACTGACCCTCTTCCTGGCCAACTTTTATAAAACTGGGAAAAGAAAAGAAGCATCAGCCTTCCTCAAGCAATGCTCACTAATTCACAGTACTATGTGGCTTTTACTAGGTGGGCTTCATCAAATGCCAAAGTTGGAGAAGGGTGGAAGCAATTAGAAGAAGCAGCGGAGGTGGGCTGACTTCTCCCAAAGGCGACTGAACATGAACATGAACTCTATTATACTCAAGATCCAGTACTGGCTAAAAATCACTTCCCACAAATAATAGTGGACACTTAAAATTGAAATAACACATCTGAAAACATGAGGATCATCTAATCTGCCCTGAAAATCTATGCTCCCCCCGCAAAAGAGGCTTCTGTTTTTTTCTACTTCATTCAAATTTCAGTTGGTGTTTGTGAGCCTCGAGCTGGCTGAGAGTTGTGATGCTCATCTTAAAGCAGTGTTTTTCAATCTCAGAATCTTTAAGATGTGTGGACTTCAACTCCCAGAATTCCCCAGCCAGCATTATGGGAGTTGAAGTCCACACATCTTAAAGGTTCTGAGATTGAGAAACGCTGTCGTAAAGCATCTGGTTGATTTTTGGGGGGGGGGGGGGGTCTAAAGGTTTATTATACCTATTTTACTACTTCTTACTCTCTCCCAAAATGTGGAAAATAGCACTTGCCACAATAATCTCCTGACAACTTTCAGTGATCTTAAGGGGATCCACAAGATGGAAAAATTGAGTTGGAAAGAGCATGAAGCCTATGAGTTGGACAATCCTAGATTAACCTATCTGGGGTAGGGAGAGAAATTTGAATACAAACTGAAATTCAGTTATCCTGCAACATTCATACCTCTCCTTTCTTCAAAGAATATGTTTATTTCCTTTTTGTTTAACAGAGAAAAAAGGAAGAAAAACAAACAAGCAAAGGAAAAGCAACAAAAACACATTATGTACCAGAAATATCTTTCAATCTAGTGCTGAAACAACTCATTAAACCTTGACCACACAATATACTTTTTATAATCATCCTTCCATTAGCCAAAGACCAGTTCACAGACAGAAACCAAACTTTGATCTGTGATCCAGGATTATATTTTTCCAGCATGTTTTATGCTATCCCTCATGCTCAAAAAAAAAAAAAAATCCATAGTTCTCTATATAGTGATAAATTCCAGATTAAGACTGTATAATTTAAAAGTATATCAATATCCTTTAATTTTAATGATCTTTGTAACACCAAAGCAACAATCTTATGGATGTCCAACCAACCTGGAACATTAACAGAACAAGCCAATACTATATGTGCAAGAATCCCCTAATCCATGTTACACTTCCAACATAATGAAGTTGACAAACAGCCTTTTAAAAATATTCTCTAGAGCATTTTGTAGAGATGAAAACGTCTTTCATTCAGTCAATCTCCTCTGAAGTTAATAAGACATACACTTAATATTTTTAAGACTCTACTCTTGATTCGCTAATATAAAATATTCGAAATCAGTACTGTATTCCAAAGTTCTTGGAAATAACTAGAAGTAGTAGTAGATGTTATGATGGTCACTGACCAGACCTCTACAAGATTAAAAAATAATTAAAATAATTAAACAATTTCTACTTCAAATAAAATAAAATATAAATATAAAATTATAACTAGGTCATTATGGCAACCAAGGGATGTCTAGCTTTATGGACAGTATAACAGAATTTAGCCAGATTCAAGGAAACAGAATTGCACTGGTCTCATAACAAGAAATGTACATAAAATAAATCAGAATTGTCTGAGTGTCTTGCCAGATAGGAAGTCATAAAGTGGGCCCTTATGTCCTTATAGAAGGAGCAAATATAACAGGAATGGGCTAGCTATTCAGTGGATCCTTCACAAGGGCACAATCTTAGCTTGTAAAGAATTTTTTGATATTTGCCCTTGAGAACAGCTGTTAGGAGGACATTGAAAAGTACTAATGTTAGTGCTCCTTGGAATTTGGGGACAGTTATTTGGTTTCAGTGTCTTGCAGCCTAAAACAAGGAGCTTCACTACTCAAGAACATCGTCCTGGGTAGGGTGTTTTTTTTTTTAATCCATTCAATCGTGTCCAATTCTCGGAGACTGCCTAGACAAATCCCTCCAGTTTTCATTGGCAAGATTTTTTAGAAGTGGTTTGCCATTGCCTCCTTCCTAGGGCTGAGATAAAGTGACTGGCCCAAGGTCACCCAGCTGGCTTTATGCCTAGGTAGGACTAGAACTCATGAGCTCAGGGTCTCCCAGTTTCTAGCCTGATGTCTTAACCACTACACCAAACTAGCTGTCCCTGGGTAGGGTAGATTGATTCAGTTGGGCTTCCAAGTTTCTAGCACGTGGCTTGAATGCAATAAGTGCTTGATGATAGTTCATCCTCAGAATGCCCTCTCTTGAGAACACATTGCACTGCAAAGTTTTGCAGGGATGATCCTTGCCGTGTTGATTCCTAACTATCACACATAACGAGCCACGTATGTGAGATGGGCGGCTATATAAATGCAATAAATAAATAAATAAAGTCTGCAATGAACAAAGAACCCAGACCTTTTGGGAAAAACAATAACTTTAACCAGTAGGCAATAGTAAAGATCAGCACACCCATTTCCACTTCAGTTAGACCTTCCTCCCTCCTTAATAGCACATGAGGGACACACGGGGCCACTTTCCAGAAGGGTGAAGGAGCTCCATGGTCCCAACTGAGCACCAAACAAAGTTATATGTATGCCTTAGTCAGATGTAGCTTTAGCACTACTGGAGGGTGGTGTACCCCTCTGTCGAGGTGGAAGGATCCTTTCGTTGCAATGTTTTGCTGATTGTTATGCATTTTGAATCCCATAATTTTGGTTGCTTTGTGGCTGAAGGCACTGGGAAAAATCATGCCTCGTCGTACGGTCTGGCCTTTTAGCCCCCACTCATGCACTGTATGTTACCTTGCTAAGATCTTTATTAAGAACTTCATTTTAATGTAATCTCCAGTGCTTTCTTAAGACAATAAGTGGCTAGGACACTCAGAAGTCATTTTAATCCAACCGATGCTTGTGATTGAAGCACTACATCATCTGTATACAATAAGATTACAATATGTTTATTAGCTACTGGGGGGGTTGATGCTCAGAACTACTTATTTTGGCCACAAGAGGGGTTATGTACAAATGGAACAGCAGGGGAGGCAAAATTCACTCCGGTCTTACTCTTCTTTAATTTGGAATATATTTAATACAGAGTCTTTCCATGCTACAACAAACTTTTGTTCTGGACTTCTCATGGAGTTTGAACATTAACAGAAGCAGCGCTCTCTCTCTTGTAGCATGCATGAATTTACCCGCAACTTTGTTCTGGAAATGAAATAAAAGGTAGCTCTGAAGTCAACGAATGCGATGCATAATACAGAACCTGACTCAGAGAAATATTTTGGTCCGATGTTGAACTACAACGATGTGGTCAAAGACAAGAGTGTCCAGCTTTAAAACCTGCCTATTTGCCAAATATGCTCTGAATTGACCTAACTGGACAATTTATTATATAAGTGTTTGGCATAAAGCTTACTTATTATGCTTAAGAAGTTGATGGGCTGGTAATTAACAGGTAAGTGTTGACTGCTTTTTCCCATCATAGTGATGATCTTTCATTATTTATAAAGGAATAGAATAGGTTTAGGTTTATCCAAAGCACCTTCCGGTGCTCACAATCCAGGAGCTGTATGTGATTCTAACATATCCGGCCCAAACTGTGAGCCGAGGAGTAGTTTAATATCATGCAATTTCATAATTTTAGGTAATCTAAAGTCCTCCTGGAATATTATGACAATGAATATTTCAGACATGCCAACAGAAATGCTCATATGCACGGACAAGTCCACAGATAGAATAGACTGGGTAATTGCTTGAAAACCTGTAAATGGTTAAAAAAGTCACAAGCACAACAGTGTTTATGCTAGATGAAATATGCTTCAAGATACAGACAAACTTTTGGTGGGGAATCTCAAACAGGTATGAAAATACAATGAAGCAAGCTTACCAGTGAACACACACAAAACAGAGAAATCAAATCTAAGAAGTCTGCTTATCTGTAATATAACTTGCACATCTTGTGCCTTTCTCTGTATTTTGTAACAAAAGATTAGTCTAGTAAGGATGTTAAATTTAGATTAGGGTCTAGCCTGATTCTCTTTGCTTTTAGCATCGGTTAATAAAAATGAAGGGCTTGAGATGGTGGTGGTTTTTCTGTTTCTATACAGTATGTCTTCCTTTCAAATCGTTTCAGCTGCAAGACGTTAATACATCACCTGAAAACTGTGCTATCTTCCTTCAAAATCATGCACATATACGGACATTTAGTCAATTAACAAATGACAAATTGATAGGATGACTTGACATGCAGTATTGTAGCCCACTTCTTCTAATCTCATAGCAACATTAAATGACATCCCCCCTTGAATCATGGTGTGTGTGCAGGTATGTGTCTACAAGTGTGTGACAGAGAGAGGAGAAGAGTTGGGGTTCTTTGAAAAGATACTTTTTTTTATTCTGATGGAACTGTGCCCAAATTTAATATCGACAAAATATTAATCCTAGCAGCACTCTTCAATTAGATCAAAAGCCATCAATACCAAAACTTCTGCAACTCCCCTGACAGCATCTGTGGATCCTCAAAACCAAGTATTAACCATTTGGGGGGGAAAGCCTTTCTAAACCTACAGCCATTGTTTTCAGAGCAAGGCACTGCTACAAACTAAGCTAGGGGTAATGTCCCTCTTGCTGGATGGAACAACATTAAGGATTAACTACTCACCAAGAGGAAATAAGATTGTGACCTTTTATATCAACAAAGGGGAGGAAAAGGGGAGGTTTGCTAAAGCTTATCTTGTGCAACGGAATATAGATAGAAGCAACTGACATCTTGGACCAGGGCTGCCATCTGCCTGCTCATACACAATCACAGGAAGAGGCAAAAAGCATAGTCATAGAGGACTTCGATGTCCTCTATTAGATGTGGTGTTTGAAGCTGAGGAGCAAAGAGCAGATTCAGGGCTACTTTGCAGCTATCTGCTTCCACCTCAACTGCATTGCTTCCATGCTTCCTCCAACAGGAGTCCTTTCCACCTGTATTACAAGCCTCACAGAATGTTGACAGGCAGCTTAGACTCAGGTTCTGAGGCTGTCCATCAGTTCTCCAGCTGGTGAGATATTTTCCTGCCCTCGGAAAAAGCAAATGCATGGCTTGTACAAAACTATGGTATTGGGGTTTTTTCCCCTTCTTCTTCTTTTGTACGCTGCTTTTGATCACGGATGAAATTTCAGAAGGAACTTTCTCCAAATCGTTTGGAGAAGATTTGTTCACATCTCCTCCAAGTATACACCATTTTCTACGAAGCTTTTGAGAAGAGAAGGACAAACACCAACAGTCCATATGCATTGATTCTGCCTGTCCTGCAACAGGGTCAGTACTGATGGATCACACCATTTCATTCTTAAACCCATGTAGATTTCTTTTACATCCCTAGTGTGCACCCACACACAGCTACACACACAATTTGGGGCTGGATTAACTTTAGATTTTTGTTACCCACCCATGCCTCAAGTTAGAGCAAAACATGAAAAGTGTTCTCTGTTTCAATCCTAGTACTTCTTAAGTCTTCTTCCCTTCCCTTCCCAACAAAAAAAGTTGCTCTGGTTTTGAGACAAACAAATGTGAATATGCAACAGTTTATATAAAAACCTACTATAGCTCTAAGAATTGAACGTTTCCAACTTGGCTAACAACTTTTTCACAAGAACAAGACTGCAACTTCATTTTTCAACCGTAGAGCATGTATGAAACAGCAGGACTAGCCTGAATGGCTATTTCCTCCCTTATCCAGCTGGATTCCATCTTCCATTTAGTGAAGAACAATTCATGATACGGTCATGCAAGGATCATTTTGGCAAGCTTAAATAGACAACTAGGGCACCTTATGTAACAACAACAGTAGCAATAATATGCAGACATTCCTCTAAAGAAAGTTCAGATATTTTGAGAACATTTTTCAAAAACATGCCATTGCATTGTCATTAACAACATCTTACAGACAATATCAAGATGGTTTAACTTGTCCAGCTGCAAGTGATCCAACAGGTTGGGCTTTTTGATAGCTTTCTTTTAAAAAAAAATGAAGTAGTGTCTCCTACCTATCAATGATCACAGGATCCGAAGGAGTCTCGTTACGGTTCCCGCAACTTTTCTTCTCACAGCAACGACTGACGATGGAACAAGCACAAGAGGAAAACTATTCAGTATGTATCACAAGCAGTGCTACATCATTGCTTTTAGGGTTCTATTCTCAGTTACCTGAATTCAAGGGCAGGCACACGGTGCGTGAGAATGTCACAGTACCCTGCACAGTGTCCATTCTCACCAGTCGTTGTACAGTCATCTCACCAGACACACAGCTTCCTTGGCTTCCCACATTCCAAATAATACATTTCAGATCAAAAAAGGAAGGCCGCCCTTGGGGAGAGAGCCGTACAGCAGAAAAAGGTAGAAAGAGGAAAACACGAGGACCTTCTGCCATTTTGCAGCAATTAAGTCTGTTCAGAAGTTCTTCCAAAAGAAGGTTGATACAAATCTTAATGCAATCTAAGAATGAGATAGTATAACAGGACTTGTCTGTCTGTTTTGTTTTGTTTTTGCTGAAGGAAAGAGAAGTAGGGAAAATCAAAGACAGACTTCACCAAAGTATGAACACGTATATCCAGGCACAGTATCAGCTTCTTTGGACATCCCTCTATTAACACTGATACCCACAGCAATGGGTGACCTTTTTAATGTTCCATAAAGTCCTGTGGTAACCTTCTGTCACTGGAAATTAAAATGTCCCTCCCCTCTGCAAAACCCTAGTGGACTGAGCCCTCCCACACATTACTCCTCAAAAGTATAAGCTGGAATTGCAAGCTGATATGACTATGTAAACCTTCTTTGTTGTAATGCCACTGCAACTGGAGCCCCATCATTTAATGACAATCAAGCGCTGAGGATGAGATAAAATAAGCATTTCCAAAATAGAGATAGAATGGGTAGCTTTGCACAAAACACCCAAGTCAATTCAAAATCTAGTCGCTGCATTCACACATGCTAAGCTTGATTAGTATGTAACTGTGGTTAGGCTTTGGGTGGCTTTCATTCTGTATGAACTGGATGCATTGGGCAAACTCAAAAATGGCTTAATTCGATAACCAAGATAAGGGTGTTTTACACACAAGGGACCAGTTTGCATTTTTTTGAGGGTCCCAAATGAGAGCATAAGATGGTCCATGATAGACTTCCCTTGCTGTAGTTTAGATCTGAAATAATCCAAAAAACTGGAAAGAATGCAAGGACAAGAATCTAAAGGTTCTGATTAATAGCGTATATTAGAACAGGGTTCCTCCACCTTGGCACCTTTAAGACAGGGGGACTTCAACTCCCAGAATTCCCCAGCCAGCCTGCAGCCCTGGGAGTTGAAGTCCACCTGTGTTAAAGTTGCCAAGGTTAAGGAACCCTGTATTAGAAGGAAGGTTAAGGTTACAACACAGGAATTTCAGCAAGTGTGCTTCTTTCAAATGAAAAACCTATATAGAGGTAATTCAGGGCATGAACGCTCTTCTTTTCTTCCTCATTTTCCAGTGTAGGGGGCTGAAAGCTTGCCTCTTTTGTAAAGAGGGGACAGTCTGTTTCCTTTTTCATAACTGGCAGCCTTTTTATCAATGTAAGAAGTAACTCTTCCAGTCCTAGGTACAAAAGGAATGAATCCAACCAACAAATCTGTAATTTACCAGTCTGGATACAATAGTAGACTCACATATTTTTAGCAATCCATAGTAGTATAACCCTGATTTGCTGACCAAGTCACAGTTTATTGGGGTCATACATAACACGCAACCATAAATATTTAATTAATATTTAATTTTGGTGTTTTCTGTAAACCACCCAGAGTCACTTTCTAGTGAGATGACCAAATGTGAAATATAAATAAATAAAAATAAAGTATGACTTACAAAACACAGTGGTTCACATATTCTGCTAAGCCATGGTTTCTCAGACCATGATATATTGGTTAAACTACAGGTTGAATTCACATGTATTGAGCCATAGTTGATGGCTTCCAAATCAAAAAGGCTGCACTGATGTGATATGCTAAGTCAGTACCAAACAAGGTTTATCATAAATTAGTATGAAGTGACAATCTGTATATTACTAGGATCTATTTTCTTCAGGAAGTGTGTGGGATCTAGAAGACAGAAGTCCTTCTGTGTCCTGACCTGAAATAAGTTAGTTGAAAACAAATGGCTTTTAAATAAATAAGGTGGAACCACAAATCAAGCAGATCAGCCTGATTCGATCAGTTTCCCAGAACCAGATAATATCTCATTGGAATGGTCTCTTAGACCAGTGGTCTCCAAAGTGGGGTGCACATACCACTGGGTACCCTTGATTATCCATCGGAGTATGGGAAAATATTAGAATTATACTTAATATACAAAATTAGAGAGATATAGAGAAATGTTTTATAATGTACATAATATAGAAGTATAATAGTACAGGAATATAAGAGCCAGTTTTGCAGAGTGGTTAAAGGCACCAAGATGGAAACTGGAAGACCACAAGTTTCAATCCTGCCTTAGGCATGAAGCCAGCTGGGTGATTTTGGGTGAGTCACACTCCTTCAGCCCTAGAAAGAAGACATGGCAAACCACTTCCAAAAATATTGCCAAGGAAACTGTAGGGATTTTGTTTGTTTGCTTATTTATTTGCCATATTTATATAGCCACCCATCTCACAAAATGTGACCCTGGACGGCTTACAATGAAAAACTATAAAATAGCAATATAAAAAACAATCAACAATGAAACCATTAATATACAATTAAAAAGCAAGGAGAGAGCATCAGATATTACAGACAATTGAGCCATTTCATCATGGTGATAACTCGTCCATGTTATCATCAAGAGTCAACACTGACTTGAAGGCACAAAGCGTGTGCGTGTGTGTGTGTGTGTGTGTGTGTGTGTGTATTACATACATATATTGGAGGTTTGTCTTAAGGGGTTTTTTTTACTGATAAGAGTGCACAGTCCACAAAAATTGGTGACCACTGTCATAGATGACTAAGCTTCTGCTAAGCAGCAGCTTCTGCACTGCTTTCTAGCCATCCACAATGGTGGTGCTAAAGAACAGTAGAAAAGTGGACACCAATCTCCAGCAAACTAAGATTGTTGCTAAAAGAGTAGAACTTATCCTAGGCGTTTGCACACTCAGTGGCAAGAATGCCACTGAATCCTCAGTGTCCCCACTAACCCTTCTTAGAAATTTAAAGGACAGCCACTGCAACTCATTGATTAATTTACCTGACCAGAAACAGGACAAAGGGGAGCTGGAGTATTCAACAGAGTCTTGGGAGGGGCATTGCCAAAAGAGGTGGAATTCTGGGAAACTGGGGGCATGTGATTGGTTATACCTCCCATATCAGCTGTTTTATGAATGGGCAATCCTTCCAGCAATGTAATGGGCAGTAAGAATAACCCTGAAGAAGAGGAGGAAGAGCTACAACCAAGACAATGGTCAGATAAAAGAAATCTGAGTCCAGGGCAGAAATGTAATTTGAGAAAGTGTCTCAGACTTGACCCTCCCTAGTCACCACAGATATAAAGAGAGGATGGGGAGCATATTCAGACTTGCAGGATTCTATTACTGTAACCTTACAATAAAAGTAGTATTAGCATTCATAACTCTGGTTTCCTAGTCCGGTCTATCACGAGGGGCAGACAAGCAATCATTTTATGGGAGAATTCAAAACAGGTTTGCCATATTCCAAATGGACCTAACAGTCTGAAATGGTTAGGGATTCCTATCATCATTAAATATGTGCATGTATAAATAATTACTATAATTTACAGTACTCAATATTATAATGGGAACAATGTTCACCAGATGGCCTATGGGACGGTTCAGCCTTCTGCCTGGACATAATGAGTGATGGTCATCCTAAGCTGATTCCTCTGTCTTATGGCTCTAGATGATGAAAGCCAACTTGAATAGAGCAGACTAAATCATAAACCATGACTTACAAAATCCCAATGGCTGCTGCATAAACCCTGTTATGCAAAAACAGGGGTTTAATCAGTGAACTTTTCTTCTATCAGGAAACAGCTTAGATGAGGTTCATAACAGTTTTATTTCCTAGTCCTTGACCAGTTCAAGACTTGCACTGGCATAGCTTGGCTATATTGTATGGAGAGCAAAACGCCCCATGCCTGGGCCTCACGGTGCAGGATGTCTCCTCTTCTTATAAGGACATAAAGTATGCTTTGCATGCCAGACTCCAATTCCTGGCAATGCAGGAAAGATTAGGAAAAGCCCAGCCTGAAATTCTAGAATAGAATTTCTACTAGAAATTCTACTCTTAGCACTGGATTAGGCTGAGTTCAGATATCTTTCTAAGCTTTAGACTGGCTGAACACATTGAGCTAAGGCATAATGTAGTTTGCTTAGTTTAGGCTTGCTGTGCTGTGTTGTGTTGGCTGCCCAATTATGGGATGTGCCTGAGCAAACCATTGCTACCTCTAAGGTGTGACCTGTTCTTTTCAAAACATGATTTGTGGATAAGCATGGCATGACCCTAACCTGTTCAGGCTTAGTTAATAAACCATGGTTGATACAAGTCCATATGTTTGTGAATATATGAATCCAGCCAATGTAAAGCAGGTTCTCTTTCTTCATTTCTAAAGTAGGGGATATCAATGGAAGCTTAGCTGCTGCAAGTAGCAGACATGGAGAAGCTGATCCAAATTCCAGATGAAGGTGTGAAGATCAATGGGCACCTTCACTGCCACGATCCCAGTCTGGATTATGAACCTTGTATCAGCTTTTGCTTTATTAAAACAAACACAATCAGTTCCTGATTTTCTGAATGCTGAATGTAAGATTGAGTGTGCTTGATGGTAGACGATTATCCACATGCCCAGGACTACAGAAAGGATAGTGTGAAGAACCTGGATGTCTCAAAAATCTCCGCTGCTCAAAAAACGGTTTACATCTTTTCCCTCCCCCTTCCCAAAAGGTTTTAAAATTCAGCCTTCAACTTTCACTAAAAAAAAAAAATCTGTCTCTAATTTCAAACTGAAATAAGCCCCCAGCATGGTGGCCTTTGTTTTGTTGTCTTCTGCTCAACTCCTCCCTGGCATTGCATAACAAAAGTGTCTAAATTCACACCATCTGGCCAATAAAGACCTAAAGCTCGCTGGCTGCCTGGATCAGCCGATCTTGTCTGCCGCTGTCTAGTCTGGGCCTTGTGGCGAAAGTCACAGCTGTGGGTCTCACTTGTGCTCAATGCAACTCTGTTATTAGCCAGCTGTAGGCCTCGAGACTACTTCTGTTCACATTATAATACCTTTTCACCCCCCCTTAAGCATCAAGGGCAGAGAGGCTTCTGGCAACAGCTGAACAAAACCCAGTTTTCGTCTTGCAAATAGTTGGCAAGGGGAAAGGATTATTCCAGGAGGAGAGGTGCCTTATTTTTATTTATATCCATCTGACAAACCGAGTGTTTGCACAGATATTCTATTCAGCGAAGAAGGTATCGGGACCTGATGCACCGAACGTCTCCACGCTCGCTATTTTTGTTCAGATGGCAGTTTCATTAAAATCAGTGGGACTTCAGAGAGCCTGCACTGACATACAGGCAGTCATCAATAATGCAGACCGTTTGGCTCCTCCCCGAAAATGCTAAACGGGAACGCTAATTATTGTGAAACAGAGATTTTCCTTTTTCTACCAGTGACACATCACTGCATCTGCATAAATATTTAGACAACATTCCTGCTAAGCTTGCATCTGTCACTCGGAGAAAGGTGTAGGGATTCTGAATACACTTGTCTGCATCCAAGCAGAACAGTCACACCGTTCGGTATGTCAAATCAAAAAGATGTTTATTTTCCAAGGAAGGTTGAAAAGGATGGTCCTTCACTCAAAGACAACGGGCGTCCACTTTTAGGGGCAAGGGTAGTAAAGTACATTAAATTTTGATACACTGTTACTAACGCGGACTAAACTTAGCAGCTTTCAAAACCGATGCACTGCTGAAATCAGCCCATAGCAAGATTTGATTGTGGTGCTTAAATAATGTCGACATTAACTCAAGTCCAGAGCTAAGGTATGGAGTAACTTAAAAAAAAAAAGAGAGCAAATTAACCCTTCTAAAAGTGATGAATACTGTCCAAATAAGTTGATTGATGTTTCAAACCAAGTGGCCTTATTGGTCCTACCAAGCTGTTGTATCTCATGAAAAGGATATCGGGAAAATATCATGCTTCCTTAGCTGATTTATAACAGCTATCAAAACAACCCTTTTATAATTATAATGTTAAATTCTTATACCATCACCACCACCACCACCACCCATGGCTTTAAACACAGGTTGTTTGGACAAATATAAGAACAAAACAGATGGAGGAAATAGCATTTGTGCAGTGTGTCACATAATCATAAATCTGTGAAGAGAAAATGCCAGCCTCAGTTTGGTATTATTCTAAGAAAAACTTTGCATTCCAAACCCTCTTTCCGCCTTGTTTTCTAATCATCCTATAAAGTTATACTTATGCTACAGTGTTCCTTCGGAAAAGCATCTCTGTTTTAAAACTGGACTACGTTCTCAAGAAGTCAACAGGTAAAATGCAAAATATGAGTCTTGTGTCTAAAGGAGACGCAAATTAATTGCTTGTTATCTCATAAAGCTAAATCTTGAACCCATGAAATGTCACGTTTGCTACTGCATAAAGGAGCCATGTTTTCCAGCCAGGGGCTACATTTTATTTCATTTAGCTTCCAGGTAGGATGGCAGCAAAACAATTATGCCTCTTTTTCAGCCAATTTTTTCTGCCCCCCATTTTTGGGAGTTTTGGAGGGGCATTTAAAACAAAATAGGCTTGTTAAGTCTCGCAAAGTCTTAACAAACTTTTTTTTTTTGCTTGCTTGCTACTTCTTAAAAAACAAAACACTAAATTATGCTCAATGAGAATGATTTAAAGATGGGTTTAACTCTCCAGTGGGATTTGATTGGGTGTGAACCGTGCCCAGTTACATGGCAGTAACTAAACAATCTTCACTGGTTTGGAAATCTAAGCAAGGTTGTACCTGATTAATACATGGATGGGAAAAATCTCAAGGTTGTAGGTTATAATGAGAAGCTGAAAAGCAATATCCTGGGAGAAAATGATGGGAAACTGTTTCTGTGTTACTGTATGGAAACCTACATAAATATATCCTTGAAATCACCAGAAGTTAAGTTCATTTCAGAGGAGGCCTAACCTTTTCCCTTGCACCTATTTTGGCATTTTCATCAGTCTTCCTTTGTTTTAAATCAGTATAATGATCTCAGACAATTTAAGCATACTTCACTTGAGAGTTAATTTTACTGAAACCACAGGTGAGTAGATTGTGAGCCCTGAAAATGTAGAAGCACTAATGAGGTAGGAACTAATTTCACCAAAATTCTCTCTCCTTTCCATTGAATTTTAGATTGCAAACAATTATGGCTGAGAACCTGTTCTCGCTGCTTCTAGCCAACCAGAATTCTTTATTAGTTAATTATTAATTTTGTAGTTCCCCTTTTCGGTAACAACAGTGCCCAAGGAGACTGACAATAAAACACAGATAAAGCAAGAGCAATCATTACAACTTTAAAATTCTAATTGCACTACATATACAAAAACAAATCAGTAAGAAAAATTTTAGCAGAGAGGATGGATAGATAGATAGATAGATAGATAGATAGATAGATAGATAGATAGATAGATAGAGACAGACAGACAGACAGACAGACAGACAGACAGCAAACCGCTCAGAGTCACTTCCTCGTGAGATGGGCGGTGTCTAAATTCGAAATATAGACAAATAAATGAATAAATAAACAAATAAATAAATATAGCTAAGGCATATATGTTCCTGTGACCCGATTTGACATGTCCAGAAAAGGAGGCTAGCTAACTGCAAATACATTCTTGCCCATCATCAAACCCAAGCCTTCAGATTCAGTGCAGAGTCCCCAAAATACCCAAGTGCAAGCTTTAGTCTTCAAAGAAAATATCATTCCATCCATTGCAGCTTGAATCCCCTATTCCCTGACCAGCCGTTTGATTGACAAAAGGCGCCACTGTTTAATGGATTAGATTTTCATTTGCTTGTCCTCATCCAATCCATTTCTAACATCAGACATTGATTTGGAAATCTTGTTGCTTCCTTAGAGTTAGCCAAAAAGGAGTGAATTGGGTGGTATCAGCATGTTGGTAGCATCAAACCCCCAGCTCCTATCAATCTCTCTTAGTGCTTTTGCATATGTGTTAAATAGCATAGGGGACAGCCTGGAACCAGAAGGATTTAAGAGATTCCCTTGGCAACGTCTTATGAAATCATGCCCCCGAAACACAGAAGCAATCATAAGAAACAGAGTGTTTTAGTTCTCCAAGTTCCATCTCAACCAGGTGCCCCAAAAGCCACTCAGAGTCCAACAGAACCAATGAGAACTTATTCCCCCTATCTTATAGAGCAGTGTTGTCCAAACTTGGCCACTTTAAGATGAGTGGACTTCAACTCCCAGAATTCTGGGAGTTGAAGTCCACTCATCTTAAAGTGGCCAAGTTTGGACAACACTGTTATAGAGGGAAGCAAAATTGTCTTTGTCCCTTAACTAAGCCTAAAGCTGGACTGAAACAGATCCAGACAAGGCAACACCTTCATATATCCTGGAAGCTGAGATAGCCCTACCTTGTCCAGGAATGAAACATTAGACTAGCTGGAAATTTCACCAAAACACACATACAAACACACACAAACTCATCTGGCTTGAGAAAAGAGACTGTTCTGTAGCAGAATGGGTGGTATACCAACGAAACATCTATTCTCTCCACTAACCTGGAGGACTGTAGATTAAATTGATGTCCTGAAGATGATATGGACAGATGTCGATCTGGCAAATTTGGGTATGAATGTTGTGGTGAACAAACACAGTAAACCCTGAACAATATGAAAAACTATAGACAGTCGTTCCCGAGTGCTCACACACATAAGCTAGGGTTAGTTTCTTATTTTCACTGGATCTGTGCTATTATGCCAGCTATTTGATTATGAAGACCACTCCCCCGGGCAAAACTTTCAGAAACAGTAATTCCAGGGTATGAGAGAGGGTTTTTTTTTTCATTCTAGTATTTTTCCTGCATGTGCAGTGTCCGCTTTTCTTTTCTTTTTCTTTTTTTTCGGATCAACCAAATGTTGATCCATTGGTTGTGACTGGAATTGACCAACTGGTTTGTCACCCAAGCCTGACATTGTGGGCTGAGAGAGAGCGACTGGCCCAAAGTCACCTACCCGGCTTTCCTGCCTAAGGAGGGACTAGATAATGTCGATGAGGTGTTCACATCAGCACATTTGGGTAAAATTAAATGTGGGTTGGAGATCAAATATTCTGTCTGTAGTTTGGAAGTCTGGAGATGGGGCCTTTGTTATTTTTACATTTTTCACAGAGCTTAGTGACACAGGGGGCTCAGAAAATAAATGTATGTTGATAAAGGACACCTGAATTAAAAAGGGGCTGTTGGGACCTTGATGTTAGCTGAGCTTGTTTTTCTTCTTGCAAACATTTCATTGCTAAACTAGGTAACATGGCCAGTGCTTCAACACAAAGGTTTGCTGGCTTTTATTATTCCTTAATGCTCACCCGGCAATCAATGCATCGATAAGGGAGAACCAACACAATAAGCAGGAACAATCTAAGATAAATCATGCAACCAAGCAAGGTCAATCAGAAACAGGCACACCAACTACAACTCTAACCATGTTAAGGAGGACAAGCTGTCACACCGAACTGTTCAGCAAACCCCACTTCCTTGTACTGACTATGTTACTTAGTCTGGTGATTAAACTTTTGCAAGAAGAAAGCCAAGCTCAGTGATGTAATGGTATATGGCAGTGTTCCTCAACCTTGGGAACTTGAAGATGTGTGGACTTCAATTGCCAGAATTCCCCAGCCAGCCATGCTGGCTGGGGAATTCTGGGAGTTGAAGTCCACACATCTTCAAGTTCCCAAGGTTGAGGAACACTGCCATATGAAAAAGACCTTGAGAGCCTAGGCTGAGAGACACTGCCTAGGGTATGGTCAGATGAGAGACAGCATAGCCCACACCTGGATTGTGGGTGGGGCAAGAGGCTCAGAAGGGACCCTCCTGATTTCTCAGGCTGTAAAGGAGATGGGGGGGAGTTGTACTTTCAGACTTGCAAGACTGATGTCGGCTTTACTAGGTAGACCAGGCAGGAAACACAACCAGAACTAATTCTACTTGATTGTAAAGCTACATTAACAGAACCTTGCAAGTCAATTAAAGACCTATACTCTCCACTATTGCTTAAAAAAAGGCAGCCAGACTCCTACTGCAAGACCACAAGGTGGCAGCTAAGAGTTGGAGTTTTCAGGTTCTCTTTGCTGCCGTCTAGTGGTGATGTGGAGTTTTGCATCTGAGATCTGGTAGATGAGTTAAAAGGCCACCACAATGGCTGGCATGGAGTGGGAATCATGGGTAATGGAATCCAACACCTTTGGATGGTCTTAGGTTGGAGAAGGTTGGCATAAACATTCACAAACTGTGGGTTCCTATAGTTTATGCCATAAGAAATGGGTTAACCTTTAAATTACCTCAAGACCTTAATTGTTTTTTTCCAGCAAACAAAAATGCAGCCACCCATTTGGAAACATTTTAGAATCAGATGAGAAAAAGCTCCATTTGGATTCGTAATGCATCTTTCCTTTTGCTTTAAGCAATAACGAGCTGGAGTCCTACAGTGTTAAACCATAATGCAGCTGATTTGATTTGGATTATCTTAACTGGTGAACCTAGCCTTTTTGCTTCATAAACTAGGGCATATGGTATAGCAAAACCAACAGATTGGAAGTTAGTCAACAAACCATGGTTAAATAATTTTCTCCAAGCTTAATTCCATTGCATTCAGCATGTGTATCATACAGATAGGTATGCATTTAGCTCTGTGTGTATGATCACATAAGTTAAAACTTTCATCCAGTTCAGCATGTGCTGCCGTTACTAAGGAGTAAATCCTATTCAACAAAAAGGCAGGTTCTTTAAATATACTTTTTTCCAAGTTAGTTAAGGACCTAGTGACCTGCATACATCTAACATGCTAATCTTGGTTGGGTGTGTGTGACTTTGTTATGCAAACCCAGCCTGTCTGCCAAGTTCTGGATTCAATATATTGTGTGAACTCAAAAGGAGAACACAGTTGCTATGCTTTGTAAACCCAACCAGTGAGATTAACTTCTGAGTAAATTTTCTTAATGCTGTCACTTAATTCATTGCATTTGCACCTTTTCCAAGGCATACATTTCCACTTGAACCAAGGAAGTCCTTCTAAAAGGGTAGAGGAGTCCCTACAGCTTACATACATACTGTATATATTCCAGAAGGAACCATCTTAGAGAAGTATGCCTGAGAAGAAGCACCTGAAAAGCAAGAATGCCCACCACTCAATTTGTAAAAATAGTGAATTAAAAGTGAGTTAATTTTGAAGATATTATACCATTAATCTGAATGTTTCCAATTAACATGAGCTAAAATCAGTCTTCCAATTCCCCCGAGAGTAGGCAAAGATATTGTCATATCCTGATGATATTTCCTGTTACAACTTTCCATCAGTCTGCAATTTCCTTGACTGTCCTTACTTCCTGATCCAGAAAAGCCCAATGAAATTTTAGGGAACTGGGGCCGTCAAGGAGACTGGAGATTACTAGACAAGTTACTGTCCAAGGAGAAGGAGAACGTTCCTGCATCCTACTTAATCACCTTGGATTAATGGAAGCAGGAACATGATACTCAATAGCATTTCACTGACATTTCCTCTCTGGGGGTGAGGGGAGGAAGCAATCTATTTTTCATCAGATGGAGGAGGAGGAGGAGGAGGAGGAGGAGGAGGAAGAAGAAGAAATTTCTGCAGAGCACTGTATGGCACTATATTGTCTAACAGATCCATCATATATCATAGTCCAAGTGTCATACTAAAAAGAAGGAAAAAATTAAAAGGTGTTGTTATTGCTAAAGCCACCCAATATTTATTTTTGTTTGTTGATTTGTTTCAGTATACATCACTTACCTGAGTATGACCACATTAAACCCAGCAGAATTTCCTTCTGGGTAGACACGCATAGGATGTAACTGCACCGCTGGTGCATTAAATGCAAACAGACTCATACCTCGCTAAAGTGGGGCAACCATGACAAAGGACAAAGCTCAGAAATTGGCGGCCCTAAGACCAGAGATGTGAGGATAGAACTACAGCCTTCATGTGACTTTAGGCATGCATGCAGATATGTATAGACACTAATTCAGAAGCCAGAGTTGTGAAAGTTAAATTGCTATATTAAAATCAAGGAAAAGATGGATTAAAGCTTCTCTTTAGAAAGATCCCAGTCCCTTAACAGAGCAGAACCTCTAGCCAAGAGTTGGGTGAAGGGTCTTAAGATCATCTGGCTTAATATCATCTAGGGTTCCAACACTTCCCTGGAATTCTTTCCCCATTCTCAGGAAAGCTTAAAACAGAGGACATTAAACTCAAATATAACCTAGTGAATGCCAGACTGAATAGTGAGATCTTCAGAGAGGAGAACACTTTACCACTGTCTTCTTAAACATTATGTTTTAAAATTTTTATTTATAGCATTAATTATTAATACTTCCAGATTTTACCTAATGAGGTGACCTTCTCATCCCCTTGACTGGGTAATTAGCCTTCACACCAGTGAAAATTGTTTGTCACAGTTTCATCCAAATATGTCCCATTTCTCTTCTACCTTAACAATTTCCAGCTGGCCACCCATCTCGGCAACGTCGGCAACTAGGCCTGTTTAGCTACTGGACAGTGATTGTATCACATGCCGGCATCATGAACATAAAGGAACAATGTTGTCTTACCTGCACATAACTTCATGGGTGAGTAGAACTCTGCACATTTCTGGGTTCTTGTTTTGTCCTTCGTAGGTGATGGGCTATAACAACATGGAGAACGTGGGTGAGTCAGTTTAAAACAAGCAAGACACTCTTTTTTCTCTCATGATTTACCAATCTGAGCAGAGCTAAGAAAGTAAAAACAGGCCTAGGAATTGCAAATCTTCCAGAAGAGCCTTCTCTAACGTTGCCCCCTCCAGATACATTTAGAGTTCAGGATTTTGGGAGCTGCAGTTCCAGTATGGTCAAAAAGTACCAGATCGCGGAATGTCTTTTTGCACACTGCAAGTGAAGTGCTACCTAGAAACCTTCCTTTGAAGCAGCTTTCATAGAAGATATAGGCTATCCCCGTTAAGAGATGGTGACTGTTTCTCTGAATAACAAGATAGGTTGAGGTTAAAGGATAGGAGCAGAAATCTCACCTGTTTTGTGACTGAATCAATGAGTCTGACAAATAGATCTTGTTCAGTCCTGACACCTACAGGGAACAGGAAGAAAAAGGGATGGGAGCAGGATAAACATGTGGTTTTTTTCAAAGGATTTGTTCCCCAGCCAAGCACCCATTTTCATCTTTTAGATGATTGACAGATAGATAGATAGATAGATAGATAGATAGATAGACAGACAGACAGACAGACAGACAGACAGACAGACCGACCGACCGACCGACCGACCGACCCCACTACAGGCTGCCTTCTCTCACAGGTAAGCTGTTTAGGGGAGGAGATACCATAGTGCATGGCACTAAAGCACATATATATTGCATTCATATACAGCCACCCACATGATCCATCACATCCACCTTCCTCAACCTGGACCACCTAGACTCAGTGGATGACAATTATAGGTTATGGGAGCTATAATCAAGACTAAGAATAGTTACTATGTATCAATAACTCCTTCCTTTTCAACATTATCCATCAGCCCACATTTCTCTCCATTCCTTCCAAGCTGTTGTTCTTCCCTCCCTCTCCCTTTTTTCCATGGTGACCTCAAGGCAGGACTTTGGGGCAGATGTCATTCAGAAGAATGAATCAGAAGGCCTTCAAAATGCAGGCAGATTGCCTTACCATGTTTTTAATAAAGTCATAACATGTAATTGGATCCAAACTAAGTCATACTTGAATACTTAAGAATAAAACTGACCTTGAATCAAGTTTGACTGCCTCCATGCAGCTTTTCAGCAGTTACCAAAATGATTGGCCACCGCCTTTCCCAGGAGTTGCTAGTTTGTTCCCAGTCTAAACAACAGCCCCAGAATTCCCAGGAATTCTCTCACCCCAGTATTAACTAGAGTCAGTCCACTTAATTTCTAAGGTCAACCAAAGTTGGCTAGATGCTGCTTCAAATAGACCCATTACAATCAATGGAGCTTAGGCTATTCACAACCAACTTAAGCCTCACTGATTTCGTTGGCTCTAGTCCAAGTATTACATCTGGATCTCATCTTCTGCCATTCCTGGTACAAAACCATCTAGTCCCACACCTAAAATTATCAAACTGAACCATGACTAATAGATTCCCTATCCGTTCTTTCTCTGCTTACATTCACAGAATGTGCTAACCCAAACTGTGATTGTTTATTTTTCACTTAGTGTATTCTATAAATCCAGTTATAACCGTGGAATATCTTTATTAGAAAAAATGAGCAATCTTTTCTGGTTCTTTACTAGATAGGCAGGGTGCTTAAGCTCTCCAAAAAGAGTAATGCAAAAATCCCTTCGTTATCGAAAGAAAACTCCAGTCTGGATTTGTACAGTAGAATTTGTTGCTAATGATGCTGGTAGCATCCACACTGAAACTGACTTGAGATGCAAGAGTGGCTCTTTGGGTGATCTTATCCATTTGTTGTCTTTTTCAAGTTGTTTGAGGGAGGCATAATGCCACTCAACCCCTATACCTGGAAAAGTGTTCCTCCCCCCAAGGTTGCCTCCCTTTGTAACTTTCCTAAACCCGCATTCCAAAAGTGGCTCAAAACAATGGCATAAACGGGGGGAGGGGGAGAGATCAAAACTACATACACATTACACATGCTTTCCACATTCATACAACTGTGTATGTTAATGCATATATTCACATTTGTCACCACCTGATGGAGACTAGTGGACCAACTCTACCATTAAATACATACATACATACATACCCCTCCTTGTCTGATGGCAGCAGGATCAGTCATTAAGCCTCCCCCAATCTAGTGCTTTCTATACTGGAAGACACCTTCAGGAATATTGGAATACCCCTCCCATCATGCCCAGCCAGCATAATGTCCATACAAGTTACAGATGATGGAAGTTTCAGCCAAATACACCAGTGAACCGTAGTATATTAGCACCTTCCTCTGACTGCAAAAAGATAAGCACAGTCAGACCTGGCTAAATACTTGGACGGAGGGCAAGCACAAAAGCCCAAGACTTAGAGCAGACTAGGCAGTTAAAAAAAACAGGAAAAGAAATTCTCAGAGAAAGGCAACAGCACAGAATTTCCATACTGCTGCAAGAAAACTACACAGACATGACCATGAAGGATATAGTTGTGTCCGTGACATCACCAGGAGGATAGGTGGCTTTACCTTTTTCATACCTGGAGGGCACCAGGTTGGGGAAAGCTAACCCTGATAATTAGCTTACTCCTTCAAGGCCCTTTGTTTGGAGTGGGCTGGAGAAGGACTTACCGTTGCTGTACAGAAGCTGTAATTTGTAGTGTGTCCCATTATTTGTTTTCTCGTTGCCCTGTTCCTGAGAAGTGAAAGAAAAATGGTTCAGAGTCTGGGTTCACATATCACACTAAACCCTTAATTGTGGCTGACTAAATCATTAGATTGAGTTCCCACTGCCAGAAACCATGGCTTATACATCACAATGGTGGGCTTGACCCAACACAATGAACCAAATCTAAACAAGCCACATTATGGTTACTGGGATGTGTGAACCCAGCTAGAGAGTTCCCAGAAGCAAGTTCAATTCATTAGTTCTTGCTGCCATAGAATTCATAGCAGTAGCACAATCTTTCCTATTGCTTGTTCAGCAGAAAGACCCAATAACTGTGTTTGTCGATCCTTACCCATGGATAACTGAATCATGGTTCATTCAATTAATCCAATTTTCTGGGCTCCCACAGCATATTGAATTATAAACTAGACACACAACACCCGTAACAAGTTGGAGGTTTAATATGTTCTACAAGTTACAGCCTCTAAGCTCAATGAAAACTTAGTATATGGTTGGTTCAGGAGATTCCTTTTTAAGACTAATTAAGTAACTCTTGCAACTCGACAGAGTTTACTTAGAAGTCAGTTCTGTTGTGCTCAGCGGGCTCTGCTCCCAAACAAACCTCCATAATATTGCCCCAGTTTAAGACTTGCAGAAGAGAGGACCCTGAAGAACGAGGCAGATGTTTCCAAACTGGCATGGATCATTATGTTCTTCTGTCAATAGCTCAAGTGGCGGATATGCCAGTTTCATATCAACCCTCTGCAAGGGGAGATATTTTGTGGTTTGGGTCCTGCTAAAATAACCAGGAAGAGAGGGACCGCTGTGTTGGGCAAGTTCTTTTTCTTTCTGAAACTTCACTGAACTGGGAAGGTGGACTTTGGACACAGTCATTTCAGAGACAAGGTAGTGCCTGTTCCAAAAAAAAAAATCCAAGGGAGGCAGAGAAAAGAAACTGCAAATCGGGCAATTGAACCTCTTTCTGTCGGGACCCCCGATCAAGTAATAAATGTCAGTTTAAAAACTGAGGGATACCTTAACTGCAAGGCCAATAGAGTGGAAAGTCACAAGTATCTAAATGGATATTCTTGACTGATTGCATCACCCCTTCTCCCTCCCGCGTGGGCTCCCCCAAAGAGAAACCCTCTAAGTCAAGACTGCAGTCCTAAATCCACCCCTATTCTTCCGAAGAAAACCTGTCCAGGCTTCATAAGGGCGTAGATGTAGGGAGGAACGACCCGGCGCGTTGAACTGCGGGTGAAATTGACTAGAGCAGGGTTCCTCAACTCCCGCAACTTTAAGATGGGTGGACTTCAACTCCCAGAATTCCCCAGCCAGCCATGCTGGCTGGGGAATTCTGGGAGTTGAAATCCACCCAACTTAAAGTTGCCGGGGTTGAGGAACCCTGGACTACAGCACACGGGGCGAGCCCGGTCCCAAAGCACAACGGGAGGAAAAGTTCTCCTTCGCAGTTAGAAATCAAGCTCAGCTTCTCTCCCCTCCGTTCCGGCTCGTTTGGGTCCAGATTCGCGCGGAATCCCTTCCTAGCCAGGGAATGAGGAAAGGGTAGCTTTTAAGCTCGAGACCGAAATTGACCAAAACTGCAAAGGGAACCCAGGAAGAAGGAGAAGGAGAATTATTATTCAGGAGCCCGGGTTCTTAGGGTCTAAGCCGTTTTTGAGAGAAGCCGCCTGGATCCCACCGCAATTTTGGGAAAGACCTTTTTGCTCGCAACAGATCGTGTTACACCCGTCGTGGGAGGAAAGGCAGAGGCGAGCGGGTTGGACCGAGGCAGGCGGGAGGACAGAAGACCAGAAGCGGAAGGCGATCCTTACTTTGTCGTTTTCCACGAAGTCCACGAACGCCGTCCGCTCGATTTCCACGGGCTGACCCTGGCGGTCGTAGAGAGCCAAGACGAAGTGGAAGAAGTTGGATTTCCTCAAGTTGGAGGGGGGCTGTTTTTCGAAGTGGGCTCGAGACAAAGCCACGCCGCTGTGGAGGAAGGAGAGGGCAGAACGAGAGGATGAACCGGCTCAGCCCGCAAGTTCCGCGCCTTCAGCCGCGCTCCCGCCCAAATCCGCGCGCGTACAAGCGCAGCTGCCTCGGGAACCCAGAACAGGCTCATTCCGGCGACGAAAACACACTTACCTGGGAGGGAGGGAGGCCCCGTTAAATACCCCGGGGCGGGAAACCTCACACGCAACCCGGCGCTGGATTTGTCGGGTTTGGGATTAGCTGGTGCGGGAATTTAGCCAGCTGTGGTCGGGAAATTACCTTCCCTGGGTTAGTGAATTGTGTGAACCCCGCCAAAGGTCGTGGATAAATCATACCTTGGCTTGGCGCGAACAGAGCCAGTGGCTGCCCCTTTGAGGAACGGTTGCGCTGTGGTCGCCTTAAAAAGCGGAGAGGTTTTGACCCGCCAGTCTGCCCCACCGGGTAAACCACGGCTGAGTTCACACAACGCGCAGAACCCGATGATAATCCTATTACGTTTACCACGCTAAGAAAGGAGTCGTTTTATGTTTGGTGCCTTAGGGTGAAAAAAGTTTGCGGAGAGGAGAATCCGTTTCCTTAGACTCTGTTCACACAATATGCTAAGCCTTAAGCAGAAGTTTATTGAATAAAACTCAACTGGCTAGGTTGCCGGACACGCTGAATCATAAGCCACAATTTAAAAACCAAAGTGACTGTGTTCAAGCAATACTCCTACACCAAAAAACCCCCGATCGACCTTATGATGTAGCCCGTCATGTGAACCGGGCCGCAGACACAGAGAGCGTGCCAGAAGCAGTAGAGATCCTGCGCCTATTCCATGTCGGAGGCATTGTCCCACTTAACGCCTTTCTGCAAACTGAAACTACTTCTGCACCGCGGATTTTGGCGACGGCTAAGTTCCTAAGTTGCCCCGTGGCTAAATGAACCAGGGATTCCTCCTTTGACCCAACTTTCGAGGCTGCAACAGCAAACCATAAACTAACCACATATTAGATTAAGCTAACATTCGGCTGGCTAATTTGCGGTTCAGTTTATCCTGCGAATGTCGTTGTTATATTGAAGTTATTAGCAAACTTTCCTGTTGTCCACCCCCCCCCACCCCCGCTCGTGGACACGCGGGGGGTGCTCAAACTCGAGTTACTTACAAGAGAGCAAGTGAAAAGAAGGCGCATGACACAGGAGGAGAACAAGCGATTCACCTGCTGAATTTCCCATTTTCTCAAAAATAATTCTATCAGTCAGATTTTCCTCCCGCAGTTATGAAACCGAAATTGTTTTCTTCTTCCCAAATGTTTCACAGCAAACATCGAACGCTGCAATTCTATACACCAGCACCCGAGCCCTAGGCAGAACCAACGGGGTTTACTTTTGAGTAGACACGGATAACCGTTTTGTTTCACCCTCTCCAACCGCGGAGATACCACGCACCTACCGGAACGGTTCCCTTCTCCGATCACGCTCCCATCGATTATTAAACAATAATCAGGGTTGAACCAGCTTGAAGGGACAATTTCACGATACTTCATATCCCCACCACGGTCAAACAAAACCCCGCGTTTTTAGATCCGCTCCATTTCTCAGCCATTATCCTACTGGCAAGTTTCTAATCATTACTTAAATAGCAGGGCAGGAAAACTCGGAATTCGGAGAAGATTCTCACGCTTTCCTATGTAGGACATCAGAGACTGCCCCGAAAACTCAGGTGGGCTTTTATTTTTTTCATAGAAAACCACAATATTTTGCCCTGCTGGGCTTACACGAAAATAAGCCCCATGGCAATCGGTTGAAGCCACTTTCGGACGAAGCTAGTGTTAACCCTCGCACTGCCTGCATTCACACAGCTTGCTGAACCACAAAGAAGCTGAACACATTTTAGCTGAGCTATTGTGCGAACCCCACCCAAGTAGTTAGTTTAGGATTCCGCCGAACCAGGAAAATTGGATTAGATTTAATAAATGAAGTGAACCATGGGTAAGCGAGTCGGGGGAACCCCAGGGCAGTATTTCCCAGACTCTGATCCAGCTCTTTACACTCGTGATGCGGGTGGGTCAGCAAGCTCAAAGGACAGGGCGGACAAAGAGATTGCGCTGCTCTAGGAGTCTAATTCGGATCAATGACGGATGATCAATAGCGGTAGGGGGTCTCTCTTCTCTTCCCTCCATATGTCCACCACCGCCTAGAAAACCCATTGATTAGGGGAGGAGAGAAAGTAGGGGCTGCACTGGATCGGAAAGTTTATTGATTGTTCGCCTATACTCAAGACATAATCGATCCTTTAAAAAAAAAGACCTTCCTGAAGCCGCGAGCATTGTCTCTCCCCTCCCCCCAAAAACAAATTTCTTTAAAAGCTCCAGGTTTTCAAAGGGGGGTTATTTCAAGTATTTGGGCTGGGCAATGAGGCGATCCACGTACTTCTCGCGGGGAAGCCCCACCGGTTCCGAAGGCGGACTCTTGGAAATCAGCGCATCTTCCCCACAAGGAGTCAGAAGCCACTCCGTTCGATCCGGCGTCAAGCTGGCCCGGGAATCCCGCTGGAGCGAGTTTATTTCTAGTCCAGCTTCTTTTGGGATCTTGAGTAGAAGCGCTGGTGCTTCAACCGACTCCGCTGCTCTGCCTGTTTACTCGAGAGTGAAACTCCCGAGGATTTTAGGAAGGCTGGTTCCAACGTTACTTTCGCACAGGATCGCAGCCTTGTCTTGCCCTCTTCCAGTTATTTTTCTTTGCGCCGATCCTACAAATATACTCTGATACTCCGACGGAAATTTCACTAGTTTAAACTGGCCTTATTCCTATATAAGGCAAGAGATTTTGGGGTGAGACTTGAAAAGCCCGCTTGCTGTACGTGTTTACTCAGAAGTAAACTCCGCCATATTTAAAGGAGTTAAAATAATTTTATATATACTTGTCAAGCTGACGAGTTTAGGATTCACATAGGATTCAACAATCAAAGGACAACTTTAAGCCTCAGTAAAGTCACCAGGTTTGAACTGGAATGGATAGATTTATACCACCGCTTGGGAATAAACTTGGCTCGATTAAATGGGATCTGTTTCCCAATACTCGCACCTCGGTTTAAGCTTACAAACGGCTCAGAAGGGTAGCCTTACCCAAAACGCGGTTTCACTCATATCGAAACTTAGGAGGGGGACCTACTTTCTGCTAGATTTGCTCTGAATTTCACCTCCCAAAACCTGGGCCAGGCAAGAGTGGTTTAGGATCGGAAAAGCGACTTTTTCCCCAAAGGATCAAAAGACCAACTTTCCGAGCGAATGGATTTAAGGCCAGAGACTAATTTTGGATTCGTTCGGTTTAAAATTGTCCTTGAACAGTTTTTGCATCCCCTTTAAAAGAGGAATATTTG